>NC_069660.1:262346362-263596362 GCF_027244095.1 Hemicordylus capensis
TCATATGTTTACAGGAAGTGGGGAGTCAATCAGGAAATAAGGTCCATTAGTAGCTGTCCACCAAGAGAGAGAAGATAACCTACACTACTAGTTTCTGGGCATTTTTTTCAATGCAACTATCACAGAATGATGGGTAAAGAAGCTCAGTATTATGTGGATTCTAAATGGCTTGAGAACACCTTCATAGCTACAAACGCATAGGCATTTTCTATGACAGCCAGTTTACGCAACTTTTATATTATACAAGACATTGCCTGGTTGCAATCTGCCTTTCCTTGGTGAAAATACTCTGGCATGGGAGTAATGTTGTATCTATTTCCATATACTCAAGAAATGTAGTATACAATGTTCTGTCTTATATCATAGTCTTGTGTGGGTAAATCATTTTTCTTCTTCTATAACATATATAACTTCTGGGTGCAGAAATGACCTTTGAAACAGATTGTTTGCAACAACCATTTGTTTCATTCCCAGAGCAGGCAATATTTCTGAAAGAGCAAAATACTTAGCTCTAAGAGTTTTGTAATAACAGTTTCAGGGCTCTTAACATCTATGAGCATAATTGGTTTTTTTCCTTTTTTCAGTTTACATAAAACTTCAGTCTAGCAAAAAAAATAGGCACAAGCACAGAAGTGTGTGTGTGTAGCTACCATTTCCTACAAGGTACAGGTATTCAACACCAACTCAATGGCACATTTTACTTTACAGATATTTTTGTACTTTGAATTGATACTAAAATGCAGGATATACCCCTGTACTGTTTTTGTTCCCTGTCAGCTCTGAATATCCACACCTGAATATCTATTTTAAATTTCCTTTTTGGTATCATGACATTTTCAAAGCAACAGGACAAAGGCAGTTCTACCAAGTAGTACCTCAGTTCTCTGCTGGTGCACACTGTGTAAGGCATCCAGCTTCCAGAATAAGGGCAGACACAGGGCTGGTTCAGACTATAATTTTTGACTGGCCAAACTCCTATGTGATAAGGATTTGCATTTATGATGAACACATACATCTCTGTCTCCCTCCCTCAGCATGCTGTTTCTTAAGCAGTACTGTAAAAGAGTATTTGGAGGTCAGGTTGGTTGACATGAATCACACTCTTGTGAGATTAAAATGGCATGCTGTGGGGGTGGGATGTATGCTGGGTGACAAATAATCTTAATCATGAGAATGAGGCCAGTCATTCATAGTCATCATTGTGATAGTCGTAGTTGGCAAGTATCACTGAAACTGGCCACTCAAACACAAGGGGCTTTTTTCCACTGACATGGCCCAGATTAAACATGGACATCCATGAATATACATGACTATATATAATCTATTTGTTAAAAGATATTTTGGAAGTTTAGCCACTAATAGGCCATTTTATGTTATTAAAGTCAATAAAATACTTACATCATGTCATTCACTCTTACAATGAAGTTTCAGTAAGCCTACATTAAATCCTTATTTGAGATGTTTAATTTAAAGTGTGACTGTTGCTGCTAATGAGCTAGAAATGTATTTCCACACAGCATGTTCCAATTTGTGCTCATGATGAAGCTGTCTTAAGTCAAAACACATGGGTACCAAATGTGTCTTAATGTGTAGTAAGCAACCTTCTCAGATAATCATAACTGAGCCTTTTGCAGTTTTGTCTCTGTAGTCATTGTTTTAGTGGTATTGTACTCATTTTCCTTCATGTGTTTCAGCCCTAATAATGAGTTTAATGTGATGAGCCTTCTGGACATGTCTAAGTTAATCTGTCCAAATATATAATATTATATTCTATTATGTTTGAAAAAGATCAGCCCTCCACTCAGAATTTACAAATTGCTCCCATATAGCAGACATCATCAGCTTTCTATTTTTCATATTTCAGAAAACACAAAATGTGAAGGAGATGTAAAAGACCTTTTACAACATTAAAGAGAATGCAAGGTTGTTGTGTCCTTTGCTTGTGTGTGTACACGTGCACATGTGTGCATGGATGTATGCTTGCAAAAGATACAATAATGCACAGATCTTTCTGATTGATTAAAGTATTGAAGCGTATTCTTTGCTTCATAAATAATGCTCTATTACTTTTCCTCAAAGACAAGCAAACCTTGACAGACTGACCTTTCTCAGGGCAGGGAGTTGTTTCAGTGCCATAAATTATACTGTAAAACGAGTGGAAATGCTACTGAGAAGTGTGTGACAAAATAAGATTAAAGATTACTACACACAAAAGATTGTTGTTTTATTAATGGAGCCTTGTCAGAGGGATGAAAAATCCTTAGCTTTTTACTGGATGCTGAGATCATGTCAAATGGAAAATTATGAATGCTTTTTGTAATAGGCAAACAAATGTGTCAAAACAATATACTCATTACGTCCTCCCCACCTGCTTTTTGTACATCTCATGTTTTCACTTAAGACAGTTTCACTGCTTTTCAGATTAAGTTTAAGCCCTTGCAGCCCTGAAGAACTGTATAGTATGTGGGCCTGTGATGTTGTCTGCAAGTGCACTTCCATTTCAAACTGCCACAGAATGAGTCAGTTCCTTTGTTAGTATCAGTATTGCCAGGAGGGAAAACTCACAGGAGTTCTGTATTTATTAATTTCTCTTTTAGGTGTTCAGCTACAGAAACAGTTAGCTAGTAACCGTTTGAGATTGGGACTGACTCATTGGGAAAGTCACCACTGAGGAGTTCTTTCCTCCTTCTCATTCTGAAAATAATATTTTAAATTAATTCGACATTCATTTATGTAAAATGCAGAACTCAATAAGCATTGGCATTATGCACACATTAACACATACAAGCACCTTTCTCCTTTAAACTTTCTCATCACTGTCTTTCAAACTACTGTCACAGAAGGGCATGATAAAGAGTGAAACATACCGAGGAAGAGAAGTGCATTTTTTAAAATTAGTATTTCAGTTATGATCTTTCACTCAGGAATAAACATGTCTGACATAGCTCCATCATGGAGCCCAGTTGGTGAAACTATTACAAGCTGTAAGAAACTACTTTCCAGTCATGATCATTTTTTAGATGACTAGATAAGATGTGCCTCTTTAAGTATTTGTTCTAGCAGTGAAAAGAAGAGCCAGTTATCAGAATTAAACTTATTATAGGAAGTACTGTAACAACAGCAGAATGTACATCCTAAGCTGTAAACACATTTCAGAAGGCAAGATAGCTCTAGAATGCAAGAGTCAAAGGCTAAAATAACGAGGAGATCTGAGGTGCACCTACAAGTAGACAGCTCATGCTGATGCTGCTTTATACCCTGGGCCAGCTGTAGGCATTATACTGCCCTAGGCCAATTACAATCCAGACCGCTTCTCCCCCAAGAGTAGTCTTCTTTCTTCTAAGCCATTGTATTCTTCTCTTCCACAGCTTTATTTAGTTTAACATTTTTTGCATCATCTTATCCTTCAAGTATTTATTTAAACCTAATGTTTTATCACTCCCCACCCCCACCTCTGCTTTTCTGTTTCTTTTCCTTCGGTCAGTTATTTCCCACCCACCCAATGGCGTGAGATGGATTCAAATTACCAGGAGCCAATTCAACAGCAGCTTCCATTGTTATGATGTGTACCTTTTTATGATGTGTACCCATGGGGGTTGGTTGTCATATATTGTTTCCAATCACATGGTTAAGACCACATTACTACCCCTCCACCCACAGATTTCTTGAGCAGCTGTGGTGGGTGCTAACACAGAGCTTAAGTACATGTTTGGAAATCACAAACAACCACCTCCTCATGTGGTCATGTGGTTATCTGAATCCACCCATACATTCAATGGTATCTTTTCTTCTATCACATCTAAGTCTTACTTAGAAGTAGTTGCAGAAATACGTAATGATGTTCCTTTTTCAACAGTTTAACTCTTTTTCTTCTTTGGCTCATACCACATTAAGCCATGTGGTCTGGAAGGCACTCTTGCTCTTATCCATTTGATGTTTCTTCCTATTTTTTGAAAAACGTTATGCTAGCCAACCCAACTAAACACATTGGGTGGGCTAACATAGCAGGGAGAAAAATGTTACTATTTAAAGCTATCTCATTACAAGTATCTGAGGCAGGTGAAAGGTGCTGGTTACTGCTTTTAGGGCCCTACTAAAAGGAGTCCTAAATATTAGAATTCAGTGACACACATTTACATGTAACATGTAGTCAGTTCCTAATGTATTCATGAAATGTAATGTGATTCCAATAGCCAATTCTAAAATGAAAAAGCCAGTTTGGGCAGTGGCATAACTATAGGGGGGGCAGGGGGGGCACGTGCCCTACACAGGCTGAGGGCATCCCATCACCACCAGCCACCACACCAGCCACCGCCGCACTCGGCGGGCAACCCGCCGCCACCACTCGGCAGGCGACCCACCACCACTGAATTGCCGCTGCCCCGCCACCGCCGAATCGCCGGCCACCGCGCCGGCCCAGGTATGTGAGTGTGGGAGGGGGCGCCATTTCAGGGCCAGAGCTTGCCCTGGGCGCCGTTTCCCCCCGGTACGCCACTGAGTTTGGGAGACAGAAATTTAGAGCAAAGAAGGAGTACTGCAGGGAAGCGACACTCTATTTTCTGCTTCTGACCACCATTTGTTGCTATGGTAGTGATTATAATACGGTTGCCAGGAAGTTTTTCACACGTGGCTTTTAAAGCCCTTTAACTCGCATCTCCTCCAGTATGGAGTGGGTGCGTTCACATATCAGCCAGATTTACCCTGAAGTCCCTGCGAGTTATCGGGGAGTAGTTCACACAAATGTGTCTTTGAGATAATATCGACTCCTGGCGACCACAAAGCCCTGTGGTTTTTCTTTGGTAGAATACAGGAGGGGTTTACCATTGCCTCCTCCTGCGCAGTATGAGATGATGCCTTTCAGCATCTTCTTTTATCGCTGCTGCCCGATATAGGTGTTTCCCATGGTCTGGGAAACATACCAGCGAGGATTCGAACTAGCAATCTCTGGCTTGCTATTCAAGTCATTTTCCTGCTGCGCCATTAGGTGGCTCATACTGGAGATAAATATTTCAAATAAATAAATAAATAATCTGCTGCTTCTCCTTACATGGCACTTTCGTACTGATCTACCAGGTAGCTCCTCTTGTTGTTGACTCTTGTGATTTCACTATTGAGGACCATTTCACTTGCAAAATGCATGGTTCCATCACACAGATGTGTGGCAATGCATACAGTGTTGTGACCATCACCTGTGTGGGATATTGATACCACAGTGGATCCTGAACCCTTTTCTTGGGAGGCTTGTCACCCATAGCCTCCCCATGTAGACCTTGTCATGACAAACAGGTTATGGAACTGGACGATTGCTGGAAAGTACTCCTTTCTTCCTTAACTCAGTTTATTTATTTATTATTATTATTATTAGGTTGTTGTTAGCAGCAGCAAATTAAATGAAACATGAAATTAATGTATTTGTTCAAGGTAGCAGAAGGTTTCTCTTTTTTGCATTTTAAAATGTTATTGGCTTTTACAATAACTTTACAATCCGACTACATTCATTTATTTGCTTAAGTAAATATTGACTTCCTGCCAGGGGCGTATCTAGGCAGGGGCAGGCAGGGCATGTGCCCCAGGCGCCACTTGAAGGGGGGCGCCATTTTTTAAAATTAATTTTTAAAAAAACCAAAGGCTGCCCAAAACAAAATGGCTGTCGTGCATGCTCAAATGGCCTCTGTGAGGCCCTCGGCCATGCCAGGCCTCACAGAGGCCATTTGAGCATGTGCAGTGGCCATTTTGTTTTCAGCTGCCATTTTTAAATATATATATTTTTAAAAAAATGGCCACAGCACATGCTCAAATGGTCCCTGTGAGGCCCTAGAGGCCAGCAGGGGGAAGGGCAAGCTTTGCAGAACCCCCACGGCCATTAGGAAGCCCCCCAAAGGGGCTACAGGTATTTTTTTAAAAAAAAAAATAATGTTACTGTACACATATTCAGATATGTGACTTGTATGTGACCTTCAGACTTGTATTTTTCAGCTAATATTATGGTAAAGTTATCTGAAAGATGGGTGTCAGATGTTTGAACAGGGGAGCAATTTCAGTGCTTGCCCTAGGCGCTATTTTCCCTAGATACGCCTCTGCTTCCTGCTTACCTGTCTGAGCAGTTCAAGTTAACTATACATATAAACCATTGCTATAATAATTCAAAATATACATACACCACATTGCTACTCGATTTTACCCAACCCAACCCAACCTGCTGTTATTACTATATTTCAAACTCTGTTGAAAGGACCATATTAGAAAAATCATTCTTTAAGTAAAGTAAAAATGGTTCCCAATCTTCTTTGAAACATTCCAAATTTTCAAAACTTATAATTTTTCAAAACTTATAAGTGCTGTAAGTTTTGCCATCTCAGCATATTCCAAATATTTTATCAACCAGTTTTCTTTTGAGGGCATTTTAGTGTCTTTCCATTTCTGTGCATATACTATTCTAGCTGCCGTGGTTGCATACATTAAAAATGTTAAATTTCTTCCGGAGAACAATCCTTGAGTTATTCCCAGCAGGAAGGATTCTTAGGAAATGCCATTTTAAAAATTTTCTTCAGCTCATTATATATCATATCCCAAAAGGCCTTGGCCTTCCCGCATGACCACCACATATGAAAAAAAGTTCCTTCACATTGTCCACATTTCCAACATTAATGCTAATTTTTTCGGTGTCAAATACCACCTATACATCATCTTATAATAATTTTCTTCTAAAGTATAACATGCAGTGAACTTTAAATCAGTTTTCCATAATTTTTCCTAAGCAGCCATATCTATATTATGACCCACATCCTGAGGCCATCTTATCATAGTTGTTTTAACCACTTCATCTCTTAGTCCGCTTTCCAGTCATCATCAGAACCAGCAGGCGAGCCCGGTGGTTCCTTGGCAGCTAGCCCACCAAAGTAGCCCTCCCCTTAACCCAGGTTAGCAGAGCGAGCTCCCCACTAACCCAGGCTTCCTGATCGTATATTGCTGCGGCGCGGCTCCACGCCGCGGCAACACAGAAGGAGACCGCTGGCCAGGAGGCTGCAAGCAGCCTCCTGGGTTCAGGGTCTATCCAGGAGGCCCCACGCACTTGCGCGGGGCATCCTGGGACTTCCGGGGGCCATGTGGCCCCCAATCCCTGCAGTCCCCGTTGGCTCCATGATGGAGCCAGCAGTCATGTGGGTAGCCGATACAGCCGCCCAGCCTACTGCTTTGATCGTCTGTGAGGAGAGAGGGCTAAGCCCACTCTCCCTGCAGAACCCCGTCCAGTGGGTCTCATTGATCACAAGACTTTCCTCTATGTATTCCTAAACATGATATTGATTGGCAAGTGGAAGTTGAGTTGCCTGGGATCCTATGGAACAGTGTTGGTACTTTCCTTTGTTTCTTCTCTTGGTTTTGTTTATGTTTGTGTGTGTTCTGTTTTTATTTTGTTGCACTTTTTGCCATTAGGGCACAGGATCACTATGGTGTTAGATTGGTTTAGACCATATAAATATATGGTATATAAATAGCAGACTATATAGAGGGCCTACAAGATCACTCTGACTGAGAGTGACTTTCGTTTGAAAAATGGATTGATGATAGATCTGCTAGCCTAAATACATTGGAGAGGAGTGTGAGTGAATGCATCTATCCAGCATCTGATACACCAAGTCACTGCCAATAAATCACACATTGTTTGGTTTATCTGAACCAGCTCTAAACACACACATTAAATACTTTATGTTTTATTTAATTTTTGCATTTAGGGCCAGTCCAGATAAATCAACCTTTACACAATATGTAGCAGTGGGATCAGGGTAGAGATATGAACCACTTTTCCCAGTTCGGCTTGAGTCCGGTTTGGATTTAAGCAACCCGGGGAGGCTCGGGCTCAACTGAGCTGGGGCTTGGTCTGGCCCAGATCCCCTTTTACAAGTAAAGGGCTTTGCCATAGTACGTATGGGGAGGGGGGCAAGGAAAAAGTTATTTTTAGCCTTAAAAAACAAGCCTGTTGTGGTGGGGAATATGGTGGTGGCTGCAGTAGGCATGGCAGAGATGGTGGTGGGAACTCCTCCAACCCCACTCCCCCTCACTGGCCTCCCAAATAACAGGCCATCAGTCTGTTTTGGGCATCTCTGCACACGCGGCCGTGATTACAGTGACTTCTGCATGTGCGCAGAGGCCATTTGCATCACCACGCAAATGGCCTCTGCACACATGCCATACGTATGCAGAGGCCCGAAATAGGCCACAGACTGACTGGCCTGACATTTGAGAGGCCGGTGGGGGGATTAGAGGAGCCCCCACTGCTGCTGTTCCTTCAGCCACTGCCATCCTCACCGCTGGCTTGTTTTTTACATAAAAAATAACATTTTCCTCACCCCGTGCCCTGTACTTATTATGGAAAATCCCTTTACTTGCAAGCCAGAGTTGGGGTTTAAACCTGGGCTTGGCTCAATTGTGTGTTTTTATGTCTTCTAAGAGTTTGTGTACACCGCCCAGAGCCTCTGGATGGGATGGTTTATAAATGTAATAAATAACAACAACAACAACCTGAACTCGGACTGGCTTCACTCTTCATGGGGCCCGTTTGGTTTGAGTGTGAGCCTTTAAGCCAAGCCAGCTTGAACTCAAGCCTGGCTCACTTTGAGTTGGCTCACACACCCCTAAAGCAGGGCACCAATGTAGGGGGACAGGAGAGCCTTCACATTTAGGCAGTCCCCAGACCTATTGTTCAAACCAGCCCAGTGTGATGCAATCAATGGCTTATTTTCAAAAAGGTAACATAGATTATTAATTTAAAGGGCATAGAGCAGATTAGATCCTGTTTTGCCTGGCTCTTCTGTTGTCTGTTTTATGATAATGCCTTTTTAAAAATGTTAATTAAATTTATCTCATCATTTTAATCATGTTTTAATATGCTTTTGTGAGCAGCTTTGAGAGCTAACTCCAAAAAGCTGCATACAAATTTAAATTAATAATAGGAAAACCAACAACAGCTTAGATAATAATTCGGCTGTGAAAGTCTAACCTCAGGTAACTGATCCAATCATTACATTCCCTTATATAGCTAGTTTTTATTTTGTAATATTTGCTTTTAATAAATCAGTCCTAAAAATAGAAAGGTGTGCACAAAACTCATACAAATTATAATGTTGACTTTCCCAGATGTTTTCATAAAAAATAAAATATTGTGTATGCCTTTATTGGATACATGTTTGAACTCTCAAAAATTGTCATGTTATATTCTAATGTGAATGTGGTGGGATTCTTTTTACAGGATTGTTTTGGCCTTGTCAAAAAGATTATGTCCACTGAAAAGTTACTAGGAGTTGCTGCCAGATAACACACCAGGCTTCATCTCTATTTTGTTCCAAAAGTTTCACAAAATGTCTGGATAGAATTATAAAGCCCAGCTTTGTCCTGCTGATATTAACTTAACTTAGCCTACAGTGGAATTGTGAAGAGACTGCTCAGGGGAAAAAAATGCTAGTTATGTAAATAAATAAGAGACAAATATGATTTCCCTGAGTGTGGAGAAAAGCATGTAATTCTGGGTTAACGTGCATCAGCTATGTTTCTTACTATAAATATTAATGTAGTTAGAACTAAATTACACACATGACTGACACTTTATTGCATCAAACTCCTGTATTAAAAACTCTTATTTAGAATGCAGAGAAATAATGTAATTGAGTTCAGGTTAAACCTTTGTGCTTTTTGGTGTTATGAGCAAATTCTGAATCTGGCCCACAGTTTTCAGTGTGAGGCTCCTCTCAGCCAAATAATGGCACAATCCTGGACAGCCCTATGCATGGGTCAAAGGGGACACACAGTGTTTTTGAAGTGTTTACGGTAGTGGATCACCTGGATAAACTGGTGCGAATCACTCTCCGGTGCTTAACAGTTTTAAATGGAAAAACCAATTACCTCTTCCACCAAGTGATTGGCTGAACTTCTGAAACAACAGTGTTCTTACACATCTTCCCTACATAAGGATAATATGTAATGTGAATTAAGGGCAATATAGTTTAAAATAGGTTGCAGAAATGGCAAAGGCAAGATTAAAGGAATGGCAAAACTTAGGTCCACAGAAAATGCAAGTTAGAGACCTGGGAAGAAAGGAGGATGTGAAAGTCAGGCATTATGCAGTAACAAAGTCAAATGCAGTGACCTAATATGCCTAATATGTCTGCATCTCATGCTACCACCATTTTATGTGGCTGGAAAGCAAGAAAACGGGATGTGCCTTATCAGAGCTAAAAGGTGTAGTGGAGGGATAATCAAAGGCCCATGTCCACCTATTGCCCGTCAAATAGCAGCTGCATGATCTGACCAAGGAAAAAGAGGGTCATCACATTTTTAACAGAAGCCCTTGTAAAACCTGCATATGTACATGTTGTGCAAGTCAAACACTGGGTCATCTTTCAGTTTTGCCCTGACCTGGTACTTTAATTTTTTATTTGTTTGTTTGTTTGTTTGTTTGTTTTTAAGAGAGCCCTAAAAACTTACTTTTTTGGCCTGGCCTTCCAAGGTTTTTAAATTGTTTTTAAAGTATTTTAATTGTTTTTAAATGGTTTTTATATTGTTTAGAGCACTGTGTTTTCAATGGTGTGTTTTTTGTGTCCTTTTAAACTTGTACATGACCCAGAGGCTTTAGATGGGGCAGTTTATAAATGTAATAAATAAATAATAATAAGTACCGCCCTTCCAAAAATGGCTCAGGGTGGTTTACACAGAGAAATAATAAATAAATAAGATGGGCAGTAAATAATAAATATACTGCCCAAAAACTATGTTTCTGGGTGGTTTACAATAAAACAATACAAATTAAAACATAATTAAAATGTTAAAACATTAAAATAATTTAAAATCTAATACAATGTTAAAAACTGTAAGTCTAAATAGAAGCCTGGGTAAACATATGTGTCTTAACTGCCTTCAAAAAGTTGTCAGAGATAGGGAGGCTCTTATTTCAGCAGGGATTGCATTCCAAAGCCTCAGGGCAGCAATGGAGAAGGCATGTCCCTGAGCAGCCACCAGATGAGCCGGTGGCAACTGCAGATGAACCTCTCCAGATTATCTCAGTGGGCAATGGGGCTCATGGAGAAGAAGATGTTCTCTTAAATACCCAGGGCCTAACCTGTTTAGGGCTATATAAGTTATAACCAGCATCTTGTATTTTGCCCAGACACTTATCAGCAGCCAGTGTAGCTCTTTCAATGCAGGAGCAAGTTGTCTCCCTTTAAAAATATTTGAATAAGGTCTATGTCCATTTCTATGCATATACATTCATCTTTCACATTAGAAAAAAAAAATCACAGATTCTTTGAAAGTTTTGCAAATACCCATCATAGCTTGCTTGTTTCCAATTTCATAGAAATTGTTTCCCTTAGAGCTTGTTCCAGGAGGAATCAATCATTTTCAAGAAAGTGAAGGTGTGTTCTAGCCACTTCTGCCACATTTGAAATGTTGTATGTGTCTCCAACCTAAGGCTCACTACACTGCAGTGGCATTGGTTGATGCACTACAGTGGCATCAGATCACTTCAGACGCTTGCAAAGTCAAAGTCAGTTTTCAACTGTCCAAGGAAAACCTTTACCATCTAAGACAACCTTAGTGAATATAGTAACCTAGTACTCTTCTAGTATACACATAGATTAAAGATTGCTGTGATCTATAATGTGATAAATTTAGAAACTTATCACTATGGGCTGGAGCAAGATTCTACTCAAGTGTTCTCAAGGAGCTGTTCTCAAGATTCTACTCAAGTGTACTCAAGGAGCAAGTGTTAAGTTCCAGTTTTATTTCTAGCTGCTTTTGTTCCTGGATTATTTTATCAAGAAGTAGCATGCCTCTTGGCCTGCATAAAGTTAGTAGAACCTTTATTTTCATACATGTAGATGTTCTTATAGAAAACAATAATGATCAATGCAATAATTTCATACCAAGTTTGGAAGTGCAATATAGATATGTCAATATTATTCACCAAAGCATCTATATATTTATTTCTCTTAGACGTACGCATTGCTAATCAGATGAATGGCAGCTCTCGCGAGAGTTCAGAGAGCTGCCGGATAGTGACAGGGACAATTGAGACAGGGATGGGTAGTTGGCCGGCAGGCTGAGAGTTAATGGCAGCAGCGGGCAGGCAAACTGCGGGGCCAGAAGGCGGGAGAGTGGAGAAGAAACTGCGGCAGAGGCGGGCAGGCAAGGAGGAGGAAGGAAATGGCGAAGAAGGCAGGCAGCCGGGTAGGAGGGGGAGGAAGGAATGGCTGGGCGATTGTGACGGGTGGGGGTAGGAAGGAAATGGCCAGGTGGGGAGAACTAGAGGTGCAAATGCTCTGCACCTGGCCCAGCTAGTACATATTAAAAGCTCTAGCTGGGCCGGGCGCAGAGCATCTGGGCGCAGACCCACGGGGTAACTTTCTAAATGTTCAGATGGGCATGCAAATACTCCAGTGTAATGAGATTCTAGATGTGGCATGCCTACATCTCTACTGATCCAGCTGCCATATTCCTTGCCATTTATTCAAATAAACAGGGTCACTCAAGTGAACTGAAGTTTTCAGCTGTGGTTATTATAAATGAACATCAGAGAAGTCACCTCAGAAACAACAATATTTCTTGAAATGGGCCGCTTTTCATTCCCCCCATTCCCCCCACCTTTTCACAGTAGGTGCAATATAACCTGCCCCCCGCTTCATTCAGGAAATCTATCTTTCTAAGTATATACACAATCTTAGTTGCTGAGTAACACAGGTAAGAGAAAATGAGCTAGATTCTATTCATTTTTGTGTTCCATCAAAAATGTTATATTCCAATTACATGGCCTGAGGCCTTCATTTGGCCTGCAGAGAGTTTATTACTGATGATGATGCATAGGAAGGAAAGAACCCAGCTTGACTTTCCGATATCTGGTTGAGACTCCGGGGAAAGTGGCACATTTATATCTGTATATGAATATATTTGAATTAGAGGTAACTGAGAGACTATCTAGATACATCACAGTAGCTGTAGGCCTGCCTACTGGGGCTCTGTTTCTTTAGCATTTTTTATTACAGATTACCTTCAGGCTTTAAATATATTCTTTATGAAAAAAAGAGAGATCATACTTATTTCATAGCCTTTCTATTAACTGTATATGCATAGAACTATGTAAAATTCTTGAGAGGCTTGGAGCATTATCTGTCATTAACCTCTGAAATAATAAATGCATTGTAAATCAACCCCAGGAGGGAAAACATATTAAGCATAGATTAAACATTTTAGTTCTGCATAATAATACTCAGTTTAATCCTACTGTCAATATAAATGTTAAAAGAATCAGCTGTACTACATTTACTAGGGCACATTTGTTGACATAAAGTTTGAAATAAAGGACTATACACCTTAGGCAAAGTGCAAGACCAATGTATGGTCAGACAGTGAGGTTAACTTTCCTTCACAACATGGTTAACATATTATACCTGGTGAGTATGTGTAAAGGTCCAATCATTATCACATTACCCATCAAAATGAAGAGAAAAGATGGCATACTGTCAGGCACTTGACTCTGCAGACCAGTTTACATACTTGCATGACAGAGGACGGGCATACATCTCCCCTTCTAGCACACTGTAAGAGAAAAAGAAGAAGAAAAGCCTCTATCTCAGAGCCTTCATAGAAGGTGCAGGCCTCAGAAAAAAAGAGAACTGGAAACAGGAAGAAAGGCCCAGAAGGAAATGCTAGTCGCACCCACCTTAGTCAGAGAAGCATAAAAGAAGATGAAGCAGCTGAGGGGAAAGATCAGTTGGGAGGAAGGTATTACCAGTCGGTGGGGAGGGATTGTTCTTTCTGCCCAAAACTGGAGGATGTTTGACTTTCTGGGCAGAGTGGTTGAACAAAACAGGTGACCTTGTTTTGTGTTCTGACTTGGCATTGTGCCATGAGAAGTAATTTGTTTTGTAAAAGTATTTTGTATTTTTGTAGAAGTATTTTGTAATTTGTAATAGGAGAATCTGACTCGATTTATGTGTAGTATGTGGTCTGAGGGAGATGGTGGTTGCTCATATATTGTGGGATTGTCTGACCTTCAACTCAGAACAAGAGACCTTGTTTACAGACCTAAAGGACTTGGGTTTTGTAGGAAGAAGTTTATAGCAGCATTTCTCAACCTTTTTGGAGTCAAGGACCACTAAATTCTTCGTGCAGCGTTTCAAGGACTGCTACATTCTTCATGCGCAGTTTCCCGGACCAGCAGCTAGTAAAGGGGTTTCAAGTCTACCTGTCTACCTGTCTATCTATCTATCTATCTATCTATCTATCTATCAGACTTCTATACTGCCCAAACTTGCATCTCTGGGCAGTTTACAATTAAAATAATATAAGCATTAAAATAATTAAATTTGGAATCTTTTGCAAACATGGAATATTAGGGGTTCTCAACCTTGGGTCCCTCAGTTAAACTCCCATAACCCCCAACCACAATGGAATTTGGCCATTATGGCTGGGGATTATGGGAGTTGAAGTCCACCAACATCTGGGGACCCAAGGTTGAGAACCCCTGAATCTAAAAGCCTGGGTGAACAAATTTGTCTCCAGTATGTCTTCAGTATGTGCGGGGTGGGGGTGGGGGTGCTTGTGATTACTCAATGGAGAGGGGATGTTGGGCCATTAGAAAAATTCAAAAGCTACATGGGGCCAATGAAAACAACACACAAGCAAGCTTTTGAATTCCCCAAAACGCTTCATCAGGCTGGATGTCAAGCAAAGCAAAAAGGAGGTGAAGAGAGGAGAGCTGGGCAAGTTCAGTAGAACCGGAAGTCTACAGTTTAACCCTCTCATGATGGAGGTGGAGTTTTAGCAGGAGTTGTGTAGTTGCAGGGCCGGATCCAGACGACGTTAGTCAGGACCACCCACTGAAATTAATTTAGTCATCTCTCATTTGTGTCAATGCTGTTTGGTCATGATCACCTGGCTTGATCTGGATCCTGCTCTTAGATGTGCACATTGTGAGGTGGACCTAATGAAACCCACGCAGCTCTGCCAAAAATGCTTAAAAACGGTTGCATGGCAGGTGCTGGGAATGGGGGTTTTTTTTACGGTGAAAGAAAATGTGAAGAAGAGCGGTGGGGACCTGGCATTAAAGGGAATGGGGTGATTCTGAGATGGCGGAGGGCATGGGGCGTTGTAGTGGTGGATGCCTCATCTTCCTCGCTGGGGAGACGAGGCACTGTTCAGGGTGGGTGAGGCAATGGTGCACCGGACCGTGCTTGGAAGGTAGCCTGGGTCCAAGAGCTGCCGCCACTGTACTTGTACACCAGAGTGTAGCAGGTGTTTCCCCATTCTCTCTCACAACGCGCGTTTCTGTGCCCCCCTACCAACTCCCCTGCGTGTGCCAATCACACCAGCCTGCCTTTGGGGCCATGCAGCTCACGTGGTCCCACATGCTGCCCGCGCACACCTGCGAGATGAGCCAAGGCAGCCCTCCTCCCTCCCTCCTCTGCTTAACCCTCACCGTGTCATGATCCCGGCCAGAGGTTGTCCCCCACACACGGCGAGGTCATAAAGGGGACTGCCGTCTTCCACCAGCGGTGCAGACCAGGGGGTTATAAGGGGCTGAGGGACCACAACACCCCAACAATGCAAGAGGGAAACAGCGTTTCCTCTCAAGGTGCCTTGGCCACAACAGGCAGCTGGTTTTAAATCGGTTTTGATTGGTCATGAACCGTGCTGGGCATCAAATCCCCAGGATCACTTCATTCCAGTGCCATTCATCCAATGACCCTTTTGCATGAATGCACAAAATGGTATCTTTCCTCTTCCCCGTACCACGCCACCTCCCTCCTCCATTTAGCCCTCCTTGGTACGCGTGCTTGCTCCCCCTCCCCCGAGAAAGGTCCACCTGCACTCCCTTTCTGCAAAGCCCAAACCAAGGCAGCCCTCCTCCCTCCCTCCACCACTTAGCCCTCACTGCGGCATGATCCCGGCCAGAGGTTCCACCCCCTGGTGAGGTCACAAAGGGGACCGCGGTCTTCCACCAGCAGTGCAGACCAGGGGGTTACAGGGGACCGAGGGACCACAATGCCCCACTGATGCAAGAGGGAAACAGCGTTCCCTCTCAAGGCGCCTCGGCCGCAACAGGCAGCTGGGTTTCAATCAACCAACCTTTGGCTGCAAACGATGAGCATGCAAGAACCAGCAGCCCTTCAATATCTTTTCCTTGATGCCCCCGCGCTGCATACAGTATGAAGCTGTAATGATAGGGAATAAGATAGCTGTAGGAAGATCTCAGCAGCATGTGGAGGCAAGGCACAAGAAGGGTCCCATGCCTCTGTGATACTCTTCCTCTTCCGTGCCATGTGCAAAATTGAGGAAGTGAGTGCCTTGATTGCAGTTGTTGGGGGGGGGGTTGACTCCCAGTCAGGGACTGGCACTCAACCCTTCGGGGACCGGCAGTGGTCCAGGGACTGGTGGTTGAGAAACTGTGGTTTATAGGTTATTTTGCATGATAGAACACTTTGGAATCCAGTACTTGAAGTACTGTGGATATTTTTGTATGTTACTGGCCTATTTATGTATGTTTGACAACCAGTTGGTGGCATTTGTGGGCCTTGAATGGCCTGGTATGCCATTTCCTCTCAAAGTGGAAGGAAGAAGAGGTCAGTTACTGCAGAGCTCCTGAACAAGGAACAATTGACCAAGCAGAATATTACCATCTGGGCCCTTTCTGGACTGCAAGCTCTGCAGTGGTTGGAAGTGCTGCGGCTTGACAGGATCGTGCTTTGCACAAAGCCACCTTCACGGGGGAGCAAACAAATAAAAAGCTGAGAAGCCATATTGACGGAGCTGAACAAAATAAAAAGGGAACTGAGAAACTAAATAGAAAGCAACTAGTTTGACAAATGTTAATACTGATATTTTTAAAAAAATAAAAAATAATTTTTAAAATATTTAAAAATAAATTGTAAATACTTAAAAGTATTTCTAAATGCTTCTAAAATATTTAATAAAAATTAAAACCACTCTCGGAGGCCATAGGAGGAACAGAAGAACACAGCTAATTAAGAATAGGCAAAAAGCAAATAATAATGAGATTGCACTGATTGTGCAAAACCTCAGTGAACCATTTTTTTTTAAAAGATCATTTCAAAAGCTGAGAGGAGATTAAGATATTAACAAATCGTCAAGTTACTGAATGAACCCTTCACACCACACCACTTACACCACCGAAATAGCATTGTAACCCTCCTAAAATGGTAAAATACAGCTATTTTCTTGCAACACACATGCAGCATTGTAGCACTGAATCGCAAAGATAAAACCCAAAAGAAGGCATCGGATATGTGAATGGCACCTTGCTGTCAGTGCAGGCCCTGAGCTATCAAAACACAGGTAGTTTGGAAGCACACTTAGTGGTCTTCACCTCTGAGGCAGAAATTCCCCCCTTCTTCCCACACACAAATAAAGTAGTTTCTGACAAGAGGGCTCTACAGTTCAGGTATTCCATGGATGGGTGATCATATTCTCCTTCTTCATCAAATGTCGATTGTGCCCATTTTGCCACAGTGAATGAATAACAATTCTAAAAATTGAAAACTATTTACCATGTTGCAACGTGTTATAGATGTCACTGGATGATGCTTCTATCAGATTTTTGTTTTAAACCAAGAGTCCCAAACTCCATGGAATCTTCTGAATTTGTTGTCGTTTTAACAGCTCTATAAAGACTTATATGAAGAGAAGAAAGAAAGCACTTTCTTTTTCCTCTTAGTGTCTGACTATTACTTCTGTTGAATAGGTGATTTCATTGCTCTTTCAAACTATTCGTAATTCTAGGACAATTGCCAATGGCACTTTTTCCTCCCCAGCTATTCAAAGGGATCATTCAAACCTTGTTTACACAAAGTCTGCTAGACAAAACATTCACCTGAAACACAGCCACTCCTTTTGGTGGTCAACATCAAAAAGTGTTAAAGGGCCCCCCCCCCTAGCAATTAATAGGAAATTGCCACCATCCATCATTTTTAATACAACTGATATTCATATCCACTGGGGAAACATATGAAAGACAAATACTCAGATTGCTTAAGGTTGATCTCAAGGTCAGTCAAATGATCCACAGGAAACATTTACAGGCAGCTGAAATTGCTTATAATTTGTCAGTAATCTTTTGGAGCAGTCTATTGTAGATAAGTTGTGTCTCAATAATTTGGAGTGGCCAACATGAGTTCTGATTCAAAGAGACAGGCTTTGAGTAGGTTAAATGAAAGAGAACATGTTTATGTAATCTTAAGCCTCACAAGATAGGGAGATCAGTGGTAGACATCTCCCAGTAGTGCTTCCTTGCACTCTGTGGGTTTTATGCTCTGGCTTAATACCAGATTACAGAAGTAACCTTGTACTTCTTTCCTGGAAAACAAAACAAAACAAAACAGTGTTTTGAAAAGGTGTCTTTTTTGGTGTGTGACAGTCCATCAACTGAGCAGTTCCCAGAGAAGTTGCCCAGGAAAACCAGAGCAAATGCATAAATTTTGTTTGCAGTGTGGTTTAAAAATGTCAAGATTAAAGACTTGCTTGTGTTTTGAAATGTGTTTATTATTCACATGTATATCCCAGCTTTCCTCCACGAACATGGGACAGCCACCTCTGTCCTCACTACAACCCTGTGGGATAGATTAGACTGAGGGTGTGTGGCTGCCCAAAGTCACCCATTGAGCTTCAAGACTGAGTGAGGATTTGAACTCAGGTCTCCCTGCTTCTGTCTGACACAATAAACCATTCCACAGTCAAAGAAGTCAGGCCAAATTGTTATATCATTCTTGTACCAAGCTGCATATCAGTGCAATATGAAGAGTATTATAGCATTACACACATACATTTCATCAAGAGTTAACATAACTTTTTAAAATTTAGAACTGGGGTCTTCATTTCTTTTACTCATTTCAGTTGCTAATAATATCATGAGAGACACTGTTTAATCCATTTTTATCACAACATCATGTGATTAAAAAGTCATTCCTCAGATACTCTGTTCTGAACTATTTTCTTTTAATTTTCAAAATAGTGTTGCCCTGATGCAACTAAATTTAGTCAGGATAAAGCTGTATTTCACACAATAGGATTTAAATTAGTCATGACTAACTTTAACTGGAATGTGCCTTTTGTTTTTAATCCACAACTCAAATACCATATAATTGTCTACAAGCAACTAAATTATTCAAAGGAAATTAAATTAAAATAATAATTTCAGACCTACATGATGTCAAAGAAAATGGGTCTATCAAAGAATAATCTTTTTTCCAAAGGGAGGAGAATACCTAAGTTTGCCAATAAAAAAAGTAATAATTTGTTCTGCCTAGCAATCTAACTATATCAAATTGAATTGCTGCACACTGATACTGTACCTTTGATCTTCTCAGAGGTAGCATTGTCAATTACTTTGTGAATTTCAGTTCATCTGAAATGGGGTACAGGAAACCATTTTGGTCTCTTGATCATGCGCTATATAAATGATATGATGAATTTCAACTTTTCTCTTATTAAACAACCCCCTTCTCATATTCCCAGAGTTAAATCATTAACATTTAGAAATGTGAAATGACAGCTCTCTCATTCAGTCCTTTGTAATTGGAACAGAGTTATTTCCAAACAGTGCCTTTTGCATGAAGCTCCATTTCATACAAACTGACAACTTGATCACTCTGATGTTGCAGCATTAACTTGTTTTTTTGGCAGGATGACATTTGGCAAGATGGCCTGTCTTGTAGCAGGCAGGCATACATTGTATTTATTTTGATTTTATTCCTAATCCTAGCAAAGTAGAAAACTGTTCACTTACAGAGTGAGCAAATAAGGCTTTTTATTGAAAGCATTCATTAAGATCTGTATTCCACAAATGCCACTTTAGTGGAGATGCTTGGGTATCGCTTTTTGTTTTCATTGTACAAATGTGGATTCTGTGAGAAAGCACATTGGCCAGTTACAGGCCATCTCTTCCTCACATGATTTATTTAAGCAATTACAGCCCATCCTAAGAACTGCTGTGCTAGCACATATGGTGCTTAAAATGCAATGTGGGCTTTACCCCAAGCCCAAAAGCAAGGTCTTAGAGCCAGTATTATTACTGAACTGATATACCTTCATTCCAGTCCTTGCTTTTCACAGTTGTTTTCCCCACCCCAACCACAAGATGATTTAGAAAATTTGTAAGAAGTGTGGTGAAAGGAAAGGAAAAGGACTTGTTCACATGATCAAACAGGAAGAAAGGAGCTGAAGGGAAGGCAGGATCCTATCTTCCTGCTCCCAGAGGACCCAAGTCTGTTCATGGCTCTGCTACTCACATGCCCACATGAATGGTGCAAGTGATCTCCATAGCTGAAATTGCAAGAAGGGGAAACCATGTTTGGTCCTCGAGTATCCCACAATGCACCACATGAGCAAGAGATAAGCAGCCATCATATAGCAACAGTGCTCCTCTTCCTGGTCTCACAAGCCTCAAAACTTTATGGTAAACATGGCCGCTGGCTACCTGGGAGCAGATTAAAAGTTGCAGCGGCACAGACAACCGGAGCAGGAGGCAGGCAGGCTCTGTTTTCCTCCTACCTCACTTTTAGCCTGGGTAGCAGATTTGGGCTACCAAGACTTGGAGCTGCTGGTCAGGAAGTCTCCCAATGCTCTTAACAAGCAGAGATTTCTGGATTAATCCTCTCCTACCAAGGAATCTCTGGTTGTGAAAACAACCTTGTTTTCAGATAAAGATGAAGTATGACTTCCATCACTACATCTTTAGATGCGATTTCAGTCCAAGGAGTTGATCAGGAAATAAAATTGGGCTAGAGATGCATGAAGAAAATGAAGAGTGAAAAACTTTACCTAACTGCTGTATCACAAAAGTAACAACTGGTAAAAGAGACGAACGTAGGAACATAGAAAGCTGCCATAAACTTAGTAAGACCATAGGTCTATCTAGCTCAGTATTGTCTACACAGCCTGGCAGCGGCTTCTCCAAGGTTGCAGGCAGGAATCTCATCTCAAAAGACATTCCCATTTCAGTACCCATTTCTAATAGGCCTGTGCATTTCAATTCGGGTACAAAACGTTTTGTGCCCGAAAATGGCAATTTTGGAGGTTTTGTAACCAAAACAAAATCAAGAATTAAAAAACAGAGATTTTTGTTTCCAAATCGAAATGACTATGTTTCGGAAAGAATGCTTTGTTCTTCGGAAAAGCATTGCAATTGAAATTGACTTCTTTGACTCTCTCCACTCCAGCTGAGGCACTGAGTGATTAGCAGAAGATAAGATATGCAAAAACTGTTGAGCATGAATAGTTTAGTTAAGTGCTGTATTCAGTGTGATTGAAATGCAAACTGACCTTGCAAAGGGATCTGGAAGACAGCATTTTGAGACAGAAATACCCAAATATCTTTGGAAGCTCAATGCAATTCCAAAGCTCTTGCTAAAAGCCATGGTATAAATTGTGTGAAGAAGCTTTTCGAGAAGCTGGTTAGGAGAGTTCAGAAATAACACAGGTTTTTCTTTCCAAAGGTTTAGAAAGAATCTCTTGACTTGTTCAGGGCTCTTTTGAAGAGCTATTTTGTTTTTCTTCTGATTTTTTTGAGTGGTGTCTAAGTTTTGATGCCCATGCTGAGCAGTCTAATGTAATTTAGGCCACAATGTAATTTGGTGGGACATGATGTCTAAGCCAGGGGTTCACAACTTTTGCCATTGCAGGGACAGGTCATCCACATGGGACTACAGGAGACAAAAGGAGGGGGGTGGGGAACACACCGGTCAATCTATTGACATCCACAGGAATCTTAGTTGCTTCTCTCTTTCTTGTAACCATGATCCATGGTTTTGCACTTTCTTAAATGCAGTGATGATAAATTGCAACAATTCTGAACAGTAGGCTGATTTGTTTGGGCTACAGCTCATTCCAGTTCAGTTAAATGAACATTTGAAGCTGTTCCATAGTACGAAGGAGCCCAGAGCAGTGGACTACATACTTAGGTTTCTCCTCACAACAACCCGTGAAGTAGGTTAGGCTGAGAGAAGTGAATGGCCCAGAGTCACCCAGCTAGTATCATGGCTGAATGGGGATTTGAACTCGGGTCTCCCCGGTCCTTGTCCAGCACTCTAACCACCACACCACTCTGGCTCATTGGTCATTCTCTTTGTCAAGGTCTGGCCCAAGGCCAGCGAAGTACACGGCTCGGCTGCTTGCTGTGGGTGAATGACAATTGTTGAAACTCAGCAATGAGTGGGAGTCAGAGGCTCCAATTTATGGAGCCAGTCGAAAGCTCCCAGGTGTCAGGATTTATGGCTTGTCAGCCTTCGATAACAGGCGCTTGCTCCTCCGCACCACCTCCAGTTGTGACCTGCGTTTGAAACACCTGCGTTGCTGTGGCGTCGGTGGAGCTCCAATGCCTAAATCATCCCCCGATTGGTCGCTGACATTTTCTGCTGGTTCAGGCTGTTGAGTCTGTTCTGAACCGTCAGCTAATTCCACTGCAGTCGGGCTCTGCCCTTCAGACATTCCTGACTCGGCTGAAATGCCGACAGCTTCCCTTTCTTCCTCGCTGTCAGAGCTAGGGGACATGACACTCTTCACTCTTTCAACTTGTTTATGTGGGGCTTCAGGGGCAAAACAGTGGGTTGGGTGGCAGTGCCCCAAGGGTGGTGCACCCAGATTACAAATAGGGCAAAGGGCTGATTTCTTAGGAATTTTTGAAGTTTACGCATCTTTAAGATTTTCCCCCATAGGAATAATGGAGGTTTCAGCAGCCCCATAACTCCACCTGGGGGGCACTGGGATGGCCCGAAGTGAGTGGTTGTGTAGTGCACAGAGGGTGCCAATCAACCCCCTGGATTGCTAACCCATCAGGTTACTGGGCTTTGTTGTTTCTGAGGTGTTGAGTTTAGATTCTCTGGTAGCAAATGAGATTGTTAATGAAAAACCATGAATCCACTCTCATATGCTACCAGAGTATCTACTCTCAGAACACCTCTAGAACAAAACCCTGTACAGTACTTCATGGGTTGGCAACCCATGTGGGTGGTTGGCACCCTATGTGCACTACACCACCATTTGCTCTGGGTCACCCCAGTGCCCCTCAAGTGGAGTTATGGGACTGCAGAAACTTCCATTATACCCTACAAGGAAAATCTGAAAGACACGTAACTTCATTCATTCTTTAAAAATCAGCCCTTTGCCAAATTCCTCTGAAAAAAATTGTGGTAGCTTCCTTGCACCAACTGGGCACTACCACCAACCACACTCCACTCTGGGCCCCCGTTCCCCCCCACCCTGCATGAAGCTATACTTTTTCTGAAACCTCCATCATACCCTAGAAAATCTGAAAGATGTGCAAACTTCAAAAATTAACCAAAAATCAGCTGTTTGCCCAATTCCTTTAAATTTTTGTGGTAGCTTCCACTCATTGGGCACTATAACCCCCACCCACTCTTTTGACCACATGACCCATTTTTAAATCTGAATTAATTCAGATTCAGATTAATTCGGATACAAAACAAAACTGGGGTGATTCGGAAGGCTTAATTTCGGACAAAATACAAAATGCACAACCCTAATTTCTAATGCCAGTAATATTTTAATGGCCCGCATTCATAAACAACTAAGCAAGAATAACCATAGTGAAATGTGGCCCATTGAAAAGGTGCAGTAAACATTTTCACATGTTTACAAGAATCTCATTCTGAGTCTGTGGAGTGTTCATCAGCCCACATTGTTGTATTTACTTGCTTTTGTATGATGGATGCCTGTTGCAGTTTGTGATTACATGTGGAATATTGTCATACCCTGTATTGTGACTCTGCATTGTTTGCTTTGCCTACTGTTCTCAGTTGTTCACGGGTTTCGTGTTGTATTCGTTGTACTTTTCACCTGTGTTCCCCTGTTTTTCATCTCCAAGGTTGCAGGCAGGAATCTCTCTTAACCCTATCTTGGAGAAGCCAGAGAGGGAACTTTAAACCTTCTGCTCTTCCCAGAGTGGCTCCATCCCCTGAGGGGAATAGCTTACAGTGCTCACATGTGGTCTCCTATTCAAATGCAACCAGGGCAGAAACTGCTTAGCTAGGGGGACTTCTTCATGTTTGCTACCACAAGACCACCTCTCCTCAGAGAGTTTAGGTATCTGCCCTGCTATGGTCATGATTTATTATTTATTTAACATATTTGTATACCACCCAAAACGCAAGTCTCTGGGTGGTTTACAATACAATAAAAACAACGAATAAAAAGGTTAAAACATTACAAAAATTTAAAACAATGTTAAAACTATTAAAACCACGATCACTGGAAAGCAGGCTAAGGGAGCTTAACCCACTCTCCAGGGATCATGGGAACCCCCAAGCAAGCCCGCCTAAACCACCCTAACTAGCCCGCCTAAACCACCATCCCCTAAGACAAGTTTAACTGAGCGAGCACTATGTTAGCCTCATCTTTTTGCTCGTGTGTTGCCACGGCGCACAGCAACACACGAGTAGACCCCGAACCAAGAGGCTGCAAGCAGCCTCCTAGGTTCAGCGGTCTTTCCAGAATGCCCCGAGAGCTCACGCGGGGCATCCTGGAACTTCCAGGGGCCATGCGGCCCCTAATCCCCACAGCCCCCACTGGTTCCATAACAGAACAGGCAGTCTTGTGGGTGGCCGATCTGGCCACCCAGCTACAAGTGGCTGCTTGTCTGCGGGGAGAGTGGGCTAAGCCCACTTGCTAAGCCCGCTCTCCCTGCAGTTAGCCCCAAAGCTCTTCTCACTGATCATGAGAATCGCTTCAGTATCTAATTAAAAGCCTGGGTGAACAAATGGGTCTTGGCTGCCTTTTAAAAAGTTGCAAGAGATGTAGGACCTGGATCATCCACTCCACAACTGCTGTCTCTCCTGAGAAAAAAAGTTCCCATTGGTGTCAATAGGAGTTATTTTTCCTGGGGGGAATCATAGGGAAGGTTCCATTCTTCTCAGATCCATGGTACATAAAGGTAAAGTGTGCTGTCAAGTTGGTGTCGACTCCTGGCAACCACAGAGCCCTGTGGCTTTCTTTGGTAGAATACAGGAGGGGTTTACCATTGCCTCCTCCCACACAAAGATGCCTTTCAGCAGCTTCCTATATTGCTGCTGGCCATTTGAACCGGCAGTCTCATGCTTGCTAGGCAAGTCATTTCCTGCTGCGCCATTAGGTGGCTTCCATGGCACATACACCAGATTGAATTCCCTTATCACACTCAATTGGGTCCCAGAAGCTGCTGTTTACACTTTAAAATCAAGTGCACTACATGTGTTTTTCATAAGTGTAGCCGGACCCTCAGTCAGCAAAAGGCCATTGCTGAAGCAACATTCTAAACTCCTGCTCTGAGCTGCCTAATGTCCAGCCTGACTCTGTAACCAACTGCACAGTGAACTGACCGTCATCCTGGACCTTAGCCAAATGTATCCTAGCCTGGAACAGCATACTAGAGTTGTACACTCTTAATTCAGTGCAGGACTTGCACATCAGTCACCTTTAACAATTTTTTTTTAAAGCTACAGAAATACTGAGGTGAGTCTCACAAGTTGCATCCCCCCCACCGCCGCCGCTAAACTCGGCTAGCTTGCGGGGGCTAGGTGCCAGGGTACCAACGGGCTTACCTGCGAGCCCGCTGGTTCTCACGATGACTGGAAAGTGGGCTAAGCTCCCTTGGCCCGCTTTCCAGTGATCGTAAGAATACCCTCACTGTCTCTCCCAACTTTTCCTTCATGTACTACATGTGCCATTAGCTCTACATCAGAACTAGTACTGAGGAGCACTAGGAGCATAATATGAGGGGAAATACTGTAATCTGGAAATACTTTAATTTACCTAACAGGCTTAGCACCTGTTTGCAGAGAATGTTTTTCTCAAATGTATCCAGTGTTTGAAAATGCTTGCCCAATTTCTTGAGTGGATTTATATATTGCTATTTGAACTGATCATGTATTTATTTGCTGCTCAATTGTCCTTCCTTGGTCAGGGTTAATTGGCATGATAGCTCAGGGGGGGAAATCACTTGGCATTCTATTTCCCTGTTTGATTCAAGCATTTCTAATACTAATGTTTACATATGGAAACTTAAAATTGGGGCACCACAACCATCTGTGCTAGTTACATTAATCTGTTTCTGGGGAAGCAAATCAAAGTAGCCTTGTTCATGTTGGACAAAAAGTAATTTAAAGTGGGAACAAACATTTATGGAACATTTGACAGTATTCTTACAATTAAGTTACATATATGCTGATGGTTCTAAATCCCCACTCTTCTCACCAACATTCCTTCAATAAAAGGGAGCAGCGTGTTCTGTTAGACAGCACATTTGATTTACTGCCTAAAGAATGAATTACAGTCATCCCTTGCCAACCTCTAGGGTTCCATTCTGGCAACACCTCGCTGTTGGCAAATTCGCAATTGGCGAGGCATTAAAGTCTATGGGAAACAGGGTTAGGGGAACCACAACCGCAACAAGACCTAATAATAAAGGGGGGAAATTTAAAAAAATTGCTTTAAAAAATCACAAAGAAATCCTGTAATATTGCCAAGAGCCACCAAGAAGAATGAGCAGTCAAACCTCTGGAATTTTTTTTTTGAATGCCGCCCCCGACCAAAAAAAAAATCATTCAAAGGCATTTTAAATTGGCAAGGGACAACAAGGTCAGCAAGGGTCACCAAGAGGAATGCTGAAATAAGAACATCTCCTTCTCTGTTTTCAGGAAGAACCTCAAGAACCTCCTGTTCTTTCAGGCTTTTAATTAGAATTAATTTTAATAATTTTAATATTTTTTTAAAAAAATTAAAAATAATTTTATTCTATTGTTTTTATTGTCATGTGTTTTAATTTGTGACTTTTAAATATTTTAATTTTTGTACACCGCCTCAAGATATACATATCAGGCGGTATAAAAATATAATAGATCGATAGATACAGTAGATAGATAGATAGATAGATAGATAGATAGATAGATAGATAGATAGATGTAGTGATCGGCCATAAAATTCATTGGGTACCTCTGGGCCAGTCACTTATCTCTCAGACTTTCCTTACTTGCAGGTTTTTTGTGAGCATAAACATAACCATGTACACTGCTTGGAGCTCCTTGCAGAAAGAGAGGGATATAAATGTATAAAAAATTAAATTAAATTAAATTATATTATATTATATTATATTAAATTAAGGCATTTTGGTGGCTGAAATATGGGACATGTTTTCCTATGAGACAATACATTGTCTGGATATGATGTACTAGATCAATTTAATGTGGTGTCCTATTTCTATCGAAGGAATACAATAATTCCTTGAATTGGATTGGAAAGTTATTGGATCCTTTATTTTAATCTGTGCAAACATTTTTAATTTTACAAAGCCCTATTATTTATGGAAGACATGGAAACATAAACCAATGCCCAGAGATGAGCAAAGCTGTAAGTGTGAATGTTTCCGGTATGAGGAAATGATTTAACTTTTAGAAAATAGATTTGCTTTTACAAGTACAGCTTTTCTGGGAAATGTGTATTATCTTTCTGCATTATATTTCCATACATCTTTACTCAGTATGTTTGGGTATCCTACTGTCTTTTAAAAATATGGACAAATACTAAGTTTGTCCAAGCTAATTAATACATAGAAAATTGGAATTCTGTGCTAAAAAAAAAAAAAGGATTCTGAAACCAGAAACCCCATATTGGAGTGAATCACAATAGAACATGGAAAGGAGTATATTTATGCTTATTTATTTCACAATCCGGGTTTTTTATTCATTTATCATTTGAATATCTAATTTCTTTGCAGAATTTATTTCTGCATGTTGATGTTTTGTTGCTAGTTATTGCCATAAACTAGTAAGCACAAACTGGGAGACACCTTGATCATGAAGGAGGTTTTCCCAGGGTAAGGCTCATCCATTGCACTGTGGGTGTGTTGACCCCTGCGATTTCCCCAAATGCGGGAAACTCAACTGCATAATTTGTGATAGAAGTAATTGTTAATGGAATTGTTCTGGAATGCTGGCAGAATGTCCCGAGACTACTTTGGGGGTTGTGTGGGGAATTAGCTAGACTGGAATGAACAGTCCCATTACAGTGTCAGTTTGTGCAAAGCTGTGCTCTGGAAATAAAGACTTGAGATTGGAACATGGTAGAATCAGATTTGCTTAAGGATTATTGTGGGGCAGGAAATGAAAAATATTTAGGCAGGTGATAAAAGGCGATAAATCTTGACTAGCAATATCAATCAGAGACTCATGAAAGAACATTATGACTTAAAGGCCCGAATTGCAATTAAACCAGCTTAAGGCTGGCCAGAGAAAGGACCTAGAGTGCATATTTAGCCTTAAGAGGAAGAGGAAGGAGAGGGAGAGAGATTAGTAGTAATACCTATTCCAATTCCGTTGGTGTGTCTGTCACACTTGCAGGATGGGGTGTGCTGGGGTACTTCTTCCCAGGGACCAAGCAGAAGGACAGGATGGAGGAGAGGCAAACATGTCACCTGCAGGCCAGGGAATCAGGAAAACAGCTGGTTCCAGGGAAAATCCAGAGGAGGTTGGTTCTCTAAGGCAGCCAAGAGTGGTGTGTGGTTTGAATCTGGAGACAGGTCCAAACCGGAAGCTGCAAGTGAAGCTGAAGCAAAAGCTGTGATAGATGGAATAGCTAAAGCCAAAGCACACCATTGATTGGGGCTTGGGGTTGAAATAGGCAAAAACTTGCCTTCAGGCCAAACACGGGTCACACCTCCTGGTTGCAGGGGATGATATCCATGGTTGAGAAAAGAATTTATGTTGTATGATTCAGTCATGGGTGTGTACAGTCTAGAAGAAGAATAAAGTGGAATGGTTTGAAAAATCTGCATGGAATAAGGTGAATAGGCAAACTCAAAACTTATCTTGTGGGTCAGGAAGACCTTCCAAGTGGTAAGATCAGAATTATTTTTAAACTAGTGAGCCTCTTCCTCTAGTCTGCACCAGACCATTAATGCTGCAATAGTGGGGTGGGAGTGTTACAGCCTTATCTGAGTTCCAGTTGAGGTGATTTGTAAGACTAATCCTTTGTGCCAATGAAAAGAGGATTTTCACAATTTTCTCGAGAAATAGTCCTTCACCTTAACCCGCATCTGCTCAGCCAGCACCCTTTTCTGTGTTGTGAATAGAGAGAGGCATGGGGAATTGCCTTGCAATTGTGTGTCATAACTTGACCTAGGGTTACTTTCCCCCATGTGGCATGTGCTAAGCAACTAACTTGAGACTTTGCCAAATATAGGCATGTGGAGGGTTCACGATCCCGCGAGTCCAGGTAGCCAAGATGGAGACTGCAAGTCTAAAGTTCCAAATCATATAGAGGGGTGCTGCTTGTAGCCCCTGAACTGGTTGTTCTCATGACAGAATACAGAGAAAAGGGGCGATATTGAGTGTCACAATGAGAAAGGACTTTTATAAACACTCCATATTAATAAGATGATTATTGCTGCTTTTGTTGTTTTTGTTACTGCGAGGGTTGCTATTATTTTAATTTGTTTTATTTTTATATTGTTCAAGACGTCTATAGTCCTTTCATCCATGGAATATATATATCTACCTTTCTGGCTCTGTCTGCAATTCCTGACCATCGCTTCTGATTTGTGACCTGATATAAATATGGTATGTGGGCATCCTTGTAATTTTATAGATTTTAATCACAGCATAAACCCTGTAAAAGAAAGCCTTGTTTTAGAAGAAGGAGTTGCACTGATTTCCTTAACATGTGGCACTCCATGCACACAGTTGTGTTGCAAATATATGTACATGAAGATATATAGATGAAGCAGCATCAAAGCTGAAATTTAATATGAGGGTTCTGTGTTTGTCCAGCAAGCTACCATATCTGAAACCAAATGCTTCTCTCAAATATGAGTATCAAATATGGGTACCGAATCCACCATTCCCCTCATACAAGACATATACAATTCCACTTCTCCTCCAGCTGCCTTATACTGAGAGTCAAGACCATTCTGCTGATCATCTCCGCGGGGTGGAAATCCAGTACAATTTTTGTTGAATGCTGAGTTTGCTCATTTAAGGGAGTATCAGTTAGCAAAGGCTAAGACCATTGTCTTTATTTGTATGAAGCACAGTGTATAATGAAAAACAGTAAGCAAAATTCAGAGTCAACTGCTATTACATTGCTTAAGGCCTTCATAAATCTTATAAAGGAAGTGTGAAAGCCCTTTGCCTTGTTGTCTGCTGTTTCCAGACACACTGACACATTGCATTAGCTTCTTCCAAACATTAACCAACATTTTCATTGTATATTGCATATCTCAATGTATACAGTCACAAGTTAGGGGCTCTTATTCCTCAGCACTGTCCTTGACAAAATAAGAATCTCAAATCTTCACTACACAGTATATTTTTGATTTAACAAAAATGTTACTCATTCTCTCCCCCCCCCCCCGCCGCCTTTCTTATTGAAAACAGAAAATTGTGCAATGTGGTAGTTAGACATAGTGACTTAATTCAATATGGTGCTGAAATTACAGAGAGAGAGAAAGATAACACTACAATAATTTCCGCAGAAAATACATGTACTACAAATCTCATTAAAAAAAATCCCTGCCCCACCGAGATTCTAGCTCAGATCAGCAGAATCGAGGACTGGGAATTTTTGCACAAGTGGTCTAACTCACAAAACTCTAGCCTCTATTGCTAATCTAGAATTGATTTTTTTTTCCTCAGTGGCAGGAGACATTAGGCAGGATCACTTGCTTTATGACTTCGCAAATGTTGTAATTGTATTACTAGTTCTTCTAATCCTCACAACAGAATAGACCTTGCGTTGCTTCTTCAGGAGGTAAGTAAACATATTTTATTATAAGAATTAACATGCTCAACATCAGAAGCTTTTGACAGAATCAGCCCTGTCCCAATTAACAAAGAGAGAGAAGACACAGAGAGCTCTTCCCGAATTCCTCTGGTTTATAAGTTCCTCTTTCCATTATCAACCTTTCATTCCCCACAGCACTGCCAAATGCACTGTATTACAGCAAAGTTCCTGATACTGATCAAGGCTGGATCCAGGTCTGAAGGGCCCTTCAGCAGTGTGTCCTCTCTAGGCCACCTGTTGCATGGGTAAGTTATGGAATGAAACTACACTTGATCTTAGCCATAAGGCTGAGAAGCGGTCATGGAGTGTTTTTTTCAGTCACTGTAAACTTCATATGCCATGTCTCCCCTTTCTGTCCTCTCCCATCCTCCAGCTCCAGAGACTGAAAGATTCATGCTCCATCCATTGGCTCTTCTTTTCCTTCAAACATCCTTCTTCTCTACACATGGGAGCTTTCTCCCACAGGCTCCTTTGTGGATGGAAAGCATGAGAAAAGATTAGAAGCAAGCGACTCTCTCTGTCAAGGCTGTTGCTCTATCCCCATCTCTTCCAGGTATGGGCCTCTGGAGGAAGGTTTTGCTGATCTGATATCATTTGGATGGTATTGCTTGTGGTTAAAAACAACAACAACAAATCTGTGTATGCATGTAATATCTCTTTTCTAGATAGATTTTCTACACACACTGCCTCCTGACCCACTAGCCTTTGCTTCCAGACCCCAGTCCTGCCAGATTTTGTATTTTAGGACTTAGAAACCAGAGGCACTGTCACCCCTGGATTTCAGGGCCTACGTCCATGCGCCCACTCTCAGGGGGGCACCAGCAATCTCCCCACCCCCTCACTGGAGCATGTAGGGGTGCCAGCCTGCCTCTTCCTGGCCCCTCTGCTCCACCTTTCTTCCAGCCCAGCCTGGCCTGCTTCCCCCCAACACTTGCCATGGCTAGAGCAGGAGAATTGGCTCTTCTGCAAGTGAGAGTACCGATTCTCCTGCTGGTGCCGGCAAGAGCCTACTGAAAAAGGCAACAGGCCCACATGCGCCCTGATCATGAAGTGCATGTGCCTTGCTGATGGCATCAGGGCATATGTGCGCCCATAGCCATTTCTGATAGGCTCTTGCAACAGCCAGTAGGAGAATTGCCTCTCTCTGTGTCTTGTGCGAGAGCTGATTCTCTCGCTCTGGCTGTGGCAAGAGCTAGCAAAGAAAGGAGGAGAATGGAAGATAGATGAAGGAGGAAGTAGCAGTGGCAGAGAAGGAGGAAATGGGATGGTAGAGAGGACTGCCAGTGCCTCCATCAAAGTAAATGTGTCCATGGGGTGGTATTTACTTTATTTAATTCTAAAAGGTTTCTTTCTTTATCTCTGCCCCATTATTGCGTAAATGCTTTCTTCTGTGCTTTCTTCAGCATTTCCCCCATGTTCTCCTGTGGTTTATGAATGGTCAAGAAGCTCTAATCTAGAACACAAGAATTAGTCATTGAATTAGAAACTTGGGAAGTTGATGTGCAGGTGAAGTATAGGGAGCATTCCTTTCAAAGTATGAGGCAAAGGTACCATGAAGTTTGAATAACAGCCTAGTGAGGGGCTACAGAGAGGGGGGAATAAATAGTTCTTCCTGATCCCCAGCTAGTATTGCTACACACACCATTGATTTTTATAGTGTTATGTACTTATTTAATAATTATTAAGGTGCTCTAAAGACTATGTAGCTTTTGGAAAAGCTGGAAACCTATGCTGCAGATTTTCAGTTGGCAAACATAGCCACATGTTATTTTTGACAGTTAGTTTTCAAAATGGTTGCTAGAAGTTGTTCTGGATTGATATTCCATAGTGCATTTGCATTCATTGGCATGATGCAAGTAATAATTTAGTGTGTATGTGGTAGCAGAGGCCCCATAAAAGCCCTGTCCAGGTGGTAAATTACCTAGCTGCACCTCTGTTAGAAACCCTATTTGTGTCTTTTTAATAGGGTAGTGCATAGAATTGGGCTAATCATCAGACCTGATTCAAAACAGGCACTACTGGACTCTAGCACATACTACTAGAAAATACAGTGGGAAGCACTTCCATTGGCACTATTCGTGGGTTTTTGCTATTAGATTCCCCCCCTCCTCTTTCTTTTTGGTTCTTTCTGAAGTCTTAAGTGGATAACTTCTTTGAATGCAAATGAAAAGATGTTCAGACACTGATTCCAGCTGCTTGCCAAATAATTCTAAGGGATTCATGCTAGGATCGAGAGCAAAAAGTCTTCACAGTAACCCTGTTAACTGTCTGAAAGGCATATATTATTAGGTAAGTTACACTGAATGTCAAGAACACTGCTATGACGCGTCAGCTTGTTCCAAATTTTAAAAAAAACTTGTAATCCAGCTATTGAGGCTGTTCACACATGCAGGCAAGCCCAGGCTAAGACAGGCAAGCCTTCTCTTGGCTGCACGTGTGAAGCCGCAGGAAGTGACCAGCTGCCGGTAGTGCCAAGGCAGCAAACCTGCTTGCGGAGTCAGCCTCTTAAACAGGGTTAAGGGAGCCAGCACTCCCTTAGCTCCATTTTTTTCATCATGTGCAGCACAAGCTGATTGATTGGTTGATTGATTGATTGATTGATTGATTGATTGATTTAGCATGTGTGTATATTGCCCAAAACACAAGTCTCTGGGAGGTTTACAAAAACACACACACCACACAATAAAAACAACAGATAAAAAGATTAGAACATTACAACAATTTAAAATTTAAAATGTTAAAACTATGAAAAACACAATTAAAACAATATCTAATTAAAAGCCTGGGTGAACAAATGCATCTTGACTGCTTTTTAAAAAGTTTAGATGGCACTAAAGCCGTGACAGGCACCCACCTGGTGCTGCTGGGATCCCCACAATGCATCACACACTCGCATAGTGCATTGTGGGATTTCCAGGGGCAGGGGCAGCACGGTGTGGCCCCCAACCCTCAGTGCAGCCAGGGCCAGCAAAGGATTGTCGGGGAGAATTCCCAGCAATGGAGGGGCAGTTGTCTGTGGGGAAAGTAAGTTCAAGCAGCCTTCCCCGCCACCTGCCCTCAAGCCCTCCTCACTGATCATGAGAAAGGGCTCATTGTCTGACCTACACTACGTCTGGTGGAACGTCTACTGCATATATTCAATCAAAGTATAAAGTATAAATATATATATATATATATATTCAATTAAAGCCCCCCCCCCAACCCTTGGTTTACAGGATTATAGGTGTGGCAACTCCAACTGAGTTCTAAAAAGCGAGGAGAATCTATGGCCATGATGTTTACATCATGAGGGCATAAGAACTTATGTCCAGTTTGAGGGATTGTACTGGTTTACAAACCATGGAAACACAATTTGGCCAGCTCCTTCATGTTCCGGCCCACTACCAGTGAAGGCTGATGGCAACAGAAAAATCTGTGGATTAGAGTGACAGTAGCATTTAAAAAGAATTTGGTAATGTGTGCCTCTGAGCTTATGGTGAATGATGTTACCTAAGCAGCTTATGCAGGTCATGACTGGAGGATGGAGGTCCTAGCCAAGATTAGGATTTTGTAAGATTCATGGATTTTGGAGGTCCATGTTTATGATTTTGTAAGCCAGTACAACATCTTGGACTGGACATCTGGTCTCATCCCCATGATGTGAACATGCTTGACGATTGAATCACCTTGCTTTTAGAGTTTAGTTGAAGCTGCCACACCCATAATTATCGTGTAAACCCAAGTTGGTGTTTGGTTTTTTTTGCTTTAGTTGAATTTCCTTGCTTTTTCAAATGGAAGGTATATATATGTATATATATGTATATATATAAGGTGGTGTTAAAAAAAGGCAGAGAGGGCCTGTGTTCAATATATGAATATTACCCCCTTCTAATTTTTTTGCTGTTCCAGAAAGAAAAGAGGCCATTCTGCTTCTTACTGGTGTGTGAATTGGCTGGCAAGTGAAGTGGTAGTGCTGTTTGAAGCAGGAATGGTAGCGGTGCCTGAAACAGGGCCACAGTAGCCAGAGCAGGGCTGACTGTGGCAATAGCAGCCAGAGTGGACTGGTAGATGCAGCATCTGGAGCAGAGCCAGAGTGGGGCTGGCGGCAAATAGTGGCCAAAGCTGAGCCAGCAGCAGTACCTGGAGTGGGCCCAGTGGCCAAAGTGGGGCCAGTGATGGCAATGGCAGCCAGAGCAGGGCTGGCAGTGACACTGGTGGCTCTAGTGGAGCCAGTGGTGGCAATGACAGCCAGAGTGGAGCCAAAGTAGGGTCAGTGGCCAGAGCAGGGCCAGAGTGGGTCTGGCGCCAGCGGCTGGATCACGGCCTGGAGTGGTCAACAGTACCCAGAACAAGGCAGGTGGCAATGGCAGCTGGAGTGGGGCCAGCAGTAGCGGCAGCGAGGGCAGGGCCAGAGCAGGCCTGGTGGCCAGAGCAAGGCTGGTGCCAGCAGCCAGAGCAAGACTGGCAGCAGCAATGGTGGCCAGAACAGGGCCAGAGGCAACAATGGCAGCCAGAGTGGGACTGGAGCGGGACCAGCACTGTGGTTGTAACTGTCAAGCAGCTGAAGTGCAAGTAGAATATCAAAGGTGCTGCTTGCACCCTCATATGCTAGTCTAGGTTGCATGTGTTAAATGTCTTCCTGTCATACAACTGCTGAATATCCTGGCCCCTCTGGCCCTTACAAGGTATTCAGCAGGAACTCATGAGGAGCAAGGTTGGAAGGTGGTAAAAGCCATACAGTAGTACTGAGGCCTACTAGTTCTGAGGTAAAATGAACAAAACAGAAGCAGCCAGAGGCAAGAAGTGAGGCCTGTTCTCCTGTTTAGCTCAGACATGAGTCAAATCATTCAAAAGTAATGGTTATCCCTTCAAGACATTTCTCTTTCTTTGGGAGTATGGAAACATTTTCCCAGCTACCCATGGCAGAGACCCTTTTCACAGCTATTCCCAGGGGAACAAGGGTACAAACTATTTACTCCCTTTTCCTTCTCTACCCACTCCCTCCCTCCCCCCTCCCCTTTCTCCTCATACATCCTGATCGCTCTGAGCACATCCAAAGTTGACATTATGGAGCCCTCCTTGCTCTTTATTTTTAGAAATGCAAAGCATATTTATTTCAGCCATGAAAGTGTGTCATATGGAAGACAGACTATCTAAAAAGACCTTTCCCCAAACAATTGTGTCAATCTTTGCTTCCCTATTTGGATCAAAGAAATCCCATCATAAAGATAGGGGAGTCGGTGAAAGACCCAACTGGAGCATTGAGGTTTCATGTCTGCTTTTCAGCTTTTACTCCTCATAACTTTTTCCCAAGGATTCAACATAAAACTAACATCACTGTTAAGCAGGTAATTCTGAGTATAACAATCCCCCTTCTAGCATGAATAGTGCAAACAGAAAGCTTTGAGAAGCCACAGGTTACTAATAAAGCATATAGTGAGACTGTTTTCATGAGCAGCCTAGCCTGGGTGTGGCTTCCCATGATAACTGTCAGGATCCGCACAGATCCCAGTGGTGGCGCTGCACTAAACCCAGTGCCGCAGCTCGGCTCTTAGGCCAGGTTAAGGGTGCAAATGTGCCTTTAATCCCGCTCCAAAGATTGTGTGTCACAGAGATAGGCACCTAGAGCACCCTTCCCCTTGGGAAATCCCCCTTCGGCTCAGTGCGCAGTGCACTATTTGATTCGCAGAAGCTGGGACAATGAGTCCTCACCTCCATTTACAAGCGCTGCCAGGAGCAGCATGGAGAGTCATTTGCACGCTCCTGGCAGAGCTGGTCATGCGGGCACTCAGCTTGCATGCTGCAGGGGCTCAGTGTGCTCAACTGGTGGAAGGTAGGTTGAACCCTGCCTTCCTCCCTGCCCGACCACACGTGAATGTGGTTGTGTGAATAGACCCAGTTTGTGTGAGACAGTTCAGGTGAAAGGTGCTTAGGGACATGAGCATTTATTTATTTATTTATCATATTTTATTACTGCCTGATATATACATCTTTAGGCGGTGTACAACATTTAAAACAATATTTAAAAATCAGCACAGATTAAAATACACAAAACAATTAAAACAGTAGCATAAAACAAATAAAAACAGTAGCATAAACAAATTAATAAAACAAATTATTAAAGTTAATTCTAATTAAAAGCCTGTGAGACCAGGTGAGTCTTGAGGATGTTCCTGAAAACAAACAGAGAAGGAGAGGCTCTTATTTCAGCAGGGAGCATATTCCAAAGCCCCAAGCAGCCACAGAGAAAGCCCGGTCCTGAGTTGCCACCAAACGAGCTGCTGGCAACCATAACCATACCTCTCCAGAAGATCATAACAGGCGGCAGGGTTCATGGAAAAGGAGGCGCTCTCTTAAATAGCCCAGACCCAAGCCGTTAAGGGCTTTATAGGTAATAACCAGTACTTTGCATTTCACCCAGAAACATATCGGCAGCCAGTACAGTTCCCTCAAAACCAATGTTATGTGGTCCCTTCGAATTGTCCCAGAGACCAATCTGGCTGCTGCATTCTGTACCAATTGTAGTTTCCGGACTACGTACAAAGGCAGCCCCATGTAGAGTGCATTACAGTAGCCTGGAGGTTACCAGCATATGTACCACTGTTTTAAGGTCATTTACCTCCAGAAATGGACATAGCTGTGGTATCAGCCAAAGCTGCTAAAAAGCACTCCTGGCCACTGCCTCAACCTGAGAAACCAGGGAGAGCTTTGGGTCCAGGAACACTCCCAAGCAGTGTCGTAGTGAGGCTGGAGGTGGCCGCTGTGGCCCCTGGCCCCACCCCCATGTCTGACATCATAGACAGCCCAGTTAGTCACGCCCCCAAGTAATCACATACATCTACAAGGCATCAATTCCACTGAAGAAAGCACCAAGCCACCAACTCAACATCCATTCCCACCCTTGTCAAAATAAGGAGGAAGACCTGCTGCTGCATTGCATTGTTAGACCACAGTAAAGAAACACCAGCAGCCCTTCTTACCCTCACTGATTCCTTAAAGGGCAGGAGGGTGCGCTCTCCCCCATCCAGAAGAGAGGGGGGGGGACAAGCAAATGAGCAAGGAACTAGAAAAAGGGCAAGGGCTGGGGAGCAAGCAGCAGGAAGGGCACGAAAGCAGCACAGCGTCAGAAGTTGGTGCCTCCTTGCAAACAGGAGTTAAGGGGCTGCAGAGTGCTCTTGCTTGAACTAGGGGAGGACAGCAGAGGCCACCTGGAATGAGGGGGGTGGCAGCAGCACCCCCTGCCCCAAGGGGTGTTGCGAGGGACACGTGAGGTGAGAAAACAACTGGGAGCCAACCTGGGAGGCGGCAGTCAGGGCTGCGAGAGAAACAGAGAGTAGGAAGCTAAAGTGGAGCTCTCGCCCCAAGACAGCTCGATGAGCTGCAAAGTGCGACTGCATCTTCCTTGCTGCCAGGGGCAGCTTCATGTTGCTCTTTCACTCCTTTGTCTCCCTCACACGGGACTGTAGAAGCAAGACAGAGCAGGAGGGCCGGGCCGCTAGGTTGAGAGAGGCCAGCCGGCCGGCCAACCAGCTTGCCCTTTCCCCGTGGGGGAGCTGCTGCTACCATGTACAGCCCTCGCAAGCGCTTCTCCAGCAGATCAGTGAGTGCTTCTTCCTGCCCCTGAGGACCTTGTGTAGAGGGACCTAGCCAGCCCCAGACTGAACCCGGGCAACTACACAGCAGCCCCCTCAACCGTGGGGGTTCCCTGGGGCAGACCATTCAAAGGAACTCCCGCAGACTCAGGCACTCCATCACCCTTCAGTAGCTCTGCAGCCTGCATGCAAAGCCACCCAGTACCTCTCCGCCTCGCTCCTGCTGCCGCTGCCCCATGCTCGCTCCCAGGGCTCATCCCTTATTCTGAGGCACCTGCTCGCTCTACCACCATGGAGACATTGGTGCCATCTTGGCCACAAGACTAGGAGTGGCTCTCCCTGCACAGTTAGGGAAAGTAACTCTGGCCACGCAGCGTGGGCACGGCTGATTTCAGCCCCTCGCACGCCCCATTTGAAACCAAAATAACATTCCCGTGTCTGACGACAGATGCAGGGGCGTGGCTAGGGTCACGCTCACGGCCCCTGATTGGTGGGCGGCCTGGGTTTTTTGAACCCTTTCGCCCAATGGTGGCTCCACCCCTTTTCCCAAGCTACAAACTTCATATTTCAGGGGGAGTGTAAGCCCATCCAGAACAGGTAGATCTAAACCATCTCTCAGGTCCTGACCCCCCACATTCTGTACCTCTATCTTATTTGGATTCAACTTTAGTTTGTTATCCCTCATCCAGCCCGTTACCACCTCCAAGCAAGCATTTAGAGAAGATATGCCATTTCCTGATGAGGTTGGCATGGAGAAATAGATCTGGGTGTCATTAGCATATTGATAACGTCCAACACCAAGCCTCCTGATAATCTCTTCCAGCAGTTTCATGTATATCTTAAAAAGCATTGGAGACAGTATGGAGCCTTGTGGAACTCCACACTTCAGTTCTCGTTTTGCAGAACTGCAGTCTCCAAGTGACACCATCTGGAATCTACCAGAGGAGTAGGAACGAAACTACTGTAGAACAGTGCCACACAATCCCACCTCCCTGAGGCTGTCCAGAAGGATACCATGGTTGATGGTACCACAAGCTGCAGAGAGATCCAAAAGGATCAGCACAGTCACACTCCCTCTGTCTATAGCCAGTTGGAGATCCTCCATCAGACTGACTAAGGCAGTCTCAACCCCATAGCCCACGTGGAAGCCAGTTTGAAATGGGTCTAGATAATCTGCATCATCCAAAACTGCCTGGAGCTCAGAGGCCACCACATGCTCAATCACCTTGCCCAACCATGGAAGATTAGAAACAGCTTTGTAATTCGTTGGATCCTAAGGGATCCAATGTGGGTTTCTTCAATAAGGTATTGTTATGAGCACCCCAAAATACTAATACGTATATAGAATATAGGCCTGTGTCTGATTTCATTTATATTAAGAGTTCAATTCAATGTCTGAACTGGAGGTGAATCTCATGACTGCCTGGTCAATGATTTGTAGAGGCAGGGGAATCTAGCATTGTTTATCAGGGTTTGCGGAAACTCACTGAGACAATGGGTCAGGCTTAATTACCAGTCTCACACTGCTGAAATTAACCTGTTGTTCAGTAACAGGATGCTTCTGCCTTTAGTCAAATGTGTTGATTAACTTGCCTCACTCATGCTTACCCTTTTGATGATACTTTGAATATTCTTTTGTTGCAAATACACACTAGATAGAGGTATACAAGAAATAATGTCTCACACAAATAGAATTAACTCCCTCTCACTAATTGCTAACTTTTAACACCTTCTGGGACCAGGCTAGCACATCTGGGATGCAGATTTGCTTTTGGACTTTGTCCCCTCCTCAAGATAACAGCTAACAGGAGATGAGAGTGAGATCTCTCTGGACTGATCAAATATCCTGAGCTAATTTTGGTAATTAAAAGACAATATTCCAAGGACAGCAGGAATAAATGCCTTTTGTGATCCAGAAGACTAAAAATGGACATCAAAGGATGGAACCACTATAAGAAGGAGTCTCTGGACATGGCAGTTTAGCAGTTCTGTGCCTACGGGCATTCTGCTCACACGCTAGCTATCTTGTGCCTACAGCAAGATTTGCTCAGGAACTCTGCTCATGAACAGGAACTGTCTGTGACTTCTACTGCGCAGTGAGAAGTCAAGACTTTTCCCCGGCCATGGCACCTTCACTCTCTGCCTCGCTCTGAGCAAACTGTCTGCTTGACCACCAGAAGCCAGACCATTGCTCTGTTGCTGCTCCCAGCTGCAGTCTCTCCTCTTCAGCTGAAAGATCCAGCATTCTCAAGCCTGGGTAAATATGCGGCTCATACAAACCTGGAATTCCCTCATCCCTTCCCCTTCTCCTACACCCTTCACCTCTCCCCCCTACTAATTTCTGACCCCCCAAAACCATACCAGCCCTGAGCCTTCCTTCCTCCCTCCCCCTTTTTCCGCCTGTATCTAAACTGTACTAGGCTCTAGAAAGATTTAATTGCACGCACATATGTCAGTTAGGCACACTGGGTGGAATATATTGGTACTGGTTAGGATGTTCTGTTTAAATACTGTTGCTAATATTAATAGAGTGTTCTGCTTTCTGCTTTGCTAGATTATGTTGTTCGTCTTTATACTCAATTAAGCCCATTGAACCTCTTTGAGGACTGGTTCGACCTCCTTCCTTCTCTGCAATCCAGATCACACATGGTCACTAATATAAAAGAACAAGGTCACGTTGGTGACATTATGGTCCAGACCTATTTTATATACTGGCTAATGAGCATGTTTAGTATATAGATCAGGCCTGGTCTGTAACAATATAATGGTTTAATAATAAAGCATTTATTATTAATCTAATAAAGCATGCCTACCCTGCTCCTCATTCCAAAACATAGTTCAAGTTTTCAGAATTGCCCCCTAACATATGATTTAAATTCCACTATAATGTAGTCAGTGAAATAAATAATGTGAGGGAATGCTTCAGCTTAAACATCCCCCCATGCAATTATGAAAATTGGAATGATGTACCAGGATGGGAAGTGAGATGCACATATTTGTGTCTATAACCACATATCAGTGGAATATTGTCCACTCGCTCTCTCAGACAAATGGAAAGTGGGTCAAAAGGAGGATTCTTCAGGGCAATGCCTAGGCCCATCTCGATCCACAACTTTACTAATAAAATACAAACTTGAAGGGTTCCCTGCTATGGAAATCAGAGAGATGGCCAGCCAGCCAATCTAGTCTGCTTGCTTCTGTTCAGCTTCCATGCCTTCCTATGATCTTGTTGCCCACACAGAGTCAAAATCGTGTTATTCTTTTCTAATCACTATAATGGAAACACTTGAGACCTAGTGCTCTTCTAGCAGTCCTTCACATGCATGTAAGAGAGCACTAGTTTTGCAGTTATATACACCTTGTATTCAATTACATTTTCAATCACAAATAATATACTTTATAATTTCTGGATTCTTAGCATCATGTTTTAATTTTGAATTATCTCAATTATTTATTTAAATGGAAGTTATTATGCTTTTAAAATGTTTTCTTTCTACCATGTTTGCTATATGAGTTAATTCTGATCTCCTTTGCGAGCCAAATAATATTGACACTAACAAAATAATAATTGGCGTGTCCCTCCCAAAGTAATGTGCAGCAAAGCATTTGTGGAAATGAGGTATATTCAATCTCTCTACACCCAGCTACCTTTTCATTTGATAATTCCTTCCTATTCCGAAATCCACAGTACAACTTGTGTTTGTACAAAAATAGTGCAATAGTTATCATTCGGGACATTAAAATTATCATCTTAAAAGAAACAAAACAAATGACTATGGGCAATTTATAAACTCATTTTACTAGATATGTATTATACCAATGATAACCAAATACATAATACTAAATTTAAAAAGGAGGGAAGCATTTGGAAATCTCATATGAAGGAGCTGTCAGTGGTTGACATACTGTGCAAGAGTACAGCAGCCTAGTAACATTGCGTATGCACAATATGTGTAAGTTACACAAATGCAAAATTTTCAGTGGGCTTACTCTTGTGTAAAATCAATTTGCCTTATTTCCAATAGGCTTACTCTTGCATAACACAATTTGTTCACATTTTGCAACTTTTACAACTTACACGTTGCACAAACACAACATTATTAGGCTGACATACTCTTGCTCAATATGTCTGCCAGACTAGTTTGCTCAGTACTGTTATTTAAGGAAGACAGTAGCCAACCATTTTCTCCTGATGATTTGGATGCCATGTGACTATTTCTCAGTCTGTCTACTTACCTAGCCATCTTGCTGGTTCCACACATATTGAATTATTGATTGCCAGCTTTTGAATTGGCCTCATTGCTCTCTCTTTAAGAGAAATTTGAATTAGCTGAATTAAGAAGTGATTCAGTTAGCCAGTGCTAATGTTTAGCTCCATACTATTTAAACCTTCAGCTGATGATTTCTGTATACAAAACCTCTATGAAAGGAAAGGAATAGGCCAGGCTCCTTTTTGTTTGTTTGCTGCAGTAGACAACTCTCATCTATAGATGAGGGAATCGTGCCAAATGCTCACATCCTTTTGCTTCAAAAGAAAAAGAGGGGTAACTATTTGACATGTGTTGCTAAATTATTGCTACAGTTATTATGGCATTTAATGTTTAAAACAAAAAAACAAAACCAAATACGAGGAAGATATTGAGTTACACCAGTATGTCCCTTAACAAACATGTAAAATCTGAACAATGATACTCTTCTAAACACTAGTGTGCATGGAGATGGGAGTGCTTGTTGTCTCCTGGTACGTGTACACGGGTGTTTAAGAATGTATATGGAGCTTCACGTGTAACTTCTTTGCAGCGAACACACTGGCTATGTGAAGAGTGGAGCTGCTTTAACGTAGTCGTTAAGCTTATCAAAAATGTACCATAATAGACAGCCACTTCACGATTGTGTGCTTACATTGTAACCATTGAACAGCCATAATATAAAAGAGTTTGCAGTCCTGCATACATTCTTGGAAGTCAATCTTCTTAAGCTCAATGGGACGTATTTCCAAGCTGCAGATCATATGATAATTTCACCTAGATATACCTAGAAGAAAACTTGACATGATCATGGAACCCCCTGAACCAGCTCCAAGCCAGCCCGGGGTGGGGTGGGGTGTCGGCTCTAGTTTGAGCCATCCTGGGCGGGTTCAGCTCAAGTTCGAGATGAACAAGGCCCTTGTCCATCTCAAGAGCAAGCCATCGAGTCAGCCCAGTTCAATCGCAAACCAGCTCAACCTCAAGCTGGTGCACACATCCCTAATCGTTGTATGAAGCTTATGATGTTGTATTGAAAATGTTTCTTTCTTTTTCTTTTCCATGTATGCATCTAAATTCCTTTGTTTAATTTCTCTGTTTTCTCTGTAAAACGCTTCATGCCTGAATAAACCACTTTAATTCATTCCAGTGAAACCAGTGAGCCAATATTCTGTGAGTTAGTGTATGTTTTTCCAGCCACATGTTCTCTCATTAGTTTAGCCCACTGGTGCAAATAAAGGGCCTGATTTTCTCAAGTAATATTTAGAATCAGGCTGGAAGTCGTTTAAATGAATGTATCTTCCCAAGGATTTTCCATCCATTGTCAAAACTACAGTGAAGTCCAGATGTTTGTCAGAGCTACTCAGAATTCAAATGTTACACAGATCTTCCTGATGAATGCAAAGAGAAAGCAAAGCAAAAAAGGAAATCACTTTCAATTATTCCAGGAGCCTATCCCTTTTCCCAATTTTAATATCCACTGATCTGGATAATTAGAGACTAGAATATCTCCCCTACAAAACTGTCCTATCTAGTCAGTCACACTTGAGTACAAAAGTATCTTAACATTACTAGAATAATTTTCTCCAGTTGTGGTAGACAATATACTGTATACCAGATAATGCTGATACTTTTTGAGAAATCAGAAAGATTTCTCAAATAAAATTCATTTATTTCTCTCTGTGAGCAGCTTATTTTCTCCAGTCTGTTGTCTTGCTGGTAAACCAGTTCTTCTATCTCTTTTGCCCTCTCTTTGATCCCAGCTCTATCTAGACGTGAGTGCACTATGAGCATGCATGGCTTCCCACCAGTGCACCATTTCTTACTCACATATGCATGTGGTTCATCCAAGTGTCCCTCTACACATGGCTGGTATACTACTTTAAAATAGTATTTGGTGAACTGAGAGAATGAGACATGCATTCTGAGAACTGAGAGAATGAGACATGAATGAGCCCCTGGTGGCGCAGTGGTAAAACTGCCGCCCTGTAACCAGAAGGTTAGAAGTTCGATCCTGACCAGGGGCTCAAGGTTGACTCAGCCTTCCATCCTTCCGAGGTCGGTAAAATGAGTACCCAGAATGTTGGGGGCAATATGCTAAATCATTGTAAACCGTTTAGAGAGCTTCGGCTATAGAGCGGTATATAAATGTAAGTGCTATTGCTATTGCTAAGTGCTTTTCTCACAGCACTATCCCATTGCAATCGGACAGTCAGGGAAAGCATTTCCTGAACCAGCTGTTGGTGCTCTACCAGACACTGACTCAGAGGAGACTCCCATTAGAGAAGGTTCAGAGAACTGAACTGAACTGAACTGAGAAGGTGGAGAAGCGTATCCCAACCTGTATTTCTGGCCCCCAGATCTTTCAGAGCTGGAAGAGCTGGAGCCAATCACCCCCTCAGAAGAGCCCTGCAGCACTGAATATCCCTGGCCCCGCTCTCCACATCAGGGCTCCTGCTGTTTCCCTGGAACATCCTTCATCAACCCTGATTTCCCCTGATTAGAGGTGATTCTGCATCATCGCAGAGCTCCAGACCAGCTCGGAAGATGGAGTGTTCATCTGGATGCTCAGGACTTCCTTCCAGATGGGGCAACTCGGGAGGAGGGGCAGGCCAGTTTGTGTGCCCATCTAGGAAGGCTTTCACCATAAGCCTTCAGTTGGCACCAGCCTTCTGCTGGTTCAACAGCTTCATTTTAGAGTTCATAATTCCTGCCTTGGTGCTTCAAGTTCAGACATCAGCCCCCTGTCTTTAGTCATCTGCATCCATCACATTAAATCCAGGATGTTTACCATACCAAAGTCAAATTGCACATGCCAAATTGCACATGCTAGATGAAATCCATTTGGGTCAGAAGTTCTCCTTTTTTGACTACGCTTCTGAAGAAGTCTACTAGGGTGCCATTTTCTTGCTTCAGTTGTTTGCCTGTCCCTATGCAATCCCACTCTATTCAATATTTTTATTTATAATATTTTAGTAAGTTTTGTATGGTAGTGATCAACAACTGGGTAGTCTAGAGCCAAATTCTTTCTTTCTTTCTTTCTTTCTTTCTTTCTTAGTATTTATACCCCACCTCTCCAGTACACTACTGCTCGGGGTGACGCACAACATAATACAAAGATACAATGTAAAATAAGATTAATAAAGTTAACCAGATTTAAGTTAAACAATTTAAAAGACCAAGCTAACCACATTTAAAATTACATTATTTTTTTTTAAAGTTTCAAATTAAAGGTCATTTTTTAAAAAAACTAAAATCTGAGAACTATAATATAGTATAAACCATCAGCCAGCTTGGGTGATGCTCTGTCACCGATCTGTCCATATCTAAGGACATGGGCTCATCATTTGTGCTCACATCCACCCCACCCCCTATGGGACACTTTCCCATATGCACATTGAGGGCGGCTCATTGGAACTGTCCCTCTATACATGCTAGCATTAATAAATATTAGCATTTGTACAATGCTAGTATTTCTAAAGCATGTAGAATATTGATTTGTGCTGGGAGCGGGAAAAGAACATGCACACTCATGATGTGCACACATCCTTATCACATGAAGTCAGGACAGTGGGCCAATGTATCATTTGAAGCAGCCCAGAGATTTAGGCATCAGAAATTCCTATGAACAACATCAGTACTTTCATCAATAACAATGCATTGTACTGCATATTACAATCAGTAGAAGTGCCTCCATATTTTAATAGAATTCTCCTTTAATTCTACAGCCAGTCATATTCTAGACATGATACAGTAACAGAACTGAATCACAGGCAAAAATTTGACCTTGGTCAAAATACAGGGATTGGGCAATTGTTAAAGCAGTGTGTTGTTTGAACAGTTAATATTATATTCATTCCTGTAAAAATCCCTGAACTGTCACACACAGAAAACTATATAAGCCAAGAAATACATATCCCAACACTTTTGCTTTTATGGTTTTGGAAACCATTAAATGGCTTTAAAAAAAATTGAAATGCAGCCAACTAGTCATGAAAAGGGGACTCTGTGTCTTTAAGCTAGAGAGAAAAATAAAACCCAATCATTCCAAATGTATTGCTTTAGTCATCTGGTTTCATTCTATTAATGACCTTTAACATCTGCAAAAATATTGTGAGAAGCTAATTTTGTTTGTACTGAGGTGGTGCAGAACAGTTTCTGGCTGTCAGTCTAGGATGTGCTATAAAATAAAATTGTCTTTCTGGGAGCCTGACAAAAACCTACTGTAAAGGTTCAGTTTATTTACAACAAGCTGAAATGAAAAGGGAATTTTACAGCATTCTAATATTCACTCATAAAATGAATAGTACTTACACATTTATATACTTTAAAAAAATAACCAAACTTCCAAGATAACCAACAAGATTAAGAACCACATTTTGTACTGTGTAGTGCTCCACAAACATTCGAACTAGCAGGAAATAAGCATGTCTCTGTAATTGCTGTTCCCTTAGATTGTGTGAACACATTTTTTAAAATAAGCCATTACACCAACTTTAGAAAGCCCTTTATTGAATGGAAATAAAAACTCACTCCTCCTCCAGTCCATTTTAGTGAAACATCATTCCTGCAATGAGCACAAAGATACACAATGAAGCAAGGGAAAGAAACAGTGGAAACTATTTGTGCTTCTTCTTTGTACACATACAATAGTTGGTATTTGTATACTGCTTAAAGCTGTTCAAAGTGACATTCTTTCAGTTATCTTTACAAGAGCAGTGTGAAGTTAAGTCATTATTATCACTTATTATTCTCATATTGCATATGTGGAACTAGGTATCATGAGTGCTGCAGATCAGGCACTGATTGCCTGTTCGCTGAACTACTGATCAACTAAGAACTTCAGGTTTGAACCATGAGAACATCCTGATTGGCTGAGATCAGCCACAGAAACTCTTTGCTTACCCAAAGGTGTTCCGTTCAGAGGTGCAGCTAGGTAATTTTGGACCCTGGACCTAATGATCTCCCCCGCCACACACACACACACACACACACACACACACACACACACACACACACACAATGCATCCTTGCCATATATATATATATATATACATTTCACCACAAACCCACAGGTCTGAACCAGAGTGCATTGGGGAGACTATACAAACCCCAAAGGTTCCATACATGTTTTTGATCATTCACTACAAACCTCACTCTGCTGATAGACTTCATCTTGGGCTTGGGTTGGAGTCCCCCAGGCTTGTTGGGGAAGATACTTCAGTGTTTACTTTGGGATCAATTTGTCTGGGGTGGCTCAGAAGTTCATAGTGCCCATGATGACTATAGGCCTATCCCAAGTGGTTTCGGGACTGACACACATTGCTGGTCACTCACTTGATCTGACCTTTTACTCTGATCAGGGTGGTGTTCCATGAGTGGGGACTCCTGTGATTTCCTCATTGTCATGGATGGGCCACAATCTGTTTAAAGTTGGACTTACAACCATGTCCTGCCTCTGCAGGGGTGACAGGCCTATTAGGATGGTCCACCTGAGAAGGTTATTGGATCCAAAAGGTTACTGGATTTTAAGAAGCCATGGAAGGATTTAGTGTTGGCAGTATAACAGGGCACAATAACATATTTCTTACCATTAGAGGCTCATTCATCTGCTCATCCTCCAATGTGGGATATGCAATCACATCGCTCCTCTGAAATCTACGTAGGATGACAAATAAGTTGATCTCTTCTCAAAAGAATAAATGGACACAAACTGACATTTTAAAAGGCTGACATTCAGAAACCCAACACTCAGTCTCACTCTGCTGCTGACCTGAACATTACTATTTTGCAACAAAGAAACTTCAAGGGACCCTCAGCCGGAAACTTCTGAAGTAGAATTTATGAGAAGGTTTGATTCTATTTGTTTGGGTTTTAACAAAGACAAGGGTTTCTTATCACATTACATGTGTTAGGTAACCTAGTTCAGGATGACTGAATTACCATTATTCATTTAACACATTTTAAAACACGTTATAATGTAAATTATCATTGTACTTATTTCATGTATTTAGCATCACATAAAAATAGTAACCCACTGTACTTGTCACATTTCATAGCCACATTCCATAGTTCCCAGGTCTGAGTCCACCTGTTTGATTAATTTAGTTAATCTAACTTACCATAAATATTATACAGTTAATTTAGTGAATCAAACTTAACATAGGCCGCATGTGCACATAACGTGAAACTGGAGGTTGCCAGAACCACAATTAATTTTTCTAACCATGAATCGCATTGCAGGCATTCATCAAACTGCAATCCAGCAACCTCCGACTTCAGGGCAGGGGAGCCCCTCCCTCTTCCTGGTCCACCAAGGTCACATCCCAGCAAGCTCCATAGTGCTCACATCACCAGACTGTGGGTAAGGCATCAGCACATCACAAGAGGGGCAGTCATTGAACACAGTCTTGGAGGGTGTGTGCCAGCTATGATCATGCTTTTTCAGAATGGTAGGGGTGTGTACGAATGGGTCGTTCCACACTGGTTCACCTTGGACTGGGGACAGTTTGGAAGTTTGATCACGGACCGAACTGGGAGCAGTTTGGGTGAACTGGTTCAGGATAAACAGGGGAGGCAGTGAGAGGGGGAAATGCTTACGCTCAGCTGCTGGCAGTGCCATTCATCCTCCCAGTGTGCCCCCCCTTTATGAACCGCTTGGGTCGGTGGTGGTTCAGTTCTGGCCTCTGTGCATGTGCAGAGCCAAGTTTTTTTTACCATCATGCATGTGCAGAGGCCATCTGCATTACCATGCAAATCATGTTGTGATACAGATGCCTCTGAACATGCTCAGTTTAAAAAATGGCCTCCACACATGTGGCAGCTCGGTAGAGGAGGAGGGGCCTGGGCAGCTCAAACGGCAAACAGCGGCAACCACAATGGACAAAGATAAGCAGTTTTCCTCTGTCACTGCCTTCCCTTTCACCACCCGCAAGCTTAAGCTCCTTTACTTGTAAACGGTGATCTTTGTTGGATTCACCATTACCAATATATCCCCTGAACCGGTTCTATGGTTGAACCAGACCAGACCTGGTTCAAGCAGACACAGAACCAGACCAGACCAGGTCAGTTTGAATCTGATTTTTCAAACTGAACCAGCCAAAGCAGTTCCATGCACACCTCTACAGAATGATGCAACTACCCTCAGCAGGGAACGGGCATTTAAACCCCTTTAAATGCTATGTTGTGCAAGCCCTTCATCTGACAGTGATTGCAACACTGCCCGCATAAGAACCCCAGAACAGAACTGTCTCGCACAGCACAATTTGGGGGGGGGGTATTGGAGGGGGCTAAGGATCCTGGGGTCTGGCCCACTGTGTCCAAGGATGCTCTTGTGAGGGCAGACCAAACCACACTCCTGCCCCTGTGACAGCTTGCTGCCAGCGGACTAGCACTCTCATGAGAGGGCCAGTCTACTGGAGAAGATCTTAAACTCGACTGCATGTGCTTGTGAACATACATAATTGCTGTTTCATTTCCACAGAACAGGGCACTTTAGTGCCCCTCTTGCCATTCTGTCCTCTTTTTCTCCTGATTGTGGGGCGAAAGGGACAGAGGGAGAAGAGGGAATGCCCCTGTGTGACTTTGCCATTTGGCAGGCTTTGAAGCATGGGATGGGACATGGCAGCATCCCTGTTGCCAAGTAACTGCTTTGTTGGATCAGAGATGGGGGTGGGGCAAATGCTTGGAGAGGTAGCCAGTGAGAAGCGCCACAGGCATGGAGCGGGTGCAATATTGGGTGGGTCTGCACCATCATCTCTATGATTGTGGCTCCAGAAAGTGAACATAACTATGGCTATGGTGCTGCCTACATTTGGACGTAATGCTCCCCCACCCCCCAAAAAACCGCAGGTTATGGCAGGAAAATGCACTACCAACTGAAGGTTAAAATTGGAGTTTGGCAAGGCAAACTGCAGGTCACTTTTGCCATGAAACCACAGGTGCACGTATTCAGACATAACAGAGTTCCAACCTCTGCCCCTTTAACCTCCAGTTTCGCGTTATGTGCAAATGCGGCCATAGCCAGAAAGACTGCTTTGGCTACTAATGCTACTAATGCTACTGCTGTGAATTGGCATTTTACTTATCTCTTACTTTTTTTTTAACTTTGCATAATAATGGTCACTGATTGCACCCCTTCTATCTGATAGCCCTTTAACCATTCTTCTTCTTTCTCTGCCCTCGTGTATATCTATAGATACAAATGAGGATAATGTTCCATGCATCTGATGAAGTGGACTGAAAAGCTTATGCTGAAATAAAATGTGTTGCAGGGGTGGAGCTATAATGGGGCAGATGTGTTCAAAGAACATGATCCACCCAGCATCTGGGAGCTGCCTCTCACTCCTCCTTCCCCCTCCCCCTCTTGGCAGCTACCCACTCCTGCCCCAGGTTGTTCGCTCACATGCAGCTGGCTCACAGGCACTGAAAAAGGAAGAAAGATCTGAATGGGGGCTCCCTCCTTCTCCCATCTCACAACTTGAAGCATATGAAGGACATGTATGTGCATCCTTCATTTGAAGCCAGTTCCAGGTTGAGTGGAAGGAGGAGACCACCATTCAGGGTTTTCCTCCTTTCCCATCATTCAGGAGCCAGCTGCATGTGGAGCAGTGGAGCAACACCAAGTGTGTAATTCATGGTGTTGGCTCAAGTGGTGAGTGGCAGGTTGCCCAGACGGTGCCTGTGGTACTGGTTGCAGGGCCACCAATGGTAAATAGCAATATATGCTTGTGTGTGCTGCAGTAGACAGGGTGGTGGCTACCAGAGAGTGGGGGAAACACTGACTCATCTTCCCCTAGCCACACCCCGGATATGTTGATCTTTAAGGTACTACAAGGCACTCAGTCTGTTGCCGCAAAAACAACACTCGACCTCTCTGGAAAGAATGGAAATGTTTCCAGAAACATGGTTGTGGGCATGGATGAAAACCAAGGGACCATTTGCTTTAGAGCAAATTCTCCCATGTTCTGGGAATGCATCTGAGTCTTGTCACAGAGTCCCACAGGCACCTCCACTCTAGCTGGAGAGTGTGTGGTTTAAAGGGGGAAAGGCATAACTGTGAGTCATGATAATATACATTCACTGAAGTGGGAAGGAAGTTCCCCAAGTGCTAATTAGCATGTTTTAAAATGCACTTATGATTGGCCTTATTGAACATGAGGTGCTCAGGAAATTCCTGATGATTAGAACAACACTAATATTGGAGCATTATGTAGTAGAATGAATGTAACCAATCTTCTTTATGAGCATAGTGGATATTTTAATTTGAATGTTTGTCAAAAGAAACAAAAACTTTTAAAAACTGAGAAGTGTTGGGCTTAAACCCCCCCACCCCATTCTTTTTTTCTGCCAGATTTACCTTTAACATCATCCAGGCATTACTAACAATTTTCCTAATTATTGCTAAAAGTATGAGTTACACACTGATATTCTAAAGGTTCCAACAGAGCATTTGTCTAGTATATCAAAAGGTTAATTAATTTATTTTAATACTTTCTCCAGAGACTATATTAATGTTTATATTTCTTTTAGCAACCAAAGGCTCCTCATTATCCCACAAATCTGAGGATGGCATATTTATTTTTTAACTCTGTTCCAGGTCACTAACAGCTTCATCAAAAATGTATTTAGACAGAAATGATCTCCTCAGCCCTATGACATGTGACTTCATTTGCTATCTGCAGAGAATTTTCTTTCATTGAAACCATGGAAACATTGAAGTATAGAAAACCAAGAGCTGTTTTGACCAAGCATTTGGGCTTCTATTCACATTTTATTGTGAGACAGTGTTTCTATAATCTTCCAAGCATGCACAACACAACTGTAGCAACTTTACCAATAACATTGCCTATTCTCCATTCTCCTGAGCTTCTCATTTTCTTTTCAGTGGAACTTAATCCTGTAATATGTATGCTGAGGATTTCAGCCCAGAGGTAGATGTTACACTTTATTACTCAACCTGCTTATTAGTGTAAAGACTATGCAAGAGTTAAAATTGAACAACAAAGGGAGTTATTGGGATCTACACATCACATCACAACTCTAATTCCAAGTTGTGTCCCTATTGTTGTGCCAATATGTCCCTATTTCTCCATTCAGGTTGGCAGGTATGTCTACATTATGTACGTCTCTCTGAAATTGGTTGGTTTGCTTAGGATGGTATAACTTTTTATAGAAGATGGGGGAAATTGCAATTTATTTACTTCTTTCTTGTCCTTGGAAATAAAAGAGACGCCTGTAATCATTTCTGTACAGAGTTCCTCAAGGGCCACATTTAGGGACATTACAGCTAGTTTTTCATTGGTGGTTGCATATTAATCATAGTATCGTGACAGTCATCCCCTGGGCTAGCAGGCTGTTTTGGCAATTCAGACAGACAAACATTGCAAGCAAGTGTAGTTTAAACTCCTTGTTGTAGTGGATCAGCCTGGGGAAGGCAGCAATCCATCTATCAAGTGAGCACTCAGCTGCAAATCTAAAATAAAATTCTCTAGCCCAGATCTCATTTAAATGCCAAAACTAGGCTTTATCTGAACAAAATATGTAGAGTTTCTGTTTTTCCAATTGCATTCCAATGTTGCTGCTTCAAGAGCTCTAGGCATATTACAGGGGAATGACTATAAAGTCATGTTGTTTTTGAAGAGAACAGAAGAATGGCACCTCTATGAAATGTCAAATGTAAAACTTCAGCTACAGTAGATTTCAGCTGACATGAATAGACATTCTTTCATCATCCGCCTTATGCATTGTACTAGTATATATGCTATGCTAATATCAAATTATATTGTTACAAACTGCAAAATCTGTTTCAAGAACAACTCTTGGAATTAGAGTTGTGATGTGTTTGGAACTGTGGTCCTGAAACATCATGATTTTAAAAAGCAATTAGCTTTTGGCTCTGTTAGAATGGATACTGTCAAATTACTCAATATGGTCTCCCACTAAGAAGCCTTTAATTGTAGGAAAATCAATGAATTAATTATTGTTGAACTGATGCTTGTGTGCTCATACTTAAGCAATCTTGCCACAGTATATAAAGCATTTGTTCCTTAGGAGAGCAGAACAAAAAGTTCTCTTCCATGCCCAAGTTTTCATTCCAGCCCATTTTCCCCTTCACTGGCATTAGCTTTTCATAATGTAAAACATTTCTTCATTTCCAATAGTTTCAGTTGAAAGGTAATTTTTGAAGTCTATTACTTGCATTCTTAGTGAAGAGCACAATGTAGCATTTTGTTTTAATATGCCATTGAAATTGTTTGAGTAGATACACCATGGAATCAAATACAATATGTCAAAATGGTTTCCATTAACTATGCACATTTGCACTGCTTCAGTTAATGGGTATGTTTTTGTTCTTCTCCTTCATCTTTGCATCTGTAAGATGAAATGATTCAGTTAATGTAACTGAAAAGTACATTGGGAAAGGTAGAGCAAATTACAAAAGCATCAAACCACAATTCCACCCACGTAGGTTATTTTATAATGAAGTTTAATAATGACAGAAATTGTCTTTAGATTTGAACATCAGTCATTCCTGCAATTGTAGTTAATGTGAAAATCTCACCCACGGTAATGTTTTATGAAAACATGGCAGAAACAGTACATCATATTTTAGACTAAAATGTCATCATAAAATCTTAACTAGATATTATTGAAATATATAGTATGTTAAAAGTAATTTGCAACAACTCCGGGGAATGAAATGGGGGCTTTGTTCACATCAACAACAAAGGTGCAAAAGCCTTTTTTCCCCTCTTCCAAATTTCATGAGCCCCATATTGCACTTTACTGCCATTATAGGAAAAAGTGCTTTTGGTGCACATATAATATAAAATACTGTTACAATATCTAAATGATTTGTTTTGAGCAGATAGTACCATAAAATGCAGAGGCTTTTTATGGCAGTGAACATAACTATGATATCATTTTCTATGAAATATACAAAGTGGGTGAATCTGCTACTTTATTAGAGGACAAACATCCTGTTTCTGCAGTGTTTTCTAGGAATGGTCCTCACCCCCAGTGATGTTGATTATAGGATCACATGGGATGATTGAACTGTAAAGACCTGCAAGGTCATATCTTTGCTAACAAAACAGTTTTTTTAACAGGCAAATTTTATATTATATTATACCCTGAAACCTGTGACTTCAGGTTGCTAGAAGCCCAGCAGAGGAGAGGAGTCCATCCGCATATAATTGGGCTTCTCTATGAAATATTGGGTGACTTGAGTTTCAATGTGTCTGGAGATGTCTGGAGATTGGGACACCGGGTGTATCAACTGATTATGGGGCAGCTATTCCATTGGTGATGGGGAATAGAAGAAGTAACATTGACAGGTCAGCAGGCCATTGCAGGGGAAGGGAAATCAGAAAATTAATTGCTGTCTCCCCTTCTGGCTGTCCTGCCAGCTCTTTGACCTTGGAAAACAATGCTAACCACCCACAGAGCCTCGTCTTGCTACTTTGTAATGCCAGGTCGGTCCAGAATAAAACTGAAATCATCCATGATCTGGTATATATTACAGAGACTTGATTGGGGGATGCTGGTGACCCAGTCCGGTCCCAGCTTCTTCCTCCAGGGTACTCTGTTGAGGAGCAGGGGAGGGCAAGTGGGGAGGGGAGGTGGAGTGGCTGTGGTCTACAAGAGAAAGATCTCCCTTGCCAGGATCCCTGTCAAAGTGTCTGACCATATCGAATGTGTGTACCTAAGTTTGGGGACCAGGGATAGACTGGGACTTCTGTTGATGAACCGATCACCCCACTGCATGACGGAGTCCCTAAGTGAGCTGACGGTCTCAGGCTTGGCATGAGTTGTTCTCAGGCTTGGCGTGGCTTGGCGTGAGTTGTGAGTTGTCTCCCAGGCTTGTGGTGCTGGGGGACTTCAATGTTCACTTTAGGACCAATTTGTTCAGAGTGGCTCAAGAGTTCATAGCAGCCATGACGACTATGATCCTATCCCAGGTAGTCTCAGAATCGATGCATATTGCTGGTCACACACTTGATCTGGTCTTTCACTCTGTATAGGGTGGTGTTCCGTGGGTGTTCCATGGGTGGGGAATCCTGTTATTTCCCCTTTGTCATGGATGGACCACCATCTGGTTAAGGTTGGACTCACAACCACGTCCCACCTCCGCAGGGGGAGGGGGCCCATTAGAATGGTCTGCCCATTCTACGTAACAGTAACACGAAGGTTACTGGATTTAATACGATTCCAAGAAGCCTTGGAGGGATTCAGTGTTGGCTCTGCTGGTGACCCTGTTGACACTCTGGTGGGAAATTGGAATAATCAGCTCACCAGGGCAGTGGACACAATTGCTCCTAAGCATCCTCTCCAACCCATTTTGAAACTGGCCCCTTGGTATATGGAAGAACTACAGGGGCTGAAGTGGTGAAGTAGACGACTAGAGCACAAGTGGAGGAAGACTTGACTCGGATCCAACAGACTATTACATAGAGAGCATTTGAAGATCTATGCTAAGGTGATAGGTGTGGCAAAGAAGCAATTCTTTTCCTCCCATATCGCCTCCACAAGTACACATCTGGTGGAGTTGTTCAGGGTCATGAAGGGGCTAATGTTCACCCCTTCCCCCTTGAATCAGTACTTAGAACCAACAATTACTCACTGTGATGTTTTTAATGAGTTCTTTGTGGACAAAATCTCTTGTATTCGGACCGACTTGGATTCAAACTCCACAATTGTTACAGAGTCTAATGCCAAGGTGTCCAGCAGCTCCTCTTATGTGATGACCCTGGGTCAGTTTCAGTTTGTGACTCCTGAGGATGTGGACAAGTTGCTTGGAATGGTGCAGCCTACCACTTGCCCTCTTGATCCTTGTCTGACATGGCTTATACTATCTGGCAGGTAGGCTTTTGTAGAGGGCCTGGTAGAGATTATAAATGTTTCTCTGAGGGAGGGCAGAATGCCTCCTTGTCTTAAGGAAGCAATCATTAGCCTGCCTTGGATCTCTCAGAGTTAAATAATTACAGGCCTGTCTCCAACCTTCCATGGTTGGGCAAGGTGATTGAGAAGGTGGAGGCTAGTGGTATGCACGAACCAGTCCGGAGGCCATGTTAAAGGCCTCCGAACTGGTTCGAACCTGGCCGGTCCGGCAGTCCAGCACTGGGGGGGTCTAGCTTTAAGGGCGGGGGGCAGTACTTACCCCTCCCGCCGCTCTTCCCCCTCCGGCGCTGCAGTTAAAAGTGAAGTTTGGGGGGCGGCAGTGTTCCTCCCTGCCGCCCCTGCCCTGTCGTTGCCTGGAAGTAGAGTAAAGTACCAGCACGCATGTGCCTGTCGCGGGGCGTGCGCACCCGTCGCCACCATGTGCACGCGCACCGCACATGTCACATGCACGCTGCGTGTGATGTGTGCAGCGCACGCACACACAGCAGCGACAGGCGCGCGCGCGCCACGACGAGCACATGCGTGCTAGTACTTTACTCTACTTCCAGGCAACGACAGGGGCAGGGGCAGCAGGGAGGAACGCTGCCACCCCAAAACTTCATTTTTAACTGCAGCACCAGAAGGGGAAGAGCGGAGGGAGGGGTAAGTACTGCCCCCCGCCCTTAAAGCTAGACACCTCCCCAGTGCCTGACCGTGCCTCCGTGGTTCCGTGCACACCACTAGTGGAGGCCTCCCAGCTCCAGGTGGTCTTGGAGAATACTGATTATCTAGACTCACTTCAAACTGGCTTTTGGGTGGGCTATGGGGTAGAGACTGCCTTGGTCAGCCTGATGGATGATCTCCAATTGGAAATTGACAGAGGGAGTGTGACTCTATTGGTCCTTTTGGATCTCTCAGTGGCTTTCAATACTATTAATCATAGTATCCTTCTAGAACTTCTGAGGAGATTGGGGGTTGGAGGCACTGCTTTGCAGTGGTTCCATTACTACCTCATTGGCAGATTCCAGATGGTGTCTCTTGGAGACGGTTGTTCTTCAAAATCTGAACTTTCATATGGTATCCCTTAGGGCACCATATTGTCTCCGATGCTGTTTAACATCTACATGAAACCGGGGGCGGGGGGGAGTCATCAGGGGATTTGGTGCATTGTGTTATCAATATGCTGATGACACCCAAATCTATTTCTCCATGTCAACATCATCAAGATAAGGCATAACCTCCCTAAACGCCTGCCTGGAAGCAGTAATGGGGTGGATGAGGGATAAAAAACTGAGGCTGAATCCAGATAAGACGGAAGTACTTATTGTGTGGGGTCGAAATTCAAGAGATGATTTTGATCTGTCAGTTCTGGATGGGGTCACGCTCCCCCAGAAGGAACAGGTGCACAGTCCGAGGGTGCTTCTGGATCCAAAACTCTCCCTGGTGTCCCAAGATGGGGCAGTGGCCAGAGGTGCTTTTTATCAGCTTTGGCTGATATGCCAGCTGCATCCGTTTCTTGAGATGAACGACCTCAAAACAGTGATACATCTGCTGGTAACCTCTAGGCTGGATTACTGCAATGCACTCTATGTGATGCTGCCTTTGTATGCAGTCCAGAAACTTCAGTTTGTTCAGAACATGGCAGCCAGGTTGATGTCTGGGTCATCTAGGAGAGACCATATTATTCCTGTCTTGAAGGAATTGCACTGGCTACCGATACGTTTCTGGGCAAAATACAAGGTGCTGGTCATTGCCTATTAAGCCCTAAAAAGCTTAGGCCCTGGGTATTTAAGAGAACATCTTCTTTGCCATGAGCCTCACCGCCTGCTAAGATCATCTGGAGAGGTTTGTCTGCGGTTGCCACCAACTCATTTGATAGCTACTCGGGAACGGGCCTTCTCCATTGTAGTCCCTGGACTTTGGAATGCGCTCCCTGTTGAAATAAGAGCCTCCCCATCTCTGGCAACTTTCAAAAAGGCACTGAAGACATATTTATTCACCCAGGCTTTTTATTAGATTTATAGTTTTAAATAATGTTAATACTAGGTTTTAAATGTTTTAAATGATTATAATCGTTAATTCATTTTATGTTTTAAATGATTTTAATTGTAAACCGCCCAGAGATGCAAGTTTGGGGTGGTATAGAAATATTTTAAATCAAAAATAATAAATAATTAAATAAATAAAATATTGTTGTATTTCTACAGGTGCTTCATGCAAAGGGCAAAACCAGGGTAGAACCTCTTGCATAACCCTGTGCCTGCTTCAGATAAGGTGACTATCTTCTTTCGTTAGCTGAATGTATTTTTCAACATTGAAATTTAATTTGGGTCAGGGTTGGATTAACGACCATGGAGACTCTACTTAAGTCATTTTTAAATGCCTTTAAAAAATTGCTAATGTCCTGTTCTATGAGAACACAATTAAAGTGTTATGAAGGCATGTTTTATGGGCAAATTATCATTAGAAATCTGTCACGTTATTAATATATGTACTAAAGCAGAGGCTATCTGTACATTCTGGATTATTGGACCCAGGCTGTTTTCATAATATTGAAACAAGAAGTCTTGTTTTTAATTATAACAGACCAAATACCCCCACTCCACCCTGAAAAACTGCAGGTCACTAGATGGTGGTGCAATAATATGCATTGTTTTTGTAGGTGTAATAGTACTGGTGATCCATAATACAATGGAGGAAACATAATTACCATTGAAATAAATATGCCTTTCATATATTTCTTGCTTGCTTGTTTGATAATGTATATGGGCCCTGACTCACTCATATCTCACCTTCTGGTCTGTGGGCACCATCAAAGAGCTCAAGTGTCCTGGATGTGGCTGTTGGTGCTACTGCTGCACAGATATGACATCAACCATGTGTTACTGTTGAGAATTCTCTCTGGTACAGAAACCCTTTCTCAGTATAGCAGAGTGCACAGAGGCACAACACAGAGGATTTAGTTAGGCATGCGTGTATGCTGAGGGTAAAGTAACTTGGAGCCAGTTCATAGTTTCAAATCAATATATATGGCATTTATTAAAGAACTCCATTCTAGACAGGAAAGTGAGGAGTTAGGATCTCTAATCTAGCTAGCTAGCTGGATGCAGATGGATTCTGCATCTCTGCACACATGGTGCAGGGGAGAGGAGCTTGCATGTTGCAAGGTAGAAGGAACAGGGAGAGGAAGGAAGTGGCTGGAAGGAAGGAAGTCCCCTGAGAATAGCAATCTACATTCCAAAGGGATAGTATCAGAGCAGTTGAGAAGGGATTACCAATGTCTTGACCCTCTAGTCCTCTGACTCACTAGTCTGTCCTCCACTGTCATTGAGACAAGAGACAGCGCAAAGTCCTTAACTTCCAACAGTTACCGCATTTGCTTTAGCATGTGTTGGTTGCCATGCCCTGTGACTATGCTTTTGCTTCAAGTGGGGGGATGAAGTCTCAAACCAATTGCAAACATACACACAGCAACAAGTTTTGGGGACCGTTCGCCATGGATAAAAGCAAAACAACCCTAGGGTACCCTTTGGGGAGTAACGGATTCAAAACAAAGCTTTTGAAAAACAAAGAATATTTGTTATTAAATAACAGAAGCACATAAGTAAACTGTGGTAGCTGGCAACCCCTGGAGAGCCAGACAACTATAAGAATGCTATTCCTTAAGCAGAACACCAAACTGCCCACTCGAGAGGCAACTGATCTTAACTCACAACTGCCCCAAATTAGGAAGAACTCAGCCTCTGCTAAAAGGTATCATAGTCATACCTGGTTATGGTGCTGAACTCCCAAGTAAATGGTAAAGAATACCCACACACAGAGACATACTCGGCTCACAAGACAGACAGAAGACAGAAAGGCTCTATAAGAGCTTCTCCCCACTTTTCCCCCTGTAGTGTGTATGTGTGACCACTTAGGGGCTTTATGCAGTAGGGGAAAGAATTAGAGCAGCTGGCATCCACCTGTGCCCAGTGCTGCTGCTGTCACCACAGCTAGGTAGCTGTAAGAGCTGTCCATGGCTGTAGTAGTCCTGTTGTTCACAACCAAAACAGTGGCAAATAGCCTTGTGGACTAGGAACAGAAGAAATGTGCTTTCAGCCACTGCTGCTCCTCACCTAGGTACTGAGCAGACAGATAAAGGGGTGGAGGAGGAGAGTGCAAGGGAAGAGCACTTGTTGCTCAGCTTCTGGCTGCCACATATCTACTGGATTCATGTTTGCCACTGTCGTCGGACCTATACTGTACATATGAGGAGAGATGATAGAGGTGTATAAAATTATGCATGGAGTGGAGAGAGTAGACAGAGAGAAATTTCTCTCTCACTTTCACAACACTAGAACAAGGGGTCTTCCCCTGAAACTGAAGGCCAAGAAATTTAGGACCAACAAAAAGAAGTACTTTTTCACACAGTGCACAATTAATGTGTGGAATTCTCTGCCACAGGATGTGGTAGCTTGGATGGCTTTAAAGGGGGCAGTGTTCCCTCTAACAGGGATTCCCAGATGTTGTTGACTACAACTCCCAGAATCCCCAAGCAAAAGCCATTGTAGGTGGGGATTCTGGGAGTTTTAGTCAACAATATCAGGGAACCCCTGTTAAAGGGAACACTGGAAAGGGGAAATAATACAAATTCATGGAGGACAGGTCTATCAGTGACTACTAATCTGGTGGCTAGAGGCTATCTCCATGATAGCTCTAATAATTTTTACCGTTCATAATAAGAACACAAGAATATCACTGCTGGATCAGGCCCAAGGCCTATCTGTCCATCATCCTGTTTCCCACAGTGTTCTACCAGATGTCTCTGAGAAACCCTCAGCAAGAGGTGAAAGTCTGCCCTCTCTCTTGCTGTTGCTCCTCTGCAACTTGTATTTAATGAGCTATATTAAAGTTCCTTCAAGGATTACTGAAATGTGTGGACAACTTAGAAACTTCTCCACAATGACAGGCTAAAAATTAACAACTTGTCTGCTTGCAGTTAATATTTTGATAGAATAAACCTTGCATGGGGAAAATGACGACACAGACACAAATGTGGAGTTAAATGAGGCATTAGCAGCTGCCATGCCTCATTTTATAAAAGATTTTAGGAACAGCAGGTCGGTGTAAGCAAGCACCTCTGATGTGCCAAAGGAAGGTGGAGAGCAGGTACTTGCTAACAACAAAAACAACAGCATGGGTGTCACTCCCATCCAGCAGCACAGTCCAATGCGCTACCAGGAAGGGTGATCAATTTTACGGTGCTTAAGGTTGATAGAGGGAGCAAGTGTAAGCCCGCCCCCCCCACAAAAAAACCCCACCCTTAGGACTGAAAATTGTTAAAACATCTGCCTCCTAGACTGTAACTGCTGTACTATTCAGACACCCAAAATCCATGAAATAGGGATGTGCATGAATTGATTTTTGTGATTTGATTTGAGTTTGAATCAAATCAGCCTGATTAAATTCAAAATCGAATCTGCTGCCCTCGAATCAGGGCAGATTTGGTTCATTTGTTTCAAATTCAAATCAACTTGTAAAGGGCTTGAGGGCACTAAATCAGGTTGGGCAGAAGGGCACAATGGGTGCTGTGTATTACCCAACCTCAAAGGAATCAGGCAAACAGGTGGTTTTGGGGGAATTTTTTTAGTTTTTCCTGGTTTTTGTTTTTTCTGCCATAGGAAATAATGGGGATTTGAAGTAGCCCCATTATTCCCAGTGGGTAGTGCCTAGGGTACACCAAAGCAAGTTGGGGGGTAGGGCACTATGGGTGCCAACTACCACCTAACCCTCAAGGCAGTAGGGTTCCCATGTAATTTTTAAGGAATTTTTAGTGTATTTTTGATTGTTGGATGTTCACTAACTTTTTCTCATAATGAATCCTTAGGAAGAAGCATTGTAACATCTGATAATCTAAACACAGTAGATTCATAGTTGCAATATAACTTATTCATAGTGATACACTATGAAGAATTTATATAGTAACCAAGAATCTACACTGTGTTTAGATTCTCGGATTTTACATTGCTTCTTCATTAAAAACAATCCTGAAAAATCACCCATTTGCCTGATTGCTTTTGTAGAAGATAAAAGCAAGCTCATGTGAGGGAAAGAAATGCTGAATCATCTCTGCTGAGCTGCCTGGCTAGGCTCCTCCTAAAAATATTCTGTATGATCAGTAGGTTCAAAATGCTGCTGCCGCCACCACCCCTTTTGTCTACAGAAACTCTCTGGGCTTGGGGTGGGATAACCCAGAAAACGCTCTCTTAATTTGGCTCTGGGACAGTACAAATATCTTCCACGTGCAAGCCTACACATGGTGAGAAAAATGATAGCTGCTGAAAGTTTGAAGATGTGTTTGCACCAGAGGACATGTTTACACAAATCCCCCACCCACTTTTCCTGAGAAAACCCAACCCAGACAGGCTTGTAAAGAGGAAAGAACTTTTAAAAAACCCAGTTGTATTCATTTACTGCAGACTGTTTCCATCTGAGGCTTTCTCAGCTTTTAGATACAGTTAAGAATACTTAGCAGGATTACAAAAATACAGTAGGTTGTCTTAATGCACACTTAGATGTTTATAGAGTCATTTGCAACACCCTACGTGTATTGTATTGAGTGTAGGCTAAGGTTTCTTATTTCAATTACATTGCAGATAAAGTGCCTCCATCTGCCTCCCTCCAGCCAATTGTCATGCCCTTACCCTCGGACAGTGAAGAGGAGGAGGAAGTTGGCAACCCTCCAGCAGAGAAAAAGGAGGAGAGTCTGTCAGTCCTCAAGAAGAAGCTGAGGCAGATCAAGTTGAGGCTGCAGCTCCAGGGGGTCATCAGAAGCAGACAGGATGGGGGGGCGGGGTCAGCAGTCAGACTCGGACCTGCTAGACATACAAGTGATAACCCCCCAGGAAAGAAGGTGTACCCAGCGTCGGCTACAGCGTGATGCACAGCTGCAGGCTTCAAGGCAAAGTGACTGAGCATCTCTGTAACAAGGCAGATAAACACTGAAATTACAGCAGCTGGTTGTAGGAGGAGAAGCAATTAGCCAGGTGCTATAAATCTGCCAACAGACCATGACCAAATTGCTGGTAGCAACGTGTCATTCCTGGAATGTTGCTGCAGCCCCAGTCTTTGACTCTGAGAGGATTCCAGCTTCATGTTGGTTGGAGTTTCTGGCTGCTCTTGACCAACTCTTGTTCCCTGCCCAAGACCAGACTGCTGTGCCCAGTCATTCCTTCCGTGGAAGAGGCCTTGCACCTAGTGGCTCTGGACCCGTGGCTATCTGGTGAGCAAACCTCATTGTGGGGAAAGGCAGTTTGAACCTGATACTTCCAGTAAAGTGTTCTCTTGTGTTTTCTTTACAGACCAGGGAGGACTCCGAGGAGCTGCCTGCAACCCTGTCCGAGACCTCAATGCAGACGTCAGACAGATGGCCTGGAGAGAATGCCAAGGAGCTTCCAGCAGCCTTGACAGTGACCTTGACTTGGATGGACAGGCTCCTGACACCAATGCTCTTCCTCCCCCCAGCCAATGCTGGCACAGTTCCCCCTGGCCACACAGGATTTGAGTGATAACAAATCAACACTGAAGCAAGGGGAATCACCAGCCAATTGTGGCACATTGCAAAGGGTTGCAGAGAAGCTTGGAGGGCTGGAATTTTGCAGGAACACAAAAATGGTGACAGACACAAAATGGCAACTTGAATGCTGAAATGATTTGAGCTCGAATCTGGGCAATTCAATTCGAGCTTGTATCTAGCCTTTGGGGTCAAGGGCTGATTCAATTCATGGCCAAATCACTCAAATTGCCCAGATTTGAGTTGAATCTATTTGGCTATGAATTGATTCACATATCCCTACCATGAAAATGCCCCTGCACAGGGCACTCATGTAGGCCTTGGCCCTCAACAAGGACAGGTACGCTTTTAACAAAATCCCCTCAACAAGGATATCACACTCAAAACAATTCTCCTAGATTGGATAAAAAAATATCCCAGGTGCTTTCCAGTCTAGCTGCTCATCAGCAGCAAAATGCCTCCATTTGGGCAAGTCACGTTCGAAATGTAAACAGCAGGGGGAGCAGTCTTGCATTAACTAACAACCCGGAAAACAGCAACTTTTTCATGCCGGATATACGATGTCCTAGCTCTATATTGCAGCAATTAAATTTGAAACAAGGCATTGGAAATGTGAACGGTATCCTGCTGTCTGCATAGGGACTGCAGTGTCATGATGCAGGAAGTGCTGAAGCACACTTCCGAGATACGTCCTGACCCCGTCGTAGGGTCTAGTCTGGAGAGGACGCCCTGGAGAGGATGGTCCAGTTGTGCAACCAATAGGCTTTTCTGCCAAGATAGAAACTTGTCCAACTCAATGTTAACCTTCTTCCACAAACAGTTTAGGGCCTGTACATCCCAGACCAGCAGTCAGGGCAAAAATTCTACCAGACCTAGACAGCTCTCATGGTGCAGAGTTAAGGCTGTGTTCAGATCCATCATCACCTGAGCAAGAAAATCCAGGTATGTCATATGGGCCAAATTTTGTCTAGATGAATCAACAGCAGGTCCAGCAGCAGCATCCAGGAAAGCAATGTTTCTAAGGCAGGTAGGAGGTCACCTCACCACATCTGGCCCCTGCATACCCAATAAATTTCCACAACCAGCCAAAACCCCAGGTGCTAATCCATGGCTTGACACCATCCAGGAAATATCATGGGCAACAATTCAGGGATCATCTAGTAAAGGAATAAATTAAGGGAGGGAAAGATCAGGGACCACACCCTCATGCAATGCATTCATGAATCTGCCATGGGGTTAGACCTAGAAAGACCGTGTTTGGTTGGTACGCCAAACAGACCTAGATAACAAATTCCTGAAATGAAAATGGGACGAGCAAAACACAGAGGGAGGACCACTTTTGTGAATCTTAAAGTGAAGCTCCTAGCTGTGACTGAAACTGAAAATATATGGTAGATGGGCCAATGGGATGTATAAACAAAAAGGGGGGGGACTACACAACATGGGCCTGCACAATAAACTCTGTATCAAAACCTGAACAACCTGCTGGATCAGGCCCAAGGCCCATCTAGTCCAGCATCCTGTTTCACACAGTGGCCCACTAGATGCTGCTGGAAGCCACAGGCAGGAGTTGAGGGCATGCAACTCCCCTGCAACTGGTACTCAGAGGCATCCTGCCTTTGAGGCTGGAGGTGGCCTACAGCCCTCCGACTTGTAGCCATTGATAGACCTCTCCTCCATGAAGTCATCCAAACCCCTCTTAAAGCCATCCAGGCTGTTAGCTGTCACCACATCCTGTGGCAGAGAGTTCCACAAGTGGATCACGCATTGTGTGAAAAAGTACTTCTGTTTGTTGGTCCTAGACCTCCTGGCAATCAATTTCATGGAGTAACCCCTGGTTCTAGTGTTGTGTGAGAGGGAAAAGAATTTCTCTCTCTCCACTTTCTCCACACCATGCATGATTCTCCACACCTGCAAGAAAGAAACTGGAGACAGGTGTGACTTCCATAAGATAACTCTTATAACACCAGCAGACACAAAACCTAAAAGCAAAAACCTAATAGGCAGAGAGTAAACCTAATCGTCACAGATTACTTCAAAGAGGAGCTTTTCAAAACCTTAGCATTTGGACGACCCTTAAGCTATTCAGCCAGACAAGGAATATGATATTGCCCATCCAAGAGAATATACTACTTTGTGGGCTTGCATTCATCAGGGTATTGCATGGACAATTATTAAATATAAGCATCAAGAAAGAGCTTCTGTTAAGAGTCTGGTTTACTTATATGATTCTTAGCATTATAAAATATATAGCAAATAAAAAGCAGCAAATAAAAATATAATTGATTACAAAGGTGTTTAGATGCAAAATAATTTCTGGGAGCATAATTCTTCATTTAGGATTATCACAGTGATACTTACAAACTGCAGTAGAGCCAGATGAGGTACTAAAAGCAGCAACCCTGCATTTAGCTCATTCATGAAGTGAAATCTGATATTTCTTATATTGCCATAAGGCAAAATCAATTGTTATCTTAATAAAATGTTCATGCACCTCTAAGACATACAGGAGCCATTCTCACATGCCTGCTTGACTTTGAGAACAGCTATCAGGAAACCGAGGGTATGACTATGATCCAGAACCCCCTAATAAGTGGCAGTAATGCATGGGGCAGGGAATGAAAAATGAGCCACAGGTGTAACTCATTCCTACTTGTCCTTTCCTGGTTGCCTTTGCCTCCCCAATGGACTGCCATGGTCCCAATATGGATTGAAGCCTCCATGGCTGCCCTGGGAAGAGACGTTTTCATGACACTAATATGGGCTGATTTCCCACAAGCTGGGAGACAGCAACTGCAATGGTCCCAAATTTGGGTCAATACCATGGTGGGGGCAAATGGTTAAGAACTCCTTTCCTATGCCATGATAATAATCTGTCTTGGCCAAGTTGCTGCTATTAAGAAAAGGAAAAACAAGCATGTCAGGGCCAAATATGTACTTAATGTGTCATGCAGTTTGGCCCTGGGAGGTAACACAATGGATTTTGCCATTCTACATCAGCTATATACTCATAATTACTCTGAAATATTCAGAGTATAATGAAGTAACAGAGATACCAGGATGCATTGCATGACTCTGTCATATTTTATTGTACTTTGGTATATTTGTACTTGGCCAAATATTATTGTACTTGGATATAACATACACCACTTGAGAGAGAGAGATCAGGCGGTATATAAATATGATAAATAAACCAATATTGATTTTTTATTTCCCTGGGGACAGGGAGTCATTATATGTATGTATATGTATGTATGTGTGTACACACACACACACACACACACACACATATATATATATATATATACAATATACATATATATGTGTGTGTGTGTGTGTGTATGTATGTGTGTGTGTATATATACACACACACATACATATACATATTGTATCTTATTTATATAGACCGCTTTGGGAACTTTTGTTGAAAAGCGGTATATAAATATTCATCATATTTTTTTCTTAATATAGTCTGCTGTGTATTTATGCACTGTTTACTGATACACAGTGGAATGCAACTTGTAATTTGCTTTGTGTTGCTTGTGTACTCCAACTCTCACAGCTCTAAATTGCACCCAGCCGGCTCCAGCTCTGTTCATTTAACTTCCATTACTTGATACTTCCATTAAAAGGACATCCTTAATATGATTAGCAGTACAATCTGAGACTTTAAATCCATTGGGAAGTAAATAGTGAAGACCCAAGCCTATGTAATAGCTCTTGTATATGCTCTCAGACGTCTGCGTCTCCTCTGAAGTGGTGTAAACAAAGAGCAAAAACATGGCCACATCTGCCTAAAGGCAAGAGCATTTACTGTGCCTTGTAAGTTGACCCCAGATGTTTTCAGGCATTGGCTCAAAAACTACAAGACACCTGGGATTTATTTAGTTTGTAATGTCCATAAAATTAAACCAATTAAATTAGTTTTAATTTATTGTAGTAGTTTAAACACATGGGGTACAAACCTTCCTATTGAGGTCAATGGAATCTTTGCTATTGAATTCAGAATATAATTTGAAACATGGTTCTCTACTCAGCATCTACATGATGATGGAACTTCCGAGGCTCTGTTACATAGGTTGCTTTTGGACCCCTTTGGGGGATCTTGTAGGTGCAGTTATGAAACAGGCAGTTTCCCATGGAAGTCACAACCACAGGTTTAAAAGTCCAAATAAAAATATATTTTACTGAACACAAGGTAGAGGCTTGGCTATGGTGGAACATGTGGGTATTCCCACATACACAGACTCTTAAGATGTTTACAGATCCTGGACTTTTAATACTTTACCTCTTCTCTATTGTTACTGAATGGGTGTTTGCTTATTGGAGGAGATGGGGGAAGGAAGTGCTGGAGGGTGGTCTTCTCAGTGGACAAGGTTAGTGGAAGGATCCAGCAGGGACCAGGCAGAGTGAGTGAGAGGGGTTGGTATCAGAGCTGGCCTTGAGACAGGAGCAGGATGTAGAGAGGGGAAAGATCTCAGGAAGTATGGAGAGGGAGAAAGAACCGGGATATGAGAAGGGGGGGCGTAATTCAGGTGATGAGAGAAGGAGAAGCTGATTCAATGGACCAGCAGGAGACTGGGAGAAATGAAGCAAGGAAGCTAAAAAGGTTTGGGCATAAGGGAGAGAGAATGTTTGTCAAAAGAACTGTCAGGAGAGCGGGAGAAGTGTGACCGGGCTGCTGGAGGATGTGCCGCTGAAGCTGCAGCTTCCAGGAGTGGTACTGGACTGGAAAGCTGCCAGCACCTTCTCATTTACTCTTAAAGTGGCCTCGCTCTCTCCACCCCACCCTCCAGCACCACCTGCCCTCACTGGCTGCTCTTTATTCCCTTTTTTACAAGCTACTTTACTCAAACTGCGCAGGATTCAGTTCGATCTTGGACTGGTCCGCCTTTCATGAGGGCCGGGCCGGTTCATGATCGGACTGTCGAACTGGCCCAGTTCACGGTGAACTGGTTATCTATTGAGCCGTTCATGCACACCCCTACCAAATGGGCATGATCAAACCAAAGTTAAGCACTTTTAAGGCTTCAGTCCTAAAAAATGATATGTTCCATAAATAAGGCCAATTGAATGAAGTTATACTTAATTCTAAGTAAATATGCTTAGAGTTGGGCTATACGACCTATTGACTGTAGTGGGAAAGAGCACGTGCTTAAATCTCCCACTAAAATCAGTGAGCAGTACAGCCCAATTCTATGCTTGGAAGACATACCATTCAGTTCAATGGGACTACCTGTAATTCTCAGGGGAATGTGCACAGGATTGCTGCCATAAGAGTTTTTGACTTTGGTTCGGTTATGCCATACTTCAGATGTACAGTTACCCCATACGTGAATAGGTACCATAATTTCTTTTAATCAATTTACTTTCCTAACAATCCTGTGGGTTTGTTTCCTGTGAGTGTATTCAGCATTCTTATTTTGTAGACAGCAGCAAGGACCAAAGATAATAGGCGTATAAAGCCTACCCAGTGAGCTCTAAATGAGAACTGCCAAGTGCCTAAGGACCAAACTACATGTGACATTGAATGTGCCTTTGGAAGATGTGTGTAATGTGGACTAGAAGTTGTTCGTTTTGAAAAAAATAAGCCAAATGAAGAGCTGATCTGGGCTGTGAGTAGGGAGCAAAATGAGTGAAGAGTTAGCACTTTCCCATGTACAGTTTTTGCCTCCCTTAAGGGCCTATTTGCTTCCAAAGGGGTGACTTGTGTTGGGGACACCCTGACCCCAACATTAAACCCAGAGGTACCAACCCAGAATTATATGGAATTCAGGCCTGTGTCTGAATTCCATTTTATTAAGGAATCGATTAATGCCTGAACTCAAGGTGAACTGGCCAGTACATGACTTGCCTCTGAGACCGATGGTAATTGCTCTGTGAAGGAAGAGGCAATCCAGCATTGTATTCTCAATGCTTGTGAAATGGGTACTCAAAAGAAATACAGTGGCCAGGCTTGGTTCACAACATTTGCAGAAAATCACTGCTTTATAGACAAATTGCCATTTGGGAAGATTTTGGAGGCAAACCCCACACACACTTCTGTTCTGGATCAGGGTCCTGTTTGGCTTACTTTTAAAGGTGAACAAACCACTTCTAGTACACTTCCCCATTAAATCCATCTTCTAAAGATGTGCTTAATGTCACATGTGCTTTGTCTCTAACTGATAGATAATCAGTTATAATAGATATAAACATTACATAAAAACATAATTACTTTGAGGAAGAAATAGCTCTCTCTCTCTCTCTCTCACACACACACACACACACACACACACACTCTCTCTCTCTCTCTCTCTCTTGTGAACAGTCCAGTGAGATTAGTCTCATATCAGTTCAGTGATAATTAGACTGTGGCCTCATTCACACATAATGCCGAACTGCAATTAAAGGGGCAGAGGTTGGAATTCCTGTATGTCTAAGCATGTGAAACTGCAGTTTCATGCCCAAAGCAAACTTCTGTTTCCCTCGCCAAGCCCCTAATAAAACTCAGTTTGTGGTGAGTTTTGCTGCTCCAACCTGAGGTTTTGGGGTAGCAGCATTGTGTCCAACCGCAGATGCCACCATAACCAAGATTTTGTGCTGTTTCTGGAACCAAAATTATAGAGGCAGCAGCCCAGACCCACCCAGGAATACACATGCTCCATGCCTGCTGTACTTCTCGGTGGCCACCTGTCTGAGCATTTACCCTGCCCCCTGTCTCCAACCTACTCAAGCCATTACCCAGCAACAGGGACACCCCCACATCCCATCCCAAGCTTCTAAACCTGTCAAATGGAAAACTCACATGGGCGGATGCCTGCTTCCCACTTAGTCCTTATTCCCACCCCATTCTGGCAATCAGAAGAGAAAGGGGACAGGATGGCAAGACAGGCACTATGTGTTTTCCTTTCTGAAAATGAATTGATATAGAAGTATGTACAAAAGCACATGCAGGTGCGGTGGCACCATGACCCGAGCAACCCAATAAGATCACTGCAAAGAGAACATATGGCACGGCAGCAATGCCCGGGCTCAGGTTTAAAAGGCAGCTTTACCCAGGGAATTCTTGAATGGCTCTGCTCTATGTTTTGTACAATAAAGTTGGGCAAGGGGGGGGGGCAATTGGGGTTAATGTATGTGGCCTCTAGTCTTATTCATGAGAACAACCATTCAGCTGGAGCAGCTTTGCCTCCCGTGGAAAGAGAGATTCCTCCTATGTGATGAGGATGGATGCTGCTCTGGAGTGGACTGCTATCTCATGATAGGGGAGGGCCATGTAGAGACCCATTCACAACTCACAAGAAGAACCATCCAGGGGTACTCAGGGATCGGGCACAATCACTAATAATGTGTGATGATAGCCCTTCCCCCAAGGACTGCTCTCTCATGAAAGGTCATGGAAACACACATGTGGGCCAAATGGCAGATGTTGCCCAGCCTAGTTGCTTGATGCAAGCAAGCCAGGCAGGGCAGGGCAGAAGGTGTGCATAGTGCTCTAGTGGGCAGCCAGCACTGGCTACTCGGCCTCCTTTCTTATCTGCTGCTTGCAGGCAGCCTGCCAGCCCCCACTGGAGAGGTTCAGGAAGGCCGGCAGAGAAGCCTCTGGAAGCCCTGCCCGCCACCAAACAGCTGATAGTCGGGGGGTAGAGAGGGAACTGTAGCTTGCTTTGTCCTTCATTAACAGGCAAGCCTCCCAATCCTGGCCAGCCATATGTTGCTGGCACACAGGGCACAAAGGAGGCATCGAAGAGCCCATGCTAGCTGCAGGGCAGGGAGGCAGGTGCAGGGCCTGCAGGAGCATGGGGCTGGGGGCAATCGCTCTGGTCACCCTGCCCTAAGGCCAGTTCTGGGGCCAGCCCTTGAATTTTTGGTGCAATAGGCAAAGTTTGACTGTGGTCTCCCACCCCCAGCCAAAATGTGCAAAGCCCCAACTTTAACGTGAGCTGCACTGGCTGCTTATTCACTGGGATGGGAGAAAGTCCAGGATGGGAGACAGAGCAAGGCAAGGCAATGCTGGCTTTGCTCCCTCACTCTTTCTCCCTCCCTGCCAGGTACTCCCTCCTCCTCCTCCTCCAAGGGGGAGAGTGAATAAGCACTCCCAGCAGGTCAGACATGTCAGTGGTTACTTGGAGAGGGAGAACTTGTACCCCAAGAACTGGTGTCCTAGCCTAGGTCTGCCTAGTGAACGAGCTGGTCCTGCCTCCATGTGGTGCCAGAGAAGCTGTGTACAGTATGTAGCTGGTGGAAGCTTCAGACAAGCCTAATAAACAGTTAGTCAGGGAGCTGCACTTAGAACTGATGGGAGGCACACCTCTGGCTCCCAGGCCTTGCAATGAAAAAGACTTTGATTTAGAGTTCAGAATGAGAGATTGAGGCACTTAGTATGGGGAAGACTCTGCTAACACCTCTGGCATTGTTCACACTATGGAAAAGGGGAGCAGAAAAAGATTGACACATTTTTTCCTGTGTCTTGGCTCATGAAGGAGTATGTCAATTGGTGGAACCTTGCTCAAGTCAAAATACGGGTACAATTTAAAACTAGCTGTCAGCTGGGGGTATAAGTCCTTCCACAGGTGGCAACAAACGTACATTTAGATATAGTATGCTGCTCCATGGAAAGGCAGCTACTTTTTTCAGAAAACCCAGCATGTCATCATCTGAAAAGCATGTCAAAGAAGATATTTCACAGAGAAGTTTGCCAAAGGTTACAAAATCCACAATAGGGTATTTATTTGCAGCCGGGATGATGTGCAGTGAGTAAGGCCTGCTTGCTGCACTCTTGCTGTTATAAATGAATATTGAAACAGCTGTTATGTTTCTCTTTGCAGCCTGTGTTCTTAAGGATCTAATGCATCATCTTTTCTGTACCTGAATCATACATTAGCTCTGGAAACATACAGATGTCGAAAAGTATGAAGTCCAAATTACAGCAATAGAGCTGTTGCCACCATAAAAAGTGCATCATTTTTTAAATATAGATTTTTGAAATGATGGAAATGCCGCTATCATTTCTGGCTTCCTTTCAGAATGGACACATTTATAAATGAATGGCTCTGTAATAACCCAGTGGCACCTTCATAAATCTCTGCAATGTATAGCAGTCTGTAACACAGCTGATGAGAAATGTGTTTACTCTTTCAGGATTAAAAATAGAAAAACACAATAGAACAAGTTCATTGGCAGGTTCAGGTGGTCACTTAGTATATAATAGAATCAGGAAATGAAAGTGCCCTGTGGCACAGGCAAAAAAAAAACCCAGTATAACACATTTTCAGAGGACACAAGGAAGCATGTTATTGTGTTTTCTCAGTTGCCAGCATTAAAACAAAAATTAACAGTACCTCCTTGAAATCAGCTAAATATTTATTCAGATCTTCTGCTTGTTATTTCTTCATTAGCCAGCTTTCCCCTGCTGCTTAGTGGAATATGTGAGTAACTTTGCAAATGTCAGAAGCACTCAAGTTGAATCAACTAGGGATGTCCTAACAAGCCTCATAATCAAGTGGATGTACAATAGTGGCACATTTCAAGCTGAGAAATAATAGATCAATACATAAGGTTCTTTCCCATAGGACATTATTGCCATTTGTCCTTATCTTATGGGGTTTTTTTAATTCTCACATCATCAAGCATTTTTTCCATTGACCCTAAATCTATAGAAGTGTTGGGCAATTAGAGGTGTTTCTTTTCTTTTTTTAAGCCTGAAAAATGAATGCTACTTTGAAATGGGGGGGGGGATTCTACTTCAGTAAAATGAGGCTAAGTTAAAAGTAAAGAGAGAAACCCCAGTCCACAGCTGTTCTTCCTTTGGCTCCAGTGCTTCACATGAAGTTCCAGCGTATGCAAGTCCTTCTTCATTAGTTTCAGAAGTAGCTCTGTAAAGCTACTTCACCTTCTTTGCAATGAAGATGGGGAAATTGCAGCATGGTCTACATGTTCATTGCACATCTGGGAAGTGTAGAGTTAGGAGCAGAGGACTTCAAAAGCACTAACAGATTCTCTCTCTCTCTAAATCTTCATGTGATTGTTTTTAGAAGACAAAAGTTTGGAATTATTTTGGATTTTGTGCAACGAGGTCAAATAGGGAAAGTGCAGTGAAAATGTTAACTCTTAGATTGGTTAATATTTAAAGAAGTTTCCATGACAAGCTGTGATTATGTCTTGAAATGCAAGCATGATTGAGTGGCATCAGAGATATGCATGGTGTTGTGGAAAATCTGGAAGATGCAGCCTATAGCCACATTACATAGGAACATAGGAAGCTGCCATATACTGAGTCAGACCATCTAGCTCAGTATTGTCTACACAGACTGGCAGTGGCTTCTCCAAGGTTGCAGGCAGGAATCTCTCTCAGCCCTATCTTGAAGAAGCCAGAGAGAGAACTTAGAACCTAGCTAGTCTTCTCAGAGCAGCTCCATCCCCTAAGGAGAATATCTGGCAGTGCTTGCACATCAAGTCTCCCATTCATATGCAACTAGGGTGGACCCCGCTTAGCAAAGGGGACAAGTCATGCTTAGTACCACAAGACCAGCTCTCACATTCCAAAACATGTTCCTGCAGTGGCTGTTATAACTAACAGATATTGAGATCATGCTCAGCATTCTATGTAGGTAGGAAGCAGAAGACCTTTGAGGACACCATGGACAGCCAGGAACCACGGAAAACAAATGAATCATAGAACAAATCAATCCAGAATTCTCACTTGAGGCACAAATGACCAGGCTCAAACTATCATACTTTGGACCCAAGGCTTTTGAAGGAGACTGAGGATGACAATTAACCCCCACCCCCATCCCTACTCTGAGGCCAGCCCTGGGTGCCCAAGCAGGTGGATGGCGGGGTCCTCACCATGTGGCCGGACAGGACAGGGATCTTCATTCAGCATCCCAGAGCACATGCAGTGTCCAGAAACACTGTGTGTGTCCAGAACCACACACATGCATATCATTACCAATACCACTGCCGCCGCCACCTGAATTACTGTTAAATCTAATGTCATTGATCACCTGTTTAGAAGAAGTGAATCTCTTCCAACTCTTCAAAAGGAGATCAGTACCATCAGACTGTCCTAATCATCTGTTTAATTAGTGGTAGAAGAAAGGAAGAGCTTCACATGAAGTAACAGGCATGCATCTAGCTGTTGCACCCAAGAATCTTAGGATTGGGAACAATATGATAATGTCATTATAATCATCACTGTGAAGCTGCTTTTGCAGCACATTTGCTGGCTGGTATGTTAGATTGATCTTAGGGCTATTAGTCTTTTCAAGGCTTTGATGACAATGTACATCATTGCACTTCTCTCTCACTGGTTCCCATTAGCTAATAAAGAGAATGGATTCCTACTGACTGTCGTATCCATTCATCATTGAACAAAAAATGAATTAGTTCTTCTGTTTCTATGGAAGAAATGTGTCTAATATGTCCCAAATAGTATGCTTTGGTACTGAAGCCTCCTTCAGAAATACAACTGCACTTAAATCAATAAAGCAAATCAATGGGATTAACCATCTAAAGTAGGTCCAGCCAATGGTTAAAAAATTTGGATTCAGATGTCTGACTCATATTTGATCTATAACTCCATTGCAGTTGTTCAAATGATCTTTGTCCACACCTGTGAACAGCTCTTATTTTTTCTGGTATACGTGCATAAATATTCTAATGAAATGGTATTCTAATATTGTTATACATTTATATTCATCATAATTCTCAAAAAAGAAAGTGGAATATTGAAACACCCAGAGAAGAATGATGAATTAGTGTAATTTTAGACATAATCATGTATAAGCTCTGTTGTACATGCCCAATATATTAGACTTATATCCATAGTTACTGTAATAGCTGTAATAGCTGCCACTGCAACAGCAAAAGTGCAAGTTCAGATTTGTGTAGGAGTAGCAAGAGTCATATCCAATGCCTAGGATACATGTGGGGTGAAATTGCAAAAAGCACGGTTTTAAGAGCATGTGTTGTAGCAATTTCTTTTTTATGCTTCATCACAACCATAGTTCTCACACATGCTCTGAAACATGAGGACCAAGAAGGACTGCCCTTTCCAATACATGCTTCATGCTCATAGCTGCTATCACAAAGCAGCAACCAAGTAAGATGGTCCTATGAGTGGCTGCCACAACCAAATAGCGGCTGGTGTGAGAATTGTGCTTGTCAGGCAAGACAATGCTATGCTTTGCTATGCATGCTCAAAAGCCAATGAGTCAGTATAGTAGTAGCTGTTGGACTACTGTTGCTGTTCCTACCTCTTTGCTGGTTGGATATGAGATACAAAATTTCATTGAATTATCAAGTGAGCAGGCACAGGAGGTTTTCTGAAAATCATTTCAGACAGATTTGCTAAATCCCTTCTGGGCATCATACTCATCATATCTCCTCTCTGCTTCCCTGCTCCATCCTGCAAGGACAATAATTATCCCAACAGCTGCACAGGAAGTCACCCTGTAGCCATGGCAAAGGGACCACTCACCCTCCTCCAGCTTCCAGCAGGCAGGAATGCTCTTCTGTTATGAGGGAGGTAACACTAATACTCAACACTGAACCTACCCTGCTGCAGCAACATTTCCACTGGTTACTAGTGTGGTTCTGCACACAGAGGCATATCTAGAGAAAATAGCACCTAGGCAAGCACTGAAATTGCGTCCCCTGTCCAAACATCTGACACCCATCTTTCAGATAACTTTACCGTAATATCAGCTCAAAAATACAAGTCAAGCTCGTTAATCTTTTAATCTTTCAAAAACTATTTAGCAGTGGATGTAGCCAGACCAAAAAATGCTGGAAAACTACAAATTTCAGTATGCTGAGGCTCATGAAATACCCAAATACTATGTGGAGGTGTACTTGGGAAACTAAACAGAAGTGCCTGTCTAATTCTCTACTATGCATTGTAGCATCACTAATACATAAGTTTTAAAAATAAATGGAGAATTTGACTTTTCCCAGAATTAAAGGATATGCAGAGTCAACTGTGTCACTGCTTGGAATATATTCTAGTATTTCAGAAAGAGAGTTAAAATGAGAGAAAAAGAGCAAGAAACTCCCAGTGGGCCTTAATACTAAGGATTTCACACTGATTAAAAGACAAACTCATCATTAATAGCCATATTATTAAGATATCACATTTAACTCACTTATCACAAGAAGCAAAGTAAGAGCAAATGAATACAATCCTAGATCATAAGCTTCAGCTCAGTATTCACAAGCCCTGATTCTCTGTACATAGTGCCAAACTAAATATGTGTACACTGACATATTATATTATTTTTTTTAAAAAATTACCTGTAGTCCCTTCGGGGGGCTTCCTAAAGGCCAGTTGGGGGGGGTCTACAAAGGTTCCCCTTCCCCCTGCTGGCCTCTACGGCATTGCAGGGACCATTTGAGCATGTGCAGTGGCCATTTTTAAAAATATTTTTTTTAATGGCCGCCAAAAAAAAAATGCCACCGCTCATGCTCAGATGGCCTCTGTGAGGCCTGGCATGGCCTAGGGCAGGCATCCCCAAACTGCGGCCCTCAAGATGTTGCTGAACTACAACTTCCAGCATACCCAGCCACAAAAAATTGTGTCTAGATGCTGGGAGTTGTAGTTCAGCAACATCTGGAGGGCTGCAGTTTGGGGATGCCTGGCCTAGGGCCTCACGGAGGCCATTTGAGCATGCGTGGTGGCCATTTTGTTTTTGGCAGCCATTTAAAAAATAATTTAATTTTTTAAAATGGTGCCCCCCTTAGAGTGGCACCCAGGGCACGTGCCCTGCCTGCCCTACCCTAGATACGCCCCTGTCTGCGCACAATTCAAACCGCTGATTTAGAATACTAAAGACCATATTGTGTGGGCCCAGTTACCTGATACCTGAAGGATCCTTTTCTTTCTTATGAATCTGCCTGCTTGTTAAGGCTAGCAGGGAAGGCCATCCAGAGGGTCCCATCAATCTCAGATACTCATTTGTTTGGGACCTAGGAGACAACTCTCTTTGCAGTTGAACCTAGTTTTTGCAACACATTCCCTGGAGACGCAGGCCTGGCCCCATCCTCACTAACTTTCTGCTGGGCAGAAGTTCCTTCAAGCTTTTGGTTTTTTGTTGTTTTTATGTATTGTTTTTGGATTGTGGTAAATCACCCTTGACATAAGTTCAATAAAATAAACAATATAATACGAATATTTAAATAAATTAATAGGGGGATGGGAAGATAGAAGCGCAGTAGCAGGTCACATGTTCCACAGTTTAACATGGGTAATTCTCAGCTGCCTGCACTACTGCAGGCTCCTAATGACGCATCAGTGGTCTTGCACTCTTGCTCAAGAGCACAAATACTTAAACTAGCGCAACTAGCACATTGCAAATAATGTAAGTACCATTCCCAGAGTGCAGTCATAATATTTAAATATTTGTGTTCTTGCACAAGACGGCCAGTGCTTTATTAGAAACCCATAGTAGCATGGGAAATGCTGGCTGGGAATTGCTCATGTTAAACTGTGAAATACGTGTTTACAAAACACTCCTTGTGCTTGTGTGAATGCTGGTTGACATGGGTCATAGAGGTAAATATCCCACAGTATGATTCAGGGCAGTGATCCCATGCCCAGCACTCATCATGATCTAGATAAATCGAACCTGCTGATGATGCTCGTCTGTTTCATAGAGACATCTAACTTCTTTCCAGAAGCATACATCATATCTGCAACTCAACATTCAACAATGTATATAGAAGGGGGGAGGGGTAAATATTTGAGGGAAGGGGTACAAAGTGCTTGTTATAATCTAGAAGCCACTTGAAATATGTTTTGAAGAAAAATCCTTGGAAAGGAAAGGAAAGTAAATTAAAGAGCAGACTGAGGTTGCTTCTGTCTGGACCTTGGTGACTGTTTTAATGCAAAGCAGGTTTTGTATTAAAAATCAATTACTAGTAACATTATTCAAAAGTTACCTGTTGAAAACAGAGTTCAACATATCACTGCCCAAGGGACTGTAAATGAAGCTGCATAGCCTACAGACATCAACCATAATAAACCAACACGTTTACCCTCACTAATAACATTGAAATTGAGGGTTTTTTTCACTAACAACACTGAAATTGTGTTATAGGTAAGGTCACCTGAAATCACAACTTATAATTAAAGGCCTCTTCTGATTCTCTCTCAACACACCCCATCTCTAAATATGGCCCTAATGTACTGAGGAAATCCAGACTATTTTTCCCCTGAGTGACAAAAGTCTATCCAAGTCACACTTCCTCCACAATGTGATAATATTATTATGCAAAACTATAGAAGCTCTGGGACTGGCCTTTCCACAAAATAAGAATGTTTTCGGAAATGGTTTAGAATAGGTTTATTTTCAATTTATATGAAAATTTTGCAGAAGCCTAATGGTACAGAATGGTTGCCTGGTATTATTCCTGATAACCAATGCAGATGACATGGTTTGTATTTTATACCTTCTGCAAAAATAAAAATAAAAAAATAAAAAAAGCACTTTCTAAATTTGTTTCTGCAGGCTGCTGTTACATAAAGAAGAGCTATTAAGAAGGACCACAGGGTGTCAGCAATGTTAAGGGGGGTGATTATCCCTGTCAGCTTCCAAGTTTTAAATTCATGTAAATATAGTTTTAGCCAACCAACTATGCATAAACATTTTTGTGTCTCTTTCTATCACCAGTCTCTAAAGCATTTCCTAAAATAGTGGTCCTGTTAACAAAGAACTGATAGTGCTGCTCTTGTAATTTCAGAAATAGGAAAGGATGGAGCGATATCATTTTGTAGAAATTCTTCTTGGCTTTTCAGCAGCTTTACATGGCCTCCCCAAGTATTTTGTCTGTGCTGAATCCCAGTGCAAGTATTTAGGACAGTTGGCCACAGCTTTTGGCAGAGAATTCTGGGAAAGGATCTGTCTTTTCCAAACTCTTCAATGCAGGGAGGTCCTCATCAAAACTAATTTGCACTTTACACTTAGTTCAGGTTTCATTCTCTGACCTTGTGCTGCAGAGCCCATGAATAGAACATTGTCCTCTTGCTGCAGGGTCTCAATAACTGGACATTTTCTGGGTCCCTGCATTTGTACAATGAGATATCAACTCCAATCTGTGTGCATAATACTCCAATGCCTGCCAGGAATGGCAGCAATATTGATGCTTTTCAGTGCCGATCCCATCATTCAGAGAGCAGAGTTCAATCAAACAATACAGTAGTTAACAAGTCTGATAACACCAAAGTTACTTCCAAACATGGAACTGCAACAGAGCAAAGGCTATTTATGCACGTTCAACTAATATTGCACAGTCAATAAATGGAAATGTAATGCCTCTATTATTATAAGCATCATCAATCTATACTACTGAGGCTTAAGTTATATGATGGAGACATTGTGAAGCGCTTTCTTATTGTTATTTCCACGGCAATGTCCAAAGAGTCCATTACTAAGAAAGCAGCACATTTTGGCTATGAAACCAGGGTTGTTCCCTTTTTGTTTGGGTTTCAAAATAAGTAGCACTTAGATATTCACAGACGTCTCATAGAGTGACCAGAATTAGTAGGGAACCTCTCAGCAGTGGGCTTAACCAAAAACCACAATTAGAATCTATCGACTTCCAGTCATCAGCAGTATCCAACATGTTGTTACTGTTGTTGCAACTTAGAGCTTCTGATGTACATGTATTACATAGGAAGGTCAAAGTATTTCTACACATTAGTATTAGATAGATTCCTAATGGCAAGAAGGTATCACTGACAGCAATTAAAGTCAAAGACAGAATTTCAAAGATGAGGAAAATATGCTATTTAAAATAGGCTTTGGTAGTGTACAGGTTGAAGAAGCAAGATAGAAAAGGCATTGATGCTTTTGAACTTTGGTGCTGGATAAGACTTTTGAGGATACCATGGACAGCCAGGAAAACAAACAAATGGATCATAGAACAAATCAATCCAGAATTTTCACTCAAGGCACAAATGACCAGGCTCAAACTATCATACTTCAGGCACATTATGTGAAGATCCAGGTCCCTTGAGAAGTCCATAATGCTTGGGAAAGTTGAAGGAAAGAGAAGAAGAGGACGACCAGCAGCAAGGTGGATGGACTCGATTATGACAGCAATGAATGCACCACTGAGAGACCTTAAAGGCCAAGTTGAAGATTTATCATCCTGGGGAGAATCTATCTATCTATCTATTATTATTATTACATTTATATCCCGCTCTTCCTCCAAGGAGCCCAGAGTGGTGTACTACATACTTAGGTTTCTATTTCACAACAACCCTGTGAAGTAGGTTAGGCTGAGAGAGAAGTGACTGGCCCAGAGTCACCCAGCTAGTCTCATGGCTAAATGGGGATTTGAACTCGGGTCTCCCCGGTCCTAGTCCAGCACTCTAACCACTACACCATGATTGCTAAGAGTCGACACCGACTTGACGGCACTTAATCAATCAAGTGTACAGGTGAAAGGCAAAATCATAGACTGTTCCAGGAGTGTAGCTATAATTGAGCAGCTGGGTTCTAAGGATGGGTTCCCCCTAGGTCCTGAGGGCCCCCCAGCACCACCCCTCCCTATCTTCTTCATTATCTCTCTCACTCCAAAGGGCCACCAGGGAGAGGGGTGAACATGGACCCCCTCTCCCCTAGCTATGCCCCTGGACTGTTCCATACAGATGTCTGGTGTTTGTGGGGCCAGCCCCTCACCTCAGTATTTCCCTCCACTCTACCAGCAGAGGTCTTCTTGATTATGAAACTGCTGTCTTGAGTGATGTGAATGTGTCTAAGATATTGATGTTCCTTAGGATTCTCTACCTACATAGAAGCAGTTGGCCAGTACTTGGTTTGAAAAGGGCACGAACCCTTTTCAACTGCAGGAGAAAGGAAGGTCAGGGGTTTTTATTAAATGACTAGTGTTTTCAGGCCCGTTGTAATAACGGGCGCTAGCACCTTCCCCCCCGTCCCACTTGCCTCCGCGTCCGGCCCCACAACCAACAACTGTCGCCGCTGCCGCCAGCCTCCATGCCGTGGCCGGTCTCCCCGGCCGGGCAAGGGCCCCAAATTCCACACACACACACACCCCGCCTGGCTCCAGCGATGCCGCCAGGCCTCGGCGGCGGCTCTGCCACCACCTCGGCCGGCTTCCCCCGCCGCCTCTTCCCCCCCACCCGGCTTCAGCGGCGCTGCCAGGCCTCGGCCATGGCTCCGCCGCCACCTCAGCCGCGCCTCGGCCAGTTTCCCCCGCCGCCGCATACCCGGCTTTTTCAGGATAGCCACTTCTGGCTGCCCAAGATGGCCGCTGGGTGCTGGCGGTCGTGTCTCCCTTGCTCTGTTCTGGGCATGCGCTTCGCGCATGCCCAGAACAGCCCAGGGAGGCACGAACACACGCCTTGGTGTCCATCCACGGATGGACACCAAGGCTTTTATTAGAGAGGATTATATCTAAGGGTGTGAATGGACCATTTGGTGCAGTTCAGTCTAAATTTGAACCAAATTCAGACCAAACTGCAGGTAAGTGAACTGGTTCTGTTGAACCAATCGGCTGGGTAAGTTGGTTCAATGAACCAGCTCAAACCAGTTTGAAGTGGTTCATGAACTGCTTGAACTGGCCCAGTTAGTGGCAGTCCAGTTCATGATAAAACTGTTTCTGCACATCTCTAACTATGACAAAACACACACACACACTATATCCTTCCTATTTACTATACTCCAAACAAAGCTCTCTAACAGAAGGTACCTAATGAGTCATTTAATATGATCCTCTCTGCCCTGAAGGTATCTGCTACTTTTCTCATGATATATCCTTATCAGGACTCAAACTCTCAGTGAAATGATGAGCTGAGGAATATTAATGCCATAGTAATATGGCTATTATTATCCATAGCAATTTTTAGTAAAAAGCATTTCTCATTGATTCAGCATGCGTGTATGGCTTTAGGGGTAAAGAATCTTGTAGCGTGATGATAGAGGTCAAGTTACTCTTATTATATAAAACTGTACATAATGATGAGAACAAAGAACAGGTCTAAGTTAAAATATGCTAAAAGCAATGTGGCTCATACAATATACTACTTACCTAGTCCAACTATACATTATACGTTAATCGACTACCTGCTCACATGTGTCATATATGTGATTCATTATCAGACATTTCAACTTTTTGAATAGCAAGATAGTTTTAGAAGAATTTTCTTCATCAATATAGAGTCTTTGAAACAATCTTATTGTGAATAAAGAAAACAGAAACGTTGTGGTCTACAAAAAAAAAAAGAATCTACAATCTGCCCTGCTGTTTGAACCTATTTACTTCAATCTTCTTCTATATCAACCCATTTTAACAAAATGTCATATTCACATTCTCTCCTGCAAAATATAACAAATACATAAATATATGGCAGAATTATATGGTTTTCACAGCTATGATTATTAACTTGTTTGATTCAGGGAAACCACAAGTGATTTATGAGATGCATCCATATCTATTGTAAACAGATCTGATGAATATAATTGCCACCGTGACCATGAGTCATACCATAAAAGGATTTTTAGAACTGTGAAATGCAACTGAATTATATATTCCATTTTTCAAAAATAATGTTCAGAAAAGTTAGTGTTACCCCAGTTCCTAGACTAGATGATTTGTTTAAACATAATGAGATCAATGAATGTTCTTGATGTGCATTAGATTATTTTCACTGCCATTAGTGTGATATAAAGATTTAATAGTAATGTTTCATTTCCAAAAGGAATGTCTGTTGTAGCACAAAATCAAAAGCAGGATCCAAATAGCTACTTCAGCTTCCCTGAAAGGTTGGCATATGCCCAGCGGTAATTTTTATCTTTTTTTCTTTGAAAAACACGGAACTTCATGTTATGTCGAAAGTGTAAGGCTTTGAGCATGGTTCAGGCTAAAACCTATACACCAATCGACACTAATTTCATGAGTACCACTGAGGAGATCAGTTCACAGCAATCTGGACCTTATTTTCCTGTCTCTGTTGTTTTAACCCGTATTATAGTACATTTGCTGATCTGAGATTTCTATTGCCCATCATCATCCACCACTAGGCCCAGTTTCATCTTCTAATAATTCTAGTTCTGTAAGATTAGTAATGGTGTATTCCTGAGCTGAAGGCTAATGAAATGAACTTGGGCTTGCTTAGAAAAGGCTGGAATATTCCTCTTGCTTAGCAGAAATCATAAAATTGTGAAAGCCATTTATCTCTTCAAGCAGAATAGGTCTTCATATATCATCCTCAAGTATATTGAGGATGCCATACTGTATGCAGGTGTTTTTTAACATCTACATGAAACCGCTAGGAGAGATCATCAGGAGATTTGGTGCAGGGTGTTATCAATATCTATCTATCTATCTATCTATCTATCTATCTATCTATCATATTTTAATACCACCTGATATGTATACCTTTAGGCAGTGTACAAAATTTAAAATATTTAAAAGTCACAAATTAAAATACATGACACAATAAAAATAAAATGAAATAGTTAGTAAAACAAGTTTTAAACATTATTAAAATTAATTCTAATTAAAAGCCTGTGAAAACAGGAGAGTCTTCAGCTTCTTCCTGAAAACAGGGAAGGAGATGCTCTTATTTCAGTAGGGAGCACATTCCAAAGCCCTGGGGCAGCCACAGAGTAAGCCGGGTCCTGAGTCGCCACCAAACAAGCCGGTGGCAACCATAACCAGCTCTCTCCAAAAGATTGTAACAGGTGGCAGGGTTTATGACAAATGAGGCGCTCTTTTAAATAGCCTGGACCCAAGCCACTTTAAGGACTTTATGGATAATAACCAGCACTTTGCATTTCACCCGGAAACATATTGGCAGGCAGTGCAGTTCTTTTAAAACCGGTGTTACTGTATGTGGTCCCTTATGCTGATGACACCCAGATCTATTTCTCCATATCAGCTTCATCAGGAAAAGGCATAACCTCCCTAAATGCCTGCCTGGAGGTGGTAATGAGCTGGAAAAGGGATAACAAACTGAAGTTGAATCCAAATATGACAGAGGTGCTGACTGTGGAGGGTAGGACCTGAAAGATGGTTTCGATCTGCCTGTTCTTGATGGTTTTACACTCCCCCTGAAATATCAAGTACGTAGCTTGGGAGAGCTCCTGGATCCAGAACTCTCTTTGGCTTCTCAGTTGAGGCAGTGGCCAGGAGCACTTTTTATCAGCTTCAGCTAACACGATCATCCATTTTGAGAGGTGCATGACCTTAAAACAGTGGTACATATGCTGGTAACCTCCAGACTTGACTACTGTAATGTGCTCTACATGGGGCTGCCTTTGTATGTAGTCGGGAAACTACAATTGCTACAGAATGCGGCAGCCAGATTGGTCTCTGGGATAACACGAAGGGACCACATAACACCAATTCTGAAAGAACTGCACTGGCTGCCAATATTTTTCCAGATGAAATACAAAGTGCTGGTTTTTACCTATAAAGCCCTTAATAGCTTGGGTTCAGGCTATTTAAGAGAATGCCTCATTTGTCATGAACCCTGCCTCCTTTTACAATCATCTGGAGCTACAGGACTTCCAGTTCTTGGAGTATCTGATGAGGGAAACCACTACAAATGAAACTCACAGCATTAGGGAACCAGCCCCTCCCCTCTCTACTGTGAGTTTTCTTTTGTGTAGGTTCACACACAGCTCGTTTCCATGTTTTCCTTGTGGCCAATGGCTTCCTGGAGGAGGTGGGATGCACACTCCTTTCACCCAAGGGTTTAGTAAGTAAAGCACCCTCTGTGATCTGTCTCTGTTGAAGTACACACACACATACACACACACTTCTGCTTAATTGGTTTGTGGATCATACTGCCTGTTAAACCATAAGTCTTGGCTTTCTATTCCACTCCCCCCACCACAACCCAAACACACACACACACAGAAGTTCCCAGCATGTGTCAGTCTTCCTCCAGCTTCGCTTCTGCTTTTGCAGCCCCATCCCAGCTTGGATTGCATACAAGGAAATGCTCATTTTCTGCAAAAGACTGCAAATCCTCCTCCCAGATCTGCCCCCTTCAAAATATTTCAAAGACTAAAAAGCCTGAAAACTGCCTTTTCAACTTTTTGCCTCAGGGTCAAAGGCAAGGCACCTAGCCAGCTTTGTTTTTGCATCTCATCATGTAAATGTAAAGACTGATGTCAGTGCCTTGCTTGCAGTGGATTTTCCAGGAAACTTCACTGAAAAACAGGATTTTAAAAGCTCGGATATTGGAACATAGGAAGCTGCCATATACTGAGTCAAACCATTGGTCCATTAGCTCAGTATTGTCTAGCAGCAGCTTCTCCAAGGTTGCAGGCAGGAATCTCTCTCAGCCCTATCTTGGAGATGCCAGGGAGGGAACTTGGAACCTAGATGCTCTTCCCAGAGTGGCTCCATCCCCTGAGGGGAATATCTGACAGTGCTCACACTTCTAGTCTCCCATTCATATGCAACCAGGGCAGACCCTGCTTAGCTAAGGGGACAAGTCATGTTTGCTACTACAAGACCAGTTCTCCTCTGAATAAAGCAAGATGAGGTGAAATCCAGAAGAAAAAGCCCAATTTGTGTTTGGGGTGCTTTCAAAGACATCGAACTGACCACGGCAGAAATCTAGATGTAGAACACACACACACACTTCCAAAGGAGATTCTAGGTAAAGCCCCTGTGTGGGAAAGCTCCTGGAAAGTTCTGGTTATGGTTGCTGCCAGCTGTTTGGTGGCATTTCAGGACCGGGCCTTCTCTGTGACTGCACTGGGGCTTTAGAATATGCTCCAAATATTGCTTGAAATAAGAGCATTTAGTTCTCTGTTTGCTTTTAGGAAGACCCTCAAGATGTACCTGTTCTCTCAGGCTTTCAATGAAAATTTTAAACTATTTAATATGTTTTTATCTTGAGAGATTGTTTTATTTGTTTTATGAACTTTAACTGTTTTATACTGTTTTTAGATTATTAGATTTTTACATGTTTACATTTGTTGTGTTCTTTAATTTGTGTATCACCTAGAGATGTCTATATCAGGTAGTATACAAATATAATAAATAAATAATACCACATATTAATCAAACCAAAATGTACATATATACTAAAATCCATCAATCCTTCCATCGATCCTTTAGGGAACAGTGACCATAATGCGATTCAGCATACATGCGGGGAGAGAATCACCAAGGAAGTCTAACACAGACATTTTGAATTTCAGAACAGGAAACTTCTCCAAAATGAGGAGTATGGTGAAAAGAAAGCTGAAAGGGAAATCAGGAGAGTCACTTTGCTCCAGAATGCATGGAGTTTACTCAAAAACACAACACTACAAGTTAGATTGTATACCCAAAAGGAGGAAAGGTACTACTAAGTCCAGGAGGATGCAAGCATGGATAACAGATAACATCAAGTAAGCCATAAAAGGAAAGAAGACTTCCTTCCGAAATTGGAAGGCCTGTCCAAATGAAGAGAACAGAAAAGAACACTAACTCTGGCAAAAGAAATGCAAGGTGACAATAAGTGAAGCAAAAAGAGAGTTTGAGGAACATTTAGCTAAAATTATCAAGGAGAATAACAAAAACTTCTTTAAATACATCAGAAGCAAGAAACCTGCAAGGAGGCAGTTGGATCCTTAGACAAAGAGGGAATGAAAGGGATTATTAAGGAGGATATGGAGGTTACAGAGAAGCTAAATGAGTTCTTTGTGTCCGTCTTCACGGCAGAGGATACTGAGCACATACATGTTCCTGAACCTGGCTTTTCGAGGATGGAGGCTAAAGAACTGAGTCAGATAGAAGAGACAAGAAATGATATTCTAAACTGTCTGGAAAAACTAAAAACTAACAAATCGCCAGGGCCAGATGGCATCCATCCAAGAGTCCTCAAAGAACACAAATTTGAAATTGCCAACCTCCTTGCTAAAATAAATAACTTATCCCTGCAATCAGGCTCTGTACCGGAGGACTGGAAAGTAGCAAATGTAACACCAGTTCTCAAAAAGGGATCAGCGGTTATCCAGGAAATTACAGGCTGGTTAGCCTAACATCCATTCCAGGCAAATTGATGGAAAGCATCATCAAAGGATAAAATTGTAAAGCACATAGAAGAACAGGCCCTGCTGGGAGTGAACCAGCATGGCTTCCGCAAAGGTAAATCTTGCCTCACCAACCTTTTGGAGTTCTTTGAGAGTGTCAACAAGGATGCAAGGTGATCCAGTTGACATATTATACCTGGACTTCCAAAAAGCTTTTGACAAAGTTCCTTGTCAAAGACTCCTGAGGAAACTTAGCAGTCATGGGACAAGGGGACAAGTACATGTGTGGATTGCTAACTGGTTGAAAGAAAGGAAACAGCGGGTAGGTATAAATGGAGAGTTTTCACAAATGGAGGGAAGTAAGAATTGGGGTCCCCCAGGGATCTGTACTGGGAGCAGTGCTTTTTAATTTATTCATAAATGATGTAGAAGTAGGGGTAAGCAGCGAGGTGGCCAAATTTGCAGATGATACCAAACTCTTTCAGGTACTGAAATCCAAAAAGAGATTGTGAGGACCTCCAAAAGGATCTCTCCAAACTAGGTGAATGGGCAAAAAAGTGGCAAATGTGGTTCAGTGTAGTGTAAAGTGATGCACATTGGGACGAAGAACTCCAACTTCAAGTATATGCTGATGGGATCTGACTAGTGACTGACCAGGAGAGAGATTTTGAGATCTTGGTGGACAGCTCGTTGAAAGTGTCGACTCCATGTGCGGCAGCTATGGAAAAGGCCAATTCCATGCTAGGGATCATTAGGAAGGGGATTGAAAATAAAACTGCTAATATTATAATGCCCTTATACAAAATGATGGTGCAGACACACCTGGAGTACTGCATACAATTCTGGTCACCACATCTAAAAAAGGACATTGTAGAACTGGGAAAAGTGCAGAGGAGGGCAACCAAGATGATCACGGGCCTAGATCACCTTCCTTATGAGGCAGGGCTACAACACCTGGGCCTTTTTAGTTTAGAAAAAAGACAACTGCGGGGAGACATATTAGAGGTCTATAAAATCATGCATGGTGTGGAGAAAGTGGATAGAGAGACATTCTTCTCCCTCTCACATAAGAATCGAACCAGGGGTCATCCCATGAAATTGACTGCTAGGAAATCTAGGACCAACAATCGGAAGTAATTTTTAAGACAAGCATAATCAACTTGTGGAATTCTCTGCCACAAGATGTGGTGACAGCCACAACCTGGATGGTTTTAAGAAGGGTTTGGATAACTTCATTGAGGAGATGTCTATCATCGGCTACTAGTTTGAGGGCTAAAGGCCACCTCCAGCCTCAAAGGCAGGATGCCTCTGAATACCAGTTGCAGGGGAGTAACAGCAAGAGAGAGGGCATGCCCTCAACTCCTGCCTGTGGCTTCCAGCGGCATCTGGTGGACCACTGTGTGAAACAGGATGCTGGACTAGATGGGACTTGAGCCTGATCCAGCAGGGCTGTTCTTATGTTCTTAAACATTTATTTACACATCTAACCAAATGTATGAAATTAGGTAAATCCAAATTCCAAATGAATGATGTTCCTGTTAGATTAGTTCTAGCTGTAAAGGTAAGGCACAAGTCTCCTTGGCCCACATGTTCCATTGGAAACAATGCAAGTTGCATTTCTGAAGTGCTGGTGCACAACTTTAAATATTTGTGTACTTGTACTCTTGTGAAAGAGCAGTGGCATTTCCTTAGAGGGCCACACTACTGCGGGCCAATTGGAAACACCAGTGTAATGCTGTGCCATGCGTGCCACTATTATCGATGATAAATGGCACATAGCCTCAAGGGTTGAGTAGTTTTTCCTTTTATCCACATTTACTTTTTTGAATATAAAGAACTCAAGCCACTAACTTTGTAATATTATGTTAGAAGATTTTTATGTTGTTTCGTTTAAGCTATGACTTATTTCATAAATGCACACACACATCCAATTTCTTTGCTCTAAAATAACTCATATTCAGGTCTTGTAAATGCCTGGAATGGCAAATGCTGAAGAGATGCTTGGCAGTAAGGACCTATCTTCAATATTTTGATTAGTTCTGCTTGGCTTGTAGCTGAATGGATTTAAGATTGTGCACATTAAACAGAGTCATGTCTTTATGGTGACTTGGCAATTATTTAACCACTTCACTGTACCACAAACCTTTGTAATTCCCAAATAAATGAAATACATTCTTCATCCAAAGTGAGACAGAATTACTGTGACAACAATGAACTTCATAGGAAAACGTAAAGAGCTTAATAAGCTTTAAGTTGTGCTTGGAAAGTACTCAATATACTGTAGAAGAATTCTAAATATCCAGTGTGTTCATTTCTCCCCAGAAGGCTTAGTGCCCAGAAACCCATTTCAAACTCTACTTTTGCAGGAAAAACTAACTTAAAATTTTACAGTTGTGATACCTGTCCATCTCTACTGGACCTATTATGTGCTTCGTAAATACAAAATGAAGTTCCTTAGCCTTTCATACTTCAATAAAAATAATAGTAATTAAAAAATTATAATAATAGTAACAACAACAATAACATGTTGTGCAGCCTTATGGAGGGGTATTGAGGTAGCAATACTCTGAACATGGAACCAGCAGCACCTCTGGAAATACGGTGCTTATGCTACCAGTGTTGCCATAGTTTTCTCCCATTGTAGTGCATGGGACAAATGTTGGTTGTGCAACCACCTCCCCCCTCTCAGTGGCATTGCACTATCCTGCTGACCCATTGAGGTTGCACGTCAAATAAGAAGGAGAAAGATGATGAAGAAGAGGAGGAAACAAGTTTAAGTACTTTTCAATATACAAAGTGCTTTTAAATCTTTATTGCATGAATCCTAATATATCTGCCATGGCAAAAAGTTCTGGATGTAATCGATTACGACAGCAGTGAATACACCACTGAGAGACCTTAAAGGCCAAGTTGAAGACAGATCATCCTGGAGAGAATCTATTTATGTGGTCGCTAAGAGTCAACACCGACTTGGCGGCATTTAATCATTCAAAAAGTTCTTATCGGTGCCAATGGTAACTTTTCTCCTTGACAAATACAGAGCTGGATTGTGTGCCATTTTTTCCTTGGCAACTACAGCCTCAGGAGAACCAGTCTGAACCATGCCAGTGATTGAGGCCCCATAGCCACACCACAGTCCTGATTTGGGTCCCGATCCAGCTTTTATTTTCCAAACAAATTGAAGCAAGTCAAGGCTAGTGATGCCCTGGTTATTTGCTTATTTATTTGATTTGATTTTGTTCTGGTCATATTTTGAAATGCAAAAGGAAAATATCTTCAGGAAATGTCTTGTTTCTTTTCATCAAATAAGACTTTATCTTCTACTTTCACCTATATATTAATAATTGCTATTTCTAATGAGATTTTCAGTTTATAAAAATCCCAGCAAGTGAGATTTTTGAGTTTGAAAAACTGATTTTCTAAAATTAAAATCTTCCATTGGTTTGTTAAAGTTATCTTTATTCTGCTTTATTAAGAGTTGGTATACTTTTATTTTTATTAGAATATACATAAGTTATTCTGACTTTTTCTATAAATTAAAAATAAAAAACCTGTCAGATCCATTCTCAGGTAATTATACAAGAAGATACCAAACTGGCTGTGTCTCTGTTGTGTACTAGAAGTTCTTTAATTATTAATCCTGTCTTGGGACCCTGATACCACAAATAACTGCAGCCCTCCTCAGATATTATAAAAACTAAGGATGCTGTACTTGTTTACAGCATCCCTGAGAGTACCTGCTGAATCCCCAGCCCACACTGATGTGCTCAAAAGACTACACTACACCACCACTATCACTACCACCACTACCGCCACCGCCGCCACCACTACCACTGTTTGCCGAGACAAACATTGTGCTTATGGTCCGATTCCTAGGATTCTGTTCATGGGAGGAATCTGACCTTGGGTACAGCATTTGTCTCTTCTGTCAAGTGTAACCATGGGCAGTGGGGGCAGGGAGCCAGGTGGAACTTCCTAGTGCTTCAACATGGGGAAGGGAGTCATATATATATATATATATATAGAGAGAGAGAGAGAGAGAGAGAGAGTGAGAGAGAGAGTCTGATTTCCTTATTATATACAAATAAATATAGTTTATTTTTATATAAAGTACAGCTTCCCCATTTTTATATACAGTCTGGCTTTGGGGCCAGAAAATTCCTTCATTCATGCAGTCAGTAAGCCACCAACATGTCTCTGAAGTCAACTCATATGCATCAAAATTCAGAACTAGGACACTAGATTTTGAAATGATGCTTATTTTAAATAGCATAGCAATTCAATAAAAGCCTTCTTTCATTTTTTCAGAACCAATTCTCAATATGGAGACATACTTATTGAGATACTTGAATTTTCCTTATAATTCTTTCCTTGAGATCTAGCAAACAGTTGAGTTCAGATGGAAATATTTAGTCTTGAAAGCAAAAGTTTTTGGCTGATGAAAACTCCTATAAAAGTATCATAAAAGACCATACTGAAATCCTATTTAATTTCAATGCGGAAACCCTAACTGACTTTACTAGATGCAGGATGAACCCAGTTTCAAGGCTGGAACATTACTGGGCTTTTGATTTTAAGAGCACAAATATAAAGAAGTAGATTTAGAATGACTATACTGATTAAACATCTTATTTTTAATATATATTTAACACTTACTCCATGGAGAAAAATGCTTTTTATCAACTGCCGGGTTGAGCAAAAGAATGCTGCTTTCTATTTAAAAAAAACAACCACCATGAACATTTTGGGAATAAAACTTTCTTTTCTGTCAGAGCTGAAATGAAGTGAATTCTGATGAATTGCTTGGATTTCTTTTGTTTGGGGGTTTGGTTTTGGTTTTTTTACAACAAAAGTCTTCAAGTGAGTATCTTAGATCCATGGATGCCCTGGAGTTCTGCTTCTACATTTGCATTTGGATTTCTAAGTTAAGTGGAAAATGTGTTAAGACTCATGTAACAAGACAGGTTTCTGTCAGCTCTGTACTGAAAAGAAGTTCTAGTCAAATATGAAAACTTGTGGATTAAGTTACAGTCCAGAAACTGGCTAGAGAGATGTCTATAACAAAAAGTTGAGTGCTGTAAGGATAATTGAAGGCTTCCATGTGTAACAAATGTCTTGGGGCTTTGAGAGTGGCGATGCTATGGGAAAGAAATGTACTCTGAGTTTGTTGCACAAAATGTAGTAACACCAGATCAAACATTTCATGACATTGGTTTTTATAGATCAACATGGGACACATCATCTATGCCTTATGTGACACGCTTAGAAGCACCTGGACTGTCGCTTGTTTAAAGAAAGCATAATTGATCAATTGAATGAGTTCTAGCTGATCTTTTCATTAATCAGCTAAACTTGCGTATAAATAAACCATCAGTTCTGAAGACAAATGTATTCTTTCTTTGTTTTTAGATGTTCCATGTGTCATAGCAGCCATTTCTTAGAAGACTTTATTCTTTCCCATATGAAGGGGAAATGGTTCTCTTAAAACAGTGTCTGCTTGCCTCCAACTAATTTTGTAAGTTCTTGCATTAAAAATAATTAACATTTTGTAAAAAATAATCTGCTGCCGAAACCAGAGACACCTTTTTAATTGATCAAAGTTTAATCTAGGGGACTGATTAATCTAACTAATCAACTAAATCTTGCATCATTTTGGAGCACTTGGTTTTTTAAACAGAAAATTTTACTGTAAATGATCACTGTGGACTTGTTTGCTAAATTCTGTGCAGAATTCAGAGGATAGCTCTTAAAACCCTACACAGGGTTTTGGACTAGGGTGCCTTAAGAAAGCCCTCAACAAGTTTTCTTTGGCTCTAATTGCCAGCTCAAATTTAAGAACCCAACTGCCCTCTGATCTGTGGGGGCAGATCGACCACTCACCCCCAGTACTGTCCTCCACTTCATGGGTGAGTGGGTGGGAGGGTGGGACTCACCATTCACTTCCAGCAACTCCCATAGGGCCTGGGTTCCCCACCTTGCTTACTCCCACCTTGCTTGTCCCCTTCTCTTCTTGTTTATGTCCATCTGGCTCAGGCAGACAATAGATGGACAAAACAGGAGGAGTGAGTAAGCAAGGCAGGGGTAGGTTACTCTTCCTACTTCCATCCTCTGGCTCAGGCAGGTAATGGACCAATGTCACCAGGAGGAGGAGAAACAACTCACCTTGCTTGCTTCTTCACCGGCTTGTATATGTCCATCACCTGGCTCAGGCACCACACTTAAGAATTGGCGCCTGTGATTTAAGACCCTGCCTTAAGGAACCCCTACTCGCACATCAGGTCTCCTTTAAGTGTACCTATCTTCTGAGGTGAAGTGAGTAGTAACTGGGGAGAAGGCCTATTGGTTGTGATTAGGGATGTGCATGGAACTGGTGGGGATGGTTTAAAGGTGGGGAGGCATACCTTTAAGGGCAGGGGAGAGTGCCCTTTTCCCTCCCGCCATGTTTTCTCCACCGGGGGAAAGTCTCAGTCGGGGTGCCAGCGTACCTCCCTGCCACCCCAATGACCTCCTTGGCCAGAAGTAAAAGGAAGTACCCAGTGCGCACCCAACATGCGTGCAAGTGAGTACATCATGCATGCACGTGCACCGAAGGTGTGCATGCGCGCTGGTTAGTTCCTTTTACTTCTGGCCAAGGAGGGCACTGGGGCATGAAGGAGGTATTCTGCCACCCCAACAGAAACTTTTAAAATGGAGCACTGGCAGGGGAAACATGGCAGGAGGGGTAAGGGCACCCACCCCCACCCTTAAAGTTATGCCTCCCCACCTTTGAACCGCTGGAACCGCAAGTTGTTCAAACTGATTCAGGGGCCCATAAAGGGTGTCTGATCTGGTTCCATGAACATCCCTAGCTGTGATGCCTCATTTGCAAAATGCTTTCCATAGGAAGGCTGGCGTGATTCTGATGTGTCTGGTACCAGATGAAGACAACTCAGATAGTACTTATAAGTATTATTATGATACAAAAATACAATAAATTTATCTTAAAATGTGATATGTGCTTATGCAGACTATATGATTACTTTAGTGCAGTGGGGACTTATGATTACTTTAGTGCAGTGGGGACTCATTTGCTTTATAACAAGAAAAATGGTGTACCAAAGCCTGCTTTATGTAAGGTTATCTCTAGCCCAACTTCCAAAACATTCCCTGCCCCCCACAACACACAAAAAGTCCCATGGAAATCAATTGTTTCTTGTCCTTTATTGTGTGGGGACTCTCAAAGATAAATGGAGCAATGACAGTAATGTCATCTGTTGCTAATTGCGTTGGGAAATTCTATCTAATAGAATAAATAAATCAGTCTTATGAACTGAACACAACATAAAAAGTGCCCTGCTGGATCAGAAGGAAAGTTTAGCTTGTTGAGAATTCTGTTTCCCACAGTGACCACTAGATCTTTCTGAGAAGCTCACAAATAGGGGTAAGGACCCCATTGTTGTTGCCAGCAACTTGTATTCAGAGTAAACTGGGTAATATCCAGAGCACCATTAGTGCAATAGGGCTCCTTCAAACCATTTTCTACACTCACTCTTCCTCACTGAATCCTTCCACACACACACATATGGCCCCAATCCATTCCTGAGGGTCAAGGAGCCTTCATCAGAGAAGTGAGTTGCTGCACAAGTAAGAACATAAAAACATAAGAACAGCCCTGCTGGATCAGGCACAGGGCCCATCTAGTCCAGCATTCTGTTTCAGACAGTGGCCCACCAGATGCCTCTGGGGAGACCACAGGCAAGAGGTATGTGCATGCCCTCTCTCCTACTGTTGCTCCCCTGCAACTGGTATTGAGAGGCATCATGTCTCTGAGGCTGGAGATGGCCCACAGCCATCGGCCATTTATAGACCTGTCCTCCATGAATCTGTCTAAACCCCTTTTAAAGCCAACCAAGCTGGTGGCCATCACCACATCCCATGGCAAGGAATCCCATAGATTAATTATGCGCTGTGTCAGTCCTAAATTTCCCAACCTTCACTTTCATGGGGTGACCCCTGGTTCTAGTGTTGTGAGAGAGGGAGAAAAATTTCTCTCTGTCTACCCAATCCACTCCATGCATAATTTTATACACTTTAATCCTGTCTCCCCTTAGTCGCCTTTTTTCCAAGGTAAAGCACCCCAGATGCTGTAGCCTAGCCTCATAAGGAAAGTGCCCCAGGCACCTGATCATTTTGGTTGCCTTCTTCTGCACCTTTTCCAGTTCTACAATATTCTTCTTAAGATACGATGACCAAAGCTGTACACAGTACTCCAGATGTGGTCGCACCATAAATTTGTATAAAGGCATTATAATATTAGCATTTATTTTTATTTTTAATCCCCCTCCTAATGATTCCTAGCATGGAATTAGTTTTTTTTCACAGCTGCCGCACACTGAGACAACACTTACAATGAGCTGTCCACTATGACCCCAAGATCTTTTTCCTGGTCAGTCACTGACAGCTCAGATCCCATCAGCGTATATGTGAAGTTGGTGCTTTTTGCCCCAGTGTGCATCACTTTACACTTGCTTACATTGAACCGCATTTGCCATTTTGTTGCCCAGTCCCCCAGTTTGGAGAGATCTTTTTTTAGTTCCTCACAATGTATTTTGGATTTCACTACCCTATATAGTTTAGTGTCATCTGCAGATTTGGTCACCCCAACTTCTAGATCGTTTATGAACAGGTGAAAGAGCACTGGTCCCAGTACCAATCCCTGGGGGACTCCACTTCCTACCTACCTCCATTGTGAAAACTGTCCATTTATTCCTACTCTCTGTTTATTCTCCTTCAACCATTTACCAATCCACACATGAACCTGTCCCCGTGCAGGTGACTGCATGGAAAACGGTTGAATCCCCAGAAGCTGTGAGCATAAAAGTAAATAGACCCAGTGACAATGGTGAAGCTGGCCTGGGATTGATAATGATGTCATTGATATTGACAGATATGTGTAGGAGGAGAAGGAGGAATTAAGCCTTATCCCTGGCATTATTCCAACCAGTCAAAGTTGTTCCACACTCTACACCAAATAAAGATAATATTTAACATTATCTTAATTGAAGAAGTTGGATGAGCTTTTTCATTGTAAATACAGAAATAAAGGGAGACAAATCTGGACTATTTTGCAGAATACCATATTTTCAAGGATTAACCACTGACAAAAAAAGGAAAGCTTCTCATTCCCTGGTTCTTTCTTGGAACCATAACAAGATCTAAAGCTGAGATTTCATGTTTTATTCTGCTAGCATAATGTATCAGTTGTATACCATTCTGCTATTGTTACTAGTTTAGAAATCATATAGTGAGCCCTTTCTCACAAGCAGTGAGAAAGGGTACGAGTGTTAGTGAAGAGGAAGCTTAAGCTTACTTCCCCACAGATGACAGAGGGCTCCCTCTTTGGTGGGCAGATCACCCACTCAGACGATTACCAGCTGTTGCTGGTAGCTCAGAAGGTCAGGTGCTGGGACACATCACCCCACATTGCCCGACACCTGGAGCTCCCATAATGCACTGTGCAAGACAATCCAAAAACGGGGTTAGGAGAATGCTCGCTCTGCTAACCGCCAGGATTGGGCCCGATCCTGGCAGTATACATGTGCAAGCAAAACTGGGCTGGGCTTCCTTAGCCTGGTTTTGCCTTTGCGTGTGAATAGCTTCAGTAAATGTGGAAAGTCTAGACTACCCTCTAATCTATGTTTGGGTAGCAGCAAAATAGTTTGAAACAGCCCTGTTGATGAGAAGAACTCAAGCAGAAACAAACTGTGAAATAAGAAGAAAATGTGAAATCTAGACATTTTTGTAATATGTAAAAAACCACTTTATGTTTATGTAATTTTATTAGTAAAATGTGAAAACTGTAGGAGGTAATATGTTGGCTTTAAAAATAAGGTTACCTTTTTGACGTAGAAACTACCCATTAAGTACTATTTGACATCTCTTTTTGAAGGGATAATAGATTTTATTCTGAGATTTCTGTTTTAAATGCTACCATTTTCTCTACAATAGATAATGGCTATTATCTATTATACAGAGCAAGGAAGCAGTGATGGAGCAAGAGAACAGCCTAACAGAACTTCCCAACTATCTGCAGGATACCTTTCCCAGGAAGCTCTCTATGCCGCTTGAAAATATGTCCCAAAAGGCTGCAGAACCCCCAGTGACATATTTTCGGGTGGCACAGAGGGCTTCCTGGGGAAGGGGAGGGTGTAAAATATGGTTGCTTCCCTGTTGCACTGGTGCAGTTAATTAGGAAGTTCTGTGAGGCTGCTCTCTCACTGCTCCACTGCTTCCTTGCTCTGTATGTCAGCCACTCTTACTGATACTTCTTTAGAGGAGCCATTTTGCAAATAGTGTTAAGCAACTTTTTCTAGTCTAATGTTATCTAGATTTTGACTTCATGATGATTTAGTGTGTATGTGTGCATGTATACACATGCAAAATGAAAGAAAGAAACCAATAGAAAGGAAGTTCTATCAATGTGCATGGCGCTATAAAGCATAACAGAATCTAAAAAGAGAGACCCTGGCCTTGAAGAGCTTGCAATCCAACTTTTCACCCTAGAAGAGGCAACAATTTCAGAGGAAGAAAGGAAGAGAGAGAAGGCAAATGAGCAACAGAGTGAGGGGGCAAGAGTAGCTTATTCATATCTTGTTGTTCATAACTCTTCTTAACTTGCTACAGTTTCCTGATCTGGCCTATGAATTAGCTTCTGCCTTCCCTTTTCCATAAACTATAGCAAAGGGTAGGCTACTTGCAGTCACTATTAACAATATTTCTCAGCAATACAGCTGAAATAATTCTTCTTTATTCTTAGGCTAGTTGGAATTGTGAGGATAAATGCATTAGTAAATTAGCTTAGTACATAATGCTCTCCAGCATGTTCTTTTTTCATGAACTGTTTTAGCCATTTTTCATCCCTTTAGAAATATAGTACCGCTGGGAGAAGGTCTGGTTTGAAATCTGTTTACATGTTGATTCAGCAATGTGTGTGCTTTGTACATCCTCTGGTGGCAACATGTAGTAATGCTAGTGTTTTTCTCTAAAAGCAGTTTCCTCTGCTCATGCTCTGGGTGCATTTGTGTTATCTTGTCTTCAGCCATGGTTCTACTTGGTGTACATTAAACTGAGACTTCACAAGGAACTCATATACAGAACTAGCAAGAACTACAGCACTACAACACACTAGAATGGCTTTAGAATACATACACCTGTTTGTTTGCTATGTAGATTCAAGACAGCTGATGGCACTATCACACCACAGGTCTGATAGTGATATGGCAGTTTTATAGAGAGAAACAAAATTGGATCACCTATGAGTTTTAAGATAACACAGTGGAGTCAATTCTGTGCATGACTTTTTACCCAGTATTCATTTCAAATTGGGAAAGGCCCCAGATTCTGCTGTTTCTTACAGAGAACATGATCGTCACCATCCGATCCAGATAATCTGTGCAATTACTCAAGACAGTAAAAGTATATACCGTTCATGCCGACAGCATTTGACTGGGTGTCATCCAAACTAACACAGCAGCATGCTGTTGATGGAAGTTTCTTCTGTAAGGAAAGCTGCACTCCTATGAGGATCCTTTATGCTAGCTGGAGGACCCTTTGCATGAGCTCAGCTCTTGTTCTGCTCACAGAAGGATCTGATGCTACCCATTATGATTTGAAGAGAATATAATCTCCACCTTGCTTTTTCATCTTTTTCAGTACAAATTGGAGCACTTTGTGAACATTTACTTATTCCTTTTAAAATATTTCTATCCTACCACTTTGTTCAAATGCTCCTTAAGGCAGTTTGCAGTACACTTACCAAGTACATATTAAAATTTTGGAATAATGAAACATACAATAATATAAGCATCAATAAAATAGATGCAAGACAGCAGAAGAAAAAGAGCCTCCCCCCCCATGTCAGCAGACACAAGGACTTCAAATGCCATCTCAAACGCAATAATTTAAACACTACCAAAAGGTAAGCTGCAAAAGAGCAGCATTCATATCTCCTGCAACACTAACTCATGTGCTTCAGATGGCAAGGAGAACCAGAGCAGAGCCTCTGCAAATCCTAATAAATGAGATTTGCTTCCTCCAGGCCACTTGTAGTCTATATGTGATAACTAGCCATTTGACTAGGGCCTGGAAACAAAGCAGGAGCCAATGTAGTTGGCTGATCATAGTGATGTGCCCAAAATGGATTTTGTGTTCTGTTTTGAGCTTGAAATGAAATGCAAACAGCTGACTCCAGCAGTTTACATGGAACAAACTTGAAATGTTTTTAGTGTTTTGGCCATAGAGAACAATGAGGAAACTCAAAACACTCCATTGTTCTCCATGGATAGCTGCCAGAGACAATAAAGTGAGTTGGCTGGTAGGGCATGATAGATGCTACCTACTACCCAACCCACGAAAGAAATGGGCAAGTGGGTGATTTAAAACCAATTTTTTACCTTTCCACCAAACCCCCATAGGATCCAATGGGAGCACAGTTTCCATGACAACACTTGATTTGTATGCTAACAAGCCAACCAAGAAGCAAGGAGATCACAAGCCAATTGGAAGCCGGTGCCAGAAAATGAATCAATAAGGGGAAAACAGGCCTCCAAAATGGTGCTCAAAATGTTGAAATGTTTTGATTGAAACAGGGTTGTTCTGCTCCAAGCAGTGGTGTATCTAGGGAGAGGGGGCCCATGTTTGTCCGTCTCCCCAGTGGCCCCTCAGAGTGAGGGAGATAATGAAGAAAATAGGGAGGGGTGGAGCTTGGGGCCCTCAGGAGCTGGGGGGCCTAGGTTCTTTGAACCCCTCTGCTCAATTATAGCTACACCCCTGTCTCCGAGCTCGAAACAGGCCCCTGCGCTTTTAAGCTCAAAATACTTGAAATGGCCCTTTTCAAGTTGAAATGTTTCACCATCAGAACATCCTGCACATTCCTGTTTCTGCAATCTGCTTTGTTGAGAAACTTAGAGGCTGTAGCTGATGTCCAGACTAAAGAAGCACCAGTGGTACAGGAGAAACATCAATGTTTCTAAAAAGTTCAACTAACTCACCTCCACCACTCATGCACTGAGAAGGAGGAGGCAAATTTCAACAACCTCCCCTTGCCCTGGATGCACTTTGTGCCAGTCAAAGATATGTCATTTGTAAGCAGGCTCACATCTTGAAATTCTCCATGTGACGATGAGTAACTGTGCTTACACTACAGTCTGAACCATGGGGCACAACAACAGTTTAGCAAACTATTAATATGTTACAAATGCATTTTCAGGATATGATCCACAAATCACTTTTGCCATCGTGCATTTAGTTATGCCTATTCATTCCTACTGAAGACAACTGACACATAGAGAGAAATAAGTACACTTATACCCCATTGAAGTAAATGTAACATCAGCACACAGTTAAGCTTAATGTATTTGTCCTTGACAAGAAGAGTCTTTGTGTACTCCATCCCAACATATCTCACTTTCACAATGCTGAATAAATCCATTGCAATGTATTTATTTGCTATAAACTATCATTCTCAAAATATAAGAAGATCTCTGGAGGAAGTACAGGCAGTTGCTTAAAAAAAAAGAAAAGGGTGTGAATTCTTGCCCCAGTTCAGTTTTTGTATGGGTTAAGTGAGATGGAGGCTAAGCTGCTCTCATCCATACATGACCCACGAGGAAATGATAATGGCTTACTACATGACTTGAGCATAGAAGACAGCAGCACCTCACTTATTCCAGAAGCTGAGGCAAAGAATCCACCAATTTCCCCAAACCACCACAGAGCTGAAACACGTTATGGGACTGTCCCCATTCTTGATCAGAAGATTGCATATTCTTAGTGACCAGGACAGGTGGTAGAAAGTGTGCCTCTGGCACATGTTCCAGACTGTGAGGAAGGAAAATGTCTGTTCCTGATGCTGCAATGCAAAAATTAAAGAATTCTTCCCCTTCTACTCAGCTGGTGCACCAGGAGGGGTAGGAGGTAGCTTTTCCTGCTACTTTGCTTCCACACAATCACTTCTACCCAGTTTTCCCTCTAACCTTGCTTCCACACAACTGAAAATTGGGAGCATACACAGCTCCCACACCCAGGTTGAATACAATGGAGCTCTTCTCACAGTCAGTGAGAAGAGCTCGCAGGCAGGCTGTGGGGAAGGTGGGTTTGACCTACCGTCCCCCAGATTATCTTCTTGTTGTCCCTGGGCAGGCGGATCACCTGCCCTGATGACTGGCTGCACTCTCGGCAGCTTTGGTGGTTGGGGTGCCGGGACGCATCCCCCCCCCCCGAAGCTCCAATAATGCACCGTGTGAGTGCACAGTGAATTAACTTCACACAATTGCTGTGAAGTGTCTCGATGTGGTCTGCGGGGAGAGAGGGCTTATCCCACTCTCCATGCAGACGATCAGTGGCAGAGCCCTGGGCGGCCGGATCGGCCACCCACACGACTGCCGGCTCCATCACAGAGCTTGCAGGGGGCTGCAGGGATTGGGGGCCACGAGGCCCCCAGAAGTCCCAGGATGCCTGGCACAAGTGTGTGGGGCATCCTGGAGAGACCCCCAGGCCGGGCTTGCAGCATCCCAGCTAGGGGTCCTCTCATGTGTTGCCGCACGCCACAGTGACACACAAGCAATGAAATGCAGTTAACGGAGTGCTTGCTCCATTAACCTCATTTAAGGGGAGGGTGCTTTAGGTGGGCTAGCCCTCTTGGGAGCACCGGGCTTGCCCTGTGGTTCCCACAATCCACAGAAAGCGGGCTAAGCTCCCTTAGCCCACTTTCCATGGATGGTGGATGGTGGGAATAGCCTCAATATCTTTCATTATTTTGACTTTCATTTGGCCTATTGGCAGTACATTTTGTAGGTAGCCATGTATAGTTAGCACACATCTGTGGTTGTTCTCAGACCAATAAAGACATGAGGCATACTTGGAGAAAAAGGGCCACAACTTCATTTTGCCAGTGAATATAATAGAGATATCTTTCCATCCCCCTACAGCATAGTAACTGGAGACTCACCATAAACCTTGGCTTTAGGTTGTTTTCCCTTAACTGACCTAAAGTCAATGTATCTACATAAAGCATCACTGCCCCCCTCATAGCTGTTAAGTCTTTAAGGTTAGCAGTGTCTGAGCAGGCTAGAGGAAACCTCAGGCAACACACCCTGGGCCATACAGCATCTAGGGACTGCCCAGGACTCCTCTTTACTCCAAACATATGCCTTAAGGTGCTCGTCAACCCCTGATTAGATTTCTAATCCACACTGTACCTGCTGTTGTGACCAATGACCACCATCTAACTAAAGCAGCATAGTGTGAGGCAAGCAAAAAAGACCCTAATCACTAGTCGGCATGATCAAGGCCGAAAACAATCCTACCCAGCCCCCAAATGGATGAGCAGCAAAAGCACACACTGTGAACTGGAGCCAGAAGAGAAGGGGCTCCACTCACAAACACAGGCTGCTGGGTCATAATTGGGGCTTTTGCAAAAGGTTGCCTTCACCCCATCCCTTCCAGACCCGTGAGCTCTGCTCTGTCCATGTCCCAGAAGGGCTCTGAAAGAGCAGAAGCACATCACTGAGAGTCAGCAACATGTTTCCAATCTTGCATAGCCCTTCCAGAGCATGAAGAGGGCTCTTGTATAACTGCTCCAGAGAACTAGAGGTGTTCAGTGTTCCCTCTAACAGGTATTCCCAGATGTTGTTGAATACAGCTCCCAGAATCCCCATCTGCAATGGCTTTTGCTTGGGGATTCCGGGAGTTGTTGTCAACAACATCTGGGAATCCCTGTTAGAGGGAACACTGGAGGAGTTGCATGTGGGCTTCTTTCATTTCCCCATATTCCCTCAAAGCATACACACTTGCTTAGTCAGGATGTCAGCCAGTGAATATACAGTATGTCTCCCCCCTTACTATTGTCTTGGTTTTCTCTGAGCTCATTTTGTTAGCTCTTTATTTTAATTTTTCTCTTCATCCACCAATTTCCCCTGTTCTTCCCTGTTATTTCTTTCTTTTAATCCCCTTTATTTATTATATCCTCAGCCTGTGAGTAGAACGTTGTTTTCTTGTTCTTTACAGTTCTGAGTTGTTTACAGTACTGAGTTGTTTAGGTGTTTTATATTACTATCACTAATTCAGGATAAAAGAAAAGTGATGGTTTTGCACAGATAAACCAAGAATGATAAGAAAAAGTGGGAGGCTGGGCCCAGTCCACCAGGAATTTGTCCTGAACGTGGCATGTAAGCCTTGCTGTATTGGTTGCAGGCTGCACAAAGATTCAGTTATGTCTTGCAAATCTGGTTTGTTGTAACAAGACTTCTGCTGAAAACTTCCCAAAGGATTGGGCCCACACTGTCCCACTGTCTTCCATTAATGTCAACAGAACAGAATAAATCAGATGTCCAGGCTGTTTGTTCTTGAATAATTGTGTATCACCCTTTAACAGAAGAGAAATTATTATGTCTTCTCAACCTCTGTTGCTGTGAATCTTAACGCCCAAGGATTAGGAAACTTTCTGTGTTCTTCTTTTAAGATCACTCATCCACCCACAGTAATTTGGGGATTTTTTGGTGAGTGGAAAAAAAGATGTAATAGCAAAGGAATGAAATGAACAAGGCATAGTTTATCACACATTCATAAAGGGAATTCTCTAGTGCTGACAGGCTGCTGCATAGACCCAGTTTTCTGAGAAAAATAACTTGACTAAGAAATAGCTTAATCTAACAGGAAAATACTTTTGGCTCCATCTCTCATGTATATTAAGTTTTATGCTGGCTGCTAACCAAAGGCTTAAAAGAATCATGGGAGCAAGTAGTATAAAACAAGAGTGTGATTTTTCTTCCCCTTTGTACTGTGGCCATTATTTTTATTTAATTAATTAATTAATTACATTTATACACCACCCCATCCAAAGGCTCTGGGCAATGCAAAACAAGTTTAAAAAGACATAAAAACAAACACCATTTAAAACACAGTGCTTAAAACAATCTAAAAACAATGTTAAAATAATTCAAAACCATCTAAAAAAACCAAAAGGCCAACAGCAAGCCTAAACTGCGGATATCTGCTGGGAGTGCATTCCATAGGCCAGGAGCAGCTACAGAGAAGGCCCGGTTCCAAGTTGCTAACAGACGTACGGGTGGTAACTGGAGATGGACCTCTCCAGATGACCTCAACATGTGAGGACCCAAGCCGTCCATGGCTTTAAAGATAATCACCAGCATTTTGTATTTTGCCTGGAAACATATTGGCAGCCAGTGCAACTGTTTTAAAACAGGCATAATATGGTCTGCCTGGGTTACCCCAGAGACGGGTCTGGCTGCCGCATTTTGAACTAACTGAAGTTTCCAAACTGCATACAAAGGCAGCCCCACATAGAGAGCATTGCAATAGTAAAGCCTGGAAGTTACCAGCTGATGCACCACTGTTTTGAGATTGTTCTCTTCAAGGAATGGACGCAGCTGTTGAATCAGTCAAAGCTGATGGAAAGCGCTCCTGGCCATAGCCTCCAACTGAGATACTAGAATGACACCTGGATCTAAGAGCACTCCCAAGCTGTGTACCTGTTCCTTCTGGGGGAATGTAACCCCATCCAGCACAGGAAGATCTAACTCATCCCTCAAATTCCAATCCCATACAATGAGCACCTCCATCTTGCTTGCATTCAGCTTCAATTTGTTATCCTTCATCCAGCCAACTACTGCACATAGGCAAGCATTTAGGAAACATACATAGGAAACTGCCATATACTGAGTCATACCATTGGTCTATCTAGCTCAGTATTGTCTTCACAGACTGGCAGCGGCTTCTCCAAGGTTGCAGGCAGGAATCTCTCTCAGCCCTATCTTGGAGAAGCCAGGGAGGGAACTTGAAACCTTCTGCTCTTCCCAGAGCGGCTTCATCCCCTGAGGGGAAGATCTTACAGTGCTCATACATCAAGTCTCCCATTCAGATGCAACCAGGGCAGACCCTGCTTAGCTATGGGGAGAAGTCATGCTTGCTACCACAAAACCAGCTCTCTTCTCCTAAGTGAATGCCATTTCCTGATGATGATGATGATGAGAAGGAGGAGGAGGAATAGATGTGGGTGTCATCAGCATACTGATAACACCTTGTATCAATTCTCCTGATGACATCACCCAGTGGTAGATGTTAAAAAGCATTGGTGACAGAATGGAGCCCTGAGGGACTCCATATAATAGCTCCCATTTCGAAGAGCAATCATCACTAAGCTCCACCATCTGGAATCTGCCTGAGACATAGTAGCAGAACCACTGCAAAGCAGTGCCTCCTATCCCCAACTCCCCCAGGTCATCCAGAAGTATACCATGGTCGATGGTATTGAACGCCACCAAGAGATCCAAAAGAACCAACAGAGTCACACTCCCTCTGTCGATTCCCTGGTAAAGGTCATACATCAGGCTGACCAAGGCCGTCTCAACCCCATAGACTACTCTAAAGCCAGTTTGAAATGGGTCTAGATAATTGGTTTCCTCCAAAACTGCCTGGAGCTGGTTAGCCACCACTCTCTCAATCACCTTGCCCAACCATGGGAGATTGGAGAACGGCCTATAAGTATCCATCACTGAGGGATCTAGGGGAGGCTTCTTAAGAAGTGGTCTAATCATTGCCTCCTTCAAACAAGGAGGCATTTACCCTCCCTCAGCGTTAATGATACCAACTAGGCCATCTCCAACAATTTCCCTGCTAGACAGAAGCAGCCCAGTCAGGCAAGGATCCAGAAAACAAGTGGTAGGCTGCACTGCCCCAAGCAGCTTGTCCACATCCTCAGGCATCACAGATTGAAACTGATCCAATCTAATACTGCAAGAGGGATTGCTGGACACCTCCTTAATAGACTGCAAAAACAGCAGAGTCCAAGTCGGCCCGAATACAAGAGATTTTGTCTGCAAAGAACCATAAAAAGCATCACAGCAGAACAAAATCTCGGAGGTATGGTTTGAAATGGAAGGAGCCTGGATCAGACTCCTCATAACCTGGGATTACTCTGCTGAATGCGAAATTGCAGAAGGAATATGTGCAGACCAGAATTGTTTTGGCTTCCTCATAAACCTTCAAATGGGCTCTATGCTGTGTCCTGTCAATTTCAAGCCAAGTTCTCCTCCACTTGCACTCCTGTCACCTTCCTTGCTGCTTGAGACCCCTCATAACAGGGGGCTGAAGTTGAAGGGACCTGCAGTTTCATTACCGTTACGTCCGAATACGTGTAACTCCAACCCCTTCCATGGCGTGAACTGAGGTTGCACTGAGAAGACTCAAATTTGAACATTCAGTTTATAGTGAGTTTTGCTGCTCCAAACTGAGGGTCTGTCATGGCTCAGACTGCTGACTCAGAAGAGTCAGAGCAGGAACGGGAGGATTCGCCTGCTAGTGAGGGCTCAGAGGCACAGCAACAGGATTTGGCAAAGAGACCAGACTCTGGAGCTGAGGATTCGGAACAGCTGCCAGATATGATTTCTGATGAGGAGAATGCTGGGATTTCATCTGTCTAGAGAAGACATCTCAAGAGGAAAGCTCAGTGGGAGTCATGCAGGTGCAGGAGATCACAAGAGAGGAAGCAGAAGTGCTGACTCAGGGAAGCCTGATTGGCTGCTGGTTCTCTTGAGCCATATATATTTAGCAGTCTTTCAATTGCTCAGATGCTGTTAGCAACTTTCGCTGACTGCAGACGGTGTGCTATTTTGAATTCCCAACTTTTCTGAGTTCCAGTTTGCCCTTGTTTGTGCTTTCCTGCTTTGTTCCATTAATTCCTTGTTCTGGTGTCCTTCGTTCTTTTTTCATTCCTTGCTCTCTGTGTTCTTTTCAGTTATTACTCAGTTATTGTTAGAGGGGGGTACCTAGTTCAGTTCAGGGGACTTAATTCATTTACTGTTTTCTTTGTGAGCCTTTTATTTTCCTTCATGTAGCTTCGCTGCTACTTTCTGTTAACTCACAAGGGGAGTACTGAAGTGGGTTGTAAATCCTGTTGGGTTAGCCAAGCTAACAGCTTTATGACAGGGTCCAGGGAGCTTCCTTTCCCTCCAAAGGCAACACTGAAGGCTGCATTCAACTGGACTGGAGTTAAGGGAGGAAGCTCCTCCCTCTCTCTCCCTGATTGGGTGTGCGGACTGTCCTTCAAGCAAGAAGGAAGCCTGCATAGCCAGCTCCCCCACCTCTTTGCAGTCTCACTGGCTGCAGAGAGGACGCTCTCCAATACGTCTGAATATGGACAGGAGAGATAGGGGAGTGGTTTGTGGAACTGCTGGTTTATTGGACCTGCACTTCTGTGTTACATGCAAATGCAGCCATTGTTTCACAACACAAAGAGGTCACAAAACATATTTTGCCAGTGATTGTCAACTGTTAATTGATAAAACTAACTTTGTCTAATGTGGTTTCAACTAGACATAAGGTTTTCCTGTGAACATGACCAATGTGCCTTCCTGACTAAAACAATGGGCAGGCCATTTCTACCACCAGCAGTGGTAGAAATGGCCTGCCCATTCTACTCAAGTAGAATTAGTAGACCAGGCATCCATCACACCAGCAGCCAGGTCTACTATTGTCACTGCAGCTGCCCCATTCAAGTCAATTGGTAGACGTGATTTCCATGCTTCTTAATTTTTTAAAAAAAATAAAATATTTTTTTAAAGGTGGTGGGCATGGGAGTTAATTTTTTTTTAATTTAAAAAATATTTTTATTTTTAATTTGAATTTTTCAAGTTAAAAATATGGTCACCCAACACTCATCAGGTTTAGTCCCTGGTAGTTAAAAGATTTCAGGTGGTAGAAGTGGCAAAGACCTCTGTCAGGAACCTTGGAAAGCTGATGCTTTTTAGAGTAAACAGATCTAAATGGAGCAGGGCCAGCTCCAGGTTTCAAGTTGCCCTCAGCAAACCGCTCTACATGGGCCCTTTCTCAGCTGGTGGGCCCCTCTATAGTTAGTGGTGGGGTTTACTGGGATGGGATGGGATGGGACAGGATGGGAGAGAAAAGAAGACAGAGCAAAATTTTTGCTGAGCAAGTCACTCTGCTACTACCACACAAAGACTATGAACCCTTTCTCATAATCAGTGAAAAAAGGTTTAAGGGCAAGTAAGGAGGAAGCCTTGAAAAATTAACCTCCCTGAAGATTATCCTTACTCCTGGTCTGGGCGTGGAGATTGTGTGCCCATATGTGGAGGGCCCAGGCCCCTGGAACTGCCATAATGCACCATGCAATGCATTATGGGGATTCCCCCTGACACCGACTGGGAGCCCCGCAGTCTCCCAACCCTGGCTGCAAGCAACTAGGGCTGGCAGATGCTTGGGAAAATGAGGTTAAGGGAGCACTTGCTCTCTTAACCTCGTTTTGAAGGCGGGCTTCAGAAGCAGGTTTGCTGCTGTGCTACCACAAGGATCCACTCAGTGCTAAAGAGTTGGGGGGAAGGGGAGGTAAAAATTATAAAGGAGCAACAAGTAGTCCCTGCTAGGAATCTGCAAGGGTGCCATATGGCTGATGACCCTACATGGCCATCTAGGTGATGATCCTACATGGACTTCACTGTCCTCTTTTTAGCACTGCCAGTACAGCCAAAATTGTCCATAAGTACATATACTTTTGGCTCCCATAATTGTGCTTGCTGTTGCTTGTGTCAAAGCAGTGTGCTTAATTGTTTCGGTTCATGGATCCATGATTCCTGTTAGCTTTTAGCCATGCTGTTTTCTCTGTAAAGTGAGAAAAATAAAATGTGCTAAACAACACTGAGTGCAGACTACATATCTTATCATAGGGGCAAACCACACATTACAAGAGAGGTGTGAATTCATTGGACTCTATAATTTTTTGCAAATTGTAGCCATAGGGGGTTCTAATCCCTAGATCCATTTGAGACCAGCTTTCAGGTAGGCTATGGAGTGAAGACTGCCTTGGTTGGCCTGATGGATGATCTCCAATTGGGAATTGACAGAGGAAGTGTGACTCTGTTGGTCCTTTTGGACCTCTCAGCAGCTTTTGATACTATCGACCATAGTATCCTTCTGGAGCATCTGAGGGGGTTGGGGGTGGGAGGCACTGTTTTACAGTGGTTCCACTCTTACCTCTCAGGCAGATTCCAGGTGGTGTCCCTCAGGGAATGTTGTTCTTCAACTGAACTTCAGTATGGTGTCCCTAAGGGCTCCATATTGTCTCCAATGTTGTTTAACATCTACATGAAACTGCTGGAGGAGATAATCAGGAGATTTGGTGCAGGGTGTTATCAGTATGCTGATGACACCCAAATCTTTTCCTCCATGTCAACATCATCAGGAGAAGGCATAACCTCCCCAAATGCCTGCCAGGAGGCAGTGATGGGCTGGATGAAAGGTAACAGGCTGAGGCTAAATCCAAATAAGACGGAGGTACATATTGTGTGGGGTTGGAACTCGGGAGATGATTTTGATCTGCCTGTTCTGGATGGGGTCACACTTCCCCAGAAAGAACAGGTACGCAGTCTGGGGGTGATTCTGTACACAAAACTCTCCGTGGTGTCCTTGGTTGAGGCAGTGGCCAGAGGTGCCTTTTATCAGCTTTGGCTGATATGCCAGCTGTGTCCATTTCTTGAGATAAATGACCTCAGAACAATAGTACATCTGCTGGTCACCTCCAGACTTGACTATTGCAATGTGCTCTATGTGGGGCTGCCTTTGTATGTAGTCCAGAAACTGCAGTTAATCCAGAATACGGCAGCCAGGTTGGTCTCTGGGTCATCTCGGAGAGACCATATCACTCCTATCTTAAAAATCTACACTAGTGGCTGATAAGTTTCCGGGCTAAATACAAGGTCTTGGTTACAAAACCCTAAACAGCTTGGGCCCTGGATATTTAAGGGAACATCTTCTTCTCTATGAACCACACTGCCCATTGAGATCATCTGGAGAGGTTCATCTGCAGTTGCCACCAGCTCGTCTGGTGGCTACTGGGGATAGGCCTTCTCCATTGCTGCCCTGAGGCTTAGGGAAAACACTTACTGCTGAAATAAGAGTCTCCTCACCTCTTACAACTTTTAAAAAGGCAGTCAAGACGCATTTTTTCACTCAGGCTTTTAATTAGATATTGTTTTAATTGTGTTTTAATCGTTTTAACATTTTGAATTTTAATTGTTGAAATGTTTTAATCTTTTTATCTGTTGCTTTTATTGTTTTGTAGTAAGCTGCTCAGATAACTTGCGTTTTGGGTGGTATAAAAATGTGTTAAATAAATAATTATAATAATGATCCACATCTCGACCACAGCATTAGAGGATGGGTTATCTTTTCCTCTCTGCCAGTTTCTCAGTGAAAATCACCATCCTCCCCACTGAAAGCTGCTATTTTCCCATAAGTAAAAACATCCATTTATTTAATGTATATTCAAGAGTAAAAACTAAAGAGTTTTTTTTTTTAAAAAAAAAGTCATTCAGACCTATGAAATAGAGTCCATATTCACGTGATGTGGAACAGAGGCTTTAAATGGGGCAGAGATTCCATGTATGTCCAAATGCATCAAACCACAATTTTGTGGCATATGTGACCCAAGGTTTCCCTTGCCAAATTCCAATTTAAATATAACATATTTGTTGAATGACAGCACCTGTCATTTCTGGTTAATTATGTCCAATTTTTTTTTAAACAACTTGGTTGGGGAAGGGGGACCCAGCCCCTTCCCCATGTGTGGAAGCATGCAGTCTCGGGCATTACTCATGAGAAGAACTGTCCATATGGAGCAGTATTCCATCCCTTCACAGGAGAGACTCCTACTTTGTGATGATAATGGATACTGATCCACAGTGGACAACTCCCTCATGAGAGTGAAGAACTATGGGGACACCCTGGCACTACTCATGAGAAGGGCCATCCATCTGGAACACCACTGCCTCATGGTTTCAAAAATTAATCACAGGTTTAGCAGCCTCCAGTTCCACATTACATGTGAATGGGGCCAGACTTTCTGGGTAGCATACAGACTAAGAGATTTGACTAACTCTTTATCCAGACTAAGAGAATCCACTCCTGCAAGTCAATTTTCACAGATCACCCCTTTCCCTCTGCCCTATGCCTTCTAAATATATGTTCCTGGGGGTTGGGGACTTCACAGATTTTTGTGGGGCACAGAGAGCTACAGAGAAAGGGAAGGAGATGAACAGTTGCCCTTTCCTCCTGTGTAAATAGAAGAGTTCTGTTGGCAGAATTCTTAGTCTGGGTTGATCCTCTATGTTTATATAAATGAAAGTGTTGGTAGTGATATTTATTTATTATATTTAGTAATCCACATTTTGTACATTCCATTTACCATTTAGCAAACAAACCTAAGTGTTATAAGTGATCTCCCTTTCTTATTTTTAATTAACCTGGTTTGACCACAGCATAATTGTTGTTGATTCTTTTTTGTGAATTAAATTGATTTTAACTTCAGGACATGGTTTTGGCAATAAGTGCATATACATCCAGCCCAAGTTAAACTCTTTCAAGTCCTATCGATTTCAACGAGAGAGACTTAAGCCTATATGGATTCTCTTTGCTGCAGCCATGGTGGAATTAGAATCTAACTGGAGATAATGATTTGTTAAAAGTTGTTAGAATTTGGTTCTAACCAATAGGTGTAGGAATAGGTGTAGAGAAGGAAGGGCGGAAAAATCACACATAGGCGATTTCATAGCTACTATGGGCTAGACACAGTCCTTCAGTGGAGCAATGTCAGTCCTTCATCAGAAACTCATTCCATGCTTAGAAGGAGAGTTGCACTACCACAACAACTGTTTGCATGAACACAGCCCTCCTGTTCACAGAACAAGCTTTTGACAACAGTATGCTGCAGAATTCAGCCTCATGTTGCTAATAAGATTGGCACATACAGATATAGAGAAGGAAGGAGGGAAATCACACATAGGTGATTGTCCCCAGAAGAACCTGTGTAACCAGTCAATAAAGTCATTCCATTGCTGCTGCTTCCTGTGGCATCTATGTAAATTAATTCCCAGGATGTTGTTTTTTCTGAAGCAGCATATTCCAAATCCCTTATCAGTTTAAGTTTGAAATTTTGTTCAGTTATCATCTTCCATGAAAAGTATACTCTAATACTGAGACAAGAGGTCTTTGATTCAAGGCTATTGTTGTAGGTAGATGAGTAGCTGTGCCCAGTTCCTCAAACGCCCACTGCCAATTCTTGAAGGACCTACCTTTATGTGACCACAAACCAACTGCCCAAAGGTGTCATGATGCCACCTGAACTCAAGCACTTATTGTATCATTATTACAATATACCTGGGATGGGTGAGGATAATGCTGAACAAAATGTGTGAATACAATACGTTGTTTCATATTCAAAAATCCTTTAGCAGCTCAAACGTCTGTTCAAAAATTATCCTGAATATAAACATCCTGGAAATGTCTATTTTACACAATGAGCCCATTCTCACAACCAGTCCTATCTGGGCTAGCCCTGTCCTACCCAGGTAGGGCTGGTTGTCCAGGTTCCCAGGATTGCTCTTGATCCTGCTGCTCTTCCCCTTGGTAGCCCTGATTGGTTGCCCGGATTTAAAGTGAGGTAGGAAGACAAGAGTGTGCCTCCTACCTCACTTGCTGGTCATCTGGGGTGCTGCGCTGCTGGCAGCTGCTCCCCTCTATATGACAGAGCTGAAGGAAAGGAGCAGCCAGGCAGTGTGGAGCTTTCCCAATGCACCGTGCTGCTCATGCGGTGCACTATCGGATACCTGGCAGCCCTGGCTTGCTTCCACTCCTCTCACTTGTTGCTGAGATCGCAGCCCCTTCCAATCATCACTGGGCTTGCCACTCAGGTGCTGTAGCCCAACAGAGGCTCCAATTATGTTGGAGAACGCAATTAGGTTCCTGCCTTCCCTCCAACTACTCCTCCAAATTTGGTGGTGACGATGAGGTCAATAATATACACAGTTTCATCAAGATGGAATAAATCATATAGGTGGTACAGGACCCCAGAATTTTTTCATATAACCCATTTAATGATATTAAATATGATATTAAATATGCTGGTGTTATGATAACTGCTGGCAATGCAGTAATGCTAACACAGATTACTTTCATTTGAGGTGAGGTGCAATATAGTTACTCTGGAATTGAGTGGTTGATATAATTAAAGAGGTTTCTGGTTGTGACCTGCTGTTAAACACTTTAATTATTCTTTTGGGCTATGTAAAAGACATTGTTGCCAAACAGGATCAGGAACTAGCCATTAATCTCATAGTTACAGCCAGGGTGGAGTTAGCATCAAAGTGGAAATTAAATGAATTGTCAGCTGGAAGTTAAGAATATACTGAGTGCTTTGATGTTGACCAAGTTGACACATATAATTAGATACAGGGAAGGGAGAGGAAGAAAGGAATACTTTTTAAGAGAAATCTTCTCAACCATCATGTATAGACACACTGCAAATTCAGAGCTTTGCTTTATTAAGGATTATGCAACAATTCAAATATTATTAATATTGTACTATGCTTTTCTTGTGTCTGTTCTAATCAGTGGTGTAGTCACAAATTCAAAATGCAGGTACTCATCAGGCCAGCCCATATAGCCACACCCACCCCAACAGCCCACTCCATAGCCCTGCCCCATAGCCACACCCCCAATGCAAAAAACACCAAGCAAATGACCACTTTATATTATATGTATTTTTAAATGCAGTTTCAAGGTTTTGTGTGAAAACATGCACTCTGTGAAAAAAACCCTTTAAAAAAGAAAGCTGTCCAAAGTGTACTGGACTATATTAGCACCACCAGTCATTAATATTTTGAGGGAAAGAGATGGTGATAAAAACACAGTACTATACTATAGGGATGTGCATGAAGTGGATTTTGTGTTCTGTTTTGAGCTTGAAATGAAAGAGAGCTGGTCTTTGGTAGCAAGCATGACTTAGCTAAGCAAGGTCCACCCTGGCTGCATATGAAAGGGAGACTAGATGTGTGAGCACTGTAATATATTCCCCTTAGGGGATGGAGCCACTCTGGGAAGAGCATCTAGGTTCCAAGTTCCCTCCCTGGCACCTCCAAGATAGGGCTGCTAGAGATTCCTGCCTGCAACCTTGGAGAAGCTGCTGCCAGTCTGTGTAGACAATACTGAGCTAGATGGACCTATAGTCTCACTCAGTATATAGCAGCTTCCTATGTTCCTATGAAATGCAGATGGCCAAAACATTTCATCAAAACACTGGCCAACCCCAGCTATTTTGATGGAACAAACTCAAAATGTTTCAAGTGTTTTGGCCATAGGGAAGCACAGGGAAACTTGAAACACCACATTGGTCCCCATGGGTATCTCCTAGTGACACCAAAGTGGGTTGTGTGGTAGGGCATGATGGGTGCTACCTACCACCCAACCCCCAAAAGAAATGGAATAGCAGGTAATTTTAAACAGATTTTTAACCTTTCCCTAAAAGCACCATAGGATCCTGGGAGCCACAATTTATTGTGACTGGGGAAGATGGGAGTTGTAGTTTAACAACAGCTGGAGGGCCAAGTTTGCCCACCCCTGTCCTAAGAGGAATAACTTACAGTGCTCCCATGTAGTCTCTCATCCAAGTGAAGACCAAGTGATCCCATCCCAGTGAAAACCAAGAAATCCACATGAAAACCAAGGCAGCCACTGCTTAGCAAAAGGAACAAGCCATGCTTGTGACTATAAAGCCAGTTATTGGGTTTTCAGAATAAGGTTAAGGGAAGGGGGCATAGCACTGCCATCTACCCTGGAAGAGGACTACAAAGATAAGACCAACAACAGGACTTGCATATTTCTTTCTACTTATGCCTCAGGTTACTGAATCAACCATCTATTGCCCCAACTGCTCAGTATCCTATGCTCTTAATTTCTCTGTTTGCAAGGATGCTAGCATGGAAATGCTCTTCCACTGAGCTAGCTTATGGCCTGATCACCATCCCCTAAAGGGAATATGCTAGCATATATCATCTCCCATTCAAATGCAAGCCAAGGTGGAACATGCTTCAGCAGATGGACAATTCAGCTCAGTGCCACAAACATTTTTCATAGAAAATCTGTAGGGTTTTGTTTGTTTGTTTGTTTGTTTGTTTATATTATTTTGGCTGCTAAAGTTCCGGAATGGCTGGACAGAAAGTTTTTGAAAGTCATTTGGATGGTATGGCACATAATGGTAGCCCTGGATTTCAAGTCAATTGGTCCACCAATATACCGATATTAACTGGATTTATTTACCCATGGTAGAAAATACTGTAACATTACACCAAAGAATCCAGTTCTTGCTTGCGAATTTGAACTTTCTTGCAGCCACTCCAGAGTTGATTGCAATGTACAGTATATAGCAAGGAGGACACCCCCTAAACACATTCCCCTCCAGCTTTGGGGCTTTGAACTGTCCAGTGCTCTAGTCACCAGCCCGCACAGTTTAACTTTTATTTTATTTTATTATTAGTAGTACCACCTTTCATCAAATTACCCCATACCATATAACTCCCCCCCCCAACTGATTTTGTGCTATCTAACTGCCACACTGGTTAGCAAAGAACAATGCCCTCACCACACACGCGCACACACAATCCAATGATTTTGCTTACCTTGGTAGTCAGAGCAGTGCAAGCTTATGTTGGGCTTAGGAGCTGCAGCTGGCTGATGGCTCTGTTTCCCGCAGCCCCTCTCCCAGTAGTGGTGGTGGTGGAGGAAGAGGCTGTGCCCTGCAGTCCCAGCTAGCAAACAAAAGGCCCACCAGATGCACACTTGTCCTTTCAAAGTGGCAATGGACACCTGATCGCAACAGGGGGAGGAACTCTACAGAGCAAATTAAAATAAAGCAAGCAAGCATTTGGGGCAGATACGGGGAGTGGGGGTAGGGCTGCGGGGTACAGCCAGCCTGCTACCAGAACTGTCCCAAGGTGCTGGCTAGACACCTCAGCTCTGCTTTTGGCTTAAAGTGGAGGAAACTAACTCGGATTGGGGAGCAGTTCAGTTCCAGTATCAATTTAGCAGTTCTGGTGTATTTGGAAAGAATGAGGAGACATAGGTACAGTTTCAAAGCTTTACTGAGGGTAAAAATGGGGATTACAGAAGGCAAAAGAGAGTTTGGTTAGGCAATTCAATTATTTAGCTAAGGTTCTAAATGAGAGTCTTGGTAGAAACCTTGTAGCAATTTGGCAAGAGTTCCAAATAAGAGCCTGCTTGGAAGCTGGCAATAGAAAAGTGCCTGAAGAGTGGAGATGGAAGGAAAGACAGATGGAGGGAGAGGCAAGAAGTTAGTATTACCGATCTCTCTTGGGCTCATTCGGTGTGCATTGGCCGGGCACCTGGGCCTCTTTCTGGAGCAAAGCATGGGATAGAAGCAGAGAGAAAGAGTGAGGGGGAAGCAGAAACTACAGCTCACGTGAGAATCTGTAGAGTCCAAGCAGGGTCCAAACAGAATCTTCCTTTGTTTTATCATAAACGAAAAAAAGGAACTTCTTTCACTTTTTGGATTTCAGCATTTGTCACAGTGAGAATCAGACTAGTTCTATCAGTGATTGGGAAAGCACTCCTAAAAACTTCAAGGCATTAAAAAAAAACACCACCTGAAAATTAGCAGCACAAAGAGCAACTAAATTGTTCTTCTATGTTGAAAATCTTGCTTCCCCTGCCCCCACTGTCATGTTGTGCTCCAAAAATTTAATTTTCCATATTTTTAAAAAACTGAAACTGTGTGCTTGATGAAGCCATGCCAACATATTGTCTGAGGATTGTGACCTATATTTAATCTTTGTACTGAAAGGAAATCTTTCATCACATGAATAAAGAGACCTCTCAACCTAAAGTTCTAGTTTTGTGATTTGGCGCATTCAGAAGAATCCTGGATGTAGAGAGTTTCTCATCTACACTTAGCATATTAACACTCAATTGTCAGTGAAGAGGACTATAATGGAATAATAACAAAGCAGGCTCTCTGCTAGAGTCTGTTATATTTACTCTCCAAATAAAGTGTGTTCCTTATCTAAGACTGCTCTATAGTTTGCTGGCTGTAAAACAGGGAATAGGTTGCAAAGCAAATTACGTAATGTCCCTCCTTTAAAAAATACCACATTATTTTCCTTTCCTGTGCTCCTTTCCTGTGTTTATTGTCATTTCTGTTATTACCTTAGCACTGTAATCTCCAGTGATAAAATTTGCACAGTGGTGGAAAGGTAGTTACTCTAAACATTTTCATGAAAGGAGAGAAAAATTCATAATAGGGTTTGCCCCCCACCATTGATCATTGCCTAAACATTAGCCCTGAACACACTGGCACTGATTAGACTCTAGTCATACAAGTAGCCATCCTTCAACAGGGTTGCACATCCTCATCCATAACCAGTTCAATGGTGCTCTGACAGTGCTCATGGAGGTATTGCTTTTATAAAAATATTTATCTACATGCATAAAATATTTCATTTTCTTCTTAGGCAACAGCCAAACAAGTTTTTTTCATGACAAAGCACCACTGAAATCAATGAGATGAGTTAGTAAAGACTAACTTAGGTCTCATTGATTTCAGTAGGACTTAGCAATAGCAATAGCAATAGCACTTACATTTATATACCGCTCTATAGCTGGAGCTCTCTAAGCGGTTTACAATGATTTAGCATATTGCCCCCAACATTCTGGGTACTCATTTTACCGACCTCAGAAGGATGGAAGGCTGAGTCAACCTTGAGCCCCTGGTCAGGATCGAACTTGTAACCTTCTGGTTACAGGGCGGCAGTTTTACCACTGCGCCACCAGGGGCTTAGTCATATAAGAACATGAGAGCAGCCTTGCTGGATCAGCCCAAGTCCTATCATCCAGCATCCTGTTTCCCACAGTAGCCCACCAGATGCTATCTGGGTAGCACACAAGCAGTAGATGAAAAACAAAGATAAAAGTGCAAAACTGCTGGCAGTTCCTTAAAGGTCTGCAGCATTGCAGGCAGCTCAGAGCTGCCCACATTAAGCTGAGGAACAAGTGGGCAACTAATGAGGTGAGGAGGAGGAGGAGAGGAGGAGGAGGAGGAGGCCAATGTAATCTTCATTATAAGTCAACAACTAAACACAACTGCTCATCCTTCTAGAAAAATTACCTCTCAACCTGAGAAGGAACTATGTGTTTGAGCAAGGGAAATGTGTGCTTTGTGACTGTAGAGTAAGTGTCATTCAGAATATATTTTAGAGCTGATTTGCAGGTGCAGAAATCTGAAGCAGAGTTCTCTTTAACCTGGTAACGCTATGCTGCTACTGCCTTCTGTTTTTCTTTACTTCTCCTCTTTGTTTTATAAAGGATCCATGTGATTTGATTAGCTCAGATCTACATAACTCCTGGATAGTCCAGAGCATCTGCTGCTCTGCTTCACTTGCATGTTTCACTTTACATTGTTGTTCCAAGTAGGTTTTACTATGCATAAAGTAAATGTTGGGATCTATGATCTATGCTAGAACAGCTTAATTCGTGATATTATTGGCTGACATCTGGACCAGCACTATGCTGGTTCAAAAGTATTGCCATCCACATAAAGATTGTGCATGCCCCTGAACCCTAGGTGTTGGGGACTACCAATGGGAAGGGGCAGTTGTCCGCTTTACCCTACTTACAGGTTTCCTAGATGCACCTGCTTGGCCACTGCATTAAATTGGATGGGCCTTCTTATGTTCTTATCACACGAAGGGTGGTTTTTGCCATTCTCTCCTCTCTGAAGCCCATTGTGTGTTCCTAAAACATGTTCCTGATGGTTGTGCAGAACCCAGGGACATATTTTGGGAGGCTCTCACTTGACCATGAGCATTATTGTGGATGTGAGCACAGACAAGTGCAGTGCTTGTCTGGATGTCAGCTATTGAAAATACACATCAAAGTTAAATTGAGACCTGTGGTCTCTGCAAAGATGACTGGTATTTTACTATTCCAGTTCTCCTAACGAATACTGAGGCACAGAATTTCATTTACATTAATATTTCATATAGAATTTAGTCATATCCTTTATTGGATCTTACTAGCTTTCACTATGTTAACTATTAAAAAAATATGCACAATTCTGTCTGCGATGCCTTCCCTCTAACCTTAATAATGTTATTATAACACTTCCTCTGATGAAGAACATCTCTGGAAAACTTCCATAAATTTCTTTGACTTTTGTTTTTGAAGGAGGATTTGCAACAGCATTCAGGCCTTTGACTCACTTTTTATCTCCTTTTCCAATGCTATTGCAGGATTTGTGACCTAGGTTTCAGATTCATATTCAACAGTTCAGTCAAAACTAATATGGGATAGAGTAGCATAACAGTTTGCAACTTTCAGTGTAATATGAGCCCAAAAATATACAAGAAAAGATGAAAAGAGAATGAAAACTCTCTATAATGTTTAACTAACTATCTGCAACCATTTCTAATTTTATTTAAAATACAGAATATATGTAAACGTTAGTATTCTAATTATTTAAAATTAATCTGAATTGTGCAAATACTGTATATTTTTGCTATTCAAAAAAAACCCACCCAGTTTAAATTCTTCTTCTTTTGCAAGGAAATTTTGACAAGTTTATATTACTAGAAAGATAACCACACTTTTAATTTATACTTGAAAGAATATTTTCATGAAGACACTATTAAGATAGAATGCATTTTTATGGACTCCTTATAGCAAAGTCTGGGGTACAAAGAGGTGATGAGAGTATTCAAAACCTACCATAAAAAGATATATATATACAATGTGTGTGCTCCTATTTCTTCCCCTACCAAACATGCTACAAGTTCTTGATCACTAGAGCACTGCAGTGCAAAACCTGGATGTCATAAGCAATAAAAAGTTAAGAGTAGAGAGCTGGAAGTTTTAATGTGTTTTCTTCTTGTAATATAACAGCTCATTCCCAGAATTTCACTGGACCGTGTGGACAGGCCAACTGTCACAGCTGTCTATCAAGGCAGAATTAGATGAAGGCGGACAATGCCAGCTTTGTGGGGAAACTGAAGCAGCAGCCTCAAAAGTTTCAATTTCTCATCCAAGGGCACTGTGGGAGCATTGTCCTCCCCCTCTCTGAAAAGAGAATGGAACAATTATGTTACTGAAATGCCACAGCGAGTCTAAAAGACTATTTATGTCCAGCCAGGGAGACAGTGAAAACTGAATGGAGTTTCATGACAGCAGGGGTGGAGGTTTGGGGATATATTCTTCAATAGTATGGTGGCTCTAACTCTACCTTCTAACAGCAGCGTAAATCAGAAGGAAATCCACAAATGTTAATGGAGTGGAACTAGTATGAACAAGCTTCGGTTATGACAGACATTGTTTTAAAATTGGGGGTTTATACTATTTTCAGTCAAGTACATGTCTGATTTCCAAGGGTGAAACCAAGTCTGTTGCACAGAAAAGCATAAAACTATAATAGTGACATGACCATTATATCTTTGAAAACATCCTCTGAATAAAATTATAATGTTGAGATTGCCTTCTGGATTAAAAAGAAAAGAGTCAGCTACAACAAGAGCTAATTTCTGTAGTTTCCACTGAAGACTGCATTTAGTTCCTTTTCATAAACATGCTTAGAGCAATCATATCTCCACACCTCTTTAAGCCAATTACACCTCCCAATGATTATAACTCTTAAAAAAAAAAAGCCACCCACATTTTCTTGGCAACAGGTTAAAAGTGGCTGCTACAGATTATATCAGTCCTTTTCACTAATACCTTTTCTCCTGATATTATTTTAGTGCCAAGATTTCTATATCTAAATAGCATAATTAATACACAGGATACTATACACTAGAGGATGCTACACACTATACATTTATTTTAGGATGAAATTGAAAATGGGACAACAGTACTTATTTTGTTCAATTTGGCATTTCTCATGACCAGAATGCAATGCCATGTCTGTGTTTGGGTCTGCTTCATTCCTTCGGTTTTGATTTCCACAGCCAGTTACAGCTAGAACCGATGGAGGGAGACAGAGAGTGAATGCAGGGGAGGAAAATAGGAACATAGGAAGCTGCATGCTGAGTTAGACCATTGATCCATCTAGCTCAGTATTGTCTACACAGACTGGCAGCAGCTTCTCCAAGATTATAGACAGGAGTCTCTCTCAGCTCTATCTTGGAGATGCCAAGGAGGGAACTTGGAACCTTCTGCATACAAGCATGCACTTGCTCTTCCCAGAGTGGCTCTATCCCCTAAAGGGAATAGCTTACAGTGCTCACATGTAGTCTCCCATTAAAATGCAAATCAGGGTGGACCCTGAATAGCAAAGGGGACAATTTATGTTTGCCACCACAAGACCAGCTCTCCTCCCACTGTCAACATAAAATATATTTAAAAGATATTTAAAAACTATCCACAGAAAAGATCTAATCATGAATTCAAACACAGTCTCACAAAAGTATTCAATAATATGAAATCTCCAGCCTCAGAACAGCAAGGAGAAGGTTGTGCAGAAAAATAAAATCCATAGATAACATAGAGTCTATTTATTATGCATTGCACAGGGGGGAAGGCTGCAGATTTTGTCTGATGTAGATTGCTATGTGCAAAAAAAAAAAAAAAAACAAGTTAGACCTCTAAAGATTTAGTTCGGTATTTATTTATGATTTAGCTATTTGAGCCAGTTTTATTATACAAAATACTCAAAGCAGCATACAATAAAAAGAACAATAGTTAAAATAACCAGTACAACAGATTTAAACACAGAAGATCAAAACATCACTAAAAAAAATCCACAGTTGTTTAAGCAGCACTAAAACAATTGTTCCTAAAATGTCGGGCGGGGCGGGGAATAACAGGCCTGGCAGCTGAAGAACAATAAATGGACAATGAGTGAAGAATAATGGGTTAATTTCATTCTCATTTGAACAAATGAACACATTGACAATGACATATGATACTTTAAAAGGTGAAAATAAATGAGGGCACAAAATATATATTTTTGCCACAGATACAGTGTGGTGCTTTTAGGTCAAACACATCCTTTTCACATGAAGTTGCAGACCAAACTCACAAGTCTTGTTAACTCATGGAAGCTCCAAGCATTCACTGGGGGGAGTGTGACTGCACCTATTGACCATTCTCCTGATGCATCCACTGGCAATAATCTTCACTGACCATGTATTGAGTGCTAGTGAGAAAGGGCCTTATGCATATACAACCAAATAGGTGTAGGGACCTGATCACCTAGGGGGCTCCAATCACATACAGAAGCCCTATATGGGTACCCCTCTACATATACAAGACTGACTACACTGGCTGCACAACTGTGTTGGGAGAGTTTGTTGGGGCATGTCGACAGTGTGACCAACCGCCACCCCACACACAAGCCAGTCTTAATATCTTTCCCATCAAGCACTATCTTCAAGGCAGCAGATTTTTATAACATTGCTAGGCTATGGAGATGGGGCTGGTAGTTAGAAAATATCACCCTTGATGGCAGGCACAGATTCTCCCTTTGTAGTAATAGTAAGGGGCATTTTTCATAAGTCTTTGATTTAATGTGTTTACTTTTGACTTAAGTGGAAAATGACTTGTGTATGGCACAATTAAACTACTGTTTCAAAATCAAAGTTATTGCCAGAATCATTGCAACTCATCATTGGAAAGCTGCATCAATCCCAATAATTATAGAATGATTACAGGGGCGTAGCTAGGGGAGAGAGTGCCCATGTTCACCCCTCTCCTGGTGGCCTTTTGGAGTGAGGGAGCTAATGGGGCGTGCAGCTTTGAGGCCCTCAGGAGCTGAGGGGCCCAGGTTCTTTGAACCCATCTGCTCAATTATAGGTACACCCCTGAATGATTAATTAAAGTTCTGGATACTGCTGAGATGTGTAAGTTAGCAAATAAACATTTCAAAGGTATGTCTTAAATGTTTCTGTTGAACTAGTATAAATATTCATTTTGTTTTGTTTTGTTTAAAATAGTGTAATAGCATAAAGCCTGAAAAGGCATTTTTTGTAAATCAACTATGACAATCATTTTTTAAAAAACCTACATTTAATAGTCTGCAGTTTTGCTCATATAATCAGTTTTGAACAGATGTTTTGTTAATTGATGTCTTTTTAAAAAGAGATTTTGCTAATGAGAAGTGTTTATTGTCAGTTATGAAGACGTTTTGCTAATCACTGGCTGACATTCTGATTAACTAAGTGCACATACTTTGAGTCTCTATCTGGTTGCATTCGCTACTGTTCTAGGTTTTCTCTAAACCTAGGGGACACTGCAGTCTATAACCAGTTACTTTAACCTGCCTCACTGCTGCTACACTTTCCCTGCTGCTGACACTCTACTGTTGGGTCCTCTTCGGTGAAGAGGAGCTCTTACCTCTAGGCCAAAGCCCAGGGCCTCTGCTTTCGTGCACAAAGAACTGTCCTTGAATGAGGGTTTTTCATGCACTGCTTCTCAGGGACATCATATATCTAACTTATTTATTTCTTGTTCTGTATTTAACCTATTCTGCAGTTTCTGCTTCCATCTTTCCAAGAATCTAATAAACTGTAATCAGACCTTGTGATATCAGTAGGCACTCAGTGTGGGCATTACAGGAAGCATTACGGGTGAGTGAGTTGTGCATTCATTTCCCCTAATGTCCCAAACTAGTTTTTATTATTCAGTGAAATGAACTGGAACATAGGAACATAGGAAGCTGCCATATACTGAGTCAGACCATAGGTCCATCTAGCTCGGTATTGTCTTCATAGACTGGCAGTAGCTTCTCCAAGGTTGATATAACTGATATAAATATGTTTACAAGGTAGGATACCATGGACAGCCAGAAAAACAAACAAATCATCACAGTACAAATCAATCCAGAATTTTCACTTGAGGCACAAATGACCAGGTTCAAACTATCATACTTCAAAAACATTATGTGAAGATCCAGTTCACTTGAGAAGTCCATAATGCTGGGAAAAGTTGAAGGAAAGAGAAGAAGACGACGACCACCAGCAAGGTGGATGGAGTCACTTATGACAGCAATGAATGCACCAGTGAGAGACCTTAAAAGCCAAGTTGAAGACAGATCATCCTGGAGAGAATGTGGTCACAAAGAATCAACACTGACTTGACGGCATTTAATCAAGCAATCAACAAGGTAGAACTGTGCAGAGATGCTGCATGCAAGGCTCTGTACCCATGTCCCATCAACAGATGGGTTATCTCTGAAAGTGAAGGCCCCTCTTTGAAAGACATGGAGCTAAATTCAATCCTGCACATTGAGTCAAACAGGGCTGGCACTGCAGACCATCTGCTAGTTGCTGGGCACTTAGACTGATCCAGCAATAAGAATCACACTTGTATCTCTCATAGAGTTAATAGGGGGGGAAATGAAGCAAGGAACATGAGCTAAAGAATTCTGCAGTTGTATTGAAGGTGATATTATTAATAGCAATTTAAAAGACTGATTGTCAGTGTTGGATGTCAGTTACATATTTCATGCACAGATCCCACTCATTGGACTAGGAATGTCAATTGCTATTAATAATATAGAGTTCATTATACAATTACAGGATTCTTTGGCTCACAGTTTGTCTATTAGCTCTTAAGAGAGCATCACCATTGACTTCAGAGAGCACAGAAACAGACGGTTAGAAAATACTCCAGATACTACTTAAGGAAATAGAAAGACATTGTTTAGTTTAGGCTATAGCCTAGAGTACAGTATTAAAACAAAATAAACCGAAACATTGCTGTTATGGCAGCTTTCGAAATCTGTCTTAGAGTATGCACATACTTTCTGAGTCTCAATTAGTACTAAACTAATTAACACAGCACTCCTATGTTCTTGTGAACAGCAGCTTCTTTCTTTCTTAGCTAGTCCCAAGTGTGATGTAAGAGTGATTGAGTATCTAATTACTCTGTAATTGAATTTACACATTCTACACTTTTCACTTGTTCAAGCTGAATACCCATTCAGAAATAAAACTAAATGAAATGAATCTATGTTGGACATTTTGTCTTTTATTGCATTTATTTATTACAGGCATATTGAACATGAGGTAACACAAAGAGCTAGTTGTCCTAATTTTTTTAAAAAGTTATTATTGATGTGTGCCCTGTTGTCTGACTATTCACATTACTCAAATTATCCAATTGAAATGCCCAACTTACCTTTTTAATTTCAATAGGACTACTTTGTGTAATTTTCTTCATCATATTAGCAATTATATTAATATTAAAAGTCTGTGTGATGTCCTAACTTGGATATCCAGAGGCTGACCTAAAAAGCTTGCACAGCCCTATCAGAAGGTATTTATAGGTTGCTGGAAACTGGTGAAGCCAGGTCAAGTTAATGACATTTGTTGTCTGCAGCAGTCAAACTTCAAGATATGATCTGCTAAAGAGAGATTATTGTATCACTTCCAGGAACTCTATTGTCCTATGCAAATGAAATTACAGGTTGAAAAATTCAGCTGTTTCCTGTAAAAACCACTGAATTTAGTAGTACTGTGGAAAAAGTTGTTCTGTAGCTTTTTAGTGTTTTTGAATTAAATCTAAAAATTAATTCAGTTATAATATGAATAATACACTTTGCTTATTCTTCAAGAAGAACATGGCAATCAACAGAGATTATTGACTAGGCCTGTGTAAAATCAGATAGTTAAAACTTTACCAAAATCAGAAAATCAGAGAGTCCAAACTCGAACTCCAGCCCAGACCAGAACCTAGCCAGCCCAGACTTCTCTGACCCATTTCAGGAAAAAAATTGGAGCTCTCCAGTATTCCAAATGGCAGCAAGGTGGGTTTTTTCCCTCTTTGCGATTGCGGCTCGGGGGGCGGGGGCATCTTCTTCCCATCTGCACACCTGCCCATGCATATTTATTTTTTTCAAACTTTTTAAAAAGTGTTTTAGTCCATTTTCCGCTCACAAAGCAGCATCCACCAGTCAATTTCCAGGTTTCTTGTGCAATTCTCTGATGTTACATCACTTCCTCTTGGATTATCTGTAGTTGCATCACTTCTCCTGTGACTCTCTGGTGTTGCGTTACTTTTCTTCCGGGTTCACTGTGACTATCTGTGGTTACTTTAATTTTTTCCCCCACTTATCCCGTCTCTGACCCTAATCCTGTTTCCAACCCCAACCCCGAATCCAACCCCAACTTTTGGAGTGGTCCAAAGGACCTTAAACTGACATTTGCAGGGTTGGAAAAGGTTGGGTCAGATCCACTACTGAATTTCTATGAGTCTGTACACAGGCCTATTGACTCATACCAATTACTTAAATTCCTTGACATACAAATCATTTTTACCAACACTCAAAGTGAGTTAGTTCCAGTTGAATTTGTGTCAGTTTATTTTATTTCTATTCTTCCTCTGTAATTCTTTTTGCCTCATTATCTGTGAGGGTTCCATTCTTGGCTACAACTATGGATAACAGAACCATGGATAAGGAGACCTTGAGGCAGTGGGAATGGGGTGGGGGGGTTAGGTTCCTTGGGGTTGAAAAGAGGCATAGACTTGATGAAATGGAATTTTAAAAAATAGAAATAAAGTGCCCTACCACACTCTGTGGGTCTCCAGCTGTCCAGCGAGACACACACACACACACCCAAAAAACCCAATTTCAACAGTCTTCTGTGAAAAATCACGGAGTTTTTTTAAACAAAGGAGCCACAAAATGGCTACTTTCAGTAAAATGGTGGCTGGAAATTACCTCAGAGGTCATTTCTAGCCACCCTGAAACCATGGACATGTGAAATTTAACCCTTGTTGAACCATGTATGCCAAAGTTGGGTCTCCATTGCCCAGCCACAGATACACAAAACCACAGTTGGAACCGCATGTAACAAGGTCCACCTGTATAGTTCTCCTTTTGGAATACCAATCTTAATGGAATTTTAAATTAATTGAACTCAAATTTTGTGGTTTGGGTTTTGCATGCTGATTAACTTGGTCAGTTGCTTCTATGATTTTGAGGAGCTTTCCTTTTTACACATTTTACTAGATTTCATACAGTTTCAAGGTAGTGTATACCAGCGATTTTCAACGTGTGGGTCGAGCTGAAGTCCAATAACATCTGGCGACCCACACGTTGAGAAACCCTGGTGTAGACAATCAAACATTCTAATTTGTTTTTAAGTAAACACTCCCCACACATTTCTGGTGAATACTGGGAATTGACATTTCTTTTTAAAGACACCTGGACTTCATTTGAGCAAGTACAGAAATCTATTTCTATGCCAGGATTTTGCCTTGGAATAGTTTTAGAAAAACTGAAGACTAGTGATTGAACATATATAGTATTTCTCTTCACCTTAAAAGGCTTGCTTCATCTGGCATTTTAAAAACTCTGCTTTTTACAGGAATATCGCTTAAAGGTGAGTGTAAAATAGATTTCAATGAGTAGGGCTCTTCTATTGTTTCTACTGGTGCCTTAATTTGCATATGTATACACAGAGACTGGTCGTTATCTATTTGTGGAGCAAAAAAGATGTTGTGGTTACGTGTAAGACCAACGTCCTTAATTAATACCATGAATATCATTAATAAAGAGCCAGCGTGCTGTAGTGGTTAGAGTGCTGGACTAGGACTGGGGAGACCCGAGTTCAAATCCCCATTCAGCCATAATACTTTCTGGGTGACTTTGGGCCAGTCACTTCTCTCTCAGCCTAACCTACTTCACAAGGTTGTTGTGAAAGAGAAACTCAAGTATGTAGTACACCGCTCTGGGCTCCTTGGAGGAAGAGCGGGATATAAATGTAGAAATAATAAAAAATAAAAAATAAAAAAAATAATAGAGGATGATAGCATAAAATGGCCAATATAAAGATCATTAGCTGAAAAACTATTTTTAAATGTGCGATTGTTCTTCCTTTGTTACTGGCTAGAAATCAACATGTATACTTCCAATAAGCATATGTTTATATTTTGAAAGAGAAAAGAGAGAAGAACAAGTCATGAAAGCTCATTCCACCTCCTGAGTTAGCATATCAGAAAAGAACAAAATTCTGATGTGTTAGATTTCCCCCTCAGGCAACTTCTTAGTGAGAGACAGAAATCCACAAAGGCTTCTAGTAATCAGGACAGAATAAATACATATTGACTAGAAACTTCAAGGACTATAAAAATGCCAAGCCTGCAGAAATCAGCCTCTTTAATTCAATCTTATTTAACAAGAACATATTGCAACATACACAATTATTTATCAAAGCATATGAATCATAAGTAGGCACTACAAAAATGTGAAGGATACAAAGAAAGTCATCTCTTTACCAATATCACACAGGTTATGTTATGCACTTAAAACCTGTTTTAATGGACATGAAAGTTATTTTTAAAGGGGACATAAAACACGTACTGTATTACATGTGTGTACGAGCACCTTAAGTGGTGCAGCGGGGAAATGCTTGACTAACAAGCAGAAGGTTGCTGGTCTGAATCCCCGCTGGTATGTTTCCCAGACTATGGGAAATATATATGGGAAACACCATCAGTGTTTATAGAAAGATGTTTATAGAAAGGCATCAGTGATATAGAAAGATGCTGAAAGGCATCATCTCATACTACATGAGGCAATGGTAAACCCCTCCTGTATTCTGCCAAAGAAAACCACAGGGTTCTGTGGGCGCCAGGAGTCAAAATCGACTTGACAGCACACTTTACCTTTACCTTACAGTGAATGCACAGAGAAGGAGTGACATCCATTTATATCCAGCCCTGCTGGATCGGGCCTAAGGCCTATCTAGTCCAGCATCCTGTTTCACACCAGATGCCTTCTTCCACTTGTATCTGTTGGCCCCTCACCCACCCCTAATCATATTCAGGATAACTTGTGAAAGAGCCTATGCATGTTCAAATTGTACACATGTATGGTCTTTCACAGGTTACATGGAATACACATGAGGAACAGACAGGGCCAGCAGATGGAACATCGCTCTTATCTATGTACTCACATGTAATGTGTGTAGTCCTCATGATGTTGGAAAGACATGGATACAAGGATACATACATAAAAAGGGGGGCTTTCTACCATTTTTTGTTCCTTTAAATGAGCTTGGCTCCCATCCCCCACCTATACTTTTCAACACTTTAGGCCAGGGCTGCACAACTTCAGCCTCCTTCAGATGTTGAACTACAACTCCCATCACCCCTGATTATTGACCCCTGTGGCTGGGAATCATGGGAGTTGTTGTCCAAAAAACAGCGGGAGGGCCAAAGTTGGGCAGCCCTGCTTTAGGCAGACCATTTTCAGCAAAAATAAATGATGACTGAGTTGTCTGCCTTGCTGCTTCCCACAAATCTGTAGGTAAACGGTGTGTCTTTTTATTAATTGTTCAAGGAAGGACACATCCATGTATTATTTGGATGGGGGTGGGATAAAAAGAAATGACATTTGAAAACATGGCACAGATACTCCAGGGAGAAAGGATTGTGATATTACATGGAGCAGCCAATCAGCAATCAATCTGCACTGTAAAGCAGCAGGACCTGTATTCCCAACTTCAGCCGTGAAGAGGGGTTGATTTGTGTCCCAAGAACGAGATATATGCACTTACACCGTGCACTGACTTCTATGTCTGTTGGGACATACTCAAGAGAGAGGACAGAAGTGACCTCAAGCTAAAGTACGACACAACAGCTAGCTGGACCTTTGCTTATGGGGAAATGCAGAGATGAAGCCCTTCAAATTCTAAGAAACATTTTCAGTTTTCATACAGCAAACAAATTTTCACATATCATGAAACCAACCACTCACAGGGTGTTCCATTCCAGATGGAGTGGCAAGACAATAGAGGTTGATCCAGGTGTTAGAGGTCACTGGCAACAGATGGAAAAATGTAGATAGTGATGAGTCTTGAGGAGGTAGCAAGGTAGCTAGTACTAGGGCAGAAACAGGACCCAGAACATTTTCATAGTTAATAAAGATTGCTCTGTTAATGGTCAAACTCCTCTGAGTGCTTATGTCCTAGTGGTTTGATGGCTATCTAAAGTGCTACCCTTTAGCTGAAAAGAACTTACAGGAAAAAAATGGTCTGGATTGTACCTTCATACTATGGTAGTGATGAACGGCATCAAATTGTGCTTTCAGTGTTAGGTATGTTGATTCCAAATGAGGACAGACTCGCTCCTAGAAACATATGATTCACTGCTCTTGGGATCAGAATCCAACAACCTCATGTCCCACAAGAGATCATTGGAATGTTTCCCCTTTGGTGGCTTCAGGCATTTCCAGTGGTGGCATAATCTCTAGGCAGGATCATCTGGCTCAGAGTTGCTATTGAAGGGATCTGAGAGCTGAGTCATGACACAGAACACAGTAGATTAATTGATGTATTAATTGATTGATTAATTGATGCATACTGTCTTTTGTTTTCAAAAAAAGTGCTTTTGGTTAAGAAGCAGACAATGGCTGGCATTCTCACTAACAAAATGGGAGATTGCGTCCTTGCAACCAGAGGCTTCCCCAATATCACAGTCCTCCTTTGTACAGACCTCTGGGACATGTTTGCACAGGCCTCTGGGACATATTTTTGGAAGGCACAGAGCTCTTCCAAGGACAGGGAAGACAAGCAAACATTGCTTATCTTCCCTGTGTGTAAACACTGCAGTAGTGGGGAAGCCTCTGGTTGCATCCTGCTGCATCATCAGTTAGTTCATCAGGATGTCAGCCACTGTGTTCAGATAATGAAGGGGCTTCAAATGTGTTGCTGTTATCTTTAAATAGGGATGGACCGGAAACAAGTGTCAAACAAAACAAATTCCAAACAATAACTGGGCAGTGGAGTGGGGGGTGTTGCAAAATTCTTACTATAGCTGACAATTCCAGAAGAAATCGTGTTTTCTGCAATCTGCATTAGCATTTTTGTGATGTGCATTCAAAATGGAAAATAAGATAACAAAACACTTGATATGCATCCAAAATGGAAAATAAGATAATGAAACAAGTGACCTATATGGGATAAAATAATGGACAGAACTATATTTTTAGAGCCTTCTAGAATTCAAACTTGTCACCGCCTTCTCATGAATAGTAGCATATTTCATATTCAGTTCTATTATTTAGGATCTAAAATGGTAAAATATTTAATAAATTAAAACCAAGATAAAAACTCAGTTTAAAGAAGTTTGTTTAGGTGTTGTCAAGTGTATTGAAAAAGCTTCCCATTTCAGATGAATATGTTTTAGTGGTTGCTCTTTCCTGATTAAAATTCAAACTCATCTTGTCAAATAATTTCACTGTTGCTGAGATTTGAAGGCCTTAGGACATTATTCAGTCTCAGACCAAAAAAAATTGCATGGATATGTCTGTGACTTCCTTCAAGTAATTTCTATGCAGGACACCAGATGCATTTGAAATAATCTATTTCAATAATAAAACAATGACATTTTGTGATTTCAGAACAGTACCATATAATTGAAACTTCAGTAGAATGAAGGACATATCTACAATAGGAAAAGTAAGCAAACAAACAAAACTGCCTTCTCATCACAGTTTTTATCCAGTTTGATCAAGAGCTGCTGAAAAAAAATAAACTCAAGAAAAGGGATCTTTTGAGGTCCCTAAATAATCTTTTGAGGCTATTCACACGCATGTGCAAAACCGGGCTAAGGGAGCCCAGCCTGGTTTTGCCCACATGTGTGCACAGCTGGGATCGGGCCAATCCCAGTGGCACAACGATGGCAAACTCGCCTATGAAGCCTCCCTTTAAAATGAGGTTAGGAGAGCGAGCACTCTCCTAACCAAAGTTTTTGATTGTCTGTCAGACTGTGGTGCTCTCAGGGAGGGGAAATCCCCATAATGCACTGCACACTTGCGCTGTGCAATATTGGACCCCGGAGGGGGGGAAATGCAGGGTGACATGTCCTGGCACCTCAATCCATGGAGCTGCCAGCAGCTGCTGCTGCTGCTGCTCATCTGGGCGGGCGATCCGCCCACTCAGGGAAAACAGATTGATCATGTGCAGGGAGGTAAGCTCTGTATGGCTTCCTCCCCACAAACGCTGTCATTCTTTCTCACAGCTCATGAGAAAGGGCACATTATGTGCTTCTGAAACATTATGTGCTGGTTACTATTCCTAGTTAACCTTCTTTGCCAGTAAATCAGCATATTAAAAAAGATTTTTTTATCACACATTTCCAACACTTTCTCTTCCAAAATAACATACTGCATCCACCACGCAAAGTGCTCCAAAAGTAGTACAGAATTTCTTGATGTTTTGCACTACTTTATGTGGTGGTGCTTTTACTTACCTACATTATTATGATGATTATTTTCAGTATATGTCTCTGCTACTGGAAGGCAGCCCGTATGACTCTGTCGCTAAGTGGTTGTGTTGGTCTGAAGTTATCTCCTAATATCCCATCACAGCCTTCTAGGAGTTCTGCCCCTTTAACGTGTGTCCTCAGTCTTCGAAATTCTTCTATCTGAGATAACAAGGAAGTAGACAATTGTATGTTTCAGTCAATTGTGTCCTTGTGAAGAAAATGTTGGTTTTGATTGCTATGTGTACCTCCAGGTTCAGAGTCAGTATGGCTCTGAATACCAGTTGCTGGGCAGCAATATGAGGAGAGCGTGCTGCTTTCCTGTCCTGCTTGTGGATTTCACAGAGGCACTGCTTGGCCATGGTGGGTAAAGATGCTGAACTACATAGGCCTTTGGTCATTCCCAACACATAAGTAAACTTTTATATTTTAAAATATAATTTATGTTTGTGTCTGTATATTTGGTCCACCATTCCAAGTCTTTTGAAAGCATCATACATACAATGTATGTGTGGCATACAATATTGTATGTATTTGTATGCATGTATTTGTGGCATACAATAGGAACATAGGAAACTGCCATATACTGAGTCAGACCATTGGTCTATCTAGCTCAGTATTGTCTACAAAGACTGGCAGCGGCTTCTCCAAGGCTGCAGGCCGGAATCTCTCAGCCCTATTTTGGAGATGCCAGGGATGGAACTTGGAACCTAGATGCTCTTCCCAGAGTGGCTCCATCCCCGAAGAGGGAATATCTTAAAGCGCTCATACATTAAGTCTCCTGTTCATATGCAACCACAGCAGGTCCTGGTTAGCAAAGGGGACAATTCATGCTTGGCACAACAGACCAGCTCTGCTCTTTTAAAATGCTTTAAAAAGCCTTCTTAAAAAATATATAATTTTTAGATTACACACACATACATATACATATATACATGCATGCATACACAGACACACACACACATAGTTACACACATATACACATGAACACATATATAAAGTACCATGTAAAAAGCACTAGGTAATGTTTACGCCTGCTAAGTGGGCAAAGAGGCACTTTTTGAGTGGTGTTTTTCTTATATTTACAGCTGGTACAGAAAGCAGCAGGGCCAGACTGGATGCTTGGCCCATACACTGGTTGCCTTTAACCTTTAAAGGCCTTAATGAAGCACTGCCTACTCCCCTATAGTTCTGCCTGGCCCATGCAATTATGTAAAGAGGTTCTCCTGAGCATGCCCTTCACCTTCTGAAGCACAGATATTGGTGACCTATGCATGAGCCTTCTCAGTGATGGCCCTGGCTCTTTGGAACTCTGTGCCCCTAATCTTAAGTTTGTTCTCCCATTCTTCAACTTTACGTGGAAGTTGAAGACTTCTTTTAATTTCATCAGCCCTTTCCCTAACTATAGATAAACATGGCAACTGTTACTGCCATCTTTCAAAGATCATCCTTTATTCCAGTTCTTTTCTATGGTTTTATATGTTATTCTTTAGCTACCTACCTACCTATCATATTTATATACCTCCTGATATATGTAACTCTAGGTGGTGTACACAATTTAAAAGACAACAAATACAAAACAGTTAAAAAAAAACAATTTCACAGAATATAAAAGTTAGAACAATTTCATGGGATAAAAACAATAAACCCATTAAAAATTAATTTCAGTTAAAAGTCTGAGAAAACAGGTGTGTCTTGAGGGTCTTGCAAAAAGCAGTCATGTGAACTACCTTATTGTGTGATAAGATCCGTTGTAAACTGCCATAAATTCACTTGTGAAGAATGGCAGCATACGAAATATACCAAAAAAATATTTACCAGGCGGCTGCAACTTACCCTATTTAACCCAGCATCACAGTGGCTGTTGCTGGTGTTTTTGTCTCCTTTTAGACTCTGAATCCCTTTGGGACAGGGAACTATCTTTTCATTTGTTTTTGATATGTAAACTGCCTAGAGAATTTTTCTGTTGAAAAGCAAATAGTGTTGATGAATGCAAAAAGAATGATTCTTTCGTTCTACTTTCTCAAAGAGAGTTTCAGGCCTCAAAAGCTTCTATAGAGCCATTTTCTTTGTGATCTAACCAACAGTTGATAAGATAAAAAATAATTTATATAGAATTTGCATAGAGTTCACAGGTATTTTATTATAAGCATGCACACTGATTCATACTATTCTTTTTAAAAAAAAATCTGCTCTTTATCATATTTCTATCATATTTTTATACCACCTAATACGTAAATCTCTAGCCCTCTCATGAGAGACGGGAGGACCAGAGGCTCAATGAGATTTGGGCCTTCATTGGACTGCACTCTCATAAGGTAGGCCATCCAAATCAAAGAGGCCCAGCTTGCATGGGGCCCCATTCTCTCTGGTAAATTAAAGAACTTGAACACCGTGACCTCCTCCTCTCTAGGCAACCTTTTCATACTCTTAAGGAGGTATGTGTCTATGTGTCCAGGTATAGACAAACACCGGGGCCAGGAATAGATCTTCTAAACCCTTATTCAAATTTCCTGGGTTTGGACAGGTGTTGAGCAGTATGCAGATTGGCCCCCACGGGGAATCACAGGAGAGGGGAGTCCCAGTTATCAGTGATCCCAGGAAAGTAGGGTTGCCATACCAGGCAAAAACAAACATGGATATGTGCAGAGGGACTGCTTGAACTGCTTCATCACGGCAGTCGCCAAGACAGAGAAAGATCTCCCTGTGGCTTGCTTGTGTTGAGCAACCAGGCTGGGCAGCATCTGCCATATGGGCCACATGTGTGTCTCCATGGCCTTTCATTCACATGAGAGCATGATCCTTGGGAGAAGGGGCATCATCACACATTATAAACAATACTGCCTGGTCCCTGTGTACCCCAGGATAGTTCTTCTCCTGAGTGATGCCATAGAGTGCATGCTTACACCCAAAGGGAAAGGGCTGGACCCCACTTCCCCAACTTTATTCTACAAGAATAGAATGAAGACATTCAAAATTTCTTGGGAGGGCTGCCTTTTAAAGCCAACCCCAGGTATCACTGCCCTGATGTATGTTATCTTTGTAGCAATCTAATCAGATTGCCCGGTTTATGGTGCCACTGCAACTTCATGTGCTTGGGAGCATATTTCTTTATAGATTTATTCTGGTGACTAAAATACATAATGCCCGTGCTTCCATCCTGTTCCCTTTCTCTTCTGGTTGCCAGAAGGGGGAACAAGAGACACAATGGAAACTGGACATCCCCCAATGTGACTTTTCCCAGGCAGGCTTATAAGTTTGGGATGGGCCAAGGATGTTGCTGGGCAATGTCTTGAGGAGCGTGAAGACAGAGGATGGTGCAAGTGCTTGGACAGGCAGCCAGCGAGAAGTGTGGCAGGCATGGAGTGGGCATGTTTCTGGGTGGGTCTGGGCCATCCTCTCTATTATTTTGGTGCTTTGAAGAACAAAACCCCAGTTATGGTGGCATCTATGTTTGGACATAATGCTGCCACCTTCAAACCTCAGGTTGGAGCGGCAAAACTCTCTACAAATTGAAGGTTCAAACTGGCGAGGGAAACTGAAGATCCCTTTTGCTGTGAGACCTCGTTTTCATGCTTTTGGATGTACACAGATTCCAACCTCTGTCCTGTTCAACTCTGGTTTGGTGTTATGTGTGAATGAGGCCATACAAAAAATGTCAAGATTAAAGCATGGGGATCTGGTGAGCAAAATGTTTTCACTACATGTGTGTCACTGCAGGATCAGATTTAAGTCAATATTTTTCCTTAGGTTGGTGCATCTAATGGGCTGTCCTGTACATTCCAGTGACAACTGGAGCAATAGTAGGCTTATGGGCTTCCCAGAGGCATCTGTTTCACAGTGTGAAACAGGATGCTGGGCTAGATAGGCCTTGGGTCTGATACAGCAGGGCTGTTCTTATGTTCTTATTTTTGTGACAAATATTTTAGTGGCATTTCGGAAGATAGCCATTATTGTGGTTGCTACACACAATGAAACAGTCAAAACTGACTTCTTTCAATATGCATGTTTATTTGATGAACCAACAGAAATACTGTATTGCTACTTGTGTTCCTCAGACTCTTGTTTTTATTCTTCCATTTCAGCTTCAAATGTGAGAATGGAGGAGCTTGCATTAAAAAGGTGAAAGGAAGAAAGATCTGAGAAGTTCTTGGAAGATGTTTTGAAAGGAAGGCTTCAGATTTCAAATCTTCAAATTATGAAGATTTCTTATTCATCAATTTTATATCTGCTTAACTGGAATTCAGAAATAAACATGTTAAGTGGTAAAGGACCCCTGGAAATGTAAGTATGAATAGTAGCTTGAACATCTTATAAAATGATGACACTCTTCAGATAAGAGCTGAACTGAACCTGCACCAGCATAACTTGATGTCATTGATTAGAGGATCTAAAAGCTTTCAATCTTTGAAGTCTTGCAAACATAAAAGAAACTGAACTGAGATTTTAAGAAGTTTGCTCACTTATTTCTGAGTAGTTCTGGAATAACTTCAGTTACATACACTATAATACATGCTGAGTAGACATCCCACATAACATTTTAATCATGATATTTTCAATATGGAAATCATTTAAATGGAAGCATATTTCACTCTATATTCTTGTAATTTTTTGTAGAACAAGTTAATATCGAAAATTCTAACAATGTGCCCATTTAGGAGCAAGTTTCTTTTGTCTATGACTGTACGTTTTATCTCAGTGACAAAACTTGGTAGCAAATAAAATTAATTTTGTCTAATATAGCATTAAAAATATGTGTGGTAGGGAGGGGAGGAAGTGGGGAGGGGAGGCAGGATTCCAACCTCTGCACATTAACATTCATTTAGTATGTCTTCCATTGGCTGTGCCCAAACCAATGCAGCTGGCAATTTAACCCATATCTTCCAGAAGTGAGCTAGACTAGCTTCAACCAAAGACCACGGCTACAAATATTTATGTTCAACAAAAGTCACAGGATGCTGTGATGGGGTTGAGCAGGGTCAGTTGTTCTCCTCCTGCTAAATATAAGATAATCGCCACTTGAAATGGTTCTGCTTTGCTCTGTTAGCAGGGGACTACAACACTTATGTGTTGTGCAATTGAGCAATTCTAAGTAGTAAGCACCCTGTCTCCCAACACTGTGGGCAATGCTTTAGACACTTGCAGCAGTGTGGGCAGTTCAGAACCAGCCACATTGCCTTGTGAAATGTGCCAGCCATTATCCATTTAAATCAAGAAAGGGTATATACATCACATACAATATGGTTAACTGCAATATGGTTAACCAGCAACAATAACTTTTTTGCTGTCCAGAACACAGAGTCTCTTTTGTCTTTGTTCAAACACATCGAGCAGTGATTATTATTTGAAGGCATGCAATGACAGAATTTAGGTTTGTTTGGCAATTTTTTGTCCTTTCTATTGCTTTAGTAAATAAGGTTTTTTTTAAAAAAAATCCATGAGATAAATGGTAACAACAGTTTTTCATTTCTGACCTTTCCACTGCTTAGAACACCCAACAGATTTAACCTTTATTTTTAAAAGCCACGCACCAACTGATCTAATAGGATCTTCAACATGAATCAGGTATAATGCTATGTTATATATTTACATGGAATAACCTTTCACTGAGAAGCCTATTCTGAGATTATAAGCACAGCCATTACCTGAAGCTGGGACACAGTCAAAGGATATCTAAATAATATCCATGTAACAGCTTCACTGCAGGGTGGAACGGTAAGGGAACCTTCGTATACCCAATAATCTCGTAAGAGTGGGTCTGAAATTAAATGGAGAGCTTGGTTTGAAAATAATAATTAAGGAATTTTAATGCCATACTTTTATTTTTAAAATTAAGCACTTCCTACCAGCACTTTCATAATCCAGTTTTGTGACTATTTTCATTCTAGCACACTATAGCCTTTTCTGGAGATACTTCATCACCAAGCTGAGAGAGGATTGGTTAGACTGGAGCACTAGCCTCAAGACTACAACAATCGGGGGACTCGTTTGTTGAGGATCATTAGCTGGATAGCATCCTACCTAGGTTTAGGAGATGTGCACGGTCCGGTTTTGCGATTGTGTGTTTGTAAAAAGCAAGGTAGGAGGAAGGGGAAGTGAGGGGAAGTGATCGTGTGCAAGTCTCAAAGTGGGTAAGAGGGCTTCCCTCCTACCTCATTAAACTGCTGGGTACAGTTGCTGGGTAAGACAGAGCTGTTCTACCAGTGCAAGCTTCACACATGACCACTTCTCCCACCTCCTACCTTGCTTTTTGCAAGCACACAATTGCAAAATGGGAGCATTCACACTCCAAAACTCTGATAGGATGCTTCTCCTACCCAATGAATGACCATGTGAACCAGCCTAACATGTGAATGCTATCCCAAGGAGTGTCTAATAAAGGCTTCAACTCCCTCTGACATAGCATTTGGGCTCCCATGAATAGTTTTGCCTGCTTTGGCCCTACGCAACAATTCAGCAATGGCCTGCCTCAGCATAACCCAGAATCCCCAGCACTGGGCTGGTTGTAGGGATCGTCATGGAATCTGAGCATGGCAAATGAACATGAGAGTCAATCTGTGCCTCCCACACAGTGACAGCACTGTGCAAGGAGAATCCCATTTTCTTATGCACAGAATATTCGTTGAGGACAACCATGGCAGTAAAGTCGGACTACAGCTCCAAGCTGCCATAAGGGGTGGATGAGAGCACTGACAACACTGCGCATTGGGCCACTACAGTCCTTTGTACATCCATAGCTTCTACACTCTTTACTTTGCATGTTGTGACTCAGGTCTGGCACATTCAACACAATCCTAAGCATGTTTATCAGAAGTAAATCCCACTGAGCTCAGTGGATCTTGTTCCGTAGTGTCTGTGCTTAATCTTTAAAGACACTTTTATTCATCTTACACTTGTGGTTTTAAAGTTTTGATTTCTGTTTTAATTTGTTTTATTTTGCTGTAAACTGCCCAGAGACAGAAGTTTGGGGTGGTGTACAAATATAACAAACAAACAAATTGCAGCCTTTAACCTGCTAGAACATATTTTACAGATATATCTTCTTTACAGATATGAAAATCTGTGAAAAGGTATGAGCTCTTCAAGACTGTGCAGTTAATACGTCAGAGCCATAGACAAGAATTTAAATTTTAAGATATGTGAAGTGCATTAGATCAGTATCAAGACATGCACAGTCATCTGTTTACCCTGTGCACAATCCAGAGCCACATTCTCCCACATGTCTCTCTTGAAATAGCAGAAAACTGGATATTATTAAAAGGTGGGAATGTATTCCTAAACTCATTTTACAAGTATGCTGAATACATTCTATACAAACAAATGGTTTATACTGTGACCTTTACTCTGCCTGTTCTTTGCTTGAGACAGATATGTATATATTTGTCTGCTATATCTGAAAGGGGGCCAAATACATGCAGTGTTTCAATCTCTGGATAGTCTTGGGTAAGACAGATGTCTCTCTACAACATGGAAATAATACCCACCTACCTCCTAGACAAACCAGAAAGATATTCAAAAATGCTCTGTATGATTTTTTTTTAAAATGCTATATAAATGATTAGTACCAAGCTGACTGCCAGGGGATATGCCAGCTGCCTGAATTCTGTTTGAATTACACTTTGACACAATGCAGAGACAGCTGTTACGAGAACTATGAGTCACTGCTGTGAAGAACACAAATGTTATTTATTTTATTTATCTATCATATTTACACATACTTGGTGTGTACACATACTTGGTGTGTACTCAATATGTACTGTGCTGACAGACACCATTCACCATCATTGCTGGTTAGATGGGATACACCATATTCAGAATTATCTTTGCTGCCAGTCCAGTTAACTTAGATCTGTTTTTCAGAGTGAAAAGCTGCCAAAATATTTTATAGGGTGGCCGAAAGCACATAGACTGCAATGAAAATCAAGTGTACATATACATTTTCCAGTAACACTTTTGCAGTACAGTATATAAAGGAACACTTACCTGGTAATAATGTGTTGGGATTAAAACAGGGTATTATCTTGGACTTTCCCTGAAAATTTAACAGAAATTAGTCTAGAAAGATAACAGAGGAGTAATTTAAGGATTTTAAATCCTAGGGAAACTGGACCAACATGTATCACACTTGGTGGTGGAGGAGCTAAAACATGCCATGGGCAAAGCACAAACCAAGAAATCCATCAAAATAATACATAATCTCCCAGAAAGCATCCTTACATTTGCTTTGTCAACTAAACAGCTTTGCTGTTTCTTTGGGTTGCTCTTTCTTTCTAGGGTTTCTTTGAAGTTAGTTCCTCTTCACTTTTTTCCATGCATGTCCTTTACCCCACAGTTCATTGTATTCTTTTTTGTATTGTGATATTACTCTGCAAATTGTAGAGTGCCATGCAAAATGTTTTTTTCTCAGAACTTTTGTAAACATTTTAATTTGCGTTTTGCACAAATGTTTTGCATTTCTCTTAAATTCACAATAAGTAATAGATGTACAAACCAAGACAAAATCTATTTCACTGTTGTGGTCATATTTTATTACATTTGGGCTCTCCATGCCTCAGAGGCCACCTTCTCAATGTTCAGAGTTCGAGGCTTGATATGGTACAATGTAACTGATATATCATCATGCCACAAAACATCAAATCTCATGATCACCCCAAAAAAGAGAAAAAAATCCTGCCTATTCAAGCTATGAGTGCATTCCTCATATAGACAGCAATTTTTCATGGCTCAGAAGCTCAGTTCCTGACTGGTCTTGCTAAAGTCCAAACATATTTCAGGAAAGTTCTCTAATGCTTTTTAAAAAAAACGTTGGCTAGCATTCAGTTGCCATTATTATTTCTATGAGTATTTCTGAGAATCAGATTCATCACACAGGAAGCACCCCTATTTATTAGAAGTTATGGACAGTGGGCTTTTAAGCAGTAGTGTACCTCCATCTTCCTTGGCAGTTAAATTCACATTGGCAATATATTGATATGGTTTAAAATTTACCTTTGAGTAACCATTTCCAAAGTGAGGATGTAACAGAAGACCAATGTTTCTCATTCCTAGTCATGATACTAGTGTGCTCTCACTTTTACATATATATTTTTAACATTAGGATTATCAGTATTTTCCCCCAGATTCAGCTCAATCTAAGTACCCACTCTCAAGTTAGTTAACCCTTTAATGAAACAAATCTTTCTTCTTTCCTTGACCAATGGTTTACCTTGTACTGGATTTCTTGCAGAATTTCAGTCACAGCTTTTAAACCTGAATGTTCCTTTCCAATCTGAAATATAATGTATAATAAATGAAGATCAATATACAGTATTATGTGTTTTCACACACACACCCCAAAAAAACCCCTGTGTGATGCCAAAGACATCAAGTGAATCCAGTTCTATGCTCTAGAATAACCTTTCCTGAAGTTGAAGCAGAACAAAGTAATTGGCAGAAAGGAAACTAAATTACAGCCATATTCACATGTAATGCAGAACCACGGGTCCAATAGACTGGGAGTTTCTCTCCCCTACCCACCCCACTCTTCTGTCTGTATTTGAATAAAACAGGGAGCATGCTCTCTGCAGGAGAGAGGGAGATTGCAGAGAGTAGGGGGAACTGACTATGCAGGCTTCCTTCTTGCTTGAAGGATAGCCCGCACAGCCAATCATTGCCAGAGAGAGGGAGGAACTTCCTCCCTCAAATCTGTTTAGAGCGAATGCAGCCACCAGTTCTGCATTCGCCCATAATGTTCCCAAGCTCTAACCTCGAGTATGAGCAGCAAAACTCACTACACGCCAATGGTTCACACTGAAGTTTACAGAGCACAACCTTGGGTTGCATTCCGAATGGGACCGGAGTTGCACACATTTGGACATAAAGGTTTGGCAATCTCTGGCCCTTTCAACTCTAGTTCTGCATTACGTGCGAATGTAGCCTACATCTGAAACAGAGTAGGGATGTGCGAACCGGTTCGAATCTGAACTGGGGTGGTTCGGAGGTTCGGATTCGAACCGAACCAGCCATCAGGTTCGAGCTGCAGGTTCGAATTCAAACTGAACCAGGGGGTGGTTTGATTCGGACCGGTTCGGACACCCAAAAATTGGTGGGATGGTAGCTGGCACCCAGGGGTACCTGTCACCCAAACCCCAAAGCAATCTGACACGTACGATCTTTTATGAATTTTTGAAAATTATTTTCAAGAAGAAGAAGAAGAAGAAGAAGAAGAAGAAGAAGAAGAAGGAGAGGGAACAGCTTGGGTGGGGCATTGACTGCTTTGCTGTCTCTGCTTCTGCCCCTCCTTTCCTCAGGTGTGTAACATCATCTCCTTGGGCTGTTGCTGTGCTGGGGCTTCTGCTGCTATATAGGGCTGGCTGGCCCAAGGGCACGAGCCTCTTGGCACGAACCGAAGAGCGAGAGCACAAGGGCTCTCGTCCTTGTGGCTCTCTGCCATGGGGCAAGCTGCCTGGGGCCCAGAAGAACTCTTTCCTTCTGCTCTGAAGATCCGTCTTCCCACAATCAAGAAGCCAACAGAAGATTACGCAAGTCTGGTTATGGTTTTTATTAAGCGAAGCTGCCGTGGTGGGTTAGTCTGGGGAGATGTGTCTGGGAGAGAGAAAAACTGAGTATGGAGTGGGGGCAGCAAAATCACGGGTAGCGGGCAGAGGGAGGTATGGCGGTGGGAGTTGGGCAGGCCGTTACAGGGGGAATCGGTCCAGGCAATTGAGACCTGTTCCTTTTTCCAGCCCTTCTCCCAACCCTCTGACCCCAGGGAGCTCTAAGAACACTCCCTCGAGGATTAGGGTGCTGCTGCTGAATGCCAGGGCAGTTAATACAAAAACCTCTCTCATCCACGATTTGATTGTGGATGAGCGTGCTGACCTGGTATGTGTGACGGAGACCTGGTTGGATGCGCTGGGCGGGGTTGGTCTCTCTCAGCTCTGCCCTCCAGGTTTCCAGATCGTGCAACAGCCCCGCCTTGAGGGTCGGGGAGGAGGTGTTGCAGTCATCTTTCGAGAGACTCTCCCTGTTTCCAGGTGCCTGGTCAGGCAATCTCAGAATTTCAAGTGTTTGTCCTTGAGGGTGGGCCTCCGAGATAGGCTAGGGATTCTGCTGGTGTACCGACCACCCCGCTGCACTTCAGTCTCCCTACCTGAGCTGGCGGGGGTGGTCTCAGAGGTGGCTTTGGGTTCCCCCAGGCTTATTGTTTTGGGGGATTTCAATGTCCACGCTGATGCCCCCCTAGTGGGTGCGGCTCAGGATTTAATGGCCTCCATGGCAACCATGGGCCTGTCTCAATTGGTATCAGGCCCTACACACTCTGGATCTGGTTTTTGCCGACCGGGAAATAAATGATCTGGAGGTGGAATTTGAGACAACTCCCTTGTCATGGACAGATCATCATCTGGTGGGGTTTAGTTTGACTGCTCCGTCTGCCCTCTGCAGGGGTGCTGGGCCAATTAGGATGGTCCACCCCCGGAGGCTTATGGATCCACTTGGATTCCAGACGGCCCTCGAGGAGTTTCCAGTGTCCAGAGCTGGTGACCCTCTCGAGGCCCTGGTTGACCTCTGGAATGGAGAGATGGCCCAGACTGTTGACACAGTTGCTCCTAAATGCCCTCTCCGGCTTGGTGGAGCCCGATGTGCTCCTTGGTTTTCCTCAGAGCTTAGGGCGATGAAGCAACTCGGACGACGGCTAGAACGACGCTGGAGGAAGAGTCGTCACGAATCTGACCGAACACGGGCTAGAGCCCATTTTAGGGACTATGCCGTGGCGGTGGGGATTTTCAATGAGACACCATGAATCCACTCAGTCTCATTTGCTATCATAGAATCCACACTCAGAACACCTCAGAAACAACAGAACCCTGTACGCCATGGGTTAGAAACCCATGGGGGTGGTTGGCACCCTATGTGCCATACACCACCACTCGCTCTGGGCCACCCCAGCACCCCCCAAGTGCACTTATGGGGCTGCTGAAAGCTCCATTATAGCTTATGAGGAAAAACCTTAAAGACGCGTAAACTTCAACAATTCACCAAAAAATCAGCCCTCTGCCAAATCCTTTGAAAAAATTCAAGTAGCTTCCTTGCCCCTACCTGGCACTACCACCAACCCCACACTGCTCTAGGCCACCCCTTTGCCCCCGACGTGAAGCTATACATTTGCTGACACCTCCATGCTTCTTTAGGGAGAAAAACCTTAAAGACGCGTAAACTTCAAAAATCACTTAAAAATCAGCCCTTTGCCCAATTCCTTTCAAATAATTCTGATAGCTTCCTTGCCCACCCTAGGAACTACCACCCACCACACTCCACTCTACGACACCCCTTTCCCCCCGACGTGAAGCTATACATTTGCTGCAATCCTAATTATTCTCTATGAGGAATTAAAAAATAGTTTAACAATTCACCAATAATCAGAGGAGTGTCCAATTGCCTTGCAGTTTTTGGGTTTTTTGGGGTGGTAGGCACCCCTGTCTGTCTACCACCCACCCCACTTTTGTGCTCCTAGGTGCTCCACAATAGGGGATATGGACTGGTTCGGGTCCCATTATACTCTATGAGAAAAATAATTCAAAATAATTCAAATATTCATTAAAAATCGTAGGACTGTCCTATTGCTTCAGGGTTTGGGTGGTTGTTGGCACCCATGGGTGCTACACAATAAGGTATAATGGCCTGGTTCGAGTCCCATTATATCCTATGAGAAAAAAATAAAAATTTTCAAAAATTCATAAAAAATCGTACGAGTGTCCGATTGCTTTGGGGTTTGGGTGACAGGTACCCCTGGGTGCCAGCTACCATCCTACCAATTTTGGGGTTTCCAAACCGGTCCAAACTGGTTCGAATCCAAACCGAACCAGGGGGTGGTTCGAACAAAACCAAAAAAACCCCTCCTGGTTCGAACCCGGTTCGAATCCGAACCTAACCGGGCGAACCGGTTTTGTGCACATCCCTAAAACAGAGTACCAAAGCATCAAATTTCAGAATAAGTCAACCCAAATTTCTTTTTTGCCTTAGTGCTTCAGTAATTACTACTACTACTACAATATTTATACACCACTTATCAATAGACATTCTCAACACAGTTTACATAGAAAAATAAATAAATAATAGACAAATGAATAAGTTAGTTCCCTGTCCCAAAAGGGCTCACAATCTAAAAAGAAACACAAGGTAGAAACTATCAGTAGCCGCAGGTGGGATGCTGTGCTGGGAATGAATTGGGCCAGTTGCTCTCTCCCTGCTTTATCACTACTCTAGGTGCCTCTTTTCTGAGTTAGCAGGGGTTATTGTGTGTTGTAGCATAACTATTCTGCCCTTCAGGTGCATAGCAAGGTTAGAATGGGCCATAGGACAAAAAGTGAATATTGATCTACCCCTGTTCCCTCTCTTCTAGAGAGCTGATCCCGCAGCGCTAGGAACATTTGTCTGCCATCATTCAATTGTAGTTATGGCCCTGCTGCCCTTCCCTCAAGTTAGGCTAAGATATAGTGACTGATTCAAAGTTACTTAGCTTCATACAGCTGAGTGGGAATTTGTGTGTCCCCAGACCACGTTTTACACTATCCACTACATCATACTTACTCTCAGCCCCAGCACTTATTTTATTGCACAGTGTCACTGTTGGAAAAAGTCTTTATGTTCATTTGCCACAAAAATTCTAATCTTTACTGGATTGACCAATGTTTAGGTATTTCAATGGCTTGAGAAGAAACATTTTCATTCATTATTCTAACAGAGATGTATGTATGCAGCATCTCTATCCATAATGTGATGTTAATCTGAACCCTATTTAAATGGGTGGATGTGTTTTTTTTAATGCAAATGGGGTTATGTGTTCACATCCAGAGCCAGGAGTTGTTATGTGTGTCTAATTGGCTTCAACTACTACTGGATCAAAGCCATTGATTGAATTTGGTTTTCTTCCACTTGGCCATTAATCAAAGAACACAGCACACCTCATTAAACTTAAGGATATGGGGAAGATGTTTTCAATAAAAATAAAAATACCTAGCATGCAAAAGAAACCTGATTAAACTAAGCTGAGAAGTGGTGAGAAATAGTACACTAAAGAGATTTATTTAAACATTTTATATAACTTTTTGAGAAAGTCCAAGTTTAGCTCTGCAAAAATTGGAGGGCAGTTTCCAAAGCAATTATGGAATAGTCCTCTAGGATACAGAAGTGAGAGAAATGAGAGCTTCTTTCATTCTTTTTAACGAATGTCTGCTGCAGAGCCATAATCAATACACTCTTACATTCAAACCGAGGAGTACTGGAGGCATTTCTAATGATATTACGAAACATGACAAATTAATAGAAGCAGAAAAATAAAATCAATTTCAAACATGAAAATTTCCTCTTTTTTTAGAAATGATTTAAAGGGACAATTTTCTGTGGGTGAAGATATGCATTATGGGTGCTATCGTAATACACCATAGTGCTACCGTCGAATTTGTCCTAGTTGTACAGTGCACCAAGTCCAAACCTCTTCAGCTTTGTGCACAGGGTGTCCAGATACAAAGGAGGAGAAGCAAAGGGAAAAGAGGGAATTTTTGGCAGGTTCAGCTTTCAACACATTTACATGAAAAGTCACATTTGTGAAATTTCCTTATGAATACGAATATGACAAATATTTATATACCACTTTTCACCAAAAGTTCACAAAGCTGTTTATATAGATATAAATAAATAAATAGGCATAATAGGCATATATGCATAATATGCATATGTGCATAATAAATACGCAGGTAAATAAATAAATATGCATAATAGAAGGCATAAATATGGCTTCTTCTGTATAAATATATAAGAGCCTTCCCTCCCTTTTAAATATGGTTATTCTAATGTTTGGGCAGCTAGAACCAGTATCTTTTTCACAGGATACAGAGAGAAGACCATAGCCCAGTGGTGGAGTTCTTGTCTTGAATCCAGGTTTAGTACCCAGCATCTTGATTTAAAATACCAGGTAGCAAGGCCAGTAAAGAGCCCTTTGCCATTCAGACTAGACTGCCCTACTAGGCTGCATGGATCAATGGTCAAACTTGGTATATGTTCAGGAGCTGGTGAGAGGGAGAGCATGTACGCTGGTGAGTCTGATCCATCTCCTGATGTCTTGTGGTGCTCTGGCACTGCTTATAAAAGCTGGCTGAGGTGGGGGAGTTCTGACTAAGGGTTTTGTAATCCAAGAGTTCCCAACTTTGGACCCCCAGATGTTGTTGGACTACAACTCCCATCATCCCCAGCTATGGCCTTTGGGAGTTGTAGGTCAACAGCTTCTGGAGACCCACGGTTCAGAATTTCTGTTGTAGGATTAGCTGAGCATGCAGGAGAAAGCAAGGTTGTTGACTTTGGAAGACCAGAAGAGGGTTCAACAGAAGCCGTCTTCAGATGTTTTGAGCACCAGCTGCACTCATGCTTACAAATGCAAAAACGGGGAGGAAGTCCTGCACCCTGCTATCATTCACCCCCTCCATGCCACGCCTCGCAGAGGGCATTAGTGCATGCGTGGCAGCGGCCAAAATGGCCACCATTCGCCTTTATGGAGGCCCAAAAGGGCCAAAAAGACTACATTTACCTGGCCACAGCAGTGATGAGGGAGGCCGGCGGGGGGAAAGGGAACCCTCGCGGACACACACACACACACACAGCTACAGCAAGCCAGGGGCATATCTAGGGTAGGGCAGGCAGGGCACGTGCCCCGGGCACCACTTGAAGGGCAGTGCCATATTTTTAAAATTAAAAAATTATTTTAAAATGGCCACTGAAAACAAAATGGTCACCATGCATGCTCAAATGGCCTCTGTGAGGCCCTAGGCCATGCCAGGCCTTGCAGAGGTCATTTGAGCATGCACAGTGGCCATTTTGTTTTCAGCAGCCATTTTTTTAAAAAAAATATTTTAAAAAATGGCCACTGCACATGTTCAAATGGTCCCTGCAAGGCCCTAGAGGCCAGTGAGGGGAGGGGGAACCTTTGCAGACCCCCCTGCCACGGCCTTTAGGAATATCCTTTAATTATTTTCAGAGTATCTGGGAAAAGTCAAATTCTCCATTTATTTTTAAAACTAATGTAATAGTGATGCTACAATGCATAGTAGAGAATTAGACAGTTTAGTTTCCCAAGTACACCTCCACATAGTGTTTGGGTATTTCATGAGCCCCAGCATACTGAAATTTGTAGTTTTCCAGCATTTTTTGGTCTGGCTACGTCCACTGCTAAATAGTTTTTGAAAGATTAAAAGATTAACGAGCTTGACTTGTATTTTTGAGCTGATATTATGGTAATGTTATCTGAAAGATGGGTGTCAGATGTTTGGACAGGGGGTTCAATTTCAGTGCTTGCCCTATGCGCTATTTTCCATAGATATGCCTCTGCAGCAAGCTCCCTGAACGGCCTACAGGTAGTTACTTTTCATTTATAATTTTTTTTTAAAAAAAAGTTCTGCCGGACCGGACAGGTGGTTTGGTTCCAGTCCGGACGGAACCGGGGGGGGGGGTTGGTTCGATGAACTCCTGAACCCCCGGACTGAACCATCGGACAGACCGGTTCTGCACATCCCTACTAACCTGTAAGCTACTCATGAAGTGCACATGTGTATTTTATGTTTTAAAGGGATCTCCTCTTGTGTGGTTAGACAGCAACTACTTTTGTGTGGTTAGGTTGGATCAGTTTCAGTTTGACTCCTGAGGATGTGGAGAAGTGTTGCTTACCACCTGATCTCTTGACCCTTGTCCAACATGGCTTATGCTATCTGGCATAGGGGTTGTTGTAGAGGACATAGTAGATATTATACAACAAATGATTCTCTGAGGGAGGTAATTGCCTCCTCTCTTAAGGAGGCAATTATTAGATCTCTCCTGAAGATGCCTGCATTGGATCCCTCAGAGTTAAACAACTATAAGCCTTGCCTCCTAGGCAGGAATGATATAGGAAGATGCATCATCTCATACTGCATGGGAGATGGCAATGGTAAACCCCTCCTGTATTCTACCAAAGAAAAACCACAGAGTTCTGTGGTTGCCAGGAGTCAACACCGACTCAAGGGCACAATTTACCTTTACCTTTACCTTCCATGGTTGGACAATGTAATTGCAGCCTAGCCAGGGGTCTACTCATGAGTTGCCGTGTTCCGCAGCAACACATGAGCAACGAAATGAGGTTAATGGAGCACTCACTCCATTAATATCATTTAAGGGTAGGGTGGTTTAGGCAGGCTAGCCGCCTTGGGAGCACCTGGCTCCCTTAGCCCGCTTTCCAGTGATTGTGGGAATAGCTTCCATGTCTTCTTCATTATGAGCCCCACCACCTATTGAGATAATCCGAGCAGATGCAGATGCATTTGCCACCAGTTCATCTGGTGTCTACTCAGGGATGGGTCTTCTCTGTTGCCATTCCAAGGCTTTGGAATGTGTTTCCTGCCAACATAATAGCCTCCCCTTCTCTGACAGCTTTTAACAGGCTCTTAAGACATATTTATTCACAAAAGCTTTTAAACTAGAATTGTGGTTTTAAATTGTTTTAATATTTTAATTTCTGTTCTAGTATGTTTTATGTTTATTGTGAACCACCCATAAATGTGAGTTTGGAATGGTGTACAAATATACTAAACAAATAAATAAATACCTCTTTGTTGACAATGCATGTCAAGAATGACATGAATGTCATGCAAGAAGGATGAGATGATTCTACCTGTTCTAGATGGGGCTGCATTCCCCTTGAAGGAGCAAGTACTCAGCTTGAGGGTATTACTGGACCCGGCAATGCTTTTGGAATCTCAGGTGGAGGCGGTGGCCAGGGGTGCCTTTTCACGGCTTCGGCTAGTGCTCCAGCTGTGTCCCTTTTTCAAGAAGGCAGATCTGGCTACAGTTACCCATGCCTTAGTCACGTCATGGCTGGATTACTGTAACACGCTCTACGTGGGGCTGCCCTTGAAGAATATCCAGAAACTGTACAAAATGCGGCAGCTAGGGTTCTATCTGGAGCTGCCCAGTGTGATCATATCACACCTATTTTGAAAGACCTACACTGGTTACCAGTGTGTTTCCGGGTCCAATTCAAAGGTGCTGGTTTTGACCTTTAAAGCCCTCAACAGTTTGGGCCCAGGATACTTGAGGGACCGCCTGCTCCCAAGGGTTGCTGCCCGCTTGACAAGATCATCTGAGGGGATTCTGCTCTGGTTGCCGACAGTGAGGGAAGCTCAGTTGTCGTGCACTCAGGACAGGGCCTTCTCTGTTGCGGCCCCCAGACTTTGGAATGCTCTCCCAGTGGTCATTCATTCCTCAGACTCTATCACAGTTTTTAGGAAGCTTGTTAAATCTTGGCTTTTTATCCAGGCCTTTACATGATTGTTTTATTGCTGCTTCTGTGTGTTTTTATCTGTGTACGGTTTTTATGTTTGTATTTTATATGTTTTAATTCAGATTTGTTATATTTTTAGCTTAATACTTTTAGCTGTTGTTTTTATTATTATTTTTTAACTTTTGTAAACCACCTTGGGATTGTTTTTAATGAAAGGCGGTATATAAATTTAACAAATAAATAAATAAATAAATAAATAAATAAAAATGTATAGTGATCATTGTCATTATGAATTACATAGCACCATCTGTGCTTTACAACAGGTGAAGTGAGGTGACAGGTGGCTGACCCAAGGGGCTCAAAGACACAACAAAGACAACAGAGAAAGGGAAGAAAAGTAAAGACAGAGAGGTTATTCCCACGATCACTAGAAAGTGGGCTAGGGAAGATTAGCCCACTTCCCAGTGATTGTGAGGCCCACCAGGCTCGCAGGCGAGCCCGGTGCTCCCAAGGCGGCTAGCCCACCGAATTCCCCCTCCTCTTAAATGAGGTTAATGGAGCGAGTGCTCTGTTAGCCTCATTTTCTTGCTTGTGTGTCACTACAGCACACAGCAACACATGAGTAGACCCCCCGACTGGGGGGCTGCAGTCAGCCTCCCAGGCTCGGGGGTCTCTCCAGGATGCCCCGTGCACTGGCATGGGGCATCCTGGGACTTCCAGTGTCCACACAGCCACCAATCCCCACAGCCCCCACTGGCTCCGCGATGGAGCCGGCAGTCATGTGGGTGGCCGATCTGGTCGCCCAGGGCTGCACTTTGATCATCTGCGAGGAGAGCAGGCCAAGACCATTCTCCCTGCAGACCCGACAGAAGCTCTTCTCATTTCAGCTTGAGAGACTGACAAGACGAGGAAAATTTACTCAAAGTAGTCCCATTAAAATTAACAGGACAAGTTGTTTGATACTATATCAAACAATTTATAATTATCCTTTCTCACCAGTCTACTAACATTTCCTACCAAGTCTTTTCACTTTTGTTTTCAAGGGCAATTTATAATCTGTCACAAATTATGTTCAGATCATTCCTCCAAATTGTCTCTTCTTTTCAATCCAGTATTATAATACAGTATTTCATATAATGAATATTCTGATGCTTTATCAGAACACACAGTTCTCCAGTAGTTATGTTCAACACTGCATCATCAAATATGAAAAACAACCCAAATGGCACCAGCAACATGCACCAAAATTGTTTGCAGTGCAAGAAGATATGAGCTACAGGTGCAATGCTCTTATTGCCAGGCTTAGGGCCACAGACTTCTGTTTCTGTAATAGCTGTGCAAGGAGTGTACAACCATCATTTCTCCCATTACTGCAGTTCACAAGAGAATCTGCAGCTAGCAAGACTTTCAATAACATGTCTCAAATATGACAAGAGAACAGTTACCTGTACAAATAAAGCAATAATGGCTATGCCATTCTTCTTCCCCATTGCCTCATCAATACTGTGGTACATTGTGGAATTCCAGTGGATTAAATGGAGCTAAACAAAAGAGGGAGAAAAGGGGGGCGGGGGAAACAAATCACTTATAGGAAAAATATGCTAATAAGAATCTTTCAAGTACTGGGTCAATCTGTAAAGCTCCAAGGTCAACTTTTTGTTGTTGTTTATTTAAAATATTTTTATTCTACAGTCCATTGAAATATCCAAGGCAGATCACAATTAAAAAAATTAAAACAGTTCAACGGCAATAATAAAACTTATCACACATTACAAACAAGTCAACAACAATGGTTTGGGTGCATCCCTAAAAATGGGTTGATCAATACATTTTGAATGAATGAACAGGGTAGTGGGATTTTTTTTTTTAATGCTTATGACCTAATAGAATTATTAGCCATGATGGTCTTTGATAATGAATAGCTTTCACACACCCCAAACCCCACCTTATTATGTAAATTCCAGTTTCCAGAAATCCCCAGTCCAAACAGCTATGAGTGGAAGAACTGTAAGAGAGACTTACTATTCAGTGAACAGCTGGGAAACCAGCTCCTGATTCAGTTCTTGAACTGTTGTCCTGCAGGTACAAACAGTTTTGTGCTGGGGACACGTGTATTTGGGTGAAGAATGGTTTGATATGCACAGCAATATGCTATATAGAGCAATGTGACAACCAAGCTGACAAAGATGAGGATGACTGAAACAGGCAGATGATGACAATGACTTTTATGATTATCTAAAAGAGCTTTACTTGAAAACTTGGCAGTTTCCTACAAATTTCTATGGAAATACTGTGATTTTTGAGTGTTTTCTGCAGATTAATGCTTTCAAAATAATAATAAAATAATAAATACTAACAGGGCTGGGCGCAGAGCATCTGGGCCAGGTGCAGAGCACCTGGGCCTCTAGTTCGCCGCCACTCTCCCCCCCCCGCCGCTTCCCCAACGCCCAACGCCGCTTCTCCCCCCACCTGCCTGCCACCACTTACCCCTGCCTGCCTCTCTCCATAATTGTTTTCTTCCCTCCCAGCCTCTGCCGCCTTCTTTTGCCCACTCCCGCAATTTTCTCTGCCTCTCCACCCACCAGCCGGCTGGTTGGCTAGCCGGCTGCTGTTCACTGCTGTTCACGGCCGTCTTTTTTCCCCACTGGGCTCCTGGCCCAACTGCCGCCACCACCGTTTTCTTCCCTCCTGCCCGTCCCTGTCACTAGCCAACAGCTGTACGCGATCTCTCGTGAGAGCTGCCACTCATGGGATTAGCGATGAATACGCCTAAGATAGAGATATATCGATTGCCATGGAAAAAACATTCTTTTTCATTTTTAGCCATCAGTCTGTTACTTCAGATAGAAAATGCTGGATTAGTAAAGTTGTTTGGTCAATGTACAGTCGCTATTGGATAAGCTGGTTTTGAGGGGTGAAAGCTACCCATTATCAAAGGCCACCATGGCTAATAATTCTACTAGGTCATAAGCAATCCAAAAAACACGACTCCGTTCATTCATTTAAAATGTACCAATCAGTCCCTCTGCCCCATAGACTGAGGCGCTTATCACTCAGCTTGTTATTCGGGAAGCATGATGTGCTGAATGCATATAAAGAATCAAATTATACTGTTTGACTTTGCTCTTTTCAGTTATTTGTCACTTTTACAAACATGTCTAATTCTGTGTTTGTCTAATGTTAAGTGATTCATTTAAATGCCAAATCACACATCATCATTTCAAGCACAGTCTCTTCCTCAAGCAAAAAAACCACAATGAAAACAGCACTATCCCAACAGGATGCAACCTTGTGTTGGAATTCGACTGACTTAGCATCACATCTTGTATTGAAATGAATTTATTATGCTCTGAATCCCCACTAGAGGGCAGTCATGTTGCCTCACAAGAAAGCATAATATACAGCACAAAGAAACAAAGAAGAGAAAGTCTGCTTACTAGCACCACATAGATCCGCAGAAATTTTGTTTTAAAAATTAAGCTCCGGACATAGGCTCTGTTGGGGAAACAATGTTCCTGACCATTGCTATTATTATCTTCCCAATGTCAAAGTATACCTTACCTCCCAACATTGGAACAATGCTACAAGGGACAATGGCAAAGTTCAAAAAAGCCATTTGTCACCAGACAACCTTTTGGCTAGAGCCAGCATGACTTTCTTTATGGGGGTCAAACTCACAAAAGTAAAGCTCTCAAGCACTTTCCCCCCTAGAAGTCTAGAAAACAAATGCAACTGGAGGTCTTAGGAAACTGTACAGAAAAACTATATTGCCTATTTGAGGAAGAAATCGTTTTTGTTTTCAGTGAATGGTGAAAGTGAGTTCTCCATAAAGAACAGCCTATCTTGCAACCTGCAAGACTACATACATTTCATTTTCATTAACGTATATACAAAATGCACTTGAATTTAAATAGCAGACTACATGTGATGTTTCTGTCTTTCACATTCTGTGCAGCAGCAGTTAGTAAACGGCAGACTCTGAGGCTGTCCTTATGAGCGGCCTAATCCAGGTTAGGGCAGCCCACCTTCCTTAGGCTGCTCGTGTGAAGCACCAGGATCCACATGGATCCCAGCAACCCCATCCAGCTTAACCTCACTTTAAAGCCCAGTTTTAGCCAGGGCTAAAGGCGTGAGTGTGCCCTTAAGCCAGCTGCCACCATCATGTGTGTCTCCTCGGGCTGCACACAGCCCGAGGAGAAATAAAGACGATTGCCTAGAGCATCCATCTGACAGGGGAATCCCCCAATGCCCTGCATTTGGGGCACGGTGCATTGTGAGATACAGAGAGACTGGGATTACACGTCCCACCCTCCCGAGATCTGTGCTGCATGCAGCAGCACAGATCGTGTGGGAACGCAGTCTGCACTTCCCACCAATGTGGGATGCTCATCGGGGGAGAAAGTATGTTTTGCACTGCCTTCCTACCGCACACCCATCACGTTGGTCATGTGAATACCCTTACACGTTTACATGATTGGGTTTTTCTTTAATAAACACAGTGCAGAGGGTCCAAATGTTTTTTGATCTCCACTTCTATGACTCCTTTGGTGCCAGGCCTTCAGTGCGCAGTTGAAGTCTGAGGGGTAGTAATGCTCAAGGCCATGCAGTTTTAGCATTAGTTGTTGTTGTTGTTTTAGTGGTTTGTCCCAGGCTGCTCACAGGGATGTATCTGGGCTATCCTGTTAAAGATAGAGCAGGGGGCATGTTTGATGAGATTGGGGCGGCTATTTCAGTAGTGGTGGGGAATAGAGGATCAGGCATTGGCAGACCAGCATCCCATTACAGGGGAAGGGAATCCGGTAATTTAATTACTGTTTCTCTTCCAGCTGCCCTGTCAGCTCTCAGGCCTCGGAGAGTAGTTCCAAGTCCCCACTGAACCTAACCGTGCTCCCGGTCAGTTCAAAATAAGATCAAAATCATCCGTGACTTGATCATGGATGAAAAAGCTGACCTGGGCTGGCTTGTATAACAGAGACCAGGTTGGGGGAGGCTAGTGGATCAGGGGAGTGTTCCATGGGTGGGGTCTCCTGTAGTTTCCCCATTGTCATGGACAGATCACTTCCTGGTTAAGGTTGGTCTCACAGTCAAGTCTAACTCCTGCAGGAGTGGTGAACCTATTAGAATGGTCCACCCGAGAAGGCTGTTCGATCCAGCTGGATTCCAAAGGGTCTTGGAGGCTTTTGGAGTTGCTTCTACTGGTGATTCTGTCAATGTCCTGGAACAGGGAACTTACCAGGGCAGTAAGCAAGATCACTCCGAGTCCTAAGCATCCTCTCTGGCCCATTTCAAAATTAGCTCCATGGTATAAGGAACAGCTACAGGAGCTGAAGCAGCAAGGTAGATTACTGGAGTGCAAATGGAGGATAACTCATCTTGAACTCAATAAGTTGAGAGCCCATTTGAAGGCCAATGCTGTGGCAATACATGCAGCAAGGAAGCAATTTTATTCTGCACGTATTGCATCTGCAAGTTCTCATCCAGCAGGGCTGATCTGGATTGTTTAGGGTTTAACTCAAGCCCCTTCTGTTTAAAATCTGTTTCTGGAAAAAAATGTCTCTCTGTGTCATATTCAATGAGTTATTTGCAGAGAAAATCTCTTGCATTCAGGCTGATCTGGACTCCAATATTGCTGTAGGGCCAGTTAGGGAGGTGTCCAGCAATCCTTCTTGCAAAATTAGATTGGATCAGTTTCAGTTTGTGACTCCTAAGGATGTGGACAAGCTGCTTGGAGCAGTACGGCCTGTTCTTTGGATCCTTGCCCAACATGGCTGATTTCATCAAGTAGGGTGGTTGTTGGAGCTGGCTTAGTTGGTATCATTAATACCTCACTGAGGGAGGGCAGGATGCCACCTTATTCAAAGGAGCTGGTAGTTAGACCCCTTCTTAAGAAGCCCATTCTGGAGTCCCTGGTGATGGATAATTATAGGCAAATCTCCAACGTCCAACCTCCGATGGCTAGGTAAGATGCTTAAGAGTGTGGTGACTGACCAGCTCCAAGTGGTCTTGGAGGAAACTGGTTATCTAGACCCATTTCAAACTGGCTTTAGAGTTTAAGATAGCCTTGGTTGGCATGATAAATGACCTTCTCCAGGGAATTGACAGAGGGAGTGTGACTCTGCTGGTTCTTTTGGATCTCTCAGCAGCTTTTGATACCATTGACCATAGTATCCTTCTGATTCACCTGAGGAATTTGGGAATAGGAGACAATGTTTTACAGTGGTTCCACTCCTATGTTGAGTAAATTTCAGATGGTGGCACTTGGTGACAGTTGCTCTTCTAAATGGGAGCTACTATATGGAGTCCTGCAGGGCTCCATTCTGACACCAATGCTATTTAACAACTACATGAAACCGCTGGATGAGGTCATCAAGAAATTTGGTGCTGGGTGTTATCGATATGCTGTCCTTGTCATAAATATCAGAAAATGGTGTTAGCCCCTTAAATGCCTGCCTACAGGTGGTAATGGGCTAGATGAAGGATAATAAACTGAAGCTGAATTCAAGCAAGATGGAGGTCCTCATTGTTGGGGGTCATAATCTGCAAGACGGGATACAACTTCCTGTTCTGGATGAGGTTACACTCCCCCAGAAAGAACAGGTTTGTAGCCCGGGAGTGCTCTTGGACCTGGGTCTCACCCTGGTTGAGGTTGTGGCCAGGAGTGCTTTTTACCAGCTGCAACTAATTTGATGACTTCACCCATTCCCTCAGGGGTGTCATTCACATTACAAGTTGGCAACTATGAAGAGCTAAGCCAGGCCAAGGATTGTCCAGACAAGTGAAAAGAAGAAGAAAAGGGATACAATGTTGCTAATAACAATTATCTCTTATTGCTAATAACAAAAAGAATAACAATAGCAGAACACAGTCATTGACATAAAGTCAAGGCACACTCTTGAAAAGAGGTTCACAGTTTCGAAATACAGTAGCAAGTAAGTGAGTGGAACAAAAACAAATACAAAAGGCAAGCCTCTGGGTGGGGGGATGCTCTCCCCACCCCCCACCCCCTTACGGTGCTTTCTAAAACACTTTCCAAGTTGGCTTCTCCATTCTAAATGTTTCCAGTCCACATTAATATCCACTCAGGTATTTTCCCCTTCTGCCTTGAGAGCACTGTTCAGGCCCTTCTGTCAATTTAAGCTCAAACACCCACCAAAATTGAGTGCTGCCCATAATAAGAGCCATCTTTCTAGCCTGGCTTTAACGGTGTCTAGTTTTTTAATTTTAATTTTAATCTGGTTTAAATGGTTTTTTAAATTTTTAATTCTTTTATGTGTGTGTTTTTAAATGTAAACCGCCCTGAGCCACTTTAGGAAGGGCAGTATATGATGATGGTGATGATGATGATGAGGAGGAGGAGGAGGAGGAGGAGGAGGAAGAGGAGGTGGAGGAGGTCACAATTGAAATCACACTGGTCTGAGTGGGATATGAATTACAAAACAGTAGACCTGGAATCTAGTCCTTACCTTCTCTTTACAAAGCCTTAAGTAGAGAAGGCAGGTGAGATTCTTGACAAAAGTCTCAACAAATACTCCATTCATATCCCTGGAACTGGCTTCCTTTTCTCTCTCCAAACAAGCGATGTGATGGGAAAAATGAAAAACAAGAAACTTCCAGGTAAAAGTCTGAGGCAGTAAAGGAAAACTAGTTCCTTCCAGGGATAATCCATAATGCCCCATTCCTCCACCCTCGGATTCCAGTTGCCTCTAGGACTGGATTAGAGCTTTGGAATCACAGCTGTTTCATGTGAAATTTCTAGGCCTGCGCATGGCCCAAAAAGTCAGATTCCAATCCAATCCAACCCAACAGTGGCAATATCAGGAGAGGCCATGTCTGCTCCTCCTCTTGCTTTCCCGTCCCTTCACATTCACATTGTCTTGCAGAGCTGCACTGCAGAGCTGCACTGTGAGGCAGATCAGGAGGGAAAGAAGAGAAGGAGAAACAAGTGAGGGGGAAAGTCCAACACAACTGCTGGAACGGGGACAAAGTTCCACCATGACAGCAGGGAGTCTCCTCACAGTTCCGACAGTTAGAGGCTCCCTGTTGTAGTAGCAGAACTCCATCTGGCAATTCCTGACGGAGGGCAAATTGGACCTGGCAGCTCTTTCAGACCAGACCTGACACACAGGTTTAGAAGCTTCTCCTGATGGACTTGCCTGTTTGACCTTGGAGAAGTAATTCTTCTCTTTGTATATCCTAGTGTTTGGCTTCTCTTGCCGAATTTAAATCATAAACAGCTTGAGGCACTAACTCTTTCATTATGCATTGGTTTCGTATCTGGCACAAGAAAGCATCTTATCTCAAGCACATCCCTGAGGAGCTAAATCATTCTCAGGTGAAATATGGCAGGTCACATCTTGCTGACATCCATACTAGAAAGACTGGCATCTGTCACCTCATAAAAATGCCCCTAGTGACAGCAGAGCTTTGGTAGCTTTAGCACGTCCTTTTTTCATAAGGAGAATATGTCATAAAGATTATCTGTTACTTCTGATTACCTCTCTTCCTGTATAAATGAAAAGGCGGGGGGAACAGCTACTTCCTCATTTTGGAACTGAAAAGCATACTCTTACTTCACCCACTAATAGAAATCACTTTGGCTGTGAGTTATCTTCAGGGATACATACATGCAGCAGCTTCCTGCACTCCTAGTCCATTACAGCAGTCCTAGGCTGAACACACCCCTAGGAAAAATAAACAAATAGGTTTCTTCTGGGCACATTCCTACTGTCACTCATAAACCTATTGTGCCGACCACAGACAACCTACACCAGTCCCATTTGTGGTACTGACAGGCAAAGGAGCAGCAAAGGCTGAAGTGCATGTACATCTGGACTGTGGATGCTGGAGGGGTACCCACCACTGAGCTCCCATGAGGATGTACCTTGAGTCTTTCTAAGCAATATGAACAACAGCTTCCTATACCAGAATGGACATGCCTGATATGGGTCTTGGACTATTGTGCATTTAATTGAATGTTTTCAAATTTCCTTTATATTCTTAAATAACAGAAATATTTTAAAACATCAGTTTCTAATAAACTCCAGAAAAACTCAATGGAGACTCTTGGGCTTTGTCAGAGACTCTGGAGCTTTAACGGATTGTCCCTTGGTCTAAGGCTGAGAGTTATCAACTCAGTGGTACAACACAGGTGAAATCCCTAGTAGCTCCAGATAGGGTTGGAAAAGATCCCTCTTTAAAATCCTAAAGAGCCACTGCTAGTCAGTGTATGCAATACTAATAGGTGGACCAGTGGACTGACCCAGTATAAGGCAGCTTCATATATGTCTGTGTTGCGTAGAAATATGGATATGTCACATCAGCTCCTATAATTGGCAGTCATATGGGGAGGTCAGGTAAGGATATTCATACCACTTTATCTAGCTATCTAAAAACTCATATGCTGCATTTCTGTCAAAATGCTCCCAAAGCAGCTTTGATCACTAACAATTACAGCTAAAAAATAAACACCAAAAGCCAAGCAAAAAACAAACAAACCCATAGCATTAAAAAAACAACCAACCCCTAACCTATCAAGCAAACAAAGACCTGTTAAATAAGACAGTGAGGCTGTTCACACAAGCAGCCCCTACCCAGAGTTGGTAGGGCTGCTCGTGTGAAGTTTTGGGATGGAGTCCGATCCTGGCACTGCCTTCCCAGGTAGCCTGGGATTTTTACAAAACCATATGATTTACCTGGGTAAAGGGGCACTAGTGTGCCCTCTTACTCAGATTGTCACGCCCTCGATCTCGGACAGCGAGGAGGAAGGGGAAGCTGTCATCTTTCCAGGCGATGCAGGAGTGTCTGAGGGGCAGAGCCCAGCTGTCAGTGTTCATGAAACAGCTGTGGTTAATGATTCAGAACAGGCACAACAACCTGAGGCAGCAGAAATTGTGAAAGACCAATCTGAAGAAGAGCTATACAACCAGCCCCCGCTGACTCCGCAACAGCGGCGTGTCACGTGCCGCCGGGATCAATTGGAGACTATTAGGAGAAGCGAACGCCTATTACAGAGGGCTGATAAGCTTTGAATGCCTGCCAGCCGGGAGCTCTCGGCTTGCACTATAAATCACATCACCAGTCTTCTACTCACTGCTGAAAAACAACATTCGTCATCCCTTGTGCCGACAGCGTGCAGCCAAGTCCAGTTGAGACGAACTTCCCGAGCCGTATCCAGTTTCAGCAGCCTCGCTTTGTCTCGTGATCTTCCCTGGCAGTCGGCCAGACCTTGGCCATGTGCATGCACCATACAGGGCCATGTGCATGCTTGGGCTGTACACAGCCTGAGCAGACCCAGAGTCAGGTGCCTAGAGTACCCGACTCAGTGGAATCCCTCAGTGCACTGTGCTCATTGTGTGGTGCTTAGTGGGAAATGGAGGCCGGGATGCATTTTCCCAGCCTACAAATGCTGGGCAGCTCACAAAAATGCTGGTCCTGTGGGTGCACAAGCCAGGCAGCCTGGAACCATGCCAGATTGTTTGGGGGAAGGTAAGTGCTATTCATGCCTCCCCACCCCAACCCCTTCCACCGTCCCCAGCGCTCTCAGAGGTCATGTGAATGACCTCAATGGGTCAAGGCAGTCTAAAATAAGACAATGAGGGGGCCAGGCAGGTCTAGTGTGAGAGGGGTTCCAGCCTAGGTTCAATAGTTTAGAGAGGGTAGGCTCAAACTAGGAGTCTATCCTGTTGTTTTCCAGTACGAACATCCATCTTAAATCCTTGCTCTAGCTTCAGCTCTGGGCTCCAGCTAAAATCTGCAATTAACTGTTGCACCCCAGCTCCTTATTCGAGTTGCAGCCCATTTCCAGGTCTGGCTCTAACTCAGGCCCCAGTTCATCCACTGACTGCAGGGTCTCTGACTTAGCAAAAACAGAGGGAAAGGAACCCACCCATGACAAAAGCAAAAATGTATTAAGAGATCATATATTACAATAACACAACTGAGAATATATGCTAATGACCAATGAGACAATGGTTAGAATAATAATAACTAAACCATAAATTATAAATAACAGCTCATAATGGAACATAAATGATAATAGTCAGAACCATCTAGTGGGGATACTACTAAACAAGTCAAATGTGGGGCTGCAAAAGGACCGAATGAGGCAGGCAGGCTCTAAGACGGCTGTCCCTAACTAGCTGACATCAAAAAGCTGGCTGAATAAAAGCCAAGTAGTCTTGTTCAGCCACCTTTTATTCAGCCATCTTTTTGATGGTTCTGACTATTATCATTTATGTTACATTATGAGTTGTTATTTGTAATTTATGGTTTAGTTATTATTCTTCTAACCATTGTCTCACTGGTCATTAGCATATATTCTCAGTTGTGTTATTGTAATATATGATCTCTTAATTCCTTTTCGCTTTAGTCACGGGTGGGTTCCTTTCCCTCTGTTTTTGCTCAGTTGTATTCTCCTGACCGCCCTTGTTCTTGTCCGGGTCTCTGACTTAGACACCATCAGCTCCTGATCTGACACAACCTGTGGCCCCTGCCAGCTTTGAAATGTTCTTCTGAACAACTAGAAAGTACTGTAATCAGCAGCCATGAGATAATGGTCAAATCCTAATGCCTCTTTTTCTCTGCTCAGCACATTCCGCTGGACAGCTTTTCTGAAATACACCACAATATTTACTCTAAAGCTGGATAATCATTGTGATTATCTATAAAGTCACCACATACATCTTCAAATCTTTATATGGAGGGGAAGGCATTGTTCTCACTTTCTGAATAATCTAACACTAATAGCTGATATTCTTTCAGCCTATTTTTTTTCCCCACTGGTTTGAGGCAGGCACATAAATGGGTAGTAAATGAAGTCAGTCTCTGATGTGAGCATAAACATTCACCCTTCCAAATAATGGCCTCAAATTCCTGGAATGTACTTTACCATTATGTGGCACCAAAGCATCCATCATTCAAAGCGCAAACAAACTGAGATATCAGGGAAGCAGTGAAGGTTATGTTGAGCAGTTGCTCAATGTAAGACTTTGATTTACAAAGACTGCAAAGTTACTATGGAACAAAAAAGGACACAAACAAAAAGCCACACAGCTATTGTGCTACTTGATTATAAGTAGGGCTTTTTTTTTTAGGGCCTTAAATATATTCCACTAACACAATATGCAGCAACAAAGTAGTTGCAACATTGGAGATAATCTTCCTTTGATTCTAGGAAGGAATAGTTGGTTGTGCTTGGGGAAAATGTAATGTTGAACAAGAAAAGATGTCAGTTATAGCTTGTAATATTAGGACATGGCAAGATGACACATTTCTGTACCCTCTCAATTTGATACTTGTGCACTATTAAACCGGAGCCATAGGAAGGAAAGAAGTGCTTTATCTGGCAGTGGGGGATACTCTTTTTGGATACATTTTTATTTTTATTTCTTTTTTATTACATGCAAACTTTTAGTACAGCTTCAGATGATACAACTGAACCAGTCCAATGAACTCACAACTAGGAGCATGTACGATCAACTGCTCCCCCTCCCACCATTCCAGTTTTCATAGCTGTGTTCCAGTCTCATAATTGTCATTCAGTTTTCATAATTATTTTTCTATGACATTTAAATTGCATCTGAGAGGCAGTTTTAACTGCTTCCTCATGATTATGCAAACTGGAATGGCACACCAGGATGTGGAGCAAGACATGTGTTCACTCACATATCTGATTTTGTGGTATCATCTGAACTAGCCCATTATGTGTACTTTAAGACTGGAGAGTGCACAGTTTCCCATTATTTTTAAAAGCCAAACAAATTAATTAAATAAAAATTGTGCAAGAGATGGAGTGGAGAAAGTCCAGTCACTGCTCTTTGCCATTTATTAAAATTATTTTTTTATTATTTATTTACACAGTCAGACAGGTGTTATTGACTGGTTTGTTTTATCCAGACATTGAGTCCTTCCCAAGGACATGGGATGGCTGAATTTTATTATCAGTGTTGTTGCTGTTATAGATATCGTCGCAAGGTGATGGTGATTTCTGTGGCCCCTATGGTGTTGAGGTGCTCTTCAAGTTGTTTTGGAACTGCATCCAGGGAGCCAATTACCACTGGGATTATTTTGGTCATTTTCTGCCACAGCCTTTCAATTTCAGTTTGTAGATCTTTGCATTTTGTGATTTTTTTCTATTTCTTTTTCTTCTATTCTGCTATCCCCTTGTATTGCTATGTCGATTATTTTAACTTGTTTTTCTTTCTTCTCGACTACAGTGATATCTGGTGTATTGTGTGGCAGATGTTTGTCTGTTTGTAATCGGAAGTCCCATAATATTTTGGCATCTTCATTTTCTACCACTTTTTCAATTTTATGGTCCCACCCATTTTTGGCTACAGGTAGCTTGTATTTTTTGCAGATGTTCCAGTGTCATCCCTGCTACCTTGTCATGCCTTTGTTTGTAGTCAGTCTGTGCGATCTTTTTACAACAGCTGATTAGGTGGTCTACGGTTTCATCTGCTTCTTTACAAAGGCGGCACTTGCTGTTTGTTGTGGATTTTTTGACTTTTGCTCGTATTGCATTTGTTCTTAGTGCCCGTTCTTGTGCAACCAGTATTAAACCCTCTGTTTCTTTCTTCAAGTTGCCATTCTTAAGCCATTGCCAGGTCTTGGTGATGTCTGATTTTCCACTTATATTGTGCAAATATTGACCATGCAGGGGCTTATTTTTCCATTTTTCTGCTCGGTTCTTGACTTGTTCTTTCTTGTAGGCCTGCTTTGTTTCATTGGTGTTGAATAATTTCGCATTATTGACCATTTCAAGTGCATCTTCTTCACTGTCCTTGATATATTCTTCAAGGCCTCTTTTCTCCTCCTCTACTGTTTGATGGACTTGCAGCATTCCTCTTCCACCTGAGCTGCGAGGGAGGTATAGCCTATCTACATCACTGCGGGAGATCAGAGCATGATTGATGGTCATGATTTTCCTGGTCTTACGATCTAGCATCTCGAGCTCTGTCTGGGTCCAGTCTATTATTCCTGCACTGTATCTGATAATAGGTATAGCCCAGGTGTTTATTGCTTGTATGGTGTTCCCGCCACTGAGTTTGGACTTGAGGATTTTTCTAACTCTCCTGATGTATTCACTTCCAATTTTTCTTTTAACTTCAGTGTGTGCAATGTTATCAGCCTGGAGAATGCCCAGGTATTTGTAATGTTCTTTCTCTTCCAGGTTCTTGATGTTGCTTCCGTTGGGCAGTTCTATTCCTTCTGTTTTTCTTATTTTTCCTCTGTTCATTATTAATGTAGCACATTTATCTAGTCCAAACTCCATTGCTATATCGCTACTGAATTAAAAAGATAATTATTATTTCTTGTTTACACAGTCAGAAAGGTGTTATTGACTGGTTTGTTTTATCCAGACATCGAGTCCTTCCCAAGGACCTGGGATGCCAGAATTTTTGTTTATCATCATCATCATCATCATCTTGGCTACTCAAAATGATTTTTTAAAATAGAAAAATTGTTCTTTTGTATAAAATTTCAAAATATCATAAAATTGTATAGGGAGGAAGTGGGAATTGTGTGGGGGGGAGCGTGTCACTGTGTGTCACAGAAAATAGCCAAATGACTATTTGCAAATCCATTCCACACAGCAATAGCTAGTAAAAGATGTCCTATTTAAAGTTTTGTATTTTCCCACAGATGTCAGCATATAGGATGCTCAGAAAATGTGACCCCTGTACAACTTAATGTACAATAGATAAATACTAAATAAGTATTCATTGTGCAGGAGTCCCCATCTTTGATCTTAAGCATTACTCAGTAAAGGGGACTGTAAATGTGTGATCTGTTGAATCTTGACTATTGAATTCAGTCTCCCTAGAACAGTTGGTAATGTGAACAATTTATTTAAAAGGGTTCTTGTCACCACCCAGTGTTCCAGAATTCTGGGACTGCCCTCCAATCCATCCAATAGGAGGAAAACCTTTTTGAAGAAAGACTTGACCAGGATTGGCCTAAAAGACCCCTTGCAGTTCTTCTCCAAATCCAGTAGCTCTGTAGAGAATTGACGCAGATTCCTAGACTGTTCACTGGAGCTGGCTTCAGCAGGTTTATTCTTCTCCCTTTGGGGTCTGCCCAGGTAGGAAGAAAGGCATTCTCCTTTGTAGGCTTGGCCCTAAATATAGGCCTATAGCAGAGTTCTTCCTAGTACTAGGGAAAAGAAAGCCACAGGTTCAGTTGTCCTTAAAAGAATAATGCAAAGTTAATGTATCTGGGGAAAACAAAGAGCAAAAGGCGATATATTTGCCAATATTTCCATGTCCGTAGAATGAGTAGGCTAGATTTAGGAAGCTGTGCCTTTTATTTTTCAGACCAAAAGCAAATTCTTGTGTACATAGATAAAATGTCCTTGGGAAGTAAGAGCCTGACAAAAGCCGTCACAGACAGCACTGCTGACTGATCTTTGTGAACCACTTTCAGTCAATGAAAAAGCAATGCTAGAAAACTCTTTATTTGTTTTTTTAACCCTTTCTGTTTGACAGGGCAAGCTACAGTTTGCTACAGCTTTTCTACAGCGCTTGTAAAAGTTATTAATTCATTGAAAGCAACAAAATTACATTAAGTTCTAACATCAAACTTTGTAACTCTGTTCCTAAGAAAGTTGCTCAGGAAATGCCATATCAGCTGCGTGAACCCAGACATCCAGGAATACAAACCCCAGATTGAACTGTAACTATCTTGTTCCTATAAATTAGGCCTAGTTGACCACACCCCATAGAACCGGGAAGTCAATATGAACTCTGCCTTTCCCATTTCCTTCTGTCATTCATGATACGACCTAGTTTGCGACACATTTATGTGTAGTGATTCGCTGTGAAAAACTATTTTTCTTCTTCTTATAACACTTCCAAATAGCAGGCAACAAAAGTTTATGACATATATATTATTCTTAGCATATTAAGGAAAAACCTTTTTATTTAGCACTGAAGTTAGGGATTGTAATTTGTTTGGACAATAATTGTGTCACTGTTGTTTTCTGATGTTGTGTGAATAGGAGGTAGAAGAAAAAGCAAACTGATGTTGTGTGAATAGGAGGTAGAAGAAAAAATTTGGTAGGAAGCAGAGACAAATAATTTGATTATTTCTTACCCAGCTGATTGGTAGACTTGCATAATTTGTTAGAGAGAACATGAACTAATAAAAACAGGCAAACCGGTAAAGACACAAGACACCAGCAGTCCACATGGGCACTACCGTAATCTCTGCTCCAACTGCTGCTAGTCCGAACTGACTGGCAGAAGCAGTTTAGGGGATTCAGCAACCGTTGACAAACCAACACCACAAGGGCTGGGTCAGATTTCATGTGGGGCCAAGATTGAACCTTAGTTTTGCATGCCATATTTCAGCCTCAAGAGAATATGTCATTTAGGGATGTGCACGGACGGCTTGGGGCTAGGTGGTGGTGGGGTGGGAAGCAGTTCCCTAAAGCAGCAGATAAGAAGCTCCTTACCTGCTCGTCCCTCTCCCACCACTCTCTCAGCAGCAGCACCTACTCTCCAAATGGCCGCATAGGGCCAGGGGCACAAATAGGTAAGGGCTTTGGAGGCCCCTCCCCGCCACTGCGAGTGAAATTAAAAAGTTAAAAGTGTTTTTTGTTTAAGTTAACCTGCATTTTCCCCAGGAAGGGCCTCCCCAGAAGAATGCCACCACTGCTTCACCATGCCAAAAGGTCCAGGGGGGCCTCCTACAGCCACCCCACCCCCTGGTGGCAAGCCACGGTGCCAAAAACTTCAAGAATTCTAGCCACCATGTGTGCGGCCAGAGTGTGTGTGGGGTGAGCTGGGCAGGCCTTCCCCATGCATGTGGTGGTGGCGGAGCAGCAGCGGAGCAGTGGGCGGAGCAGGAGCAGCCACTGGGCCGGACAGTTCGTCTCAGAGGCTCTTGAGAACTGCGAGAAACTCCAGTGCACCTGCACAGTTAGAATAGAGTGTCGCAAGTCCCGACATCCCAGGTTTGTGACACTTTATTCTAACTGTACAGGTGAGCTGGAGTGTCTTGCAGTTCTCAAGGGCCACTGGGCCAAACAGTCAGGCCCAACGGTTGCTCCTGCTCTGCCCGCCGCCGCCACCCCTTGGCGTGGGGTGGACTACTCGGCTCACCCCCCCCACCCCCCAGCCACACACAAATTCTTTTAGTTTTCAGCGCCATGGCAGAGCAGCAGAGTGGGGTGGCAGCAGTAAGCCCCACATGGCCTTTGAAGGCCACAGGCCAGGTGCCCAAGGTTCGGGGGTAAGAGTGCTTCTGAGTAGGGCTGCGGCTCTGTTCCCTGCAGCTCCATGTGGTGTCGGCATGCACATGACTAGCATGCATCTGATTGTGCTTAGAATCTTTTTGTTATTATTATTTACATTTTATATCCCGCTCTTCCTCCAAGGAGCCCAGAGTGGTATACTACATACTTAAGTTTCTCCTCACAACAACCCTGTGAAGTAGGTTAGGCTGAGAGAGAAGTGCCTGGCCCAGAGTCACCCAGCTAGTATAATGGCTGAATGGGGATTCGAACTCAGGTCTCCCCGGTCCTAGTCCAGCACTCTAACCATTACACCACGCTGGCTCCATTTTGTTTCTTTTTAGACAGTGGGCCCTTTAAGGACAGGAAAATATCTTCTTTATTGTTTATTTTTCTATGTAAACCACTTTGAGCACTTTGTTGATAAGTTGTATATAAATATTTGTAGCAGGAGTAGTAGCAGAAATAGTAGAAACAGGAATTGTAGTTAGGAACAAGATCAGAACTAGCCATGACATCTGAATTGACCAATCCTGAATTATTCTGAGCAAAGTGTGTGAAATAAACTACTAACATCAAAGTTTGAAGTTGGTTCAGACTGTGGTTTATTTCAACTATTTTGGTTAGAATAAGTCAGGATCGGTTGGTTTGAACATCACAACTAATCTCTCTTGTTTCTAACCACAATCAGCCTAGAAGTCTTCCAGTTCGTTTGTGGGTGGGAGGAATGTACGCTCCCAAGACTGAGATAGGACAAGCAATACCAAGATTTAATCTTGGCTTTGCATGACATCTGAACAGCCTTCTAGAGTTAAACCTCCATTCAAGATAGTATATTTCCTCTCCATCCTCATTCTGTTTAGAGCTACAGATGCTAACAAAAGTACTAGCTTTCCCAAAATGCTCCAAAAAGGGAGAAAAGTATATCTTTAAAAAGTGTTTTTGGAACATCAGAACTCTGACACCCTATCAGAGCCAAAAGACATTCTAGCCCACCACATTCCTCTCCTCCACATATCGTCTTCCACTGCTTTTCAAAGGCCCAGGGGGGACCTCCTGCCACCACCCCACCCTGCCACTGCCCCACAGTGCCAAACCATGGTGTTGAAAACTCCAGGAATTCTAGCTGCCATGTGCGTGGCCAGAGTGAGCTAAGCAGGCCTCCTCCACCCCCGTGGGGGTGGCAGCAGCGGGCAGAGTGGGAGCAGCCGCTGCGCCAGACGCTCCAGCACACCTGCACGTATTCTAACTAGAATAGAGTGTCTTTTTAAATCAGGAAGCCTGAGAGGAGCACTAGGAATGGCAGCAGAAGGCAAAGGCAGGCATTTGCGGCCCTTACAAATCTGCTGCCTGAGATGATGGTCCACCTAATGGATTGGAAGTCCCTGCCATGGTGGCAAAGTTCTAGATATTTCAGAACCCTTCTTCCTTTCTTGTCTGTTCATGTAGCCTGACACTTTCTGCAAAGTGCAATGATATGGACTTTTAAAACTGATTTTTGGTGAACGGAGGTGTTGTAAGATGCTTCCTGTGCCCCAGCAAGTGCCTCAGATAAGGAAGGGAGAGGGTTATCTGGCACCCTTCTCCTTGGTCACATTCACTCAGATATATCCCTTGCTGAGAGCTGCACTTATACCCATTGACTTCTGTCTTCTACTCTTTGGCCCTACCCTGACTGGATCTAGAAAGCTCAGTACACAGTTAACAGTCCCACAGGGCTTCCCAGTCATCTTGAGAGAGGCTGAATAAGCTTCATGGGATTGCTTTGGATGTTGCAGCTCCATCTCACCTTCAGTTGCCTCTGCAGTAGGGGCTGCTGTCTTGGGCCAGTCTGTGGCCATTCTCCTGCCTTGTTTCCTCCTTCATGGTTGATTTCATGTTGCCAGTTAAGCTCTTATGGCTCACACTCATTCTGGGGTTCAGCCCTCCTTGTTGAGTTGCCAATCCCAGACAGAGATAATGCAGAGGAAACACACTGCAAACCAAAGGCTTGAACAGTGTGTTTAATATGGATCCGTGTGAACATATGGATTCTTGTATTCTAGTAGAGTAGTGTGCTACATTCAGGTTATTGGGAGAAATGAAGGCCCACTAGGAATATGAGTCAACTGTTGACTCATACTCCTAATGTGCTTTTATTTCTCCCAATAACCTGTATGTTATTGGTTTTCTTCCCGGGGCATTAAAATGTCTTTAGCTGATCTGGTTTCATCTGATTAATGCATACTAACCTTCATCTGAGTCATGGATGTTAATCCATTGAGTATCTGGGAATCTCAATAGAGGATCTAGCTTCAGAGGAGGGATGGAACTAGAGGACATAGAGGACCCTAAAGATGTACATATCAAGCAGTATAAAAATAACCCTACAGTTCTATGGTTTTAAATGATATGGAGGACTGTTACAGAAGCAATGACAGGAAGGCTGTATATCCACTGATCAACAGCTATTATAAGTGATTCAATATTTTGCAATATATCAGTTGAATTAATAATCTCATATAAAGGTGACAAATAGTAATTTAAGAGAATCTGTGTAAGTACCATATTGAGAACTTATGCTGGGTCAGTTTGAACAAGGACAGCTGAGCACCTAGAAACAGCTATATTATAACTAATTTCCACGTCTGCCCAGCTGACCATTGTGTGTGTGGGGGGGGGGCAGGGTGCTGAGGCATTCAGTTTCAATAAAGGTGATTTAGAATAATATATGTTAGCCATTAACAGCCTAAACGGGGGAAAGAAGGAAATTAAAATTCATAGAATCAGGATGCTGGCTGATTAGGAAAGTAGCTCAGTGGAAATGAAAAAAGGTAGCATGGCACAACACACAGGAATGTTGCCTAAAACAGCAAAGGAAGAATGGCAGGTCTAAAGATGTACGTTTTAAAAAGAAAATCTAGCTAAAGTGACATACAACTGAATAAATGTAAATCAAAGGCAGCTGTTGCCTTCATTTGCCATTTTCCTTCATTCATGGCTGCAGAAATCTCCACAGGTTGTGGAAGCAGCGTGATTCTGCTGTGATGAAAGAATATGGGGAGCATGATTATATCTCATTTGGTCTGAGTAAGGAAATAATGTTTCTGACCAAAAAGCCAGGAAGGTTCATTGGAACTAGGGTTATGGCCCAATCCTATGTTCTGATGACATACAGACTCCAATACTGGTGATTCATTGTCAGTAAATCTCCCGACATGTGTGCAGCTCAACAAGCCCTGGCATATCCAGCTAGAAGGATCTCAAGCACTAGGAGAATTGGAGAAAATTTCTGCAGGAGAAGCTGGGTAGTTGTTAGCAGAGTAGATAATACTGGACTAAATAAACCAATGGTCTGATTCAGTGTTAGGCAGCTGCTTGTGTTCATATTCTCTGGGACTGAAAATCATCCCAACCCCTGCACTAATGCTGCTGTAGGAACTAACCGTGCTTTAGCAGCACCACTGTTAAGTACCTGCATGGCTTTGTAAATGGCTTTTGGGGAGGGGAAAACGGGATGAGAAGTAAACTTGGCATACTAATAGTTCCTTACACAGCATATCAAGAGTCACTACAGCATGCCTGCCTCACTGTATCTGGTTAAGTAGGCTCTTGCCTTCAAGAGTTCATGTGCAATAAATGAGGTTATCTCCAAGGTGCCTGCAGGCCTCTCTGAGGCTATTCCCACGATCAATGAAAAGTGGGCTAAGGGAGCTTAGCCCACTTTCCGTGGAGCGTGGGAACCACCAGGCTAGTGGGCAAGCCCAGTGCTCCCAAGGCGGCTAGCCTGCCTAAAACATCCTCCCCTTAAATGACGTTAATGGAGCAAGTGCTCTGTTAACCCCATTTTGTTGCTCGTGTGTCACTGCAGTGTGCTGCAACACACGAGCAGACCTGTGGCTGGAGGCTGCAAGCAGCCTCCTGGGCTTGGGGATCTCTCCCGGATGCCCTGCGCATTCGTGCGGGGCATCCTGGTACTTGCAGGGATCATGTGGTCCCCAATCCCAGCAGCCCCTGTCGGCTCCGTGATGGAGCCAGCTGTTGTATGGGTGGCTGATCCAGCCGCCCAGCTACATGTGGCCGCTCATCTGTGAGGAGAGCAGGCTAAGCTGCTCTCCCTGCAGAACCCCGTCAGGCACTTTGCATGTGTCGTGTGAAGCGCCTCTTTGTTTTCTTAGTTGCAACAGATTGATGCATGGCAACTCTTCCAGAATCTGCCTCAATAGTGCAAGGACACTGCAGCAAAGCACTCATGGGGCTTTCAGACGGCAAGCTGAAAAGTACTACGTGGCTCTGTACTCTGTATGTAAGACAGAATGCCACTTTAGCTGCAATTGGACCAAGCTCTGTTTTACTGTTACAGTTGAAGTGGCAGCATAAAATCAGAAGGCCTTGCTGTGAAATCAGTGGAATTTCCTCCCATATAAATAGGATCTCTGTGTAACAAAGAGCCTATCTGTAGTTTTATCTGTGCAAAACATATTTTCTTACCAAATCATGGTAAGAAATAATTTTGTTGTCAAAATATTTAGCCATGTTGAAGCAGCTAGATTTAAACTGTTTGCCAGTTTAGTCCCAATGAATTAAGTAAAACAAAATAATCTCATTTAAATATACTCTGGAACATCACTTCTACTCCGATCCTTAATACACTTCATGAAAAGTAAATCAATTTAAATCAAAATATTTGACACTGACTATTTCAGCATGCTGAGGTTTTGTTGTAATCTATCTAATAATCTTTTATGTTTTGTTGTTGAGACATTTGGATTCAGGGAGAGGCACAGGTGGTACCACTGCTGCTCCCCACACCTTGCCACGCTAGAACGTGTTGTTCATTTTCTCCTCCTCACCTTGCTGAGGTGCAGCTCTTCTTTGCCCCTTGACTTGAGCTGGGGAACACCCCTGCCTTGCCTGGTGTCATAAACTGAAAATGCTCAAGTGTTGCTGCTGCTGCCCCAGCAGCATGGCCCAAGGATGCTGAGCAGTTAGCTGAAGATTGGGGGGGGGGGTGTCATCATATTTTCCTCTGCCTCAGGCAACACAAATGTCTTGGACTACCCCTTTTAACTGAGGGAATGTGGACTACTAAATTGTGCACTCTTGGTTGAGGAACATGCTAAGTTCTGTTTCTAGTGCTGTTAATAGACAGCACCACCCCTGCATCTTGGAGGTATAGCTTTCACCATGAGCAAGATCATTACAGAGGCAAACGTTCAATGCTAGGAGGGAAAACAGGCCTCCCTTTGGTCCAAAGCCTGAACCAGTGCAAACAGCCTGGAGAAGCAAAGAAACCCAGGTCCTTGATAATTAATGAAGCTGAATTGTATTTGGAGCAAACAGGAGTCTTAGAGAAAAGACCAGCCTTGAGAATCTTAGTTCTGAGGGCACCCACCACAATGCAGGTACAATCAAGGAAACTGCAATCAAGGAAACTGACTATTAATTAGATGTGGCTTACTAAGGCTGTTTGGGTGATTCCTCTGAATGTCAACCTCCCACCCACGCATTTCTCCCGGCCTCCACAACAGACATTCCTAATTATCACTGCTGATTCTTGAGCCTTCCTGCCTTTCCAATCATTGCTGTAAGACTCCAATAGGACGCACCTATAAATAGCCTTTGCTTTGGCACATAGAGCTGAGAGAAGGAGAAAGGGCGAGTTCTTACACAGGATTGAGATGGTATGGTCTGCACTCTACTGCTCTGAAGCCTTAACTGGTCAGGTGCCCACTTTTGCACATCCCCTCTTAAGATGAATCACTGGACTGCTGAGTCCCAATCCTGAACTGAAATCACTATTCTTGGGCAATTCCTTGTGTGAGCTTCCCCCTCTTTTTTTTCCCTTTCTTTCTTTTTCTTTTTTCTTTTCTTTTCTTTTCTTTTCTTGCTTTTTTGGGTGGGGAAGAAACCTGAATAGAACTGCCCTGTACATCCCTGGACCTTAAAGCTAAATCACTGAAACTTGGACTACCACTGAAGCAGGGCCATTCCCTGTGGGAGTTTCCTACAGGCTAACCCCTATGACAGCCTCAGAATCCCAGTGCTCCCCTGACTGGCTGCTGGCATGTGGAGTGCCTTAGGGCCTTGATGCTTGGTGCCAAGTTGGCACCCTGCTGCCTATCCTTGCCTATCACTCTAGCAGCACTTTTGCAGACAGAACCCCTTGGACTTAAGAACATACAAACAGCCCTGCTGGATCAGGGCTGGACCAAGGCCTATCTAGTCCAGCATCTTGTTTTGCACAGTGGCCAGCCAGATGGCTCTGGGGAGACCGAAGGCATGAGGTGAGGGCATGCGCTCCTGATGTTGCTCCCCTGCCACTGGTGTTCAGTGTTCTCTCTAATTTTTTTCATCTGTGTGCGGACTAAGTTTTGTTCTGGGTGGCGTATCATAAAATAGAAGATTAACATTGCTCTTTATTCTCTCTCTCTCTCTTTCTCTTTCTCTCTCTCTCTCTCTCTCTCTCCCCTCTCGGTCCACATTCCAATGTCAACCTTGCGTTTGGGGCATTATATAAATGTATTAAATAAATGTAAATAAAAATGCATTAAATAAATAATAAACCAATTGCAAGGTTATCTAAGCCTCCACCTTATTCCCCACCCATCCCCTCTCTCTGTTCCTGGAAGCTGGCTTCACTTCCTAGGCTTGTTCACATGACTGACAGCATGGTAGGAGAAGCACCCAGCCCAGTGTGCTCCCGATTTTCACTCATGTGCCTTCAAACTAGGTAGGAGTTGGGGAGCATGATTGTGTGTGAGGTGGCAGCTACGTAGAATGAGCACACCCTAACCAGATTCCATCCCCAGCATTTTACCGAGGCAGGAGAAAAAGCCCTCCTACTCAGCTGCCGCCTTGCACACGATCATTGTCCCCGCCTGCTACCTTAATGTTTGCAAGCACAAGACTGCAAATCAAAGCACACTCAGCTTTTCTCCCCAGGCTGGGTGCTTCTCTTACCCAGCTGGCAGTCATGTGAACAAGCCTCCTGTATGACCAAGGTTGCCAAATATATTTTTGGATGGTGCTTCTACTCTGTAGAAAATAAATGTTCTTTTTTTAAAAAAAAAAAATCTTTGCTGAGGAACCCTAAATGAGGTACTGATTGGCTGCTGACACTCATGTGGATCATATGGTACTATGATCTGTAGGTTATTTACACTTGCTGATTTAGTTCTGCATAATTACCCCACTTTGGTCTCAAACATATATGCACGTGTATGCAGGATACATGGGTTCGGGTAAGCATGGCAGCAGTACTTTTGCATCAAACTATTGATCAAGGCACAAAATACCTTACATAGGAACATATAAAGCTGCCATATACTGAGTCAGACCATTGGTCCATCTAGCTCAGTATAGTCTACACGGACTGATAGCAGCTTCTCCAAGGTTGCAGGCATCAATCTCTCTCAGCCCTATCTTGGAGATGCCAGGGAGGAAACTTGGAACCTAGATGTTCTTCCCAGAGCAGCTCCATCCCATGAGGGGAATATCTTAACAGTGCTCACACTTCTAGTCTCCCTTTCATATGCAACCAGGGCAGACTCTGCTTAACTAAGCTGAAAAATGACATGGCTTCTTACAAGAATCCCTGAAGGCCCACATACAGTGGACCAGGTCTCGCAATCAGTGAGACCTGGTTTGGGGCAGTGAGCAGGGCGGGGGCTCTGGCTGGATCGGCCACCCACACGATTGCCGGCTCCATGACAGATCCGGTGGGGGCTGGGGGAGCGGGGGCACGAGCGCGCAGGGCATGCTGGCGAGACCCCCGGAGCCGGGAGCCGGCTTTTCACCTCCCCTCTGGGGGTCTCCTCATGAGTAGGTGTGGCGCCAAACCGCACCGCAGCTACTCACAATCTAGAAAACCAGGTTTGTGGAGCGTTCGCTCCGCAAACCTGTTTTTAGGGCAGGGGTTCTTGAGCGGGTTACCCGCTCTAGAACCACCGGGCTCGCAGCCGAGCCTGGTGGTTCTTACGATCTGCAAAAGTCAGGCTAGGCTCTCCTAGCCCGATTTTTGCAGATCGTGAGAATAGCCCCTATGTGTTTGGAATACAAGAATAATACTATTGAGGGCTGTAATGTGATAAAGAACATATGATAATAATATATCTAAAAGGAAAGCCCTACAACTGAAGTCTTTCTCTTTGAACATGTAATACAAAATGCTAGCATTTTTTCATTCTAAACATTTCAGTAGCTTCTTTCATATATTTTCCTGGCCCTGTTGCCCTGATTTGGACGGAGGAAGGAAGGAAGAGTCATTACTTCACAATCCGCTTTTAATCCTGACACACAGCCCCTTTTATTCAGGGTTTGCTTAGAAATCCAAAATACCAATAAAAGATGAGAGAAAGGAAACAAGAGGGAAAAGAAACTGAGAATACATAAATCAGCACTCTACTTCTTTCCCTACCACCTCAACAGATCAGCTATTCCAAGCTTGCTATATTATCTTTCAGTAGCATTGTTTTAACCTACAGTAAATTGATGTATTCAATCAAAAGATACCTTCATTTAAAAAAAAAAATCTATCCATTCCCATCCAAGTTCTAAAGTTACTACTTTGTTGGGGGGGGGGGCTGGAAAGGGTCAGATTTGGAAATTATAGACCCTAAACTGGACCCTTAAACTGACCGTCTTTTATCGGTATATCTATCATCTATTTATTATTAGATTACCTGCTAACGTTCAAAGAGAGAGAGTGGGCGGGGCAAGGGGGGAGAGAAGCAGGTATCTATGATTAGATAGCCAGATAACTTTCAAAGAGGTTGCTAATCAATCAACACCAGTCCTACATTTTCCCCAGTAACTTCTGCAAAGTACACACCAAAATCAAGAATAATTGACTACAGTGGAGACTTAGTTACAGAAATTGCAGACAATTATTTATGTGTATATTAAAGTATTATAAATGTCTATGGGATGGATTAAAGGTAGAAAAGGATTTCCTGGAAAGCTGATAATGATTTCATAGGTATTGGAACAGAAGAATCCTGTATAAATATTCACCAAGAAATGTTCAGTATTATGATATCTTATAGGTCAATGATAAGAAAATAACCATTAAAATGGGGTATTAATATTTCGGTGATTCCCTGTTTGGGTGTTGGTATATTAAAGTTGCTGGCTTGCCGCTCATGGAAGAGCAGGGCAAGCATGCTGGCTTCATGGATGTGGAAAGCCCATGTACATTGCTGGGAAATGTGCAGAGTCTCGGTGTTCCTGGCAGCATAGCCCATGTGGGCACGCAATCCATGCATCCCACAAAAGAAGGAAGGTCATCTGGGGGGAAGGGAGGTTCAACCCTACCTCCACACACCCCACATCATGTAAAGGTCATGTGAATAAACTTACTATGTATTGTCTTTGTTTCTGTACTTTTAATATATATAAAATAAATAATTGGTTGATTCACTGAACTTTTCTGCTGTTCCCTCCAGTAGACTCGTTGGCTAGTTTCAAATTGTAAAATCATATACAATACATACAAAAACACAAAATGTCATAAAACCATAACTGAAAATGATCAAGACACAATAATCATAAAATCCGGTTAAAACCATCACCAAGGAAGCGTTCGGCTTCAGAAACATATAACAAGGCTGTTATCATGAGCAGCCTAGCCCTGGCTAGGGCAGACAAGCCTGGGCTAGGCTGCTCATGTGGAGCACCGGGAGCCACACGGATCCCAACACTCTTGCCCAGATGAACCCCACTTCCCACCTAGCCCAGCTCTTAGCTGAGATCAAGCAAGCGACCACTCCCTTAACCCAGCAGCGCAGGTCATGTGGGTGCAGGTTTGCGCACCCCAAAAACTAAGTGATAGTCTAGGGGAAGGTAGGTTGAATCCTGCCAGCCTACCCGCCCATGCAGTCGTGTGAATAGCCCCAACAAGACATCGTTCCTAACCACCACAGGAGAACTCACCTGCTTATAGAACAACTAGAGGCTGGGATACTGGTGAACAAGAATAGGAGGAGAATTATAGAAAGTGTCAGGCTCTGGTGTGGCTCCAAGCTAGGCTGCAGCTGGTGCCTTAGATTGTGGAGCAAGAAAACAAGGGTCAAAGTGGCCAGACACAGCAGATGTGGTTGAAATATGCTGGAGCCAAGTGCCAGTTTGGGTAGACAGAGCCAAAAGGCACATTCAGGGCCAGACAAGTATGGCAAGGTGAGTTGAAGCTATGCAGTTGGCTCTATAGAATGAAGTTTTTCAGCTTGAGGAACTGAGTCCAAAGCAGCTGTTGTATGTGCTAGTCAAACCCCTACTGCAGGGGCACTCAAACATGGGTATACCCCAGATGTTGTTGGACTACAACTCCCATAATCCCCAGCCACAATGGCCAAAGGTGGAGGATTATGGGATCAGTAGTCCAACAACATCTGGGGACTCAAGTTTGCGGATTCCTGCCCTACTGGTTCCTCAGATCACCTGGGCTGAATTTCTGCAATTTCCAGCATATGGTGGAAATACCATCATATTTCCAGCATACAAATTCCATGTTCTGCACCCATTATCTTACAATCATTCAAGAGAGGGGCACACAATTTTTGACAATTCCCCTTTATTGCCCCCTTACCTTTCCCAAAAATCTGTTCCTGTACACCTGCAGCTTTTACCAGTTGTTCTTGGAACCTGCAGCAGGACCACTCCAGTTAATATTATCAGTCAAATAATATTAAGTACAAAATCTCTCATATTTTGTACTTAATAATATTAAGTACAAAATCTGCAAGTACAAAATCTTTCATATTTGGACCAAACTGGTTTCTCAGGTTGAAGCAGTGGCCAGGAGTGCTTTTTATCAGCTTCAGCTGATACGTCCACTATGCCTATTTCTGGAGGTAAATGACCTTAAAACAGTAGTGCCTATGCTGGTAACCACCAGGCTTGACTACTGTAATGCACTCTGCATGAGGCTGCCTTTGTATGTAGTCTGGAAACTACAACTAGTACAGAATGTGGCTGCCAGGTTGGTCTCTAGGCCAGTCCAAAGGGACCATATAATACTGATTCAAAGAATTGCACTGGCTGCCGATATGTTTTCAAGCAAAATACAAAGTGGTGGTCATTACCTATAAAGCCCTATATGGCCGAGGTCCAGGGTACTTAAGAGAGCACTTTCTTTGTCATGAACACTGCCGCCTATTAAGATCATCTGGGGAGGACCGGTTACGGTTTCCAACGGCTCGTTGGGTAGCAACTCAGGGCTGGGCCTTCTCTGTGGCCGCCCCAGGACTTTGGAATGTATTCCCTGTCAAAATAAGAGCTTCTTCATCTCTGATTGCTTTCTTAAAGACCTTAAGACACACATGTTAATTAAAATTAAAACTGTTTTGAAGTTTCAATCATTTTATTCTGTGAAATAGTTTTACTCTCTGAACTGTTTTTGTTTTATTCTGTGAACATGGTTTAACTGTTTATCTTTTTTTATGTTGTAACTCGAATTGTGTACACTGCATATATATATATATATATATATAGAGAGAGAGAGAGAGAGAGAGAGAGAGAGAGAGAGAGAGAGAGAGAGAGAGAGAGAGAGAGAATAGGCTATAAGGGCTTTAGCATCCTGAATAAAACCAGCAATCTCATAGGCAGCTTATGCGGACACAAGATCCACCAAATACATTCTTTTATCTACTCTGGTTCATAAATGGGCTGCCACCAAATTCAAAAGTGGAGCATTAAGGTATCCACTTTTCTCAGGGAAAAGGCAGGTGTGAACATGTCCAAAAGCCACTCCTTGAATCAGTGCAAAGACAGATAAAACAGCTGTTTTATCTGCAAGTAATACATATTGTTCTTAGTTAATTAGCTGTAGCATTCAGTATTCCCATTGTTGAATTACTTGAAACCAAAATCAATTTCAGGCCCTGTGAATATGCCACTAGTATCAAATAAAACCTGACAAAACAAACCCGATTCTCAGAGACCTTATCAATGGATAATAATGTAATTGCTGAGCTCTGATGCCTTTCCTTTGTACTTGTCAGAAGATGCTATTTGTTACTTTCGCGGTTGTTCCTTTTTGCTCTGCACAGGAAGGTTAAGGATAAGACTTCAATTTTATAAAGCAAACAGACCTACCAATAAGTTCTATTTGCTAAGGGAGAAAACACTGAATGCATATAATATTTTGTTAGAACAGCTAAATACAATTATTTAATGAGTGGTTTATTTCTCATGTAACAGCAACGGCTGCTCTAAGCACATGATTATAACATGATTAATGTTATAATCATGTAAACAGCAGTCCTCAAGCTTCTTTGCCTATCAAAGCTGGCCAAGACTGTGAAGCACCCTAGGCAAGTTTCAACCTGCTGCTTTCTTTTATTCCACTGCCAGCCAGATGCCCCAGGAATCAGAGCCTGATAAAGATGGCCATTCCATGTTATCCATCTGGCAGCTGGGGTATACTGCTTTGGAATACAGAAGTTCTGTTTTCAGCTCTCATAGCTAAATAAATAAATATAATTAGTCAATTAATTAATTACTAATAAACCTATCTTCCATAAATAACTTCCATACTTTTAAAAGCCATCTAAGTTAGTGAGCATCACTACATCAATAAATCCCTGAGGTTAGCAATATGAACCTTTTTTTTGTCCTGAACCCCTGATCAGTTCCACTGGTTGACCCTGAATTCTACTGTTGTGGCAGAGAAACACCTAGCTGTCAGCGCACACTGGAAGCGCTCTCCCCAAGATGCCTCCATGCGGTGCCAGCATGCAGAAGGCCACCATGCATGCACACTGATAATGGTGGGAGATATAATGCAAAGGACACTAAACAATACTTAAAAGAACAAGAAATTAAACATGAGAGAACAGCTTATACTCCAGAGCAAAATGGGAATGTGGGGGGCAGAGAGAAAGAACACAACTTTGAAATGTCTAGAAGTATGCTTCTTGACTCAGATCTGGAAAACAACTACTGGGGAGAAGCTGTAATGACTGCAACTTATTTGCAGAACAGACTTCCAACTAAAACTAAAGGAATTACACCTTTGAACTGGGAGAAACCCTAGCTTGGAGCATATTAAAGTATTTGGGTGCAAAGCATATGCATATATACCTAAAGAACTAAGAAGAAAATTAGATTACAGAAGCAAAGAAGGAATATCCATAGATTATGCATTGAATAGCAAAACCTACAGAATACTTCTGTAGAACCTACAGATCCTATCACAGAGACTGTTAAACTGTGCATATTTTGATGAGAGGCAAAAGTCAAATGCCAATGTGATGTCTGACTGTGACCTGGATTTTCCAATAAGTGAAGAGGCTAAACAGCAACCACAGTAACAAAATAAACAAGTAATAATAGTCTTTGATATAATAAAGAGGTCCAATTAAGAAAGGGAAATTGAGATGGAACAAGAACTGAGACTCTCAAGCAGAGTTAATAAAGGGATCACAACTAAAAGAAAATGCTAGAACCTACAGACTGGCACAAAACTGAACACATTGCAGATTCAGAGATACATAAATTGCTGCAATCGGGAAAGGAAAAGATTGCATTACATCATAAAACAAACCATGGAACTCGGAATTCAAGAACAAGATAATGAGAAGGAGAATGTTGGAATTTTGTCATAGACATTGTCTCTGTTATTTGTATGGGGCATGCTTCTCTATTTGAATGTATCTATGTATTGACTTGGGGGCTGAGTCACTGTGTTGTTTGTCTTCTCTTCACTTGTTACCTTGAATTCAAACTGAGTGGTTCTCCCTCTCTCTGCATAAGAGACTGCTAGTCTGTTTATTGTTTTCTTCCTATGTTTTAGTTAGTAATAAATATCAAACTCTTGTTTCTCAGTTCAAGTTGGTTTTTTTGTTCAATTACTTATAGAGGATAAGTAATTGATCTGCAACAAGAATGAGCTGACTGCAGGAAATATAAACCCAGTTTTTCAAACCATCCTAAGCTAATAATTTTTTTTTAATTCACCCACTGAAGTTTTTTGTGAAGTCTTTACTGAATATTAGGTTAACAAACAAAAAAAGAACTTGACTTTTGAATCACATGATCAGCTATAATGTCAGGATAACACAGTCATTTTTTTCAAGTGTGTCAGTTCCAGAGGTCATGCTGGGAACTCTCTTGTAAGCTAATCAGCAAAACCATGAACCAAAGTGTCCTAACCTTGAGTACAGGTTTCCCAGATGTGCAGGAAGAATATAATATATTGTCTCACTTAAAGATACAGGATGCTGTTTAACTCCCATTAAAAACTGGAAAGAAAAAAGATTGAACTTGGCTCTTTCAAGTTTTGAAAAATAATGTTCTCAGAAATTATGTGCTTCAACATATTTCTACAATGATATATTTTATACGTTTTGCATGCATTACATTTGTCACAAACTTGATCAACGGGGAAAAAATCAGGGTGAATATGCAAAGCTGGTACCTTATGTCGCTTATCTTCCCCTCAATTGTTCCAAGGGCTTCTGCAGATTTAGATACCCATTTACACAATTCAGCAGCTAAAGCCTGTAGTTCTCATTTTAAAGCTGTTCATAGATTTAGTTAAATCTCTTTTGGTACCACATGGTTAGCCTTCTCTTTGAAATTTTATCCAGATTACTTATTATCGGTCTCAGAAAGACATTCAAGGTTTAAGGCAAGAATAAATCTCTATTGTAACGATATGCCGTACTAAAACACAGTTTACTGTTCATCCTAGCTCTGAGCTTTGGGGCTCACAGTTTTGTGAGGGAAGCATTTACTAAATGAGAGGGCACGTTCAAATGTCACACAGAAGCACGATTCAAGGTTAGTTTTGGGTGACTTACTCAAGTTTTAGGAATTCACACCAGGGGTGGCCCAAGGTTTTACAGTGCCTGAGGCTAGGTGCAGAATGCTGCCTTGCCTACCTCCCTGGTAGGTGCCAGGCCCCTTTCAAAACTAACCTTTGCAAGCTCTGAAAGTACATGGGGAGCAGCAGGGATAAGGAAAAATTGCTAAGAGCCACCTCCTTCTCTCCTCATGCGCGTGCTCTGTCTCCTCCTCTTGCCCCAGCTGCTGCTCATCAGCTCAGTGAGAGCTATGAAAAATGGCATCAGAAGCTTCGTGGCTGGAGAGGGGAGGTTGCACCACATCCACGGCCATAGCTAGTGAGTGAATTTCTGAGGGGCCCCCCAGCTCCATCCCTCCCTATTTTCTTCATTATCTCCCTCACTCCAAGGGGCCGCTGGGGAGAGGGGTGAACGGGGCCCCTCTCCCCTAGATATGCCCCTGACCACATCTTATCCCTTTCTCCAGGTCCCCACTTGCCTGGTTGTCCCCAACTCTTAGGGCGTTGCTCACCAGTCTGACCCAAATTATTGGTCAGAGCTCCTTCATATAGTTGCGTGCAGCCCAAGCAGTTCTTGCAAAAGCTGGGATTTCATGAAACTCCTGTCTCCAGGTCTTGTGAGAGTGGTGAAGCCTACCATGCTTCCTCCTCCTGTCCCTGTCCCAGCACCAGAGGCCTCCACCGCAGTTCAGGTGCCCACACGGCTATCCCCCAGGAAGGGGGAAATGAGTGAGCCACTAGGGTGCATGTCGGCGCCTCTGGTGCCGCCTCTGGTGCCCCCTCCATCCTGCTAACGCCCCAACAATACTTCTTCTTTTGTGAGGACAGGTGCTCCTTGCAAAGTTCATAAGGTTCAGGTCAGTCCCAGTGAGCTGCTACAGTGGGAAGGCAAATTTTGTTGCCATGCTGGCAGCCTAGTAATTTGCAACATATGGCATATGTTGCAAATATATGCTTCAGCTTGTCTTAGGAAAGGGCTGTTCCCAGCACACCTACAAGCCTCCAGATAATTCTACTTCCAGTTTAGGTTAGAAACAAGCCCTAATTGGACATGATGCCTGAACCAATTGATCTTGGTTTATTCCAACCAGCTTCCCTAAAATAAATGAAAATATGAAATACACTTTAAACCTTGGGTTCATATGTTGGTTTATTTTACAGAAGTTGGTTAGAATACACCAAGACTGGTCAGATCAGATGACCTGATTGACAACTCTCAGTTTGTTTCTATCTATATCAGACGTCGATTTATTTGACTCAAGTGTGGGCAGGGTAGTGGGGAACATGCCTTCCCAAAGTTGGAGGAACTCATGCAGAATCAAGTTTTAACCATGATTACATAAGACATCAGAACCAACCAAGGGACACACAAAAGATCTCATGGCTGTCTCATGTGTTATAAAATTAGTAAGTACACTGCTGCGTGTAAATCGAATGAATGAATGAATAAATAAATAAATAAATATGTCATGTATATGTCAGTATAGGCCTTTAACAGGTGAGGCAAAAATATGCCTTTTCTGGACTATGTGTACCAAAGGTGAGTTATGCATATTCATCGCATATTTTTAAAAGACATGTTTTCATTTCTCATTACACTGTGGATGCACAAGAAGTATATGTGGTACACATTCTAGTTTTATCATGTGAAATAACTCTTCTTCTAACTTTATGGGCATGCCATTGTATATGGATGTTATACGTTTATTTTCTCCAACTATAGGATAATAGTACATTTATAGTAACTATAGTATAATAGTACATAAAAATGCATTTACATGGCCTAAACCCAAGCAGGTCCAGCAACGAGAGCAGCCACTGCAAATGATCTGGGAGGGAAGAAAACAAGCCACAGCTATGTAGCTTGTTCACCCTTCCCGCCCAGCTCAGACTGCTTATCTCTCTCTCTATCTCTCTCTCTCTCTTTATGTTCACCTCATCCCAGGCTACATAGGCTGTCATTTGCACAGCTGGGGATAGGAATCACCACTGGGGGATGTTAAGCAACCCCATTTAACCAGGGTTAACATGGTCATGAGAATGCAGTCATAGTATAACATTTTATTATCCAGTAATACTGGTCCCTATAGCCAAGATAATAGCTGACATCTGACTACATAGCTCATGACTAACTTTTCCTAATAACTTCAGTTGCATAAATTCCTCAACATGTCAGCCACCACTTACTCTAAAGCAAATTCTGTTCAGCAAAAATCATTTGCAGTGCTGGTTGTATTGTGATTGGTTTCGGGTTTTTCAACTTGTTGTAAGCCACCCTGGTCACCTTAAGTGACGCAGAGGGGAAATACTTGACTAAAAAGCAGAAGATTGCCGATTCGAATCCCCACTGGTACAGCAGCGATATAGGAAGATGCTGAAAGGCAACATCTCATACTGCGCGGCATCATCTCATACAGCAATAATCTGATACGGCAATGGTAAACCCCTACTATATTCTACCAAAGAAAACCACAGGGCGATGTGGGCGCCAGGAGTCGAAATAGACTTGACGGCACACTTTACCTTTAAGCCACCCTGGTTAAAAAAAAGTTGAAAGATGGGATATAAATAATGTGTAACCAAAGGTTTCCCTACCACAGGAAAATAAACAATTGCAACAGGGTAATGACTTGATTAGCAAGATGTTGCCAGTTGGAATCTCTGCTGGTATGTTTCCCAGACTATGGGAAACACCTATATCGGGCAGCAGAGATATAGGAAGATGCTGAAAGGCCATCATCTCATACTGCACGGAAGAAGGCAATGGTAAACCCCTCCTGTATTCTACCAAAGACAACTACAGGGCTCTACAGTCGCCAGGAGTCAACACTGACTCGACGGCACACTTTACCTTTTATATTAGAACAATTCAGAGGGGAATTCAAGGGGCAAAACTGAAGCTACTCAGCACAAATTCCCCAGCCACACTGAAGAAGGAAACAGCCGAACCTGCAAAAGGGAAGTGTTAATTTTAACAATTTTAATTTTAACGAGGAGCCCTGGAAACCCTTGATAGCTCTTTTTCTACACTGGACAGGATAGTGCTGCTGTTAATGTTCCTTTTTTTAAAAAGTCAAATTTTCTATGCTCCTTAAAAGAAACATGAGGGAACAGCTGGATGGCAATGGTGTGATGTCCTGAAGTGTTACATGGGCATTTCAGAACTACATGCCACTGCAGGACTCTAAAACATGGCAATGGAGGACAGTACCAGAACTACTGACTTCTTGCACAGTCTCATGTTGCTCTCTGTATCTACTGCTACTCCCAATGGAAGTAGTGTGTGACTGTGCAAGTGAAGTCAGTAGTTCTGGTACTGCCCTCTTTCACAGCACCATTGCCACATGTGTTAGAGCTTCATGGCTGCATGGGCAGTTCTGCAGTGCCTGTATTATCCTGAGGGACATGTAAGCTAACATCATGTAAATGTCCCATTAAAAGCAAATAAAGGGAAAGTTGCAATTTCTGAGTAACCCCCTAGTCTGGAAGCACCCTTAAAACCCTGCATCACTTTCTTCATTCCAGAACAATAGTTTCATTTTAAACTTATCCCTATGCAGAGAATTATTTTTCTGTTTCAGTACTAATGCCCAGGGTTCCCCCACCACCACCACCACTTTTGTGGAAGGAAGGCCATATAACGGGGTAATTCCTAAGATTCTAAAGGAATCAATATTTCAATTTTTTTTTAAATCAACTTTTTTGCCGATTTTCAGCGCTGCTTTTTTAGAGATGGTGCAAAACTAATTCTGTGTTTCTGAAGTGAGGTGAAAATTCCTTTGGCACAGTCCTGAGAACAAGTCTTTATCACAACAGCTCAGTGCTTAATAACTAATCCCAGAAAGAATTAAAATGGGAAGGAAATTTGTTTTCATGCTTCTAAAGGGATTAAGATAACTAGCATGAAAATATTTAAAGCTAAACAAATATGCACTGAAAGAACTTTTATAATACAAAAGATTAACGCATAGCATTAGGAAATACTTTAATAATACCGATCAGCATCCTAGTTGCATGCACTGAGTTGCAAGATCACACATTGTTTCACATTTAGGCAGTGAAACAGGCACCCCATTTTCAAAAGTTGTGTTCCATTAAAACCTAGAAACCACCTAGAAACTGAAGTTAACCTCAGTGCTATGTTCACTTAAAATACTGAATTTTATGTACAAACACATTGATTATTTTTGCCTCCATTTACACTTATTAATTACAAAAGAGCAAGCAAAGTATGCTAGTGTTTGTTCTAGCTGCTAGTCAAGGTGACATGGGAAATTCTAACATAGCACATCATGTTAAGAATATTATTAACGCAGAAGTTAATAGTACAGTAAGTCAACTTTATGACCAATTAATCATGTAGTAGAATTTGCACCAGAGGCACAATTCCATACATGACCATTTACATTCCGAAAGCCTACTTCAAATGACATTCTTTAAATTTTACTATAAATCAATAAGGTGCTGGGTTAAAATGAAACTAACATATTTTTAGGCAATGATTTAATGTTTTGAGCATAAATACAGCCAATATAGGATAAGACCACTCTTACCTCCATGGGAAAAGCTTTAAAATTAACGGTGTGTTCAGAGCCACGCTGATTTTCTCTACCCCAGTGGAATCGAACATCATGCAGTTCAAATTCATGCCCCCGAGGTAATGGCCCTCCTACTAACACTGCAAAAGAGCACAAATTGCAGCCAGTGACTTCACAGAGAACAATTTTCTGGACTCTTTTCAATGGAAACAAAATTGTGCTTATAAAGTAGAAGAAGCAGAGTGAGGAGGCCAAAATCGCAACCATCCAACTTCACTCACAAATCCTGTGCACATTTAGTATAGTGAATTAACTCTGTAGACCTCAGTGTGACTTACTTCTGCATAAATATGGTTAGAGTTGCATTATTGGCTTTTTAAAAACAACTCTGTAACTGAGATCTTCTCTCTAAGGTTGCTTGTACAAATGATGTCCTGCTGCCTTTGTCTATTTACAAGGGAGAACAGCTTGTCATAACAAAAGATGAATGTTGTTGTATGCTTATCGCTCTTAGGTGTGGAATTGTACATAGCCTGTGTCTTTATTAGCTGATGAAGTTCTGCATGTTCTGTATACTGATGTTTTTTGTGCATAAGCTGAAAATATAAAAAAGAAAACTATAAACAAACTTTGATATCTCAGTTGCCAATACTTTGCTACAAGTAATTTTGTCATTGTCACATACCACCTGGCATGACTTTTAGGTATTGAATGACCTTATGTTCTTTGAGCTCATAATATGTATGCTTAAGATTCAAAGCAAGCAATATAATGGCCCTGTTCAAACTATTTTAAAAGGGGATGATGTACATGAGTACAGAGCGCATCCAGAAGTCCTGCCCCCAACGCTGATGCAGCAGGAAACCTCACCTCCCCAAATGCTCTTCATAGTTGTTGCATTTACTTGAGTGTGATGGCAAGGCATTTCCAGGATGCCAGGGTGGGGCATTCCAGCCTGCCAACCATGGAAACATCTGCCACCACATTTACAGCATTTGCTTCTTCAGATGAACGCCATATTATAAGCAAGAAGAGCACGGGGGGAGTGACACACCGGGGGTGGGACTAATAGATTATTATAAGATATGTGCCAGGGGCGGGACTAATAGAAATATAATAGATTTACATCAGCAGTGGCAAAAAAACAATGTAATTCTCATTCTGGTTGGCCTCAACCCCCTTTTCATTTCCCTGCCCCTCTCCCCCTACCTGATGTCAGCCTTTAAAAAGATCAAAGTGCCTGTTTTGGCCTTTAAAGCCTTTAATGGTTTGGGCTCTGGATACCTGAGGGACTGCCTGCTCCCAAGTGTTGCTGCCTGCTTGATGAGATCATCTGGCGGGGGGGTGGGGGCTCTGCTGCAGGTGTCGACAATGAGGGAAGCTCAGCTGTTGTGCACGTGGGACAGGGCCTTCTCAGTTGTTGCCCCCAGACTCTGGAATGCCCTCCCAGTGGCCAACCGCTCCTCAGTCTCCATCACAGTTTTTAGAAAGCTTGCAAAATCTTGGCTTTTTACCCAGGCTTTTATATGATTGTTTCTATTGCTGCTGTTTTGTATGGTTATATTGTGCTTGTTTTTTTAAATTATTTTAATCAGATCTGTATTTTTATATTCTAGTTTAATATTTTAACTGTGTATTTTTATACACTTGTTTTAACTTTTGTGTGAACTGCCTTGAGATTGTTTTAATGAAAGGCGGTATAGAAATTTAACAATAGATAAATCAACAATGGAGGGTTTTTTTTCCAGATATTTCAGTGGGAATATGCACAAGCTTTCTACAGTAAGTGTTTTTGTGCAGTGCTACCTTGTCCTATAATATGTGGCTAACATATGGATCGACCTTATATTGGGCACTTTCAGATGCAATGCAGAAGCTCGGTTGAATTAGAGCATTCTGTGTTTGTTCTGCCATCCAAATCCACCCCACTAATTCAACCATAATTCAATTTGGTCAAACAAGCCAAGCTTTGGAACCAAAGTTCGTACCGGTCTTGTTTGCCTTACTGTGGTTAAATTCGCCATCGTGTTGCATTTGACCCAACCCTGGTGGTTTATTCTCAGCTTGTTGCAAAAAGTACAGCACAGAGCAGCCAAGAAATAGCCATGGATTGGGTGAATAAATGGCAGAGCGAGGGGCCAAAGAAACCACCAGCAGGCAAAGCATACTATGCTGCTGTTGAGTGTCTGCAGAGGGAATTCTCTGCTTTTTTTAGGAATCTTGGTCAGAAGCTTCCGTGGCCCCATGATGCATCTGCAAGAGCCCATTGAGTCAGACTATTGGTCCATTCATCTCATTAATATCTGCCTGGCAGTGATTGTCTTAGTGACAGCAGGAAATGACTGTCTTGGTGACAGCAGGAGCATCAACAGGACATTTTCTGGGGGCGGGGAGAGGGGGGTAAAAAGCCAGCAGTCCAATACCCCCACCCTGGGACTATGCCCCATTGGATAGTCAATGGGAACTGGCTCAATCCAGGGGGAAGGACAACTGTTCCCCCTTGCCCGCCCACCCCTCTCCAAACACCCATTGGTTTCAGGTGTCTCCCAGCCCTGCTATCTGCGGCACCTTTAAACCAGAAATGTCTGGGATTGAATCTGGGACCTTCCACAGGCAAAGCATGTGCTCTGGCACTGAGCTACGGCTTCTAATATGTGGCTCATAAATTATTCATAAGTACTGAGAAAAAGCTGTAATTCAACCCTTCCAAGTCTCTACAAGCTGTGCCTCTAGAGAGGTTAATTTACAGAACCTCCCTTGTGTCCTGTGTGCATTCTCTTTCTCCCCCCCCCACCCCACCCCAACTTTGCTTTTTATTTTTAATTTTTGCAGAAATGTACCAAGGAAAACAAATTACAGAAAACAACAGTTAATACTCAGCTCAGGAATAAACAAATATAACAGTTCAGAATCAGAGGTACTGTTATTTAACACATGCTGCTGCTGCTCCTTCTGCCACCATAACAGACAGAGCCAGTGGGATTTAAAGACAGAGACAGCATATTTCATCCCATATTTATCTAAATCTCCCCTATAAAAGAATACATGAGTGCAATCTTGTGATCAGCCTGGCATTGACTTCCATTTCATATACAACTTCATTGGTAGTCCTTTGCTTTTTGAGCCTACCACTATCACACCATTCACTGCACTGTTGTCTTTCCTCATCCTTTAATTCTCCATGTGTTTGCAACTCTGCTTTGGACTCCTCATGCTCTTTATTATCAGTTTCTTCTTCATGCTCTCTTCCCTGTTTGGCATTAGCCCATCATTTATCATAACAATATGGCATTATTATTATTATTATTATTATTATTATTATTAATTCAATTTCTATACTGCCCTTCCAAAAATGGCTCAGGGAGGTTTACAGAGAGAAATAATAAATAAATAAGATGGATCCCTGTCCCCAAAGGGCTCACAATCTAGAAAGAAACATAAGATAGACACCAGCAACAGTCACTGGAAGTACTGTGCTGGGGGTGGATAGGGCCAGTTACTCTCCCTCTGCTAAATAAAGAGAATCACCATGGTAAAAGGTGCCTCTTTGCCAAGTTAGCAGGGATGGACAATGTTTTGTGGGAACAGTCTGTAAATGTAAAAGTAGATGTGGCATACAGCTTCACATGCAGCACCATGCCAAGCAGAGAAGAGCATGTGTAAAAGTACCCATTGGCACTAGGAACAAGAATAAAAGCCTTATTAAAATTAAACAATCCCCACATGTAAAATTATATAAATGAATACTTCTGAACTAATGCCAAGCAAAGGGTACAGTGACCTATCCTTAGTTCTTCTTTCTTAGCATTATGTTGGCCCAGTCCAAACGAGTATGAGTGCAGTGCTCAGGCACAGAGGAGTCCTAGGAGTCTATTTCCCCCATCCAGTCCTTCCATGTGCCATGCAAATTACTTGTGCATGAATAATTTGCATGACATAGAGAGAAACAGCTGTATGGGAATATGGGGTGGGGCACACATTGACATCTAATTCCTTGAAGTGCACTGCCCATGTGCACTCACATTGTGGAGGAAAGAACAGGGATCTGTCAAGCTCTATAGGGATCCTCTGTACAGAGATACTGCTTGCACTCTGCTGAAGTATGCCCATAATGTCTGAAAATTCTGGATGGCTGGATGGATATGCATGAATCCTCAATAATCTAAAGAGTTTTTCTATGAAACGGTAGAAAAAATGTTATCATTCTACAGCCTAGTTTTCATTGTATACATTCACTAAGACTTTAAAAATCTAGGCTATCCAAATGTACATAGAAGCCAAATATACTCCTCTGAAATTTCTACACAAACTAGAATACCACTACTACTACGATGACGACAAATATTTATATACCGCTCTTCAACCAAAGTTCTCAAAGTGGTTCACATAGAAAAGGATTACTCAAAAAGAATACTCAAAGTGAGCAACAGTTTCTTCTTTAGCCCAGATCTATAGGCCACATCTATATAACAGCCAAAGATCATGTCGATGCGCTAAGTATAGTCAGAAGTTCAGAATAGTGCCAGGAATACAATCTAAATACAACCAAATGGACAACAGGTGCTTTTCACATGTAAGAATGCAACAGTGACCTAGATCCAGCTGACACAGATTAGCATGAGATATGCTGGATGGAGATGAGAAAAGGGGAGGTAAACATGATGCTCTGCCTGCAGATAATTGGTTAAAGGACTTCTGCTCTACCTATGAGAGGGCAGAGTGGGTGAAGGGCAACCCTCAGACTTTCTCTAGAGGCAGGATTCAATTGTATGCCAGTAAACTCATTAGGGATAAGCCATGACTGATAGAGCCCTATGGTTTTGCTCGGGTATCTATGGCACAACTCCACTAAATGAGAAGCAGAAGGGTGGGGTGAGCTGTTACCATGTTTTTCCTTATGGTCTGCGGGGCAGTTGAGGATGCTTAGAATTTTAAGCTTTGTGATATGGAATTTTTTTTAAATATAACATTTTAGTTAAAATGCACTGGATGACATTGGACCTTGGTTCACTACCTCTTAATTTACCTCACAAGGTTGTTGTGAGGATAAAATGGGGGGCATGTGTTGTCCTGATTTCCATGGACAAAGGAAAGGATCGGGAAGGTCAATAAAACTCATGTTGCTTATTTTTGTGTTTCTTCTATGTTTTACTTTAAACTGATGCTGTAACTCAACCAAAGTTTTCAAGAAAGTTACAGGAATTATCAGTGTATATATTGATGTCCCCAAGGGCGATGGCAAAAGGTTAAAGGAAAAGGAGAAAGAAACAAAGCATCACATTTTATGTATGTGTAAGTAATGTATGATTCCCCCCACTGCCATCTTTAAGAGCTTCACTTATTCAGTCTTTATTAATATTAATAATTTAATTTGTTTGGTGGAGAACATATTTGAACATTTGGATAAAAAGCACTGAGGTTTGTGGTCTTTATTGCTTCCTACTAAGGAGATCTTTCACTGTGTGAGGCGAAATACCAGTCCACCATAGATTTATAGGGGAAAGTGTTGTCCTTGAGGCAGGCAGTCATTTTTGTTCTTTATATCTTTGATAGTTCAGTGAAAAATGTCAAATTGCATATCCAAGAGTTCTTTAGCACCTTAAAGATTACCTAGTTTATTGCTGCATGAGGTTTAATAACCAGGATTCATCAAATACTCATGCTGCAATAAATCAGAGAATCTTTAAAGTGCACAGGGACTCTTCATTTTCTTTGCTACAACAAACTAATAAGGCTGCTCTTCCAGTGTAGTGTCTTTTTTCTACAGAATGTGCACAGTGCCATCCACCACTATATTATGCATCTGTCTTTGCTATGAAAAGATTATTTAGAGTGAAATTTTTTATAACTCCATGCCTATATCTTTTCATACTATTCATACTATTTCTATTCATACTCTGTCGAGGTAAGAGTAGTAGTGGTCGTTAGCATTAAGGGTAGTCAGCAGCAGTAATGGTAGTCAGTGTCATATGGAAATTTTGATTATCGAATGTGTCTGAGGGCCAAAGTACACTTTATGCAGGCCTTATTTAGTGGGAGGCATGGGAGGGAAGAGACCAAACATATCAGTTCCAGATATGAACTTCATTGTACACATTGTTTGGCCCTGAGACTTTAATTTATTTCACAGACACCCTTGGAATAGAATAGTGGAACTGTTAGTAATGCTCACTTCTGAAATGTTAGTAATGCCCACTCCTCATTTCCTTAATAATACTAAGGACCACTTCAGGCATTCTCCAGATGTAGAGGGAGTGGAAGCATGTGCACGTTATGCTTCCTCTCCTGGTCACTGATGTAGTTGCAAATTCAGAAGAGCAGGTGCTCTCCATGACAGTCCCCATGGCCATGCCCACCCCAAAAGCTAGTGAAGCAGAGAAGTACTGGTGCTCTGTCCCTGGCTGCCTGTATGTCCCCCCTCCACTACACCCCTGCTCCTGGTGCTCCTGGGTCATATCTAATAGGGGGAACATCTCCTGGGCAGAGATGCCCACTTGCATCAGCAGGGCATATGCCCCTCCCTCTTTGGATATGACCTGGAAATGAGGAAGAGGAATCACAACTCATGTGTCTTCTCTTTGCACTTCTGGAAAATGTCATGACATTAAAGGCGTTTTGAATCCTATGCTTAGGATTCATGCCCCACTCCCTGCACCTCTCTCCAAATTATCAACAGCCACGGTGAGCCCCAATCTAGACTGAAATCATGGTCCAAATATTTTGTTTTCTGGAATTAGCACCCCTGGAGCAAAGAACTCAGACATACAAGTTCCCAGTACAGGGTCCACTAACAAATGATTATTTCTGAATGGTTCCTACTGACTAGCTGACTATATAGATGACATGTTTCGTTGTTGGGCTCCAGCTGCTATTTTTGGCATTGAAAGATAGCCAAAAGTAGGTTAAACATGAAAAATTGTAGCTATTACTACTTCTGAGCATTGGTGTCATATAACATCATACAGAAGTAAGTTATGGATCCCCAGAGGCCAGCATTACAGAGGCAGCTGTATGCTATTTGGGAATGGATTGGACACATGAAAGCAGGAGAGAGGATGGTGGCAACAACAACATAAACTTAGCGCATCCTCTTCAAGGCTGTTTCTGTTACTGTCATGAATTTATAATAATTCCATTGGTTGCTGGCCAATTATAGCATTATATTTCTCTAATTCATGCACTGAAAGCAGAAAAAGCAGTCAGATAGTGACTGAAGAAACAAATCTTTGTGATGCATGAAGGGCCAGACATGAGCATAACACTTGGAAACCTCTTCTCACCAGTGATAGCTTGCACCTGACCATTCCGACACTACAAACAAGCATCTGCAGTCCAAGATTTCTCTGAGATAATTCTCCCAGAAAGCTCAAAGGACTGAACCAAGGATGTCTGTTTTGCATAATGAGGAACTAACATTAAATTTAGTGATAGCTACTATACTGTAGAGACTAAATATGTGAGCTAAAAGCCAGAGAGTTCTTGTTCAAATATCACATTGGCCATTAAAGCCATAGGCAAGCCATTTGCTCTCAGCTTGAGTGTTTAACACAGAGATCTTACAGGGTGCTGTAAGGATTCTTAATTTATTACTCTGCTGATGCTGCTTACAGGAGTTCTGTGTGGGCATATCCTATGAAAACCAGCAAATAATGGGAAAACATACCTGATTTAGACTTTAAGATGATTTGGACTGAGTGACCATCATTGATGACTTCACAGTCACGACACACAACATAATTTGGTGATAAACGTACTTCCAGGAGCAAGGGATCAAATTTGGCTTCTCTTGAATTCAAGTTAATAGGAGACTGATATTCACCATTAGCGTCAGGAAAGACTAACCCCCACTCAACTCCTGGGGAAAAAAAAATCAAAATGTATTAGGTTGAAATGAAATATTATAGGAAAATCATGGGCTGGAAGTGGCCTAAGGAAATTTAGTCAATTCCTTGTACAAATGCAAGTTTCTTGAACACCTAAACATAGGAACATAGGAAGCTGCCATATACTGAGTCAGACCATTGGTCTATCTAGCTCAGTACTGTCTTCACAGACTGGCAGCAGCTTCTCCAAGGTTGCAGGCAGGAATCTTCTCTCAGCCCTATCTTGGAGATGCCAGGGAGGGAACTTAGAACCTTCTGCTCTTCCCAGAGCGGTTCCATCCCCTGAAGGGAATGTCTTCTAGCACTCACACTTCTAGTCTCCCATTCATATGCAACCAGGGTAGACCCTGCTTAGCTAAGGGGACAAGTCATGCTTGCTACCACAAGGCCAGCTCTCCTCTCCTGGGCTAACAGATTAGCCCATGTCATCCTGGTCATTCTAACATGTCCAAAGCACAGAGTAGGACCAGATTAGATGTTAAATGCTAGAGAGCCTTTTAAGAAAAGGTATACATTTGATAAAAGAATTCTAGATCTCTTTAAGCATTAAAGCAATTCTGTATGCCAAAGAGAAATGAAAAACCTCTTCCATGAAAATTCATTTCCAAACACAAATATGTTGTCTTGAAACCCTAATTATTGAAGCAAAACTCCTCTTTTAAAAAAAAAACCAAAAAACCTTCCCTTAGACCTTATCAAGACGTAGTGAAATGTCATTAAAAAGTGAACAATCTTTCTAGTTCACCAGAATTCTTCTTCAGGTTGAATGTTAAGCAAAAGGTTGGGCAAGGGAGAAAGACTAGACTACACTTGTCCCTAAAATCTTTTTTTTTTTTTTTTTTGGCACCTAGCAGCTTAATCTAATTAAGGGCCAAACTAGACATGACAAAGAAAATGTGTGTATGTGTGTCATCTTTACTTTTACAAATAGCAGCTGTGAGGAGTCCCAATCCAGACTGGTACTGCAACATGGTAGATGGGATTAAATGGTGGACATGATTCATTCTTAACACTAATTTCCCTACTGAAAATTTTCTCCCCATCTGTTGCTGCTTGTCCAGATTGGAAAAACATGCATGCACACACATATTTTTCCAGTTGGGATAAACAGCTGCTTTGGAAGAGGGTGATTTTCAGTGAGAAAGGAGTGCAGAATGAAAGAGTTAAGCCACCTCTTTCCCAAACAATTTTTATCGGGACCTGCCCCACCCCACCCTGCCCCTCACAGCTCCCAAGTGTAAAGATGATGGTTATACATTCATGTATCTCCATCATATCAGGTCTACACACAATCACCTTCTTCACTCCATTTTACAAACTGTAGGCTGGGAATTTCTCACTGTGTCCAAGCACCATCTCTCTCTCTTTCTCTCCCCACCCCTCAGCCTGCATTTTTTGCTTAGCATTCGCCAGAGGAGAAGTGATCTTTGCACCTCTAATAATGGTATTCTCCACTATTACTTTTGGATTCCCACCACCACCACCAAACCACCCTAATGCGCCAACACAGCTACCTGGCAATTTTCTTTTCTTAGCCCTCTGTCCCAAAATCACTATGTACTATAACCATCTACATTTGCAGCTACAACTGTTGTTTATATGATGCTGTCATCTCAAAGTTAACACAATGAACTCTAATCACACACATTTCTTTACCTGTGTTATTAAATACAGCCTGGATGATCAAAAATAAAAGGCGTTTAGAAATCCCTTTGACTTGCCTGTGCTCGCAAGACAAAAAAAGGACTACAAGCCGTTCATCTTTTCTGTGTACATTAGGAGCTCTGTCTGGTTCTCAGAGCTACAATGTTTGAGTTTCAAACACAGCAAGGGAATGTGTAATTTATTGTGGAAAGCTACTGTTTGCATTGCAACCTTGCTCTAAGAAGGCGAGAGGCGTATTGTGAAAACAAGAGTTCCATAGTTTTATAAGTAGCTTCCATCCCATATTTTATAAAACTATATTAAAATATGGGGAAATCACTTTCAGATTCAGTGGCATGTTACTGAAAGTCACTTTCAGATTCAGTGGCATGTTAATAGTATTTTTTTTCCCCAGAAAGTGTTTTGCTTCTTGAAAATGAAAGTGTATGGCAAAATGACACCTGACACCCAGACTGTCTGATCAAAATGTATTGATGACATGAGTAAATTAGTCCTTTACATTCCACATCGCTTTCTTCCTCTCACACATTGAACAGTCTCCCTCCTAAAGCCCATTTCACAACTCATAGCCTTAAACCCCGTTCTCCTTACCTTCTTCATAGCCCCATTCCACAGTCTCCCCTTTTTCAGGGAAGGACTCAGATTCCTCAATATAGCTCTTGTCAGCCATTAGTAAGCACTTCCCAACTCCTCTGTCCCTTTGAATGTTCTGGGTCCCTCTGTGAGGCTGCCTTACGGAAGTCTGTTCTCCTCAGACAGCATGTGTGCCTGCGTGTGTGCGTGAGAGAGAGAGAGAGAGGCTTGCTTTGCGGAACGGCTGGCTAGTAACTGTGTGACAAAGCAGAGTCAAGCAGGTCAGATATTTCTGAGGTCCTGTCACTCTCTTAGATGTTTCTAGATAAGCACAGGCTGAAATGGGTTGATATTATTAGGCAGAGTGAAATAAGGCACAAGGAGAGAAGAACTGAGAAAAGAAACTGATCCAGACAATCTGGACAGACCACTAGGCTGCAATGAAAGACAAATGCTGTAGGGGAAAGTAGCTAAAAATGGTGAGATCTGTATGTCTTGAGTCCTGTAAAAGAGAACTGATTTTTTAAAAACAGATCATTGCTGAATTGTGCATTCATGTGGATCTCTCTGCATGTATCTGCACATGCACATGTGTATTGCTATTGAAATTAATATAAGTAAACTTGTCTCATTAATTTCAATAAGACTGCTTATGAGTAACTTAATTTGGATGTAAGCCAGGGACTGAAGTTTTCTGTTCCATAACTGTAACATTTAAATATGTGTGTGTGTGTGTGTGTGTGTGTGTGTGTGTGTGTGCACACACACACACACACACACACCCCTAAGTGTTATTGTTAGAGAGATAGGCTATTACAGTAACTGGTTCACATCTACACTAAGTTACTCATAAGCAGTCTTACTGACATGAGTGAGACAAGTTTATTTGCATAAATAAACCCCTGCTAACTGAGCAGAGGCATCTTTTAAAAGTGGTGATTCTCTTTATTTAGCCAGGGGAGAGCAACTTGCCCTATCCAACCCTAGCACAGCATTCCTCCAGTGGCTGTTGCTGGTGGCAAACTTTTCTTTCTTTTTTTATTGTGAGCCCTTTGGGGACGGGACCATCTTATGTATGTATTTATTTTTCTATGTAAACCGCTTTGAGAACTTTGGTTGAAGGGCGGTATATAAAAATCAGTAGTAGTTGTAGTAGTAGTAGTAGTAGTAGTAGTAAATCACCTTAAGTGGTGTAGCGGGGAAATGCTTGACTAACAAGCAGAAGGTTGCCGGTTCAAATCCCCTGGCCTGGTACTATATCAGGCAGCAGCGATATAGGAAGGTGCTGAAAGGCATTGTCTCATACTGTGCAGGAGGTGGCAATGGTAAACCTCTCCTGTATTCTACCAAAGAAAGCCACAGGGCTCGGTAGGCGCCAGGAGTCGAAATCGACTTGACAGCACACTTTACTTTAGTAGTAGTAGTAGTAGTAAATATTAATATAGGTTGTGTTCAACCTATAAGAGAGCGTCTTCTTCGCTATAAGCCCCACTGCCCATTGACATCACTTGAGGAGGTCCGTCTCCAGTTGCCGCCAACTCGTTTGATGGCTACTCAGAGATGGGCCGTCTTGGCTGCTGCCCCAAAATTGTGGAATGCGCTCTCTGCTGAGATACGATCCTCCCCATCTCTGGCAATTTTCAAAAAACACCTGAAAACACATCTCTTCAACCAGGCTTTCTCAGCTTTTTAAAACTTGTTTTTAAATTCTTCTGATTATTTAATTGTTGTTTTACAATGTTATTAATTGTTAACTATTGTTTTTATGCTTTATTATTTTTGTTTTAATTATTAACTGATTTTAATGGTGTTTTAATGTAAACCGCCCTGAGCCTTTTGGAAAGGTGGTATAAAAGTTTTAATAATAAATAAATAATAAATAAATTATCTTGCTAATCCAGGTTAAAAGGAGTTCACCGACACCAGTGTGATCATTTGAAATTGTGCACAGTGGCAATCCCAGCTAAGTTATGTGGAGTTAACCAGGATATTTGATCTAGGATCAGATCGGGGTTAGTCATCCTGTCCTTACCAGGATGCACTGATCATGTGAACCTGTGCCCTAACCCCATTCTGGCTACCTGCACACGTCCCACCCTCACCCACACATCCACCATAGATGCCCACATCCAGAGCAGATTTCACACCTGTAGTCTCTTGCCACACACTCCATGGCCATGCAGCTAGAACATGTTCAGCTGCACTCTGCCTGGCAACATCCCACATCATCTGTAACTGTATGTTCCACCCACATATGCCCCAACATAAGAACATAAGAACAGCCCTGCTGGATCAGGCCCAAGGCCCATCTAGTCCAGGATCCTGTTTCACACAGTGGCCCATGCCTCTGGAAGCCACAGACAGGAGTTGAGGGCATGCCCTCTCTCCTGCCATTACTCCCCTGCAACTGGTACTCAGAGGCACCCTGCCTTGATGCTGGAGGTGGCCCACAGCCCACCGACTAGTAGCCATTGATAGACCTCTCCTCCATGAAGTCATCCAAACCCCTCTTAAAGCCATCCAGGTTGTTGGCTATCACCACATCCTGTGGCAGAGAATTCCACAAGTGGATCATGCGTTGTGTGAAAAAGTACTTCCGTTTGTTGGTCCTAGACCTCCTGGCCATCAATTTCATGGAGTGACCCCTGGTTCTAGTGTTGTGTGAGAGGGAAAAGAATCTCTCTCCACTTTCTCCACACCATGCATGATTTTATAGACCTCTATCATGTCTCCCCGCAGTTGTCTTTTTTCTCTAAACTAAAAAGCCCCAGGTGTTGTAGTCTTGCCTCATAAGAAAGGTGATCTAGGCCCCTGATCATCTTGGTTGCCCTCTTCTGTACCTTCTCCAATTCAACAATGTCCTTTTTTAGGTGTGGTGACCAGAATTGTACGCAGTACTCCAAGTGTGGTCGCACCATAGTTTTGTATAAGGGCATTATAATGTTAGCCATTTTATTTTCAATCCCCTTTCTAATGATCCCTAGCATGGAATTTGCCTTTTTCACAGCTGCCGCACATTGAGTCGACACTTTCAACGAGCTGTCAACCACAACCCCAAGATCCCTCTCCTGGTCCATCACCAACAGCTCGGATCCCATCAACATATACTTGAAGTTGGGGTTTTTTGTCCCAATGTGCATCACTTTACACTTGCTAACACTGAACCGCATTTGCCATTTTGTCGCCCACTCCCCCAGGTTGGAGAGATCCTTTTGGAGCTGCTCACAATCCGTTTTGGATTTCACTACCCGGAAGAGTTTGGTATCATCTGCAAATTTGGCCACATCGCTGCTTACCCCTGCTTCTAGAGCATTTATGAATAAATTAAAAATCACCGGTCCCAGTACAGATCCCTGGGGGACCCCACTTCTTACTTCCCTCCATTGTAAAAACTCTCCATTTATACCTACCCTCTGTTTCCTGTCTTTCAACCAGTTTGCAATCCACACATGTACTTGTCCCTTTATCCCATGACAGCTAAGTTTCCTCAGGAGTCTTTGATGAGGAACTGTGTCAAAAGCTTTTTGGAAGTCCAGGTAGACTATGTCAACTGGATCACCTTGATCCACACACTCGTTGACACTCTCAAAGAAGTCCAAAAGGTTAGTGAGGCAAGATTTACCTTTGCGGAAGCCATGCTGCTCACTCCCAGCAGGGCCTGTTCTTCTAGGTGCTTTACAATTTTATCCTTGAGGATGCTTTCCATCAATTTGCCTGGAACGGACGTTAAGCTAACCGGCCTGTATTTTCCCGGATAGCCCCTGGATCCCTTTTTGAAAATCGGTGTTACATTTGCTAATCTCCAGTCCTCTGGTACAGAGCCCGATTTCAGGGATAAGTTAAATATTTTAGCAAGGTGGTCGGCAATTTCACATTTGAGTTCTTTGAGGACTCTTGGATGGATGTCATCCGGCCCTGGTGATTTGTTAGCTTTCAGTTTTTCCAGACAGTTTAGAACATCATCCCTTGTCACTTCTATCTGACTCAGCTCTCTAGCCTCCATCCCTAAAAAGCCTGGTTCAGGAGCAGGTATATGCTCAGTATCCTCTGCCGTGAAGACAGATGCAAAGAACTCATTCAGCTTCTCTGCAACCTCCATATCCTCCTTACTAATCCCTTTCACTCCCTCATTGTCTAATGGTCCAACTGCCTCCCTGGCAGGTTTCCTGCTTCTGATGTACTTAAAGAAGTTTTTGTTCTTCCCCTTGATACTTTTGGCTAAATGTTCCTCAAACTCTCTTTTTGCCTCCCTTATTGTCACCTTGCATTTCTTTTGCCAGAGTTTGTGTTCCTTTCTGTTCTCTTCGTTTGGACAGGCCTTCCAATTTTGGAAGGAAGTCTTCTTCCCTTTTATGGCTTCCTTGATGGTACCCTTTAGCCATGCTGGCATCCTCCTGGACTTAGTGGTACCTTTCCTCCTTTTGCATATACAATCTAACTGGGCTTCTAGTATTGTGGTTTTGAGTAAACTCCATGCACTCTGGAGCGAAGTGACTCTCCTGATTTTCCCCCTCAGCTTTCTTTTCACCATACTCCTCATTTTGGAGAAGTTTCCTTTTCTGAAATTCAAAATGTCTGTGTTAGAAATCCTTGGTGATTCTCTCCCCGCATGTATGCTGAAATTGATGGCACTGTGGTCACTGTTCCCTAAAGGGTCGATGACACTGACATCACGCACCAGGTCCTGGGTGTCACTCAGAATTAGATCCAGGGTCGCCTTCTCTCTGGTCGGTTCCATGACCAACTGTTCTAGGGCACAGTCATTTAGCATATCTAGAAATCTGACCTCTTTGTCCTGACTTGAATGTGAATTTACCCAGTCTATGTGTGGGTAGTTGAAATCACCCATAATTACAGCACTGCCTCTCCTTGACGCCTCCCTGATTTCCTCCTGCAACTCCCAGTCACTGTCGGCATTTTGATCTGGAGGGAGATAGCACATCCCCAGTAGCACGTTCCCTTTCCGGCCTTGTATAGTCGCCCACAGGGTTTCTGTGGAAGACTCCAGTCCACTTAGGTTTTCTAGCTTGTTAGAGTCTATCCCTTCTTTAACATACAGTGCTACCCCTCCTCCAAGGGGAGGGAGGGAGCATTTCCCTCTTCCTCAGACCGATGTCCTCCTTGCCGAAGACCACCATTCTCCCTGACAGCAGAAGAGCTACCAGCCCTGGAATGGGATGCCTCTATCACATCCCTGAAGGTCTCGTCCACATGCCTCTCTGTTTCTCTGAGCTTCTCCAGATACCGCCACCTTGGTCTCGAGGGAACGGATTTGTTCCCTGAGAGCCAGGAGCTCCTTGCACCGAGCACACACCCATGACTTCTGCCCATGGGGCAAATAGTCGTACATGTGGCACTCTGTGCAATACACTGGGAAGTGCCCCTTCCCCTGCTGACCTTCTATCTTCATACTGTTTTTGTTGGCTGTTTACAGTATTTAGGGAGGTTATTGTCCGTTTATTAGATAGTTTATTAGGATAGGTCTCAGCTGTAATGGTCAACTATTTAACTGTCCAAACAGTCTTTCCCAAGAATATGAGGGATACGAGGGTGGGATATGTACTTACGTTCTCTTCTCCACCAGGCTCCTTGTGATCCTTGTGATCCTTGTGATCGCAGGGGCTTGTTCCAGGCTCCCCTGCACACTTCCCGCTAAACTCCTGCAAAACTCCTACATCCTGTTTGCTATCCCTGTTCACTATGCTCTGTTCGCTATGCTCTCGGGCCTTCACCTCATATGTAGAGTAGCCTTCCAACTGTCACCCAGGATGTGAGTCAAAGGAAAGGAATGTGGGCCTCTCCCAGCCCTAGCTGACTCCACCCCCACCACTAAGTAAACACTGCCTTTAGGTAACCCTAAGAACTCCTAGCCCTGTGATATCTTAACCCTAACAAGTAACCCTAACAAGTGAGAGAGAGAGAGAGAGAGAGAGAGAGAGAGAGAGAGAGAGAGAGACCAAGACCTACCCCTTAAAGAGAAACAGCCCCTGCAAAACTCCCCTCTTCCTGTTAGTTCGTTTGAAGGGGAAAAGGCTAGATGTTTAGAAAGGCTTGCTCACCTTCTCAGCTGTGTCTGCTCTTCCCAGAGTAGCCTTCCAACTTCCCAGAGTAGCCTTCCAACTGTCACACAGGAACTGTCACACTGTCACAACTGTCACACAGGAACATCTACACCCTTGCCTCTTCAAGCAACAGTATAGCACCACATGGTTACATAGCTGTGGCTAGCACCACATGGTCAGCAGCTCCACTGACAGAGGTTGGAAAGGAGAACTGGCCACCCATTCAACAGCAGCCAGGTCCACTGCCTGTAGCATGGGATGCTGCTTGGCCACCTGGGGGGACAGAGAGGAAGTGGGGGATACGTGTGTGCTTGTGCAACATGTGACTGGGAAGGGAGAGCCAGTGCAGGGTAGTGGTTGGAGTGTTGGACTATGAACATGGAGACCCAAGCTCAAATCCCCATTCAGCCATGAAATTCACTGGGTGACTCTGGGCCAATCACTTATCTTTCAGCCTAGCCTACTGCACAGGGTTGTTGTCAGGCTAAACTATGTTCACTCTGGGCTCCTTAAAAGAAGAGCAGGATATAAATTACAAATAAATAAATAGGGCTGGGATGTGTTGGTCAGGTGCCTCCTTGCCTGCCGCTTCCCTGGGTCAGAGGGTGTTACCAAGGATTGTTGAGGTTTGTCTTTTAGTCAGCTGAAGTCAGGGAACAACACCCACTCCAGAATGTGTATTCCCCATGTAAGGCACCGGGCACAGTGCAACTCAAGTAGAAGACCAACTGATTGGTGCTAGAGCAGGGAGGTGATGTCAGGTTGATGGGGAGGAGAAAATTTATGGTTGAGCATAGTCCTCCCTACTAAGCCAGCCAGAGAGAAATGGGTTCCTGATATTGTCTAGGGGTGTGCCCAAATGTTTCAATGCCAAACCAGTTCACCTCAAATCAGACTGGTTCGGGGGTTCAATCATGGACCTTATGGGGATGGTGGTTCAGTCTGTGATCAAACTGAACCAAGCCCAGTCCGGGCGGACCAGTTCAGCACTGAACAGGCGGCGGAGGGGCAGTGAGAGAGGTAGTGAAAGGCTCTCCTTACCTACCAATGCGGCCACTCCCCACCCCCGGCACAGCCCATAGGTAAAGTGCACATGATCCCTTCCTTTTTATCAAGCTGCACACTCGGCAGCATCTTGGTTCTGGCCTCTGCGCATGTGCAGACTCAATTTGCGTCACCACACCATTTGCATCCTGCATGCAAATGTCATCTGTGCCTGTGCGGGAGCCAGGATTAAGCCACTGCTGAGTGGGTGGCTTGGTAAAGAGGGAGGATCATAGACGCTTTACCTATGGGCTGTGGGCGGGGGAGCCACGGTGCAGGCAGCGCACTTGGCAGGTAAGGAGAGCTTTTCACTACCTCTATTGCTGCCCCTCCGACCACCCCTTCACACTGGAGCCAGGGTCCCCCACCCCTGTACCTATAAAGGTGAATCCTCACTGGATTCCCCTTTGAAATATTAGCCACCAATCTGCCGAACCAGTTCAGCCAAGTGAACCAGAGCAGCCGGAAGGTTCAACTGAACCGGTTCGGCAGCACACAGTTCAGCTCAAATTCTATTTGAATTTGGACTCAATTGTGAATTTTGGTTCATGCACACCTCTAATATTGTCCCCTCACCTCCTGCTAACGATAACATTCACAGGGGCCAGTTGCAGGCAACCGCCCTCTCTGTCCTCTCTCTGACATCCATCCCCCAGGATGCACACCTGTCCATCCTACATGCAGGCAGTGACTCCATCACTGTGGCAGGCACCATACATAGATAGGATGCCTCAGGGCCCATGGATTTGTCTAATCCAACCCTGGGGTTCAGACAGGGCTGTCTGATTGCACAGCCTGCCTATCAGTCTGCTTGGATACTCCCATTCAGTGTGCCTCCCCCACTCCTCCCAGGGTGGTCCAGGGCTCAGCAGAGTCATGTCTCAGGTGATTCCCCTTGGCAGGGAAGGGGTTACTGTGCCCAGCACTCTCTTTGTAGACTGCCTCCCCTCCATGATGCAACCAAGTGTTTGCAAAGTGCACTATGCAGCCAATCACAGTCATAGTTGCTTTGCTCACCCACTCTGGCATCAGGGCCAAAAGGAATGAGGCTGGTGAAGGCCTTCCACGGTGAGGGCAGGGAAGGGGCAGCATAGGGCCTTCCTCAATTCCATGCGGGTCCCTGGAGGCCATCGCTCCCACAGTCTGCTCTGCCAGAGCTGCACCACAGCAACCCATCCATGATATTGATCATCCCATGGATCCTGACTAATCTCTGGGGACAGAAAAGCAGTTATGTGAACAAGGCCATAGAGAGAGAGTGCATTCATTGGAAAATTCTATGCTAAAACCTCAAACTCAGAGCCAAACTCAGTGTGTCATTAAATATACCACCATCCAGTTCAGAACTTTAGGAACTCTGGGACTTGTGTAATCCTTCATAGAGAAACCAGGCAACGATACTTCTTTCCTAGCCTTCCAGACTACAAGCTCTATAGTTTCCTGGAGAAGTTCTTTGTCACTTTGAGTAATGGCAGGAGAGAGGGCACGCCCTCAACTCCTGTCTGTGGCTTCCAGCGGCATCTGGTGGGCTACTGTGCGAAACAGGATGCTGGACTAGATGGGCCTTGGGCCTGATCCAGCAGGGCTGTTCTTATGTTCTTATGTTCACTAGTGTGACAAAGGCCTGGGCCAGCGGCATATTCTGTTCAGAAGGATGCTTTTTTTGACTGAGTTCTGATTGGCACTAGCAAATCTCACAATGCCTGGATGCTGCATGTAGACAGAGAAACAGGTTTGTACGAACATCAAGCATTATCTACAATATCGCCTGAGTTTTACTACATAGTAAAGCCCTTGAAGCCCAGGCTGCCCTCCTCCCAAAATCTCCAGGCTAGTCGGTGTCTCCTTTTCCCTCCTTAAGCTTAAGCTCTGTGTGTGCAAAATGTCCTAGGCAGTTGCCAGAGTTTTCCTTAACATGTATCTTGGCTGTGGAAACAGACACATTGCAGGCAGCTTAAAACTGGGACAGATTTTCAGCAGATTGCTTGTACAGAAGCTGTGGAAGGTATAAAAATAATGTGATTACAAATCAACTCCTCGTCCTATTATATTTTTATAGGGAGGTTGCATAGAGGATGGTAGAGACCAAAATACAAGACAGAAGGTACAAATAGAATGGCAGAGTACTGACAAATCCAAGACAGAAGTAAACACAGGCTTTTTTCTATAGGACATTTATTGTTTGCTCTTTGATCAAAGACTGAAACCTTGCACTATTGAACTGCGCCACTGAACTGTGGCAGTATGCTGAAGCTCATTTGACCCTTTATGATGATAGTTCTCTTGCCACATTAGCTTTAAACAAGTTTGTACAGTGGTAGTGGGATGGTGCAAACAGAGCTGGGAAGGAATCGCCTCTTCATGGAAATGCACATCTTGCATAATAGGGGCTTTTAGTCAACAGGATGGTGACATCAAACCAAGGCCATTATCTGCTTATGCCAGAACTCAGAGGAACTTTTGTTGTTGTTGCAGTACTCCTATATTTTACTTTATGCCTAACTATACTTTATGCTCAAATGCACATTTTAAAGCCCAAACACCTTATTTAACCTTTAGAAAAGCAGCTTTGAAAGATGTGATAGAGAAGGAGGAGAGTACTTTACTATATCTCCCCCCGCCATTTTCTCAATTCACTTTGCTCCACAAGTAGCTTCTCTAAGGGATTTCAGTTACATGGTCGCTGCACAAACTTTTTTTTAAGGGGGGGCCCAAAGTGTGGTCTAAGGGCACACAATACAGTATCAGCATCATAGTGAGAGGCAGTGAGACATAGTGGGTGAGATTAGCTTCATAATATAATTAATTGGATATGTTAGTTGCAATTTAAGGCATATAAATAATCTGTGTGAGCATTTGAGAAGTGATTAGGCAATTTAGCATTGTGCTATGATTTGGGTTGATTTATATACATGGGGGGGGGAGAAACCCCTGGAATGTTGTACCTATAAAACTCATGCTTCAGCTATTGTAAACAAATAAGTAGTGCCTTATTGAGCATACTGCTGGGCTTGTACTTATTCTTTTGATCAAAGCATTGTGCCCTTACCAGCAAATCCTAGATCACCAAGCTGTCCATAAAACATGTCATGTGGGCTGTAAAAAAAACACCAAAAACTCCTGATCCCAGATTTGAACTGCAACCTACCAACAGTGATGTGGGATTTGCTGATAAGCACACATTGCTTTGGTTGTGAGAACAAACCTTTTGTGGTTTTATTCCTCCATCTCAGGATTTCCTGGAAAGGTCTCAAATCTAGGATTTGAGACCCATCCACCCTAGGTCTCAGATTCCTTGAGCCTGGATTTGACAGTAACAGGCTGTCTTGACTCCTACCAGAGCCAGGGGAGGAGGGAGGAGTTCACTGGGGTTGATCCTTGTTTGGAAGGGATTCACAGTAGGCTGCCACCATCCACTTTATTTTGTTGTGGGAAAACCCACTCTCCATATAAGGTTCCAGGGCAGGGGGAGGGCGGATGCTGTCAAAACCTTCCCCAAAAGGACTGAGCAGGCATGTGACTAAGGCAGACCCAAAACGAGGAGTAGCACACTTCACCAACAATGATTTATTTTTAGATTAAAAGAAAAACAACAGTATGCAATAACAATAATTGTCTCTTCATGAAGCAGATTGTAAGAGAGAGTTTTCATAAACTTGGCAATCCAGATTCCAGGCAATCAGTAAAGAAAAATAGCTCCCTCACATGTCTAACTGACTTTGTCCTAACTTATTACTTACATGCCTTCCCATTTCCACAGCAGCTCTTTGCCTGCTGCTTCCTTGGGGCTCTCCTGGTACAGACTAACTGACCAAAACTTTCTCCTCTCCCAGTAGGTGGCTGAGAGTGTAGTTTCCACCCAGTCCTCTTGATTGGTCCTTCTGCTTTGATTTTCCCAGGCTTTTTTTCCTTATTAGGAAAGGCCCTCCCTCCCAGCAGTTGTTCTAAGTCCTCCCTCAAAGCCTTCCCATCACTACTCCGGCCCTTAAGGAAATCTTCATTGTAATTCCTGATTCCCCCTTTCGCCATATCTTAGTCCCCTGTAGCCATCTAAACATAGTAGTTAGGAAGAGTAAATCAGAAGGTGAGGAGGCCAGGCCAACTCTGCCCTCACCCCCCACACCCATAATTCAAGCACTGGTTTATATAGAGAGAGGCATTGATTGGGTCCCAAGGTTTACAATGTACTGCTAAATCCAAAACACATGTTTTGGGGGCAGGGGGGAGTTCAGAAGCTAAAAATATAGCAATTTCCTTAGGGCAAGATGCATGAAGTGATATAAGCCTGTTTATGATATATTTAGAGGGAAAGACAGTCCAAAAAAAAAAAAAGGAAACAAGATCACTGTAACATTGAGAAGGGGGGCACATAATAATGAGAGGTACGAGGTGGCAGGACTCCTGCAAAAACATAAAGTTTCTGTAGAAAGGAAATAAATCCGGGGGGGGGGGCAAATTAACACGGAGCCAAACCCAAGAAACACTTTCTACCCAGACTGACCACCACAGACCTCCAGGTTGAAATAAAGTGTCTCTTTTTTCCCCTCACACGTTGATCCTGTGCTTCAGTACTGAAAGATCAGTCACCTAATCTTAATCAAGTTGAAGGCCAGATGAGATTCCTGAAGGAATTAGGGGGACTAATCAGGTCATGGTGAGATACTCTTGACTTCAGTCCTGCTATTGATTGTGGTAGTGACAACTATTAGAAGCCAAATTACATTTGATTTTCATCACATCATTGGCCTTGGCATATACTGTATGCTTTTGGGGTGTGTGCTGTAAAAAGCATGCACAGGAATTATTATTATTCAGATCAAGTGAATAATAATCCAGATCAAGTGAACAAGGGTGATGCTACATTTGTGAGGGTAGACCAGCAAAAGACTGAGGAACATTCAAAAAGAAGCATCATAAAGGAACTGAACAGATGACACCCTCTCACATCCTCTTTCCATGCTTCTGGATAACAGAAAGATTCACAACTTCAAGATGTGTATCCAGAACAAATGATTGCTGAGTCAGTACATGAAACACAGAAATATGATACACTTATATTCACACACACACACACACACACACACACCCTAGAGAGCACAGATTAAATTACATTTTTCAATAAGACAATATGCCAACTCAAGATGCCAGTTTGTTTAACTGATGGTGCTCGCATTAAGTTAAATGTTGCTTCTGTACCATTTGGTCTGTGTGTGAATGCTTTGCATTCATATATAAATTATTTGTCTGCCATACCAGGCATTCAATAAAAAAGAAAGAGTGTCAAAGAGTCACTCCTCATCCCTCACCCAACAAGGCTGTGATGTAAATGTAAGCAAGACACCGCAAATGTTGCGTGCAAAGTGTTGGGGGTTGTTAATTTTGACCCCCAGTAGGTAAAACTGCAGAGCACTAAGGAATGAGCACACACACCAGTTACAGCGTAGGTAGCAGAGGATGATTTAGTTGTTGCAGCTATTTAGAGAAAACATATGGAGATTCTTGTAGAGCTAAACACTAAGTATTTATTGGTTAAGTACATTTGGATAGGAAAGATCTAAATCTAATCTAAATATGGGCCAGAATAAACAAATACATACAACCTAATCTAAAGGACTACATAATGAATAGGGAGATAGATGTTTCCATCTTCTCTCTAGGAGGAAACGAAGGATTGTGACTCAACACAGGAAGTGCAGAAGAGTCGGATCAGGGGGTCATAGAGTAGAGACAGGTAGAACAACTAGGGAGACCCTTACTATCTCTACTCCCAGTGCCCCTAGTGGTCATTAAGATAGTTGGTGCAAAAGGTTGATGCACTGGAACGTCATCTCCAACACAAAGTGCTTACAGGTTAAGAACATGAAGCTCGTTGCTTATAAATGATGTTGGATGCTCAGTGGGGCCAAGATGTCTAGAGAGCGGGGCGGCCTGCCTGTAGGTCCTGCTACTGCCATAGCTGTGCTTGTGGAGAAGGGCTGCAAAATTGCAGCCTATTTCCATCAGAGTGAGAAGGGCAGCCGCATGCTCCGCGAGTGGTATCATGAGCATGACCTCCCTAGTCACATCAACCCAGGGGATATCAAGAACTGATGGAACCTTTCTCTTGCTCCAGTGCCTGCTGGACGACTTGGTGAAGAAAAGTGGCTTGAACATGTGCAACCTCTCCAACTTGGACTGGATGCTCATGTCTGAGACAGTCTCGGCACTTGAGCCCTTCCTGTTTGCCACAAAGTACTTGTGTACTGAGGCAATGACTTTGAGCCAGACCTTGCCACCGTGCTTCTCCTTCAGAAGCTGATGGGCAAGCTCCAGACCTTGTTGACCACTAGGAATGACAGAACCCTGGCAGGTCGACTGAGGACTGGGGTAGTGGAGAGGCCCTGCAAGAAGTTGGATGACTCAGAAGACCATGTTTTTGCCTGCCTGTGTGATCCAACTATGAAAGGAAATGCTGTCCACATGGATGACCTACCCGTGTGGAGGGACCTCCTGGTTGAGCGAGTTAGAGAGGAAGAGTAGAGGAGGCTCAGGAACCAGGAGGAGAGTGCTCATGCACCTACTAGTGCACATTTCATGCCCAGCTGCAGTGCGAGTAAGTCTTCTCCCCACCATTCCCAGTCCAGCAGTGTGGCATCCCTAGCAGCACCAATGCAACTGGCAGTTCCACCAGTCCGTTCCACCCAGTGGTTCAAATGGTGAGTGCCTTGGTGCTTTGCCAGGGTTGCGGAAGTCTCCATCAACCAGGCCCTTTAGCAGGGCTTCTGTGTGTGATTCTTAGTTATTCATAGTGATACCCTATGAAATAAAGTTATGTCACAGCAAAGAATCTACATTACATAAAAATTACTTTAAAATTACCTGAGTGCCCTACTGCCTTGTGGGTTGGGTCGTAGTTGGCACTCATGGGACCCTGCCACTCAACCTGTTTTGGTGTACCTAGGTGCTACCCACAGGGAATAATGGGCAAGGTTTCTTAGCAAGGTTTCTTTATTTGATTTGCAACACTACTGAAAAGTTACATTATGAATCCGAGATGCATACATGAGGCTTACACAGGGTTATACTCGAACAACAATACCTACATATATGAGCTTACAAGTAATATAACTACAATAACTGAAGCGTGAGGATAGAGATGTGTCTCATGTGATGGGAGGATCTACATCGATGGTCCATTTCCACCTCTGCTCCCATTTCCCTTTAGGTAAGGTACATTTCTCTTTCAGGACAAAGCCATGCAACAGCTTCCATGCCAATAGCGCAGTCTTATTCGCATGGACCACCCGATCTTGCTTAATCTCGAGGTTTCTGTGAACAAACATGGCATATGTCACATAAAGGTTAACCACCCATAAGACACATGTAGGAACTTTCCACTAAGAACGCACCGATGCTCCGGTCGCGTCGCGATTGCCGGTCGGTTTCTTATTAGGGCCCGGTAGAGGGCGCGGACCCGTCGCTCCTGAGACTACCGTCTCCCACGATTGACCGCTCAACTCAGGCCAATCCAAGGTCTGTCCGATGTTCTTCCACACTTCTCTCGCTGTGACGCAGTCGGTCAGGAAGTGCGAGTGGGTTTCTGAGTATGCTACATTTGAGGCCCAAGCTTCTTGCTGGCAAAGGATCCTCGGGCAGAGCCATTGGTCGGGCGGGAGCCACCGCCTGTTAGCGTTCAGGGGTAGGACTTGGTGGTAGACTCTCCATCTCATCTCCCATAACCAGAAGGGAATCTCTCTCTCCTTGAATAGCGCGATCGATTCCCCTTGGGACCGCAGGTACTGAGAGATGCCCGGTTTCTGTAGTCTGTTCTTCTCCGCCTGCTTATATGGGCCCTCCTTGAGGATCGTCTCATATAGTACTTTCCCCGTCTCCCTGACGTATCGGGGTTCCTTGAGACTGGCCGATTCCACCTTCCACTTCCTCAGCTGTGCGGGGAACTCTTTGAGGTAGTCCAGTAGGGCTGTTCTGATCGCCAGAGTCACATTCCCTGTGAAGCTTCCTCTGTCCCACCACGCCTTTCCCCATACAGACGTGCACCAACCCGAGGCAAAGAGGGAGGTCCACGTTCTCTGAAGAGCTCCTCTCTCATCATGGATGGTGATTCGGGCCAACGTGCCAAAGTTATAAGAGACTAATCTAGCCAGCAGCAGGGACTGCCCCACTTCAAAACCCCATTATTCCCTATTGTAAAAAAAAAAAAAACGTGAAAAACTCGAACATTCATTTAAAATTACCTGAGTGCCCTATTACCTTTTGGGTTGGGTGGTAGTTCACACCCATGGGGCCCTACAACCCAACCTGTTTTGGTGTGCCTAGGTGCTACCCACAGGGAATAATGGGGCACTTCAAAACCCCATTATTCCCTATTGTAGAAAAAAATAAAACCTTGAAAAACTCGAACATTAATTTAAAATTACCTGAGTGCCCTATTACCTTTTGGGTTGGGTGGTAGTTCATACCCATGGGGCCCTACAACCCAACCTGTTTTGATGCCCCTAGGTGCTACCCATGGGGTGATTCAAATAATTCCCATAGAGAATAATGGGGTGATTCGAATTCCCATTATTCCCTATCACCGAACCTTTAGCACTGGCTCAAGCATGGTTTGAGCTCAAGCTGAACCATGGGTTAGCTCGACTGAACCAGTACTCGAGCCAGGGCACCTTGTTTGAGCCCAGGTCTAATTCAATCCAAACCAGGGGAAATGGTTTTGTGTACATATCTATGAGAGCACAGCCTGTGTTGAAGAATATACAGAGTTGGTACAGAAAGAGGCGAGCCTACAGAAGTTGCCACTGGCCACCAGGAGACTATAAATGACTAGGATTGTCAGAATAAAGTGACAGGCAAGTAGCCAAGGATGAGCAGCTTTCCCCCGACCAGATAGAAGTGGGAATGATGAAGGGAGTCCAAAAATACAGTATACCTTGAGCTCCATCTCAGACTTCCAGTCTGGCTTTGGCTTAGAGATCCCCAGTCTGGCTTTAGTGTAAAGGTTTCTCTGAAAGGGTGGAGACAATCCTAACAAACAATATTGAATAATATTGTACCATCCTAAAATTTGGCTATGTGAGTGAGACCATAAAGGCAACTTGGGGAGGACTGATATACTATACACATTCTAACTTAAAACAAGTGATAGACAATACACATTCTGATATACAATGCACATTCTAACTTAAAACAAGTCATATATTTATCTCACTATTAAAACTTGTACTAAATTTTGATATTTGAGCTAGCTGGTCTGCAATTAATTGAAAAGCCTATTCAAAAAGGTATGCTGGTACATAAGAAAAGATTATATTAATCAGAAGTCACCCACAATTCCAGATCAGGTACATTCGAATGGCTTAAATGACCAGCATTTTATATTGTCACCTTCAATATCTCTAACCAAACTGATAAAGTCTGGGCAGACTAGAAGTTTTCATCTAACATGAGAACAAGGGCACATCCATCTATGATGTATTCCATCCATTGCCTCTTCATCAAGGCAGGAAACGGGAGACTCCTTATTTTTCCTCATTGAAAAAGAAGTAGTATTGCATGAAAATATCTCACATTTCCTCCACAGTGTAGATGTCAGCCATGCAATATAGAGAAAATTAGACTTTCTTCTTATGTCACAGGCTTCATGCTACATCGTCATCTGGCTTTCTTGGAACACTTGTAAAGTCTACTCAGATTGCTATCTTAGAAGCACCCAAATTCACTCAAACCCACTTAATCACTTGACCATTACACTTCTTCATAACTATGCATTTCCCTTGGGGAGGGGAGTACACATTGGACAGAATCCAGATTAAGTTAGTTGTGACTAAATTCTATTGAAATTAATGGATCATGACTAATTAGACTGCTTTATTTCAGTGGTGCTTAGTCATATCTATCAGTTTGGATCTTGCCCAAAGATTGCCTAAGCACTTGTCTGCAACTCTGCTTCCTCCTGAAGTGTAAAGCAATGTAACTATGACATGCACATCCTTCTAATAATTGTTGTATTTAGTTTCTACAAACTGTTCTTAAGTAATAAGAAGATCAATAAATGTTAAATTGAGGGTGACTCTTTGCTATTATAGCCGTATTCAGCAACGAAAAGCAATTCTATCTGGTTTGCTGGCCGTGCTGCCCACTCTTAACAGTGAAGACAAAGAAAGCATTCATGGCCAGTATGCACATGATCTAGGCATTCTAATGGCATTACATCAGCTCAGTGAATCATTAAGCAAATTTTAAAAAGGATAGCACCCGCCTCCCTGCTAGGGGGAAGGATTCCCTGCCCCAAATGAATGAATTTTAACAAATCATCTTGTAAAAGAATAAATGGGATTTTTAAACTAAATATGGTATCATCAATTGGATTTCTATTTTAAGGCTCCAGTAATCTAAGGTTATGTAAATAACCATATATTATTTATTAGTTGTTATATTGTCAGCTCTCATTCTTAATTACAAAAGTCCTTAACTGTCCAAATCATTATTACCTATCATCTTGTTCTTCCAATGTATTCTTGCAAAAGCATTCCTAGAATGCTTGAAAATGGTAGATCCAAGAAAACCCTTGCATAGAAAAATGTGGATCCAAGGTGAGGGGCACAAAATTTCCATAGCACATAAGTCATTCTGTGGTTAGTTTACATAAGCTTATGATATTCACCCTTACCGCACTAGAAGTGTGATGAAGCACTTGTGTTTAAACAAACTTGTGATGCTCCTTTCAATTCAGATACCCAAACAGTTGCAAGGATATATCACTTATTTGCAACTGTTTGTACATCTGAATAGAGGGAGTGAGGAAGAGAGAGTTGCTTTTTGAACAAGCATAATTGTTTCCTTCAGAGGTTCAGAAGCTCTCTAACCCCCAGACCTTGGGGCCCCAGCCCATGGCTTCCAAAGTGTAGGGGGGGCTCCAAATGGCCGGGGGGGGGCTCCTGCCGCACCCACCACCCCACGCCCACCATGCCGAACCTCGGTTGTTATTATTTTTACTTCAGCCACCACACAGCTGAGGGGTAGCTGCTGGGGGTGAGCCAAGCGGTGCTTCTCCCTCACCCCCAGCAGTGGCTGGAGCAACACTGGGCCTGTCCATTCAGCCCAGCGTCTCTTGCTATCTGCGAGGTGCCCCTGAGCAGGTGAGAGAAATCATTGCAAGCCTGTGACATCACGGACTTGCTATGATCTCTCTCAACTGCGCAGGCACACCTCGCAGTTAGTAAGAGATGCTGGGCCAAATAGATAGGCCCAGCATCGCTCCAGCTGCCGCTGGGAGTGGGGGGTGGAGAAGGTCCGCTCAGTTCTCCCCCCGGCAGCCACCCCTTGGCCATGTGGCGGCTGAAGTAAAAAAAAAATGGATGTTCAGCACGGCAGGAGGCCCCTCAGAGTAGGTTTCGGGGGGGCCTTGCACCAGGGGGGCTCACAGTGGGGTGGTCCGGGTGCCCAAATTACCTAGGTGTGCTGCTAGTTTCCTTATTTTGATTTGGGTGAAGGGGAACAAGTTGTTATTAGCATACAGGATATAAAAAGGAAAGGTCATGACTACTCTGCCCACTGACTCCATTGTGGCCGTTATTGTATTCAGAAGGATGTGGCCATCTCACAAGATACAGGCCCTGCAAAGATTTTATCACACTATATTCCATCTGATTTTCAATCACTTCTCACTAACGACACAATGAATTCCCTGTTAATTCATGTGAGTAGGTGTGCCAAATGGATGTTGGTTGAAATGGCCACTAATGTATCCATGGGTGGGGGAGGAGAGAAAGCACACCAAAGATAGCACACCATTTCAACTATGTGGAATGGGGGTGGGGAAAACCAGTGGAATGCTTTTGTTTTTAACTTATTGGAATAATCATTGAAGACACCTTCCGATCTTAGACTGTAGGGGTCAGTATAACAGGGGCTAGTATTCAGTAGCTCACGGGTCAAATCTGACTACCTGAAAAGTGCTCTTTCCCCATCCCTCACCCCAGCTGCAAAACCAGAAGCCAAAGTGGTGGGAGAAGCAGATTTGCATGGCTTTGGGTGGGCAAAAGTTGTACTCCCTACAGCCCATGTCCTTCTTAAGGCAATGGAATCTCTCATCAAATGCAGTATCCACTCAAGTCCACTCAAGTGAGAACACAAATGTTGTAAAACCATAGTCCTATTTATTTATTTGTTTGTTTGTTTGTATTGTAATTTTATTTACAGTCATTGACCAAACAGAGAATAAAAACTAGTAAGCATTAAAATGTGTGTGTGTGTGTGTGTGTGTGTGTGTGTGTGTGTGTGTATATATATATATATATATATATATATATATATGTGTGTGTGTGTGTGTGTGTGTGTGTGTGTGTGTGTGTGTGTATACACATACACACATACAATTTAAAATTGGGATGATATCCCATTATACCTTTTAAAAACAGTATAACTAAACTTAGCTACAGAAATAGAAATTGAAGCATCTTTATCTGAAAGCAGATGTTTTACAAGGTTATCATCAGATTGATCTACCAGTTTACATATTAAAGGAACAATAAGGCGTTCCCTGGGATATAAATGGAGATTACAGTGGAGAAGGATATGTGCAACAGTTTCTGTATCTCTTGACCCACAACTACAGTGTTGTTCTTCTAAAGGCACACCCTGAAACCTCCCAGCTAGAAGTGCAGATGAAAAGGAATTAACCCTTACTCTCGTGAATATCCATCGAAACTTAGAAAAAGTAATTGTCGACAGATATTTTGCGGGGGAAAGATCCATATTAGTTCTTATAACTCTATAAAACTCTGGAAGCGCAGCCCAGTTTTCTTGGATCTCAATATCAACAAAGCATTGTCTCACTACTCTTTTCGCATTCGCTAGACCCAGTTCCAGCAGTTGAGCTGGGTCTAAGCCTAGAGAGGTGAGTTTCGTACTTACTGTAGCACACCATAGTGACTGGGGACTAACTGAGAGAAACTCAGGAATTAAACCAACTGGTCGCAGATGTATTTTCAACCAGAAATAAATAATCAGAAGCCAGGCCCAAGATTCAATTTTTATAAAGCCAGCCCCTGTCCTTAAAGTCACATTTGCTGTACATTTTGGAGTGCCAAATAAGTTCCTCAAGAACCCTGATTGGCTTCTTTCCAAAGTGTCAAACCTTGAGTATGGACCTAGCTGTATACCATACAATAATTGCGGGATGACCTTTGCAGTATAGAGCTTTAAGGCAGCTGGTATGAAGCCTGCACCCTGAGTTCTAAAAAATCTTAAGATTGCTGCTGTGCTGCGTTTTGCCAACTCTGTGACCATACTTATATGTGCTGATTTCCCAGCATTGTGTTGAAAAATTACCCCCGTATTTTATTTGATTTACCTGCTCTAGTCGGTGTCCATCTAGCATCCATACAATTTTTTTTACTTTATTGGTGAAACACATAATTTTAGATTTGTCATAATTAATCTGTAGATGCTCCTCTCTTGTTTGTTTATTTTTATTTGATTTGTATACCGCCCTTCCAAAATGGCTCAGGGCAGTTTATACATTATGTTCAACACTCATACAATCTGTGTACAGGGTACTCAGGTACAGTGCTATAAACAGGTAGAGTTATTCACATATTGTGTTACAAGTACACTTCCTTTCTGCACCATGCATTTGAAGGAGCTGTACTCAGGTTAAAATGAAAGCATGAATGAGTGCTTCACACACAAAACATGTACATGTGTACAGACAGCTATACTCATGTACAATATAATGTTTAAATAAGGCTCATGTCTTTGTCCCTCAATGCTTGCTTTTCCTCCATTTAAATAGCACACATGGGGCAACAATCGATTTTGGGATTGTGGTGAGGGGTAGAACTAAAGCCCCTCTACCCCCTCTCAAAGTTCAGCTCCAGATTGTGGCTCCCATGCATGGTTTTGCAGCACACACACAGAAGCATATATGCCAGGGCCCATGAAGTGATTAAGATCAAATCTAATTTAGCCCTTAATAGTTGACAATCAATAACAAGACTGAAGCCACGGGTATCCTGCCATGACCTGATTAGTCCCCCTTATTCCTCCAGAAATCCTATCTGGCCTTCAACTTGATTAAGATTAGGTGGCTGATCTTTCAGTACCAAAGCACAGGGTCAAAGCATGAGTTGGAAAAAGGGGACACTTTACCAGAGTTCCACTCTTCTGGCAAATATGCTTTTTCTCAGAAAGCAAGAGGCAGCACTGGAGAAGTCACACTAGGATACTGTTTTCCACATAGATAGAGATTGGATTCCCAATGCCTAAGAGTATGTGTGGGGAAAGAGTAAAATTATGCTTAGAAATGTGGCTGCTGACCCAGCATATTTGGGCATGGCTTCTTTGCCCCAGCCTCAAAAGATGAAGCACGAGGTGACAGGCGATTGGCCAGTGCAAGTTTGGGAGTAAGGTTAGCCGGCTGTTTGCAGCGCCCGCCTCCAAACCTCTGGGCTTGTGCCAGTCGCCCCTTGGGGGGACAAGAAAGGAAATGTTTTGCCTATGGTAGATTGGCTTTATTTGTGAGTCTTTTCCCCCCCTCCGCCTACCTTGCACTATTCTTGCTTTAGCTAGTTAGCTTACAGGTCACAACTGCAGGTACAGTGTGGTTTTCAGGGGTAATGTAAAGTAGGTGAGCACTTTAAGGCATGCGTTGAGCGTGAAGAGGCATCCTTGACAGTCCCTAGACACTGTATGGCGTTGGCTTGGATTCCTCTAACCTGTGGAGGGGACACTAACTTTAGAGGGCTATATGGCTTGAGGGAGATGGTTCCTTAAGCAGGAGTACGTTGACAAAGATGGAGTACGTCAACAAAGACGGAGGCCCTTGGCCTTAGGGCTGATGCTTTCTGGAGCCAAGGTATGTCGCCTGGGGAATGTAGCCGGGGTTGCACTGAAAGCAGCAAGTTCATAGCAACCACACTGTTGGGGGTTGGAGTGCCTATCCTCTCCGTACATTATATTGTTCAATTCACCTCACAGATCTGTAAGGATAAAATAGGTGGTTAATAAGAACCATGTACACAGAACTCTTTAGAGGATAGGTGAGATACAAATGTAATAAAGAATAAGGAAGAAAGCAACACAACTTAAAATAGTAATGCTCCGTATGTCTCAGGGTGTTACTAGTAATAGTATTTATTCAAAGTGAACACACAAAGGGAAGCAACAGAAAATTCTGCCAAACACAGTATGCCATCACTGGGCTGCTTTGTCTACTCCTCTTTCCTTTATTCTCATGTTTCAGTAGGACTTCTCATGTGAAAAGGGATATTTTCTAAATATGGAGAAGCTTTTTGCCATAAGAAATGTTCCAGGCAAACACATAATTCTATTCTTCAGAAATAGGATTGTGATGTGAAAATCCAACAGGATTGATTGCTTATATTAACCTCATTTCCTCATTTAAATCATTTTAATATTAGTTAATAAATCAACTGAATCTCTTTGGTTGGAGTTGAATATTTATCAACATCATAACAGCACTCTTAAAAAGACATTGCTTTTCATCACCAGATCAATTGTCATATTGCCCCATTCATCATAGTTAGTGGACTCCTGTAAAATGGATGTACATTAGTTTAGTAATGTGTAATAAACCATTGAACTACTTTTCTTGTTCCTTCCCTTGCCTTATTTTTAAACCTATCCTTCCCATTCATTATTACTGGAATTCAGGCCCAACATACTGTAGTATACTGCAGAAAGCAATACTGAATATTTTATGTACATTTACTCAAATTCTTTTTGAATTAAACATGAATTTAAAATTTTGATTTTGAAACTTGATTTTCTTTGCTAATTTCTCAGAGCACTTTATAATGAAAAGCTAAAGCCTGATGCTGTGTAATTCATATCAGCGGGAATTCTAAATACAGGAAGGCCTCTCTGTGTCTTGGGAGCATAGAGTGTTGTATGCCGATCAGCCTTTTGGGTCCAATTCAGATCATGGTAGACTTGTCCCCTTAGCTAAGCAGGGTCTGCCCTGGTTGCATATGAATGGGAGACTTGATGTGTGAGCACTGCAAGATATTCCCCTCAGGGGATGAAGCCATTCTGGGAAGAGCAAAAGGTTTCAAGTTCCCTCCCTGGCTTTTCCAAAATAGGGCTGAGAGAGATTCCTGCCTGCAACCTTGGAGAAGCCGCTGCCAGTCTGTGAACCAATGATAGAACAATGGTCTGACTCAGTATATGGCAGCTTCCTATGTTCCTAAGATTAGCTTCTACTAATTGAATATACCAATCTATTCACAAATTTCTGCTAATCCAAATTCATGGCAAGCATAGCATACATAATAATACAATTAATTACCTACAGTCAGATTTGAGGGAAATGCATACAGAAGACTGGAATTAATTGAAAAGGATTGCCTATGTCATCGCAATCTTAAATATGTTTGGCACGTTGATTCCTTTGTAGAGATTTTCCCTCTGCTTATTCAAATCACATTGAGAACTCGCAACAAATCCAACTCAGTATTATCACAGTACTCACATACTTCTATCATACACCTTATCTATTCAGGTGTATAATTCTATTCATCTTTCAGCAAAAAGGATAAAAAGGCGTCCTTCAGATGGGTCCCATAATTTATTTATTTTTTAAGAAATGACAAATGGGTGAGTAATAGTCTCCAATGACTCCATTTTAAATAGGTTGCATTGTTCCTCTCTTTTCTGGTGTCCTAAAATAGATTGACAGTGGTTTGAGAACAGCAGATTTATCTCGAAAGTATTTTGAGCTATTTATATTTGAATTGATGAAAGCAAGAAAGTATTTACTCCATGAAATGAAAGGCTTGATCATTTCTAGAATTTTCAGACTGGGCCAGAATCCAATAAAAATATTGACAACATATATCTTTGTTATGCCCCATAAGAACTGAATAAAATATATCTTATATTGAAATGTGAGGGCAAACTTAGTGCCCATGGAACTATATGCCCCCAGTACACACACACCAGCAAACAGAAAGTCTAAGCTCAGGGGAAATAGATGTGAATGTTGGGGTCACTCTGACAAACACTCGGAATAGATTTAATGTATTCCCTCATCCCCATAAATAGATGTTTCATTGTATTAATTATGTATTAATTAAATATGGGCAAATACTGAATGCCACAATGATTGAAGTTGTCTGTAAGGAAGATATATAGCCTTTTCCCCAGGGCAGCTCACACGAGGGAATTAGTTGCTAGGTCACCCCTCCTCTTTCAGAGCAGCCTGGGCTTGGCTTTCTCTTTAAAAGAAAACTTTTTATTTCAAAAACTTTGGTAGTTTTAATGCTGCCACCAGACACTATTTTAATCAGAGATGGGGCCACCTGGCTGGAGTGCCACAGCCAGACTTCTCTCCTTGCCTTGTTACTGGACAAATATAAAAACCTCCCACGTGAATGCCTACACGGGGTGAGACATCACGGCAGCTGGCTAGCAGTCCTTTGGGTATGGTTTTGTACTAGAGGTATACTCCCACCACCCTCCCAGAGTTAATCAAACACTCTGTGAGGCTTTAGGAAACAAAAGGGGGGAAATGATTTATTAAAAAGCTACAAAAATAAGTTGTCTTTAGGCTTCAGGGTTTGGGTTGCATTTAGGAATACTTAAAATGGTTACAGGAAGGTTTCGCAACACCCAGGATGGTTGGGAGCGTTCAGCATCGGCTATTGTTTCTTATTCCGTTACTACAGAACTAGTAGCATAATACTAGTACAGAATTTGGGATAGCAAAGCAACACACTCAAAGGAAAATAAATTCCAACGCAAGTTCTTGCTAAACACTTTCTCCTGAGCTAAACTTCCAAAAACCACTAACCTTGGCTTCCATTTCCTTGGACTTAACCAAACCCCTGGCAAGCCCAAGCCATGGCAATCTTGTCCCCTAAGAGTTGCTGACTCACTGTGAGGTGATTCAGTCAAATGCCATTGTTCCTTCTCACCTGGGTCACCTCCACCACACCTTCTTCATCCCAGAAGCCACCTGGAAACCCCTAGGACCTGCCCAGCCCTCCAATTGGTTATGACCTAAAGTCTCCAGTCTGTCAATCAGGGTCACCTGCTATCTCTCATTTAACTCAATCAGTGCTGTCTGGCTGCCCACTACATTGTCATTCTGATTAAAATATTGAGTAAATATCTTGGAAATCATCATCAGTAGTAGTAGTAGTAGTAGTTGTTGTTGTTATAATTATTGTTGTTATTACTGATGGTTGGCACCTTGACAGACAGTGTACATAGCCCCTAACAAAATTATGCACACGGTGCTTGCCTCCCCACTTCCAAAGCAAGGGCTCTCTTGTGCATGGGTGTGGCAATTTTTGCTACTCTATCACTGCTCTGGAAGATTTCTTTGACCCTTAGGAACACATCCCTGAGGACTGTGGGTCATTCAAGGATGTGTCCACATTGTCCAGCAACAACAGATATTTACCGCTTTTCAACAAAAGTTCCCAAAGCAGTTTACATAGAGAAATATAAATAAATAAAGATGGATCCCCAAAGGGCTCACAATCTAAAAAGAAACATGAAGTAGAAACTAGCAACAGCCACTGGAGGAGTGCTGTGCTGGAGCTGAATAGGGCCAGTTGCTTTCCCCCACTCAGTAAAAATAATCACCACTTTTAAAGGTGCTTCTTTGCTCAGTTAGCAGGGTACTGTCCTCAGAGTTAGCAGGGTACTGGGGGGGGATGCAAACCAGGGCAGACCCTGCTTAGCAAAAGGGATGAGTCATGCTTGCTACCACAAGACCAGCTTTCCTCCACTATGAGGCATCTGGATAACCACTATAAGGCACCTGGATAATCGTTTAATGCTGGAAGCCAGAAGTGCTAAAATAAATTGAAGAACAGTAATCTCATTCTCTCTCCTACTTCTTTCTTAATATTGTTTCCTTTCCCTAATGTCTTTAGATGGTACTCTCAGTTATATATGATGATCTCTAGTAAAATGCAGTTGTTGACAATGTGCAAACACTACATGAGATCCCTTAGTCTATATACATTCTCTCAAAATTTCCCCAAAGGAGTGCAATTTGTGCTTCACCTTAACACCAAGGATTGCCAGAAGCTCTCTTAAAATAAACCCACAGTGTAAAATAATTGACTTTGTCATTAAAGATTCCTCACAAAGTACTTCCTTATATTTCATCATCTGCTCTCCAGCTGGTATTCATTGCAGTTTAGCTGTTGGGTATCCATATGAATTCAAAGACCACACTGTTAAGAGTTTTGTCTGCAATTTCTTATTTATTGCTTTAGGCACAAAATGGTGTTGACAAAGCTCTGTTGCCAGCTAAAGACAATTGTCTCTCTAAAGCAATGCCTTCCAATTTACATTTTATAATTGTGAGCATTTATTTCCTTAGGAAATGTTCCATTCAAGTTCTGATTGCTATATGCTGACTATGTATGAAAGCTCAGAGTTTCGTCTGTGCTCTAATTCACCCAGAGCATGTGGATTCACTGATTCAGCTAGTGCAAGATACGAATCTGCACATGCAAAGGTTCTGCCCTTTCTATAGAATTAATGTAACAGCCCTTGAAGATATAGGTGTTCCCTCTTTCTCCATATCTTACTTTACCTCCTGTAAGATTTGATCAATACCATACGTGCTTTCTTCCCCCCTCCCCTCATTTAGTCATGAAACTCACTGGGTGACTCTGGGCCAGTCATGTATCTCTCTGCCTAACCTACCGCCCGGGGTTGTTGTGTAAGGATAAACATAGCCATGTATGCTGCTCTGGGCTTCTTAGAGGAAGAATGGGATATAAATGGAAAAGAGAATAGATAAATAAAATAATAAATTTTTCACCCTTCAAATGTGTCCTTCTGAAGCACCAAGGTGCATAACAGATATTCCTTACTAACTGGGTAAAGAGGCACCCTTTTAAAGTGGTGGTTCCTTATTTTTAGCTGAGAGAGAGCAGCTGCTCCTATTTAAGACCTGCACAGCATCTTTCCAGCAGCTGTTGCTGGTGTTTAACACCTTACTTTTCAGATTCTGAGCCCTTTCGGGACAGGGAATCATCTTACTACTTTTTCTTATGCAAACCACTTTGAGACCTCTTTTGTTGAAAAGTGGTATATAAATATTCTTAGTAATAATTTTTAATAACAACAAACAACAACAAATTTAATAATATTTAATAACAACAAATATCAATCAAAACAATATATTGCAGTAATTGTTGGGAGTTCTGACCTCCAGCGAGTTATTCGCACATGGCTTCATGCTGCAGGATAAATGTTGAGCGAAGCCAATTCGAAGTAAACTCATGGCATTGAGGGAAGCAGCCCCTCCTCTCTGCTCTCGGGTTTGCTTTTGATGCAAGTTCACATGTTTTCCTTCTAGCCAATGGTGATGGGAGGGAAGAGAGTACTGAAGAGCTACATCTGCATTTGTAAAGAGGATATCTTTCTTATCATGCGTTTTCAGAAAAAGTACCTTAAAACCAGCATTTTAAAAAACCCAGAAATACCTTGAGATAAGCTAGAATTTGCAAGACAATAGGGCGATTCTCACGACCAACAAAAATCGGGCTAGGCAAGCCTAGCCCGATTTTTGTTCGTCGTAAGAACCACCAGGCTTGCAGCGTGTTCGTAGAGGGGTCACATGCCCACCTTCGGGACATGTCTGGACATATTCTAGGGGTAGGAGTGGAAGGTGGGGGCCAAACCTCCGGGGTGAGGGCGTACCCCTACTTCTGACCCTTTCCAGCCACGTGGGGGTCTCCTCTGACCATTTCCGCTGACATATTTCCGCTGATGCATATCCGGTGACGTATTTCCGGTGACGCCAGCACATTTTGACAGCTGCATGCCCCGGCCCCTGTGGTGTCACTATGATGTCATCCTCCAGCCACGTGCATTTGTTTGTAAACAAAAGCACATGGCTTTTGACAGCAGGTATGTCTCTCTACTACTTACAGTTATTCACCTTAGGTTGAATGCAGGTATAGCAGTACAATTGTTATCTGTACCTTGCATCTGAAGGACTTGTAAGTTCACTTTTGAATATGAATACATGTACTGCCATTCACACAAAAACATGTACCTGTGGACAGACATCTGCACACTTGTACAACATAGTAAATCTATTCTCACAACTGGGGGGGGTGGGGGGGCAGGCAGGGATGGACCTAACTGCCCCCAGAAAATCCATGAAGTTTTTGTTGGTGCACTGCCACACACTCACATGATCTGCATTGCACAGGGCAGCGTGTATCTCTGGAGGCCTGGACTCATTTTTCCGGTCTCCAGGAATGCCACAGTGCACCATGGGAATCTCACAGTGCCTCCAGAAATCCTGCAATGCACATTGTAGGTGCCCAACCCTGCAGCCTGAGCAGACACACGACCCTGTACCTGGGGTAAGGGGCATGCTCGCCCTTTACCTGTACCCAGGTAAAAGCCTGGGTACAAAGCCCAGGCTTGCAGGGGAGGCAGCACCAGGATTGGGAGCAGGTTTCCCTCACCTTGCTCATGTTCATAGCCTTAGTGTCTGAATAGGGCTAAGGAGATGATTGTCATGTGGGAGCTGGAGGGGAAGCAGGAAGTGGATGCTGGAACAGGATTTGAGGCACAGAAGCAATTAGACCAGGGAGAATTTCCTCAGGGTGAGATGGGGTAGGGAGGAATCGAGGTTGGCCTCTTCCCTTCATCTGAGCATGATCTTAGATCCTCTCCTGAATCTTACCACTGTGACTTCCCCACAAGGCCAGCCAGACACCCTTGAACATCAGTGGGTCAGAGCAGCAGATCATCAACAAGGCCTGACTCCAATAAAAGCTCCTGGGTCAGATTAGCTCTTTGATCTGAGCAACAAAAGGGACTCAAGTTAGCTGCTGCTTCCTCCCACAAGCTCATGTCACTGTGTTCTTGCCTTATTCTTTCTTTGACTAGGCAGGAATCAAGTCTAAAACTGTAAGTTCTTTGTTTGAACATCCAGAGTTCCATTCGTCCAAAATAAATGTGGAAAAGGAAACAACTTACCCAATTTAAGCAAGTTCAGTGTTTCCTGTCATTTAACTGAGGTGTAACCCAACACGCCTGTGAAATTAAAAAAAGAAAAATTACAATGGGTGGAGACTAGCATGTACTTACAGACTAAATGTGTCTAAAGCAGTAGTATTTACTTAGTGATATACATCTCTATGGCTCTGATTACTATAGTAACAAAAAAGGCAGTTCTGTAATAGTATAAAGGCAAAACATGTACATTGTTATTATATGGCTCTGGGTTAGCACTACTGAGTAGACAAACAAATTCTCAGGGCATTGACTGTGCTTTTGCTTCTGCCCCACCTTCTCCAGGTGTGTATAATCTATGGGGCTGATTCAGCTGCTTTAAAACTCAGGCTGAGCCAGGGCTGTGAGCCTCTTGGCATGAGTCAAAAGGCAAGAGCACAAGGGCTTTTGTACTTGTGGCTCTCAACCTTGGGGCAAATTGCCTGGGATTGGAAGATCTTCTGGACATCTTTTCTATCAAGAAGTCAGCATATGTTGTGTGGGTCCTGGATTTGGTTTTTGTTAAGTAGTGGAGCTGTGGTTGGGTGGACTGAGGAATGTGCCTGGGAGAGCAGGGGTTGGTGTGGGGGCAGCAATACCACTGGTAGCAGGCAACAGAAAATATGGCAGTGGGAGTTGGGCTGGCCATTACAGGTGGAAATGGTCCAGGCAACTGAGGCCTGTTCCTTTTTCCAGCCCTTCTCCCAACCCTGAGACCCCTGGGAGCTCTGAGAACACTCCCTCGAGGATTAGGGTGCTGCTGCTGAATGCCAGGTCGGTTAATGCTAAAACATGTTTCACCCATGATTTGATTGTGGATGAGCATGCTGACCTGGTATGTGTGATGGAGACCTGGCTGGATGAGCTCGGCAGGGTTGGTCTCTCTCAGCTCTGTCCTCCAGGTTTCCTGAGTGTGCAGCAGCCCCACCTGGAGGGTCGGGGAGGAAGCATTGCAGTCATCTATCGAGAGACCCTCCCCATTTCCAGGTGCCCAGTCAGGCAATCTCAGAATTTCGAGTGTTTGTCCTTGAGGGTGGGCCTCCAAGATAGGCTGGGGATTCTGCTGGTGTATCGATCACCCCGCTGCACTTCAGTCGCCCTACCTGAGCTGGCGGGGGTGGGTTTCTGAGGTGGCCTTGGGTTCCCCCAAACTTATTGTTTTGGGGGATTTCAATGTCCACGCTGAGGCCCCCTAGTGGGTTTGGCTCAGGATTTCATGGTCTCCATGGCAACCATGGGCCTTTCTCAGTTGGTATCTGGCCCTACCCACATGGCAGGACACATTCTGGATCTGGTTTTTTCCGACCGGGGAATAAATGATATGGAGGTGAAGGAGTTTGAGATAACTCCCTTGTCATGGACAGATCATCATCTGGTGGGGTTTAGTTTGACTGCTCCGTCTGCCCTCTGCAGGGGTGGTGGGCCAATTAGCATGGTTCGCCCCGGAGGCTTATGGATCCGCTTGGATTCCAGATGGTCCTCAGGGAATTTCCAATGTCCAGAGCTGGTGACCCTGTCGAGGCCCTGGTTGATCTCTGGAATGGAGAGACAGCCTGGGCTGTTGACACGGTTGCTCCTAAATGCCCTCTCCAGCTTGGTGGAGCCCGTTCGGCTCCTTAGTTTTCCTCAGATCTTAGGGCGATGAAACAACTTGGACGTTAGCTAGAACGACGCTGGAGGAAGAGTCGTGCCAAATCTGATCAAACACAGGCTAGAGCCCATTTTAGGGACTACTCCGTGGCGGTGGGGGCGGTGAAGAAATGTTTTTTCTCCGCCTCCATTGCATCTGCTCAGTGCAGACAAACAGAGCTTTTTCGTGTGGTAAAAACATTGCTCCACACATCCCCCCAGGTAATGGGGGAGTAATCATCTACATCTCATTGTGATCAGTTTGCTTGCCACTTTGCAGATAAAGTTGCTCGCATCCGTGCTGACCTGGACTCCAGAGTTTTGGCAGTTCCAGCAGACATGCCTTTGGAACCATCTGGTCCAGTTATGTTGGATTATTTTCAGTTAGTGCAGCCTGAGGATGTGGACAAGATCCTGTGCAGTGTGCAGGTGACATCATGCACTCTTGACCCTTGCCCTTTATGGCTAATAAAAGCTGCCAAGGAGGGTACAGGCAGGTGGTTGGAGGTGATCATTAATGCTTCATTAAGAGAGGGCAGGATGCCATCGTGCCTCAAGAAGGCGGTGGTAAGACCACTATTAAAAAAGCCCTCCCTTGATTCCTCCAACCTGGACAACTATAGACCTGTATCTAACCTTCCCTTTTTGGGCAAGGTGGTGGCTTCCCAGCTGCAGGGGGTCTTGGTTGATATGGATTATCTGGACACTTTTCAGTCTGGTTTCCGCCCCGGATATGGGACTGAAACTGCCTTGGTCACTCTAGTGAATGACCTTCACCGAGCTAGACAGGGGGAGTGCGTCCCTGTTGGTTCTGCTGGACCTCTCGGTGGCATTCGATTCCATCAACCATGGTATCCTTCTGGACTGCCTCTTGAGTATGGGAATTGGAGGTACTGTGTTGGAGTGGCTCCGTTCCTTTCTTGGGGGGCAGGTCCAGAAGGTGGTGCTGGGGGACTACTGCTCGGCTCCATGACCATTGGTCTGTGGGGTCCCGCAGGGTTCTATTTTGTCCCCCATGCTGTTTAACATCTACATGAAGCCACTGGGAGAGGTCATCCAGAGACTTGGACTGAGTTGTCAGCAATATGCAGATGACACTCAGCTCTATCTCTCCTTGTCACTGGATTCTAGGGAGGCGGTGGATGTCCTGAATCGGGGGATGGAGGCCGTGATGGGTTGGATGTGGGCTAATAAACTGAAATTGAATCTGGACAAGTTGAAGGTACTGTTGGTCAGTAGGAGAGCCGATCGGGATAAGGAGATTTTACCGGTTCTGGATGGGGTTACACTCCCCTTGAAGGAGCAAGTACGCAGCTTGGGGGTACTACTGGACCCGACTCTGCTTTTGGAAGCTCAGGTGGAGGCGGTGGCCAGGGGTGCCTTTGCACTGCTTCGGCTAGTGCGCCAGCTGCATCCCTTTCTTGAGAAGGCAGATCTGGCCACAGTTACCAATGCCTTAGTTACGTCACGGCTGGATTACTGCAATGCGCTCTACGTGGGGCTGCCCTTGAAGAATATCCGGAAACTGCAGCTTGTACAAAATGCGGCAGCTAGGGTTCTATCTGGAGCTGCCTGGTGTGATCATATCACACCTATTTTGAAAGAGCTGCACTGGTTACCAGTGTGTTTCTGGGTTCAATTCAAGGTGCTGGTTTTGACCTTTAAAGCCCTTAATGATTTGGGCCCAGGATACCTGAGGGACCGCTTGCTCCCAAGGGTTGCTGCCTGCTTGACGAGATCATCTGAGGGGGGCTCTGCTCCAGGTGCCAACAATGAGGGAGGCTAGGTTGTCGTGCACTCGGGACAGGGCCTTCTCTGTTACTGCCCCCAGGCTTTGGAATGCTCTCCCAGTGGCCATTCGCTCCTCAGACTTCTGTCACAGTTTTTCGGAAGCTGGTTAAATCTTGACTTTTTATCCAGGCCTTTACATGATTGTTTTATTGCTGCTTCTGCATGTTTTTATCCATGTATATTTTTTTGTATTTGTATTTTGCATATTTTAATATTGTTTTTATATTTTTAGTTAAATACTTTTAATTCATTTTTATTATGTGTTTTAACTTTTGTAAACCGCCTTGTGATTGTTTTTAATGAAAGGCGGTATATAAATCTAACAATAAATAAATAAATAAATAAAATATATAGAGTTTTGCTCTTTATTGACATCTGGTGATTTCTTAGCAACTGCCTGGCACTTATTCTCCTTTTCCTTCCCTAATTTCCATGCCACGTGAGTAGTACAGTCTCACACTTCATAATGCTTACAATTTAGCCTTTATATAGTAGGTGTAGTAGGAGCCAGCGTGGTGTAGTGGCTAGAGTGCTGGACTAGGACCGGGGAGACCCGAGTTCAAATCCCCATTCAGCCATGATACTAGCTGGGTGACTCTGGGCCAGTCACCTCTCTCTCAGCCTAACCTGCTTCACAGGGTTGTTGTGAGGAGAAACCTAAGTATGTAGTACACCGCTCTGGGCTCCTTGGAGGAAGAGCGGGATATAAAATGTAATAAATAAATAAATAAAATATGTAGCCTCACTTTCCTTCATCTTTCAGTCCCAATTCTCTTTATCTGTAGGTTGGGGTCAGCAATGGAGCTGGGTCAGTGAAATGTCAATCTTTAATAAGCTATGCCTTTAAATTCTAAGCTCTTAATTTTCTTTAACTCAAATGAAAGCACATAAGGATAGCAGCAGGAGTTCAGTGTGATCACTGTGCTGCAAGGTAGGCACCATGAGTATAGCTAAAATTGAGCGAATGGGTTCAAAGAACTTGGGACCCCAGCTCCTGGAGGCACCCCAGCTCCACATTTTCCCTATTTACTTTATCTCCCTCAATCCAAGGGGCCACTGGAGAAAGGGCAGACACAGGCCTCCACTCCCCTATCTATGCCCCTGGTAGGCACAGCCCCAGTGTCCTGAGAATGAATGTGAAAGGAGTGAATTAGTGAACATAGCTACAGTACCAAAGCAGACTCTGACAGATGCCACTTATTTAGAAAAGTTACAGGAAATAAACTTGAGTATGTCTAGATCCCAGTGTTAAGTAACCTTTCAGTTTAATTAACGGAAACACTTAGCAAGAAATGGCAAATGCTAAATATATGTAACATTTGCACTCAAGCTTTTAACAACGTTATCAAGCTGTTAACTATGAAAATAACAAGCACCAACTTGCAAATATAGGGCCCCACATTTGATCCAATAAAATAAAGAAGTTGGCATCTTTAGAATGTGAGTCAAGTGAATCCTCACAGAGTTTTGCACGAAGTAAAATGGCAATGCAGTTGCTTCTTCCATGCACATTTTGTTCTTCCTCCTCCCCTTCCTCCTTTTTACTTAACCAAATAGTGTGGGGAGTGTCTCTAGGGAGGTAACCAGGTAACCCTTCTCTTCACAGCACAAGCCATGTCTCTTCCTTGAAGCACATTGCTTCAGTTCAGTAGCCATTGTCCTATGCAACTGCACTACATTCAACAACTGAGGGCAGACCTGAAGCAAGCATTTCTCAAAAATTGTTCCTCTCTTTCTCAAAGCATATTATGCTGCATCCTGGCTGCGATTGGTCATCTCTGTTGCGTGCATACATACACACACCTTCCTCATCACAATTCAGAGGCAGCTGAATATCAGTTGCCAAACAGCAGGAAAGAGCTATTGCCTTCGTACCTGGCTGTATATTTCTGAAGCTTTTGGCTGACAGCTATTGAAAACAAGATGCTGGGCTAGATAGATCTTTGGTATGATTCAACAGGGAGATTCTTATGTTTCTGTGTTCTTATCAAAGGTGCTCTTACTCCTGGACTTTGGGGCCGAAGTCCAGGGCCTTCACAGTCCTGCAGGCCCCCAAATCCTCTTTAGTCTGTCCGGGGTGGTGTGGTTGCCCAGCCAAACATGATGATGCTTAATTTGCAGGGGGGCGGGGGGCCTCCAAAGGCCTTCAGGTCTGGGCTCCAAAATTACCTAGGTGCACCTCTGGTTCTTATCTCAAGATTACATTCAGTGGGGCTATTCACACAACCGTGTGTGCATGGTCAGCCAGGCAGGAAGGCCTGACGACCACTCCAAGCCCAGGGGAGCAAGCAAGCCATGCACCCACATGACCAGCGCTGCCGAGAGCAGCATGGGTAAACAGAGGCCAGGACTCATTGTCCCAGCCTCCACAAATCCCATAATGCATTGCATGCCAAGTGAAGTGCACTGGGGAATTCCCTCAGGGGACAGGCACCCTAGGTGCCTTTCTCTGTGTCAGTGTGAGCTGCAAGCAGCTCGCACTGACACACAGTCCCAGGAACAGGGTTGAGGACACATTTGCACCCTTAAACTTGGCTAAGAACCAGGTTTTAGCACTGTAGCACCGCCAGGATCCATGCATATCCCGGCGGTTCTTACGGGCAGCCAAGCCCAGGCTTGGCTGCTTGTGAGAACAGCCTCAGTAATTAGAGCAGGCCTATGCAACTTGCGACCCATTGCACTGAACACATCCCACAAGTTGCGTATTGTGGTGTTCCTCTTCCCCGCCCCCATATTTTTATAGTAACTGACATAAATTAAAAACAGTTTATCAATCTCCTAGTGCTGATTGGCTGTGGTGGTCATGAGTTGTACAGGTCTGACTGAAAGGAAAGCAAGGTACTTATCTTCATGTTGTGTCCAGAGAACTGTGGGGACTATAGTTTTCTTCTTGCTTTCTAGCAGAGTTGATCAAATTTAAATCAAATCAATTTAAATCATGATTTAAATTGCTTCACAGCAGTACTCAGTTTTAATGATTTAAATAACAAATCACTAGTCAGGAGGATTCTATTTAATCATCATCATTTTATAATAAATATACATTATTATTGTCTAATATAACCTTAATACATATTCAGAGATGTACGTTTCATTTTTAGAAGGTAGGTACACACTTCCCAAGCGTCGAAAGGACATGCTTTATATGTTGTTTTATTTGGACAACCAGAGCTTGTATTTCTTTGTTGCACTCTTTGCATTTTGCACACATGCCTGTCTTATCCACAAGTATAGGAACGTCATTAAAATATTCCCAAGTGGGGTCTCTTTTATGGCCTGCTGCCATGGTAGGTGTTTCTCTTCTACAATGGAGGATACACTCAGAAAAGGTTTCCTCAGAATATGTTCTGTTCACTTTTGGTTTCAGTTTCTATTCCCACCTACCCACCCACTATCCCTTGCATTTCTATCCCAGCTCAAGTGTACTGTTGTACCTGCAGTACCTGTGTAAGATCTGAACCTGTGTGCACTGTACAGTCATTGTACAAGCATTGAACATAACATGTGAGTAGGCCTAATGTCTTCACGCATTTAGGAAAAGGGAGGGGAGGCAAAGGCTTGACGTGTATGCATGTGTGTGCATGCGGGCTGCATGTACAACACCTGCAGAATAGGATTAATCAGGTCTGTTCTCTCTCATCGCCATATACTGCTATTTACAAGTTCACAGAATATAATTAGGGGTTATGATTAATATTCATGATGCTATATTTGACCAAGGTTCTTTTTAAATATTTTTTATTTTAAAAATTAAAATCTGATTTAAAATTTAAAAAATCCGATTTACATCAAAAACATACAATTTTTCATTTTTTAAAATTATCCGTTTTTATCAACCCTGCTTTCTAGTGTCTTCCATGAAGCAGAGATGAAAAAATATCACCACCACAATGACGACAACTACTACAAGACAGAGGGTCTCCTGATTAGGAGAACTGCTGATTTGGGGTAATTGCCCCTCCACAATTACCCCAATGTAACTGATGAACACCATTTATTCCACAATGTCCCAGAATAATGCTACATTCATGGCATTTTAGGAGGAAATGTGGCACCAGATGCCAGACCCAATACTCTCTAAGGAGCTTGAGGGGAAGCATAGGCAGGCAACCACAGGCACCCCAGCAGTTGCCCAAGGGTGGTGTGTGCTGATGCCAGGCCTGAGTCTAGGCGTCAGCCCTGGAAGGACTCTGTTTTTAGTTGAATGCAGGACTCAGCTTACAAACTTGGGAAGTAATAATATTGAAAGAGCATCTCCGAAGATGTACAAAATGCAGTTTGTTTTCAGCCAGGGCTTGACCTGGAATGTTTCTTCAGCAAGGGCATTCCATCATGCCTGTGGGACCCAGGGCAAATGAGAATGCATATAGGACCGCCCCCCCCCGCCCATGCTGGCCATGCTCCTCATGCTGATGTCAGGGGTGGAGCCAGTCCACCTCCTTCAGCAGGCAGGGGCAGCTGCATGCTGGACACAGAACCCTCCACGCTGCTCGTTGACTCCCTGTGCTCATTGGCCCAGCGCTACTTGGGCCATGTCACATGTGTCCCAGCTGCCAGGCTTGGTATGGCCCATGCTCATCAGCCCAGTACTATTCAGCCTGTGCCACTTGTGACCCAGCCACCCTAAGCCTGGTAGCTCGGTGACAAGGGGTGCGGTTTGAGTAGCACCGAACCTATGAGTGTGAGGAGTCCCACGCACAGCATGCAGCAACCCCAAGGCCCATCGTCAGCAATGAACACCGAGTCTAGGTAAGAGCCTGACTCCATCAGAACAGGTGCAGGGCCTAGGATGGCGCAAGGCTCAGGATTATGCCTCAATTCTCCCCCCACCAGGAATGCCCCTGATTTTTAGGGCCAAGACCCAGCCCTGGAGAGAAAATGAGAGCAAAGGCTCCCTCTTTACTGGAAAGGTTTTTAGAGGTAAAAGGGCCTTGCAGACAAGGAACACAAAGGTATACAACTGTATATGAACATATATCAAACACAAATGTCATTATCTGAATTTTAAAGTGCATAGCACCTTTTATAATGTGATATATGAGTTCTGCAGGGGTCAATTGCTCAAAGCTCTTGCTCAAATAATTATAAGCCATGGGGGAAAATATGTAAGATATGCCTTGAGTTTTTCCCCATCATATGCCACTGTTCACTACAGACTGTTTGGCTATGAAGAAGTGGCATGATCCAGTCACAGCTAAGGCCTTGCAAATCCCATTGACTTCAGTGGGGAACATTTATTTCACTTTTCCATTTAAATAAATGGAACTTAGAAGTGTTTCATTGGATTAAAAAGTGGGGGTGAGGGAGGAATTGAATAATTTAATGGAGTAATTTTTACAAAGCAATAGAACTTAGGCCTTTCATTAACTGTATATAATTCAACAATTAATATGTTTGCAGGAACTCAACAAAATTCTTTGCTAGAAATTATAATAGATAAGAGTGATATATTGAGACGATTCATTTACCAAAAAATGTAATTCACTTGACTTAATACAGCCATATTACTAGCATTTGAGATATACTTGATACAAGTTCTCCACCTAGTGGACTGATAGAAATAACTCTAGAAATGAAACATAATTGTTTCCTGTTTTTACATGTATTGTATGTTTAGTAGCAAAAATAACCACAACTCTTTGGGCTGCCAGTCCTCCAGAATTTGCCTGGAGTCTCCAGGAATTAGCATTAATTTTCAGATTACTGAAAGCAATCCTTGAGATGTTAATGGCTTGGTATTATGAAAAATATTGATGGGGAAATCTCTAGGCATAAACTCAGTCTGAGTTGGCAACACTAACCATTGTCATTCTTTCCACATGTACATGTGGACTGGGTTTTATGAATTAATTATTTATACTAGCTGTAGGCCCAAAATATGATGGGCAGAATGACACGGAATGGTTGTTGGTTTTACAAGGGTCGATCAATAAGTTCACAGAATGACATAGAAAGAAATGAGATATTAGTTTTGAAGTTTGTTAGTGCATCCTACAGCTCTTTGGAGGGCTCCATAACAAATATGGTATCCATAGGTTTTGTTCCTCTTTTTCTATGAACATTTCTGTGAAGCATGTCAGCTGAAAAACCAAAATTGGAGAACATGGAAATGTGCACAGTCATCAAGTACCTGTGCCTGAAGTGCATGTCCTTGCAGGAAGTTCATGCAGATCTGCAAGATACATTTGGAGACTCTGCTCCCGTGTACTCAATAGTTGCCAAATGGTGTGCTGAATATAAACAGGGCAGAAGCTCTTGTGAAAATGATAAGTGCTGTGAGCAGCCATCAATAACCATTATTGAGGAAATCATTGCAAAAGTACGAGCTTTTGTCATGAATGATCAGCAATTGACAGTCAGATATATTTCTGATACTGTTGGCATTTCGTATGGCAGTACACTATCAATTTTGAAGGAACATCTCAAGCTGAAAAAGGTTGCTGCAAGGTGGGTGCCAGGAATGTTGATGGATGAGCAAAAGGCAACTCGATTGTGAGATTCAACCTAACTTTTGGAACAGTTCAAGCATGATCCTATAGACTTTGAGTTTCAATACGTTACTATGGATGAGATATGAGTTCATCATTTCAATCCCAACACAAAACAACAAAGCATAACATGGAAACGTACATCTTCATTAACTCCAACGAAATTTTGTGATTTGCAATAATCAGGCAAGGTCCACTTTTTTGGAATGCATGAGGAATTTTAATGACCAACTGTCTATAAGCAGAGTGACAATCACTAGTGACTATTATGCACAGCTGATTGGGAAATTATAGCAGGCTATCAAAAATAAATGGCATGACAAATTGGTGTGCTCTTTCACCAAGACAATGATACTGCACACAGGTCCATCATTTAAATGGCTGCCACCAAAAAATCAGGGTTCTAATTGGTTCCACACCCTCCCCCAGATTTGACCCCCAGGGACTTCTACCTCTTCAAAAATATGAAGGAAAACATATGGGGAACCAAATTTTCCAACAATGATGAAGTAAAGGGGGATTAGTGGTTTGGGGACCAGGAGGAAAGCTTTTTCTCACTTGGAATCTGTGCACTGGAGCACTGCTAGGAAAAGTGCATTGACCTTCAGGGGAACTATGTTGAAAAATAACTTTTAAAGATCATTACTATTGCTGCTTTATTTCTGTGTCGTTATATGAACTTATTGATTGACCCTTGTATTTGTCTCTCTATCAGGCTATGTTGGTTTCCCATCTTCCATTCCTCCCTCCTTTATTTTTCTTCCTTTCTTTGCAAATGTTTCCTCCTCCTTCTTATCTGACTGAGTTTTCTGATCTCTGTTCTTCTTTCTTTCCTTTCACCCCATTTCCCCCAGCAATTCTTCCTTCCCAGTATTCCCTTTGGCTGCTGGTGACAGTTTGTTTTATAGGGTCTTTTTTAAAAAAAAATTAAAAACTGTATAAGCAGCTATATTTTCAACTATTTGGATAGTTAGTGATGGAGTTTCTTAGATAGATAGCAGATGTCGCTGGTAAACATGGGCATTTTGAAAAGAAAAGCAAGCAGTGATGTGAAACACATAACAGCAGGACATTGATGCCTACTTGCCTTTCAAGTACATTGAAACTTCCATTGACACTTACTTCAGGGCAATTAAAGGTGTTTAAGTTTCCAAAGCTGTTTTCTGCAGAGGGAGAAAATATGCATCAGATCTGAATTTTCTAAATCTTAAATGTTGCAGAAGGTGAACAGTATGATTGTTTGTTCGTTTGTTTAACATATTTATGTGTCACCCAAAAAGCAAGCCTCTGGGTGGTTTACAACAATACAATAAAAACAACAAATAAAAAGGTTAAAACATTACAACAATTTAAAATTTAAAACAACGTTAAAACTATTTAAAACCATCAAACTATTAAAATAGTATCAAACTAATTAAAAGTTTGGGTAAACAAATGTGTTTTAACTGCCTTTTTAAAAGTTGTAAGAGATGGGGGAGGCTCTTATTTTAGCAGTGTGTGTTCCAAAGCCTTGGAGCAACAATGGAGAAGGCCTGTCCCTGAGTAGCCACCAGATGAGCCGGTGGCAACTGAAAACGAACCTCTCCTGATGATCTCAATGGGCAGTGTGGTTCATAGCGTAGAAGACGTTCTCTTAAATACTCAGAGCCCAAGCTGTTTAGGGCTTTATAGGTTATAACCAAGACCTCATATTTTTTGCCCAGAAACTTATTGGCAACCAATATAGATCTTTTTAAGATAGGAGTGATATGGTCTCTCCAATATGACCCAGAGACAACCTGGCTGCCGCATTCTGAACCAACTGCAGTTTCCAGACTACATACAAAGGCAGCCCCACATAGAGTGCATTGCAGTAGTCAAGTCTGGAAGTGACCAGCAGATGTACTACTGTTCTGAGATCATTTATCTCAAGAAATGGACGCAGCCAGTGTATCAGCTGAAGCTGATAAAAGGCACCTCTGGCCACTGCCTCAACCTGGGACACAAGGGAGAGGTTTGAGTCCAGAAGCATTCCCAGACTGCGTACCTGTTCCTTCTTGGGAAGTGTGACCCCATCCAGAACTGGCAGATCAAAGTCATCTCCCCAGTTATCACCCCACACAATACGTACCTCCATCTTATCTGGATTCAGTCTCAGCTTGTTATCTCTCATCCAGCCCATCACTGCCTCCAGGCAGGCATTTAGGGAGGTTATGCCTTCTCCTGATGATGTAGACATGGAGAAATAGATGTGAGTGTCATCAGCATACTGATAACACCCTGCATCAGATCTCCTGATGATCTCTCTCAGCGGTTTCATGTAGATGTTAAACAACATTGGAGACAATACAAAGCCCTTAGGGACACCATACCGAAGTTCAGATTTTGAAGAACAACAGTCCCTGAGGGACACCATCTGGAATCTGCCCATGAGGTAGGACTGGAACCACCGCAAAGCAGTGCCTACCACCCCCAAGTTACCGCCTCAGACACTCCAGAAAGATAATATGGTTGATCATATCGAAAGCCGTCAAGAGGACCAAAAGGCCCAACAGAGTCACACTTCCTCTGTCAATTCCCAATTGGAGATCATCCATCAGGCTGACCAAGGCAGTCTCCACCCCATAGCTCACCCGAAGGCCAGTTTGAAATGGGTCTAGATAATCAGTTTCATACAAGACTGCTTGGAGTTGGGAAGCCACCACCCTCTCAATTACCTTACCGAACCATGGAAGATTGAAGACAGACATATAGTTGTTTAACTCTGAGGAATCCAAGGCAGGCTTCTTCAAAAGAGGTCTAATAATTGCCTCCTTGTCTAATAATTGTTTTCTGCCCTCCCTCAGAAAAGCATTTATGAACTCTACTAGGCCCTCTAGAACAACTTCCCTGCCAGATAGTATAAGCTATGTTGGGCAAGGGTCAAGAAAACAGGTGGTAGGCTGCACCGCTCCAAGCAGCTTGTCCACATCATCACAAGTCACAAACTGGAAGTGATCCAGCCTGACCACATATGAGGAGTCGCATAACTTGTGATTCCTCTGTCAACACTTGTTGCAATGCTAATAAGCATCAGACATATCCAATTTTGTGATGCTTGCTGCTAGCTTTTCATACAGTTCTTAACTTCTTCTAGTCTGAATTTGGATAGCTCTAACCTTGGTTTGCTGGTTGCTTGTAATCTCCACAAATTCAAACTTGTGATTCATTCTGTCACCAGTGCTTTTTAACATCTACGTGAAAGCACTGGGTGAAGTCATCAGGAGATTTGGTGCAGGGTGTTATCAGTTTGCTGATGACACCCAAATCTATTTATCATCATCATCATCATCATCATCATCATCAGGCATTCACTCCCTAAATGCCTGCCTACAGGCAGTAATGGGCTGGATGAGGGATAGCAAATTGAAGCTGAATCCAAGCAAGATGGAGGTGCTCATTGTTGGTGTTTGGAATCTGAGGGATGAGTTAGATCTTCCTGTGCTGGATGGGGTTACACTCCCCCAGAAGGAACAGGTACACAGTTTGGGAGTGCTCTTGGATCTAGGCCTTACCCTGGTATCTCAGGTGGAAGCTATGGCCAGGAACGCTTTCCATCAACTTTGTCTGATTCGATAGCTGCGACCATTCCTTGAAGAGAACAATCTCAAAACAGTGGTGCATCAGCTGGTAACCTCCAGGCTTGACTATTGCAATGCACTCTACATGGGGCTGCCTTTGTATGTAGTTGGGAAACTTCTGTTAGTTCAATATGCGGCAGCTAGAATGGTCTCTGGGGCAACCTGGAGAGAGCATATTATGCCTGTTTTAAAACAGTTGCACTAGCTGCTGACATGTTTCCAGGCAAAATACAAAGTACTGTTTATTACCTTTAAAGCTCTGAATGGTTTCTGTCCAAGCTACCTTAGAGAGCACCTTCTTCGGTATGATTCCCATCACTCGTTGAGGTCATCTGGAGAGGTCCGTCTCCAGTTACCACCAGTACATCTGGTGGCAACTTGGAACCAGGCCTTCTCTGTAGCTGCTCCTGGCCTATGGAATGTACTCCAGGCACATATCCGCAGTTTAGGCTCGCTGTTGGCCTAAAAGCTTACTTGTTTGCCCTGTCCTTCCAAGGTTTTTAAATTGTTTTAAAGTATTTTAATTTGTTTTAAATTGTGTTAAAATTGTTTTTACATTTCTTTAGGTAGTGTGTTCTAAATGATGTTTGTTTTTATGTTTTTAAAACTAGTTGTACTAGTTCTGATAGCTTGTTAAAGAGCTGCAAAATGGCTTTCCTGTTTAGTCTTACAACTTGGAACTAGTCTCTCAGCGATGGATAGTTATAGGCCAATCCTCAATCTCCCTTGGTTGGGCAAGGTGATCGAGAGAATGGTGACCAACCAGCTCCAGGCAGTTTGGGAGGAAACTGATTATCTAGACCCATTTCAGACTGGCTTTAGAAAGGGCTATAGGGTTGGTCGGCCTGATGGATGACATTTACCAGGGAATTGACAGAGGGAGTGTGATTCTGTTGGTTCTCTTGGATCTCTTGGCGGCATTCAATACCATCGACCATGGTATCCTTCTGGATCACCTGGGGGAGTTGGGGATAGGAGGCACTGCTTTGCAGTGGTTCCACTCCTATCTCTCAAGTAGATTCCAGATAATGGAGCTTGGTGACAGTTCCTCCTCAAAACAGGAGCTGTTATATGGAGTCTCGCAGGGTTCCATTCTGTCACCAATACTTTTTAATATCTACATGAAACCGCTGGGTGAGGTCATCAGGAGATTTGGTACTGGGTGTTATCAGTATGCTGATGACACCCAAATCTACTTCTCTTTTTCATCTGTATCATCAGGAAATAGTGTTCATTCCCTAAATGCCTGCCTATAGGCAGTAATGGGCTGGATGAGGGATGAGTTAGATCTCCCTGTGCTGGATGGGGTTTTACTCCCCCAGAAAGAACAGGTACACAGCTTGGGAGTACTACTGGACCCAGGCCTCACCCTGGTATCTCAGGTGGAGGCTATGGCCAGGAGTGCTTTCTATCAGCTTCGACTGATTCTACAGCTGCATTCATTCCTTAAAGAGGATGACCTCAAAACAGTGGTGTACCAGCTGATAACCTCCAGGCTTGACTACTGCAATGCACTCTACGTGGGGCTGCCTTTGTACGTAGTTCAGAAACTTCAGTTAGTTCAAAACACGGCAGCCAGACTGGCCTCCGGGGCAACTCAGAGAGACCATATTATGCCTGTTTTGAAACAGTTGCACTGGCTGCCAATATGTTTCCGGGCAAAATACAAAGTGCTAGTTGTTACCTGTAAAGCCCTGAATGGCTTAGGTCCAGGTTACCTTAGAGAGCGCATTCTTCTGTATGATCCCATCACATGTTAAGGTCATCTTAAGAAGAAGAAGCCTGCTGGAGAAGAGGAGAAGAGGATTCCATCTCCCCCAGGGTGAGAGACTGGGGTGTTTGCCTCTTCTCTTCTGCCCTCCCTGGTTGCCATCTGCTTCTCCCAGGACTGCTTGTGGAGAGGCTTTGCAGGACTGGGGTTGTAAGGGTGAGTGGGCAGTTTTTTCCTGGTTCCACCTGCTGAGCTTACTGCTCAGCCTATATAGGAAGACTGCCAGTGGCGACTGAAGGGGCGACACCAAAGGGGGTTGCCCCTTTGGGGGAGCCACTTCGGGGGAGAAACGAGGGCGAGGGCTGGACACTTTATCCAACCATTTGTATAGAGGGAGGCTTCTGTTCAATCAGTTTTAGGTTGTGCTGAGGTTGGGTTGAAGTTGTAATGTGTGTGGGTTTGTCTGGAGATGGGGAGCCAGGGAATGCCTTCGTTGAAGGTGGGGCTGCTATTCCTGTGGTGGTGGGGAATAGAAGAAGAAACACTGGCAGGTCCGCAGGCTGTTCCGGGGGAAGGGTGGTCAGAAATCTAATAGCTGTCCCCCTTTCCGGCTCTCCTGCCAGCTCTTTGATCTCGGGGAGCACTGCCAACATCCCACATAACCTTACCTTGCTTCTCTGCAATGCCAGGTCGGTCCAAAATAAATCAGAACTCATCCATGATTTGATCATGGATGAAGGGGCCGACCTGATGTGTATTACTGAGACTTGGTTGGGGGAGGCTAGTGGTCCAGTTGGGTCCCAGCTTCTCCCGCCAGGATATTCTGTAGAGGAGCAGGTGAGGGGACGTGGGCGGGGAGGTGGAGTGGCTGTGGTCTATAAGGATAACATCTCCCTTACCAGGGTCCCTGTTAGGGTATCGGACCATATCGAATGTGTGTACTTGAGTTTGGGGACCAGGGATAGATTGGGACTTCTGTTGGTGTACCGATCGCCCCGCTGCCCAACGGAATCCCTTACTGAGCTCACGGACTTGGTCGTGGAACTTGCGTTGGAGTCTCCCAGACTTTTGGTGCTGGGGGACTTCAATGTTCATTTTGGGACCAATTTGTCTGGGGCAGCTCAGGAGTTCATAGCGGCCATGACGACTATGGGCCTATCCCAAGCGGTCTCTGGATCGACGCGTATTGCAGGTCACACGCTTGATTTGGTCTTTTATTCTGATCAGGGTGGTGCTCCGTGGGTGGGGACTCCTTCGATCTCTCCGTTATCATGGACGGACCACCATCTGGTTAAGGTTGGACTTACAACCACTTCCCACCTCCGCAGGGGTGAGGGGCCTATTAGAATGGTCCGCCCGAAGAGGTTACTGGATCCAGTAGGATTCCAAGGATCCTTGGAGGGATTTAATGTTGGCTCTGCAGGTGATCCTGTTGATGCCCTGGTTGAAAACTGGAACAACTTGCTCACCAGGGCAGTAGACACGATTGCTCCTAAGCGTCCCCTCCAACCCGATTCAAAATTGGCCCCTTGGTATACGGAAGATCTACGGGGGCTGAAGCGGCAAGGTAGGCGACTGGAGCGCAAGTGGAGAAAAACTCGACTAGAATCCGACAGATTACGACATGGAGCACATTTAAAGATCTATGCTCAGGCGATACGTGCGGCAAAGAAGCGGTTCTTTTCTGCCCGTATTGCCTCTGCGAGTTCACGTCCAGCGGAGTTGTTCAGGGTTGTTAGGGGACTAGTATCTGCTCCCTCTCCCTTGAACCAGAATTTGGAAGCATCAGTTACCCGCTGTGGTGTGTTTAATGAATTTTTCGCAGACAAAATCTCTCGGATTCGGGCCGACCTAGATGGAGACTCCACAATTAATCTGATGTCTGAACTGGAGGTGTCCGACAACCCCTCTTATACGATTCGGCTGGATCAATTTCAGTTTGTGACTCCTGAGGATGTGGTCAAGCTGCTTGGAGCGGTGTGGCCTACCACTTGCCCTCTTGACCCTTGTCCAACATGGCTTGTTCTATCTAGCAGGGAGGCTGTTGTAGGCAGCCTGGTAGAAATCATAAATGCTTCTCTGAGGGAGGGCAGGATGCCTCCTTGTCTTAAGGAGGCAATTATTAGACCTCTTCTAAAGAAGTCTGCGTTAGATCCCTCAGAGTTGAGCAATTATAGGCCAGTTTCCAATCTCCCATGGCTGGGCAAGGTAATTGAGAGGGTGGTGGCCTCTCAGCTCCAGGCGGTCTTGGAGGAAACTGATTATCTAGACCCATTTCAAACTGGTTTTCGGGCGGGCTATGGGGTGAAGACTGCCTTGGTTGGCCTGATGGATGATCTCCAATTGGCAATGGACAGAGGAAGTGTGACTCTGTTGGTCCTCTTGGATCTCTCGGCGGCTTTCGATACTATCGACCATAGTATCCTTCTGGAACGTCTGAGGGGGTTGGGGGTGGGAGGCATTGTTTTTCAGTGGTTCCGCTCCTACCTCTCGGACAGATTCCAGATGGTGTCGATTGGAGATTGTTGCTCTTCAAAATCTGAGCTTAAGTATGGTGTTCCTCAAGGCTCCATACTCTCTCCAATGCTTTTTAACATCTACATGAAACCGCTGGGAGAGATCATCAGGGGATTTGGAGCTGGGTGTTACCAGTATGCTGATGACACCCAGATCTACTTCTCCATGTCAACTTCTTCAGGAGTTGGCATATCCTCCCTAAATGCCTGCCTGGAAGCAGTAATGGGCTGGATGAGGGAGAATAAACTGAAGCTGAATCCAGATAAGACGGAGGTACTTATTGTGCGGGGTCAGAACTCTAGAGACGATTTTGATCTGCCTGTTCTAGACGGGGTCACACTTCCCCAAAAGGAACAGGTTCGCAGTCTGGGAGTACTTCTGGATCAACGTCTCTCCTTGGTTTCTCAGGCTGAGGCGGTGGCCAGGAGTGCCTTCTATCAGCTTCGGCTGATACGCCAGCTGCGCCCGTTTCTCGAGATCAGTGACCTCAAAACAGTGGTACATTTGTTGGTAACCTCCAGACTGGACTTCTGTAATGCGCTCTACGTGGGGCTTCCTTTGTACATAGTCCGGAAACTTCAGTTGGTCCAGAATGCGGCAGCCAGGTTGGTCTCTGGGTCATCTCGGAGAGACCACATTACTCTTTTGTTGATGGAGTTACACTGGCTGCCAGTAGGTTTCCGGGCAAAATACAAAGTGCTAGTTATTACTTATAAAGCCCTAAACGGCTTAGGCCCCGGGTATCTAAGAGAGCGTCTTCTTCGCTATGAGCCCCACCGGCCGCTGAGGTCACTTGAGGAGGTCCGTCTCCAGTTGCCACCAACTCGTTTGGTGGCTACACAGAGACGGGCCTTTTCGGCTGCTGCCCCAAGATTGTGGAATGCACTCCCTGCTGAGATACGATCCTCCCCATCTCTTGCAATTTTCAGAAAACACCTGAAAACACATCTCTTCAGCCAGGCTTTCTCAGCTTTTTAAAAATTTGTTTTTAAATTGTTTGATTGTTTAATTGTAGTTTTATGATGTTTTTAATTGTTAATCATTGTTATGTTTTATAATTTTTATTTTAATTATTAACTGATTTTAAGGTGTTTTAATGTAAACCGCCCTGAGCCTTTTGGAAGGGCGGTATAAAAGTTTTAATAATAATAAATAATAAATAATAAATAAATCTGAGGAGGTCCATCTCCAGTTACCACCGGCGTTACCAGTTACCAGTTCTCATGATGAACAGTGAATGTGCCTCAACTTCCTTTGGACCACTTGTGGTTGGGGGAGGGCTTCTAAATTGTGAGCTCTGTAGTAGCTAGTTTCCCCTCACTCTTTTCCTTACAGATCTTCTTTAAATGACCCTTCTTTGTATAATAGTGGCATTTACTGTAGCTCTGATAAATGGGCAAGTCTGTGTGATTATTGTCTCCAGAGCAATAGCACGGTTTCTCTGCAGATATTGCAGTGGCTTATTGTGATGTTCCTGCCTCTCCACCAGGTTTAGGCTGCCTGGTGAAGCCTCCATTCTGAAATTGGCATGGCCTGGGTTCATGGTTGGAGGTCTTTTTCCCCTTTATCTGCAGGTTTGATTGCAAATTCATTTCCAAAACTGTTTTTAATATCAAATCTGTCGTGGCTAAAAGACTTTGTTAGACAGCAAAGTCCCCAATGCCCCCACATCAGCTGGTCTCACAGCATATCCTCTAGCATGGTCCCAAATGTACATCTGGGTGCAAAATGCTTAAGCTTTGCTAGAAAGGCAGCTATGGATGTGCCCTGAGTTCCGGTACAGGATTTAAATTTAAACTATGGTACAATTACAAAAGGTGATTCATAGTGATTCACCATTGTCTCTATAATTAGCTGCCTAATTATGAGTCAGGCCCTTGGTCCATCCATCTAGCCCAGTATTGTCTACACCAACCGTCAGCGGCTCTCCATGGTTTCAGGCAGGAGTCTTCCTCAGCTCTACCCAGAGATGACAGGGATTGAACCTGGCAAAGAAGATGCTCTGAGCTATAGCCCTGTCCCCATACCTCAGTTAAGTCCTTCAGCTTATTATGTCCAAATGAGCCCATAGCTGGAGTAGTCCCCAGACATTCAGTATATCAGAGCACTTATGTTCATCATCAGTCACACTGTTTGTCTTGAAGAAATTCAGTCTTTTAACAAATCTGCACCAATATTCCTGGCTTGGGTCAAAAGCATCCACCTTCCCAAAATGTGCCATGCCTTATTCTTGGTTGTGCCTTTCTGGGCTTGACATAGTTTGTGCTTGATATAGGATGCAATTTCCCCATTTGCTCTATAAATGGAACACACTCTCTAGCCAGTTACAAGGCAGATTTGGAGGCATGCACTGAATGGATACTGTGGCAGAGAGTGAACAAGGAGTGGGGGAGTTAGGTTTCTCTTTACTGTTGAAATATTTTACTTATCTCTTCCCTCCTGGATAGCAATATCTGCAGCAATCACCTAGGATAGGCAAAGCAGAGGCATATAAATGCCCAAAGCTGATTGGTTACAGTGCCTCTAGGTTGCACACCATACTGGTTGTGAGATTTCCACACAGTTCAGTAAACCTGTGTAGGCACAACTCAGGAAGGAAGGAGAATCTTTACCTGTGCCATCATTTAATAAAAGCTGGGCCTAACTTACAAGGAAGCTGAGGAGCACAAACCAAGCATAGTCTTCAATGAGTAACAGACATTTAATAACTGTAACCAGTGCTCCCTCTAACAGGGATTCCCAGATGTTGTTCACTACAACTCCCAGCATCCCCAGCTGCAATGGCCTTTGGTGGGGGATTATGGGGGTTGTAGTCTGGGAATTCCTGTTAGAGGGAATACTGACTGTAACCCCACTTTCTGTTTGTCAATAGGAAAGTAAATTGGTTGTGTTACATATGGACTATAGGGGCTAATAGGGATGTGCACAAACCGCGGTTCAAACAGTGATTCTGTTTGAACAGTGGTTCAAACATTTTGGCAGAGGGTCCTGGGAGCTTTACTAAAGAGGAGAGCAGGTCCTTACCTGCTCTCTGCCGCCCCATGCAGTTTCTTTCTGGGGTGATGTGCATCCCTAGAAGCCCTGTGCAGCATTTAGACCATCCACAACATTAACTATTTATTGATAAGAGACCACACATTTCTAATATTAATATGTTTCTCCAATAACTGGAAACTTTACAGAACAATAACAACCATTTAATTATAAAAGATCACATATTTCTATCATTGATCTGTTTCTCCAAGGACTAGAAATGTCACAGAACTAATCTTTCTGATGGGACTGAAGCACATCCTGATCCTCTATGGTAGACTGGAGGAATCATGACGGCAGAAATCATCCAATTCTGCTGAAGAAGTCTTTTTGTGTCTTTACAAGAGTGGGGTATGTTTGCTGCACTCTGAACTTTGCTTTGTATTCCCCCATGTGGAACCCACATATTCTATTTGTAGGTCAGAACAGGTCAGCTGGCATGCCAGGTACTGAAGTTGCGCCTCTGATTACCCTTTATTAGTGCTAGTGGTGGGAAGGATTTGAGAGGAGACTAGGCTTCACTTAGAGCAACTGCTGGAAGAGTGGGCCTTTCCCAATAAGGGAAAAATAAAACAGAAAGACCAATCCAGAGGACAGGGCGGGAACTACACTCACAGCTACCAGCAGAAGAGGAGAAGACTTGGTTCTTCTGTCCGTTTGTTCTGTCCCAATAGTGCCCTGAGGAAGCATTTGAATGAAAAACTGCTGGGGAAATGGGAGGCCATAGGCTGGAGACAGCAGGAAGGTCCCTGCCTGTGAGTAATAAGAGAGGGACTAGTTCAGTTAGACATGTGATGGAAATTATTTTCCTTTATTGGGTTGCTCGAATATGAGTTGCCTGGTTAATAAGAAACTTTTTCTCTCTCTCTTACAATCTGCTTTATGAAGAGACAATTATTCTTATTGCATACTCTTGTTTTTCTTTTACTCTAATAATAAACCCTTGTTGATGAAGTGTGCTACTCTTCATTTTGGGTCTGCCTTAGTCACGTGCCTCAGGAAGCCTAGGAATGTTCAGCCCTTTCTAGGGAGGGTTTTGCCACTTTACCTTCCATGTGCCTTTTCAGATGGAAACTTTATTGTAACTTTACTTTGGGAGGGTGGGTCTGCATTCACATATCAGCCAGATTTACTCCGAAGTCCGTGCAATATTTCAGAGGGTACTTCGCACATAATTTGGTTTTTCCGTCTGTATTGGAACCTAGCCTGATTTATGTCCAGGGTATAAAATTCCTCTTTTTGCATTGGAGTATCTGTTATGCCCCGAACCTGCAGTAAAGCCTTGCTGTAAACCTACAGTAAAGCCTGTTGTCTGAACAGCCTCCAGGAATCCTATATTGAGGAGAACAGTTTGTCCCATATTAAAATTAAGTGGATGATGGTGGCTTAATGTGCATCCCTTATAGCCAAGGGTTCTCCCCAGTAAACTCCTCTGGCCCTAGTAGGAGCTATGACAGACCTTCCGGTAAAATTCTTGTCTATCCACAAGCTGAGAACCCAGCTCGGTGTCCAACATTGGCAGAACTGTATGGAGCTGTCAATTAATAAGTACCTCTGCTGGATTCCACACATGTTCCAAGCGTGCTGAGCAATATATCAAGAGGCCCGTATGGATGTCTTCATTGTTGTTGAATAGGGCTTTCACTGTGTGAACCACATGTTCTGCCTCACCATTACGGCAAGGGAAATGTGTACTACTGGTGACATGCTGATAATCAAAGTTGACTGTGAAGTATTTAAATGCTGCCCTGGTAAATTGTGGTCCATTATCTGTTCTATACCTATAAAGATTAGAATCGTTTGGACAATGGCTTTCCCGTGACACTCTATAGATGCAAAAGCTGGACTTTGAAGAAACAAGATAGAAAAAGAATTGGCACTTTTGAACTTTGGTGCTGGAGAAGACTTTTGAGGATACTATGGACAGCCATGAAAACAAACAAATGGATCATAGAACAAATCAATCAGAGGCACTTGAGGCACAAATGACCAGGCTCAAACTATCCTACTTCGGACACATCATGCAAAAACCCAGTTCCCTTGAAAAGTCCATAATGCTGGGAAAAGTTGAAGGAAAGAGAAGAAAAGGACAACCAGCAGCAAGGTGGATGGACTCGATTATGACAGCAATGAATGCACCACTGAGAGACCTTAAAGGCCAGGTTGAAGATAGATCATCCTGGAGAGAATCTATCTATGTGGTCACTAAGAGTTGACACTGACTTGATGACACTTAATCAATCAATCAATCAATCTGTTCTCAGGTTGAAAAGTATGCCATGATGTGTGGAAATATTTTTAAGTACAGTAACCACTCTTTCAGCTGTAGTAGTCTGTAGCTTTACCAGTTCTAGAGTGTAGGAATAGTAGTCAACAATGACAAGATAGATTATTTCCAGAACAAACCAGCTTCCAACATCTGCAATGGATAATTTGGCAATTCTGTGGAAAGCCAGGGTTCAATGAGGACCGCACGATATTGAGCACAGTTTGACAGCTATCAATGCAGGAATGAATGTCCTCATTAACAGATGTCCACCAGACCATTTATTGAGCTGCTAGCCATTTATAACTGACTGACTTTCTATTAATATTTTTCCTTTTAATTATGTAAAGATTTTTTTTTCTTTTTTGGTCAAAGACCGTAAATAAAGTATGATGATGATGATGATGATGAGCTTGGAATTGGCATTTGGTGGTACCTGGATGAGCCTGGTGAATCTTCCTCAGAAGTTCCTGCTGTAAAGCCAGCAGAATCACCACTTTAATTTGGTGCATGAGCAGACCATTGACTACATGAATATTGAGTTGCCCTCATTGATATTTACCCAGTTCCAAATTGAAAATTTTAGTTTATGGCCAAAATTTTTATTTTAGTTGAGTTCCTCTAGAGACCAAATTAGAAATAGTTCTAACAAACTAATAATCAACAAACAAATACTATAATTACATTTACCACAACTATAGCATATCATCTATTTCGTTCGTGCTTTTATCCAAAGTGTTTGAAATATATCGGTTTTAAAGCAAATAGATTCAAGATGCCCAGTCATCACCCTTGCAATAGCAGCTTCTTGATATGAATAGCAAACAGTACATTTTGGTGAACATATGAAATGAAGAATGTTATAAATGGATATGCCAGCTGCATCATTTCTTGAGATAGATAAACTCAGAACAGTAGTACAAATGCTGGTAATCTCCAGGTTTAAATACTGCACTGCGCTCTATGTGGGGCTGCCAAGAGAACATCTTCTTCACTATGAGTCCCACTGAGATCATTCAGAGAGGTTCATCTGCAGTTGCCACCAGCTTGTCTGGTTGCTACAAAGGGACGGGCCTTCTCTGTTGTTGCCCTGAGACTCTGGAATCCCTGCTGGAATCCCTGCTGGAATCCCTGCGCTCCCTGCTAAAACAAGAGCCTCCCCATCTCTGACAACTTTTAGAAAGTTTCTAAAGACACATTTATTCAGCCAAGCTTTTGAACTAGATTTGTGGTTTTAAATTGTTTTAAGGTTTTAATTTGTTTTATGTTGCTGTAAACCACGCACAGATGGAAGTTTGGGGCAGTGTACTAATACAAATACAGTAACTAACTAAATAAAAATAAATAAAGACATGACTGCAGACCTTGAAATAGCTACTCAGGAATATTGGGAGCATTCCATGGGTGGTGCTGAGACTGGACTGAAATGCTGATGGTGCTCAGAGAGGATTGGGCTAGATTTTCAAGAAGCATTTGTTCATGTACCAAGTTGACCCCATATTTCAAAAAATATATAATGGACAAACCATAGACATGCATGTCATGTAAAGGGGTGAGGACGGGCTAGCACAGTTGTGCAAAGGGTTGCTATATTTCTATTCTATTTATATAGAACTTAAACTAAGTGCTTCACAGAAATTTAAGAAGGCATATCTTTATTCAACAGCCTAGCATGTATGCTCTGACGAGACTCAGAATGGAAAGGGCAGAAGGACAGAAAAAGAGATAAAAATATTCAAAAGAAATGTATAATTTATGAAGCACAAACTGTTGATAGATATATAGCATTGCAAGATGCAGGGGAATACACCTCTTGTCATACTTTTTTCATGTATAAAAATAAAACAGGAAAATATCCAGGGGAAACAAACAAGAGAAAAAGTTAAGTCTTTCTTAAAGAGCATTTCAAAAGTAGATATTTACCATAGCAGGAAACAGAAAATCCCAGTAACAGAATTAAAAAGGACAGCCAAAACATCCCACATGCAACCAATAGAAAAAGATGATCGAAAGGAAAGGCAAGTACAGAAAACTGAACAGTAGGTAGCAGAAGAGGAAGATGATCTCCTACTGTAGTTTGAAGCCCTATGCTAAAGGGCAGTATCGAATGTCCCAGTCCGTCTCAGATGAAATGGCAGACCAGCCATTCTGGCTACTCCTGGTTGTTGTCAAATTACAAATGCACTGCAGAGCCTAGGTCAAATGGTGACTGATAACTTGTCAGGGAAGTCTTGGTTAAAATGCGGGCACAAGGAAGGAAGGAATTGCTACTTAATGTTATTATCAGATAGGTGCTGTCATTACATGTTTTTGTACTGTTTTGTGCAGACTGCAGAACCTTTTGCAACCCTTGGAGAACACCCTTGTTTGCTGCAGTAGCTTCTTGCACTGTTCCAGAGTAGTGTTGTACTAGCACAAGCATGTTTGCAATTGCGCAACAGATGCCTGACCTGTGGCATACCGTTTTTGTGCTTGCCCAGTGTCTGGAGGCTGTTAGGGTCTGGATGGGCCAAAACAAGCTCAGACTTAATCCCTCCAAGACTGAATTGCTCTTGCTTACTCCTCAATCTGGCCAATTGCCGAATCTAAGTCTCTCCCTGTACGGGGTTGCGTTGACCCTGAAATAGGTGATCCGCGACTTGGGGGTCCTCTTGGACTCGTGGTTCCTGCTCGAGCGGCAGGTGGAGGCCATGGCCAGAGGTGTCTTTGCCCAGCTTCGGCTGGTCCGCCAGTTGTGCCTCTATCTCAACCAGTAGGCCCTGACAATGGTAACTCATGCCCTCATCATCTCTTGTCTGGATTACTGTAATGTACTCTACCTGGAGTTGCCTTTGAAGATGACCTGGAAGCTTCAGTTGGTCCAAAATACAGCAGCCCGTCTGCTTATGTGCGCTAGGAGATATGATAGTGTGACACCTCTCTTGCAGTCCCTGCACTGATTACCTATTTGCTTCCGGGTCCAATTCAAAGTGCTGTTTCTCACCTTTAAAACCCTTCAGGGCTTAGCACCTGCTTACTTGCAGGACCGCCTCTCCCGGCCAGTCCTGTCCCGTCCTGTGAGCTCTTCTCAGGTTGCCCTTCTTTCGGTCCCTGGTCTCAGAGAGGTCCATAGGACTAGGGCCCGTGGAAGGGCTTTCTCTGTAGCCACCCCATCACTTTGGAATTCTCTTCCCCCACAGAATCAGTCTGCCTTCTCCCTTTCAGACTTCAAAACATTATTGGAGACGTTTCTTTTCCGCCAGGCGTTTGCCCTTTGATGATGATGGTTTTGGTTTATTTATTCCCCCCACCTTGAATCTCAGATGCTGCTCTTGTTTGTATACTGCCCTGAATCTGTGGATTGGGCGGTATATTAAATCTCTAAATAAATAAATAAATAAATAAATAAATAAATAAATTTTAACAGGAACAATAGTGGTGCAATAGTACCATTTTGAAAGTCCCCATGCCTTTGTGCAGCTATGTGACTTTCTAGCACCAGTGCAACTTTGCTCATTGCTAGCACAGCATTAATCAGGATGTCAGTCATTATTTTCATATTTCCTAGACTCATAATATGCCCATTGGAAACTAGGAATCAGTGCTACGGTATTTTATTTATCTCTGTTGAATTAGCAGGTATTTTATTTCTATCTCATTACTTTAAGTATAATTTTAGCAAACTAGAATTATGGATTATGGAAGTTTCTATCTATTCAACGACTCATAAAGAAACAATAAGCAAGACTTCCATACAGGAACTACATTACATTAACAAAGAGGCAGGAACTAATATAAATAAGTAGTTTAAAATAAATGCAGTAGATTTTGCCTTTAAATCACCAAAACCTGAATCAACGTTTGTTTCTTGTGTCAGATACCATTTTGTCATTCTCTTATTATTAAAAAGCCCTATGAACAGTTATAGCAAGAACAGTATTGCTACCATAGTATGTTTATTCTTATAAATGCACATTGGAAAGGAATTTTCTGCAGATGGTTTTGCAGTTACAAGAAGAGAGGAAGCAGTGCCTAATTATATAATTAGTGCTGTAGTGGAAAGAAATAAACTTTCCTTATGATTGAACTATATTTCAGAATTCAGTTTTTCTAAAGATGATAAATGATCAACGTACAGTAGAATCCTTTTGAATACCTGTAGCCTATTCTTATACACAGTACTTATGGAAAAAAAACCTTTCCTTTATACTCAGATATTAATTCTTCACATTCCTAACATGGTGGAAACTGTATTAAAAAATTTGATAGTAGGTATTATTAGCTAGCCAGAATACTGAAAAATTGTGAGATGTCCAGCAGTCACTTGCTTGTGTTTGATTTACTAGGATTCATCTTCCTTATGTTGCTGCTTTGCTGATCAAGGTGGTAGGAAGGAAGCCAATGCAGCACCAGGCTGTGCAGTGATCTATCAAAGCATAGTTTCCATCTGTGCTTTCTGCTGTCAGTCCATAGCCAAGGCGGGTGAAAGGAGGAACACCATGAACTGTTTTTCCTTTTCCCGAAGCCCAACCATCCATCTCCAAAACAAGGAAAGAAAAAAGGAAAGATCAAAAATTGGCAGGCACCAGCTATTGAAGCAATAATAGAAAAGAGTGCTTCTCCCATTTCCACTGCTAAGTAGCCACATCTAGCCACACATATCAAAGTGAAGAAAAGGGTTTCCAGGTCAAAGGGAATTCCAAGTAAACTGGGGCCTCTGCACTTCTCATTTTAGGAATAAAAGATTGTGTGATGATAAAGAGCAACAATATGTATGCATATTATACCACAAATCTCTTGCCTAAATGCTGGAAACTTGTTTTTTGTTATGGTAGTCCATAGTGATAACCTTACATTCAACCATTGCCTGTTTATGTGGCAATAAATCCCACTGTGTTATACGGGGATTACTCTCAAATGTGTGCATACGATTGCAGCCTAAAGGTTATAAATAAAAGCATGGTACTCTTTTTTATTATACTAAAGAATGCCCCTATCATTTCACCATTGCATTCCACATATTCAGTGTCTTTCATCTTATTAAAGAGCAACCACAAGCTTATTTCTGCTATGATTTGATTATGTGTTAATAGTTACTGTGCGACTGTATAAGTTCACTACAGACAACCAAACACTCTGATTACCCAACTGAATAATAAAGAGCCCTCTCTTTGTCAAACAGACCTGCAATTGTAGCACAGTATTTGTCAAAAGGCCCTTTCTGCCCTTAGATGCATTACTGTCATAAATGATACACAAATACATTGTGCTCCTGTCAATGACAGTGCTAGCACTGCAGATGTCACTATAGCTGTCGCTTTCTCTTCTATAATTCAGTAATACTTTGGTGTGATTTTTTAAAAGAAAACATGCACAAAGCCCATTTCTGTTCTTCCTATTTAATATAGCATACTTGCCCTCTACATGAAGTTATAAAATAAAGACATTGCGGATGACATTAGGAATGAATGCAGTATACTATCTCTTTTATTAAAATGTTCTCTATATCTCAGTTAGAGTTACCCCAGAAAGTTGATCAATGTGCATATTCATCTGTGTGTTTCTGAGGCAGAACAATCCTCATGTGGAAACCATATAGATCATTTCACATCTGGCTATAAGGTACTTTTAGTCAAGAAGCACTTGGCTAAAATTGTCTCCACTTGAAAATCATGGAACATCACACATTCTGTCTGACTTGTCTTCATGGTCCGTTATTCTTCTCCACATGATAAAAAGGTGGTTGTGTCCCTTCATGAACACTACAACAGCCTAAGGAGAATATATACAAATTGGCCTCCTCCTAGTGCCTTCAAACTACATTTTCCAAAATGAAGCACCTTTAAGCTTTTCCCAAGGATACTCCCTGAATTTGACTGTATGTTAAGAGCACTAGACAAGAAGCACAGGAAACTCCTATTTGGACAGACATATTTGAGGTCAATCAGAACTACTGGCAACCCTAACATGTTTCTTCTAGCAGTTATTTGCACCCTCTACAGTTTCTGCATTGACTAAACACCACTGGGGGAATTAGTAAAGGTGCAACTTAGCTTAGGAAAGCCACTAAAGGAAGGCTGAATTCCTCCCATGTTTCAGATGATATCTGATCATTTATCAGGAGTATCAAGCCCTATTCACATACTATGCAACACTTTTACAAGTGTACAGTGTACACAGGTATAGATCTGCACACAGGTACAGTTATTCACATGATATACTGAACACAGATACAAAAGTAGACTTCCTACCTGTACCATGCATTTGAGGGACCTGTACCCACATTCAATTTTAAAATGAACGCAGGTACAGTCATTCAACAGAAACATGACGGAAAATGTTGTATGAGTGTATACAGATCTATACGCTCGTGCAACATAAGGTCTGAATAGGGCTTCATTCTCTGCCAGTTCACGTACTGACTGATGTTAAATATAAATAAATGGACCTCTGCCATCTGCCAGAAGACTAAGGACTCTTGGATTTGAACTTTAGGATGAGAGGAGGCTTTAAAGAGGATAGCACGTGAAGTGGGGGAAATATTCCTAGATATACCTCTCCTGTCTGCAAGGAGATCCTAGGATACTGGGGTGATGGTATAACTGGAAGAGAGACTTGTGCACAGAATCTCTGGGAGACAATTCTTCAGAATATGGTCACTCTGGCTCGCATGCAAATTGGGCTTATACACTAAACTGAGACTGGTTTTACAAAGGAATTTGTAAGAAATACTTTGCCCTGTAAAAACAGATCTATTGAGATGCCTGAGTGGGTAGCTAGGGGTGAACAGGGCCTGGAAATCCACAGGAGTTCTGTGACTGATAGCCAGGTCCAGCCTGAAACCAATCAAATTTTTAAAAGGAGGTTTCCCTCTCTTTTGGGGAGGAGGGGTCAATAGCTCATTTTGGTTTAGAGATGCTTTCTGTTTTGGTGGTTCCGTTTGTTGGAAGCTGAAGAGAGAGAGGAGCCAGAACAGGTTGCCCTCAAAGGTTTTGAGGGGAGATTGCTGTTGTTCCACTCTTTGGAAGGCAAAACACCTAATCCTTTTATAGTTGGGTCGAGCAGTTTTTTTCTTCCTGAAAATCAGTAGAGTCACACAGACACAGTGTCAATCAGGTTGACTCTGGAAGCCCTGAGCCGACCATAATTTCCAATGTGGTAACTCCCAAGTTTGCTGTTGAGGCTATTCTGGCCAAGCGATGAGTGAGCGTGAGAGTGGATGAACATTCATTGGTGGCCTGGAGGGACACAGGAGTAACTATATCCACCATCTATGCATCTCTCATCAGAAACCAACACCTTGCCAAGGCCTTCCGGGTGAATATGATATGTGCCAAGGGCCAAGGGGACACACCCCTAGTCAAGTTGCCTTTCCAGTGGGAAAACTGGAAAGAAGAACGGGAGTTTGCCATGATGAAGGGCTGTCCTTATGCCATGCTAATAGGAGAGGACTTAGCGGACCATGTATGGGTGGCCACCCCCCCAGGGGGAAAGGATTCTGAATCAGCAGAGCTGGAACACTTGTCCCAAGTTGCCCAGCAGTTCCAGTACCATCTCTCAGGGAGACATCTGTGGAGGAAATGATGGGGACAAAATAGCTAGCCACAAAGCCGATCGTCAAGAGTAACAAGGCAAAGAGGAGGAACTGTCTGTGAGTCCTGAGGCTGCACCCAGCAATCTAGAACTTTCACTGCAGTCTGGCACTGGGAGAAATCCACTGGAAGGACTTGAACTTACAGAAGTGCCAGAAACAGCCCTCAGCACCACAGCAGAGGAGTTCCCGAGAGAAGAGGTGGAGGACCAGAGTCTGTCCCAGATGTGAGAGGAGATCAGAAACAACCCACCACATCTCAGCCATGGGTCAAAATTTCAGGTTCATCACTTGGAAAGGACTTCTGTATACTGAATATCTCAAAAAGGGCCATAGGTGTAGTATATCTGTCCTGACTATTGAAGATTAGGTTGTGTTTGGTTGGGTGTGGCTTAGTTTTCTGTTTTCTAAGCACAAGCTGCCCAAAGTTTGTTGCAGTCTTGTCTGAATAAAGAAAGCTAAACCTACCTTTTCTCCTGCTCCTTCAGGCCCAAGGTCAGGCCAACAAAGTGACTGGTTGTGAGTGTGCCTAACAGCTTTTCCTAGGGGAAGAGGCTATATGGTGTTAGAAGTGGGCCTGCACTTTTAGCAAGCTTGAAGTATTCTGCATGGGAGACCTGGACTTGGAGAAACATGATAATAATGGAAGTTTTTTAAAACCCCTTCTGAGTTATGTTTGTCTGGCAATGTGGGGGGAAATTGGAGAAGATGGGAACAAAAGTTTTGTCTGTATCTGACTGTGACTAATTCAGAGCATAAACCAGGAGAGTTTAGGATTGCAATCCTTCTGCATTACTTTGGTGATAAGGCATTGGAAATATATAACAACATGCAGAATGTTTATGTAGATTCTGCCAGGAATCTTCTTCTTAGAAGAAGCCTTGAGAGCTTTTAGAACTTAAGGCTATTCTCATGCACGGTGGAAACTAGGCGAAGGGAGCCCAGCCCGGTTTCCACTATGCATGTGAACCGCCAGGAGATGTGCGGCTCCTGGTGGTAAGGCTGCTTAATTGCCACCCCCCTTAAAAGAGGTTAGTGGAGCACACAGTCTGCTAACCCTGTTTGTACATATGTCACCGTGCTGCAGCTCTGTGCTGCGGCGACTCACAAGTAGCCCCTCTGATTGGGAGGCTACAACAAGCCTCCCAACGTCAGGGGGCTCCCAAGAATGCCCTGTGCTGGAATGCCCCCGATCCCCACTGCCCCAACCAGCTCCGTGACGTAAGCAGTAATCGTATGGGCGGCCAATCTGGCTGCCCAGGGCCACGAGTTGCCTGCTTGTCTGCAGGGAAAGCAGGTCAAGCCCGCTCTCCCCACAGAACCCTCTTAGGCTCTCCACACTGCTCATGTGGAAAGCCTTACTGTGAGCCAAACAAAAACCCAGTGTTTGAATGTTATCAATTCTGGCAGATCTAATATGTTGAAGCAGAGGGAATTTATAGTTTTATTACCCATTTAAGAAGTAAAACAAAAGATTGTGAGTTTGGAGCCTCAGAAGACCTGATGATAAGAGATAAAATTGTTTTCAGTATTCTTGGTTGCAACTGAAGGAAAAATTGTTGGGTCAATCAGATCTTACACTATCTCAGGCAATAGATATTTGCAGAGCTCAAGCTCTTACTCATGCACAAGCACTTCAGATGGCCACTGAGACTCTGATGCCCATGCATGTAGTAAGCCAGAAGGAAATGCAAGCCCCTTTATTGCAGAAGGCAAGAAAGCCTTCAGTAAAGCTTTAAGAGACAGGTTTTCAGTGCTGAATTATTCTTGCAACAGGCGTGGAGGCATGCATAAACCTAGGGCTTGTCCAGCTTTTGGAGCTATGTGCTACAAATGTGGGGTGAAATCATTTTGCAAAGATGTGTACATGGCAACCTCAACAAGAAAAATGTATAAATTCCCTGTTTGTTGGGATGGTAGCAGCACTCCAAACTACAGGGGATTCACCATGGTTCACTGCTGTTGACATAGCAGGTGTGACTGTGTCATGTAAACTTGATACTGGAGCAGAGACAAATACCATACCTGAAAATATAGTCTCCTCTGTACTATTAAGTGTGCAGAGAGTACCAGTGGCTGTGATCCTGGTGGCCTTTGGGGGAGCCAGGAAATTGCCTAAGGGTGCAATTATAGCACATTGCAAGGCTGGTTCTCATAACACTACTTTAACATTTTATATCACAGGAGATAATGAACCACCTTTATTAGGCAGGCAAGCCTGCATTGTACTTGATCTTGTAAGGAAAGTGCATGAAGTGACTCCTATAGTGGCCACAAAGGATGACCTGTTGAAGACATACTCTGAAGTTTTTGAGGGGCTTGGTCAGTTCCCAGGATCATTTTTGTAAATCCTCGGGTACCTCCAGTGATTCATGGTAAGGATGTGCATGTGAACCGGGCAGGCCCCATTTGAAGGTGGCGGGGTGTCTGCCTTTAAGTTTGGGGGAGGGTGCACTTACCCCTCCCTCCACTTTCCCCCTGCTAGCACTTTCCCTCCACCAGATGGTGCATGTCAGAAAGACCAGCCCATTGCATATGCCTTGAGGGCCCTGTCCATGGCTGAAAAGAATTAGGCACAAATTGGGAAGCAGCTTGACTAATGTCTTAGCTATGAGAAAGTTTCATCAATATGTGCTTGTTGCACCAGTTCTTGTTCAGTTGGACCATAAACCCTTGGAAGCCATATCTGCTAAACCCATTGGACAAGCTCCAGCTAGACTACAACAGATGCTGTTGCAGCTTCAAAAATATGACATACATATTGTTTATACTAAGGGCAAGGATATGTTTATAGCAGACACATTGTCGAGAGGAGCGCCATCCAACTCGTCAGATGATGATAATGATGTAGATCTAGATTAGAAGGTTGTTTATGGGCTTAAAGAGACTGATCCTATTGGTGACCAGTTACTCCATCAGTTGCAAGAGTGTACTAATACTGACCCAATTCTTCAAGGTCGTAAGGTTCAGCATTTCAATAGTTGGCCATGGAAGCGGAAACAAGTTAAGCCTGAGCTCAGAAAGTATTGGCTTTTGAAAGATCAAATTAGGATTGAAAATGACTTAATAATGATTGGCTCAAAGATTATTATTCCACAAGGTGCACAAGAGAAGATGTTGAAATTATTGCACCTTTCAATTTAGTTCAGTGAACAAAAGCTAAAGCCCGCTCCCTTGTGTATTGGCCAAATATGAACGCCCACATAGAACAGTGGACAAGGAATTGCCCGCAATGTCAGGCACTGCAGCCCAATAATCAGAAGGAGTCTATGATACCTCATGAGATTCCTGATCTTTCTTACTTAAAGGTGGCAGCAGATATTTTTTAGCTAAAGGGCCATTCCTATCTTCTAATAACAGATTACTACTCTAAATATCCTGAAGTTCTCCATCTCCCTGATAAATCAACCTCTACAGTTGTGGCACAGATGAAAGCCATATTTGCCCATCATTTATTTATTATTTATTCAGTTTTTATACCGACCTTCCCAAATTGGCTCAGGGTGGTATCCCAAAGGAGATTATATCAGATTGTGTGCCTTTTGCAAGCGGAGTGATGAAACAGTTTGCTGAAGAGTGGGGCATCATCCTGACTCATTCAAACCCCAATTATCCTCAGTCAAATGGGCTGATGGAGTGTACGGCTCAGACTGTCAAGCATAAGCTTAGGCATGCAATGAAGAATGGTACAGATCCTCATTTGGCATTACTTTTTAAAAGGAATACGCCAGTCACAGGCCTTTCTTTTGCACCAGCTCAGCTGTTGATGGGGTGACTTTAAATAGCACATTACTGGCTACATCAAGAGTAAAAGGACCCTACAGTGACTACTGGAGTATTGGTGCGTTTACGTCAACTTCAAAAGTGGCAAAAGTTGTACTATGATAAAGGGACTGCTCCCTTGCCACCATTTTGGGTCAGTGAAAAGGTTTACAAGCAGACAAGGACAGGCTGGATACCAGCCACTGTCACAGCCAGGAGGGATGAGCCATGAGCGTACACAGTGAAAACTTCTAATGGAACAATATTCAGGAGAAATAGGAGATGTTTAAGAAAAGATAGTGCTTTATCTACTACTGGGTCATGTGATGACACATTTGGTGTTTGTAATGACCATTTCTGTGCAGACAGTTCAGACTTAGCACCACAGAACTGTATACAATCACCAGATCAGAATGAAGTGGGCAATTTGGAATCAGCACCACAGAATGGTGGATATATATCTGAAGCTTAGAAGAGTTGGAGGTACATCCAAGAGACTGTATTATGTACTAGGAGTGGCAGAGTTATCTGTCGTCCAACAAAATATGATGATTTTATTTATTTGTTTATTCATTTATTACATTTATATCACATTATTTTACAATAATGTAAAATAGTATTATAATGTAAAATATAATATTATATTACAAATATGATGATTTTGTCATGGGGAAGTGATAGACTTGCCCCCAACAGGAATCATGTGCTTGAACCTCTGGCTCCAAGTACTTACAGTGTGTTACATGGAATCGAAGAAGAGCAGTGTTAATCTAAAAGGGGGAGATGTGGTATAGATATCCTGTCTCTTTAAGATTAGGTTGTGTTTGGTTGGGTGTGGCTTAGCTTTCTCTTTTCTAGGTGTACTGTAAGCTGCCCAGAGTTTGTTGTAGTCTTGTCTGAATAAAGAAGGCTTTTAAACCTACTTTGCATCCTGCTCTTTGTCAAGCCAACAAAGTGACTGGTTATGAGTATACCTAACAACCTTTCCTAGGGGAAGATACTAAAATATAGAGGGTTGCAAACCCCAAAGGCAACTAGTAGTACCTAGCAAGTACCTAGGACCAAGGAGAGAGTAGGGCCAAACTACTGTTGGACTGTATAGTGCCAGGATGTGACTGTTGGGACTCTCCTCCAATGTCCAGCAGGGCAGGGCAGGGCACTCACCCGAAAGCCGGGAGGATGGCTGCCCTTGACTGGGCCAGAATGGCCCAACAAGCCATTGCCTGGCTGCAGCCAGGAGCTAGAAGGCCCCTCCCCTCTGCAGATACCCTGGGAGATTATGTAGGGAGAAGAAGTCCTATAAGGCACCCCTTTAAGGGCTAACACCCCTTTAAGGGCTAACAGAGGGTGGGAATACAGGAGAGGGATGGTGGCTGACCCTGTGAACATATATAATGGACTTGAAGCCAGTGATGAATTGGCCAGTGGAGATTGAAGGTGGCTGCCTGTATGGGCTTCCAGGGAGGAGCAAGGCATGCTCCTTGGTGTAGCGGTCAGAGTGCTAGACTAGGACCGGGGAGACCCGAGTTCAAATCCCCATTCAACCATGAAACGAGCTGGGTGACTCTGGGCCAGTCACTTCTCTCTCAGCCTAACCTACTTCACAGGGTTGTTGTGAAAGAGAAACTCAAGTATGTAGTACACTGCTCTGGGCTCCTTGGAGGAAGAGCGGGATATAAATGTCAAACAAACAAACAAACAAATAAATAAAAATAATAATTATTATTCCCTCTTCCTGGCAGATGGAGGAAGAACAGGGTGCTTAGAAACCCCTCCTTCTGAGGCCTGTATGCCCAGGGGTTGTGAGGCTTGTCAGAGGAAACACCATGGAGGAAACACCACAGAGATGGAGTACATACAATCTTGTGATGTCTGCCAGCGAGTGGGGAACAGCAAGGACAAGGTGAAGGCACCTCTACAACCCTTACCCATCACTGAGGCTCCATTCCAGATAGTGTTGGTGGACATCCTGGGGCCCATCTAACCCAAGACGCCTCAGGGGGAAACAGTATGTACTGACTCTGCCACCAGATAGCCTGAGGCATAGCCCTGAATCAAATTGATGCTAAAACAGTAAGTCAGGCCTCAGTTGACAGTTTTGTCAGTGTAGGCTGGGCTCCTGAAATCCTGACTGATGCAGGGACCAGTTTCATATCTGGGGTGATGGAGAAATTATGGGCCACACGTGATGTGGAACACCTCACATCAGTCCCTTAGCATCACCAGATAAATGATTTAGTGGAAAAATTTAGTGGAACTTTGGGGACAATGATCCAAAAGTTTATACTTGATCACTGCAACAATGGAACTTGGTGCTACCACAGTTGTCACCTACAGGGCTATGCCACACCCAAGCCTTGGATTCTCCCCCTTTGAACTTGTGTATGGGAGGGATGTCTGAGAACCCTTAGAAGTGATCTGTCATCAGTAGGAGGGGGAAGAGACCCCCTTAGGAGTTTAACATCCTGGACTTTGTAGATGACCTCCAGAACACCCTGAGAGAGACTTCGCAAAGCAAAACGTGCAGGAGACACAAGCTGAGCAAAAGACATGGTATGATGTGCATTACTGTGAGTGTACCCTCAAACCTGGAGATCAGGCATTGGTCCTTACTCCTCAGTCCAATCTGCAACAACAAATGCAAGCTGCCTGGGAAGATCCATACTGGATCAAAGAAAGGGTGGGGGAAGTAAATTATGTAGTTCCCAGGGACCCCACTCAAGCCAAAAATATATCATGTGAACACCCTCAAGCCCTTCCACTCCCGGAAAGCAATGGTGTTCAACATCACAGTAGACCTGGCAGAGGGGATAGTAATCTTAGATGACATCTGCCTTGGGGTTCATCATGGGAGTGGAATAGAAGAGATCCCATGGGCACCTACGCTAACACCCCAGCAGAAGGAGGACACCGCGCAGCTGTGCCAGTGGTTCACTAAACTGTTCACTGTATGGCCAGAATATACCCACTTAGCTATACATTCCATAGACACTGGGGTAGCAAGCTGATTCGTCACCAGCATTACTCAGCAGCTTTCTGGCAGCACAAAATCAGTGAAAAAGAAATTGAGGAAATGCAGTCTATGGACATAATCCGAGCCTCCAAGAGTGGCTGAGCCTCTTTTGTCATCCTTGTCCCCAAATCATGGGGGGGCGGGGAGATCTCTTTCTGTGTAGACTATAGAGAGTGAAACAAAAGGACGGAACCAGACTGGTTCCCCATGCCTTGCATTGATTGTCTACTAGAGCCAGAGGTCCACCTAGGTAATATTGGAGCCTGGACCTAAAGGCTTTTGGAGGCCCCTGACACAAACATTATTTTTAACACATTTTTAATGCGACCACACCACCTGGGACAGACTAAAATGGATTTGAGGGCCCCCAGGGAGTGTGGAGGCCCTGGACTTCAGCTCAGAGGTTCAGGGGTGAGAGCGCCTCTGACTAGAGCAGCTGGGTGGTGCCAAATACATTTCAATGCTGAACCTAATAAAAGGATATTGGCAGGTGCCTCTGGCTGAGCAGACAAAGAGAAATCAGCTTTTACTCCACATTATGGACTGTATGACTTTAGTGTGCTCTCCTTTAGCCTTCAAAATGGCCCTGCGACGTTCCAAAGGTTGGTTAATGAACTCTTCAGGGGGATGAGTGATTTCACCAGGGCATACCTAGATGATGTGGCCATCTTTCTCTTCTACCTGGCAGCAACAGAGGAGAGCTGGTCTTGTGGTAGCAAGCATGATTTGTCCCTTTAGCTAATTAAGCAGGGTTGCATATGAATGGGAAACTAGAAGTGTGAGCACCACAAGATATTCCCCTCAAGGGATGGAGCCACTCTGGGAAGAGCAGAAGGCTTCAAGTTCCCTCCCTGGCTTCTCCAAGATAGGGCTGAGAGAGATTCCAGCCTGCAACCTTGGAGAAGCCGCTGCCAGTCTGTGAAGACAATACTGAGCTAGATAGACCAATGGTCTGACTCAGTATATGGCAGCTTCCTATGTTCCTAACACCTTGAACAACTCTAGCCTGTGTTCCAGCGCATCAAAGAAGCTGGATTTACTATTATGGCCAAAAATGTCAGATTGGCTTGAATCAGGTATATCACCTAGAGCATAGGGTAGACCAGGGCACTATTTCACTGGAGGACAAAGTAGAGGCTGTCCAAAAATGGCCTATCCCTAAGAAGAAACACTAAGTACAATCTTTCCTGGGGTTAGTGGGGTACCATTGTAAATTTGCACCCAACTGTAAGTAAGATTGCAGTTCCCCTCTCAGACCTTACCAAGAAAAACAAACCCAGCAAAGTCGAGTGGTCCAGGGAGTGTCAGACTGCCTTTGATCAGCTTTAATCAGCTGTCAAAAGTTGCCCAATATTTCAAGCTCCAGATTATGAGCAACTGTTTACACTAATAACTGACCCCTCAGAGAGGCAATGGAGCAGTGTTAACCCAATTAGGTCCGGACCAGGTACTTCATCCCATTGTATTTATAAGTAAAACATTGTCAAAAAAGGAGTCCCATTGGTCTGTGTCCAAAAAGGAGTGTTATGACATTGTGTATGCCCTAGAAAAACTATATCACTATCTGTGGGGTTGCAGATTTGAACTCTGGATGGAGCATACAGCACCTAAGTAGCTGCAGAAGGCACAGCATAAGAAAATGTTTGTGCATTGGAGTCTTGTCCTGTAGGAATATGATTTCAAGGTGGAGTACATTCAAGGGAAGACAAGCATGGTGGCAGATTCTCTATCTCGGAGTCGTCTTAAAGAGAATACCTGAGTCATTCTTCGGACTTAAAAATTTGGGAAATTGGCTGTTAGAGTTTTACCTTAACCCTATCATCAAATTCCTCTGCTCAAAAGTTCTCGCAAATATTCAGCTTTCATTACCCGAGAGTCTTTTTCAGTACAAAAGACTGCCCTTTGGATTAGCCTCTGCAGCTTCAGTATTTCAAAGAATGATGCATGCAGTTTGGGGGGCTACAAATGGAATCACTTACTTTCAGGATGATATTTTAGTGTATGGCAAAACCATTGAGCATGATGCCAAACTGACAGAAGTCTTAAGTACACTCCAACACGCACTTTCTATCTCTGCAGAGAAATGTCCATTTTGTACACATTCGGTGACGTACTTGGGACATACAATATCTGAGTGACGTGCATTCCAAAACAGGCTTGGTGAAAGCTATTTGAGAAGCATCAGAGACACACAACAAGGATGCACTTTGCTCATTTTTAGGACTCTCTGAGTATTACTTTAAATATGTTATACAATTTGTCTCCAAAGTTGCTCCATTACATCTTCTTTTTAAAAAGAATATAGCATTTAACTGGGATGCATTCTGCAAGGCTAGTTGTCAGACTACAAATCCGTCATTGCTGAAAGCCCTGCTCTAACTTATTTTGACATCAATAAGCACACTATTGTAACTACTGATGCTTCTGAATATGGTTTGGTTACTGTCTTGACCCAGCAAAAAGGGGACAGGGAAGTTACAATTGCTTTTGCTTCCAAAATACTCACTGCATCAGAGAAGATGTACTCTGTCATTGAAAAAGAAGCTCTAGCATGTTTCTGGGTGGTGATGAGGCACTTTAGGACTTACTTGTGGGACAAAAAATTAACTTTACAGTCAGACCATAAACCCCTATCCGCTTTATTTACTACTCGGGGATCAAGTCAAGCGACCCCAAGAATAGCCAAATGAATAGCCAAATTACTTATGGATTTTGATTTCCTGGTGGAATATCTTCTACCTCTTTGGAATACAATTGCAGATTGTTTATTTTGACTGCCACTTCTAGGCCAAGAGGAGATCCCCAAAAATGAGGATGAAGGAACAGTAATTGTGCAAATAGCTTCATCCACACATGGAGTAATTGCGTCTTCTGAATGGAATGCAGCTCCCAATGCTGCTCAAGTGCTTACTGAACTTAAATTTTACATAATTAATGGATGGCCACGCAAAAACAAGGTACCTGAAGATTTTCAACCAGACATGCACATAGCGAGTGAGCTGTCTCTTCTGTGAGTGGGTACTGAGGGCTGATCGTTTGGTGCCAACACAAGCAAATGTGCTTAAAATTGCCCAAGAAGGTCACATGGGCATGAACTTGACAAAAAGGCCAATAAGAGAAAGTTTTTGGTGGCCAGGTATGGACAAACACATTGAAGATGTGGTCAGGCATTGTATGGCTTCTGCTGTATCTGACAAGTCACAAAAGACTTTTGCCACCCGCTTGACTGCAGTAGAGAATCCAATGGTCCCTGAGAAAAACTTGCTCTGGATATAATGGGGCCTTTTGATAACCAACCCACAAACCAAAGATTTGTTATAGTGATCATTGATTACTATTCCAGGTGGCCAGAAGTTTCATTTGCTATTTTTGCTAGAGAAGGTCTTCCTAAAAAACTAGTGCTTGACAATAGGACACAGCTTACCTCATTTGAAATGCAGCAATATTTGCATAACTATGGGATAAAACACAAGACTCTTTCCTTGCACCATCCATGGGAATGGCTTAGTGGACATAATGATCACATTAGTGAAACAGAGTTTACAACTGGCAGCTACAACAACAATAATCCTAGAAAGAGACAATCCATGAAACTATTTTTATTTGCTGAACTACTCTTCTTTCGACTACAGGAAAATCACCTTTTGAATGGCTAAGAGGATGCAACAGTGGGAACAAATGATAGGACTTTCCATACCATATTACCTTGAGGATGCAGAGATTCGTGATGAGTAAGGTGGAAACAACCAAAATTATATGTGGATCAGAAATGGGGTGTGAAACAGAGATGTGCATGAACTAAGGTTCATGCACAGGTTCAGTGCCAAAAGGTTCAGACATGCACGAATGCCATGTGTGTGCTGGCACTGCATACAGTTTCTTGGGGTAGGGGGGACACTGTCACAACAGGAAGCTGCATGGTGTGGCAGAGAACAGGTAAGGGTCTGCTCTACTCCTTTTTAAGATCTCACTCACTGGAATAAACTCTTAGTTAAATCTATATAAGATTACGCTGTGTTTGTGAGGGAAGCAGCTATAAAACACATTGGTATAGATATTGCGTTGTGTAAATGTAAGCTGTGGGAGGGGAGATATCCACCCCCCGGCCCTTATTTGACATAGGGGATTAGAAACAGTTTTGACCCCCTAGTCTCAATTTAAAAAGGTGGGTGTAGTGGGTAGTTATGGGTTAACCGAGCCTGGAAATACACAGGAGCCCTGTGATTGGTAGCTGGGTCCAGCCTGAAACCAAGCAAATTCAGAAAGGGTTCCCACCCTCTCTTTGGGAGGAGGTGTCAATAGCTCAGTTTGGTTTAGAGCTACTTTCTGTTTTGGTGGTTCAGTTTGTTGGAAGCTGGAGAGTGACAACAGCCAGAAAAGGTTGGGGGGACACACTCCGCCCTAGGTCCTTAGTGGGAGGTCTCGACTGAAAGTTTAAGGGAAAGCTACAAAAAAAGGAACCCTTTAAGGAAGGTCTGAGAAAAAGCAGCAGTAGGAAATGTTCCTAGATAGACATTGTATTCGGTTGTTTCTTCTTTTGTTTTAGTGTGCTTGTGCTACAAACCGATTTGTTTTTCCTGTTACCAACCAGAATATTTTCTCAACAATCAAGTATTTCAGAGAATAACAAGTTGCTCTATTAAGAACTAATCAGCCTACTTTCCTTTTACTCTCTTTACAACTGGACTACATTTGGTGCAAATCGAGATCCACAAGTTAGATCTCTTGCACCTCAAATGTTAATGTGTCCGCCATCTTGGATCAAGGTGGATATCATCATTACAAACTGCACCATTGAGGTGTCACTGTGTGACACTCACTACAGCTGTTCCAAATTTGGTTCAAATAGGTTAAGACAGTCCTCAGGTTAGTGCACTTGCACCTCAAACATTTATGTATCCACCATCTTTCATCGGGGTGGGTGACATCATCACAAACTACACCATTGCAGCATCCCAGAGTGTCCATTCAGCTTCAGCAAATTTGGTTCAAATTAGTTAGACTGTCCAAAATAGTGCATTTGCACCTCAAACGTTCACGTGTCCATCATCTTGAATAGGGGTGGATGACTTCATCACAATCTTCGTCGTTGAGGTGTCCCTGTGTATCCCTACTGCTGAGGCAAATTTGGTTCAAATCAGTTAAGCAGTTCACAAGTTAGCCCACTTGCGCCTCAAAAGTTTATGTGCCCGCCATCTTGAATCAGGGTGGATGACATCATCACAAACTACGCCATTGAGGTGTCCCTGTGTGTCACTCACTGCAGCTGTACCTGATTTGGTTCATATTGGCCCAGGCATTGCGAAGTTGATGGTGTGGGGCACACAGACATACACACAGAATGCCAGGTGATCTCAAAAGCCTACTGGAAAGGCGGGGTGTGTGTGAAGCGGGACTCCTTTTTCCCCCTATATGAGAGTGGTCTGGAGAATGAAGACCAGATGAATGAAGACCATTAGATGAACAGGGACTGTTTGAATATGGTGGTCACACTTACAATAGGTAGTCCAGTTCACATAGGCCCTTGGCAAGTGGGTCAGGATTTTATTTTTTGTTGTAGGTATTTTAAGAGAATATTTTAAAAAGGTGGGAAAGGCAGACTTAAAACTGTAAAATTAAAAATTAAAAGTATAGAATGTTGTAGATTGCAATTAAAGATGAATGCCAGATCTGGAAAGGTTGACGACTACTGATGTACTTAATATCCATAGACTACTTATATTGCACAGATGCCAACTTACAGGGGTGTGGCTTTGAAATGGCAATCATACCTCTAAGTTAATGTGTTCATTAGGCCAAAATGTGACTTTCCCTCAGAATAACCAACAGCCTAATTGTTGGAATGGCTCTCCACTCCAGGTGCCAGTAGCTGCCAGTGAGTGCCGCTACCGAGATGAGGGTGTGCAAAGACCAACAACAACCCTACTGGTCAGAGTTCTAATTTTTTTCATCTATGTGAGGAATGAGTTTTTTCTGGGCAGCAGTATCAAGGCAGTGCGCATGCACATGCATTCAGAGTGGGACCTTCCTGATTCAGCCTGAGCAGGATCTAAAATTAACTGAGTGGACATTCAAAAATGTATGAGTACACACACACGCCTTAGAGGGAACATTGTATACTGGTGACTTTTTGAATGATATAATTTATTTGGTTTTAGAAATGAGTTCTCTGTGTGTCACCATTATTGGGGAAGGGAAGAAAAGAAACCATTTCCAACCTCACTCATAAAAAGAAGCAGCAATAGTGAGGTTTTACAACTTAAGTCACTCCTGGGTACTTTTTCACACAATGCACAATTAATCTATGGAATTCTCTGCCACAAGACTGCCTACAACCTGGATGGTTTTAAGAGGGGTTTAGATAAATTCATGGAGAACAGGTCCATCAATGGCTACTAACCCAAGGGCTAAAGGCCACCTCTCGCCTCAGAGGCAGGATGCTTCTAATACTAGTTGCAGGGGAGCAACAACAGGAGGACATGCTTCAGCTCTTGCCTGTGGACTCCCCAGGAGCATCTGGTGGGCCACTGTGTGAAACAGGACGCTGGACTAGATGGGCTTGATCCAGCAGGGCTGCTCTTATATTAACATCCCACAAGTGCCAATGTTAAATCCGCAATAAACTGCCAACAGGCAACTGCTGTGATGATGTGAGGCCATGATGCAAGAACTTCATCGACGAAATAAAATAGAGCCTGGCGACGACTGAAGGAGAAGCACAGGCCCTTATCTCTTGATCAAGCTAGCCCGGTCAGGCCCCTCTTCTGCAGTGCTGCCCCCTCCACGCTAAACCACCCGGCGCTCAGGAGTTTTCAGCGCGTCACTCGCACAGATCCTCCCCCTCGCCCACTTGCCAAGGCAAGGCACCGGTTGTCTCAGCACTTCCGGGTCGGCGAAGGAGGCTGCGTGACGTTGCTGAAGCGTTTGGTAGCCTCGCGCCTGTTATTGTTCCTGCTCCCGCGAGCCGCCGCCACCGCCGCCGCCACCCCGCGCCTCGGGACGCGTTTAGCCCCTTTAAGGGCGCAGTGCGGGGAAAGAAAAGGGAAACGCGGGGGTGGGGGAAGGCCCTCGCCTGTGGGAACGTGAAGGCCGGCGGCGTAGGTGGTCGCTAAACTGTCAAGAGGTGGAAGGCGGTTAGAGGAGCGTGGTCGTGGGGGTCGCTAACGGTTTCGAACCTTCCGTAGCGCGATCCCGACACCGAGGGGCGAGGGGGGGCATAACGCCGCGTCACTGAGGAGCCTAGAGGTGGAAGAGGAGGAGGGGAAGCAGCAGCAGCAGGAGGCGGCGGCGGCAGCGGCGGCGATTGGAAGGACATGGCCTACGCGTATCTCTTCAAGTATATCATAATCGGGGACACAGGTAAGGCGGCCACCGGGGAGCCCCTTGCTGCGGAAATGGGGCTCTGGCCTGAGCCGCGAAGCCGCCTGCGCAACGCCCAGCCTCAGCTGCCCCATTTCCGCAGTGTTGGCTGCGCCGACGTGGTAGTGACTCGGCTCGGGAGGGGGAGGTGCTCGGCAGAGGGCCCCGCCCGCGGCCTGGCTCCCAGGCTGGCGAGGCCTATGCTGTGCTTGGGAGTCGGCGTCTCTGGCGCCCTTGTTCCCTTCAAGCTGCTGGGCCTCCCCTCCCGAATCCCTTGGCGACCCAGCGAAGGGGGCGACTCTGAGAGCTGGCTTTCGCCAAGGCCTCGGGACGGTGGGCGGGGTTGTCATTGGTTTCGTTCGCAACGGCTCAACAGAGTCCTCTCTGGGTCCCGCCAAACATCTCTGAAGTAAAGTGGGAGTGATGGTAACTAACACCCGAGAGGGTTGAGAAGGCCTGACTGCAGGAGCCGCCCTGGGGTGTGGGCCAAAATGCTCATTCTACACTCGCACCCGCGAAATACGGCCGGAGAGAAAGCAAGTTAATGGAAGCAGAAGGGCCCCACAGCAGACTCACCTAGTCCAGAGTTCTTACACAAAGACAGGCCGTCGAATATCCAGAGCCCTCTTTTCTTTCCTGGCGATTCAGTTCCTCTAAACGTTTAATCTAAATATGCTTGATTTTCTTCCTGTCCTCCTGCTAGGACTTTTGTTCCCCAGGTGAGTTAGGCCTAGCCGTACCATCATAGGCAACTAATGGAAAGTTGGTTGTTTTGGATTTCATAACGCGTTACTTCTATCTCACGGTAGCCATAGCTAATTGCTTATGAAAAAATGATTTGAGTCGTGGAATATAAAAATGAGATAGAGATTCTAGTCAAATTCTTTTATCTGTGGGCCATTTTTATATTAAATATTTTACACGTTATGTACAGAACAACCTACATCATGAGAAGGTGCATTTGTGTCCCACTGTGTATATCAAACTGGTATATGCAGTAGGGAACTTGGCTCAACTTGGCTGCAGCCTCTTGCCATGTTGTACATATAGCTGAAAACATGTTACCATTTAATGTATGGAGTGGCCCCCAAACATAGTGTATTTCTCCTAGATGCTTTGGTGTATTCTTTCTTTCTCCTCCAGAAAATAACGAAAATACAAAGGCATAGTTTTTATTTATTTCTCCCCACCCCCTTCCACTCATGTGGATCTAAGATTTCAAGTCTCTGAAACCAGTTCCTCACTGTGAATTACATAAACAATTGGATTTCAGTCTCCTTCAGTTTATTTTTATTTTTCAGTTTTTTATGTGAATTGATAAAAACAAGGTGTGACGTGAATTTAAAAAGTATTTGGAACCTGTCTGTTCATATGGATCTTATGACTTAAGCAACTCTGACTACACTGATTTGTATTATTGCTGCATTATGCCATCTGGAAGTACTTAGTCAGCAAGATTAATACTGCATTCCTTTGCACACTTGCCTGAGGGAAAGTCCTGTTGAATACAGTGGGTTTACTTATGAGTAAACACGCATGGTATTAGGCAGCAAGTGAACTTTTAAAATTGCTTCTGCTGTAGTGTTTGCTACTTACAGCAAGAAAGGTCTATCAGTGGCTACTAGTCTTGATGGCTATAGGCTACCTCCAGGCTCAGAGTCAGAATGCCTCTGAATATCAGTTGCTAGGGCAGCAACAGCAGGAGAGAGAGCATGCCTTCACCTCTTGCCTGTGGGCTTCCCAAAGGCATATGGTAGACCACTGTGGGGAAACGGAATGCTGGACTAGATGGGCCTTAGGCCTGATTCAACAAGGCTGTTCTTATGTACAAGTAGATAGACTAACCTGGGATTAATTAGTTCAAGACTACAACTCTAAGCACACTTATTAGGAAGAAAGTACCATAAAACAGATTTGAAAATAGCCTTTTAGTTGCCTGTGGTGAATAAGAATAGTCTCTAGGTGTTAAAGCAGAGAAGCTCTTGTAAATTTAAAAGTGTGTTCTTTTCCTCTTCCCTCCCCTGTTTCTAGGCTTCTGAAATGCAATAAATGATGAATATAGATATGTGTAGGTAGCCAGGCTAGGAAACTTGTAGACTTAGACTAGTAGGGCTTGATTCCGTGTGAACATGCACACATTTGGGTTAGATTTCTTATATGATCGGTACACTATTACTCCATTGCAACAATCTTAGAATCCAAAAGTGTCTAGGGATGAATAAAAATTTACTTTAGCAAGGTATAGCACATGCCTTAGTTATTGTAGGTTTGAAAGTAGGAGCTTACCATTTAAAATGTGTTCCATAGTTGTAATGGGCTCTTCTTGGCTTTCAAGTTGTAATTATTTAATGTACCATCAAGAACGAGGTCAATCAGTACAATAAGTTGAATAAAAGGAACTAGCTTAACCCATGCAGAGCATCTGCACGCTATTACTTGATTATTCCCCCGCCACAGCCCCCTCACTGAGCTGCGCTCCTGCTCCTCCTCCATACCATTGCTTCCATCTATTTTATGTTATAGATTGTAGAGGAAAGAAGATATAGATATGGATAGAAAGATAGATTCTTCAATCTTCCCACCAGTAACAGCTGCATTCCAACTGACCTTAATCATCATAGGCTCCTCTTCCCTATCTGCATATGGAATTCCCAGTGCCCAGACACCACTGGGCTCATGCTCTGTTACCTCCAATTGGTAAAGAACTGTGTGGGCGGGGCTTGCCACATGGCATTTGCCACAGACCACCTAAGCCTCATCCCATACTGTGCGGAAGATGGCAATAGTAACCCCATCCTGTATTCTACCAAAGAAAACCACATAGCTCTGTGGTTGCCAGGAGTCAACACCGACTCGACGGCTCAAATTTACTTTACCTAAGCCTTTTATATAGAGATGGATTAGATATTGTTCCCAGTTATTTATTTTTTTAAATGTATACCCCTGCTTTTCTGTCAAAAGAAGCCCAAGGTAGCTTACAAAAAACATTTAAACATGGTTCATGTGAACATAAGATTTCACCTTTTGGTTGAATTTTGGTTAAGACATTGAACAACAACACACACACACACACACAGCCCTTGGAAATAGGAATTTGTTCGGAGATTTCCTGTTTTTACCCTCCCCACAGGGTTTGGGAGAGTAAACAACACACACCTGATTGGGCACAAGAATGTAATGAGGCAGCACTGGGTGGTATCTCATCCACTTGCTGTGATGCGTTCATTCTCTTATGTACTAGGAGTTGCTTTATTTTCCTATGTACTGAGGTGGGAAGAGACAGGAGACTGTCATGCAGTACACCATGTCATGGTTTGGATCATTTTGTAGTTGGCAATCATTACAGACAACCTTCCTTGAAAAGATTGTTTGCCCTCTACTAGTGATCTTCCTTCTCAGTGTGCAGTTGCAGCAGGATGTAAAGTCTGTTCTAGGGTGTGTGCTCAATTTATGTCAGGCAATAGTGAGGCCCAACTGGCGTGGCCAGTGCCTTTAGTAAACCAAGTGTGAACTGAGAATGTGCCCCAGAATCCTTTGCAGTGAACAGTATTTGATAGCTATGCAGAGGTTCTGTAGCAAACAAGTTAATGTGTAAAGGATTCTTTCAAGACAGAAAACTTGAAAAACACCTTGAAAACTACTTCCCAAAATATTACTGATGCTTAACAGTAGGGCCAATTTTTTGTTGTTGACAGGCCTTAGTAGCCAAGGCAGAACTTGCGGATGCAAGGACTTTGCCCCTCCCTATGTCTCTTACCTTGTGTTGTTACTTTTCACAAGGTGAAAAGAAACAATACTCCCCTCCTAGCTCCAAAGGTAGAGCTGAAGAGGGAGTTGAGGAGCATTCTCACAGTTGCTGAAGCTCAGCACAACTGACCCCCTCTCTAGCTTCGAACTTGAAGCTGAGAAAAATATTTGTTTGGGAAGTGGGTTGAATAGGCACTTTAAGAGTCTTGGCAGCCCAGCATCAGGATATGAAGCCCTAGTTTTAGTCAAGGTGCAGTTTTGAGTACAGTGCAGCTGGTGGGAATGATTCCTGCCCCCTCTTAGCTTTAAGCAGGAGAGGAAGATTGAGCTCCTCCCATCCTGTTAAACATGGTGAGGATGGCAAGCACAATTGTGGACTACTGGTAAGTCCTTTTGGAGTTAAAAGTAGTCAGTAGACTTAAAAATTGAGCTAACAGTAGTGATTCAGCCACTTTGTAATGATTTATATAACAAAAGAATTGACATCAGTAGATGTTCAGTGGCATTTTATTCTTAGTTGTCTTCTTCCATGTTAATGTAAAACAAGTTTTGTGAGTTATTGCACAATGAGATATGTTACAGTACTAGATAATCTAATGCCTTGAATTATGCTGTTACTTGCTTTAATTATTTTAAGAAATACAAAAATGAACAGAATTGGGTTCAATTTTGTCTACTGAGTGACTACAGTTGTCAGCATTCTCAGAACTGAAATAGCAGATCAGAAGAAGCTGCAGTTCTTGCTGGATTATACCATTTCAAATTGCAGGGATGGGGGTCATCACATGGTTGAATTACTCCCACATCTTAAAAGCAAAACAAACTCTACATATACAAAACTAGCCTGTCATGGAGAAGACTGGGTGAGAACGTTTCCCTTTCCAAACATGCAATACCACCACCTGCAGTCTGAAATGAGGTTCAACAGAGGTTATACCATGTGACCTTAAGTCAAGACTTGACAAATCGCAGGGAGCCATGGCATTTGGATTAGGATGTTCAGAGGTAGAGTTATTTAATAAAATATTTTTGTCCCAGGCAGCCCTGTTATTCTAAGTATGTTGTTTGTAAAGGGGATAATGAGAAACCCACTTGCTCTTCTCTCTACACAATGTGGAGCTCACATGTTCTTCCCTCTACACTAAAGGAGGTCCACTTCTGGACCTCTCAGCAGCTTTTGATACCATCAGCCATGGTAACCTTCTGGGTCACCTCTCTAGGTTGGGACTTGGGGGCCTGTTTATACAGTGGTTCCAGTCTGGCATGGAGGTTGATACTCAAAAGGGGATGTTGCGGGACTTTGTCCCACCCTTTGTTCTGTGTGGTGCCATGGGGATCAGTTTTGTTCCCTATGCTGCTTAACATAAGCAGTTTACATGAAACTGCTGTGAGAAGTCATCAGTGTCTACAGGCTGTCGTTATATCGGTATGTAGATGACACCCAACTCTACCTATAGTTTAATTCAACAACAGGGGGACATTGGATGTTCTTAACTGGTGTTTGGAAGCTGGGGGCAAACAAGCTGAAACATAATACAGACAACATGAAAGTGCTTTGGGTTGGTAGAACCAATTATTTGAGTAGTGAGGTATCTCTGGTCTTGGGCAGGGTCACACTCATCATGGAAGACAAAGTCTACAGCTTGGGGGTACTTCTGGATCTGACACTGTCCTCGGAGGCACAGATGGTGACGGTGTACAGAGTTGCCTTTTTCCTTACTTGGAAAAGTTGGACCTGATCTTAGGCACTTATGCTTTGGTGACATTCAGGCTAGAATATTACAATACGTTCTACATAGGGCTTTCCTTGAAGATGGCTTGGAAGCTTCAGCTGGTCCAGAATACAGCTGCAAGAATGCTTGTAGCTGCTAATTGTTTCGTGAGTATTACACTCATCCTGTGGCAGGATCATTGGTTACCAGTTTGCTTCCAAACTAGATTCAAAGTACTGAGGTTGACCTACAGGGCTTGGGGTGGGGGTTTCTGTTGAACTCCATTTGTTCATATGAACTTGCTAGGGCCCACTTTTCAGCATCTTGGGTCTTGCTCATGGCCCTGCCAATTCATTCATTTTATTTATTTATGGTGTGTTTATACTACCTCATATGTACATCTCTAGATGTTATATAACATTTAAAATATAAAAGAGTAAAAAATAGATTAAAATTCCACAAATATAAAACGGGTTATTAAAATTAATTCAGATTAAAAGTTTACAAAAACAGGTGTGTCTTGAGGGTCTTCCTGAAAACAAACAGAGAAGGAGATGCTCTTATTTCAACAGGAAGTGTATTCCAAAGCCCTAGGGCAGCCACAGAGAAAGCCCGGTCCCCAGTTGCCACAAAATGAGGTAGTGGCAACTGTAACCAGACCTCCAGAAGATCTTAATAGGTGGCAGGGTTCATGATAAAGAAGGCACTTGCTTAAATACCCTGTGCCCAAGCTGTTAAGGGATTTATAAGTAATGACCACCACTTTGTATTTCACCTGGAAACATATTGGCAGCCAGTGCCATTCTTTCAAAACTGATGTTATGTGGTCCCTTTGTGTTGTCTCAGAGACCAATCTGACTGCTGCATTCTGTACCAGTTGTAGTTTCCAGACTACATACAAAGGCAGCCCCATGTAGAGTGCATTACAGTATTCAAGCCTAGAGGTTACTAGCATATGTACCACTGTTTTAAGGTCATTTACCTCCAGAAATGGATGTTGCTGAGATATCAGCTGAAGCTGATAAAAAAAGCACTCTGTCCTGGCCACTGCCTCAACCTGAGAAACCAGGGAGAGTTTTGAAGCACTCCCAAGCTATGTACCTGATCTTTCAGGGGGACTTTAACCCCATCCAGAACAGGCAGATCTAAACCATCTCTTGGGTCCCAATCCCTCCACCCCCAGTCAGTACCTCTGTCTTATTTTAATTCAGTTTAGTTTGTTATCCCTCATCCCACCCATTACCAGCTCAAGGCAGGCATTTAGGGAACATATGCCATTTCCTGATGAGATTCTGTGAAATCACAGACTCACAGAGAAATAGATCTGGGTGTCATCAGTATATTGATAGCACCCTGCACCAAACTTCCTGATACTCTCTCCCAGTGGTTTCATATGGATGTTAAAGAGCATTGGAGATAGTAGGGAGCCTTGTGCAACTCCACACTTTTGTTCTCGCTTTGCAGAACAGCAGTTTCCAAGCAACACTGTCTGGAATCTACCAAACAGGTAGGAACTGAACCTCTGTAAAACTGTGCCACCCAATCCCACCCCCCTCATGCGATCCAGAAGGATACCATGGTCGATGGTATAGAAAGCCACTGAGAGATCCACAAGGATCAGCAGAGACATACTCCCTCTGTTGATAGCCAATTGGAATCATCCATCTATCTGATCAAGGCAGTCTCAACCCCATAGCCCACTTGAAAGCTGGGTTGAAATGGGTCTAGATATCATCCCAAACTGCCTGAAGCTTAGAGACCACCACCCTAGGTATCATCCCAAACTGCCTGGAGCTTAGAGACCACCACACGCTCAATCACCTTGTGCAACCATGGAAGATGAGAAACGGGTCTGTAATTAGCTAACTGTGAGGGATCCAATGCAGGTTTCTTCAAATAAGGTCTAGTAATAGCCTCCTTAAGACAAGGAGGCATCCTGCTCTCTCTCAGAGAAGCATTTATAATATTTACCAGATCCTCTCTGATAATATGATTACCAGAAGATATAAGCCAAGTTGAGCAAGGGTCAAGAGAACAAATTGTAGTATGCACAGTCTGAAGCAGTTTGTCCACTCCCTCAGGAATCACAAACTGAAAGTGATCCAATCTAATCCTGTAAGAGGAGTTGCTAGACACCTTCACACTAGACTGCAGTAACTGTGAAATATAGCTCGGCCTGAATACGAGATACTGTATTCACACACAAAATCGCTAAAGGCGTCTCAGCGAGTGACTGATGGTTCTGGGTTCAGATTCAAAGGGGAGGGGCTAACAGCAATCAATAGCATAGCTATAAAAACAATGACAACAATCTGGTTGGTGGGGAAGTCCCACCTGGCACATCAATCACTCTTCCTTGCTAGGCAGGTCAGAACTGTTGTCTGAAGAGGCGAAAGCTGTCAGTGTGATTGTGTGCCTTCCTGTGATCAGGAGACTGGGGCACCCCAGTCTCCTGATCACAGGAAGTCATGAAATCACACGTACAGACCTCACCTATTTCGATGTAGGCTGTAAGCGTGAGTGACCCACCCAAAAAGGAAGAGTGACATGCTGGATGGGACTTTCACCTCATTTTCAGACTGTACAGTCTCCAGTGATAATTTATTGTTTATTACATTTATAGACTGCCTCATCCAAAGGCTCTGATAACCTTAGATAATATCTAAATGAGACTAATGACTGCCCTCAGTCTGACTGAAGGTGAAGGCTAAATTCCAAAATGAAGATTGTAGCATAACAATTTGGCACAGGTTTCATTCACTTTATTGTAAGATTGTTCTGCTATTGTGATTTTCTATTTGCCTCTAGTACTTCTGTAGCCACCTCCTTGAATTCCATTTGGGCCTTCTGATTACTTGAGTGCAGTTTCATGGAGGACAGGTCTATCAGTGGCTGCTAGTCTGATGGCTAGAGGCCATCTCCAGCCTCAGAGGCAAGATGACACTAAATACCAGTTGCAGGGGAGCAATAGTAGGAGAGAGGGCATGTAGGCTTGCCTGTAGGCTTCTCAGAGTAATTGGTGAGCCACTGTGTGAAACAGGATGCTGGACTAGATAGGCCTTGGGTCTGATCCAGCAGGGCTGTTCCTGTGTCATCTTACAGGTTAGAAGCCCTAGCCCTACATAGGCAAGATCCACTACTCTGTCCAGCCCTCACAGAGTTCAGTGTCATTTATTTCCAAATAAGTTGAGGAAATCTAAGGCTGTCCTATGCATAGTTGCTTGAAAATGACACATTAATTTAGTGGAACTTGGTAGTCCTGCATAGGATTGGACTGTATGCTTGATTATCTAAATCAGACATTTGTATCTTGGTAGGCATATTTGTGTGCCCATATTTGTGTGCCCTGTCTGGCTTTTCTGGTTTTTTTTACAAAACTCACCTGAGCTCAGCTAGAGAGTTGGGAGGTACTTTACATGGACATTAGGGATTTCCAGAAAAAAACAACATTTCAGTACAAGAATGGAGGAAAATTGCAATTTCCTGCTTTTAGAGTAGCTAAATTTTACAACATTTTAATGTCTGCCTTGAACATTTCCAAGTGTTCAGATACCACAGCAATGGAGTAAAATGTTTTTCATTGTAGTTTTATTTCGGTTGTATCTTTGTTACACAAGCCATGCACTGAGGACTTGATGTGGGGAAACTACTGACAAATATTGCAGAATTAATTGTATTTTCAGTAATTTGGTCTAGGAATGCAGTCTGGTAGTCTTCAGAGCACATTGCTTTTGCAGCATGGTGGCAAGGACTTTGTACAGCACAACTTCTGGCTCCTCTTTCTTCCTGTTCACCTCACTCTTCCATATGCTACATCAAGTGGAATAAACCAATTTGTATTTGAAAATACATTTGCAATCAAGAAGCAAACTAACATATGAAAAGGTTGACATGTTTTTCGGTTCACAAAAATCTTCTATTGTCTGAAGTTCATGAAGCTCAAAGCAAAGATTTGAAATCAGAGGCTAGGTTTTTCAGACCATGATTTTGTAGCCCAGTCTTATTCATATTAACTCAGAAGTGGATTCTTGCTGAGTTCAGTGGGACTTAATACCGGTTAAATATACATAATGCCACACATCCTATGATGTTGATCAGGGGATTTGTCAAGATTCACTTCAGAACTATTCCAGTATTCATCACTTGTTAATGAGATATCATTGGGGACAGAGGAATCATTAAAGACAGTGCAAGAAGGTCCCCAGATCCTGGTAGGGGTCCAGATCCTACTTCAGTAAATATATGATGAATTTGTGAAATGTAGGCAGTTCAATCTCTTCTAATTTCTGATAATAGTTCTGCAGTAAACTATTTCCTAAATCATCCAAGCATACAACTCCTGAAGTCTCTTTCACATTAGAAACACAAGCCAAGGGGGCAGTTCTCAATTCGCCCAATTCTATAAGTGAGGAGATTACTGATAAAGTTGCCTGCACACCATATAAAGCCTTCTATAGCTGAGAGACCACCTCAGAAATCTTTAGGGCCAGTTGCCCTAACCAAATATAGTGTTTCCCCAGAATAGAAAGCTGAATGGGAGATACATCATTATTCTCCTGGGGAAGGTTCTGCGCAGTAAAAGTGGGGTTCTTCGACGTGGTCTCTGTGCTTTACACAAATGGGCCTTGCGCCTGTGCAGAGACCATTTCGGAGCTTCCAAGCTAGAGTTCTAACTTTTGGCGGTAACCCCGCCCCCTTGGTATATAGGCGGCTGCGCGGGCTTCCCTCCTTAGTCTTTTTTCGTCCGCGATAGAAGACACATAGTTGAGCACTCCTTGCTAGATCACGCTGTTAAGTATTTACCCTTGCCTGTTTTTACCCATATTTTGTTTAGTATCCCCCTTGGTTAGCGTTTTTATTTCATCCCCGGTACCCCCCCCCTTTAGTAGTTTTCCTCGAATTCGCTGTTCCATCGTGGCCCTTGGGCCCGGCCTGTTACAGTTTCTCCAGTCCTTCTCTGGCCTATGGCCAAGACTTCAAACTTTAAGCAGTGTGATCGCTGCAAATCTAAAATCCCATTGACCGACAGCCACAAACTTTGCCTTTTTTGTTTGTGCGATGCCCATAAAATTGGTTCTTGCCCGTACTGCGTGGCCTTTACTAAGCAGGCACGCAAGAATCGAGCATCCCAACTTTGTTCTTGGCTTTGGGAACAGGCCTTCAAGTGTTCAGGCTTGGACAAACCACCTACTCTGCAGGCCTCTTCGAGCGCTTCTCCTTTGGCCCGGAACTTACAGCCCATTTCTTCCCCACCAGGGATCTTGGTGAACACACCAGAGGCCAATGTACCGGTCAATCCCGTGGCTCGGGTTTTGACTTCGGTATCGAAGAATTCTGTAGCAGTGCCGATCTCGACAGCGGCACTCATTGAACCGTGCTCCGTCCAATCGGCCAAAAAGAGAAAGAAGGCCTGTCATGCTCCTACGGAGCCTCCTAAGAAGAAGCACAAATTGACTTACAATACCGAACATCAATCCGGTACGCTCCAGACAGAGACTATTCTGGATGCTGAGGTCGCCTATGCATCTAGTCCTCACGATCCCTTATACAACTCCAAGCGGGAGTCTGAACCCGAGGACCTTCCACCAGAACAGCCCTGTCGATGGTCCAGTCGGGAACTTGAAGCGGCCCTTGATGACCGCTATGCCTGTCAGGTTATAGAAGAGGCGGATTATTTTTATACCCACCAGGAGGTTCGCCAACACCGCCGAGCCTTGGCTGCTACGGAACTGCCTCTTTGGCGTTCTACCTTGCCCCGGCCGTCGACCTCGGTACCGTCTTCGATACCGAACCCACGCTCGGAGGCAACGGTCCTTCCGCCTCCACCCCAAACCACGTCTCTGCTACTGCTGCAGGTTCCACCGAGAAGTTATCCCGTGCAAGCAGCCATGGCTACGATCACCCCGGATTCTAGACCAGCTCCTACTCGGCTTCAAATCCATCCCCTTCCCCCTCCGATCTCGAGCAACTCCATGGATTCGTCTTTGGATGGCGAGGGACCAGAGTCCTCGATCTCAGACAGGATATCATTGGGCTCTTCACCCCTTACACTTATAATGGAACCCAGGCCTAGCTCTCCTTCGAAAGATTTCCGAATATACACTGACTTCGTCTCTCGTATGGCTACCTCCCTGGGAGTGCAGCTTTCCCAAGGAGATAAATCAGAGCCAGACCCTCTCTTCCAATTGATTGAGGATGATGCCCATCCATTGGTATCTCTCCTTTTGAATCCGTCCATCCTCAAGGTCACCAAGGCCTCTTGGTCAAAATCTTTCTCCCTTCCCCAGACTTCGAAGAAACTTGATTCCTTCTATAGGGTGCACACTTCTGCTGATCAGGATGACTCCTTTCTGAAACAGCACCCTTCTACTGCCTCCATCGTAGTAGAGTCCTCACTCTCCAAGTTCCATGGATATACCTCTTCCACCCCACCCGACAAAGAAGGAAAGAAACTAGACACATTTGGGAAGCGTTTATATTCAATTTTGTCTTTATTGACCAGAACAGCAAATTATCAGGCCTACTACGCCAGATACCAGTCTTTTCTGTGGGACCATGTTGCCCCATTCTTGGACTACTTGCCCGAAGAACAACAGGGCCCAGCTAAAGTTTTCCTGCATGAAGCCACGCAGGTCTCAAAACAGGAACTTCACGCAATCCATCACTTAACAGAAGGCGCTGCTAAGGTGATGGCATCCTCAGTTGCTCTTTGTCGGCACACCTGGCTCAGATCCTCCGGCCTTATGCCCGATGCCAGATCCAGAGTGGAAGATCTTCGCTTTGATGGTTCTTCTCTATTCGGAGAAAAGACTGGTGATACCCTTCAGAAGGTGCAAAAACTTCGTAACACGGCCCGCTCTATGAGGCTCCAACAACCCTCATCCCGGCCTTATAGGCCCCAGAAATGGCAGCAGCGGCCATACTCCTCTAAACACCAGTACTACCAACCACAAAACAGATCCTTTCGTCCCACCAGGTACCAACCATACAGAAAGTGCTCCAGCTTCACCGGCTCCAAGCATCAGCAGCGCTCTAAGGGGTCCCAGCCCCAAACTAAGAGACAATGACTTGAAACTCCCCCCACATGGGGCACCAGACTCTCCCCCTTCATCTCCACCTGGGAAAACATCACCACAGACTCCTGGGCTCTTACCATTGTGAGGGTCGGATATGCTTTAGAGTTTGCATCCAGCCCACCGTACAATCCTCCACTTCCCACACCAGCCACCCTGGCTCTCTTCGTGGAAGTCGACTCTCTACTCGCAAAATCGGCAATAGAACTGGTTTGCAACCCACAATCCCCGGGTTTCCATTCCTGATACTTCACCGTACCCAAGCCGGATGGCTCCCTCCGCCCCATTCTGGATCTCAGGGAGCTAAACTCCTATGTCACTTACTGGAGATTTCGTATGGTCACTATTCCCACCATCATCTTCCTCCTACACAGGAACCAGTAGTTTGTTTCAATAGACCTCAGGGATGCCTACTATCATGTTACCATCAGACCTCAGCACCGTCATTTCCTCCGCTTTCAGATAGCGGGCACCACTTACCAGTTCCACACCCTCCCCTTCGGGCTGGCATCCGCTCCGTGGGTGTTCACCAAATGCATGGCTCCTGTGGTGGCTGCCCTGCAACAACAGAACATTCAAATTTTTCCATTCCTCAGCGACTGGGTCATGGTAGCCGACAACCCACAATTCCTGCTGCGGGATCTCTGTACGGTCATTGACCTCCTTTCCAACCTGGGGCTCCTGGTGAATTACAAGAAGTCAAAACTCAGCCCTTCCAGAACCATAGAATTTGGGGGGATCATCTTCGACTCATTCAGTCAAAAAATTTCTTACCTCAGCGCAGGATCCAGGCTATCCTGGACTTGTCATCCCACTTCCTCTACCACCTGTGTCAGCCAGCTCGAACAATTCAGCGCCTATTGGGCCACATGGCTTCCACCACCTATGTCCTCCCTCATGCTCGTCTGCGTGCAAGGACGCTTCAACACTGGTTCCTCTCCGTATTCTTCCCACACGAAGATTCCCTCACCCGTATCCTAATGATCCCGCCTCGGGCCCTACATTCCTTCTGGTGGTGGACAGACCCTGTCAACCTCAGTGTCGGCTCCCCCTTCCAGTCTCCGCATCATGCCCTTCTACTCACTACGGACGCGTCCCTGCACAGCTGGGGTGCCCACACCAACAACCACAGCATCCACGGCATCTGGTCCCCAACCAAAGCTGCACACCATATCAACTACCTTGAACTGCTGGCTATTTTCAAGGCTCTAAGAACTTTCCTCCCCCAGATACCGGACTCTCATGTTCTAGTCCAAACGGACAATACTAACGCCAAGGCCTACCTAAACAGGCAAGGTGGCTCCTCCAGCTCCCTCGTGTTCCTAGCCATGGAAATGTGGTTCTGGTGCATTCGCCACGGCATCACCCCCCTGGCGGTTCACATTCAGGGTCAGGACAACGTCACGGCAGATTGAGCAGGACTCAGACTACATCCCACGAATGGCAACTACATTCCCTCATGCTTCGCACCCTCTTCCGCCGCTGGTTCCTCCCAGAAATAGACCTCTTCGCATCAGAGACCAATGCGCAATGCCACCTGTATTGCTCCAGGTCTGGGATCGGACCCCTCAGGGACGCATTTGCCATGAACTGGGCGGGACATCTAGTCTACGCCTTTCCTCCCATTCCTCTACTTCCTTGAGTCCTTCAGAAGATCTCTCAGGACCAACTGCATTGCATACTCATTGCCCTGTGGTGGCCCAGGAGACCTTGGTTCCCCCGTCTCCTCCGCCTCTCCAATCATCGGTACCACCACCTGCCGCACACCCCTTGCCGTCTTCTCCCTGCAGGGTGGTCGTCTCTTCCATCCAGACCTACAGCATCTCCATCTCATGGCTTGGCACATAGTCCCAACTTGCCCGTAGATCTGCAGAGAATAGTCAATGCTTCACATAAACCTGCTACCGTCGCCTCCTATTCCCATAAATGGTTTCGCTTTCGGAACTTTCTAAAAGACAGGGATGTGCCCCCTCACTCTGTTTCTGTAGAACATGTTTGTTCTTACTTACTGTCCCTCAAGGAGGCTGGACTGAAGATGCCTGCCTTGTGTGTTCATCTTGCAGCCATCGTGGCTAACTCCCCGCCGTCTACGCCATCGTGTTTCCAACACCCCACAGTCAAGCGATTCCTTAAAGGACTCACTCACCTCTCCCCGGACCCGCCAGTCATGGCACCTGCATGGGACCTGACCTTGGTGCTCTCCTCTCTCATGCATCCTCCTTTCGAACCCATGGCCACAATTTCTCTGGACCTTCTTTCCTGTAAGGTGGCCTTACTCATGGCTATCACTTCCGCCAGGCAGGTCAGTGAACTCAGAGCACTTAGAGTCGACGCAGCTTACCTGGTTTTCCATAGAGAGAAATTTGTCTTCAGATCGGACATTGCCTTCCTGCCGAAGATAGTTACTTCATTTCATCGCTCCCAACCGATCTCCTAACCTGTGTTCTTCTTTGCACTGTCGTCTGAGGCCGAACGACATCTCCACACTCTCAGTGTTCATAGATCGCTCGCTTTCTACGTAGACTGAACCTCTGCTCTCTGCACCTCCACCTCTCTCTTCGTGCTTCACTCTGGACCCAACAGGCAAGCAGGCCTCTACGCAGACCATATCTAGATAGGTGGTTCACGCCATCACTCTAGCATACCAGCTTGCCAGGAAGCCTCTCCCACCCTCCATCAAAGAGCACTCAGTGAGGGTGGTCGCGGCCTCCACTGCCTTTGACAGGTCCATTCCAGGACGTCATCTGCCAGGTGGCTACATGGGTGTCAAAACACTCATTTGTGCAGCACTACACCCTGGATGTCCAAGCAAGAAAAGACATGGCGTTTGGCAGGGTGGTGCTACAATCCATCTTCGCCTGATGCCTCCTCCAGGTGAGCTTGGCACGGGTGCAGCTTGCTATGTGCCCATTCGTGTAAAGCACAGAGACCACGTCGAAGAAGGACAGGTTGCTTGCCTGTAACTTGGGTTCTTCTAGTGGTCATTTGTGCTCTTACACACCCTCCCCTCTTTTAATGTCTTTTCTGCTAGTATTTCAGATTGGCAGACTCAGAAGACTGAGGAGGGAAGCCCGCGCAGCCCCTTATATACCAAGGGGGCAGAGTTACTGCCAAAAGTTAGAACTCTAGCTTGGAAGCTCCAATGTGGTCTCTGCGCAGGCGCAAAGCCCATTCGTGTAAGAGCACAGATGACCACTAGAAGAACCCAACTTACAGGTAAGCAACCTGTCGTTATTCAACCATGGTAAGAAATTCTTTCTTTGTTCCCTGTGTAACTGAAAATAATTTATATTGGGTGGCTGAAGCCCTTCAAGGGAGTCCATAGAGTTATTCAAGTCAAAGCATGGAGTAGAAAACCAGCAGGTCTCTCTATTTCTTCCCCACTCCATGCCTCTACTTTGCCTGAAACACTGGATGACAATCCTGTGCTCAAGCCTTTGGCTATGTCTTTAATTTCTTGTTCGTAGATAGTATGGCTATTTGACAGAGTTTTAGAATAATTCCTTGGTCTGCTTCACTTCTGAGTTTATTCAAGACTGCCCTAGTTGGACTGCTATGTTCTTTGAGGGTGTCTTGGAAGTATTCAGCACTCTATCTCTCTCTTTTTAAAATGACAGTTTATATACTGTGTACACTTGAAAAATATTACTACACATTTTTGTCACATTCTCAGTGCTCAAAGTGCTTCATGCGTTATAAGAGCTCATTCAGTTTTTAACCTTCCATCTCCTTTAGAGCAGTTAATAAATATTAAACATTACTTTTAAACAGACCAGTTAATGTCTGTTTCAGTAGAACACTATTACTTTGCTTCCAGAAAATACTCGGATATAGACTTCTGAAGATCTCTGGAGGAAGAAAATTTGAAAGTTTTTTGAAATTTGAGAGCAGTGCTAAAATCTTTATTTTTATTACCTGGATACAAATGGTGCCTCACATGGGATATTTATGAGAGCTCTTCTGTGAGCCTGGAGGAGAGACAGAACTAGATCTCAGATTGGATCTTGTTATCTGGGATCCCCTGCCAAATATGAATGGGCTCACGGCAAATTATCCAATCAGTACCTGTTATACATCAATGTGATAATTTAGTCTATTATTACTTCAGACCATAATCTACATCTGATTAAAAATGTTCTTAGTGGCATTTATTATAATTTCATATCTTTAATCAGATTTGAATGGAAATTGAAATGTAGAAAAATTGCAAACATGGATAGTACAAAGGCAGTATAAATGGGTAAAAATATGAAACTTGTTTGCTAGAATGAACACTTCGGAGTTGTTGAGATTTGGGCGGAGGGGTCTTCTTACCAAGGTTAGGATTGAAACTGATTCAGTTCAGTGTCTGTTGAAGTCACTTGAAGATTGTTAACCTGCCTTTTATAGTCCTATTTAGAGGGTTACAAATAAAGTTTCATGCTCAAACTTAAAACCTGCAGTACTCAAGGGAAATAGTGTTGACTAAAGATGAAATTATGGGGGGGGGGGAATACCTACAAGTAGTCTGAAATTTTTAGTTAGAAACGTGTCTAGATTTTTAAAATACAGATTTGATGTCTTGTTGAAAACCTTTGTCTGTCTTTTTTTCTGACTCATTCCTCAAAAAGGAAAGATAAACCCACTTGCAGTCAGGAAGTATACCAGAAAGCCTTTTGTCCTTCAGTTTCTAACTAGAGCACAACTTTACCAAGACTGTGCAAATCAGCATAATCATCCTTTAAGTGGAGGCATCTGAGCAACTAGTATCACAGTTGTCCTTCCTGTAGCCATATCTTGGCTTAGGTCTGGGAATCGATCCAGCTGCCTATGTTCATCTTCCCTAAGTAATGCCTTAGAGGATTTTTATTTATTTATCTATCAAATTTGTATGCCGCCCCAAACATCCGTCTCGGCACGGCTCACAACATTAAAAAGTGTGACCCTTAAAAAAAAAAAAAAAAAAACCCTTGGGTGGCTTACAAAGAAATTTTGAGAGAACCTATCCACCACTACCAAACTGTGGGTTATCAATATTTAGTCAAGTCCAAAGGACAATAATTTTATTCTTAGACACAAACTATTTGCTCCATTACTTTGCATACAGCTCAGATCTGGATAGTGGTCCTGGACATTCATAACAGTGGGTTCTGCGCCTGCGCAGACCAGCTTCAGTAAGAATTCTATAGCTCCTCAAGACGCCTGCAACCACCTACTGCACGTGACTAGCACCATCTAGCAGCGGTTGGGCGTCCTCATATTCAGTTTCTTTCTGACCGCCATTGTGATCAGACTTTGGAAATGCTTGCTCCTCAGTTACTAAAACAAAACTTTGAAATATTATGAAATCTATGGCTACAACTAAAGACTGACTTGACTACTCTTCCGGATATTGTTTTCAACTTGGTGAACCGTGAACTCAAAAGAAAAAAACTCCAAAAGACGCGGACTGTTTGACCACTCTGCTTTTGTTTTCCCTCACGGCGTGTTCACAATCTCGGCTACCCTCCTCTCTGACTCCGGAACGCCTGACTATTCTTTATCAAACTCCAGCAGACACCTTTGCAATGAGTGCCCCGCAGGGTAAGGAAAAAACGACTTTTAAGCAGTGCTCTGAGTACCGGGGAAAGCTCCCGTCTACGGACGGCCATGACCTCTGCCTTTTTTGTCTGCTTCGAAGTGCCCCGTTTGCCTAACATTTAATAAGCAAACGCTCAAAAATCATGAAACGCGATTGGAAGTGTTCCTTATGGAGGAGACACTGATGGCTTGGAAAGACTCGCCATCGAAACTGGGTTCTGCTGCTCATTCGCAGTCCAGTATCCCGCCAAAGCCTAAAACAGCCGCAGTCGGCCGTCCCTTGACATCGAGGCATCGACGCTGAGCGCCACGGCGTCATCGGCAAAACTGGCTGTTGCTTTTAAGAAGCCTTCGGATCCTTCCGCAACCACTAAGAGGGGCACCGCCACGACATCGGGTGGCAGCCCGAAGAAGAAGAAGCGCAAGGATAGACACAAGGAACGGAGGCATGCTTCGACCCACACCCCATCACCATCGGGCTTGCAGACGGTTCCGGCGCCACGGCATCGAGCGCTCTTTTTGTCCCCAGCATCAACTCCTCGGCAGTCGCCTTCGACACCGTTGTCCCTACGGCATTCTGTGCCTGAAAGGGATAGGGAGAGCATCTCGACATCGAAGGTTGGCGGCCAGTCGGCATCGAGAGCCGAGACGGCATAGACTCAGACGGAATATTCTGCTCCTGCCTCGAGGCATGCTATACCGTCGATGTCGACAGGAACCGTCCTTATCGAAGACCCGACACAGGTGTTGATCGTCTTGGACACTGTGCTCGATGTGGAGGCTGCCGATGCGGAGCCTATGGAGGAGGTTGTGTCTTTCAACCAGGAAACACCACCTCTCCAACGCAGATTGACACGCTTACTGGAGTCTGAGGAGAGCACGCGCTCTACAGGAACCTTTACTGGCTTCAATGTCTTCGAGGGTCCTATTCCCAAGACTCCTTCTCTCTCTGCTACTACCACACCTGTAATGACACATACCAACTGGAATGATGCCTGTGCCATCCCTAGGGTGCAATACGCCTTGTTTACTCAGTGGCTCAATGAATGCGAGCAAAGGGCTCCAAACTTTGTTTGCTCTGACTCCGCCGCTCAAACGTCACCGTATCCCACGCGTCAGGTACATCAGACTGACTCTGCAATACAGACCTCGTCGTGCTATGTGGAACACCACTCAGTGTCACTCCAGTGTCACCCAGGCGCTCCGTTACGACTGCCGCCACCAGCTCGGCCAGTGGCCACTCAGACTTCGACAACCCTAGCTGGACAGCCTAGACCACAAACACTAGTATCCACAGTTCTTGGAGACTCGCCTGCGCGTTATGCTCCTGCGCACCACTCGCCTAGGCGACAGTCGCCCATCCCTGTACAACTTTCTCCTAGACAACATTCGCCCATTCCCATCTTGGAGGATGACAGTGACGATGGGACTGACTCTTATGAGTCCGAAACCACGGAACCGGACCCTGGGGATCCAGACGAACCAGAACTGCTGGATCCGGGACTTAATGTGGCTGTGGTTCCATCCAGTCTTCATCCCGATGCTGCCTCATATCTCACGGGCAGCAAAGTCAGAGTGGGAGGTCCTACAGACCTCTGCCCCAACCTCTAAGCGTCTGGAAGCTCTTTACCGGGTCCAGGAGGAAGGTAACGAGTACCTTGTTCATCACCCAACGCTAAACTCACTGGTGGTGGACTGTGCAACCACTGCAAAAGGGGGAAGAAGGCATACTACCCCTGCAGACAAGGAAGGGAGGAAGCTTGATGGACTAGGTCGCCGCACCTATTCCACCGTATGTCTCTCTATCAAGATAGCGAACTATATTGCCTGCCAGGCCAAGTATACCCATTTGTTGTGGGAAACCTTGTTTGAACAGCGCAACACGCTGGATCCTGTGGATTTCCTGAAACTGTTCGAAGCCACCTTTGCCAAGACAACGTCTACTACTAGACAACAGCTGGCTAACGCGAAACATCTTGCCGAGTCTGAATCGCGCACGTTGACATTGTCCATTATTTTGTGGAAACATGCTTGGCTGAGGGCGACTGGCCTACAACAGGACATGAAGGATCGTATTGAGACCCTCCCATTTGACGGGAAGGTTCTGTTTTCTGACAAGACAGATGAAACAATGGAGCAGTGGGAAAAGTCCAGGCTGACTGCTCGTTCGTTTTTGACTCAGAAGGCAACCAACCCAAAGTATCAGCCTTACCATCAATACCAGCGCAAGCAACAGTACTACCGTCGGACCGACCGCAGAGCCTACAAGTGCCAATATCAGCGGTACAACAAATGACCATTCTATAATAGAAACAAGCCAAACCAACAAGGCAGGACTAAGGCTGCACAGCAGCCTAAACAGCAGCTTTGATCTGGGCGCCAGCCCACTAGCACATGGCAGCAACAAATCCAACAGTTGCTCCGTGGAGAGGACATTCAACAACGTAGCAAAAACAACAAAAATCAACAACGAAATCTCAAGGACCAATATCTCCTTGACGCCACTTCAGAATACCATCAAACTGGCCAGCTACGCGCCAGCGTGGCACTACATAACATTGGACCGCTGGGTTCTCCGCATTGTGAATGAGGGGTATGCGATCGAGTTCAGAGAACTCCCACCCTTCTTGGGAATAAAGTACACCCCCGTGACTCTGGTGCTACAGGAAGAAGTGCATCAATTGCTACAAAAGAAGGCAATCTCTCCAGTGCAGTGGGCACAGGGACAGTTGGGATTCTACTCCCGGTATTTCCAGATCCCAAAAAGGCATGGAGGCATACAAGAAACTGAATATGAGGACGCCCAACCGCTGCTAGATGGTGCTAGTCATGTGCAGTAGGCGGTTGCGGGCGTCTCGAGGAGCTATAGAATTCTTACCGAAGCTGGTCTGCGTAGGCGCAGAACCCACTGTTATGACTGTCCAGGATCACTACCAGATCATCTGTTACAGGTAAGCAACCTGTTTTTTCTTGCACTAATACTTGTGCATCCATGCTTCTCACATGTCTCAGGTCCTTGATCTAGTCCCTATATATCCCAGAATTAAGCAGTTATTTCTCTGCTACTAATGGTCATTTGGTTTCCAGCGATGGTTACTAGCCAACTTCTGAGTAGCATGCATATGAATGAGGGGTGGGATTTTGGTATTCAGGGTACTTTGAGGAGTTTGCAGGCTCCAAGTGATTTCTCCTTCTATTGTTCTCCGAAGAATTACATTAAATGTGCTAAAACCTAGGATTTAGCAGCTGTGTGTGGTGGTATTTTTTCTCAAACTTGAAAATATGTGGCAGCATTGTGGGGTGGGGAAGGACAATAATACTTCTACTTTCTGAAATATTAGTTTCTAAAGTATTGTTTGTTTATATGGATATGCTTGAAAGGGATTTTTGTTTTCCAGGTGTTGGAAAATCATGTTTATTGTTGCAGTTTACAGACAAAAGGTTTCAACCAGTACATGACCTTACTATAGGTAAGTCATTAAACGTAGGTGAAGGTGATGGGCAACTATATGTGTCAGTGTTTTGTAGTGGATGTATAGACTTTTGGCTGGCAATCATACATCTACAAGTTTTACAGGGCATCCTAAATATGCTTACTTGGAAGTAAATCTCACTCAGTTAATTTACTTCTTGTTAAGTATGTTTAGGGTTTTAGTCTTAGAGTGGCACTGGTAAGTAGGGTTTCATATGCTGGATAAGAAAGTTTAGTAATTTTTATGAGACAAAATGTCACCACCCAGACTTAAAGATCTGTTGGTTGTATTTGTAAATAAAATGTACATGTTCTGTGCAAAAATTGTACTAATTTAACTACATTAGGTACTATTGCCAATCAGTTTCTAAACCGGTCACCTCTCAATGTCAACTTAAATTTTTTGTAAAATTTGAGCTATAAGGCTCTTATAAGTCTAAATGATTATCTGTTTAAGGAATTTTACTAATTTAACTTAGTTGAGTCCAATATAGTGAAATTTGATCCACTTTTTCATATTCTCCTTAGATAGTAAACAGTCATTTAGATCGTGATCTGTTGCCATTAATAGGTATGGGTTCTGTGCCTGTGCAGGACCCTGCAGATGGATTTGCTTGTTCCTCGTGGCACCCACGTTCCAGCTTGCACACTCGGCATGTCCATTGCTTTCCGTGGTTGGAGCGCCATGTTGTCAGATGCTTTCCAACCACCAAAGTGTCAACAGCATCTCATTGGCTAGTGCAATTCCACTTGAGACCAGTTCTACAAAAACAAAAGTATTCATGGTTTCTTTGGTTATTTGACTTGGACTGGCTCTTATTTGACTATGCTTCTCATTCTGAATGTTGCTTTGTTAACATTGGACACCTTGGACTGGGCTTGGATTACTCTTCGGATATTAGATGTTGGCTTTGTCGATACCATTAGGCAGTTTTTTTTCTAGCAAATGGATATTTAAAAGACTTAAGAGGTGCATGGAGTGTGGCAGCAAACTACCGACTGCCATGACTACTGCCTCTTATGCTTGAGCAAGTGTCATAACCCAGCAGCTCGTAATATTTGCACTATGTTCTCAAAGCAGACTTTGAAGAATCATGCCCTTCATCTGAGTGCCGCACTCTACAAACAGGCCTTGAGGCCACCAACTCCAATGCTGAGATCTCCATCGACATCGCCTTCAATGTCTATTACAGTGTTGAAGTCTATTTCAGGGACTCCAGCACATGCACAGTTGAAATCCTCGACATCTATACCTACTACTTAAACTTAAGAACGTGTCTTTAAGCATCCGAAGGAACTCCCTAGGGGTTCTGTTTTGACACATTGTCACAAGCACAAAAAGAATAAAAGATCTTCAGATGAGGGTCTCTCTCCAGCTTCTTCGAAGAAACACAGGAATAAGTCACCTAGATCCCCGCCCAGATTGATTACTGGGCCGCCTTTGTGACTGAAGGATCCCTACTGATCTCCTCCATGTCGATTACTTGACCAATGACCAGCCACACGATGCCAAGAAAAAATATCAACGGTGTTGATGGAAGATCCTTGCTCTTCATGGACTACTGTCCCTGAGATTGCGTGTGCATCCCCTTCCATCTCAACCCCACATCGACCCTGTCTCCGGCCAGGATTCCAGAACAGTCCCCTTTGACACCGAGGGAAACAACTCCTTGACATCGACAGCTTACATCTCCAGCCAATTCTGATTTGAACCAGAGGACCCCCCCATAGGACGCTGATGCTCTCTTGGATCCAACCCCTCTGAAGACATTACTTTCTATCCTGGACTTATCAGTAAGCATGCCTTTGGGATCAACTTTCCATGGCTTCCTGAGTCAAGGTTGGATGTCAACCCTGACATCGAGGAAGTGCCAGCATCCATACCGAAGAGTCCTTCAATGTTGCTGGTTTTACTGACCACCCAGAGGCCGTCAGTGTTGAGACTGGTACCTGTGTGAACCACAGGGCCAAAATCGGCACTGTTGGGATGTGCCTTGGAAATCTATAGAATATGCTATTACACAAGGACTAATGGGCCACAAAGAATTGATTCATGGCTGTGGTTTCTACCACTCCCTTTCACCGGGAATGCCATATGATTATGCAGAATACCAACTAAGGGAGGCTAGATGTTTGTTGAGTCAGCAAATTGCTTCTACTACCTTTGTGCCTCAAAGGCCAGTGGTGCCAAGTCTTCATACTCATCTGGCTGCTGGATCACCATCTGGGTTCCACCATGACCCTCCAGTTGTGCCTATACTGACACAGCCTTCAGCTGTACCTTCTGTTGTGTCTGCTGTTATGCAACCTTCTTCCGTGCCAAAGGTTCCTACTCCCATTCCGAGTGCCCCGGGTGTGCCTAGCCATTCTACTGTGCTGGAGGGGAATTGGCAATTGCTTCTTCAACCACAACTTCTGTGGCCGCACAGGCGATGAGTACTCCTGCTGCCCCTTCCTCAGATGAGGATTGCACCTCATCATCAGACTTGGATGGGGAGTCTCTGAGCACTGAACATCCTTCAGAACCACCCTTTGATGGCCCACCAAAATCTTCCACCTCAGACGGAGGAACTAAAAGCCTGCCACATTAAGATTTTGAAAATGGCAGAGACTTTAGACCTGGAAATTAAAAAACCAACTGTGGACTTAAAGACCCAGTCAGCCAGGGAAATATTGCAAACTTCAAAGCACTTGGAGGGCCTTTACAGGGTTCAAGAGGAGGACAGCTCTTACTTGTTGAAACACCCTGTTCCTAACTCCCTCGCCATTGATTGTGTGTTATCTTCCTCATAATCCAGACATCTCCATACTACCCCATCAGAAAAGGAAGGCAGGAAGATGGATGTGTTAGGCCACAAAGTCTACTCCACGATGAGTTTGTCTGTTTGCATTGCCAATTACATTGCCTGTATGGCTTGTTGCCTGTGGGACAATTCACAAGAAGAATCTGCTTCTCTCTCACCTGATGAATTTCAAAAACGTTTCAAGGAAGTCCTTGCTAAGTCAACAGTGGTCACCAGGCAGCAACTTAGCACTTCCAAACACCTGGCTGAGACTGAATCTGGCACTATGGCGACAGCAGATTCTATTCGAAGGCATGCTTGGTTATGTTTACTACACTGCAACAAGATATGAAAGACTGAATTGAATGTTTACCATTTGATGGCAAGGACATCTTCTGCGAGACTATGGACACCACTGTGGAGTGCCTTTTTAAAAAATCTAAGTTTACAGCAAAGTCATTCACCACTAGGGATGTGCACAAACCAGTCCGGAAGCCATAACAGAGGCCTCCGAACTGGTTCGAACGTGGCCTGGTGTGTGTGTGGGGATTGCACTTACCCCTCCCACTGCTTTCACCCCTCCAGCACTCCATTTTTTTGGAAACAATTTTAGGGCAGCAGCATTCCTCCCTGCTGCCCCTGCCCCCCCCCCATTGTTAGCTGGAAATACTGGAAGTAACAAACGCGCATGTGCCCGCCGCTGCTCACACGTTGCATGTGTGTCGTGCGCACACAACGTGCAGCGCACACACACTTGTTACTTCCGGTATCGGGGATCTTGTACCAACAAAGATTCTTCTAAACAGTCCACCGTTATCACCTCCACAATCTGCCAATGTTACTACCATCAGCTTGGCCATTGCCAGTTCCATCAAACTGGCAAGCCATGCCCCAGCATGGCACTGTATAACATCAGATAAGTGGATGCTTCGCATTATTGCCACTGGCTATGCAATAGAGTTCAAAGCTTTGTTTTCATGGGCATAAAATACATGCCAGCAACTCCAATGTTTGAAGAGGTGCAGATTTTATTGGAGAAAGGGCCTATTGTCTCTGTGCGGTGGACTCTACGGCAGAATGGATTCTACATATGCTGTTTTCAGTTCCCAAAGCGTGGTGTGGAGGATCCACCCAATCATGGATCTCGGATGGCTCAACATGTATATCGATGTACGGAATTTCAGAATGATAATGTTGCAAAGCATCTTACTACTCCTCCACATGTAGGAGTAACTTGCAACATTAGACCTCATTGATGCCTATTTCCATATCGGTATTAAAGAGAATTGCAGGAAATACCTAAGGTTTATTGTAGGAAATTCAGTGTACAGGGTGCTCCACTTAGAATTATCCATCAGGGTGTTAACAAAATACATGGCCGTACACCTCAGAATACAGGGTGTTATTTCTGGACAATTGTTTATTGGTGGGGCGAGACAGAGAAGAGTTACTTTCTCAGATCCTCTATGTTCTCACTCTTCTTCAAGACCTTGGCATCCAGGTCAATTGGAAAAAAATCACACCTGGCCCCTGTGAAGTGAATACCTTACATTGGAGCAGTGTTGGACACATGCACAAGAAGGGCATACTTGCCAAGGGACCACTGTCTTCAGATCCAGGATATGATCAGCAGATTCTGCAATGGGCCAACCCAAAAGGCACAACAGATACAGAGGATACTTGGCTTTATTATGGCTGTGTTCCTGGCTCTCAAGTATTTCATCTTTACTGCGAGGCAATGTGGTCCAACTGGATCTCTGCAATACCATAGCCATAGCTTACCTCAACAGACAAAGGGGGACTGTCTCCCATTCAATATGAGCTCTGAGATTCCAGATCTGAAACTGGTGCATTTTCCATCAAATCCATTCAATTAGCTAATTTTCTTACATCTGGCTGCACTCATACAGGCTGGGGTGGAAAAACAGTATTCTCCCATCCTGATGTAAGAAATTCCTGAGGGCCATTAATAATTTATTCCCTCCTGTCCATAAACCTACGGAACGGTGGAGTCTCTCGCTGGTGTTTTTCACCCCGACTGAAAAACTCTTTGAACTGCTTACCACTACATCCATAAAGTTGTTGACTTTGAAGACTGCTTTCTTGGTGGTGATCACTCTGTGCATTGATGTTCCTTATACTAGATTCTATCCAGATAAGGTCCTTGTGCAACTTATCGTCCAAAGATTGTTACGGACTTCCATTTGAATCAAGACATCATGCTATTCATGATTCTTCCAGAATCTGTCAACTCCAGAATGCTCTTTACATTCCCTAGACATTAAAAGGTGCCTACTCTTCTACCTTAAAGGGACTAAGGACTTAAGTAAAAGCAATAGCCTCTTTGTGATTTTCAAGGGCAAGGTTAAGAGCCAAACTATTTCTTGCCAAAGGCTGTCGCATTGGCTTGTGGAGTTAATTTTGATGACCTATAGGCTTCAAGATGTACAACCTCCACAAACTATAAGGGTTCATTCTACTAGAGCTTATGCCTTATCAGTGGCTCATTTGTCTGGCATTAAAATTCAAGACATCTGTGCTGCAGCTACTTGTTCTGCACATATGCCATTTATTAAACATTATGCAATCGTTCTTTGCTCTGCTGCAGAGGTGAGTTTTGGGGAAGATGTGCTGAAAAGGGTGTTACACCCACCTCCTTATAGGAAGCTTGCTAATCACCCACACTTATGAATGACAATGAATCACAAGCCGGATAAATAGGTTGCTCACCTGTATGATGATTTGGTAGAGATCCGTTGACATTCATAAGACCCTCCCATTCCTCCCCTCAGCAGTAGATTGCAGAAGACAATCAAGATAAAAGAAGTATACAGTAGTACTAGAAATAATACTTAGCAGTGACTTTGGTCATGGGATGATTGTCTATTCATGGTGGCCGTCCAGGAACCAACAAAATGATGCCCTAACCATTGAAAGCAACAGATACGCCGAGTGTACGAGTCAGAACGCAGGTGCAACGAGGAGCTAGCAAATCCATTCACTAAGTCCTGCATAGGCACTATACCCATACTTATGAATGTCGACAGATCACTGTAAGATCATTAGTTACAAGTGAGCAACCTGTTTTAATTTTCACTTTTTGTAGATTACATTATATTGTGATGTTTTTAAAGGTACTGGTTTCTTTTATAGGGTTTAATGTGTTTATAATATAATAAAGGTTTTATAATAAACTTTTACAGGGTTTATTGCCTGTTTAAAGGGAATATTATTTGAGTTTCATATTGCATTAAAACATTGTGGAAATTGTATTACAAATAGTTTTTCCTACCTTAGTTTGGATATAAGCCATTTGGGTGGGGGAATGAACTAGAAGTAAAAGACATTTTTGGGGAGCATAGGAAACTAGTGTTTTGAAATATGTCTGACAGTAGAAAAGCTTACAAAATTTGAATGAAGCTGTAGTAACTAGTATTGCAGTGGGGCAGCCCAAAAGCATGAACAGTAAAGTTGCTTCCTGTTATGACAAAGTTGGAAGTCTTGTTTTTATTTAGGATTGTATGTAATTGCTGCCTTTGAGTTGTGTTATAACATTTTATTTTGTTGTTCAGGTGTAGAGTTTGGTGCTCGAATGATAACCATTGATGGTAAACAGATAAAACTTCAGATATGGGATACGGTAAGTGTAGTAAAATTTATGAACAACGTTGATTTAGAGAACAGACATGCAGTACTAAGTTCAGAGGACAGGACTAAAGAACTACTTTTAATTCTTGGAGGGATCATCCTCCTAACTGTTCAGAAAAAAGTATATTGAAAAAATGGAAACCAGTTTAGGCAGTTCTGCCTAAGCCAGGCAAATGATTGCTAGACTTTGTATCTCTTTACCTGATCAAAAATTCTACTGGCTGCAACTGTGGCTCTTGTTTCTCCTGGCTGAACAACCTCTGTCTACACAAGAATGTTTTTATCAGGGGAGGGGTCGAGGTGCAAATTAGTTACTAATGTTGAGCAAATTGGGAAGAGAAGCACTCTGTTCCAAAGTGTATTGCATGGCAGTTGTTGTTGCACTTGAATGTGTGCAGCTATGAATTTCTCAAGCTGTAGGCCATTTAACAAACTGTAGCAGGCCTGTACAATTTGTAGCCCATAGAGCTGAATGCAACCCACCAGCTATATGGGATAGGATTCCAGAATTAGCCTCCTGTTTGCACTGTTTGGCTGGCACTGCAAAAACAGGGGAGCTGTCAAGCACCTGATAGGTCACAAAGTTGATGGGTTATATTTGGTTTGATGGGTCACAGTTTACATAGGCTTGAACTATAGTATTTTGAGTTCCAGGGCTTGATTGTTTTTGGAGCACAGTTTTTCATCCACGCAAAGCAAAATCGTGGTCCTGATTCTGGTATTGCCAATAAAATAGCAACTCCATGTCCTGCTCCAGCCATATCCACATGTGTCGCTCTTTCTCAGTCATGCAAAGCCTTGCATGAGGCTACTGTACAAATACAGACGAGCAATCTATAATTTCCTGCATTGGCGTGAGATCTGAGCACTGTGGCTACACTGATGCAAACTGGTGACTAGACACATTGCACAGGCGAAATAAGAGCACTCCATCTATTTTGCCAGAGAGTAGACTTTACAAAACACTCTCAAGTGGGTTTCATCGACTAAATCCTTGTTTAAACTAAGGTCCAAACTGCACATGAAACTTAAAATTAAACATTTCAGTCTTATTAATGTTTTTCTTCAAATCAATAGCAGTGGGCTTGGGACCATAGGCAGCGGTTCTCCATCCCTCCCCCCACCACACACACACACACACACACACACACACACACACAGAGTGGCCTGGCTCTATGTTAAGAAAAGCTAAATTGTAAGTGCTAAAATCACATATAGTTCAGTTCTGAATGTTTTGGGAGTCTTGTGCTGTTTCTTAGCTGGTCTGCACCTTAACCCTTAACCTTCCAGCATGGGGTGTGGGCATGCAATCCTCCATGAGACCTCTAGCATGCATCTACCTTCAGTGTTGGTCAGGCTGAAGAACTGCATCTTGAACAGCACCTTACATACAGCTTTTGGAGCAAGTGACACTGTTTGGGCAAGCAGTGGTGTGCGAGTGCTCCTTCTGAGCAGACAGGTGGTAGGAGGCTAGATGGAGGACCAGATGCATCTTATAGTTGCTCTGTACTAACCCACCATAATCTTGTTTGTTAGCCACCGAGCACTTGCAAAAAGTGGCCTGCAAATGTTCTAATTATATAGTGTAGGTGGGCTCCATTTCTTTGTCTATCTTCCTGTGGGATGGAGAGAGAGAGAGAGAGAGAATGACTGACTGCTTCCTCTATTAATTTAATTTCCTCTATTAATATGAAGAGATGCTATAATTGCATGCAGGACCATCTATTCTTTCTTAAGTAGAGGGAAAGGTATCAGCATAGTAGAGATGCCCTTCTCTTGCCGCACCCCCCTCCCCCGGCAAATAAAAACAAATAGCAAGAGCATGGGTGAAGGTTACCCAGCACTTATCCATCATGTAGTAGGGAAATACTCTGGGTACCATAAGGTAGTGGTGACTGTATGCAATGTTCTGTGTTTTAAAAAATCATGCACACTGTTGCTCAAGAGCACCCATGTGCAAACAAGATAAATTTCACAAAGTTGTGCAATAAACAGCCAGTGGAAATAATGGCCATTCATCATGCAACTGCATTTGGACAATTTTTGTGTTGTGTTCTTGTGCAACTGTACCCTGTTTATCAATTAGCCTCCCCAGTGAGGTTCGCCTGGCTTCATCACATTGTTCTTTTCGAAACCATGTAAAGACCTTTTAGTTCACTTGGACCTTTTTCTTTTTCTTTTTTTTAAACTAAATTTTAAATTTTTTTGAGGTGATTGTAACTGATTTCTTAAGAAATGTTTTTGTATTGTATTTTGTATCTCCCCCCCCACACACACACTTTTGGGTGTGTTTTGATTTAATATGTGTGTTTATCTTATGTTTTTGATGTTGCTGTGTTGCAAGCTGCCCAGAGAAAAAGCAGTTATTGGGTGTCTAACAAAAAAAGTTTGTTGTTATTATTAACTGCATGTACATTTCATTAGATGAAATGTTGCACAGTGTGTCAGCCAGAATGCAGATACTGCTCTTGGGGGAGATAATTGTCTGGTTGAAAGACAATGAACACAGCTTGCTTATCCTCTGCTAACACAACAGTGCATAAGACCACTCTCTGCTGGTGGTTGCTACATTGCAGTACCTCTTGGGCACTAGTGCTGACCTTCTTAGCATCTTTAAACCAGCCTTGTCCTTTCCCATGGTCACTTTTAGTGGCCCTCTGCATTTGAAGCAATTACGGGAAATTAATCAATTTATGTGAGGGGATGGTGAAGTAGTAAGAAGTCCTTCCCTCTCTACCTCCATTTCTTGCTTTTGAAATCAAAACCTATGTAGCATAATATTAACTCTAATAATAAATAAATGTAAACAGAAAGCTAATTGCTATTCAGTAATATATGGTATTTCAGTAATGCAAAGATGTATTGGGAGACAGGTGAATCTAAACTCAATGAAAGATTTTTGGAGGATGAATGGGAGCTATCTGCAATTTGTAATGATCAAATTCTGATTAGTTTTTACTACTTCATTTGCCATTTGTGAGAGCTAGGCCAGGGACCTCTTTCTCCCCTGATGTGACTCTGAGATGAATTGGATAGGAGAAAGTGACTAAGGGAAAGGAGCATTTTGAAGCATGACAGCACTGCAGTGGGTGGGCGGGGGCAGCTTACGGGAGGAGCAGGTAGGACCTGCCTGTCTCCTTTTAAAGGTACCCTGCATCGAAACGTTTCAGCTGCAGGAGTCCAAATTATTTTTGTACCTCTCCAGAGAGGCACCAGAATGATTCGAGTGCATCCCTATATTGAGAGCTTATTGAACATATAGCAGGCCTCAATCTACATGATGGATTGAACAAAACCAGTTTATATGGATTAGAAGCCCAGCAGAGAGGGAGAGTCCATCCACTTCCCACCTGGTGCTGCCTGGAGTGAGAGACCTGGTGGTTGCTGGTGTCCCTTCTGCTGTTGCCTGCCTGCTTCTGCTTCCCCTGTGGGGCTGCAGCCTCAGGGTAACATCTGTGGGCAGGATTGGGACCAGTCCCTGAGTGACTCAGCTGTTCCTCGGGTCACCTGCTCAGTTTTGGGCTTTATAGGAAGGCTCCTTGTGGCGGCGGGCCCGCCACCAAAGGGGCGACACCAAAGGAGGTCGCCCCTTTGGGGGAGAACGAGGGCAAGGGCTATAAGGCTTCTGTTTAATCAGTTTTAAACTGTTTTAGACTTGGATTGGAGTTGTAATGTGTTTTGAGTTTGGCTGGAGATGGTGGGACAGAGGGCACCTTTGTTGACTATGGGGCAGCTATCCCAGTGGTGGTGGGGAATAGAAGAAGTAATGTTGGCAGGTCAGCAGGCCGTTCCAGGGGAAGGATAGTCAGGAATTTAATAGCTGTCTCCCCTTCTAGCTGTCCTGCCAGCTCTTTGACCTTGGGGAGCACTGCCAACAACCCACATAGCCTTACCATGCTCCTCTGCAATGCCAGGTCAGTCTAAAATAAACCAGAACTCATCCATGATTTGATCATGGATGAAGAGGCCAACCTGGTATGTATTACTGAGACTTGGTTGGGGAAGGCTAGTGGTCCAGTTTGGTCCCAGCTTCTTCCTCCAGAATATTCTGTAGAGGATAAGGTGAAGGGACATGGGCGGGGAGGTGGAGTGTCTGTGGTTTATAAGAATAACATCTCCCTTACAAGGGTCCCTGTTAGGGTATTTGACCATATTGAACGTGTGTACGTGAGTTTGGGGACCAGGGATAGATTGGGAATTCTGTTGGTGTACCAATTGCCCCGCTGCCCAGCAAAATCCCTTACTGAGCTCACGGACTTGGTCACTGAACTCGTGTTGGAGTCTCCCAGACTCTTGGTGCTGGGGGACTTCAATGTTCATTTTGGGACCAATCTGTCCGGGGCAGCTCAGGAGTTCATAGCGGCCATGACAACTATGGGTCTATCCCAAGTAGTCTCTGGACCGACACATATTGCAGGTTGCACGCTTGATTTAGTATTTTACTCTGATCAGGGTGGTTTCCATGGGTGGGGACTCCTGTGACTTCCCCATTGTCATGGACGGACCACCATCTGGTTAAGGTTGGACTTATAACCACTTCCCACCTCCGCAGGGGTGAGGGGGATATTAGAATGGTCTGCCCGAAGAGGTTATTGGATCCAGTAAGATTCCAAGAAGCCTTGGAGGGATTCAATGTTGGCTTTGTCGGTGATCCTGTTGATGCTTTGCTTGAGAATTGGAACAACTTGCTCACCAGGGCAGTAGACACGATTGCTCCCAAGCGTCCCCTCCAACCCAATTCAAAATTGGCCCCTTGGTATACGGAAGATCTATTGGGGCTGAAGCAGCAAGGTATGTGACTGGAGCACAAGTGGAGGAAGACTCGACTCGAATCTGACGGATTGCGACATAGAGCACATCTAAAGATCTATGCTCAGGCAATGTGTGTAGCAAAGAGGCGGTTCTTTTCTGCCCGTATTGCCTCTGCGAGTTCACGTTCAGCAGAGTTGTTCAGGGTTGTGAGGGGATTAGTATTTGCTCCCCTTTACTTGAAACAGAATTTGGAGTCATCAGTTACCCGCTGTGATGTGTTTAAAGAGTTTTTCGCAGATAAAAATTTCTCTGATTCGGGCCGACCTAGATGGAGACCTCACAATTAATTTGATGTCTGAACTGGAGGTGCCCAACAACTCCTCTTATGTGATTCGACTGGCTCGGTTTCAGTTTGTGACTCCTGAGGATGTGGACAAGCTGCTTGGAGCGGTGATGCCTACCACTTGTTCTCTTGGCCCTTGTCCAACATGACTTGTTCTATCTAGCAGGAAGGCTGTTGTAGACAGGCTGGTGGAAATCATAAATGCTTCTCTGGGAGGGCAGGATGCCTCCTTGTCTTAAGGAGGCAATCATTAGACCTCTTCTAAAGAAGCCTGCGTTAGATCCCTCAGAGTTGAGCAATTATAGGCCTGTTTCCAACCTTCTGTGGCCGGGCAAGGTAATTGAGAGGGTAGTGGCCTCTCAGCTCCAGGCAGTCTTGGAGGAAACTGATTATCTAGACCCATTTCAAACTGGTTTTCAGGCAGACTACGGGGTGGAGACTGCCTTGGTCGGCCTGATGGATGATCTCCAATTGGGAATGGTCAGAGGAAGTGTGACTCTGTTGGTCCTTTTGGACCTCTCGGCGGCTTTCAATACTATCAACCATAGTATCCTTCTGGAACGTCTGAGGGGGTTGGAGGTAGGAGGCACTGTTTTACAGTGGTTTTGCTCCTACCTCTCAGACAGATTCCAGATGGTGTTGATTGGAGATTGTTGCTCTTCAAAATCTGAGCTTAAGTATGGTGTCCCTCAAGGCTCCGTACTCTCTCCAATCCTTTTCAACATCTACATGAAACTGCTGGGAGAGATCATCAGGGGATTTGGAGCAGGATGTTATCAGTATGCTGATGACACCCAGATCTATTTCTCCATGTCAACCTCTTCAGGAGATGGCATATCTGCCCTGAATGCCTGCCTGAAAGCAGTAATGGCCTGGATGAGGGAAAATAAACTGAAGCTCAATCCAGATAAGACGGAGGTACTTATTTTGCAGGGTCAGAACTCTAGAGACGATTTTGACCTAACTGTTCTAGATGAAGTCACACTTCCCCAAAAGGAACAGGTTCACAGTCTGGGAGTACTTCTGGATTCACACCTCTCCCTGGTTTCCCAGGTTGAGGCGGTGGCCAGGGGTGCTTTCTAACAGCTCTGGCTGATACGCCAGCTGTGCCCATTTCTCGAGATGAATGACTTCAAAACAGTGGTACATCTGTTGGTAACCTCCAGACTGGACTTTTGTAATTCGTTCTACGTGGGGCTGTCTTTGTACGTAGTTTGGAAACTTCAGTTGGTTCAGAATGCGGCAGTCAGGTTGGTCTCTGGGTCATCTTGGAGAGACCACGTTACTCCTTTACTGATGGAGTAAACTGGCTGCCAATAGGTTTCCAGACAAAATACAAAGTGCTAGTTATAACTTATAAAGCCCTTAAACGGCTTAGGCCCTGGGTATTTAAGAGAGCATCTTCTTCACTATGAGCCACTCTTCCCATTGAGGTGATCTCAGGAGGTTCGTCTCCAGTTACCGCCAACTCGTTTGGTGGCTACATAGAAATGGGTCTTCTCAGTCGCTGCCCCGAGATTGTGGAATGCGCTCCCTGCTGAGATACGATCCTCCCCATCTCTGGCAATATTTAAAAAAACACTTGAAAACCCATCTTTTCGCCCAAGCTTTCTCAGCTTCCTAAATTTTTTAGGTTTTAATCTCTGGTTTATTTTTAAATTTTTAAATTGTTCTAAGTTTTTTGTATATATTTTTAACTTGTTTTATGCTATTGTTAACCACACAGAGATGAATATTTGGGGTGGTGTACAAATTTGATGGATAGATAATTAAATTAATAAATAAATATGATGCTGTTAAAGATCTGCTATTCTAAACTTTTTGTAGGTATTTGTTAAGACATGACAATTAAGCTCTGAATCTTTTCTCGCTTTTTTCAAGGGAAATGAGCTTGAATACTGGCAGCAATATTATTATTATTATTATTATTATTATTACATTTATATCCCGCTTTTCCTCCAAGGAGCCCAGAGCGGTGTACTACACACTTGAGTTTCTCTTTCACAACAACCCTGTGAAGTAGGTTAGGCTGAGAGAGAAGTGACTGGCCCAGAGTCATCCAGCTAGTTTTATGGCTGAATGGGGATTTGAACTCGGGTCTCCCCGGTCCTAGTCCAGCACTCTAACCATTACACCACGCTGGCTCTCCGTAGGCAATATCCATAGGCAGTGCCTTGAACTACATATTCTACTACATATTGTATTTGTTTAATACTTTGTCTTTAAATTTCTTTAAAACACCCCATTATTCATGGCTGCTGTTGACTTACTGAAAGTATTTTTAGCCTACTTTTTAAGATCTGACTGAAGGCTTATAAGATCTGTGTCCATGTGCATATACTTCTAATAACTTTTGTTTTGACAGTCTGATATGAACCAAACACAGTATATGGGAGGAGGTCCTAGGAATCCTGACAAGGCTATCTTTAATGTGATTTGATACAAAATAATGGCCACTCAAATTATAAGCACCACTCCATTAACTCAAGTATTTGTAGTTTAAAGCACAAAATTTACAAAATTAAGTTTCACAATTAAATCTGATTCAAACAACCTTATAGACACTAATAAATCCCATGATGTCTCTATGAGGTTGAAAGAAGCAGAAAATAGGCATTAGTTTTGCTTAGAACTTTTGTAATGCCAGACATATATGGCCTGTTTAAAGATATATTGACATTTATGTGAAATATAAAATATGTTAGTCCAGGCTGGGCATAGTCCACAAATATGACTTTTATGTGAAATTTTGTCATCACTAAAGACCATATATGTGGTCTGTGGCTTAATATTATAGATAAGCATTCTGCTTCCTAGAGAGTTGTGGGAGGGCAAACTCATATCTACATTCATATGTATGTAAGCATTTTCAAAACTGGAATTTAAGTAGGCCATTTACATGGCAGAGTGAATCTTATTTATTGTTGTCTATCTAAATAATATATGATTTGTTTTGTGGAATAGCTATTCTATATCCTCTTGACCTTACTTAGTCCTAATCATAGCGATAAAATTAAATATATGACCTTCCTGAAAATTTGGAAGAGAAGTAAAAAGACGGCTAGCAGGCAAATATCACTATGGACCATCTCTGAAAATCTGAGATGTGCCTTTAAACTTGGGCCTCCTCTAAAAAGAAAGAGAGAGTCTAGTTTTTCATGTGTTATCTGGTGTTTTTCACTTGTGATAACGGAAGGTTCCTTTTTACATCCCAATAAGCATTCTATCAAATGCACAGGAAATTGATTAAACATATAACAGAATGATAATAAAAAATCAAATTCAAACCCGTTTTCCGTTGGGGTTTTTTGGTGTGTTTTTTCTGTAATAAAATAATCATGGAAAGAATTCTATCCGAAGATTGTTGAAAGCTGGCTACAGTTTGATATAACGGATAAAATCTGCATCCTTGGCCTTCCTACAACCTTTACACCAGCAGATGGTGGGCGTAAAGATGTCATTCATCATTTATTTACAATGGGCTTTATTTATTCTAGTGTCAACAGCTGCCCCAGGGAGGGAGTTATTGAATTCAAATGTGAAGCACTGGGTTATTTGCTTCCTTTCAAATTTGTCTTCAGAGCTTAGTTGCTAGGAGTCCATTCTATGCTCTAATAATGATTCATGTATTGTGAAGCCATTCAGTAAATTGGGTTGTCGGGGATTGCCAAAAAAGGTTTAGAGGTCTTGTTCTTGATTCCCCCACCCCACCCGCTTAATGGTGCTACGCAGTAGACTTTTAATATGTGGCTCCTCTTTTCCAGAATTTGTGAGGTTTTGTTTTCCTTTTCCCAGACCTCTATGCAATAGAGACTTTACTTTCTGCCCTAAAAACATAAGAGGGCCAAATGAACTTTGAATTTTGTTTTCCTACAGGCTGGGCAGGAGTCCTTCCGTTCCATCACAAGGTCATACTACAGAGGGGCAGCAGGTGCCTTATTAGTGTATGACATTACAAGGTGAGTGTCTGTCAGACAGTGTCCATATAGTTGGCCTTCCTCCCCCCCCCTTGTTTTGCTATATTGAAAACCTCTGAAACATTATTCTTCAACCTAAAATGATTTCCATAAGACACTTACACATAGTATCCCAATGTACAAGCCTCAAATTGGATTGAGAAAGAGAGAGAAAATAGGTCTGATGTCAAAGTTAGAATTAAAGATGACATAAAGTCTGAGTTTGTAAAGGTTGAAGATCACTAACATACAGTACAATGTGTAGGGATGTACAAAATGTTTAGACTTAAAACGGACCGTTTTGAGTGTTTCAAGCTTGAAACAAAATACCCTCTAAATAAACGGCCTGTTTTGAGCTCAGAACAAAACAACCCCATTTCAAAAACAATAATTGAAATGTTTTGAGCACTGTTTTGAAGGCCTGTTTTTCCCTTGCTGATTGGTTTTCTGGCACTGGTTTCCGATTGGCTTGCAGTCTCCTTGCTGCTTGGTTGGCTTGTTAGCATACAGATCAAGTGTTGTCATAGGCTACTGTGCCCCCTTTGACTGGTGGAGGAGGGGATTTCAAAATGTATTCAAAGGGACTGGGAGACAGAGAGAGCCCCTTATCCCTTTCTTGAAGAGGATGCATCAGGAGAGAAGGAAGGAATATTTGATTTTGTAGTTTTCTTTTCTCAATGCTGAGTATAATATGCTGTGCTATTGCTGCTATATCTATCTGATTTTGCTGGATCTCAGATTGACAAAAGCAGAACTTGTGTGCCTGCCTTCCTTGCGTTGTGGTTTGACTTGTTTGTAAGAGAGGGTTGTGGTGAGAAATAGACAGTTACAGGTCTGTGTGTGTTGTGAAATATTTCTTGGTGATTACTGTGATGAGCTCTGTGTCTGGCGTTGAGACTAATTTGTGCTTCACTCACTGCTCTGCAATCTGCATTGCAAGGTATACTCAGTCAAAATGTGTCTGAAATTGCTCTAGTTGAGCATATGGCAATGCTTGCTGCTAAGAGTGCTGCTGTGGCAGCTGTTGCAATGCTAGAAAGTAACTAGTAGAAAGTAAATAATTGTGTGTGAGAGAGCAACTTGTGCCAGTGATGTTGCTGCAGCTCAGGCACTGTGGCTGGCAGTAGATTCTGGGTCAGTGATTCTTTTTTGGCCATTTTTGGACTGTGTTTGAAATGTGTGTTCTGTGTTGGGAGGGACAGATTCCCTTTTACTGTGTGCTTCTGCAGTGTTTTTTAGGGTAGGATTGCAAAATGCATTGCAGTCTGTGAGTGCAGCTTGTTCTGGCCATAGGGAAGAATGGAGTAACCCCAAACACCCCATTGTTCCCCATAGGTAGCTCCTAGGGACACCTAAGTGGGTTGGGTGGTAGGGCATGATAGGTGGTACCTATCACCCAACCCACAAAAGAAATGGGCAAGCAGGCGATTTTAAACAAATTTCTAACCTTTTCCCCAAACCGCCATAGGAATGGGGGGGGGAGTTGTTAGGTTTTGTTTTTTTTAAAAACACTTGCCCATTTCTTTAGTGGTTTGCGTGGTAGGTAGCACCCATCATGCCCTACCACCCAACCCACTTTGGTGTCCCTAGGAGCTACCTATGTGGTACAATAGGGTGTTTCGATTTCCCCATTTTCCCCATGCATGGAGTACTTGAAATGTTACAAATTGTATTAACGAAACAGCCAGCTCTGCCGTTGTTCTGGTGAAATACCTTGACTTTTCTGCGTTTTGTTTCGAGCTTGAAACAGAATTCAAAATCAGTTGCATGCACATCCCTAACTGTGAGAGTTTGGAACCCTGTTTGTTAACTGGTCCTAGTGTACACGTAAACTTTGCTTTTTACAGATTTATTTTAATATGATCTGTTAAGGTGTGTCATTTTTAGTTTCTATCAATTGCACATTCTGCTGCAACTTGCGACTTGGAATAGCTGGTGTTTGGTTCCAGCAGAGGTGTTTTTTTTTTTGTTGTTGTTTAACTTTGCAGCTACAATTTCAATTACTTTGAATTGCTGTAGGCCCTGTCTGGCATATTATTGTCTGCTATCAGATAATTGTACTGTGTGGTCTTGGTATACGTTATAGAATTGTTCAACTGTATGGCTGGATGTACATGAAGATTGTGTAGTGTAGCTATGTACTAATGTAGGTTTTGTTTGACCCAGTACCTATGAAAGATTATACACCATCCAAATTATAGGTGTGTTACAAGTAGAAAAATGTATTCAAATATTGATCATACATGTCTAAACACAATTGCAAAGATTATAGCAAGAATGTGTTCTGTATATATTTGAATAACCTATCTCCATTCATTTTGTGCGTGCTGTATAATGTGTAAATTTGAGCCTCTTTAAGGCCTCTCTTTAAGAATGCTAAATTGTTTTGTGTGCTACTTTTGATGCAAAGGCCTCACAAGGTGACTTAAAAAGGTGAGCATGTTTTATTCATAATGCTTCTGTTGACTGATTATTACTTTAGGTTGATTTATTAATTTATGAGGCACAAGAATTATACCAATTAGTTTGGAGATGATGTTCAAACAAATACAACCTTAAACACTTCTTACCACTTTTAAAAAATGTTTGGTTTGCATCCCTTAATCATTTATATTTTGGCTCCTGTCCAGGAGGGACACTTTCAACCATTTGACAACATGGTTAGAAGATGCTCGTCAGCATTCCAATTCCAACATGGTTATTATGCTCATTGGAAATAAAAGGTAAAACAAATTTCTGTGAAATATAGATTAGCAAGTGATGAAGTCTGCATCTCCATCCATTTAAGCTCTCATATCTGGATTGCACCACAGTAACGAGTATATGAGGTGCATGATTTTCAGTAATGTTCTTGGTTTTGCTTAATGGTGATCTTGGTTCAGAGTTGACTCTTTAAGTTCCCCCTCCTTCAATGAATATATTAATATATCATTCTCATATATATATATATATATATATATATATATATATATATATATATATATATATATTTTCAGTGATATATATATTGAGTTGCCCCCCCTTCAATGATATATATTTTGTGTGCTTTTAATTTTAAACGAGTTCATAGTTACCACAGTGCTGCTCCCAGAAAAAATGAAGGCAGTAGGATGCGTTCAGTTATCTTGCTGTAGTTGCGAATAAAGCCCTCTTTGAGTATGAGTGTGTGTTTGGAAGGTTTTTTAAAAAAAATACCACTGCATAATTTTGTCACTGATGGCCACATGCTGATATTTGGGGTGGGGGTGGTGTGGTAGAAATACTGCACTAAACCTCATAACATTCTGAGAGCTGTCCTGCCAGCTATCTATCGATCTATCTATCTATCTATCTATCTATCTATCTATCTATCTATTTATTTTATCAAATTTGTATACCACCCCAAACTTTCGTCTCTATCTGACCTTGGGGAGCAGTGCCAACCAACCTTGGATCCTCACCTTGCTCCTCTGTAATGCCAGGTCGGTCCAGAACAAATCAGAAAGCACCCATGATCTGATTCTGGATGAAGCCACCGACCTGGTATGTATTACAGAGACCTGACTGGGGGAGGCTGGTGGCCCAGTCTGGTCCCAGCTTCTTCCTCCAGGGCACCTTGATGAGGAGAGGTGAGGGACTGTGGGTAGGGAGGTGTTGTTGCTGTGTTCTATAAGAATAACATCTCCCTTACCAGGATATCTGTTGACATTTCAGACCATATTGAATGTGTGTACTTAAGTTTAAGAACCAGATATAGATTGGAACTTCTGTTGGTGTACTGATCGCTCCACTGCTCAACAGAGTCCCTAACTGAGCTGATGAACTTGGTCCTGGGCTTGGTGTTGGAATGCCCCAGGCTTGGGGGGGGGGATTGCAATATTCATATTGGGACCAATCTGTCTGGGGCAGCTCAGGAGTTCATAGCGGCCATGACAACTATGGGCCTATCCCAAGTGGTCTTGGGACCGACGCACATTGCTGGTCATTTGCTTGATTTGGTCTTGCATTCTGATCAGGGTGGTGTTCCATAGGTGGGGATTCCTATGATTTTCCCATTGCTACGGACAGACCACCATCTGCTTAAGGTTGGACTCACCATCACTTCCCACCTTCACAAGGGTGAGGGACCTATTAGGATGGTTTGCCCAAGAAGTTTATTGGATCCAATCAGATTTCAAGAAGCCTTGGATGGATTTAGTGTTGGTTATACCAGCAATCTTGTTGATGCCCTGGTGGAGAACTGGAACAGAAAACTCACTGGGGCAGTAGACATGATTGCTTCTAAGCGTCCTCTCTGACCCACTTCAAAACTGTCCCCTTGGTATACCAAAGAACTATGGGGGGTGAAACGGCAAGGTAGACTGGAGCACAAGTGGAGAAAGACTCTACTCGAATCCAACAGATTGCAACATAGAGAGCATTTTGAAGATCTATTCTCAGGCCATATGTGTGACAAAGAAGCAATTCTTTTCTGCCCTTATTGCATCTGCAAGTTCATGTCCGGTGGAGTTGTTCAAGGTTGTGAGAGGGCTAGTTTGTGCTCCTCCTCCCTTGAATCAGAATCTGGAACCATCGATTACCTGCTGAGATGTGTTTGTTTAATTCTTTGTGGGGAAAATCACTCTTTGTTCAGGCTGACATTGACTCTGTCCCGACAGTTACTTCAATGTAAAAGAATGTAGAGGTGTCCTGCGACTCCTCTTGTTGGATCAATTCCAGTTTGTGACTCCTGAGGATGTGGACGAGCTTGACCCTTGCCTGACATGGCTTAATACTATCTGGCAGTGGGGTTGTTGTAGAAGGCCTGGTAGAGATTATGAATGCTTCTCTGAGGGAAGGCAATATGCCTCCTTGTCTTAAAGAGGCAATTATTAGACCACTTCTGAAGAAGCCTGCCTTGGATCCCTCAGAGTTGAGCAATTACAGGCCTGTCTCCAGCCCTTCCATGGCTGGGCAAGGTAACTGAGAGGGTGGTGATCTGCCTGTCCTGGATGGGGTCACGCTTCCCTGGAAGGAATAGATATGCAGTCTGGGGGTGTGTCTGGATACAAGCCTCTCCCTGGTGTCCCAGGTCAAGGCAGTGGCCAGAAGTGCCTTCTGTCAGCTTTGGCTGATACGCCAGCTGCATCCGTTTCTTGAGATAAATGACCTCAGAACAGTGGTACATAGGCTGGTAACCTCCAGACGGGATTACTACAATGTGCTCTATGTGTGGCTGCCCTTGTATGTAGTCTGGAAACTACAGTTGGTCCAGAATGCAGCAGCCAGGTTGATCTCTGGGTCATCTCGGAGAACCCATGTTACTCCCATATTGAAAGAGCTACACTGGCTGCCGATAAGTTTCTGGGCAAAATACAAGGTGATGGTTATAACCTATAAAGCCCTAAACGGCTTGGGCCCTGGGTATTTAAGAGAACGCCTTCTTCGTCATGAACCCCACCGCCCATTGAGATCATCTGAAGAGGTCTCTCTGCAGTTACACCGGCTTATCTGGTGACTACTCGGGGATGGGCCTTCTCCGCTCCTGCCCTGAAGCTTTGGAATGCACTCCCTGCTGAAATAAGAGCCTCCCCATCTCTGACAACTTTTAAAAAGTCTTTAAAGACACATCTGTTCACCCAGGCTTTTAATTAAATATTGTTTTAATAGTTTTGACATTGTTTTAAAATATTGTTTTTTAAAAAAAAAATTGTTGTAATGTGTTAACTTTTTGTTGTCATTTATTTTGCTTTGTTGTAAACCGCCCAGAGATGTAAGTTTTGGGCGGTATAAAAATGTTAAATAATAAATAAATAATAATAAATAACATAATTTCAGTTGTTCAGTCAAAGCTATATCATTAATATGTTTAACTTTTTCAACTATTCCCTACCATTGGTAGTTCACATACAGTGAATTTGGACTCAGTAGCTTTAAGATGGCCACATAGGTTGGTTAAAATTTTGCAAGGAAGGAAGATACTCAGAATAAAAGGGACAAAGACTTTAAAATTCCTAATGAAGTTACATCTCTATTGCTGATGATCTTAATATTATTTCTTACATTATGCAAATAGTGTGGGTGCTGCTAAAAATGGCTTTAGGAGAGGGTCTGTTGATATGGAGGTTTTCTGTGAGATGGAAACAATCCATGAGGATGGCTGCTTACATATATCTCTGTAGTCAATGGGACTCCAGTCATGCAAAGGTGTTATTTGCCTGCAACCATGTTCCACATAACTTGTGAAGCAAGCCTTGGTAAACAGTGGGGAGGAGTTAGGATCAGCAAGTAGTTTGATGAATATCAAATGTTAAATGTGAAGTGTAGTAGAAATCCATTCAATCAGTTACACTTTTTCTATCTACATTTTTGTCCATATATAATGAACTGCTTTTAAAATACTATTTTACAAAGTGTGTGAAATGTAGTACATGTGCTGAGAAATATAGACAGGAATATCCATTTTCTGCTATCTGTCTGATGAGATGGAAAGGCTCTTGGGAAATTGCAGCTGGGTTTGTGTCTGAATAACTGCCAGTGATAGATGTAATATAGAACACTCCACCTTCACTAGGTAAACAGTGTTGAGAAAGTATCCCTTCTGATGGAGAGCCATATTGATGGTTTATTAAGGAAAGGCTTCTTTGGTCCATCCCCTTCTCTTTCCCCTCAGCAACAGTTTTTAATTAAGTATAATTAATACGTTACTTTTTAATTATTTTTAATTTTAACTGATTTAAAGTCTACAATGGAGTTTCAGCAAGTATTGCTTAGGGTATACCTGTTAACCTAAAAATTCTGACACAAATTATCTGAAGGGAGTTACTGAGGCAGGTATGCTTATTTATGTAGACTAACTCTTGTATAGTTAATAACTGTTGTTTGATTTTCTTAGTGATCTAGAGTCTAGAAGAGAAGTCAAAAAAGAGGAAGGTGAAGCATTTGCACGAGAGCACGGGCTTATCTTTATGGAGACATCTGCCAAAACTGCTTCCAATGTAGAAGAGGTAATTTTGGTATAATTTCTTCAAAATATATTATTACTTACTGATGATCAAGAGGAGAAGTCTACACAGAATTTTGAGGTCCAAGACATGAATATCTCTGAATTAAATCAAAAGCTGTAGAATTGATGGGTCAGCTACAAAATGCCATGGAACAAGTTCTGTGTTTCTCCTCTGTTTCATTTGTTATATCCCCATTCTAACTAATTGTGAAATTTTGAGAAAGGAATGTTAATCACTACTTTTAAAAATAGTAATTTAAAAACATTAAAATTTAAGATATTCTTAATTTAGAAAAATAATACTTTTAAAACTTAAAAATAGCAATTTAAAAACTTTGAATATAAAATAATGTAGTTTCCAGAACTGAAGCAAATTAGCTGGTGGGAGGGTGGGGAGAGAGTTCCTGTATGGTTACTCTGAATGAATTGCATATGAACCCAAACTTGCAAACATTTAATAGTACGCCTTCAGTTTATTTGAATCTATAGCTAGAAAGTGGTAATGGAGTTATTAAAGGATATCTGCACAGAATGGGGAGAGAAATTAATAAACTAGGGGGGGGGAATTCTGTAAAGAAACTTGTAAACATACCTAAGATTTAGATTCTGGTGTCGGCCTTTGTAGTTAATTATTAGTCAACTCAAATTGATAGGATGACCAGAAGCCACATTCACAGTAATGGCAGAGTCTTCACCATTACGTATCCACAGCCATGTACTTCATACAAGTGATGGCAGATAGTATGCTTCTTTCAGACAAGCTTGAAGCCCGATCTCACATCTGGGATGGAGACGAGTCTGTATGCTTCTTCAGGATAGACTTGAGCCACCTTGGTTTTCAGCCCCTTCCTCCCCAAATAGAACTGGAAAGGTTTAACCCAGGGATTGAATGACTGAGCTATCTCAGCCCTAGATCTCGATCTCTCACCCTCCCCTGCTCCCTGTTGCCATTCACATAATAGCACTTACACTTACATTTATATACCGCTCTATAGCCGAAGCTCTCTAAGCGGTTTACAACGATTTAGCATATTGCCCCCAACATTCTGGGTACTCATTTTACTGACCTCGGAAGGATGGAAGGCTGAGTCAACCTTGAGCCCCTGGTCAGGATCAAACTTGTAACCTTCTGGTTACAGGGCGGCAGTTTTACCACTGCGCCACCAGGGGTTCATTCTTTTAGCATCGGCAAGTACTAGTTGGAAGATCTTACAGTGTCACCAAGTTCACAACCACAACATACATGTGAGCCAAGTTTACACTGCAAAACTGAAACCAACTTATTCATACAATAAGAGTTCTTGCAACAAGACCAGTTACAAGGTGTTCACCAGATGACTGATGAAGCCTTTTTACTTTGGGCTTTATGTGGAAACAGGCATAATGTTAAAAATGCAATCATGCACCTATCTTCCTGGGAGAGTAAACTCCACTTAACTCAGATGCTTTTTAAAAAAACTGAATAGCTGGTTTTTTAAAAACTGAATGAGCTTTTTTTTTTTTAACTGAATAAGCTGGTCTTGTGGTCGCAAGCACGACTTGCCCCCTTAGCTAAGCAGGGTCTACCCTGGTTGCATATGAATGGGAGACTTGATGTGTGAGCACTGGAAGAGGTTCCCTTTAAGGGGTGGAGCCAATCTGGGAAGAGCATCTATCTAGGTTCCAAGTTCCCTCCCTGGCTTTAAGAGAGGAGAGCTGGTCTTGTGGTAGCAAGCATGACTTGTCCCCCTAGCTTAGCAGGGTCTGCCCTGGTTCCACGTGAATGGGAGACTTGATGTGTGGGCACTATTCCCCTCAGGGGATGGAGCCCCTCTGGGAAGAGCAGAAGGTTTCAGGTTCCCTCCCTGGCATCTCCAAGATAGGGCTGACAGAGATTTGTGCCTGCAACCATGGAGAAGCTGCTGCCAGTCTGTGTAGACAATACTGAGCTAGATGGACCTATGGTCTGACTGTATATATGTATATACTGTATACCTGTCCTGCCTGCCTGCCATCTTTAATGTGTAAGCTGAACATTTCCACTGAATACCAGACTGCCCATCCCAGTAGATTTCAATTTTAGTCTTAATCATATGATTTCAGGAAGATAATGTTGAGTGGGAAATATCTTTAATCCCTTTCCAGAATGAAGTTGAAGTTGACCTTACAAGAGAGAATGATAACCTAGTTGGATGAGCATCATCTCTCAGTGCATTTTGTTCATTTTACTTGTTTATAATTATCTTGTGTCGCATTTACTTTTGCTAACCTTCCCTCTCATTTCTTCTTTCATTGCTTTTTCCTTTCCAGTTTTCTACTCTTCACATTGCACTCTTTACACCCATCCTTTGCCTTTATCCCACATCTCTCTGCTCAACTCTGTTCTCATTTTATGAACTGACATTTTCCCTCCTTTCCTCAATCTGTTTTTGAATATGTAATCAATTTCTGAGAAGGAAAGAGAGTGTTTCTATTATTATTTCAAATTATTTACTAGTGTAATTCTAAAATTAACAATGAGAAATTACTGCCACAAGATGGCAGCATGTTACACAAAGAGAAAACTCATTATTCGAATAGTTCAGTATTCTGCAAAGGGAAGGTTTTTGGGGGGCAGGGTAAGGTAGCTGATTTTTATCAAAAATATTCTGATTTTTATCAAAACTTTATATATTTATGGATGCTTTCATTATATATTATAATATACTAAATCTTGAAAGATTACTGATTTGCTGCAATGGTCATGTTTTTACATTTTTTTAAAACTAGTCAAATATTATTCCTAAATGAGAATAAATGACACTCAGTGTTTTCCATCCTTTTTTCACAACTCAGGTGTCTGATTTATTTGAACTAAGATAGTTGCTGTACAAGTTGTTTCATCATTGACATACCCTTTAATCTTGATTTTAAATAGAGGATGCAAACATATGCACGTGCCCTCTATAGAGAGGGGCCCATCTTTATTGGCCCATCTTAATTATTTCTATTTATATACCACTTTTCAATTAAAAATAAATAAATCTCAAAGTGGCTTACATGGGGGGGGTGAGTTGGTTAAAAGATGGTTCCCTGACCCAAAGGATTCTCAATCAAAAAAGACACACAAAACAAACACCAGCAACAGCTGCCGGAGGGATGCTGTGCTAGATTGAAAAGGGCCAGTTGCTTTCCCTTGCTAAAGATAAGAGAATTGCCTCTTTAAAAGGTGCATCTTTGTCCAGTTAGTAGGGGTATTCTAGTAGTGTCTGCTCACACTGGGAACAGCTCTCCAAGGGCTTAGGCCTTTCCCAGCCTTGCTGTTGGAGATCTTATAACTGGAGATAAAGCAAATTTTTAGCAATTTAAAATAAATGTCCGGTTGCTGAAAATGTTTTTTCAGTAACCATCAGGGAGGAAAAAGAATTATAGTAGTGCTTTACATATATGAAAGTGAAACTTAAAAATCTGGATAGTGAGTGCCTCGACACTCATAAAAATGGGTTCTGCGCCTGCACAGGACTTCGCCGGGTAGTATTCATTAGCTCCTTGCAACACCTTTTAACTGCTCCCGCATGAGCCGTGCAGTAGTTTCTTCCTGACCGCCGAAGCGATTTAGTATTGCATGCCAGACAAAAATGTGTGCATAAATATAGTTGTTGTGTTTACTTACTAGATTCTTCAGATAAATTGGTAATTATAAATGAAAACTACTCACTCGCACACTTCTGAGCAGGACACTTCTGGGCTACTCCTTGTACACATGGCTATTTCCTGTTTGAATGTGAAGCATTCTCCTGTCATAAAAGAGGTTGGAGGAACTCCTGCATGTGTAGGGCTCCAAATATTTCATTTGCTCACTTGCAGCCTTTATCGATCATCAACATATTCCTTAGTGTTTGCCTAAATAAGATACTGTATGGTTTTTTAAAAAAATAAAAATGCCTGCATTAAATAATTCCATAGGATGGGCATTCTAGAATCAGCTAATCTTTATGAATGTAATACAAATACTTTTCAGGCCTACTCTAATCATGACTTGGAGTACAGCCTTGAATGTGTTCAGTATTAAGTGCTTGTTTGTATGAAGTTATAACAAAAACTTTAGGACTTCATGTTCTGTTTAATGTTTGAGTTTAAGTAGCCAGGCACACAAGATCACAGCTGTGAAAGTTCCAAAGTTATGACTGCAGTTTTCAATTATTCTGGTATATTATACTCTTGGCAATAATTGGCATGTTATCAGAAGCAAAAATAATATATATTTTTCTTTTTCATATTAGAAACTTCAATTTCTGAAGAATGCAAATTAATTCAGAGTTGGCAAAGAGCCAATTTCTGAGCTCCAGTGCACGTTTAAAAATCCTACTCGCTTCCTAAGTGCCTTGTGAATCTGCAATGATTAATTCTTCTCATTATTTTGCTGCAAATTCTCATGACCCTCTGTGATGATTCGATCACCCACTTAGAGTTTATGCATATTCATATCTTTCCACTCATGGCTGCAGTTGTTCAAGTCTCCTTCACTGGTTGTGGTATGCACTTGGTGCAGTAATTGAGCTGCAGGAGATTGATTACTCTAGGGAGCTGTAAGGCCTTTAAAGGTGAAAACATATCAGTCCTGTTAATTAGGAAACAAAGCTCTGGTGGCAAGTTCAGCAGTCAAATGCTTCCAGGGTAGAAATGAGGAAAGGTATGATTTGTTCCCCTCCATGAACCCTGTTTACTTTTTAATACTTGAATTAGATTTGTGACCAGGTATGGCAAGTTTGAGTAGATGGCAGCAGCATTCATATGATTGTAAAGAGCTGATATACTAGAAGTCCTTGATTTGCAATATTGACTATCTGTACTACTGTCATTGTAACAATGTATATTTTCTTTCAGTGCCTTCCTTCAATGTGTAATGCAGAGCAGTAGCACTTTTGTGTTAGATATTAATTGGTGAATATGTTAGAATTGATCCTAATTTTATGTAAATACTTCTGCTTTTAATGTAAATATGCTGCACATGTCAGGACATTTTTGAAAATAATCTATTTTCAAACTCCATATTACAATACCCCTCACAAGATTAGCATTACTTTTATTAGAAACTTGGGAGTGACTTTCACTCTGGAGGAATGGTTTTTTTGTTTTTGTTTTTTAGTGAAGGCTTTAATAGTGAATTTATCTTGAGTGCCAAACTAGACTAGATTTTATAGTGAATGGTAGGGAAGAGTCAGTCTCAGGCAGCTGTTTTGGTTTCATGCAAGGAAGGAGAGACAGGCTCAGGGTGATGTGTATTACCAGGAGCTTCCTAGGTCTGGAAGCTCAGTAGTACCTTCTGGATGTGTAATATGTTCATGTGCTTCCAACAGCCTACCATAACCATAAAAGTTGTGTGTGTATATTAAAGAAAAATTGGAATGCACATATCTTAAACCATTCAGTGCCAGGTTTTTTTTCAGCGTGATGTGCATAATGCTCGGTTTCCAAACTGGACAGTCATAGTTTAGAGTGTCAGAGGGCAAACTTGCATCACGGCTACACTGTGTATTTTTGTTTTTGGCTTTAACTTTGACAGTGTACCAGAAAAATATTAAAGTTTATAATGGAATAAAATGTTTAGTTCCTACTTGATTAGTGTCTAGATTTTCAAGCACCCTCAACATTATTTATTATATTTAAACTATGTTGCTTTAAGTTGCTAAATGCTCCAAGCATAAAAGTGCTATCTGCTACTTAAGTCAACTAAAATAAATTGTAATATGAATCATATGAATTTGTGTCACTTAGCAATAATTATCCAAAGTAACCCATTGTCCTGCTTTGGTGGATTATTGTAATTTATCTTTTGGTGCTGATCCTGCGTTATATCTAGTAAATTCTCATTAAACCATTAAAGGGTGTGAAGTTAGGATCCACTGCCTGATCTTGATAGTGACTGGGAGTTGTAACACTCAACCTGATTGTTTCTGGGTCTGGGAGGTAACTGGTTTCTTACTTAAAAGTGGTGTGTCCATTGCTCCATAAGAGATTATATATTGGTTATATCAGGGCTGCTCAACTTTGGCTGTCCTGCAGATGTTGGCCTACAATTCCCATAATCCCTGGCCACTGTGGCTGGGGATTATGGGAGTTGTAGTCCAAAAACAGCTGAGTGGCATAAGTTGAGCAGGCCTGTGTTATATAAATTCCATGTAGTTGAGCCAGAAGTTTCCAAATGTTATCTTTCCTCTAGTATTCAGCTACATGCAAGAACCAGGTGACTTGACACGTTTGTTTATATCCATGAGTTTAGAGTAGATAGGAGTATGGTCCCCTGAAAACTGGGCCTGGTGACTGGCACCTGGCTTGCTGAAAAAGGCAAGAAGGATTGCACTCATGTCATTCCTTTTGCTATATGTAGGTCACGATTGCTTCTCATTACATCCTTTTTCTGCACGGTTCTCTCCATTGTCATTCTTTTCTCTCCTACTTTAGTATTTGTATTTTCTTCCCAAATATGTTTTACACATCCTTCTCAAACTTTCAAAGTCTCTCTTCCTTTTATTCCACTTTCCTTCTCACTCAATATTTTCTTCCTTTTTATAGGAACTATCCCCCTTTTGTTTATAGCCTTTTCATGTCTTTTCTCAAATATTCCCTGGAAGCAGGATTTAATTTTAGCCAAGGCTTTCCAGGGGGCAGTTACAGAACTTCTTGCAGTTCTAGAACTTGCCTGTAGGAAATATTAGTTGTAGCAAGGATAGTGGTATGAGGATATTCAGAGTCTCTCCCCCCCCCTCCAAATGAGTAACTGCAACCTGCAGTCTCCCAGGACCAAAGTAGATATGATACACAGAAGATATGTGAGTAGGATTTTGTTTTGCTAGTTAACAGCTTGTTGGTGCTACTTTAAAGAGAGAAGTGGTGTTCTGAGAAAAGGTATGTTCTGGGGTCACATCTAGTTTGACCCTCATTGGAGAAAGGGCTTCTAAGTCAAGATTATGCCTTTCAAAAAACCTCACAACATTTTTAATAAAGCATCGTCTAGAAGGCAGAGAGAGACCAGAATGCTCCATCAAGACCAGGATATCTTTTTAAGAGCTTTCATTCCTGCCCAGCTTGATCCCAAGGGTTTTTTATTTTATTTTATTTTTTTGCGGCGGAGGGGAGACACTTTCTCTGCTGCTGTCAACAGGGTTTTTTCCCATAAGATTCACAGGTTTCAGAGAATATCAAGGTAAAAAAAGTTCTGCAACAGTAAGAACCAGTGAATGATTCAAGAACACATTTTAACATTTTTTAAGAAGTCGTTTAGCTACTTTTCAGAACTAAAATAAGATGTAAGACAAGATGCTTCATGCTAGGCATAGCTTTAGTTTCAGTAAGCATAGCTTTAAAGGCATTCCTAGAGAAAGTGAATTAGAAGATATAGAAGATATGAATGATGGATTCCAGATCAAAATATGAAGGAAATCTTTCCTTCAGATACTGTTGGTGCAAGACCATCCTATTAAATATTGTTGCCTGGAAATGTAACTACAGTAGTTCTCAATACTACTACAGCAGTGAACCTGAATGATCAGACAAAACCACTTGTAACAGTGAATGGAATTCCCATCTCCTCAGACCCAAGAACCCTTCAGAACATTGAGTCTTTTCTAGATTCTGGTTCAATCCTTTGGTTTCCAACTACAGTCATCCCTTGCAAACCATGGTTTTACCAACCACGATTTTGAGTATATGCAAATAGAAAATTGTGACAGATCTTGCCAACTGTGACCCGAGTATCCGCAGTTGGTGAGATTTTCTAGTGATGGGGGGGGTTTCAGCAATTTTGGGGGATTCAGAAATTCGATTTGCTCATTGCTTTTGGTGACCCTTGCTGACATTGCTGTTCCTTGACAATTTAAAATGCCTTTGAGTGATTTGGCTGGTGGGGGGGTGTTTAAAAAAATTCCAGAGGTTCAACTGCTCATTCTTCCTGGCGATACTACAGGATTTTAAAATTATTATTTTTTCCTTTATTTTTAGGTCTTTTTGCGGATGCAGTTCCCCATACCCCCTGTTTCCCATAGACTTTAATGCCTCGCCAACAGCAAATTTGCCAAAGGCAAGGTTTTGCCAGAACAGAACCCTAGTGGTTGGTGAGGGATGACTGTTGATCATAAATGTATGTGAAGAAGTAGCATAGGGTAGAGTGGGACCCAGGAAGCTGCAGTTACCTCTGGAGTTATAGAGGAATATGCATGTGTAGGTGTGCAGATATCTGCTCTGGGATAACACACTGTAGCCTCCACGGGAGAAGAAATTAGTGCTTCTATTGTACATCTGTATCCATGTTTTGGTTTGTCTCAAATTTCACAATTTGCTCTTTCAGGCATTTATTAATACAGCAAAGGAAATCTATGAGAAAATACAGGAAGGAGTCTTTGATATTAATAATGAGGTAAGTTCTTCCCAAGTTAGATAGTTGTCTGTAAAGATAAAATAGTAGAATGTATGCACAAGAATCAAATATATACCTCAGGCCAAATCACCTCTTTTGTTTGGTACAACATATTGAAAACATGCTGAGCTCCTAGTATATGTTTGCATTTTTAATGTAGGTTTTTTAATTGTGATTTCAGTGGATTATTAAGTGACTCAATCCTATCCACCCAAAAAGTAACATCAAATCTCATACATCCTGAGAGAAAAGCCCATTTGTTACCATTTCTCCATATTGTGTTTTTGAGAAACACCTTTTCCCTATATAAATGAGCAGTGGCAACTTGACTCCTATATAAGATCTGTTCACCATAGAAGACAAAATAGTCTAGAGACTTGCATATTATACGAATACATTTAGTATTTATACTTCAATCCTGCGCACAGTTGTATAGGAGTAAGGTCCATTTTTAACTTGTTGGAACATTTGGTTCAAACAAATTTGCCCCTGAGGAAGGCCATTGACTGAAATGCTTTGGGCTCATTAAAGTTTGCAAGCATCTTGAATGAGACTTGGTCTCTTTTTTGTTGCTGCATAGTGGATGCTTCTTGGCTGTTTTCTGTATTTTTCTGGTATAGACATGCCATACTGGTTGAAGAAAATGAATAATGTAGTATGCAAGAAGGTTTTATTATTATGCCATTTCCTGTTTAACTTTACTGTGCAAACAAAGGTGATGAAATAGAATGCAAACTTTTCACTCTTGTGGGTTTTTTTTATTGCATGATGACTCTTCTTGGATTGAAACACTTGCATTATCTTTCAACACACATTTACCCAGCAGCACTTCTTGCTTTTAATATTTCTGATATCTGGCAAAACTTTCCTAAGCATTTATTCTTGCAGAAGTCCTTTCTCATCACAGCTGGCAGGTCCAAATCTGACCACAGAGCAGCTTCTCCCCTCCATTTAACATGCAATGGAAACCCTTTGAAAACTAGGGATTGCCCACATGTTAAGGGATAATTTATTTGACTAGCATGTTCAGCTTTTAAAAGTGATTTGGTAAAATCACTAAAGTAAATAAATGTCTTGTTCAGAGATAATCTAAATTATCCTTGCACCTTTTGGAAGATTATTTTAATACATTGCCATCTTTATGTTACGAGAGCGTACAATTTCACAAGGTTATAACTTGTATTTATTAACATTAACCTTGTGTTGTATTGGTACTATGCAGGTCTTTCTGCACATGTACAGCAGAATGCAGAGGACATTCTCAGCTGCTGGGTGAGGACATCTTACATGGGTTATCCTCCCTAGCATGCTCCAGAGGGCAGGACATATTTAAATTAGTCAAAGAAGCCTTTAAGAGGCCCGGGAGGATAGCCCCAAAGCTCCAGAGCGGACGATGCTGCCTTGCTTCTATAACACTCTACCTTTACCCCTCTGTCTTCTCTTTACCTACTCCACCCTTCCATACCTCACCCTTATACAGCTTAAAATTTTTTTTTTTTTTTATTTAAACCCACTCCTTTGCCTTTTCCATTCTCTTCCCCACTCTTCTCCTCTCCTGCTGATGGAGCCTTAAGAGATCAGGCATTTTTCATGTGCTGATGCCAAAGGGGAAGAAATCGGCGGGCTACTTACAACCCGGTAGATACCATCAACACCATGTGATGGGGCACGCCACCCAAAACGCCCCGCCACGTACCACTATGTCTTTGGGCGCAACAGGGGGAGTAAGCGCCTCAATCCACTGCTGGGACACCAGGGTGGCCATCTCACAGCAATCTGACGCTCGGAAGCGCGGCCGTTTGACCTCCCCCCTCAACAGGCCTCTAAGCCCCAACCTTGTGGTCCTGGAGGAGGCCGTTTTCAATGCTCTGAATGTCTCACAGCCAGTGCTGCTTCCGACCAAACCACCCAGTTCCCTCGGAACAGAAGCTGACACGCCACCCTAACAAAAGGGAAACCAATGCCCGGAGGAGGGACGGGCGAGATGGCCATGGGTTCCTCTCTACCATTGAACCTGGATGGCTTCCCAGACTTGTCAGTGCAGGGAGAGACTTCTCCTCTATCCATTGAGGAAGGTGTGGGCGGAGGAGCTCCAAACGCCACTCCACTCCAACAAACGCCTGTCCAGCCAGAGAGCACACAAATAGAGGTCCCCACAATGCTGGTCAGCCCTCTTCAGCCTGATCCGGTGAGTCCAGGACCCTTTGGGCAAGTAGCCCCTAGTGGACCAGTGCGTCCCCAACCTCCCGCAGGTGCTGCCATCCCAGCCCCACCGGGGAAGTACCTGAGCCCTGGCGTCTCTGGTTTTCCTCTGTATTAAGCCAGGCACTTGAAAAACATCGCCCTCTTAGAAAGCACGGCAAGCGCAGGGGTCAGTCCCCCTCCTCCTCCCAGGACTTGGACTCCTCTGCAATGTCCTCTGAACCTTCTCCTAAAAGGAGAAAAAGAGTCATAAGCATAAACACTCCTTTAAGTCCAGGGGAAAGAAATATAAAAAGTCAAACCGAAAGCACAAACAATCCTCTGAGAACTCATCCCTGATCTCTTAACTGTGACTCCCCTGACCCTCAGCCAGGCAGGCCTATGGAACCCCTGCAACCACATGGGCCATTGACTCCCCAGGAAGATCCCATGGAATCAAGGCAGAACCCCATGGAACCAGACCCAGAACTTGAGTCCCATGAGGAGGGAGAATGATCGGATGGCCAAAAGGTGGAGCCCTCCACCCATTTTTTCAGGCTGTTTCCATCAGACTTTTCTAACTGATTTGTGAATGCCTTGCAGACTCTGGGCCTTAATACTGAGGGGCCTACAGGGTAATACCGCTCCTTCCAGGGAATCCTTGGTTCTGCCCACCACATCTTCTCAATCGTCTTTATTCGGTCCATTGACCAGCAAGCCCACCACATCTTCTCTGGATCTGTTGTCCCCACTACCGGAGACCTTTTCAGAAGTACTAAGACATGAATGGCAGGCTCCTTCTGTACAGAAGACAACTATTACACTGGCTAACAAACACTATGGCTTTGTTCCAGCAGCAGCAACTTTATTTCAGACATCTCTTGTCGACGCTCACGTGGCCACTCTCACATCTGGTGCCATACTGCCCCGAGATGGAGAATCCGTGCTCAAGGACCCCACTGAAAAGCTTGAATTCCAACTAAAAAAAAACCAACACATGCATTTCATTGTCAATACGGGCCTCCATAGCAGTTTCTAGGGCATCACTACTCTGGATGGACAAACTCCTTCAATCGCCGCCACCTGATCCACCCAGACAGAGACAGATTCTATTAAAAATTCAAAAGGCCCAAGCATTCACAGTGGATGCAACACTGGATTCCGTACATTTGGGGGCATGTGCCACAGCAAACAACGCTGTGGCCAGACACAACTCATGGCTTAAACATTGGCAGGTTGACACAGCTTCCTGCCCCAACCTGTCCTCAGGTGCATTTATAGCTCATAAACCTTTTGGGGACGAGGCCTTACAAGATATCTTAGTGGAAATGAAGGATAAGAAAAAAGCGCTCCCTTTATTTACTCGCAAAGATGACAAATTGACCTGATAGAAGATTCAACCAGCCCTTTCATCCCTCCTTTCGTCCCAGAGACAGGGACATAAGACCTCAGTGCACCAACTGGAACAGGCCAAGGCTACCACTACGAAACAACAATTTGGACAACAATCCAAGCCTCAACAATCATCCTGACTTGCCAGATGTTGGAGGCCACCTGTCTTGCTTCTTCCACTCCTAGGAGGCCTCCAGTTCCAACAAATGGGTCCTAGACACAATCCTCCATGGTTGCAAGACAGAGTTGATCTCCCGTCCCAGGGACAGATTCCTACCCACACCCTGTTCCAAATCTCACCAGAAACACATGGTCCTACAACAAGCAATCAACCACCTTCTTACCTTTTTGGCAATAAAACCCGTTCCTCCTAATCAACTCCGATGAGGCATTTACACTCTCTTGTTTACCATGCCCAAAAAAGATGGCGTCTTCAGAGGATCTCAAATACCTCAACAAGTGGGTCAGACACAGAAAATTCTGAATGGAAACGCTCCGTTCTATAGCGGAAACCCTACATCATGGAGACCTTCTGACATAGATCGACATCACAGAGGCATATCTTCATGTACCAATCCACCTACACTTCCGCCACCTCCTCAGTTTCTCCTACCAGGGATGCCATTACCAGTACACAGCACTGCCATTCGGCCTCTCGTCGGCCCCAAGTATCTTTACCAAAGTGATGGCCCCCCTGATTGCCCACCTCTGACTGCAAAAGGTCAGACTCTTTGTTTATCTTGACGATCTCATACAATTCAGAGAGTCCGCAACACAAGATGTAAACACCACCCTTGCTACATTATCTTCTCACGGTTTTCTAATAAACACCACCAAGAGCCACCTGACTCCCTCCACGCAACTTCAACACCTAGGGATGGTCATAGACACGCTACAAAACAGACTCTTTCTCCCAGAGGATAGACGGGACAAGATAATGGCCTTAACCCTCTCAGAAGGGTATCGGTCATGACCCTAGCCCAACTACTGGGTCTCATGGTGTCCACTTTGGTAGCCCTCCCCTGGGCATGCTTCTACCTCTGCCCCCAACAGTGGTTCCTTCTACCTCACCAACTGGAGATCGCACAGAAGCATCACACAAGGGTCATTCTACCTCTTTAAATCAAGGAATCTCTACACTGGTGGATAGAGCCTTCCCATCTGAGTCAGGTCAGACCTTTTCGGGATCCCCTCAGGATAAATGTCATGACAGACACCAGCCTCTATGACTGGGGAGCATATTGTCTTTCGCACTCAGCACAAGGCACTTGGACTCCACAGGAAAAGCGACACAGCATGAACTGGCTGGAACTGAGAGCCATACATTTAGCACTTAGGGCCTTCAAAAAACAGGTCCAACTCAAGGATGTCCTGATACACACAGACAACATGACAGAGAAAGCCCACGTAAATCATCATCATCATCAATCTTCATTATGGTAATATACCAGCATAAAGCAAGAGGGGTGATTAAGTATTACATTTTAAAACCAAAGTGATAGTAGACATTAAACGCCTAATACATAATACAAGCATAAATCAGGAATAAAAGTAACATTCTATGACTGAGCAAAAATGACAATGGGTAAAGGCATAACAGAGAGGGTTAAAAAGCTACATGAGTATAAAATCATAAAGGCATCATTTTAAAAAGCATTAATGAGACCACCAAGAATACAATAAAATGATATAATGGGTGATTGCAAGTTAAAGTGAGAGCAGATAAAAGGACTTAAAATATTTAAAATAATAGAAAGTGAATCACACCTGAGTAATAGTAAAAGTCATAAAAATGCATAAAAAGCATGAAAAAAAACCATAAAGGGGGGGCATAAAGTTGTAATAAGGTTCCCAGGAAATAAAACTAGAAAACAGCTGGATTGAGGGTTATGAGGACCAGTAAAAGGGAGGTGCGAGAGCAATTGCAAAGCCTGCCCAGAGTCACTGGGAGTCAGATTAAGGTTGATAGGACTCACTGCCCATCATCCACCGATGAATGCTGATTGCAGCCGCATAGTACTTGGCGATGCTGTATGTGATGGCAGGCTTAGTGTCGGAGAGTAGCAAGGAGCTGTAGAATTGGCTCGGACGACGTGGATACTTGCTTAGCAGTGGAAGGATGAGAGAAGCGTGTATGTCTCTATAGAACGAGCAGTATATAGGTGAAACTTGGAAAATTAGAATATTGTGCAAAAGTCCATTAATTTCTGTAATGCAAATTAAAAGGTGAAACTGATATATGAGACAGACGCATTACATGCAAAGCGAGATAAGTCAAGCCTTAATTTGTTATAATTGTGATGATCATGGCGTACAGCTCATGAAAACCCCAAATCCACAATCTCAGAAAATTAGAATATTACATGGAACCAAGAAGACAAGGATTGAAGAATAGAACAATATCGGACCTCTGAAAAGTATAAGCATGCATATGTATTCAGTACTTGGTTTGGGCCCCTTTTGCAGCAATTACTGCCTCAGTGCGGCGTGGCATGGATGCTATCAGCCTGTGGCACTGATGAGGTATTATGGAAGACCAGGATGCTTCATTAGCGGCCTTCAGCAATTCTGCATTGTTTGGTCTCATGTCTCTCATCCTTCTCTTGGCAATGCCCCATAGATTCTCTATGGGGTCAGGTCAGGCGAGTTTGCTGGCCAATCAAGCACAGTACACTGTATACTTTTCAGAGGTCCGATATTGTTCTATGCTTCAATCCTTGTCTTCTTGGTTCCATGTAATATTCTAATTTTCTGAGATTGTGGATTTGGGGTTTTCATGAGCTGTACGCCATGATCATCACAATTATAACAAATTAAGGCTTGACTTATCTCGCTTTGCATGTAATGCGTCTGTCTCATATATCAGTTTCACCTTTTAATTTGCATTACTGAAATTAATGGACTTTTGCACAATATTCTAATTTTCCGAGTTTCACCTGTAGGAGAACATGCTCAGTAGTTTCGATCTGCCCTAAGCCACAGGGGCATAATCGCTCTGCAAGTGGGGTCCTTCTATCACTGCTGAGGGGACACCATGGCAGTGAGCCAAAGTGAACGCCCTTCTGTGGCTTGGAACCTCCAGTTGGGTGGGGCAGAATATCTAAGCCCGTCACTGATACGAAATTTTGGAACTCTGCTGTGATCAGTTTGTCGCTCAATGTCTGTAATGCCCTGCTTGATGGTTGCTTTTGCCTGATCATGGCCCATATTGAGCAAGGTCAAGGGGGAGAGACCCGAAGTAGCTATTTTAGTCTCAACTGTCTGGATCCAGTTAGATTGGTAATCTTCGTGTAAGGTTAGGGAGGCAAGACCAATTGGGCAATAGTATAGTCTAAGCCAATAACAGAGAATGGCCACCCACACCCTAGCCTCCAACCTCATCAGGCCTGTCTCCAGATGCAGAGTGGCATTGGAGACACATCTCGGTACTTGGAGCCAACGTAAATCGCCAAGGAGGGATCCAATCCTGCTCCCTCCACCAGGAATCGGTTCTACTAATGCATTGGGTGGAGACGCACCTGTCCTCCATCATAGCACATCACGTCAGCGGTTCCCTCAACACTCAAGCAAGACTGGCTGAGTCTCCAGGAGTTGTACCCAGCAGAATGGAAACTCCACCCTCAGGCCTTCCATCTGCTCACCAGAGTCTTGGGTCATCTGTTGGTGGACCTCTTTGCATTTCTCCGCAACGCTCAACTACCTCATTTCTTCTCCTGCTTTCCATGCCAACAAGCAGAAAGAGTGGATGCCATGTCAGCTCCTTGGCCCCGGGAACTACTGTAGACCTTCCCACTGGTCCCGCTCCTCAGCAGACTTCTACACTGCATTTGATTGATGGAAGCACAGGTGATTCTAGTGGCTCCCTACTGGCCTCACTGCCCATGGTTCACAGAAATTCTTCACCTGTTGGTGGATGGTCCGTGGTTCCTCCCACCAAGGAGTGATCTCCTCAGTCAAGGTCCAGTTCTCCATTTTGACCCAGCCTGGTTCAGGCTTGCTGCCTGGTGACTAAACGCAACATACTCGGCCGCCTTGGATATGACAGATGAGTCTTAGATACACTCTTTGCATCCAGAAGGTCGTCCACCAACCAAATCTATCAATCTACCTGGTGTGTCTTTCTTCAATGGTGCAGGCAACACAAACTTTCAGTGATAGCATGCAAACTTCCTGAACTTCTGCTGTTGCTCCAAGATGGTCTTGACAAGGGGCTAAGTGCAAACACCATCAAGCAACATGCAGCAGCCCTTGGATCGCTTCTCTCCCCTTTCAAAGGAAAAGGCCTAACCTCACACCCTCACTTGATCTGGTAGTTCACAGGTTCCCTTCTTGGGACCTCCACAAGGTCCTCAGAGTACTACACACACCTCCATTTGAACCATTGCATTCTATCTCTCTCCGCATTCTGTCCATGAAGCTAGCCTTCCTGATAGCTATCACATCAGCTAGGTGAGTTTCCAAACTTAGGTCCCTATCTGCCAATCCCAGATTCTGCATCTTCTCCTCAGATTCGGTTACTCTGATCCCAGACCCCTTGGTACTACCAAAGTGGCTTCAGTATTCTACAGATTTCAGAACCTAGTTCTACCCTCTTTTTGTCCTAACCCCTATCACCCAAGAGAGAAAGAGTGGCACAAACTAGATGTTTGCCAGTGCCTGAAAACCTACCTGTCTCAGACCTCTTCATTCCGTTCCACGGAAGTATTGTGTCCTTCCTACCATCCACAGTGGGACAACAAGTCTCAACATCTACTTTGTCCAGATGGATCAAGGCCTGTATTTCACTGGCTTATGAAGTCCAGCGCCTTCCTACTCCACTGACGCTTACAGCTCACTCCACTCGCTCAGCAGCCACCTTGGCAGCCTTCTCCACGAACGCTCCCTTGGAAGATATCTGCAGAGCAGCAACGTGATCATCTCCATCCACCTTTATGAGGCATTACAAGTTAGACCTAATGCACTCATCTCAGGCTGCCTTCGGCAGGCGTGTACTTCAACACGTTCTTCTTCTTAGCTGTGGCATGTCCCACGTGAGATGTCCTCACCCAGCATCTGAGAAAGGAGCATTGGTCACTCACTGTGAAGTCGTCTTCTTGCTGCTGGTGTTGAGGACATCTCGACCCACCCGGGCCGTCCGTGGCTACTGGTCTGTACCTTATTTACCTGTGTTTTTGATACTAACTGTCCATTTTATGGATTTTTTTTCTCCTTTCTAGAAGATTGGCTTGACTAACTAAACTGGGAGGGGCTATCCTCCTGGACCTCACAAAGGCTTATTTGACTAATTTAAATATGTCCTGACCTCTGGAGCATGCTGGGGAGGATAGCCCATGTGAGATGTTCTCAACACTAGCAGCAAGAAGAAGCCTTCGCAGTGAGTGACTAATGCTCCTTTCTCATAAAGAACATAGTATAAATCGCTCCTGTCCAGGCTGGCTCTCTGCTGGGTGTGCTGCTTCTGTGCCTGAAAAGCAGCAGGCCCCTGGATACATGTGAGTGAGGCATGGCAAGGCCTGGGTTTATCAGAAATGACAGGGTGCCCAGTACAAGACCAGCATGGGAAGAAAAGGTTACAGTATATACTATGAAGAGTAGTTCTGCTCATTGCATGTTCCTCTTTTGCCCTCTCTTCCTTTAGAATCAATATGTCCATGCCTTTTTAAACTAACTTAAGATCAGGTAGTAACTTTAAACCTGATGTTCTTTAGTTAGCAATGGATGGTGTATAAATTGGACAGTAATCGTGGCCTCTGAAAAAGCATGCTTGTTGTATCTGTCGAGTTTCATATAGTGTCTGACTGCTTTACTGTGCCTTATGGAGATTTGATTGCAGTGTGCTGTCAAGAGCCAACAGTGCATGCTATTTACTTGGCTCAGTGCCAAGTCTGGCTCCTTGATTCCTCAAGAAGTTGCTACCAGCCCAGAGGGGGCAAAACCAATGAGCCATAGGGCATGCTTTTTATTAAAGAGGAGTCAAAGAGCGAAAAGAAATCACATCAGCTGCTGTCAATACTGAGCTAGTGCCAGAAACCCCAAGGCTACTACTGTTGCAGAACAACTGCCAAGCACTATAAATCTGAGATTTACTGTGACGCAAAGTTTCCTTAAGAGCTTAATTTCTGAAGCTACTGTATTACTTTTCTTAAAGTGCTGTATTTTTAGGTAAAATCCACTTGAGGGAGTGAGGGTTAAGATATAAGTGTGAGTTTGATGAATGAAAGAACTAGTCTGTGTGTGGTTCTTGGCAACTTGCCATGTCTTTGGGGATCATAGAAATTATTGATGACACAGAACACTTGTATGCCCTTAGCCTGTACAGCTGATTTGATGTAGAAAGAAATACAGTCAAGAAAAGTTTCTGCTCTGTGAGACTAGTAGAAATCTGAACTCTTTTTTTTACTCGTTGTACGACCAAGGTACTAATATTAGTAATATTAAAAGTTTTTACTTTATGAAACAGTTTGAAACCACTACATGTCTAACTGTTGCTCTTGCTGTATGCATTTATCGTGGCCATGATAGATTGCTGGATTCTGTTCTATAGCAATGATGAAAAATTGAAATAATAAAGCAAGGGTCTTACCCTTGATTTCATTGCCTTAATTGCTAACAGACAGTGTCTTTAATATGATTTCTCCCCCACAGCTTGATGATCATGAAAATGCAACTACTTGTTTGGCTGTTCATAAATCAGAAATAAGTTAACTACTTTCCAATGTTTTAGCCTGTGGCACTTTTTCAGAATAGTAATGTGCATTCAACTTTTATTATTTCAGGCAAATGGCATTAAAATCGGCCCTCAGCATGCTGCTACTAATGCAACACTTGCAGGCAATCAGGGAGGACAACAGGCTGGTGGAGGCTGCTGTTGAACCTATTTTTACTTCCTAGCTGCCTGATGGGGCCTACTAACTTGTTTCACCCTCCCCTGCTCAATTTCAGCTACGACATGAAATTATTGTAAGATGGCATCATGTTGCAGAAGACTTTATTCTTCAAATTCTTGTACAACTTTGAATAAATGGTTAATGTTCACTTAAAGAGAGGTTTTGGAGATTGTATTCATATCTATATTTCCATTTGATTTCTAAGTCAATTGATGTGATTATTTTTGTTAAATGTTGTCTTGTGCCCTTGACTACGAACTGTATTAAACACTACAAAGTCATCTGAGTATTTTAATCAGTTTGTGTAGTTAGGTTGCCCAGCTACTGTGGTTACCTAATGTTTAATATTGTAATACTGTCCTCAAGTTTTGTCCATTTTCAAGGCTCTAAAGAAAAACAGAAGGACTCTTAATTCTGTATTTATCATTTACTTTCTGTATATATAGTTTAATAACCTGCTTGGGTGTATTTGCCAAGCTATAATTCTTTAATGCATTTGCATAAATTCTATACGTTTAGAGCTTAGAACTACAGAAGCATTATTAGAAATTGCTTAGATGCTGAATTTTAAACCTTATTGACATTGTTAGCTTATTTGTCCTCTTGTCATTACCCTAGAGTCCAAAAAAAAATGCTTTATGTATATTACTAGAAGCTACATATGCGTTACCTATTTTAATGCCAAATGTTTGCTATTTGCTCACAGTTTCCACAGCACCTCTTCAGAAATGGATTAGCTGTTTGCCTTAATTATGTAGGTTAAAACATATGATAATGAAAAATACAGGAAGCATTGAAACTCATAAAATGGCACATTATGAAGACTTCAGTCTTTCTTAACTTTTATTTGCCTCTTCATTTCTAGGTATATTTTCATCAAGGACAGTTTTTCAACCTAGATGTACAGTGAATGTGTAAAGTTGGTTTTTTTGTTTGGGTTTTTTTTTAGTGACAACTTGTAATCTTAATATGGTAAGCATCTTGTCTATTGTGAAGGGGGTGTGACAATAAAACTGCCAGATTGAAAATCCTGATAAAAGCCAAAGCTGGAAATGCTTTAGTGCTTTACTCCACTTGGTGATTTTTTTATTTCCACCCATGCTTCTATTGAATTAGTTTGCAGTATTGCAAAATAAAGTCCTGTTTAACTATATCCAAGTTTAGAATATTAATGGGACTCTCAAACTAGGTGAGACTGTCTTTTCTTGAACCCATGCTGTTACGCTGAGTTTCTAAAGTATGTTGGCCCAGCATTAAACATGCTAGGAGCAGTACATCTTCATTCATTCATTCATTCAATTTATATACTTTTACATACTTTATATTTATATACTTGATGTTCAACGACAGGAGGAATGACATAATTCTCACTGGTTTCAGCTACAAGTTGTGTTGGTGGACATACAATAACAGAGGCCTGAATTTTGGAGTAATCTAATTATATTTGTATCCATACCTTCCTCCAAGGATGTCAGAGCAACATTTTAGCATCACAACAGACCTATAAGGTGGATTTGGCTGAGAGATGGGACATCCCTATGGCACTGAGGATCGTGGTTGAGCAGGGATTTGAACCTGGGAATCCTACATCTAAATCCATCACGTTATCCACTACATAACTTACTGTAAAACAATATAGATTTCTTGGCAGATGAAGCAAGTCTGTTTAGCACTAGTGTGAATGTCTTTAAAAGGAATTATTCCACAGATAGGTTATTTTGTGAAGATTTACAACCTTAGATTGATAAGACTAGATCGAAGATAAATAATTGTCCTTGATTTCGAAGTCATAAAAGTATATTTCAATCTGTTACTTTAATGCCTTCTGTAATTTTATATATACATATATAATTTTTAAACTTCTTTCTATAATAGCATGGTTGTGGGTTATATTGTTGTCACTTTAAAATCACCGACTGACATTGAGTAACAAAGTAATGGGGTAGCGGGAGAAACACTGGGGTAGCACCAGTGCTTCTGAAGAGTTTCAACACTGCATTGTTGTGTGCATGTAAGTAATTTCAGCAACCTCCCCTTTCTGCAGAAACCCTCTATGCCACACAAAAATATGGTCACTGAGGACTGTGTGCTGTCAGGGATGTGTTTTCAGGTGACACAGCACTTATCAAAGTACTGAAAGGGCATCACTGCGGAGTCAGTATGGGAACCGAACTAGTTGAATGTTTTAGAAGTACCAGTGCTCCATTAGGATGTCAACCTCTGGCAATTTGTTTGGTTCCAGTCTAATCTTGTTCAAGTGATTTTCCTTTGCATAATCTATATATAAAACTGCACATCTTAATACATATGCATCACTGACTTCATTAGGAGAAGATGTATGTAATTGCTGTACCTAGATAGTCCATCAAATCATTTTTGCATTATAAAGGCTTCAACAGGTTATGTGGAGAAAGCAAGATACCCAGGGATCCATAACTTTTGCAAACCCTGCTAAAGCAAACCTGGTTTGTAGAACACTACTACTTGGTCATGAGCTCTGCTAGAGCTCTCTAAATATATACATCTATGTAAATAAGCAACATCCTATTCTGCTTATGCCTTTCCTACAAATGATGATGTAGGAACTGGTCTAATATTACAGAACAGAAATTCATAATGCTGCTTGAAAACAATTGATTTGATACATGGTTGACCCTAGATTGGTATTGGTTGAGCTATCTGACAATGTGTTCTATGCACACTCAACTCTATCCTAAACTTGCAGCTCGAGTCAGTGGGGTAATGCCATGTTAAAGTGATAGCAAATCAACTGAAAGCTTATCCATGAGGGTTGAGTGCTACATATACAACATACCAGCTGCCCTGTGTAGTGAAATAATTGTTTGTTAGCAAAAGTTACCAAGCAACACTTCTTTTTTACTTATTTTTTTCAGGTCATGATTTCCCCCTCTGCCCCATAAAGTTAAGTACTTTTAAGCCTCAGTTTCAGTGGGATTGTTGGACACGCAAGTTTCTCCCAGTGAAATATTGCTGTCTACTAAAGTACTAATCTAGTAGTATTCATCTACCATGTCCAGAATAATAGACATGGTTGGTAAATACTACTGACCAGCATTTCTAGTCTGGGCTTATGAAATGTAGAAAACACAGTACTAGTATTGCCTACCGCATCCATCTATTTATGCTAGTGCTTTGTATTTCTGGTTTACATTGATCTTAAATTGAGAAATACCCTCTGAATTTCATTTGAATTTTAAACTGTAGCTTCAATATTACTGCATTTTTATATCATTGGTCGACATACTGACTAACAGTACTTGCAGAAGTACACATTAGCACAAAGCTAGCAACTTGTGCTCAGTCAGAAGCTTGTGTTTCAGATTAGTGTTGTACTACTGCAAGTATGCTTTTGTGATACTGCACAATAACAGCATATCTTGTTTGCAACTGAACTTTTGTGCAAATCCCTGTTTTTTCTTCTTCAGTGCAATTATGCAGTTGTCTTGTGCTGATGCAACTTATGCAACCACACAAGTATTTTTAAGGATGTCACTCACTAGATCTGTATGCTTTTCCTCCAAAAAATAAATATAACTGCTAAATGCTACTTCTGCAGAAATGAATGACTTTCAGTACCTGCAATGTATTGAAAATGCACATATGTTATATAACCCCTTAAGCAAGCTCATGAGAGTCCAGAAGTAACTTTATACACTTGCCATAGGTGTCTGACATTCATATAAAATCTCAAGACCAGTTCCCCAACTGCCCACTGCAGATTTGTGAGATGGTGCTAAGTAGTAACAAAACTCTCCAAATGGTAGTTGCTTGGTATATGTTCATCCACTTCCCCACCTGTGCACTTCAAATCAAGACTTCAGATATACTAGAAATACATACTGCCTCCTTTGCCATTAAGAAACTTTGTAGGTGTTGAAAATACTTGTGGATGCAAGGGCTTTGATATGACCTTGGAAATGAGACCTGCTGTGCACATAGTTGGCCATTCCACAGTAAAATAGCATGGTATTTAATCACAACTGCCAACTCAAGTCTGCTCTGTATTATTATGCAGAACCTTTGTAATAAGTTAAGCCTCTGTAGAAGTGGTACAGCTCTCAGAGGATAACCAAGAAAATTGTGCAGCCAAAGTTATGTAGGAAGAGCCCTGAGAGTGCATGAAGAAGGGGTTACCTGCAGAAAATTCCGCATATTGTATATCAGGAGGAGGTGTATGTATGTTCTTGTACAATTCTTTTCTCACTGGCTTAGTCTACAGTTTCTTTCCTACTAACTACATCGTAACTTTGTTAGTAGTATACCATACTAATTTTGTTTTATTGTGGCACTGAAATCTCAAGTCTGTAAATAATCCATGTCAGTACTATGTAAGTAGCTGATGAAATGTCTTTACTAGGTTTGCTGCGCATGAAAGAAACCACATCATTTGGTAATAAAAATTACTAACAGACTCTTACAAAGCCAAGACCATGACAAAAAGCAGCATGTTATGGATCTATCACTTCTATTCTTGGGACAGATTTTATTATTTTTGGACCTATTACAAGCCCTGTGTTAAATATTGTGGATGATAAGAGGAAACAGACTCTTGGCAAATGTGGAAAACCAATTACAGTATATTACCCTACTCAGGCTACAGTAACAGAGTTTCTGAGCCAGAGGTTTATTCCCTCCTTGCTCTAGCAGCTGAAAAAAGTTTTCCTACTGTAGTATTGGCTTGAGTTAAAAGAATATTGCTATGAAAACCTCACTGCAGACAGCGCTGACTGAAGAGGGTGAAATTGACCCACTAAGTAATTAGTTTTATCTAAATCAGAAGGGATGTAGTTCTGTCAAGGGAAGTTTGATTAAAGAAATCACTTTTTTTGTAGATAATGCTCATTTTGAAAAGTAAAGATGCCCTTGGATAAAACCTTCAGAGGTTTTCACCCTTTCTGGTTAGGGGTATCAAGACTAACGGAAATTTACATGGGAAAATTTTAAAATATTTGAACCGGGGTATTGGAACAGTTATTCTTAAAACGCACACCCCCATTTACTTGTACTTTCTCTTCCCCCACCCCCTTAAATGCTTGGGTGTTTGCCCTGGCCTTGAATGTACATTGGTACATTTGGTTTTTACTGGAAGAAAGATATGGGAACAGCTTATCAGTTTGTCCACAACCAACCCAAAGCAAGCCCAACTCTTACTGCACTAAAGTAAGAGTAAGCTAGTAGGAGTGATGGAGAAAGAATTGGAAATGGGAGAAACTGAAATATCTCCATTCAGAATTACATGCCTAGCATTTGCCAGCAGCATCTAGCCAACTGGACCTTCCTGCCAGTTTTCTCCATGCTTGCAAAGGGGAACTGGCAAAGAAGACCTCAGCAGAGACTGAAGAAGCCTTGTGATTGGATGTCTTATTCTCAACTGGCCTTCATCTCAGGAGCACTCTGTCCTACTGTGGTTAATGGGGCTTGTAGTTTTTATGCCTCCAACTAGAATGCTCAAGAGCACTTACACCAATTAAAGATGAAATCTACATGACTGCCCCTATCCATAATGAACCTTCCCTTACACCAGCGTGGCAGGGGAGAGGGCTTGCAATGAGAGCATTGCCAGGTAGATGGGCAGGGTTCAGGGGTGAATGAAGAGGGGTAGGTAACCTCATGCTAGAGAAGATATTTGGACTGGATACTGAGCCAAATCAAAGCCCGGTCCATTGGGCATACCTCCTTTGAGATTGACCCACATAGGGGATACTTGCACTTTTGTTAAGATTCCTCATTGCAGGTTTTGTAAATATTCCATAAAGTGGCCCTAGTTTTTTCTGACTACATGTGTCCTGTTGTTATGTGAGCCTGGGTTTGCAATGTTATTTCCCCAACTATAGCTCAGTGTGCCACATCCAGTTTTGAATTTCACAGAGAGGAGTTTGCCACTTGCTTAGGACACATCTGCACCAATGCCTTTACACATTAATTGTTCATCACCCAGTGCAGTTTGCATTGGATTGCAAAAATAAGATATTTACTCTAATAGCTTAGAGGGATTGCCTATGTGACAAGAGTCTTCAGCTGTGAGGTGATGTCAACAATGGCTATTCCACATATCTTATTTTTACAGCCATGACTTTTGCATGCTTATTTATGTATGTATGTATGTTGCAGAGGATGCCTTAGGCTCAGGCTTTGGTGATCTGCCACACAGGAATTCTGTAATTAATGGAGTAGTCAATTCAAGTGCCTCTCTTTGGTGTGAGCCATGACAAACTTTTGTTGGGCCCAGGGCAAACCATTCACCCTTCACATCCATTTGAAAGATTTGAAGACTCTCTATGTGCTATGTTGGCAGGAAGCATCCTGTCCTGTCTTTGCTCTGTGAAGAGTTCTGTGTAACCTAAAGGTTGCCTGTAGTATTATGAATCTCGGACAGCAGTGAAGATGTGTCAGCTTCTTTTAATTAAACATCTAATTCCACCTATAATTGTGTATTTGTAAATTGGCTCCTCCTTGATTTAATTAATTGATTTTCACATGTATATCCTGGTCTTCAACCAAGGAGCACAGAGTAGTGTACATGGTTATGTTTATCCCTGCAACAACCTTGTGCGATAGGTTAGGCTGAGAGATAAGTAACTGACCCAGAGTCACCAAGTGAGTTTCATGGCTGAATGGGGATTTGAACTAGGGTCTCCTGGTTCTAGTCCAATATTCTAACCACTGCACCATTTTGACTCAGTTCCATGAAGTGCCTTCTGACAGTCCCAGACTGAGATCTCAGTGTAGAATAAGACTGTACATGATATAATAATGTTCTTGTGCCAGCCAACATTGTTCGTTCTTGGTGTCTATTGCGCCATTCATGCACAGCCTGAAGTTCCTGGCATCTGCCATGCAGGCTGACATATCTTTTGCACTCTTCTGCCCCCCCCCCACTTTGTGAATACAAAAGGATTCAACTATATTAAGAAGTAGCTAATCTGCATCTAGGTTATCTTGAATCTGCAGCATAAACCAGCCAGAGGCAGACAGAGGTACTTACCCCTGGACTTCCGGGCAGAAGTCCAGGGCCTCCACAGCCCCTGGGGGTCCCCAAATCCTCTTTAGTCTGTCCCAGGTGGTGTGATCACCTGGCCAAGCATGATGATGCTTAATTTGCAGGCGAAGGGGGCCTCCAACGGTCTTTAGGTCCAGGCTCCAAAATAACCTACGTTTGCTTCTGGTGGCAGACAAGACTATTTCGGAGGCACCTTATAGAAAGCTCATTGCATTCTGTCAATTAATACAAATAACTGTCATCCGAACTCACAACTTGTGAATTAGAACTCCTGTGCTGTATTCCTAACCAGTAAACAGTGCAAGCGCTGTGGACAGGGAACTTTCCCTCTTGCTGAACCGTCATAATTTTAAGTAGCCAAGGTACAGTACCTTAAATTATCCCGAGTAGAAGGACTTGGTGCTTCTCAGGTAACTGACCCAGTTGGAGAATGTGAGAGCTGAACATGTTAAAGAACGGGTGGGGTGGGGTGGGGTGATCGCCTTTGATTGATGTGGGTTCAAATGTTCTTTCCGTCAGTGTGGCTTTGAGCAAATTTCTTGGCCTCGGTTCCTCCTTTGTAAAGTGAGTATGCAAAGGACGTGTTTCACGGGGTTGTTGTGAAAGGGAACAAAAGAAAGACTGTAAAACTCTTTGCATATTAAGGCTGTTTTCTTAAGTACACTTGCGAAGGAACAAGTTTTACTGAACGCACAGTGCAAGCCTTGACATGTTTACTCGTAAGTAAGTGCCACTGTATTCAGCGGAGCTTACTCATTAGGAAGCTGTGCGATCGCCTTCTGAATAAATGTGTTTTTGGGTCGCCCTGCACAAGTGCTGTAGTAGCAACGGTTAACCATAGCGTGGGGTCCTGCAGCCGTGATCTTTTGTGAGGATCTTTGTGTTTCCTGGGGAAAACGCTGAAGGTGTGATGGACAACGTGCTGGGTTCCTCTTTCACTTCCTGTGGGTGGACTACTGAGGGAACCGCCGGCTGCCTCCTTGAGGCGTGAGGGGACTCTCTATCGTCCCATGTCTGAGCGGCTGAGAGGATGCCGGGGGTGGGTTCACCGTTTCCTGTACGGGACTCTGATGAGGTTTCCTGTGTGGGTCACCCAAGGGGTTGTGCAGGACAGTGGCTTTTGCGCCTGTATTAGCGCTTCCCCGTCGGGTTAAGGAAGGGATTGTGTACGTGGGGCAATTTCTGCTTCCTGTGTGGGATATTGAGGGGGCACCGAGAGGTCTGTATCTGCTTTTTGAACGTGCGTTGGATACTGCGCGCGCGGGGGGGGGGCGGATATTGGGCGCGAGTGCGCGGCGGTTTCTGTCGCTTGAGCAGAACAACACAGGGAGAGGGTGCGACGGCTCTTCTGCGCGGTTTCGGGGTGGGGGTCGGGAGCGTGCCTGCTTTTTCTGAGGGCTGTTGTGGCCATTTCGCCCTTCCCCGCCTCAGAATTCCGTGCCGAGATTCAGTTGTTCGGAAGCTGCTGCGCTGCCCTGAGGCTCGGTTCATTGTCCTGCTTTAACACCCGTTGCCTTTTCCTTTGAGCCGGGCTTGCCCTGCCCCTTTAAATCAGCGTGAGTACCTCTTCGCGCATTTACGGGATTAGCCCGGAGCCACCTGGTGCTTGAGAGTTCCCCTCCTCCCCAGTCCCTTTCCCCGCCCACTTCTCGAACTGACGCCCCCTCCCCAGGGACCAGGGAACCTGCCCGCTCCGCGCCAACCCGGCACAGAAAGAGAGAGAGGAGGGGGAGGAGTTTATCTTTTCCCATTGGCTCCAGACCCTGGCCAATCGGCGCGGCGAGGGAAACTGCCGTCAGGGGAAAGGAAAACCCTGAAACAGTGACGTAAGAAAATGAGTGGAACAAGGGGCGGGGGGGGGGGAAATGGAATCCCGGGAGGTGGAGGACGAGCACTGAGCTATATAGGTGTGCACGAGAAGAGAGCGGAATGAGGCAAGGCAGGAGTGGTAGAGGCAGGATGCTCTGAAGGCTGTAGAACTGCGGGCGTTGGACTGGCGGTGGCTTTTAGAGGCGAAAGGGCACATTTGGGATAATGAATTGGAGTGGCGGGAACTGAGCGCGTGGAGCGTACAAAAGCTGAAGGGTATCGGCGCGGTTCAGTGGAAAGTACAAAGCACGTGGGGCGATATTTGTGGACCGGGGAAGGAGGAGGCTGTTGGGCAGCGGAAGTTGGGAGGTGTTGTTTTGGCTGGTGTGGAAGAGGCAGAGAGGTCCTTGAGAAAAGGGAAGAGGCTGTAAACCAGAGGAAACCAGATTAGGGAGGTTGTCTGGCGTTTAAACAAAGTAATGCAATGGAGGCCATGAAGTCCTTATCCAATCAGGAGCTGATGGATTTCTGGAGCAGGAAACTGTAGGAGCTACTTGTTCTCACTTCCATGTGCTCTTTTTTTTAAAGGGGGTACGAGCTCCGACCCTTTTACCAGGAAGTGGCTCGCCAAATACGTATCTTATTATTATCTATGCCTGAGACTTCTCACTAAGGTTTCCTGAAACTCTTCCCAAAGAGAACCTGTTCTTCAAGAACTGCAGTTTTGTCAGTTAGTTTATGATAACTTTTTAACTGTGTTTTGTTCATCCCATTCTTTCTCATGTGTTCTAATGAAAGCTTGAGTATGTATTTTTAAGTGATTGTTTTGAGGAAGTTTCATATTTGTGCTGAACTTGTAGAAGGAGGCTTTGCAAATCTCCAGTGAGACTATTTTCTTCATTATATTTGTACATTGCTCCAAACTTCTGTCTCTGGGCAGTTTACAGCAACATAAACAAATTAAAACCTTAAAACAATTTAAAATCACAAGTCTAGTTAAAAAGCTTGGGTGAATACATGTGTCTTTAAAGACTTTTTAAGTTGTCAGGGATGGAGAGACTCTTATTTTAGCAGGAAGTGCATTCCAAAGTCTTGAGACAGCAACAGAGAAGGCCTGTCCTTGTGTGGCCACCAGTTGAGCTGGTGGCAATTGCAGACGAACCTCCCCAGATGATCTCAGTGGGGCTCATAGTGAAGAAGGTGTTCTCTTAAATACCCTGGGCCTAAGCTGGGCATTCTAGGCAGTTGCAAAAGCTTCCATGCAGCATAAACTTTTGCAATGTGTCTGAGTGGAGTCATTCAGTTAGGACCTCTTAAACATTGAGCAAATCTAATAATTTCAGGAAGTTCATCTGTCACAATCCTGCTCTAGATTTCAATCCAGTTCTTGCAAACCTTTTATACTTATGCATACACTTCCTGGCAAACAATGCAATTTGCAGTCTATGAAAAACAAAGCTGTGTAACACATATGCTGGCTTCCCCAATATGAGGCAATATAAAACTCTGCCCTCTTTGACCAATATGGCATCTTGAATTGTGCAGTAGCACAGAATGTAAGTTATAGAAACTTTCTTAGTCTTCTCCATTAACTTCTTAGTGTTGCAATGGTTAAACAAAATCACAACTGTAAAGTGTACTGTACACATTTTAGTAGTATCCTGCAAAATACTAGATTGATCTTACTTTATACCTACATTTATTTTCACACTTTCATGAGATTCAGGCATGAATTATTAAGTTTCTAAATAAATCACATTGGAGTTTTGATTACTTTATGTTGCAGAACTGTGGAAATACTACTCTATTGGTCCCATTTCTGAATTTTGCATGTTTGGTAAAGAGGGGAAGGTGAGGCCCACCTAGCCAGTATCTATTGGTTGGGCCTAATCATCCCCCTGGAAGCCAGCACTAATGTGGCCCCTAGTGTGCTTTGGCCCCACCAACTGCCCAAGGGGAAATCCTGTGCTGACAGATCCAGAAGGAGCTAATTCGAATCATGTGCTTCTTTTTCATGATCAATATTAATTGGTACTATACATCATCAAATGAAAATTAATGCAGTCAGCTATCGAGGTTCTAGCTCTGTACCACCTAAAAATGTAGGGAACACACGAAGTGTTGGGTACACAATTATCAGAAACCAACAGAGAGCTTTGGGTAATGGCTTTGAAGTTGAGTAACAGCACAAGAGTAGTAGTTGCCCCTCTCCCCCATGAAGATGAATGCCAAAATCTATTTGATTTGCAAAACCATATTTGCATTTCAAAAACTTGCATTTTTGAGTGCTGAATGTTTTATACTAGGGTTCCTCTAGTCTTAATTTGTTTTAATTCCATAAATATGTGTTCAGATAAAATCATGTACTTTTACCTAGTTAAAGGGCATAGCAATCTAAGGACTATGTACATGGCAAACTTACTTAGAATGGATGTGTCTGTTCATAATCAAACAATAGCATTAAATTGGTGTTTAGTGACCCTGTGCTGGTGTTTTCACCTAAGCAAATTGATATTCAATAAAATAATATTATCAACGCCAAATTTGTTTGAATAAATGAGTTTACAATGCAGTGTCTGATCTGACACTGCCTTAGCTTGGTTAAAGCCTCTAAGTTATATTTGATACTATAAATAAAAGTAATGTCAAGGAAGTATGTTTAGTGTTCTAAACTTTGTAAGTCATGCTAACTGGCAGGTTAAAAATACTTATATTGTCCTTCTTCAATCTAAAACATCCTTTTAAAAGGATTGCAACCAAAATATTTAGTTTAGTGTTCGTTTTTGCCTAGTATAAGATTTTCAAACTTACTGAAAGTCCAGAATCAGGATATAATGAAAATACAAGAAGTGGATAAAGATGAATTAAAGAGCAGCATTCTAAACAGATGATAAACCCTGGAACTCTTTATGTAGCTCATAGTCTTATCATAGGCTCCTTCAGCTTCCTGTTCATATGTTGGCTTTTTAAAGTTATCCTGAGAGCATATGCCAATGGATCTCATGTCTGAATGGGTTATCCTGGTGATGTTTTCCAGGACATTCCTGTGAACAGAATCTTAGCTTCTTTCTGATCCATCTTAGGAATATAGAATCAATTCCAGCATACTTACTTATGTGTGTGATCAGAAGATTTTCTTCAAAGTCAATGTACTAGAAGGGCATGTTAGATAAGAACTTACCTCCTGTTTGTTCTGCTTTCAGTTCCTTCTCTGCACCCATACTAATAATGATCTCCTGCATTGTTCCAAGGTGTAATCATGTGGAGCATCCTCACAACTCTGAATACTTGTACATAAGTTTTGTGATGAAGCATAAGTAAGGCTCAACTGATAGGATTTGTCTTTGTTTTTTGGAATAGTGAGGAATGGGCTCTGAATAGATTACACACATGTTTACTGTTTGTTCTGACTGTAGATTTGAAAACTCACAAGTCTTGAATTCTATGGAAGGTCTAAGGGTGACAGGATATGGCTGATCTCTGTATTTCAGTTTATATACCATGATTGTGTGTATATGCATTTCTGTGCATGTACTGTACATTAATTTAGTTTAGCATTTACAAGAATAAAGAGCTCTCTACAACTAGTAGTCCATTTGACAGACCTTAAACATCTTTAAAGCCATGAACATTTCAAGACTGACTTGGTTCCAAACTTGAATCTGTTTGCTATGATCTGTAGGCAATCCTGAAATGTGGATTTCAGAAATGGTGAAATGCTTGCTTTTCTATTTGACTGGATAAAATCTGTTTCTTTGTTGCTTGAATAGCTTCACATTTTGTTGTGTTTCTAGGCAGGTACAATGCATCATTGACATGTCGTGTAATATGTGAAAACAATGACAGTGCATAGATGTCATGTTGAGTTACTTGTCACTTTGTGAATAGACAGCTTCATTTTAAGATCAGCCTATAAAGTATTTGCAGGAGGGGGAGAAAACACTATTTTAAAGAGTAGGATTCTGCATTCAGTATTTATGTTAGAGCATAATGTAAGCCAAATGATTTCAGTATGATTGACATATATTGTTGCTTCCTCCAAACTCAAGGTTGTTGGGCACCAGAATACAAGGGTGGTATACATTTTTAAAGAAGTGGATGCAGTTTTTCCCACCTCATGTGGTCTCAGCATCACAACCTGTGTGACACATTTTATTTATTTGGCACATTTCTATACCACCCCATATATAAATCTCCTGGTAGCTTACAATTTACACATGTAGTTTTCCTGCCCATTGTGAACTGCTCCCATCAACTTCCTCTGTTCACACCAGCAAGTTGCATTCTGGAGCAAATTACTTTTTCCACCCCAGATGTAACAGAATGTTTCGTTAATATGCACAGAGGCCTGTTTAGAAAGGAATTAATTAATAATTAATCTCTTACAGTTCTGAAAGGTGTGTCTTGCTCCTATCCCATCTTTCCATCTTCAGGTAGGAATCCCCCCCCCCACCTTCTGCTGGACTATATGTTTATCCACACATCCATCCATAGTACATTTATGTAAAAAATTTAATTCTAGGCAGTTTAATGGTTTAACACAATAAAATACAATATTCTCTCTCTTTTACTTTAAGAGACATTTTAAACCAGAATAAAACCACAACAGAGAAATCAAGGTAAATTAGAGGGAATTTGCCTATAAGCGAAGCTTTTGTCATGCAGGGGAATATTACATAGATGGGGTCAGCCAAATTTCCAATTGCGAGAATTCCATGAATGAGAAGGCCTTTTCCCTTGGACCTTTGAAGATGATGGTGCATGCAAATAGGCCACCCTTATAGGTTGGACAGATTTATGTAGGGAAAGGCAATCTTTCATTTATCTAATATGTTTGTATCTCTCCATTAACAATTTGCATGTGAATAAAAAACCACAATACCAATAGAAAATAACAAATTTTAACAGAGCAACTTGCACTGAAGTTTGTTGAAGAAATCCATGCAAAGCAAATTCATTCATACAAGAACATTTAAGGGCTGCATTTCTCTGGTCTCTTCCATGGTTGTGCACAACTTCCACATGTGTGCCATGAGCAAGGATAGGGGCCAATAACTTTGCTCTAAGATTAGGAAATAAGGCTGGAATATTATGATTCACTGTTATGAGTAGAATATGTGATGAAAATGTAGACTGCCAAATGCTGGCAAGACTACGGAGAACAAATGTTTCAAAATGGTGTTTGTGAACTTGAGGGAGTGAAATAACTTGGAATGGAACATGCCAGAGGTGGAGGATTTGGGGCATGTATCTTGGATGCATTCCCTGGTTAAGCAGATATTGAGGTGGAAATGGGATTGCCACTTGGAGGTTACCTTCAGTGAATGGGAAACACCCATGCTTGGATTATTCCAGCCAATTCATTTTCAAGCAAAATAACTTGAAAAACTGGTTTCTTTGGGAGGTCATGCTGCTACTGAGAAAGGTACGTCTGTGTTAGAAGGGTGAGTGTACATTCACAATGCACCCACTACATGTCACATTATACATCTATGTGCACTCAGTACTAAGCACACTTAAGCGCATTGAAATCAATGAGCTTAAGTACACTTAACTCTGTGTTGGATTGTGGCCAAGGTCTATATTCTGAAAGATACTTGCTGGATATAGTTAGTTCCTAAGACACACATGTTCCTGGGAGTGAGTCCCTTTAAATACAGGGGAACCTCTGAGTAACAATGCATAGGATTGTGTTGCATGGGTAACTAATCTTTACTTCCTTTATTTGTAGCTTTTGCCTAATATAACGGATCTCTAAAGTGGTCTTTCAGTATTGTCCTTGGGGTATAATAACAGTATGATTTGGGAATAAATGTGTCATGTGTTCTTCCAGATTAGTAAATGGGCTGCCAAATTGTGGGGGCCTAGTGTGGAAATGTTTCATATAAGTACATCCGCAGCTACTTTCTAAAACATCATTCAGATTTGTCACGACATAAAAAATTAATACCATAGAGAATGCCATTTTTCTTCCCCTACCTGGAACATGATCATTTATTTATTACACTGTTGTTCTCCCCTTTCTCCCAAGTAGCTCAGGATGGCATACAAAGTTTTCTACCATAGTTGGATCTCACAACTCAGTGAGTAGGTTAAAGAGAGGGAGTGACTGGCCTGGTGTATTGTGCACAACTTATAAGTCATGTTTGAAAGTCATGTTTAATTTATGAACAATTAAGTATCTGGAAAACTTACAAGTAAAATAGAAGCCCCATCTGAGGTTCTATTGCCTTTATTTTAGGTTGCAACTGAGAGTTTTGGTCTTCAACTGAGGGAGATGGGCAGGCCTCATTCTAAGACTTAACTGCTCACACTTTCTCTTGATCTCCATTTCAATTTTTTGTCTGATTATGCAGCTAACTTCCATCATCCATTTCAGCTAATTCTAACTTCCAGCCATTAGGCTTCAATTATGGAAGATTGGGCCCTTAGGGTGTTAACCTTGAGAGCATGACTATATCTTTCAAACATGGAGCTCCTTTGCCTTGTCCTCCTGCTTTGCCAGTTTTCTTGCCCATCTTCCTTTCTTACCTTGCCTAGGGGCCAAAACAAAAGTCAAGCTTTTTGAGGAGAAATGGTTAAAGTGACTAGTAGAGGAGTGGAGCTTGCTGGAAAGTAGCTCCAGGACTCTCTTGCTGCTTTGTACCTTTCAAACATCAAGGCACAATTTCTGGATTGATACATGGCAACCCTAGAACAGATTTTTCTTCTGATTATCATGAACCTCAGGGTTACAACTGAATTCAGAGGGTTAATTTTTTTCTTTTCTTTTTTGAGAAAAGAGTCCTTTGAATTTCATGCACAGCAATTGCCTCAGTGATATTTGGGATGCTGTTAGATAGCACGTATGGAGCTTGGTGTTTCAATAATCTCAATAACATGTTGACTCTACTTCACAGAGCAGAAGATAACTCTGTTTTCCTTTTGGGTATGGAGACATAGATTCTAGTTGTTGCTTGTGTATGTGTGTGGGGGTGGGTGGGAGCGTTGGTTGTACTGATATGACTGATGTGAGAAGTGCTGTTCTTTAACCAGAGATCTTCTTTCTTCTCTGTACTGTTTTAAGATTTAGCTCTCCTGAGTCTGTATCTTCTGATCCTGGAATCTGAGTAGATATTTATTTATCAATCATATTTTTATACCACCTGATATGTACATCTCTAGGTAGTGTACAAATTTTAGTATTAATCACAGATTAAAATAAATAAAACAATAAAAATAATATAAAAATTATTAAAATTCTAATTAGAAGCTTGTGAGAACAGGAGAGTCTTGAGGGTCTTCCTGAAAACACAGAATGAGATGCTCTTATTTTAGCAGGGAGCATATTCTACAGAGATAGCCTGGTTCTGAGTTGCTACCAGATGAGCTGGTGGCAACCGTAACCGTAACTCTCCAGAAGATCATAACAGGCGGCAGGGTTCATGACAAAGGAGGTGTTCTCTTAAATAGCCTGGACCTAAACCGTTAAGGGCTTTATAGGTAATAACCAGCACTTTTTTTTTCATTCGGAAACATAGCAGCAGCCAGTGCAGTTCTTTCAAAACCGGTGTGTTATGGTCCCTTTGAGTTGTCCCAGAGACCAATCTTTTTGTCGCATTCTGTACCAATTGTAGTTTCCAGACTATATACAAGGGCAACCCCACATAGAACACGTTACAGTAATCAAGCTTGGAGGTTACCAGCATATGTACCACTGTTTTAAGGTCATTCACCTCTAGAAATGGATGTAGCTGTCGTATCAGCCAAAGCTGATAGAAAGCGCACCTGGCCACTGCCTCAACCTGAGAAACCAGGGAGAGCTTTCAGTCCAGGAGCACTCCCATGAGGGAGTGTAACCCCATCTAGAACAGGCAGATCTAAACCATCTCCTGGGTCCCGACCCTTCAGTCACTACCTCCGTTTTATTTGGATTCAACTTCAGTTAGTTATCCCTCATCCAGCCCATTACCAGCTTCTGGCAGGCATTTAGGGAAGATATGCTGTTTCCTGATGAGGTCAACATAGAGAAGTAAATCTGGGTGTCATCAGCATATTGATAACACCCAGCACCAAACTTCCTGATGATCTCTCCCAGCAGTTTCATGAAGATGTTAAAGAGCATTGGAGACAGTATGGAGCCTTGTGGAACTCCAGTTCTTATTTTGCAGAGCAACAGTCTCCAAACGACACCATCTGGAATCTACCAGAGAGGTAGGAGCAGAACCACTGCAAAACAGTGCCACCCAATCCTATCTCCCTCAGGCAGTCCAGAAGGATACCATGGTTCATTGTATCGAAAGCCGCAGAGAGATCCAAAAGGATCAGCAGAGGCATACTCCTTCTGTCAATAGCCAGTTGGAGATCATCCATCAGGCCAACCAAAGCAGTCTCAACCCCATAGCCTACACAAAAGCCAGTTTGAATTGGGTCTAGATAATCTACATCATCCAAAACTGCCTGGAGTGCTAGATATAGCACTGGATATTGGATTATTGAAGCATGACAGCTTGGGAGTATCCATACTGTATGTACTTTGAACCTCTGGTTTCAGCATCAGCAAGGAGCATCCCTTCAATGAAGGATGGCATAGATCTTTGGTATCATTTGCAGCATTTCTCAATTTTCGCTTTCTGTTATATTTTTGATTTGTCAAGGAACAACTGATTTGCATTGGTGGCTTTTTAATGAAACCTTTTGCCAGACAGTATTTTAATATTGGAGACTTCCCAAATATGAGGTATAGATTGGCAAATTCTCTCTCTCTCTCTGTGTGTGTGTGTGTGTGTGTGTGTGTGTGTGTGTGTGTTCAAGTTTCGGTTTGGGTTATTACTTAGCTTCTTATACCATCAATGTTTCATTCCGCATAATTGTAGTCTCCTGGTTTAAAAATGGTAGTGCCTTGGTTTGAAGATCCATTCCCTGGCACTTTTGATGCTAGTTACTACTTTAAGCCTTTATCATCTATATATGGACAAAGGCTTAATAATCAATATGATTCTTTCTTTCATATAACAATCCTGTATAGAGCACAAAGCACTTTTAGTCTGGAAGTAGGAATTCAGCTAAAAGTGGCTCAAGACTGTGAAAACTGAGACATTAAAAAAGGTCAAAAAATCAGATTAAACTAATTCTGAAACCAATATTAGAACAGTGAATCTTGATGCACATTAAAGTCTCAGGGTGTGTATTCAGAACTACTAAATACAGTTTAGCTATAAAATCCCTTTACTGACAAAACACATTGTGATTAATGGGAGGACATTCTTCCCACTCCCAAATGATGCTTATGGAAGAAGTAAGGTTCCTAAGTGTTAGTCATTATAAGTATGGATGAAGTACTCTTGTGTAAATTGTAAGGTGTATACAGTTGTGATCTGCATAACACCTAAAATGGTAAGGCTTATCCACAATATAATTCATGCTCTAGGCCTGCATTATAAATGATAGCAGTGCTTCAGTTAACTAACTTGAGTAACTATCTCCTTACCCAGTGAGTGCTCCAATGCCTTTAATAACTATGACATGGATAGATGTTCCAGATTTGTATTGGTTGGATTTGTCTTGCGGCATACAAAACCTGGTTTAATTCAGAAATTAAAATGGATAAGGATAGATGCTTTTTAGACACTAATTTACAGTTTGAGTGTGTTTATAACTAGGTAGGCCCAGTTCCATTAATGTGTGTGTTGAATTTTAACAATAGGACCAATAGTGTTATATGAACCAATATTCCTGTAACAGTGTTCCCTCTAACAGGGATTCCCAGATGTTGTTGAATACAACTTCCATAGTCCCCAAGCAAAAGCCACTGCAGCTGGGGATTCTGGGAGTTGTAGTCAACAACATCTGGGAATCCCTGTGTAACAGTATTAATATTAATTATTAATATTAATACTGTAACAATATTAATATTAATTAATTAAACAATATTTGTTTTGGCATGACTGATATTTGCAGGAAGATGGAAAAGCCAACAAATAACTGTTGGAGGGTTCAAAGTGATTCTTCTGCTAAGATTGCTCATGATAAAAAAATACATGAATAATAAAAATAGCATTGAAGTTTGGAACTCTTTTCTATTAACTCATTTGGATCAACATCTTATAACTTTTGGGATTTGAGTTTAAGCAGTTTTGGAGTAATATGAGTGAGAATCTGAATGTCTTAATTTCCAGTTTCAGTATAACACATAGCCTCTAAGTACTCATATGTAATATTTTAAATTTATTGGTAAAATCCATTTTTTTGGGGCAAAGACAAGGAAAGATGGCTCTGGAGATTCCACAGATGGCAATATGTAAACTGCAAGATGGATTGCTAAATGGCAATTTGCAGTTAATGCCTGTATCTTTAAAAGGGCCTTGGCCCAATATTTAAGTTCTTTTCCTGTTGTCATGGAGTTCTTAAAGCTATGGGAATGAGTTCCCTTTTAGAGTTTCTCACTGAGAACCATGTTTAGGAAAGCTAGAAGAGGATATGCCAGAGCCATTTATAGCACTGGTTTCTAAGTGTGGTGTAGTGGTTAGAGTGCTGGACTAGGACTGGGGAGTCTGGAGTTCAAATTCCCATTCAGCCATGATACTTGCTGGGTGACTCTGGGCCAGTCACTTCTCTCGCAGCCTAACCTACTTCACAGGGTTGTTGTGAGGAGAAACCTAAGTATGTAGTACACTGCTCTGGGCTCCTTGGAGGAAGAGTGGGATATACATGTAAAAATAAAGATAAGAGGGGTTTAAAATTTGGCTCTGTTTTGGCCATTCATATGCTGCTTGGTTTAGGAGGCTTTAATTCCTTTTGTAGTGAGGATGGAGTAAGAACAGAGATCCTCTTTTCCTCCTTTAATAACTCTGTTTCTTATGTTGCTGTCTCTTTGGTTTTGGAATGACCCCATGTAGCTCAGTTTATGGCATTTTCTTTTAGTCTGCATTACGGAATTAAGTTAAAACATATAAAGAGCTAACTCAAACTCCTAGGCTTTTTCGCATATGGTTCTTTTTCCTGGGGCAAACTAGGTAGCTGCCACCACTACAACCTTCTTTCATCTATGCTACTAAGGCAGACGTGGTTCAAAACGAACATGCCCTCTAAATGCTAAGGCCTGAAATATATTAAACCATTATCACATGTTCGTTGAGAACATGTTTTGAGACGCGCGCGAATATTTTTTTCAAGCACATTCTCTGTGGGAAACGCGCTCTGCTCTGAGGCGGAAAGTACTTTTAGAGTCGCTCGCTTGCAGGTGCTCTTTCTTCTTCTGCAATACTTCACAGAATACGTTATTGTAGCATGTTGGGAGAACTTTTTCCCGGCGAAAGAATACCGGTAGCAAAGGACGAGGACTGCACTGCGCCGGCAGTAACCATGTTCTGTGCGGCCAGGTTAAGCTGTGACTGTATGAGGCCATGAGGGGCTCCTGTAAATACCGCCCCTCTCTCGCGGGGATCCTCGGCCAATCGCCCAACGCAAAGCAGGCAGGCCGCCTCCTCAGTATCTATCTACATATCGATAAGCTACATACGGGAGAACACCATCTCCTCTTTCGCGCTTGTCCCTTCTCCTGGTGGTGGGGAAACAAGCGGGTGCCGACTTGTCTGAGCGTCTGTGGCCCCAGCGCCCTGTCAGCATTCGACTCCCCCCCCCCTTCCCCCATCGCTCTAGCCATCCTTCCTTCCCGGGAGGGAGCAGTTTCCTCGCGGACTGCGGAGGCCGCGCCTGGCGGGACAGCTGGGAGGGGAGGTTAGTGACCTGACCCCCGCCCCTCCCCCCCGCCCTTTTAGGACTGGATTCTTGCATGAATTACGCCAGAGTGGCTGGTGACGTGTAGCTCCGCGGGGCGGGGCTTGCCAGGGAGCGCGCGCGCCTCTTCCCTCCCGCTCGCCCCCAGGAGGAAGGGGTGGATGGTGTCGGGGACGCGCCTCGTGGCGGGCGGAGGGAGGGAGCGAGCGAGCGAGCAACGGGGGCGGGCGAGCGGACAGGCAGGGGGCGGTAGCAGCAGCGGCAGCCGCCTGGCTGGCTGGTGTGTGTCGCTCGGCTTCTGCGGACGCGCTCGGGAACTATCGGATTAAACTTGAATCGAGTGAAATTACACAAAGGAGTGAAGCGGAGCCGGGACCCGGTGGAGACCCCGAGACCTTCACTGATCCCCCTCCCCCTCCTTCGCCGGCCCTGGTCAGGGATCTCCGCCCGGCCGAAACCAACTCCCGGTGCGTGCGCGCGTGTGTCTGTCTGTTTGTTTGTGAGGGAGAGGCTCTCTCTCCGTCTCTCTCACGCCAACTCCCCCTCCCCCCCCCCACAACGCCGGAGGACGCCGCGCCGCCGAGGCCATCCTGACCCGGTGAGTGACCCGCGCCTTGGAGTCGGCAAGAACACCGCCTAGAGGGCAGCGGCGCGCCGGGTATGGAGCTGCTGCTCCTCCTGTCCGGTTGGCCGGGCCCCACAGCAGGTCGGAGGGGGGCAGGAAGCAGGAGAGGAGCGGAGCGTGCGGGTGCGTGTGATCGGAGCTTCTCGCCCGGTTTCCTCGGGTGCTTCTTTGGTCCATGTGCATCTCCCGAGCGAGGGGCTGCCCAGGATTGAACCTGGGAAATGGCCGGGGTGGCCGGGGTGGGGGGAAGGAGGTTCGGAACGGAGCGAGCACATACCGGAGAGCAGGAGCCGGAACGACTCTGGCGGCGGCTGCTCTCATTCTGATCCTCGCCTTCAACCTCTTCTCCACCCCCCGCCATCCCTGTTCTTTCCTCGAGCGCAAGTTTGGAGGGTGATCAAAATGAGAGAAAAGTTGGGTGAAAGTCTTCGCGGGGGGAGACGAGGGGCGGTTGGGGGTGTGTGGCGGCATATGGGGAGCGGAGGTAGGGATGAGGCGCGGGGAGAGGGACGGGAACGGCGAGGGGCTGCGAGCGGCTCCCGGGAACGCTCCCCCTCCGCCCTGCTGGCTATGCTGAGCGCTCCCGGCCCTGGCAGCACAACAAGCGCGAACAAAGTGTGGGGCCGCCCCCGCCTCCTAGCCTGACCGGCGCGGGGGGGGGGGGGTGTCTCCTTGTGGACACATGGATCCATTGGTGGCGGAGTCGGGGGGGGGGAGAGGAAGAGAGAGGACCTGGGGAAATGGAGGTGGTGGTGAATGCGGGGTGTGTGTGGGGGGGGGAGGAGGAGGAGAGGCACGAGGTTGCGCCGGGGTTATTTGTCTTCGCTGAAGAGGAGCGAGGAGGCTGGCGGTGGGAGCGAAACGGGAGTCACACGCAGAGGACCGGGTGGGGGGAGGGGGCTGCCGGCTGTTTCCCAACAGCCCAAGAAGAAAGCGGCCGGCGGTGCGGGGGGGGGGAGGAGGAGGAGGAAAGAGGAGAGAGACGCTACCTAAGCGAGCTGGACTGGGGCTGGCGGCGGTAGCAGCCACATAATAGAGAATTAACCCCACGGACCAAGTCTGCTTTCTTTGCTGTGTGTCTCTCTTCTCTCCCCCCCCCCCCCTCCGCCCCCGGCGATCTCCTCCTCTCGCCTGCGCGCTCCTCTCTGTGCCTCTTTCCCTGATCGGGTCGCTGAGAAGGTCTCCCTAGTGGCTGTAGCTTTCCCCCCTCCCTTCCTGAAATCAAGGCCATTTTGAGGGTGAGCGGAAAAGGTGGTTTGAGGCCAGGCGGTCAGGGAGTGTATGTGTTTAGGTTTGACTCGTTTAGGGAAATGGGGCTGGCCAGGGATAGAGAGAGAGAATTTTCTTCTTCTTCCTGGGCTGTGGTGGCTGGGTAGGTGCTGAATATACAGGAGCTGGTGAAATGGGAAACGGACACTGGAGAGGTGGGGTGTGTGCTGTGAGGGGGTGGGGAGGGAAGGTTGTTGATGAGTCTCGGGGAGAAGGAGCAGCCATCATTATATTGCATTCATTTCCCCCCTGATAGTATTACATAAGGGGACAGCCTTCCTCTCTCTGAGGCACCCCCTCAGACAGTCCGTGGGGTAGACCTGTGCGGGTGGGGAGGGATATGAGCTTATGGGAGTTAGTGCTTGGGCAGTAAATGGGTGAGTTTTTCCAGATCACTTTGGATACACCTCACTGTTTCTTTAAAGTAGTTCTTCAGCGGACAATGGACAAAAGAAAAGTAGCAATGCATGGAGAGTTCCTTTTGAATTTCTAGAGATTATTAGACACACCTGGCAACTCTTATTTTGCCTTTTTTTTTGTTTGGTGTGGTACTGAAAGTGCTTTCCAAGTGTTCTAGTTGAGTTTTATTATTATTTGCAGTGAGCTTTTCCGACCACTTGGTTCTCAGAGATTTCAGTTTGAAAAACTATTACTCTCAAAACAGTAAGTTCTTTTTCTTTGGAAATATGTGTCCTGAAATTAATTTTCTTCAGTGGTGAAACTCATTCTTTCTCTTGAAGGAAATGATTGTTTATCTCACATAAATACGCTCAATAAACATAAACTTGAACAAAATATTTTTGTTTTCTCACAGATCATCCATTCTAGCGGCGGCAAAAATCTTAGTGACTATGATCCTAGCAGCATGGGTAGCCGATTATCTCAATTATAAATCCAGTTAGTTTGCGGTGATGTGTGAGTATTACATAATTTTTTGTTTAAAAGCACAATTACAAACAATTTTTATAGAAGTTGAGATTCATAATTTTTACAGTTAGAATCTGCGTCTGTTGCTTGGAGTGAGTGTTTTTGTCTTGCTGTTGCACAACAGAAGCGCTTCGGTCTTTAACCTAAAATGGCAGCTTAATTTGACTGGGGCCCCATTCGTTGACAATGATAATAAAAAGGCTGAAAGCTAAATGTAGCTGGATGCATAAAACACATTTGAGAATTCTACTTTGCACTGTATGGTGGTGCAGAGAGCAACTTCCATCCTGTATTTCCTTTGAAAGCTCCCAACAAAACCTTTTTATTCTAGAAGTGGTATTTATTTATGAAAAACAAATGCTGATAAATAGAGGCTAGACAACTTAATGATCGCGAAAGAGCCAGGGAGATTTATCATGTGTGTACACATACAAAAACTTGCCTTAAATATCCATCCATATATTTTTAAAGAATTGTATAAGTGATGCACTGTACATGGGAAATCCATGTCAGAAGTTGGGAAACAGGTGACTGTTGTTTATGTTCTTACATTTAAATGAAATTAGATTTCTGGCATGACGTACAAATTAATTTGGAATGTAACACATTTCTGCACAAGCCTCTTAAACATTTAAACACAAGAAAACAATATCCTGGAAATTAACAAAACTTATCTTGTTCCAAAGGATGCAATTCCAGTACTCAAATGAATCCTTGATGTTCCAACCATTACAGGTTAAGCACTGTATCTCAAAATGGTTCAATCGAAGCTTCTGTTGTTGCTCCTTCTAAAACGTGACCACCCAGAAGTATCAGGTTAACTATTTTTATATTTGAAATTTGATATATGAACAACAGAAAGGTTAAAGTAGCATTTTCCAGCTTAAAAAAAAAATCAGCCAAGAGCTACACAGTTAAGTTTGGGAAGAATCTAATTACTCCTAGCAAAATATTGTACATATACTTGGAAAAATACTAAATACTTGCAAATACTTGATGATTTGCTCAACTTCAGTGTGGTCTTGAAGAATATCAAATATACAAAATAAAGTAATTGATGAACTTAGCTCTGTGTTCATAGTGTACTGCAACATTACAGTAGAAAGGGCTACATAACTGTAGCCAGGACACATTCCAGTAAGGTCCTTTAATATAGCTGTATATAAAAATGCTCTTCAAACATTGGAAGCAGGAATTTTAGCAATCTTATAACAAATCATTTGTGTAAGTATTCAAGGAGCTTGTGGATGCTGATCATTTTATTGAAGCAGGCTGCAAGAAGAATTCTAGCAATTTCAGTTTGTGGTGTTGTGACATGAAACTTAATATAAGACTTGTAAAAATATGGTTTTAAAGTAATAGAAGAAATCATAATATGTTCTTCTTCCTTAAATTACCTTATTTCACACTGCAGTTATTTTGGCTAAGTTGATAAGCTTATGGTTAAACATTGCTTTCTATCTGGAAAGCATGTCTGCATAGGAAAAGGCAGGAAAATGGCATGTGGTGATTGCCCATAACTTTCACTGGCAAGGGTCCACACATACAGTTGCCACTGGTAAGTGCATCTTTGATTTGGTGAAAATGTAGGCTCTGGAGAAGGGTGGCAACTCTCCCTGATGCTCTGCTGAGCACTTGAGAGAGCATGGCAGTTCTCCCTGTTTTCTGAATGCCTCTCAATTCCATGCAATATCAGGAAGGTTCCCTGATCTTCTCTCTAGCTTGATTCTGGGGAGTTGTGAAGAAACGTGCCCCCACAGTTGTGTTGGGAAAGTGTCTAAGTGGTGACTCTATGTGTCTCCAAAGTTCAGTGTGATGCCAAAGAGCAGAGGCTGTTCTCTTTGGGGAAACTGTTGATAGTGATTACAAATTTTGGTTGGATGGTAATGCCATCTAAAATTTGTGGTCTGGAGGTGATGGTATTTAAATATATTTAGCACTTCCGACCAACAAAAAATTGCTCAAAGTGACTTTCATAGCAAAAGGAATGAGAGAATTGGTTCAGTGTCCCAAAAGTTGTATGGTGTCCACTTTCTCCCATAAGTCATTGAGGTACAAGAATTGTTTGAAGTAATCCTTATTTAATTTGCTGGTGGCATCTTGCACACTGAAAAAAAGGAAAATGGAGTTTTAAAAGCATCTTGTAAATGGGCTTTTTTTTTGTGTGTCTCTCCAATGTTGTAGCTTCACTTCGTGTTCTGTAGTGCTGCGGTGCCCTTTGGATGAGGAAACCTGGGATCAAATCTTTCCCCTAGTGGCTGCGCACTCAGAATTCACATTTGCCTTGGTGACATCAGGGTTTTCTGCATCAGGCATGTAGATTGTGAACAGATGCACATCCTTAAACATCTGTTTATATGCTCCCGGGAACATATATGTATGTGTATCTGTTCATTCTACATGCTTGCTGAAAATCCTGTTGCCCGTAGCAGATGTCAATTCTGTGTAGAGTGTGAGCTCTGGTTTGATTTGAAATCCTATGTGTCTTTTTGGGGAAGGTGGTTTTTATTATTATTATTATTGTTATTATTATTTCTTTGATTGCTATACCGCCCTTCCAAAAATGGCTCAGAATGATTGTCTGTTGTTTTCACTCTGCCTGTTTCAAGGGGAGCACCATTGTAGCCGCAACAAACATGATTGCCATATAGTGGTGAGCTGGCCTTGGCTTTGAAGGTGACCATGCCACTGTTGGCAAGTTACTGTCTTTCAAACAGACATAAACTGGATATGCCTGTTGCAATTTCCACGTGAACTGAAAAAAGTGCTGTGATCATATCAATTGCTGCCAGACATATCCACAGTTTATAAGTTCATACTTAGACAAAACTTTTGAGTTCTTGTGAATTCTTGTTTTACAGTGATCAAGGAGTCAAAGGTGTATATTGTTTCAGAAACTGACCTTTTTGGGGGGTGTTTGGCCTATACAGAAGCAGAAAGGGCCTTATGGACTTCAGCTAGTTGTAATGGCTTTACAGTTACTGTGCTTGGATGTAGGTGGGGGATTGCATACGTAATAGGGATGTTCATGAACTGAGTGCACATACTGACCATGCAGTTGAACTGATGTGCACATGCTGACCATGCAAATGGCCCCCACGCATGCGTGGATGCTGTGTGTGCTGGTGCTGCATGATGGTTCTTGGGCCAAGCACCGCTGCAGTGGGAAGCTGCATTCGTCGGTGGAGAGCAGATAAGGACTTGATCTCCAGAGAGAGAGAGAGAGAGATCCTGCTCCCATCCCCATGGCACCAAACCTGTGCACATTCCTAATACAGAATACAAAGAGACTATAGTGACTAACATCTACCTCTTAACAGTTTGAAATAATCTTTATCTTATTTTACAAGTAAAACTACATAGTGTTTACTACACTTAGTTTAAATGTTATAAGGCCACTGCTAGTCAGATTTGGTTCATGGACTGCTAATGACCAGCTCTGGACTTCGTGAGCACATGCCTTTTCAGGATCCACACATGTTCTTGTCCCTAGCAAGCACACTCTTTGGTGAAAACCCTGACTCTTTTGGAGCCTGAAGAACTTTGGCTGAACCTAAGAGAGGCTTGGAAAGCTAAGCAGGGTCCTCACTGGTTGCATATGAATGGGAGACTAGATGTGTGAGCACTGTAAGATATTCCCCTTAAGGGTTGGGGCTATTCTGGGAAAAGCAGAAGGTTCCAAGTTCCCTCCCTGGCTTTTCCAAGATTGGGCTGAGAGAGATTCCTGCCTGCATCCTTGGAGAAGCCACTGCCAGTCTGTGAAAACAATAGTGAGCTAGATAGATCAATGGTCTGACTCGGTCTGTGGCAGCTTCCTATGTTCCTAAAATATTACACATGGACTAATCATTCTCTGTGGTACAATTGATATGGTAGGGCCCATGTGAATGAGTCCAGACTGTTTTCCACTTACAGAGAAGGGCATAGTCATGAGGAAATAATACCTGATTTACTAAACCGATTTAAAAATAGAATTGGTTATGTTGTACTGCTCTGTTTTGATACTTGAAATTTCAAAGTCTTGAATCACTTGAATAAAAAATGGGTTTACCTGCATCCTGAACCTAAGCATGCCTATTTATAAACTAGTACCATGGAGCTCAGTAAGACATCTAGTAAGTCTCCCACTCCTGTAAGTATGTGTAGGTTTGCAGACTTAATTTTTAGATGAACTGTAGTGCTTTAGGTAAGAAAGATATTTGCCCCAATTTATTACAACCCCTTAACCTCTGTTTCCAACAGTCTTTGTTGTCCTAAGCAAGACAGACACTAGTGCTGCAGCCTCTATAGTGTAGACAGATGCTGAACCTTGAATGAAGTTTTCTATTTTATCACACATTGCACAGAGTACATCCAAAGCTCTCCTCCTTATCTTAGGGATAAATGATTATGTTGGTCAGTGGTACATGTGCTTTAATGAATTACTAATTTCTACACTTCAGTTTCATAAATTAAGTATTCTGTAACTCGGAATAAATTCCAAAGTGAATATGATAAACCTCTTAAGGATGTTCCTGAGTGTATACAGTGCAAGCTGATTAGCACCTTCTCTGATTATGTAAACATGAAGGAAAGAAAACACATGTAAAACTATTTTCAAATTTCTGACCTCCTTAAAAAGTCCTATACAATGAATGGGCATTGAGTAACATGCAGTAGTATTTAGCATGCAATGCAGTTTTGTTGCACCACTGTGATGCTCTCTAACTCTTTGCTGTTGAGTAGATTATAAGGAGAACAATGCAAGGGTGGAAGTGGCTTATAAAATTATGTCTGATAGCTCTGGGAAATCCTAACATTGGAACATACCTTCAAGAACACTTTTTAAAAATCCCTTTTTGCCTAAATGATTACCTCTTTTCTTATGGTTCTAGGAAAACCCACTTCAATCCTAAGCGCCTTACTTGGAGTATGAACCACTGAATTCAGTTTCAGCGTCTGTAGTCTTAATAACAGATGCTTTTTCATAGACTGTCTAAGTATGGGTTGTTTCCTGTGATTAGAAGCTACTTTCCTGGAACAGGACTTTCTACTGCTAGCCTTGAATGCCTCTGTTTTACAAGACTGACTTGCTTTCTTAGTCATTTATATATTCTCAGAATTCTTTGAACAGCTATCCATTTCTTCAAACTAATTTAGTTTCATGCAGAAAATTCAAATTGTTATAGATTACTTGATATTCTGATCCAATTATGAGTTAAATCACTGTGAATAGAATCAGGAACTGATCACAGCTGGTTTTTAAAGCTACAATTTCCTTGATATTTATCTGTGAAAACGTATGCTTTTAATTGGTATTCCTTTATAACTTTACACTACAAAAATTTGCTTAAAGTTCATGATGCTGTTTGCACGACACTTCTGCGAGTGTTGGATGATGATCAAACAACTTCAAGGTTATTTGTTAAGAAAGGGAGCTGTGGCTAGAGTGTATAAATGAATGGCTTCATCTCAAGATCTAGTTTTTAAAAAAAACATTGTGTTCATGAAGCACAATATTAGGATCCATCATGTGGAAGTGATGTACCACATTTCCACAGTTTTAAAGGATTAAGATTCTAAGTAGGTGTTAACAATGCAGTCATAAAAATTGATCTCAAAGGTTAGCATATCAGTGTGATTTGGTAAAAATTAACACATCTGTATTAAAAATCGTTTGGATATGGATGTTTTTTGGAATGGCAGGGGATCTTTGCATAAGGTACTTCAGTGAGTTTGGACTAGCAACATAGGAACCTTCAGATGTGCTTATAATATGATATAATGGTTGCTTGGAGATAATGTGAAGGCACTTTTGTGTAAATACAGCAGGTTGAATGCTAGAAATAATAGTATAGGTTAATATGAGAAAAGTTCATATTAACTTTGCAGTTGAGTAGAATATTAAATTGATGATAGCCCATGCATTTAATGGTGCTAGGCCTTATTAAAACATGTATGAACTGATTGCGAGACAGTAGTATTCATTTAAGTAGATTTCTGTGGTTGGGTCAGCTGTACATAAGGACACCTTGCTGGATCAAGTTCAAGTCCTATTCAGTAAAGAAAGCTATTTCCCACAGTGGCCCATAAGATTCCTGTGGGAAGTCCACAAGCAGGAGATGAAGGCATACCCCCTTCCCTGCTGTTGTTATCTGCAACTGATATTAAGAGATGTACTGTCTCTGAACCTGGTGGTGGCTTATAGCCATCAGAATGTTTTGTTTGAGACCTTGATTTAGGGCAGTATACAAATAGGTTAGATAAATAAATAAATATTGTGAATTTGTCAAAACCCTTTTGAAGCCATCCAAGTGGGTGGCCATCACAGCGTCGTGTATCAGAGAATTCCATAGATGATGAATCTGTCCTGAATCTGTTCAATCAGTTTCATGGGATTAACTCTGGTTCTAGAGTTAAGAGGAAGAAAACTTGCGCTCTAGGAATGTGTACGGAAGGAGCAGGGGCCGGTTTGGTAGTGATGGGATAGCTTTAAGGGTGGGGGAGGGTGTACTTACCCTGCCCTCTGCTTTCCTTCCGCTGGCGTGGGTTGGAAAAACCCATCTGGAGGGGTGGCAGCATACCTTCCTGCCGCTACGTCCGCTCTTCGGACCGGAAGTAGCTCACACACATCAGCGTGCACATATGTCATGCATGTGGGTGCTAGTGCGATGTGCACACGTGCGACCTACTTTTGCCTACTTCTGGTCCGAAGAGCGGAATGGGGGGGAAGGAGGTATGCTGCCACCCTGCCAGACCAGTTTTCCAGCCAGCACCAGTGGGAGGAAAGTGGAGGGAGGAGTAAGTGCACCCTCCCCCACCCTTAAAGTTATCCCACCCCGCCATCAAACTGTTCAAACTGGCTAGTGTTCGAACCTGTTCAGAAGCCCATAAAAGGCACATCTCTACTGTTTTCTGTCTCCACACAATGTATAATTTTATAAACGCCTGTCATGTTGCCCCTTAATCACCACTTTTTTTCCTAAACAAAAAGTTTTACTTTGTAAGGAAGGTGCTATAAAGTCTGATCATTTTCGACATTCTCTTCTGCACCTCTTCCAGTTTTGTAATATCCTTATACATTTGTGTAAATGGCATTCTAATGTTGTTAGCTTTATCTTCAGCCCTTTCCCTAAAGATCACAATAATGGAATTTGCCTTTTTCACAGCTGCTACATGCTGAATTGACGTTTCCAATGCCCTGTTTACCATGACCCCAAGATCCCTTTTCTGGTTAGTAACCAACAGCTCAGACCTCATCTGTGTAGATGTGAAGTTAGGCTTTTTTTGCTCCAGTGAGCATCACTTTTAGCTTACTTACATTGAACCACATTTGTCATTTTGTTGCTCACCTGGATTTCACTACTATTTTTATTCTTCAGAATGGCTTAGTATCATAGCTTATTGTCATTGGATTCTGTTTTTTAGCCTCTCTCCCTGAAAAGCTTGGTTCAGGTGTAGGTATCTGCTTTGTATTCTCTGCAGAGAAGGCAGATGCAAATAATTCATTGAGCTTCTCTTCAGTCTCATGTCCTTTTTCAGCACTCCTTTCATTCCCTTGCTATCTAAGGGTCCAACTAGGGGCATAGCTATAATTCAACAAACTGGTGTGTTTATGTGGCAGGGAGGGGGGACACAAATAACTGCGGGTCCCAGAGGGAGAGGGGACCCTCTAGTTGAGCAACAGCTTGCTCTTTGCTTTCCCCTTCTTGACTCTCCAAAGAAGGAGGTGGAAGGAGGGCAGTGGCACATCTTCATTTTTTGTCACAGAGTTGGACTCCAACCTTGCTACGTTCCTGGGTTCAACTGTCCTCATTGAAGATTTCCTGCTTCTAATGTTATTTAAAGAAGTTTGTATTCTCTTTTATGCTTTAAGCCAACTCTTTTTGCATCCTTTGTCTCATTGCATATCCTTTTTTCAGAGTTTGTGTTCCTTTCTCTTCTCATTGGACAGGACTTCAATTTTTATGAAGAGAAAATGCCTTTTATATCCTCCTTGCTAGAAAATGCCTTCTTGCCTTTATAGGTTCCTTGACACTACGTGTTAGCCATGCTAGTATCCTCTGGACTTGGTACCTTTTGGTTTTTTTGGTATATGTTCTAACTGAGCTTCTATTATTGTGGTTTTAAATAACCACTTTACCTGTGTCTTCTGGAGTAATTTGATCCTCCAGACTTTCCCTTTCAGCATTTTAACCTTTTTCTGAAAGGGAAAGTCACCTCATTTTTGACAAGCTTCACCTTCTGAAGTTAAAAGTATTTGGCAAGTGTTGAACTTCTCGGCAGGCTGTGTTGTGTAAAGGAAGATAACTTCATCCAGTGGGGCGATAAGGATGTGCAAAACGTTTCCACATAGAAATGTTTAGACCCGAAAACAGAGCAGCCCCATCGATTTGAAACATTTCAAGCGCCATTTTGGAGGCCTGTTTTCCCCTTGCTGATTGGTTTTCTGGCACTGGTGTGCAGTCCTATGGGGGTTTGGGGGAAAGTTTAAAATCTCCTGCTTGCCAATTTCTTTTCTGGGTTATGTGGTAGATAGCACCCATAATGCCCTGTCACCCATGGGGAGCAATGGGGTGTTTCAAGTTGCCCCCATTGTTCTGTAGGGACAGAGTTTTGAGTTTTGATCTGTTAAAATAACTGGTTCGACCGCTCTTTTGACAAAACCTTTCGTCCGTCTGTGTTCTGGTTCGAGCTTGAAACAAAACGCAAAATCCGTTTCGTGCACATCCTTAGACGATATATGTGGAACTGCTTGTGCTACCATGCTTGGAAATGGCAGTAGCCTAAAAGACATGTAGTCTTTTTTCCTCTGCTTGTACTTCTGATAATGTGTGATAGAAACTAACAACCATAAGAAGTTATTGGCTTGAGTCAAAGAGAAATTAATTTAAATATGTTAGATAATTAGTTGCGAAATATAGAACCCAAAACTAACGGAGATATAAATTCAGCTTGGGATATTTTGGCGGTGACAGAATAAAAAACTTATGCATGTGGATAGCTGATCTGGAAACCAGACCTTATTGCCTCCGTTTTGATTGTGCAAAAAGGTCATCCCAAGATTGGTCTTGCTTGATGGACATAGAGCTGCTCTTACTATTGGGGTAGACTAAAAGATACTGAATTTTGTTGGTTTGTATCTGAATTTGCTCATCTTATTTAGGCATATTTTCCAACATAATTTTGTTTGTCTTCCGGTCATTGATATGATGATCAGTGCTGCAGAAACTAGATTTGACTTAGTTGCGTTACAGAGCTAACTGTAAGAATATAAATGATGAAGTGGTGGTGGATCAACTGGAATTTCCTTGGTAGCTCTTTGAGTTTGTTATTTTTGATATTTTTGTTGAAAGAGGATTGCTGGTATTTGTATCTTGTCTGGCTTGACCTGTCAGGTGAGAATAGCTATGTACAGTTTGGAGTTAATATACAGTGGTCTTCCTCTCCTCGCCCACCCTCAAGTTTGGATTTGTGTTTGGAGTAATGTAGGCAAGGTAGTACCCAAACCTTCTAGCCTTGCCTTCTTCCTGGTGATGAGTTTGATTGACTCAAGATATCTGATATCTTCCTTTCACCCTTGCCCCTTATATATCATTTCAATGTATAAAAAGGAACCCCAAACCAGCACCTGCTCAGCTGTTCCCTAGCATAGGAGATATGCTCAACTGGTATATTCAGAAGCCCTATATATAGGGCTTCAGATATCTGCTCAGGAAGAATGGAAACAATGGGAATGACAAAAAAGTGCGGTCTTGGGAATTGTGATGAGTGGGAGGATAACAAATAAAGGCGATGTTGGAGATTGGTATAGCCAAAGGGAACAGTAACAAGTGCCTCTGCTAAAGAGCCTATGGAGTAGGTTTAAGCACCAGGCTAAATAGTGAGGAAATGAAGATGGAGCTTAGGGGAAACAACCTTCGGAAGACAGGCCACCACCTGACCAGGCCACCAGCTCCGGCAGCAGATCTCATCAGAAGAGAGTTGGGAGAGTCCAAAGTCACCTCTCTCGAGACTTCTGACGAGATCTGCAGATGGAGCCGGAGAAGGAGGTGGTGGCGGGTCCTGGCAGCCCAGAGCCTCCTCAACACCACCGTATGGCTGCTGCAAGGAGGGAACAGTCAAGATTCTGCCCGTGTAAGTGGCAGAATGTTTGGGTGGGGGGTGTTGTGCCGTGCTTTCTGCAGTGCATTAATTCCTTCCTGCAGTGTGTGTGTGTGTGTGTGTGTGTGAGAGAGAGAGAGAGAGAGAGAGAGGGAGAGAGCGCATGTGCGCGAGCACTCCTGGGGGGAGCCTGCTATGCATTTAGAGGCTTGATCGGCCATCAAAGTCCTCAGAGCCTGTCAGCAGTGACCTTTCACTTCACTTCTCATTTTATTTTTAAATGGGGTTGACCAGGAAATGGCCATCTTCTGAATTGTAAGGTGAATCCTAAATCCTAAGTTCAGATAGGACTGAGAGAGACTCCTGCCTTCTGCAGCCTTGGAGAAGCCTCTGCCAGTCTGTGTAGACCAAGGCTGCTTAACTTCGGCCCTCTTGCAGATGTTGGCGTAAAATTCTCACAATCCCTGGCTATTGGCCACTGTGGCTGCGAATTAAAGGAATTGTAGCCCCAAAACAGTTGGGGGTCCTAAGTTAGGCAGGCCTGGTATAGACAATACTAAGCTAGATGGAGCAATGGTCTGACTCGGTATATGGCAGCTTCCTATATTTATCTTTAAATTTCTGATGTTATTACCTGCCTTGAAGGTTCAAATTGGCTTCAAAAGAGGGGGGAAATTGTATGAATTAATCAGTCTACAGTTAACGCCCTTATTTAACACTCTGACTTGGGCATGCAGCTAGTTTGGCTAATCTAAGTCATGTGTCAGCTCCAATCGCCAGGATATTTGGAAGGAAATGGAAAGTCTGCTATGCAACTATCAAATTATAGGGGTAACTAACACATAAGCAATCTACATTTTATAAGATAAGAGTAAGAAAGCAAGGATGAACTCCAATTTAAATAAGACTTACACAAGTTTTACTTATTATTATTTTATAGGCCACTTTTAACCACCAATGGCAAATACAATTGCTTTTAAACCAAAGACAGATAAATAGAATTGTAAAGTACATTCCTTTCCTTCCATATTTTTGGGGTGTGTGTGTTGTATCTGTAGTGACACATAATAATGCACATGTGTGCACATTGCCTTGATATTGCCGCCCAGAACACAATTCATTCTGCTCACTGATGAAAAAATTTAGAGGGAACACTACTGTCCACCACGACCCCAAGATCTCTCTCCTGGCCAGTCACTGACAGCTCAGTTCCCATCAGCATATATGTGAAGTTGGGTTTTTTTGCCCCAATATGCATCACTTTACACATGCTTACATTGAACCGCATTTGCCATTTTGTTGCCCACTCCCCCAGTTTGGAGAGATCTTTTTGGAGTGCCTCACAATCAGTGTTCTCTCTTAAGGTGTGCACATGTGCACATGCTCACACATTTTTTAATGTCCGCTCAGTTAATTTTAGATCCCGCTCAGGTTGAATCAGGAAGGCCCCATTCTGAATGCATGTGTGCACACACTGCCTTGATAGTGCTGCCCAGAACAAAACTCATTCCGCACACAGATGAAAAAAATTAGAGAGAACACTGCTCACAATCTTTTTTAGCTTTCACTATCCTGAATAGTTTAGTGTCATCTGCAGATTTGGCCACTTCACTGCTTACCCCAATTTGTAGAGCATTTACGAATAAGTTAAAGAGCACAGATCCCAGTATAGATCCCTGGGGGACCCCACTTCTTATTCTATTGTGAATACTGTCCATTTATTCCTATCCTCTGTTTCCTGTCCATTTTTGAGACTCTTTCTACTTTGGATAAAACAACTCTAAAGTATATACAAGTTATGTGCAATACAGCAGAGTGGATTTATTACAAAACTAGCTTAACCTTTGCAGAGCATCTGCATGCTAGTACTTGATTGCTCCCCTTGCCCCCCACCACAACCCCCTCACCTCAAAGTTCTCTTCACCCTCACCTGAGCTGCGATCCTGCTCCTCCTCCTCCATGCCATTGCCTCCATTCCCCGCACCCCCTTGGTCGTGGCTGTGACATTGCTGGTGCCGATTGGCCAAGTCACAGCCTCCTAACCCCAGATACCTCCTCACCTGAGCCCAACTCCTTCTCCTCCCCACAGGAGTGGCAGCAGCAGTTGACCGGGCCCTTCCTCGCTGCCACCACCATGGCTACTCGTTCTCTTCAGGAGACAGGCTCAGGCCTGTCCCTGCCTGCTTGCCTCCTTCGGCCAGTGGCCTCTGTAGCTCCGAGCAACGGTTGACTGGTCCCTTCCTCGCTGCTGCCGCCATGGCCACTCATTCCCCTTAGGCTACTGACAGGCCCAGGCCTGTCCCCCACCCTTCTTTCTCTCTCTCCTCCACTCACTCTCCTCCTCTGTCTTTCTTCCCCTCCCTTCTCTCTCTCTCTCTCTCTCTCTTCCTTCCTAACAGATCTCATTCATCTTGTTTCCTCATCTAATTCACACAGTGGCAGCCTCCTTCTCCTGAAGGGGCTCTTTCCTCACTCACAACCCCTCTCTTTGCAGAACCCTGCTCACTGTCCTTAGGTAGATAGATTCTTCTCTCCTCTACAATCTTCCTGCCAGTAACAGCTGCATTCCAGCTGACCTTAACCACCACAGGCTCCTCTTTCCTACCTGCATATGGAATTCCCACTGCCCAATCACCACAGTGCTCCTGCTCTGTTACCTCTGATAGGTAATGTACTGTGTTTGCGGGGCTTGCCACGGACCACCTAAGCCGGGTGTGTGTGTGTGTGTATACACACACACACACACTCTCTCTCTCTCTCTCTCTCTCTCTCACACACACACACACACACACACACACACACACACACACACACACACAAGCTTAACCCACGCAGAGCTTCTGTGTGCTAGTACTTGATTGCTACTCCACCCCCTGCCACAGCTCCCCTCGCTTCAGAGATCTCTCCATCTTCACCTGAGCCACACTCCTGTTCGTCCTCCATCCTGTTGCTTTCATCCTCTCACCCTTCTTGGTCACTCCTCCATCCCTTTACTCCACCCCCCCCTTATCCCTCTTGGTTGAGGCTGCAGCATTGTCTATTGGCCAAGCTGCAGCCCCTATCTCCAGAGAGCTCCCCACCCTCACCCGGGGCCCGCTCCTGCTCCTCCCTACAGGAGCACCAGCGGTTGACTGGTCCCTTCCTTGCTGCTGCCATGGCCACTCATTCCCCTCAGGCTGCTGACAGGCTTCGGCCTGTCCCTCACCCTTCGTTCTTTCTCTCTTCCCCTCCCTTTCTCTTTCTTTCTCCTCCACTCACTATTTCCCTCTGTCTTGCTTCCCCTCCTTTTTCTCTCTCTTTCTCTCTCTCTCTCCCTTCCTGAGTTAACAGATCCTGTTCATCTTGTTTCCTCATCTGATTCACACAATGAATTCTCCTGAAGGGGCTCTTTCCTCCCTCACAACCCCTCTCTTCGTAGACCCCTGCCCACTATATCTATATCCTTCTCCGCTACAATCAAGAACATCTTCCGACCAGTAACAGTTGCATTCCAACTGTTCTTAACCATCACAGGCTCCTCCTCCCTATCTACATATGGAATCCCCACTGCCCAGTCACCATGGTGCTTCTGCACTCACAGGCTCCTCTCTATCTACATATGGAGGTTTTGACCTTCAAAGCCTTGCGGGGTTTGGCGCCTGTCTACCTACAGACCCACCTCTCCCATCCAGTTACATCCTGTCCGGTCAGATCAGCTCAGATGGCCCTTTTGTTGGTTCCTGATTTCTGAGAGGTTCGGGGTGCTAGGACCCGTGAAAGGGCCTTTTCGGTTGCTGCCCCACTTCTCTGGAACTCCCTTCCCCTTCAGATTCGTTTAGCCCCTTCCTTACTAATTTTTAAATCTCTATTGAAGACTTTTCTTTTTTGCAAGGCTTTTGCCCTGTAGTTTACCTGTTTGGTTTTTTCCTATTTTGTTAGTTTTTAATTTAGAATGTAATTTTAATGTTGTCCTGCTTTGCATGTTTTTGTACACCGCTCGGAGTCTTCGGAGTGGGTGGTATATTAAATGTTTCTAATAAATAAATAAATATGGATCCTCACTGCCCAATCAGGTGCTTCTGCTTGCGAACTCTCGCGAGAGCTGCCACACACAGGATTAGCCACAGGTATGCATTAGATAATTCATATGTATGCATTAGATAATTCATATATATATAAATAAATGAGAGATATACTAGTTGGCCCAGATACAGAGCATCTGTGCCTGTAGTTCTCCCCTTCCCCTTCCCTTCCCCCCGGCTCTCTTTCCGTTCTCAGTGCTCCTGGCTGCCACCACTTTCTCCCCCCCCCCCACCGCTGCTGTTTTCTTCCCCCCCATCTGCCCGCATGCCTGTCCTTCCGCTTTCTTCTGCCCCTCCTGGCAGCTCACTCACGAACTCGCGCAAAAGCTGGCACACGTGGGATTAGTGACGGGTACGTCCTAGAGTGTGTGTGTGTATATATGTGTGTGTGTGTATATATATATACACAAAATACACACACACACACACACACACACACACACACACACACTGAATGTCATGTAGCACAGTACATTACGTTAGTACTTTGAGGTTGAGGGCAGATCTTTCAGACCAGTAGTATTGTTGCACATGTAGTTCTGTCTCTGGATGACCGTCAGTTCATTTACCAATTTTCTGATTTAGAAACTCAGATAGTTAAATCTTAATCAGTTGTAACATGCATTAATGGTAAATCTTTAGAAAGAAAAAAAAAACATATTGTACTTGGACAATATGGCATCTTAATTGGAGTAAGCCCCAGGTGAGTGCTGGACTCTTGCTGGGAGTGCAGACTGTGGTCCCAGACAATTTGCACTGAGTGCTGCAGCGTGGAGCTCAGGAGGCCAAGATGACACACCCTGGCCTCCAGATATCCCACAGTGCACCGTGAGACACATGCAATGCATTGAGAGATTTCTCCAGGATATGGGAGCTCTAGGCACCGATCTCCGTATTCACTGTGGCTGAACATAGCCCCAGTGAACACACGATCCTGGAGCTTGGGTTAAAGGCTTGCTTGAGAGCCCTTAACCTAGAAGAGCAGCATTTGAAAGCGGGCTAAGTGGTGCTGCCCTGCTGGGATTGGGCCCTATCACTATGGTTCTCATGTGCAGCCTAACCCAGACTGGGCTTCCCTAGCCTGGTTTAGGGTGCGCTTGAGAATAGCCTCACTGAGTCACTGGTGGTTTAAAAGTGCATTTTTATAACATTTTCCAGGTGTGAGAACTGTACCTGTTTTGACGCAGACTAATGAGTGTTTCTCCTCCTTGTGGACAAGGAAATGTGATGCAGGCACTACAATACACTTGTGGAATGTTTAGGTGTACAGGCCATGATTAACAGAAAGCTTGCTGCCTTGTACAGTGGCCAGGTGGGGGTGCATTGGGAAACAAATGTAATTAAATCTTCTGCCAGTTGAATGCGTGAACGGATTGATATAATATAGGATGCTGCGTATCTTAAAAGTTACTGAGTTCAAGGACTTTCTTCTGTTTTATGAAGGATTTGCAGTTTGGAAAATGTGTGAAGCTTTTCACTCAACTGACCACTGTCTTGAACAGGGCTGCTCAACTTCAACCCTCCTGCAGATGGTGGCCTACAACTTGCATAATACCTGGCTATGGACCATTGAGGCTGGGTATTATGGGATTTGTAGTCTAAAAACCCTGGACGGCCGAAGTTGAGCAGCCCTGGTCTTGAGGCTTTGCTTGTGTGGAAAGATTTCTGACAGAGTTGCTTTTCTTCTAGGAGTATAATTGACTGAATAATAGAAAACACAGGTAGGGATATCTTGTACCTTGCCTCAAGCATAATTTTTGAATATTTGTCAAATGGGTAGTATGTTGCTGAACTCTATGTGCTATTAGTATCAGTTTCTGTGGGAACAATATGTTGCTGATCTGAAATGAATGGCATGGCTATCCTAATGTGATGTTATAACTTGCTATGTGTGTTGGGTGTAGTAGAATTCAAGAAGAGGTAAAATGTTATTGTATAAACTGGTATGGGATTTTTTTGTTGTTGTTGTTGAAAAGGCTGCTCTTAAACTGGCCTAAACTTGGTGGAAACAGGTAGTTCCCAATCAAAGTGCAAGCTGTAACATTTTGTAGTGTTGACTTTGTATTATGAAATCACAGTTATTTATAGTAATAGAAATTTTATTTATTTATCATATTTCTATGCTGCCTGATATGTACATCTATAGGTGGTATACAAAATTTAAAATATTTAGAAGTCACACATTAAAATATATGACAATAAAAACAATAGAATAAAATAGTTATTAAAACAAGTTGTTAAAATTATTAAAAATTAATTCAAATTAAAAGCCTGTGAAAACAGGAGAGTCTTGAGGTTCTTTCTGAAAACAAACAGAGAAGGAGATGTTCTTATTTCAGTAGGGAGCACATTTGACTTCCCTGGGGCAACCACAGAGAAAGCCTGGTCCTGGGTTGCCACCAAACGAGCTGGTGGCATCCGTAATTGGGCCTCTCCAGAAGATTGTAACAGGTGGCAGGGTTCATGACAAAGGAGGCACACGCTCAAACAGCCTGGACCTAAGCCGTTTAGGGCTTTATAGGTAAGAACCAGCACTTTGTATTTCATCCGGAATCATTGGCAACCAGTGCAGGTCTTTCAAAACCGGTGTTAAGTGGGTCCCTTCATGTTGCCCCAGAGACCAATCTGGCTGCTACATTCTATACCAATTGTAGTTTCTGGACTATGTACAAAGGCAGCCCCACATAGAGCACATTACAGTAGTCAAGCCTGGAGGTTACCAGCATATGTACCACTGTTTTAAGGTCACTCACCTCTAGATATGGATGTACGTAAGAACAGCCCTGCTGTATCAGACCCAAGGCCCCTCTAGTACAGCATCCTGTTTCACACAGTGGCCCACCAGATGCCTCTGGAAGCCACAGGCAGGAGTTGAGGGCATGCCCTCTCTCCTGCTGTTACTCCCCTGCTACTGGTACTCAGAGGCATCCTGACTTTGAGGCTGGAGGTGGCCTATAGTCCTCCAGATAGTAGCTATTGATAGACCTCTCCTCCATGAAGTTATCCAAACCCTTCTTAAAGCCATCCAGGTTGTTGGCTGTCACCACATCTTGTGGCTGAGAATTCCACAAGTTGATTATGCGTAGTGTGAAAAAGTATTTCCGTTTGTTGGTCCTAATTTTCCCGGCAATCAATTTCATGGGATGACCCCTGGTTCTAGTGTTTTGTGAGAGGGAGAAGCATTTCTCTCTATCCACTTTCTCCACATCATGCATGATTTTATAGACCTCTATCAAGTCTCCCTGAAGTCGCCTTTTTTCTAAACTAAATAGCCCCAGGTGTTGTAGCCTTGCCTCATAAGAAAGGTGATCTAGGCCCCTGATCATCTTGGTTGCCATCCTCTGCACCTCTTCCGGTTCTATAATTTCCCTTTTTAGATGTGGTGACCAGAATTGTACGCAGTACTCCAAGTGTGGTCGCACCACCGTTTTATATCAGGGCATTATAATATTAGCCGTTTTATTTTCAGTCCCCTTCCTAATGATCCCTAACATGGAATTGGCCTTGTTCACGGCTGCCACACATTGAGTCGACACTTTCAACTAGCTGTCCACCATGGTCCCAAGATCCCTCTCCTGGTCAGTCACTGGCAGCTCAGATCCCATCAACGTATACTTGAAGTTGGGGTTTTTCATCCCAATGTGCATCACCTTACACTTGCCAACATTGAACCACATTTGCCACTTTGTCGCTCTCTCCCCCAGTTTGGAGAGATCCCTTTGGATCTCCTCACAATCCGTTTTGGATTTCTCTACCCAAAATGGTATGGTATCATCTGCAAATTTGGCCACGTCACTCCTTACCCCTGCTTCTAGGTCATTTATGAATAAATTAAAAAGCACCGGTCCCAATACAGATCCCTGGGGACCCCACTTCTTACTTCCCTCCATTGTGAAAACTCTCCATTTATACCTACCCTCTATTTGCTATCTTTCAACCTGTTAGTAATCCACACATGTACTTGTCCCCTTATCCCATGACCGCTAAGTTTCCTCAGGAGTCTTTGATGAGGAACTTTGTCAGAAGCTTTTTGGAAGTCCAGGTATGCTATGTCAACTGGACCACCTAGATCCACACACTTGTTGACACTCTCAAAGAACTCCAAAAGTTGCTTTGTGGGGCAAGATTTACCTTTGCGGAAGCCATGCTGGTTCACTCCCAGCAGGGCCTGTTGTTCTATGTGCTTTACAATTTTATCCTTGAGGATGCTTTCCATCAATTTGCCAGGAATGGGTGTTAGGCTAACCATCCTGTAATTTCCCGGATCGCCCCTGGATCCCTTTTTGAAAATCGGTGTTACATTTGCTACTTTCCAGTCCTCTGGTACAGAGCCTGATTGCAGGGATAAGTTATATATTTTAGCAAGGAGGTCAGCAGTTTCGCATTTGAGTTCTTTGAGGACTTTTGGATGGATGCCATCCGGCCCTGGTGATTTGTCAGTTTTCCATTTTCCCAGACAGTTTAGAACATCATCTCTTGTCATTTCTATCTGACTCAGTTCTTTAGTCTCCATCCCTAAGGCTGGATACATAGCTGATGTATCAGCCAAAGCTGATAAAAAGTGCTTCTGGCTTTGCCTCAACCTGAGAAACCAGGGAGAGTTTTGGTCCAGGAGCACTCCCAAGATACTTACATGATCTTTCAGGGGGAGTGAAATCCCACCCAGAACAGGCAGATCTAAACCATCTCTCAGGTCCCCTCCCCCTCCACCCCCACAGTCTTATTTGGATTCAACTTCAGTTAGTTATCCCTCATACAGCCCATTACTGTCTCCAGGCAGGCATTTAGGGAAGATATGCCATTTCCTGATGAGGTCGACATGGAGAAATAAATCTGGGTATCATCAGCATATTGATAACACCCAGCACCAAACCTCCTGATGATCTCTCCCAGGGGTTTCATGTAGATGTTAAAAAAAATTGGAGACAGTATGGAGCCTTGTGGAACTCCACACTTGAGCTCTTGCTTAGCAAAATATCAGTCTCCAAGCCACATCATCTGGAATCTGCCAGAGAGGTAGGAGCGGAACCACTGTAAAACAGCACCACCCGATCCCTCCTCCCTCATGTGTTCCAGAAGGATAACTTGGTTGATGGTATCGAAAGCCGTAGAGAGTTCCAAAAGGATCAATAGAGTCATACTCTCTGTCTATGACAGCTGGAGATCATCCATCAGACTGACCAACGCAGTCTCAACCCCTTAGCCCACACAAAAGCCAGTTTGAAATGGGTTTAGATAATCTGCATCATCCAAAACTGTCTGGAACTGAAAGGCCACCACCCGCTCAACCACCTTGCCCAACCATGGAATATTGGAAACAGGTCTGTAATCCGCTAACTCTGAGCTATTAGCTATTTAATAGTTAGCAGACTGACAGTGTTGTTTGAATATTGGTATCAATCAAGTTAGGAATACAAATCTCACAAGAAATATTTGAGGAGTGTTAATGTATATTGAAGTTGCTGTTTTAATGGAATAGAATCCCGCCACTTCAATACAGAGTGACCACTTGCCAATAGTATGAATGTGATTTTTCTCTGGGATGTTAAAGTAAAGTAGGCCACGTATTATTGAGACTGAGATATTCTTCCTTGGCTGCAAAATGTGTGTATTTACAAATGTATTCATTCTCTGTCTGTCTGTCTGTTTCTCTCTCTCTCTCTGTGGGATGCTTAACATGGCTTTTAGAACATCATTTGTTTTTCGAAAAAAACAAATCTACTCTCTCCTGACACACTGTGTTGTTCTAAAGAACTCTAGGAGACCCAGGTAGATGTACAAATGCTTCAGTTCTGAGCAGGATCTAGTCAGCCTGATAATTCTAGGGAATGGAAACCTTTATTTAATAGCCAAGTAAACAGAAACCAAATATACTGATGTCTATATTTGTGGCATGAAAGAGAAAATTCTGATATCGCCAGCTGTCAAATAAGTATCTGATCATACTGCTGCGAACCTAAGCTGAATGCTAGGGGTGTGTGTACATATGCATTTTCATTACTCGATGATTGAAACACCATGGTCACTTGCATGTGTAGATTATCCATCAGGGATCAAGCGCTACACATGTAATTTATCACTTCAGACACTGTTCTCAGTGGATTCAGTTCAATCTATTCATTGTTGAGGAATAGTGATCTATCTATATGCACACATGCTTGTGAATCATCACTAAGAAAAGCATCCAGACTACTTTAGTTATGACTAATCACCAGTGAAAGCAATGAGAAAAGTTGGTCATGACTAACTTAGTCAGTATGCTTCCCTGAGTAGAGTTGAATTCAGAGTTGTAGAGTTCAGAGTTGTGTTCCTTGCAGAATCGGTCCAATTTCAAGCTGCCTTACTATATGGTAAGTGCAGTGTGTACTCAGAACATACAGATTCTAAGACTTTAAAATTAATTATCTTCTGCAAGTCAATGCAGAAATGCTATACTTTAATTGGCATGCAACCTGAACTCATGATTTGAATGTGTGGGCTACTGTTAAAGCCCATGAATCTCACTGGCCATAAAACCTAATACTTACATGGATTGTTTTAACACCTTTTAAATGGGTTTTAGAAAACTGATGGATTTGGAAGCAATCCCTGTCTCTTCCCTTCTGTATTATGTCTACTGAATTGTAAGCCATCATTTTAAACTATTAACCGCCTTGAATGCAATGGCAGAAAGGTGGTATACATGTGTCAAACATAAATAATAAAGCAGCATGTTTAGCAATCATGGGCTGGCAGAAAAGAAACGGGGAATCAAAGGAGACTTTTATTGTATGTCAGTTATGGTGGTAATGTCAATTATAGTGATACATGTGCTTCAATGAATGATTATTATTTACATTTTATATCCCGCTCTTCCTCCAAGGAGCCCAGAGTGATGTAAGTTTCTCCTCACAACAAACAACCCTGTGAAGTAGGTTAGGCTGAGAGAGAAGTGACTGACCCAGAGTCACCCAGCAAGTATTATGGCTGAATGGGGATTTGAACTCGTGTCTCCCCAGTCCTAGTCCAGCACTCTTAACCACTCCATTCTAGAACTATGCCATTCTAGGTTCAAAGCCAGAATTCGATCTTGCCTTCCAAAGAATCAGTAGGGCAGTCCTCTTTGTACTGCGGAAAAATTGCTACAGAGCATGGGTGGGCAGATGATAGACTAGAATCTACTGGTAGGTTTCTGGGTGATTGGTTGGCAAGAGTTTGACTCCCAGTAGATTTGCAATAGCAACAAGAAAAGTGCCTCCCCCATTAGGCTGCTGAAAAGGGGTGCATGTGTGTGGGGATATTGGAGGAAAACCACGAATGGATTTTTGGGTGCCAGAACTGCAAGTTCATTTTCCTGGCTGAGCTCTAAACATTACTCAAAGGTAATGTTCCTTAATTCTAGGTATATTTCTACCCTCGGAACAATTATGTAGATCATGTTTACAAGTAGTAAAATATCAAAGTAGATCTTGCAAACTCGGAGTCTGCCCACCCCGACTATCTAGAAGTACAAATGTGTTGGACATTGTAGGCTTTGCCTCAGAAAGCTTTCCCCCTTGTAGATCATTGTGCCTGAGTTGCTTTTTTCTGAATATGGTTTTGAGTGTTCCCTAAGTGGAAGGCAAAATCATTTTTGTTGGTACGCAAACAGGTTCAGCTTGTAGGATTAAATAAATTCATGTTAAGTTTAGGTTGTTCCATATAATGTGGTTTCTGAAGAAAATTGTCATACATCACAGCAATGATGTCCTGTCCAATAGATAAATCAGACTGTAAAAACAGTTGGGTATATCTTTGTCTAATTCTCATCACCATTAACTTCTAAATACTTGTGAACAGTTCCTAGAATAACTTTACTATTTGAAAAACTACACTTCCTGTGTAAAATACAATATGTGAGGTGTTGCTCCTTTTGGGAAACTTATGTTTTATTCTGGTGGAATGTGGCTACTGCCTTCCATGGAAGACGCATGGACAGTCACTTTATTGCTGCAGCACCCTCTACCCAGACTTAAAGGAGCAGCTTTCCTCCTTTAGATGGTTTTCCTAGCTCTAAAGATGAACAGATGGAACTGGGCTAGCACCACAGCATCTTTTCTGACAGTAGAAAAAGCATTGTGATAATGGAGGGAGGCAGTGTTCTCTCTAATTCTTTTCATCTGTGTGTGGAATGAGTTTTGTTTTGGGTGGCAGTATCAAGGCAGTGTGTGCACACGTATATTCAGAGTGGGGCCTTCCTGATTCAACCTGAGTGGGCTCTAAAATTAACTGAGTGGACAACAAAAAGCTTGTGAGTGTGTGCATGTACGCATGCCCGGAACACTGGAGGGAGGAATGGATAGGTGTATGAGGGAGAGAGGAATGAGTGGTGTGTCAGTCAGTCAGTCAGGCAAATTCTTATACTAAAGGCTCAACAAATAATGGATAATACAAAACATAACGAGCATACACAACCTGGAATACTGACAGGTAGAATGTCTGCTGAGGAAGGGGATTGTAGCTGAAATAATGTGAAGAGTGTGCTCATGGAGTCGTAAGCTGTAGCACTTCTTATTGGTATGCAATTTAGGTTACTGCTTGCTTTGGTACCTAACTATAATGTTGGTGCTTTAAGTATTCACTTGCAGCACTTTAAAGGAAGAAAAGAAACCCAGCTCTTACTGATTTACAGTATCTTTCTCCAGTCTGATCATTAGCAATTAACTTTGAGGAGGTCAATGACTGAGTGTGGTGGAAGGGGCAGTGATAGTTATGACACTATTCTTTCTAATAGCTATTCTCTTGATGTGAATGAAGGGCTGCTCAGTTAGCCTAGTGGAGTGCTGAACATCCACGTTTGTATGTGTGGCTACCCCAAAGCAGAGTTGGCACCAAAGTAATTGAAACAAATGGTTTTCATGTAAACAGGCAGCCCACCTACTGGCTTGTTTATTTTCAGCAACAGTTAAGTGGGAGTGGCCTAGTATGATTATTCTTAATGGCTGCACTTGTATCTATTGTGTTAGTGTAATGTTCCCTTGTTGAGCTCTGTGAGGGCAAGGAGCTCAGACACTGAATTGCTCCTATTTATATTATGGAACAACTGCATCTAAGTCTTTTGACTAAACCTGGACCAAATACTCGGTTTCTTAGTCTGAAAGACTAAGTGTTGGTTTGGTCAGGATCTTCTGATCCACTGATAAGCAGTGTTCCTTGTAACAAGAATTCCCATATGTTGACTGCAACTCTCATAATCCACAGCCAAAGATCATTGCAGCTAGGGATGATGAGAATTATAGTCTACAACATCTGGGAATCCCTGATACAAGGAACACAACTGTCAAGCTGCTTGGAAACATTCTTCATTTGAAGACATAGCTAATTCTTCTAAGAGTTAACTGTCAAATTATATGTTACTTTAAACTCATGACTGGGACTATTAAATACTCAGCTGGGAATGCCATGGATCAGTACTGTGATCTTGCAAGAGATAGGGAAGACCTTTACCTGTGCTACCAGTCCTGATCTGTATTAGCGTCGCCGCACACTATTTACCCTCAGAAAAACCTTCCATTGGTGCCAATAATAAACCTATTATAGTTTAATGGCTGGGTCTGGGGACTGCAACAAGCTTTTAATTGCGCACTTCAGTGGGCTCTGCTTAATGGTTACACATTTCCTTAAACAAAAAATTCTGTTGATGGCATGACTTGCATTCTGGTCTCGAAATGAGATTGGGCCAGACAGGCATTCCAGTAGTTGGAGTTCATGCTGCCAGTACTGTAATGCCCTCATACAAATCTGTGCTGTGGCAGCACTTAAAATACTGTGTAGAGTTCTGGTCATCACAAAGGTTATTGGAGGGTTGGAACTTATACAGAAAATGGCATGCGAAATGATTAGGGAGCTGGACTACCTTCCCTACGAGGAAGTCTGTGACAACTGGGGCTTTTTAGACTGAGGTTGAGGGGAATGTGACAACTATATTAAGTGTATAAAACTAAACACGTTTTGAAGAACCTGCAGATAGAAAAGTTCTCCTTCTCTGTAACTTTAGAACCTAGGGTCACCCAATGAAAGTGTTTGCAGGATATCCAGAAAACACTTCATCCTACATCATAAATTAAATTATGGAATTTGCTGCCACAAGATGTACTGGGGCTGTAGATTTAAAGAAAGATTAGATAATTAATGAAGGATAAGTGTATCAGTGGCTATTGGCCATGATAGCTCTTGATTCAGCAACATTTGAAGAGGGCCATTGGTTGCATGTTCTGTTTGTGGTCTTTTCAGAGGCATCTAGTTATCTGCTCTGGGGAAATAGGAAGTTGTATGAATGCATGTTTATGAATTTTCAAGGTATTAGTCTAGTTTGGTCAGACTATCACTTCATAGTTTATCATTCAGCAAGGCCATCTGCTTTGAAGAAACTAGATACTATCCACCATTAGGGTCTAAGGTTTTGCATTGAAGCATATCGGAGCCCTCCTCTGCAATAAGAATTTGAACTGTGGCTGAGCATAGCCATGTGCAATTTTCTCTTCAAGATGTGTCTAGAATTAGTTTCTGGTTGCAATTCGGGGTGATGGTTTTGAACTATACGCTCCAATATGACTTCATACTGCCCAGAGACGTAAGTTTTGGGTGGTATAAAAATATGTTAAATAAATAAATACCAGGGACCACCTATTCTGATATGACCTGCCTGCTCTCTAAGATCTTTTCTCTGTGCCAATGCCTTCAGATATAAGGTGGGTGATGACTGGAGATAGAGTCATCTGTAAATACTCAGAGGCACTCTGCTGGTACCTGTTTATTGGGTGTCTGATGTTAGGTGAAGATTATATGAATGTATTGAGCTTTTAATGCTGGTGGTTTTGCTGCTTTTATTCTGACATAATCCAAATCACAATATAAAAATAAAATACAAAACACTTTCACAGAATAAAAACAATTAAACAGCTTAATTAGTTTTAAATTAAAAGCTTGAGAACAGGTATGTCTAGGATTGATGATAATTGATTTTTAAAAATAAAATTTTTTTGGATCTTTTTTATCATTTTTAAATTTTGAATTGATTTTTAAAAAACAAAAACAAAAAACAGTCTGTGAATATAAGGCAAGCTCAGGCGTTTCAATAATCCTTACCTGCATTTGTATTGTGAACAGAATGGTGAAAAACATATTCATTTTAAATACCTTGCAAAGATAGTAACCACAAATTTAAACAGCTTTTCATGAGCTGCCTTCAAATATTTAAAATATAATTGTGAAGCTTCTGTTTATGAGCCTGTTTCAATTCTATATCCTCCTGTCTTTCAATACTAAAAGCATCACTAGCCATAGGCTCTTCTAATTCAGAACAGAACATGAGTTTATGTTCAACTGAAGTCCTGAACTATATGACATGTAGCTAGCTAGGAACTGTCAAAACATTACTCCCCCAGCCCCCACATACCCCTGTGTGTGTGGCGACCACAGAGCCCTGTGGTTGTCTTTGGTAGAATACAGGAGGGGTTTACCATTGCCATCTCCTGCACAGTATGAGATGTCTTTCAGCATCTTCCTATATCGTTGCTGCTTGATATACGTGTTTCCCATAGTCTGGGAAACATACTATTGGGGATTCGAACTGGCAACCTCTGGCTTGCTAGTCAAGTCATTTCCCCGTTAGGTGATGTGACATTCATTAATTCAGGAGCAGTAGACACAGATACTATGAAATCACTGTCCAGAACCTTCAGAGGAGTTTAGCAGCAACTGCTGAAGTCTGACTTTTAAACAAGCATGTTGACCAAAGATTTATTCCAATCTCAAATCCCATACTCAAAACAGTGTAAGTGAAATCCAGTGTGCTGATTGTTTACATCCATTGATATAAATGTAACCTTTTGACTACTGTGTTTACCCCAAAGGAAGAGGACTCTGAATTTAAGACACACATCTACCCACCTCTAAATTTCTAATATCAAAGAACAGGGGGAGAATCTAGTTTTGGATTCAGATAAACGGGGTGTGTGTATAAGCACTGTGAGAATAAACAGCTACAGCCATCTATGCTGAAACAGACATGTTCACTCAAATTATGGCATTAAGGGTGGTGGTGCAACTCCGATTTTGTTGCGGTGGAACAAAAATGTATTAGACAATCTATGTAGGTCTGTCACAGTCATCAGTAATACAAAGTTAAACCCCTTATCCTTGCTGCAGCTATTTATACAGTAATATAAATGGCAATTGTGAAGCATTTCCACCAATCAACACTTCAGATGCAAATGCTGGCTCTACCTATAGTTGTCATGCCTTACATATTTCTAGTTACAATTTACTATTTTTCTAAAAATATAGCTTGATAGGTGCAAATTCATTCAAAAAGAAATCAGTTGAACACAATTGTAGATGAAATATGTACAAGTGAACAAGCAGCTAGGCTATGAACTATAATTGTGTTGTCTCAGAAACAATGACAATGCTGAAGAACTGAACCAACACTACCACAGCTACCAATCAAGTTAAACAAGAACCAAATCTGTACACCTGCAAGTTGATTACAGGCATACAGCCACATGGACAATCCCCAGGAAATGTTAAATCAAGGCCTAGGAAACCTGAACAATAATAATAATGGTACTATGATATAGCATTATAAGCCTATCTTCAAAAGCTACGTAAGATAATTCATTGGATACTGTTTTAATAAGCGCTCTGTAGCTTCTCTGCTGGCCAAGAATTACTTGATTTCTATAATTTTCCACTACTTCTGTCATTCAAATTCTGAGTTCAAGGCAGCATGCCATGATGTCTCAGTGTCGCCCTCAGACAAAAGAAAGAATCTGAGAGAGAGAGAGAGCAATATTGAATACTCCAATGCATTTGCCACTTATGTAGCTCTAAGACATATTACCTCTTAACAGCAACAGACTGGTGACAGTGCCTTCCCCACTGGACTCCCAGAGGGGGAGGGAATCCTGCTTACCACTACTCTTCCCTTCTTGTAGAGTCATCTGCTAGCAGAACCAATCCTGATGCCCAGCAGAACACACAGCAGCACTGAGGTTAGATCAGGATGTTTTTTAAAAAAATAAATCTGACAAGGGTTACATTATTGAGCAACTGTTACTAGAAACATTTGCTTCCATGGCTTGCAGAATATCATTTGTCATGCAGTCATCTACTGCAAAAGAAGAACCACCACTACGTATTGGTTATCTATGTGGTGGGTGTAGTGAGTCTTTAGAAAACTCCATTCTACAGTGGTGGCTAGTGCAGGCATAAGTAGCTTTAAGTTTTTCTCATCTCATACACAGATCTGGTTAATTTCAAAATGAAACATTGTTCAATCACTGGGAAGTTTTATCTTTGAGTCTGTAGCAATTTAATGTTAATTACTAAGGTACTTACGTTAACACCTGCAACATCTTGGAGACTAACTTTAATCTTTTCATACATTCTGCAATCATCTTTCACTTGCCTAGCAGAGACATAAGAATTGCTTTTCTGGATCAGACAAAAGCCTTTCTAGCACCAACAGTAGCTAATCAGATGCACCTGCAAGCTGATGAAGGCCAACAGGGGACAGCCATCACTATCTTACTCTACTCTACTGTCATCCATTCATACAATAAGTGACCAAAAAGCTTTCTTAGAAGACTGGATTCATAAGTTCTGGAAAACAGTGCTAATGTCAACATATCCCTGCAAAGAAATATTTAATTTGCAGAATGCATAGCTATGTGTAAAACTAACACTGACTCAAATATATGTTAAGCAGTAACCACAAACTAGAAAATTCAAACCAAAAAAACTGAAAGTAGTAGTTGTGCAGGGTTTTTAACAAATGATAGATCCAAAGTCTAATGTTGAGAAATCTCTCTTCACCCTTGCTAGTAAGTACTTAAATCTATCAGAATACCACAGCTTCCAAGTGATAAACATCCTCAAAAATCCACAGGGAACGTTAACTGATGATTAAATATTGCGGCATTGAACTAGTTAGCAGACCTCTTGATTGCGAAAGCAAAACCCATGAAAATGACAGCTCCTCACTAACAGTCAATGGAATTTACAGTTGTAGGAAAGTAACAGTAGTCGGGATTCAAAAAGGTTCATCCAGACTTTAAAGGAGAGCATGTGAAAACAAGTGTGGCACAAGAGTGTCTTACTGGGAACTAGACTCTCTGTTTCAGTTCCTAGAAAAGTGAAAGTCGTAAATGTACTCCTACAGATGATCGCGAATAGCACATGACCGCCTTGGAGAACAGGAGAGTACAATAAAATACATGTTTATTGATAGACTAGGGTTTCCAATTTGCACTGTCAGTCTGAACTTAGAACCAGGTAAATTGAGTGAACGCATGTGATATTTTGTATTGCAGTTCATTAGGGATAGATTCTCTCTGGCAAAAGGCACACACTTTCCTCAATAGAGTAAAAATTAATTTACTGCACATCTGAAATTAAATTTCCAGCTAGAGTTGATGGACTAAACCACATTTAAAGGATCTCACACCACCTCATAAACAGCTTGAGTGAAGGCATTCTTAGGCAGTTAGTAGAAGTTTCAGATTTTAATTTATACACACCTGAAACTTTATTGGTTGCTTCTAACAGTGTGTGTGTTTGCATATGTACACACACATCTTCTGTGGATACTTTTTCACCATGTCCAGTCCAAAAATGTAGACAAGATTCTTAGGGAAGTACACCCTACCACATATGCTCTTGATTCTTGTCCGTCTTAGCTTGTTCAAGCTGCCAGGACACAACTAAGTGAGAGGTAAATGTTTTGTTGAGGGAGAGTGAGATCCTGGCAGATCTTAAGGAAGCTGCTGTGAAACTGTCTGAAAGAAACACTGAACCATCTGATCTCTGCAACCACTGCCCTACCTTAAATTAATATTATTGGGGCAAGGAACTTGAGAACATAGTGGTGTGCCAACTTCAGGTTTTCTTGGATGAAAAGGGTTATCTGACTTCTAGCTCTTAGAGAATACTGAATCATTTGGTAGTAGTACATCTCACTAACCATCAACACATTTTGTTTTCCATTTAGTGCAGTTGGCATAAAAATGAAATGCTCACAGCATAAATGGTCCTAGTAACTCTTCAGCTGCTAATTGATTTATTATTGTCTGACTTCAAATGTGTAGAAGAGAGCCTGTTTTTATTTTTTGTGAGAAGAGAGCACATAAGGTTAAATACAGTAAAGCATTCCACTACACATTTGGGAGAGAAGCTCATAAGAAATTCAAGCAATTGTGGAAAGTTAGGTCATGATCATCTCTGCTTATAGTTACTTGGATTCAACCCTCCCCCCCCATACACACTCACTATGCTTAGGGACGATGGACTTCAGAGAAGGGGAAATTGACAAAAACAGCCCCTTCTCCTACTCACAACAGCACAACAGTAGCCTTGAACTCACACTGCTGCATGTGCTAGTCTGGATGTTAGCCAATGAATTTTTAGAAATTGACAGTTTCCCAAGGAAAAATAAAGTATGTGATGCATTTGTCAGGTGTTTCAGACTCCCAAGATGGCCATAGTGGAGGTTAGACATGCATGAACTATTGATTTTCAACTGTTATCTACAAAAAGTGGCAACTTCCATCAGTTTGCACATTTTTAAATTTTAATCTTTGTGCCTGCTCTGAGACTTGATATTTTTGGAGAAAATACTCTATGGAGTAAAGAACTCTGTACAGCTTCAACAGAAAGAATAAATAAGAGGTTCCAGTAGTAATGACTGAAGATCAGGATGTCGTGAGGAAAAGTCCAAGAGCTTGTATATCAAATGTTGAGCAGTACAGTGTTGTTGTTTTTAAAGAGTGGCTCATTATTCAGATGCACACAGAGTAGTGAGGCTAATACCCAGTTTTGATTGCAGGAGTAATGCAAATTGTGGAAAATACAAAACAAAGAAATTACGCTTTTAAAAAGCAAGCTTGTGTTAGTGCTTCACCAACTTTAAAAGTCAAGTTCTGAATTAACTTTATCTCATGTTACAAGTAGTTGTAGGAGGGCTGATGTTTAAAGCAGGAATTGTGGTTTCATAAACCATTGTTCGTTGTCAAGATCTTTACATGTAGCATGACACATAGAGCACAGATCTATCCAACCCCAGCACAGCATGCCTCCAATGGCAGCTGCAGTTGTCTACCTTGTGTTTCTTTTTAGTTTGTGAGCCTTTTGGGGACATGGAACTATTTTATTGCTTTTTCTATGTAAACTGCTTTGGAAACTTCTGTTGAAAAGCATATTTAAGTAGTAGTTGTAAGACTATAATGGGAAATGACAGCAGAACACAGAAGTGAATTGAAGCTGATTTTAGGGTTAGCAATGAATTGTGGGGACATACAGACTTTTCCTAGTCCAGGTACTTAACATAATTCAAGATCTATGAGGTTACACATTTATTCAGCTGGGAACTTGGTTGCTGCATAATTTTTGTTACTTCTGGACCAGTACTGTTCAAAGATACATAATGGTCCCAAAATAAATGAATATGTGAATTTGATGAAGCATTTGCTGCATCACAGTCCATAGTAACTGGGCAAATAAATGGCAAGAACCAAAAGTCTCCCTGGTCCAAAGTAGAGATGGCAACACCATTACTCAAATTTATTCAGCAATACTTAAATTCTGTTTCCTGGAACTAAATGCAAAGGTTGAAATTGAAGAAACACTCTAAAACGTTTTCCCAGCAAGACATGCACACACTGTCCCAATAGAGTGGTCAAGTAGAGATTTAAATAAACTGTAAAGATTAGAGATCCTGCCACCTTTCAGCAAAAGCTGTCTCTCCTAGCCTCCCCCTGGCTGCTTATCTGTTGCTCTACTCTTCCTAATTGCTCTGACATCGAGCACCTGGGTGAACTCTGCCTCATAGGGTGAGTGAGAGTCATTGGTGGTTTTTATTTTTTATTTTTACCACTTTTGGCCCTTACAAAGGAGAGCAACTCTGGGTGCACAGCTGCCAGTGCAGCCCGCCGTGCATTTAGTTCCAGGAAATAGACATGAACCTAGAAAATAACTTATTCAAAATTAATGATTTCATCAGCATGTATTTAGTGGTGGTTATGGGCATGTTTTCTCAACCTCTCACTTTTTCTATGGTGGTAACTACTTTTTGTAATGACCTCTGTTTATTTTGAACTCTCTGTTGTGACACACAAGGGCAGCAGTGCTGCTGGATACGGCCAAGGCCAGCATTCTGCTTTCCACAATAGCTAACTGGATGCCTCTAGAAAGTTGACAGACAGGAGATGAAGACATGTCCCACCCCCACTGTTGCTTGCCTACATCTGGTATCCAGAGGCATACTGCCTCTGAATCTGAAGGCAGCATGTAGTAGCCTTTAATAGACCTGTCACCCATGAATTTGTCTAATCCCCCCTTAAAGCCATCTAAGCTAGTAGCAATTGCTATATGGCAATGAATTCCACTGATTATGTGCTGTGAAGTACGGATTCCCCCCCACCCCCATCCTAAATCTCCTGCCAGTTAGTTTCATTGGATGACCCTTTAGTTTTGCTGTTGAGCACACAAGAAAAGTTTATACTTCCTCCATACCATGCATATTATAAGCCTCAGTCATTTTCTCCCTTAGTTGTCTTTTTTTCTAGTCTAAAGAGCTCTGGAGCTGTAGCCTTTCTTTATAGAGATGCACCTTTTCCACTCTACAATATTCTTTTTGAGATGGAGTAATTGGAACTGTTACTCAGTAGCCTACATCCTGACTAATGAAGCTTGGGTGCTGCTGATGGGTTTGACTAATGCAGCACCAAGACATACAGATGAATTGATGAACCTCTTTCCCCTGAAAATGCTCTGTGCCACTTGAAAATATGTCTGTGAGGGTCTCATAGCCATATTTTTGTGCAGCACAGGCGGCTTCCAGGAGAAAATGAGTCATTGAAATTCACCTCCTTCACAAGTGCTGGTGCTGTGTTAGTCTGGAACTCAGCAGCAACACTAGTGCTTCTCACATTGTGCTTGCCATTTGTTAGGATGTCAACCAGAATCCCAAATGTAGCCGCATCATAGGTTTTTATAATAAAAATGGGTAGCTTTATTTTTGATTCCTTTTCTAATTATTCCTAACATAACATTGACAATTTTCGCATTGCTGGGAGGAAATGCAGTCTCCCAATGGTATTTTAACTTGTGCTTTTCAACTAGTTCACAAAACCGCTTCCTGCCGCTGCATCTAGATAGTGCAAGAAGAGGAGTTGTGCACCCGACCCATGAGACTGGCATGAGGGCCGCCATTTTGACTCCTTAAGCATGTCATGTGTGCAAGCCAATTGGAGCAGGGGAATGCCTGCATAAGCGGTCAGCTCCCTTCTGTTCGCTCTCAGTTTCTCTGGGGGCAAAGCACTCATTCCTCCCACCCCAGTTCAGTGAGGGTTGTCCAGATGCCTTTTAGGGCCAAGTAAGAATTTTCCCCATGTCTGGAGCTCACCAGTATGGGATCAAGTACTGAGCATGCTCAAGACAGGCTGGAAATTCTGATTGTGTAGATTCTCCCACCGCAGGGTGCAGTCCCCAGTGCTGGCCCCCGTTCCAGTCTTGTCTGCTCAAGGCTCGGCCATGTTTAGAGTTAGCTCTGCTGGACTGAAGCTTTCTTTGCCTTTCCTCCCCTTCTGCCTCTGTTTTTTCCATTGTGCAAGGGCAGGAAGGAGCAGCCTAAAGTTATTTTGTTATTTTCTTCAGCAAATTTTCCAAATTATCTTTTTTAGTTGGAATTCAGCTGATTGATCTTTACTTTTGTGTTTGAGATTTTATTTCTTTGCAGCTGGGCATTTCGTGTGCTCATTATGGAAGTCGCACACGCAGAGGAGCTGCTGAAAGGCTCACTATCCGAGGGGTCTGTGGCCCTGGAGTTGGAAGAGGAGAGGCCACAGCCCGCTCTGGGCACTTCGATTAGCTTGGGGATGGCCTTTCCCGCTTCGGCGGCGGCCCCCCCCCCTCTCGCCGTAAAATCCACCAAAGAGGGTGACAGCAGACAGCCTAAGAAGGCTACGAAATTGTAGGAGTTGGTGTGCTTGAGTGAGAGGCTCCTTATTCAGTCAGTTTGCAAGTGCTCACGCCGCACTAAGGAGCCTAAGGCAAAGCAGCAAGGGGGACTGACACCTGGCAGGTGATTCAGCGTCTATCAGCACAGTGCCGGTTATGACAGTGGACGGCGAACCGGCTGTTCCGTGTCCCTCCCCCCCCCCCCCCCCGGTAACCCAGCCCTGCGGAGTGATGGAAAATGCTGTCCTTGTGAACTTTGAAGGGCAGGGGGGACCCCTGCCGGACACTGCCGCACAAGCTTCTTGGGCCGGGAGGCCTCCAGGTACCTCACCCCCTTACCAGCTCGGGGTCCCCCTCTCCTCCCTTCCCTGCAGATGTGGTGGAATGGCTGAAGTCATTTTTCCTTAATGAGTGCCTCCCGTTAATCCCCCAGTCCCAGGGCGGTTTACCGCTGGCGCCTCAACCCCCTGACCTGCTGCCGCTAGCCCTGACTGGCAGCTCCTTGAGGCCACGCTGGCATCCAGCCCTCGACGGGAGACCATCCCGCTGGCGGAGAGGGGCCATTTTGTGCCAAAACTGCCTGCTCCTAGACACAAATGGCAGATGCCTTCCTCTCCTTCTTCTGACTCTGACTCGGGGCCTAGGCTTCCTAAAGCATCAAGGAGGCATGGGGAATTGCCACTGCCTCCAGCTCCATTGGCTCCCCCCTACCCCAGTGGCCTCCTGTTGCTCCTTCTTTGGCCAATCCTGTCCTACCTACTCTGTCCGTGCCCCTCCAGCTCCATGCTTCAGTGTCTGGCCCAGAGCTGCCTACTACCCAGGATAGGGTATCTGATAAGGAAGAAGGTGAGCTGTCTGAGGAGGCTGCTCCTGCCCCCCCCATCAGTTCGCCTTTTCTCTTCCTCTGACTTTGATGTTATTCTGGCAAAGGCTAAGAGGGCCATTAAAGATGTTTTTTCAGCAGAAGTTGTTCCCCCATCTGAGTTAGACCAGGAGGTTTTCCCTCATCTTCGGGTATCTCGGCCTCTGTTCCCTTGCCTACTCTGTTCAGACAAGTGATGCTTGCGGAATGGCAAAACCCCACTTCTTGTAGACCCTTCCTAAGAAGCACTATACCCTGTCATCTGAGGTTTCTGCATTGTTGGCCTCTCCCTGGGTGGACCCTCCTGTTCAAATGGTTTCGGGGTCATTATTGAATATTGAGAGTCAGGAACAACTCAAGTCTACAGAGGACAAGAAGGGTGATGCCTTATTAAAGAAGGCACACGAGGCCTTGACCACGGTAATCAGAGCAGTTACAACTAACTCTATTTTTACTAGGGCCTCAATCCTCTGGGCGAAACAGCTGGCTGCTTTGGTGCCACCAGGTAACTTCAGGTTATGTCAGGGCTTAAATAAGATGGCAGAGGAGGCTGCCTTTATGGCAGACTCCAGCCTTGACTGTGTGCAGCATGCCTCTAGGGCTCTGGCTTCGGGGGTGGTGTTTTGTAGAGCTCTTTGGCTCAAAGGGTGGCAGGTTAACTCGAAGTCAAAAATGGCTTTACAGGCTTCCCCCTATTCAGGCACTAATCTTTTTGGTCCTCCTCTAGCTTCTGTCCTGGTGGAAACCAAGGACAAAAAGAAGGCAATGCCTTCCACCAGAAGGGATTATCGCAGAGGTTTTCGTGGCCAGGGCGCTTCCTTTTGTAATCAAAGAAATCAGTCCCAATACCAGACCTCCTTTTGATTCGGAGACAACAGGCAATCCTCCTTTAAGGGATCCAACAGATTCTAGTGGAGACTGAGGGGCAGGGGTTCTTTCAAACAGCAGGACGGTAAGCACCCTGCCTAGTACAGTAAGAGACAATGACTACCTGGCCATAGGGGGCAGGCTTCAACAATTTGCTTTCACTTGGCTGTCTACGACCCAGGACCAGTGGATACTGGACATGGTTACCAAAGGCTACACATTAGACCTTTCTATTTTGCTACACGATTCATTCTTTACCACCCACCGCTCCTGATGCCCGGAGAAACATCATCTGATGGTCGAGGCAATTCAGCACCATCTCCAGACACAGGCGATTGAGCCGGTGCCTTGGACCGCAAGATGTTCTGCGTTTACTCGCTGCTTTTCCTTGTTCCAAAGGAGGACGGTTCTTGGAGGGCGGTCCTGAATCTCAGGCGCCTCAACAGATTCATCAGGAAGCAGAAGTTCTGGATGGAATCTCTTCTGTCCATCAAGCAAGCCGTTCTTTCGGACGACTTCCTGACCTTGGTGGACCTCTCTGAGGTGTACTTACATGTCCCGATCCTTCAGAAACACAGGAGATTTCTTCGGTTCTTTTACAATGGCCACCATTACCAATATCGTGCTCTCCCATTCGGCCTCTCATCGGCCCCACGGGTCTTCACAAAGGTAATGGCGGCCTTCACCGCGCACCTTCGCCTCCAGGGGGTCTGCATCCACCCCTTTTTAGACTATCTACTGATCAGGGCATCATTGTTCGAGACTGCCACACACCACGTGCAAGTCATACTGAAATGCTTGAAGGACCACGGCTTTGTTGTGAATCAGGTCAAAAGTCATCTCTGTTCCTCGCAGTCCCTCAAACACCTGGGGGGCGGTCTTCCATACGGTGGAAGCTCACTCCCATACCGGGAGCATCACCAGCTCTGGTGATGCTCCCGGAAGACAGAAAAGTCAAGATCGTCTCCACCTTGTCACTCCCTTCTCAACACAGAGTTGGCAGATCTGATGCTGCTAGCGCAGATCTTGGGTATGATGACAGCTGCCATGGACTGTGTTCTGTGGGCCACGTGGCATTCCTGGCCCCTCCAATGGTTCCTGCTGCCTCACCAGGAGGACATCATGTCGATCTCTCGCATCTTGGTGCCTCTCATGGACAAGGTGAAGCACTCATTCTGTTCATGGCTCTCCCTGCCCTGGAGCAGGGTCTGCTGTTCATGGAACCACGGAGAACGCTGATTACCACGAATGCCAGCCGCTCAGGCTGGAGTGCAATTTGCAAAGGCTGTCCAGCTCAGGGTCTCTGGCTGTAGTCTGAAAAGGCGTGGAGCATCAGGAGGACTAGAACTTTAGGCCTCCAGACTGTCTCTCCTATTCTTCCAGGAGTTTTTCCAGGGCAAACACTTCCTCATCAAGAAGGACAACACGACCACCAAAGCCCCATATCAACCACCAAGAGGGGATGCACTCCAAAGGCCTGATGAAAGAAGTGGATCTTCTCTTCAAATGGGCCAAGAGGAACGTCCTCTCCGTGATGGTGGAACATCTAAGCAGAATGGATAACACTCAAGCGGACTGGATTAGTGGTGTGCACGAACCGGATTGAAGGCCATTCAAAAGGCCTCCAAACCGGTTTGCACAGGCCCTGGCGAGGATTCGCTGGTGGGGGTCTTCCTTTTATGGCAGGGGAGGGTGCACTTATCTCTTCCTCTGCTTTCCCTCCACTGGTGTACCGTTTTTTAGGAAACTTCTTGAGGCGGCAGTGGACCTCCCTTCCTCCCCTTCCCTCATTCCTTGCTGGAAGTGGCTGGAAGCAGCGACTGCGTGTGCGCCTACCGCATGCATGCCACACACGTCACGGAGGGTCAGAAATGTTTTTTCCTCTTCCTCCAAGCCATCAGACACAGCCATCTGTTCTTTGTCCTATGAGGTCGTTCCTTTTTCCTCCCTGCAGGAAGCCACCATTCTGTGTTTTAACCAGTGAAGCAGTTATCTGTTTGCAGTCATGAATGCTGCAGTCGCTGCCCTGGTCTCTGGAGCATTCGCAAATTAAAATGTTGATGAACAGCTCCCTAAATTTGACAGCAATCATCTCCCAGTCTCAGCAAACCCATACTTAGGACCACTGTCAGCTCTCCATGTTCTCAGAAGGGAAAGGCCTTTGACGGACCAGATGGACCCCTCATCTTGATCAAGTAATAACTGGACTGCTTGTCTTGGAGCGCTTTCAGCATCTCCAACTGGCCATGATCACTGCCGAACCCCCTGGCACACTTCTGGAAACTTATAGCACTCTAGTCTGTGAGCTTTGGCAGCACCTAATCTGCAAAAATAGTGCATCTCTGTGGCAGCGCCAACACCACCTCCAGTCCTTGATTAAAAAAACTGTGTTAATGCTAAAAAAGCTCTCACCGCCTCTTACCATATTTATAAAGCCAGCAGTGGACCAATGGCGCACAGGAACTCCTCCAGCAGAAGAGGAAATAAAATCAGCTGCCGGTAAGAAAGAAAAAAGCAGCCATGAAAAACAGCTGGGCACAACTCAGCCAGGTAGTTTGAACCAATGACTCAGCCTTCTTCTGGCACATCACCATGAGCAGCCATGGCAATGGCGCGATCCATCTACACTGCCACATTCCCTGGGGCTTTGGGAAAAACACTTCTATAATCTCTATGAGGATTCTTCCTCACAAAGTGGATGCTCTGGACAAGCTATAGAGGGCACGAATGTGTGGCCACCAGTGACAACATCTGAGATTAAGAGTCTTGTTGCCCAATTGAGACTGGGAAAGGCCTTGCGGGAGGACCTGATTCCACCTGAGGCCATCAAAAACAATCCAGATTGGTTGGCCCCCATCCTAGCCTCTCTATTTACCTTCATTGATTCACATGGATGTATCCCCATGGACTGGGGTGGGGGGGGGAGCGATTATTGTTCCCATTTTCAAATAGGGCAGAAGGGACAACCCTGCCAATTTTAGATCCATTAGCCTGCTCAATACAATTAGTAAGCTCTATGTGAAACATTTGCATTGGAAGTTACGAGATTGGCTGGAGTAGGAAAATTTTCTTTTGGAGGAACAGGCTGGTTTCAGGGAAGGAAGGTCCACGATTGGTCAGTACCTAGTACTCCAGCACCTTATTGAAAAATTCTAATCCTGCAAAACATCCTCCCTTTATGTAGCCTTCATAGACTTTAAAGCAGATTTTGATTCCATGTTGTCAGTCAAATTGTGGGAGAAGCTGGAAGCACCTTAATGACCTTTCACCAGGACAAACCAAGCTGAAACATGGCCTTAACCAAGGCTTCTACCGTCATGGCAGACTTCAGCCTAGACTTCCTCCGGTCTTCCCCCAGGGCTGTGGCCTCTGATGTGGCTGTCTGTAGGTCCTTGTGATTGAACTGCTGGCACACTGACCACAAGTGAAAAGACTTATTTGGCTTCACTCTCTTCAAGGAGAATGAGCTATTTGAACTATTTGGGGAATCCCTAGAACCAGTCCTGGCAGACACACGTGGCAAGAAAAGGGCTGTAGGGAAACATGCAAGCCCTTTACACTACTCAATTTGCTTTCAGCTGTCCAGGGCCCTCCCTATTTTGAGGGACAACCAATCCTTTTGATCCATTTGTACTCCAGTGGAATTCCAAAAACAGGACCAGCCTTCAGACCCACACCCCACCTACAGCTTTCCTCGGTTATTTATTTATTTATCTAACTAACTAACTAACTTACTTACTTACTTGTATACCGCCCAAACTTCCATCTCTGGGAGGTTAACAACATAAAAACAATTAAAACAAATATAAAAGGTTAAAACAGTCTAACAATTTAAAAACAGTATAGAATTAAAACAGTATAAAATTAAAACTACAAATTTAAAAAGCTGAAAAAGCTTGGGTGAAGAGGTGGGTCTTCAGATGTTTTTTTAAAATGGTCAGGGATAAGGAGGATTGCATCTCAGCAGGGAGTGCATTCCACAATCTCGGGGCAGCAATAGAGAAGGCCCGTCTCCGTGTGGCCACCAGACGAGCTGGCGGTAACTGGAGACGGACCTCCTCAAGTGAACTCAATGGGTGGTGGGGCACAACATGAAGAAGGCGTTCTCTTAAATACCCAGCGCCTAAGCCGTTTAGGGCTTTGTAAGTTATAACAAGCACTTTGTATTCTGCCCGGAAACCTATTCGCACCCAGTGTAGCTCCCTCAGCAAGGGAACAATGTGGTCTCTCTGAGATGACCCGAAGACCAACCTGGCTGCCGCATTCTGAACCAACTGTAGTTTCCAGAGTATGTACGAAGGCAGCCCCACGTAGAGCGCATTACAAAAGTCCAGTCTGGAGGTTACCAACAGATGTACCACTGTTTTGAGGTCATTGATCTCGAGAAACGGGCACAGCTGATGTATCAGCTGCAGCTGATAGAAAGCACCCCTGGCCACCACCTCAACCTGAGGAAACCAGGGAGAGATGTGGATCCAGAAGTACTCCCAGACTGCTGACCTGTTCCTTTTGGTGAAGTGTGACCCCATCTAGAAAAGTTAGGTCAAAATCATCTCTAGAGTTCTGACCCCGCACAATAAGTACTTCCATCTTATCTGGATTCAGCTTCAGTTTATTCTCCCTCATCCAGCCCATTACTGCCTACAGGCAGGCATTCAGGGGAGATATGCCATCTTCTGAAGAGGTTGACATGGAGAAATAGATCTGGGTGTCATCAGCATACTGATAACATCCTGCTCCAAATCCCCTGATGATCTCTCCCAGCGGTTTCATGTAGATGTTGAAAGCATTGGAGAGAGTACAGAGCCTTGAGGGACACCATACTTAAGCTCAGATTTTGAAGAGCAACAATCTCCAGTCGACTCACACCATCTGGAATCTGTCTGAGAGGTAGGAGCAAAACCACTGTAAAACAGTGCTTCCTCCCTCCAACCCCCTCAGACGTTCCAGAAGGATACTATGGTTGATAGTATCGAAAGCCACCGAGAGGTCCAAAAGGACCAACAGAGTCACATTTCCTCTGTCAGTTTCCAACTGGAGATCATCCATCAGGCCGACCAAGGCAGTTTCCACCCCATAGCCTGCTCGGAAGCCAGTTTGAAATGGGTCTAGATAATCAGTTTCCTCCAAGACCGCCTGAAGCTGAGAGGCCACCAAAAGCTGAGGTGCAAGCCCAATCATAAGCAGAACTATCTCCTTGTAGGAAGCAGGCTGCGGTACTGTGCCTCAAGGTGGTCCTCCTTCACTCACAATCAGTGGGTTCTCAAAACACCAACTCGCAGCCACTTTTTAGACCTACTGCCTCCCCCCCACCATGTAATCACCTTATTGACTCTCCAGTCTCCAAGATTCCAAACAAACTGCAGGTAATGGATCAGGCCATCCTTTGCCTGGTTTAGATCCAAGCAATTTAGCCTGTTCCCTGGGCAGAGTTATGTCAAGGTGTCATATTTTATTCTTAATCAGTCAATCAATCTTTATTACCATGGGTAAAATTAGTGTAAAATGGGCAAGACTATATAAAAGCTTTTAAGTGGTTAAAATCTTAAAATCAATCTGTAAAACTATAAAATGCTATGGGTCTTAAAACTAAACTATTTGACTGTGCACTGTGTTGGGCCTGCTTAGTTCTTGCTGTCAGGACCTGACAAATTTTACCCGCTGCCATGCAGAACTTAACAACATTATGTGTGATAATAGGGTTCAGAGAGCAGGAGAAAGACATTGAATTGGCTTGAGCAACCTGGGGATTTGATTCATGGGGCACAGGCATTCCAAGAAGAGCGTATTTCTGTATCTTCCTTCTTACATAGCTAAAGGAAGGGCACTTTGGCAGGCTAGGGTGAAGGCCCTTGTATGTTTTGGGGCTTCCAGCTACGTGAGGTATACAGTGGGAGATGTAATTTATCTTAGTCTTTCACTGATGAGGAAGTTCGGGATCTTGTCTAAATTGGTTTGGGGCTCTATGTCATGCATTGTTTGAGTGTTTTTGCCTGTTTGTAGCCCATGGAAAGGTCACCTTAAGTGGCACAGCGGGGGAAATGCTTGACTAACAAGCAGTAGGTTGCCGGTTCAGATCCCCGCTGGTATGTTTCCCAGACTATGGGAAACACCTATATTGGGCAGCAGCAATACAGGAAAATGATGAAAGGCATCATCTCATACTGCACGGGAGGAGGCAATGGTAAATCCTTCCTGTATTCTACCAAAGACAACCACAGGGCTCTGTGGGCGCCACAAGTCTAAATTGACTTGATGGCACACTTTACCTTTAACTCCTGGAAAGTAGGAGGGGAGGCAAGAGCCCCAGGGTGACACTTTTGTCAGAAATGTCTGTTTCCAGGTTGACTGATAGTTGTCCTGTAGTGTTAGGGGGGTTAGACCCAGTGGGATAAGGGATAATCTTAACCATCCAAATAATCTTAATCATGGCCATCCAAACTCTGGCTTCCACTTTCACCAGACCTGCCTCTAGATGTAGGCTAGCATTAGAGAGGTACCATGGTACTTGAAGAACTGTTCTTAGGAATTTGGACTGGATAAGCTCCAGTGGGGGGTGGAGCTGGAGAAGGGGCCCAGTTGGGTACCATAGAGGAGTTGTGCCAGTGGCTTGGCTTCAAACAGTTTAAAGGGCTGCAGGTATGTAGTGCCCACATCTTGATCAGAAGAATTCAGAAGCAGCACTCCTCTGTGTTTTGGGCAGCGTGAGAGCTTTGAGCTGTGGAAGACCACCTCCAGGTATTTAAAACCCATTTATATACCAGGAGTATGTCTTGGGTCTCTTAGTGAAGGCCAGGATTTTGGTTTTGTGATAGTTGATTTCCATCTGGTCATCTTTGCAGTATTGGACAAGGGCCCTCAGAGCTCTTCTGAGACCCTATGGGGGACATAGAGAGAATTGCTGCATCATCTGCATAGAGCAGAGTAGAGAGATGTCTTTGCGAGCTTGAGAGGGTGAAAATCTGGTTTATCATGATGACGTACCATGGTGTTAATGTAGAAGTTAAACAGGAGCGGGGCAAGAATAAGCCTTGTTTGATTCCCTTACAGGTTGGAACAGTGCTTATAGATGACCTTGGGGGTTGCATCTTATTTTGAGGGACATATCATTGTGTATGTAGGATAAGGATGAGGTACTGCAGGAGCCAGTCAATTGAGGAGGCTTCCAGTTTTCCCCACCGTTTAACTAGTGAGATGGAATCAAGTACAGCCTTGAGGTCTATAAAAGCTGCATAAAGGGAGGATGTAGTGTGGGTGGAATATTTCTCAGTTAGATGCTATAGAACTCGGCACTGGTCAGTGGTGGATTGTCTCTCCCTAAAGCCGGCCTGCTCCTCCATGAGGAGGTTTTCTTGGTCTAGCCCAGGGATTCTCAAACTTGGGTCCTCAGGTGTTATTGGACTTCAACTCCCATAATCCCCAGCCTCAGTGGCCTTTGGTTGGGGATTATGGGAGTTGAAGTCCAATAACACCTGAGGACCCAAGTTTGAGAATCACTGGTCTAGCCAGTCCCTAAGCTTCCAGTACAGATGTCTAGTGTAGAGCTTACTGACTGTGCTGAGCAGGCGGCTGGGTCTGTAGTTTGCTGGGTTGTCCTTCTTGCCTTTTTAAAAGATGAGGATAGTGACCACTAGTCCTCAGTCCTTCGGAATATGGCCATGTATGCCCATAAATGTGAAGAGCGAGGTCAGGATAGGGGCCTACTATGCTGAGTTGTTTTTTATTAGCCCCATGGAAATTAAGTCATCTCCAAGGACCTTCCCAGGTCTTAGTTGGGAGATAAGGTTCTTGATCTCAGGTGTTGTTACTGGTAGCCATGTGGGCAGGTCCTCTATGTTGTGTTGGGGGCAGCTGTGTTCCGCAGCTTCATCTTCATACAGATCGTAGAAGTGTTTTCCCCATATCTCTGGTGGGATGTCCGGGTGTGTCAGGCCATTGCAGGGGAGATTCGCTGTAATGCACCAGAATGAAGCTGAGTCATTGATATTTTACTCTTGGCGCCTAAGAGAGACAGAACCTGGAGAAGAATTCTAGGTTTCAAGTGTCTCAACCGTTTCATGCACAAGTGGAAGTTCTTCATCATGTCTTTCAGGGAAGCCATAGTGCTGATGGACTTCTCTCCGTTCATAGATCCATTTGAAGCCCATCTGTACATTCCTAGTCTTTTCTCCACGAGAAGCAGTGTTCTAATTTTTTCACCTATGTGCAGAATGAGTTTTGTTCTGGGTGGCAGTATCAAGGCAGTGTGTGCACACATGCATTCAGAATGGGGCCTTCCTGATTCAACCTGAGCAGGATCTAAAACTAACTGAGCGGACATCAAAATATGTGTGAACGTGCACACATGCACGTGCCTTAGAGGGAACACTGACCAGAAGTACTTGAAATTACGTCACAAACACAGACATTTCCAGTACAGGACACTACCACTCAGGCTGTCAGCAGTGCCCAGGTTCTTTATCATGGTCATATTGGCTCTGGTAGCACATGGGGTCTTCATAATAATGTCCAGAGCCTCCATAATAATGTGTATCCAGAGGATATCCTAACCCTCTCCCCCTTATGCTCCGGGAGGTGAAGGACGTACAGCAGACACTCCATTTACTCTCTTTGCAGCTTCTTCAGCCAACCCTACACATCTCTTGCTTGGTTTCTATCCAAGTAATCTTTTCCCTCCTCCCTTAAACTGGAGGGGCAGGATCCACCTCTTACTACCTGATGTTGCTCTCCCAGGTCCTTGGTTCCATATTTGCCTGTATTGAGTGCACACCTTGGTCCTGTTGGCTCACATGCCACTCCAGTGGCTGCTGCCTACCTTCTGTTCTGAGGCCCAGTCATTTAGGATGCCTAGAAGTTTGATCTTTGTCATTACCTGACTATAAATTTACCCAGTCTTCTTGAGAATAATTGAAGTCAGTTATTATTGTACTTACTCTATTAGATGCTTCCCTGATGTTTCTTCTTCTTATTTATTTGATTTAAATAAATATAATAATTTTATTATTCTTCTACTCAATATCATCTTCAACATTTTGATCAGGAGAGCAATACATTTCCCCAGTAATAACTTACATTGTATATTTGATATTGCCACCCACAATGATTTTGTGTAGGAATCTGGTGGTCCTAGGTGTTCTGGTTTGGATTCTATAATCTCTTTGATATACAGAACTACACCACCCCAGTCTACTCTTCCCTATCCTTTGTACAGAGTTTATAACCAGGAATAACCATCCCACTGATTGTCTTCATTGCACTAGGTTTTAGTTATGCTCATTGTATCTTTATGCCCATTGTTCTCATTTGTAGCCAAGTACTCCAGTTTCTTAGTTTGGAGGCATTTGCATGTAAGCACCTACAAATTGTGTCCCTTTCCAAATGTTGGTATGGCTTTTTCTCTGTGACATGTTAGTCTATTTGGCTGGCTGTTGCATTCTTCCATATTCTTATTTCCAAATATTTACCCTAACACCTTTTGGATGTTCTGAAATATTCACATCTGATTTTTCCCGTGACTGTATTCTGCGTAGCTCCTTTGGTTTTTCCTCAGATGTCAGTTTAAAATTGGTAGTATGGATAGTATAGTAAAAGATAGTAAAGGACATAACCTTTCAGATCAGGTTCTCAAATGAGTACCTGCAGAGATGTTTTGGTACTCAACAGATATTAGTGAGATGCTAAACTACATACTTTTGAATCTGAGATGTTGATGCAAAAACTTTGATCTAGTATTTGGGGCAGGTCTTCAGAGTGACCATGGATGACCTGTGAAGCTTTTGTATATCTGGCATATAAATATTTTATTTTTTACTTCTATATCCTGCTCTTCCTTCAAGGATCCCAGAGAAGTGTACATGGTCCTGTTTTTCCTTACAACAACCCTGAGAGTTTGGTTAGGCTGAGAGATAACTCGGTGGCCCAGAATCACCCAGTGAGTTTAATGGCTGCATGAGGATTTGAACTCTAGCCCAGGCCTGCTCAACTTAGGCCCAACTGGACTACAACTCCCATAATCCCCAACCGCAATAGCCAATAGTCAGGGATTATGGGAGTTGTAGGCCAACATCTGCAGGAGGGCTGAAGTTGAGCAGCCCTGCTCTAGCCACTATTGCAATAGCTCACTGCTAAAACGCTGTTGAAATTTGGGAATGGGCAGTGCTGAGGAGATCACTCTGTGCAAGAGCACAGAAATCACTAGTGGATAGGGGAGCAAAACTTTACCCTTTCCATCTGTAGATTTCTAGAAAATAGTTACCTTACCATGGTTCCACCCCACCTTCTTAACTGTGGGAAATGTTCTCTCTATACAAATTGCACCTAAATATTGCTAAAATCAGTTATTGGAATAGGCCGCGTTTTCTCCTGGTGGTATCAACCTTGTTTTGCAGTCTGCCACGTTTAGCTGCTGCTTCTGGGGCAAAGATCTTTCCTGTCGTGTCCCAGCAGAGATGCCATGAAACTAATTGCCAAGAAATTTAGGACTGACAAAAGGAAGTACTTTTTCTGACAATGCATAATCAACCTATGGAATTATCTGCCAAAAGATGTGTCAGCCAGCAGCCTGGATGGCTTTGAGAGGGGTTTAGATACATTCATGGAGGACAGTTCTATTAATGGCTACTAGTTTGAGGGCTATAGGCCACCTCCAGCCTCAGAGGCAGGATGCTTCTAAATATCAGTGGCAGGGGAGTAGTAATAGGAGAGAGGGCATGCCCTCAGTTCTTGCCTGTGGGCTTCCCACAGGCAAGAACTACATGAACTACATTTCCCACAGTTAAGAAGTGGGGTGGAACCATGGTAAAGTAACTATTTTCTAGAAATCTACAGATGGAAAGGGTAAAGGTTTGCTCCCCTGTCCCCTAGTGATTTCTGGCAGGCTGAGGCAGCCACAGCCACTGGAGTTAGCTGCTGCTGCTTGGGATAAGCAATCTCTCATTCTCAGACTGGGTCCCTCACTTGACTCCTCTCCCAGCAAATAAGTGACACATCTGTGCATACTGGCAGGCTGAGGCAGCTGCCGAACCTAGCTGCTGCTCCCTTGGGTAAAGATTTCTCTCTCTCGGATTTGGGTCCCTGGCCTGACTCCTTCTCCCCCAGCAGCAAAAGGCTAATGCGAAGAGCTGAATTGTACCAGTCAATGGCAGCAGGCAGCACATGAGTTGTCCCTGAAAAAATGTGTGGCTCACTGATGGGACAACCAGTCAAAGCATCCCAAGTGTGTATGTGCCCAAGCAACTGGTGGCGTAGTTGGGAATGGAGAACGCTGCCAGAATCTGCTTTCAGCAGGTTGCCAAGGAGGCTAATGATGGTGGTGGACCATGATAACAAGGCCTCTCTTAAGAGCCTGTGAACAGGTTTGTGTGTGTGTGTGTGATATCTCCATTCTTCCATTGTGGGGGGAAGAAATACCAGTGGTACACATGGGAAAGAAATATGGCGGGTACTCATTTGCATGTTTTTATAACCCTTCAAGTATGCTTTTGCAAGTTTTTGCTGCACTTGCATACCAGTGTACTGTTTGTATGAAACCCTGGGTGTAGAGATGTACAAGAGGCTTGTTTTCACTGGGGCAGGGTTTCTTAACCTTGGGCCCCCAGATGTTGTTGGACTACAACTCCCATCATCCTCACCCACAAAGGCCATGTCTGGGGATGGAGTTGTAGTCCAACAACATCTGGGGGCCCAAGGTTAAGAAACCCTGCACTAGGGCATATGTGTTTCTCCCTCAAAGTGGGAGGTCACAGTTTAAAAATGGTTAACTTCCACCTCTTGCTCCCAGTAGACAGGAAATTACAGGTAGTTTTCAGCTATCCGGAAGTCCATCCTCTCTCCCAGCATGCTCAGGGAGTTGGATACCCAGTTCCTTCCTGTCTTTGTTCCGGGTAGGACAGGCTCCTTGGGGCTCCTGCTCCGCTTCCCTCTTTTTGATTTACTCCAATATTAGGTGAGCTATACTTTATTTCTCCTTTCTAAAAAACCCAAAACAAAAGCAACCCTTTGCAACTTTAAAATTCAGGCACAAGTTCAAGGCCACTGAGAGGGGCTGCCATCTCTTGTCACCAGAGTGGTGAAAGAAAAAGGGGTCTATACAAAAGCAAAACACTCAGTTCTGGTCATATGCAACTATGCTGGCATGGAGGTGGAATAGCGCCAAATTAGATTATTTAACAGTTAATGCTTCATCTTGTGAAATAAAGCAGGCAAGAGCTCGTTCTATCTATCTATCTATCTATCTATCTATCTATCTATCTATCTATCTGATTTCTATATCCTCCAAAAATGGCTCAGGGCAGTTTACACAGAGAAACAACAAACAAATAAGATGGAACCCTGTCCTCAATGGGCTCACAATCTAAAAAGAAACATCAAATAGATACCAGCAATAGTCACTGTAGGTACTGTGGTGGGGGTAGATAGGGCCAGTTATTCTTCCCCTGCTAAATAAAGAGAATCACCACATTAAAAGGTGCCTCTTTGCCAAATTAGCAGCACTAGTAAACAGGGTACTTTTAGGCTCATTATTATGCAGTTTGCTCTACAATAGGGCTACTTTTGTACATAGTCCGAAAGCTTCATCTAATACAAAATGCAGCAGCCAGGTTGGTCTCTAGAAGAACACGAAGAGACTATATTACTCCAGTTTTAAAAATGTTAGTGTCTACCATAAATTTCTGGGTGGAATACAAAGTGCTGGTAATTACCTATAAAGTCGTAAACAGCTTAGGCCCAGGGTACTCAAGAGAGTGCAGCTTTCTGTAAAGTTTCCATTGTTCTTAAAGAGCTGGTAGAGAAATTCATTTACATTTGCTGCTGGCTTGTCTGCTAAAAGTTCAGAGTTGGGCTGTTTTGATGGCTTGCCTGGGCTCTGGAACTCACTCCCTGCCCCCCATCTCCTGCCAAGATGGAGGGTTTGACCTGTCTGCCTTAAAAACACATCTCTTTTCACAAGTTTTTAACCATGTGTAAAAGCTCTGTTCTGTTTTAACTATTTTATATTATTTGTACTCTGCAAAAATATGATGGTTTGAGGTGGTGTTAAAAAACAAACAGCTGTTTACTAAATTGACTCTAAATTGAGTCCTGTATTCCAGATACACATGTAATATGCTCATAATTATAAGCACACTAGGGTTATTTTCTTTTGTTAATAGCGTACGTGAGGACCTCCAGGATCGTAAGGGAGCCTGGCCAAGCAACATGAGGCTGAGGCACAGAGCACAAGGAAACACATAATTGCTTGTTACAGTTTCTTTTATTGTAACCATACACTCAGTTGGTCATTGCTTTTGTGTACAGGGGTGGTTATCTTCACCATGTTTTCTTCAGAGTATTTCTTGCTTCCATTGTGATGGGTTTGTGGTGGGCTTTTCCCATGGATCCCCATTTGGTCTCTTCCTCAGGTGCTTCACCTTCCCCTCTTCCATTCCCTCAGAGGGTCACCACTACCTCTCACTCTATGGGAGAGGTCAAAGGTCTAGAGCAGGAGTTCCCAACCTTGTAAAATAAGTGTACCCCTTCTGTCACATACCTTCAGCTCAGGTACCCCACCCATAGAAATTCTGCATACACAAAATGCAAACATACATTTAAATTTATGCACATATAAATTTGTGGTGAACAACCCCCCAACCACTGAAAAAATCTCACCAAACCGCAGGTACTTGGGTTGTGGTTGAAAAGACTGGTCACAATTTCCCAGTCGCGGATACTCAAAACCACGATTTGGAAAACCACGGTTGGCGCGGGATGAGAGTACTTGTGAGTACAAACTTTTCAGCACCTCTTTGATGAGGAAATAAAACAGAAATAAAACAGATGTTAAATAGCAAATGTTTTGATGTTACACTCAATGCTGATGTGTAGCATCAAAATGTTTGCTTTTTTAATCTGTTTCATGTTTTATTGATTTGTGCATTAAAGAGGTCCTGAAAAGTTGGTGTTCTTTTGGAGAACGCATATTTGTTGTTGTTGTTGTTGTTGTTTGTTCCATCTTACAGTTATGCCATCTTACTTGTGAGTAACTTAATCTGGATGTAAGCCAGCTAGCGATTGAAGTAACCAATCTCATAACTGTAACGTTTGTATCTGTGTATAAGTATACACAAATATACATAAAAACACAAATGCAAGTGCTAGGTGACAGGCTTCTATAGTCACCGGGTCACATCCACACTGTTACTTATAGGCAGACATTGAAATTAACGAAACAAGTTTACTTGTCCCATTAATTTCAGTAGGTTTAAAGTGTGCTGTCAAGTAGAGTTTGACTCCTGGCGCCCACAGAGCCCTGTGGTTGTCTTTGGTAGAGGACAGGAGAGGTTTACCATTGCCTCCTCCTGTGCAGTATGAGATGATGCCTTCAGGCATCTTCTTATATCGCTGCTGCCTGATATAGTACTAGCGGGGATTCAAACCAGCAGTACTTGATGCTAATTTTCTGAAGCTTGTCAGGCTGAGGGGAGGGGCACATTGAGCTTCGGCACGAGGTTTTCACTCTCCCACCACCCCTTCTGCGGTGGACACATTGTCTTCAAGCCAGCAATCCTCATTTAAGGAACAAATAGTGCAGCTGCAGTGTGGGAAGGCAGGAAAGTTCCAAATACCCCCTGGGAGCCTTTTAATTACCGCTAAGGGTGCTAGTACCTCCTGCTGCGAGCCCCTACTCTAGAGGATCAGGTCATTTCTCCTTTTCTTGCTCTGCCAACCTTGCGCCTTCCAGTTGCTAAGTGCTTGTATTGGATCTGCCTCCTATTCCCTTCTAACTGGTCTACTGATGGATGGAGGCTGTGGCCAGCCCAGCCAATCCAGGTCTTTCTCCCTGTCGTCATGCCTCCCACTCACTAGTAGTTGTGCCAGGTGATCTCAGGTGCTTCATAACAGGTTCAGCATATTGCTGCCTCTCTTCAGCTGTTTCAGCCTGACAGTGGCTTCACATCTTCCCTATGAGAGTGGGGCATGGGGGGAAGAATCTGCTGTAGGTGATGCTAAGGGCTGCTCGGGGAAAAGAATCAGTATTTACATGTACAACCCTTATCTAATATTGGACCAAGAAACAGTATGGTTGTAAGGACAGATACCACTGGGTCAGTCAAGCATTGGAATCCTTCATACATTGCAACTGGGAGCATGATCAGTTATTAGAACAAATGATGCTCCCCAGCGATAGTAATGGAGGATGGTAATGGCCCACCTAATGACTAAGTCTCTCTGAATGACCAAGTCTGCCCACTCAGATGGAATTAGTTTGTAACTTAGATATTTATTTATTTTAAATTATTTTTTACATTTATAGTCCACTCTTCCTCAGAGGAGCCCAGTACATGGTCATGTTTATCCTCACAACAACCCTGTGAGGTAGGTTAGGCTGAGAGATAAGTGACTGGCCCATGGTTACCCAGTGAGTTTCATGGTTGAAAAAGGATTTGAACTTTGGTCCTGGTCCAGTGGCTCTCACCACTATCCTGGTCTCTTTCCCCCTGGGCTAAGACATCCCAATTCCCACAGCTAAAGGGGTGTTGAAAGTCAGAGGTTCTCTGAATTAGACTATGGCACAACAGACCCTGAAGTTTCTCAAATGCTTGCTAAGTATATTGAGTACATATGAAATTTTTGGACTTTCTCCATTGGGTCAGTTCATGGAATGGAGCCTCTAGAGTGACAAACTGAGGAATGTATAACTGATAATAGCTGGCCAACCCCAAGAATTATGTTTAGTGGCCTGTATAGTGGCTGATTGTAGTCATTGCTTTTAATGCCTACACTGTGTCCCAAACAGGGCGAACAATCCCCTTGCCTATAACAAAACCTAGGTATTGCATCAGTTGGAAAGCCACTCAACACTTGTTGAATTGGCTGTAAGGCCAGCCATTTAAACTGCCTGTATTACAGTTGACCCTTGCCAACTGCTGGTTTCCCACTCGCGGGTTTGAGTATCCGTGACTTGGGAATTGTGGCATGTCTAACCAACCACAACTTTGACTGTCCACGGTTCGGTGAGATTTTTTTTGAAATTTGGGGGGTTTGGGAGGGAATTTCTGGGGTCGCGGTCATTTCCGGGGGTGTCAGGGAGTGGTTTTTTTCTATTTTTAATTGGGTGTTTTTTTCTTTTTGCAACCGTTATTCCCCTAACTCCCTGTTTCCCATTTGTTATAATGCCTTATCAACCGCAAATTTGCCAACCATGAGATTTTCTAGGAATGGAACCCTCGCGGTTGGTGAGGGACGACTGCACTATCTGGAGATGGTATAGATGTGAAGCCCAGTCCAGACTGAAGATGATTATATCATAAATATAAGTGGCTGCAAACTGTGGACCTTCAGGACACTGTTCATAAGATGCTGGAATGTGGGGGTGATGCCATGGAGGCCAGAGGGCATACTGGTAAACTCTCATATAATCCTGTTGTGTTTGCAAAGGCTGTTTTCTCCCAGACACTAGGATGCAAGAATATCTACCAATACTCCTTTGTCAAATCTACAGTTGACAAAACCTGCACCTGTCCTAATTTCTCCAATAAGCTCTCGACCTGGGATAAGCATTGAATTAGGATTTTTTTTTAATGGTTCTAAAGTCTATGTAGACTCAAGTGCCATCTGGCTTGGGTACCATAACTGTATACCTGCTAAGGGCTTTGTGATTCTTCAGATGCTTCATGTCCTCTATCTCTTGGACTAACAGACTTCTTTGGTCCTGGCATGTGAGCCAGCACCTGAGGGGCTACATATATGACATGTTCTGTCACGGTAGAATATCCCAAGAAAGGTGACAGGACATCCTAAAATCTATGCTTCAAGGTCCTTACCTATTTTCTCTAAGTTTGGTCAGGGTGGTTTATGAAGTCAGGCTATCCTCCACTGTGGTAGCCATGGCTTCACTCTACCTTTCAGTCCATGCTTTTTGTGTAGGAACAAGGCCTACATCTCTCTCTCTTTTTTTTGTAAATGGGATTCTATGTTCTTCACTGTATTAAGAGAGACTGAGTTTGGGCCAATAGTTCATGGCTCTTGCTCTGTAGTTTCAGTTTTGAGAGAGAACAGTTTGCCAGTTAAAAGTTTGGAGGGAAATAGAGATTTGATTTTATTGGTTATGTTTTGAAAAATGGAGGGAACTTAAATTATGTTGATTGGTTTGTTGAGGGAAGAACAGTATATAAGCACTCTGCCTTCAGCAGAGTTTTAGTGTGTGTAAGCTGAGAGTCCAGAAGCAAGTTGGAAAAGGAGTTCAAGAAGTACAGAACTGAAGAATTGCTGGCACAGTCTCAGAGAGAAATGGGCTAAAAAGAGCTGTCAAATCACTGGCAGAGAATGGAAACACTGTGGAGAGCTAAAATCACTGACAAGCAAGAAGAAACAGTCTGGGGTTAAACCCCCCAGAATTGTGAAGGAGAGCAGGACCTGAGGCTGAACAAGGACATGCTGGGTTGCTGGAGGCGAGCTTGAGGTGAAACTGAGGTGACTGCAAAGGACTCTTGAGTTAGGGTCCAGTGTCAGTTTGGATGCATTTTGATCACATTTCATTTTCCTTATGCTCATTTCGTTGCTGTTTTTGGTTGAACTATTGGTTTAAACTGAACTATTTTGAAATTAAAATTTCTTGTTTATATTTTAAAAAGTAGTAGCTTCTGTCTGTTTTCTTCACTGCTGCCTAAAGCCTTTTTACCACTCTACCAAAACATTTTGTTGTTGTGATACAACAGAGGTTGGAAGGTTTTGTTATAGACTCAGCTAGAGAAACCTTAAAAGTCTACTTGGTGGCAACAGTTAAACTAACAAATCATGGGGCTGGTTGAGGCCGTGACAGCATGGGGTGATCCGTGACACCTTTAAAACAGCTGCACAACTTTGGCCCTCCAGCTGTTGTTGGACTACAACTTCCATCATCCCTGACGATTGGCTGCTATGGCTGGGGATGATGTAGTTCAACAACAGCTGGATGGCCAAAATTGTATAGCCCTGCTGTAAGAGTGACGTGATGAGTTTGGAGGGTATCAGTTTTCCCTGGCTGGCACACTTGTAGTACATGGGCCTTACCCTCCAGGTTACCTCATAGGGACTCTGCCATTTAGCCATTAACTTAAACTTGGAATTGTGGAACAGTAACAGAACGTTGTCACTGGCTTGGAACTTGCTGGGGCAAACCCATAAGTCATATTATTATTATTATTTATTACATTTATATCCCGCTCTTTCTCCAAGGAGCCCAGAGCGGTGTACTTCATACTTGAGTTTCTCCTCACAACAACTCTGTGAAGTAGGTTAGGCTGAGAGAGAAGTGACTGGCCCAGAGTCACCCAGCAAGTATTATGGCTGAATAGGGATTTGAACTCGGGTCTCCCCGGTCCTAGTCCAGCACTCTAACCACTACACCACGCTGGCTCCATTTTAGAATTATTCCATTCTAGGTTCAAAGCCAGAATTTAAAAATTGGATTTTGCCTTCCCAAAGAAGACTTCCCAAAGAAGTATATAGGTATACCCATCTGCTGAACAGGGTAGGGGCCCAATATATCAGAAGCCACTCTTCTAAATGAAGTGCTTACTGCCGGAACAGTTTGCAACGTGACGCTGGGTCGAGTCACCTGACTGACCAGGCAGGACTTGCACTTAAGTACCTGGGCCAGTTGAACCTCCTTTCGGATACAGGGGCTGGATATCTTCCTGGCCTCTTGTTCCTCACCCTTCTCTTATGCCTCAGTTAAGGCATTATGCTTAAGATGGCATTCTGTTGTAGATCTCCAAGATGGCCATCAGGATTCCAGTCCATCAGGTGAACCTCCCCAGCCATTCCCCCTTTGGGTTTCAGAAGTAAGTGGACCAGGCCTGGCCAGTCCCTTCCCAACACCACCGTGTATCTCAGTCCTACCATGGGGAATCTGCTTGGTTATTGGGGAGCAGTCTATCGCAGTATTAATCTTGAGCAAAGCTTTGGTCTGGAAATGATGAGGAAATGTAGATGCAATACAACTAACTTATTAAGGGAGAAAATTGGGTGTATGGGAAATGAAAAAGATTGGATAGGAAAAGTAAAAAAATCTTTACAGTCTTAACAATAATCTCATGAAGAGGGATTTTAGTTTAAGGTTCAAATGGTAGATTAGTCAGTTTAAAGCATGCTGTAGAAAGGACTGAAAAACAGAAGAGAAAAGGGGGGCAAGAAGATTCAGAGAGGTGGAAGATTAGTTTTACCTATCTTTGTCTGTTGGTGTATCCGGTGCACTTGTAGAGGGGGGTACGCAAGCAGGTCTCCTTGCAGGGGGAAGGAAACAAAAAAGTGGGAAGGGAAAGAAGAGGCGAGTGGCTTAAAGCTACCATCCTTGAGAACCAGACTGGTATAAGTCTAGGCAGACTTCCATACAGACCCTGATTCTGATTCCGGTTCTGATTCCGAGGCCAAGTGGCTGGGCCGGGGGCAATGCATAAATCATGCTCCCTTCGTGGAGGGGCTGAAACTCAGGTAGAACAATGAAGTTAATGGTTGCAGGATTTGGTTAACTTGGGTGTAGACCCACTGAACAAAAGTCTGGAAATGGCTTGGGTGAAGGGTATGTGGAGGTCTGAATGGGTAACCTTAAGAGCTTACCTGAGAACCGGGATGTGTCTCCAGGTGGAGAGATACATTTTTCTTAAATCTTAACGACTTTGCTCCTTAGTCCTTGCCATCTTACGTTGTTGAGAGTGGGGTGGGGATGCACTGCACTTAGTTACTGTGAAGAAGAGTTATCTCTTGCAGGAGGGAGTTAGCTATTCCCTCTGAGAATGTTTTTAATCTGAGGTCTACTTTACCAGTTTTTCCAAAGTCAGACAAAGAAAGGTTTTGGGGGTGATTCCCTTCAGTCCTTTGTTATAGTGACCTAGGGCTGTATTGCCTTGTGCTTTGCTTGTGCTAAGTGACTGAAGTGCATAGTTTGCCAAATGTGGGCATGTGCAGAGTTCATGATCCCATGAGCTTGGGTATCCCCAAATGGAAACTGTTGTCCCAAATCATATAGAGAGGTGCTGTTTGCAGCCCCAAGATAAGCTGTTTTGGCAACAGGCTGCACTTTCCATTGCCAGACGAGTCTCTTTTCAGGTGTTCTGTCTGCCCACATTTGTAACATTCCGGGCCTCTTGCTGGTGTCATACAGGCCAGGAGTCCCGACTTTCATGTCAGTTGTGTCAGAGGGCTCACTACACCTTTTTCCTTCCATCCCAGCAGGCAGTGGAGATGCAGGCCAGGTTCCTCTGCAATCAGTGCCCCTTCCCATGGTTTGGATACCCTGGGTGACCTGAGCTGCATATCCCAAGGTGGAGTTCTGATGCTGAGCATCACTTGAGCCCCTTCCCTACTATGGCAGGGAAGATGCCATAGCCACAGTCAGGGCAGCTTTGTGCTTCTCCATTCATTGGATGGCAATCACTAGGGATGGAGGGGCATGGCACAATAACCTTGCAGGGTAGCCAAGAACTGTTGGAGTAATATCAGTTTCACTACTTGCTCACTCATGCATATCACTGGTTTGAGCCATTGTGATCCTGCTGTCGCTGTCTTACTACTGGCCGTTCTCAGACTTGCTTCCAGGCCAGAAGTCACCTCAAACAGACACCTCCTATAGAAGAACGCTGTCACTTTAAGTGTACTCATAATAGTCGACCTTACTTTTACATCCGGGGAGGTTATGCTCTGTCTCTTGGGCTTTGCTGGTGAGGCAAGAGGTTAGCAAAAAAGCCCATTGGTCAAGGGGCCATTCTATGGTTGAGAACTAATTTATTAATTAATTATTGAATTTATTGTACATTTGCACATACACATAACAAGTGTGGAGTAAAGATGACCCTGAAGCTTGCTCTTCCTCTTACCCAGGGTGGAGTATAAAGTCTTCTATGCTTATTTTATGCTGAAACAAGTTTGAGTTTCAAAACCATTTGAATACTGGTTGAATCCCTATACAATGGTGCATGACAAGCCACTTAACTAAGCAACCTTAATTTGTAAAGGGCCCTTCCAGTAGCCACTAAAGATATAAACTCTTAGCTTAAAAACTGTATAAAGAGGTTGGATAGTTTTATTCCTCCTTGAATATTTATGTACAGGGCTAAGGCTGTGTGCTTATCAGTTTTCTTTAATTACATTTTTATACAACTACTAGCACTCTTGAGTCATATTTCAGAAAACTGTACAGATAAACCTGTGCATGAAGGGGGGCTTTGGCATTATTGATTGTTCAAAAGCTTCAGGGTTCATTTATTTGAAGCATACACAAGACTTGATGTTGCAGGATTCTTCCACGTGGCCTGGTGATTCATTTTGGCAATCTTTTAACTTGTATGCCAGCCCTTCCATATATAGTTTCACATATCTGCCAGAAATGTATGGCTCAGAGGGAAGCACAGGCCAGGAGCGCTTTAAATGAGACAACAGGATATGTGGAATTCTGCATGGGCAAATGCCTTCCACATACCCTACATATACTATAAATTGTTTCTACAATGGTACTCTAAAGAGAGCCTTGTAGCTTGTCCATCCAGTTGTGTATCTACAGGACATCTAGAGGGTGGGTAGTTCATGTGGTATAATTCATATTTGTTTAATGTACTTCCTGTGAGCGATAATAGAAGTAAAGATGCATATTATGGTTACTAGTAGCCATCTTTGTAATAGAAGAATGTGTCATCTGGATTTTCCTGGGAGTGGCCCTTTTTGTGCTAGATAATGGGTTTTATAAGCAACCTTTATTATAATGATGAGTGCTATTTTTTATTAATGCTAGCAGGCTTTCGGAACAGGAAGGACTGTGAGTCACACTCTTGACATACCCCTCCCTCTTTGCACCATGCCTGATGTAGCCAGTTTACACCATCTTTTCCAGTCAAAACATGATAGGCTGGCTGACTGGCTCAAGGATCAAATTGTAGCATTTGCATCACTTGGAAAGGTTTTAAAAAAGCATAAGAATGTTTAAAAGCAAAAATGAAGTTCTCAAATTAATTGTAAACTTTGAGCAGTCCCTTTACATTTTACTCATTTTTTGTGTATGTGGGCCCAAGGTTCCTGTGGTAATCTAATATTTAGGAAAGCAGATGCACAAGAAAACAGTGTTAAACTTCAAAAGGCAGAAACTCAAATCAAATCAAAGAGGAGAAAATTAGTTGACAAGGATAACCACATTATAAATGTTAGAAGCTTTGCCTTGCATCATAGCTCTTCCATTTTTAATGGTAAAGGTAAGAACAGGTCTTTGCGTGCTGGCAGTAATTTAGTTGACTTTGACAATAGCTATTTAGATGTGTATGTGTCAGCGATAACTGATAAGTTCTGTAATAATGCTTGATTCTGAAATATCCAGTAGCCTTTGTATACAAAAATGGGAGGAGAGCTGGTCTTGTGGTAAGGTAAAGTGTGCCGTCAAGTCGATTTCAACTCCTGGCGCCCACAGAGCCCTGTGGCTTTCTTTGGTAGAATACAGGAGGGGTTTACCATTGCCTCCTCCCACGAAGTATGAGATGATGCCTTTCAGTATCTTCTTATATCACTGCTGCCCGATATAGTACCAGCAGGGATTCGAACCGGCAATCTTCTGCTTTTTAGTCAAGTATTTCCCCACTGCACCACTTGTTCCCTTGCTAAACAGGGTCCATCCTGGTTTGCATTTGAATGGAATACGTGTGAGCACTGTAAGATATTCCACTTAAGGGATGGGCCCGTACTTGGAAGAGCACCTGCATGCTTGCATGCGGAAGGTTCAAAGTTCCTCCCTTCCTATGTTCCTAAAATATATCAACTATGTAGTTCAATATCTGTGGAGAGAAGTGTGCCTGCATAACATAGCTGTTCAGCTTGGTCTTAATAGCCCAATGTGTTAAGGTTTTGTAAGTATAGTGTTCTGTAGTATACTGTGTCAAATGTGAAAGTTACGCTTAATGCTGTTTTGCTTGCCAGAAAATGAATGAGGCAGCCATGCATTAGCAACCACAGTCCAGTGCAAAGCCTCCAGCTTATTGTTGTGACCTCCTGTCCTTTTGTATCCTATGACACTCATCTTGTCTTTGTGCTCAAGTTTATTCATGATGGATATGCTTCTCTCCCAATCACATATGTGGTGCTCTTGCAGAGAGAACAGATAAATTATTTTCAGCTGCAGCAGTCCTGCCAAGATGGAAAAAAGAATGTTCATAGTGTGCACAAGAGGAGCTTGTTTGAGCAGGGGGCCCTCCATAGCATGGTAATGACAGGGAGCAATCTCAGTCTTCTCTTACAATGTGAAAAGGGTTGGCTTTCAGATACTTTTTAACTGCGAGAGAGCTAGGAAATTGCCAGATGACTTGGTTAATCAGTGACAAATTCAGTAAGTGTACAAAAACTGGCCTGTAAGGAGAGTAATAAGTTGAGCTTTGCATTTTTTTCAGTGCCTCAGTATGTGGCCATAGGCTTCACCTCTTGAATTGTCCACTGGTGTAGTGTCAACTTTACATGACAAGTGTAATTGCTAGGAGATCATGATGGTGGTTGGCAGCAATATAGCTTTTTCCTCATCACACTCAGTGTTCTGGTCATTTTGACATTGCTGCTGCATAGTCATTGGATCAATAACTAGCGATAGATATATAATTGGGTTTATTAAGCTGTTCATTTTGTTCTTGAGAAATATTTCACACTTTCGTGAATGCAGTATACAGTGTAACTTTCTGAGTGTGTTATGGCACTCTTGCTTTTGAAAACAGTCTTTGAAATATTTCAGTTTTAATGTCCTCTTTGGCCTTCTGGTACATAATAGTAAGGATATTTATTTATAAATATAGCTCCTATACATAGCTCCTCAACCTAAGTTTAACAAAGCAAAACACAGACCAATTTAAAGTTGGTCTATCCTGATTTCTAATTTAAGCTAGTGTGGTAAAGCCCACTTCATTTTTCTAGAACTTTCAGTACAATGAAGTATAAATCTTGCTGAACTATTTGAGAATGTTGGTATTTCCACTGCAGTATTAGTTCTGAAATCGCTCTTTCACTTATTGTGTTAAATTCAAGCTTCCATAGGCTGAAGGAATATCTTGTTTAGTGTCAATTACTGTACTAGAACTGCAATACAATCTTGTAAATAGTCACTTTTCTGGTCAGCTGTGAAGCTGCCTTATACTGAGTCCATCTAGCTCAGTATCATATTTACCTGAATAGAAGATAACTCTGAATTTAAGACACCACCCATAAAAAGTAGAGGTTAAATACAGATTACACCTGCATTTACTCAAAAGGTATCGGACTCTGAATTTAAAATGACCTCCTGATTTGAATATTAAATATTTAAAAATCTTGGAAAAAACCTAGTCTTGGATTCAAGTCAATACAGTGTTGTCTTCCTGACTGACAGCAGCTTTTCCAAGGTTTCAGGCAGGAGTCTTTCCCAGCTCTTGCTGGAGATGCCAGAGATTGAATCTGGGATCTTCTGCATAAGCAGATGCTCTACCATTGATAATTGTCATTATTTGACCTGATGAGTCCCCATTGTCTTGCTTCTTAGACATGTTCTCTTCTTATCATGAAAGATGGGAAAGAAACTACCTGAGCTCCAGAATGCAGCCTTGTGATAAATAAGACTATTCTGGGCTGTTCATTATGGAGTTTGCTAAGTTAGCAGACCTTCAAAAGCCCTGCCATATTTCCAAGCCAAGAAATATGGTGGGGCGCTCAGTTCGTTGATGTGTGGTTAAATTATCTGCTAGTAATTCTTCTGTTAGGAGCTTGTTATCAATACTCTAGTAATGTGGATACTTGTACTCATGATGCTTTCTTCCTCTGGCAGATAGTGGGAGATTGCTGGGAAACTTCTGGTGGAAGCTTAATTGGATCGCTTCTAACCTGAGCATGTTACCCCTCCTATTTTTAGGTAAGGCGAAGGTTAGGAGACATGGAAGAATCTAGGCAGGGTTGCCATCTCTCTTATTGTGCCTTCTAGCCTTATCCTGGAATTGAAAGTACAAAGGGCTGCTGTCTGTCTCTTTCTCTGCCTTTAGAGAGGCCAAAAGGCAAAGTCTTGGGTAGGATAGTGTGAAGCACTGTGGCAGACTGGCCCCACTTCCTCTGACCTAGAAGTCATCTGAGGTTCCTACTGTGCACTCTGCAGCCATTCTTTCCCATCTTCATGTGTCTGTTGGAGATCGGTAAAACAGCTGCACAGTGTGCAGTGTGATTCTTGGGTGATTGCTTGCCCAGAGGAAGCGGGGGTGGGTGGGGTGGGGGAGACTACTGCAGGCTTTTATGCTCCCCACCGTCACCTGCTTTCTGGTATCAGAATGCTGGTATAATACTTGGTGGAGAAAGGGGTATTATCTAAAATTTGACCACCTCTGTGTGACTCCTAAGGTCTGTGAGCAGCATTCCTTGTGGAATCAAGTTTTCTTGCCTTTTCCTTTCAACTGCAGTGCCTTGAAAACAGGGTTGATAAAAATCGATGGTTTTTGTAAGGGTTTACATCAGATTTTTATTTAAACCTGATTTTTATTTGATGAAAAAAACCCCACAATTCATAAAGAACCTAGTCAAATGTATTTTCATGAATGTTAATCATAATTATATTCTATGAACACGTTAACAGCAGTATGTGGGGATGAGAGATAACAAACCTGATCAGTCCTGTTGTGCAGGTGGTGTACATGCAGTGCGCATGCGCGCGCGCACACACACACACACACACACACACACACACACACACAGAGTCAAGCCCTTGCCCCCCCTCCCCCCGCCCCGATGCAAGGACAAAAAAGGTCCATGCATGTGCAGATGACTTGTATGTGCTGGTGCTGCAAGGGGCTTTTGGGGATGTGTGCTGCCCCAGCCGGAAGCTGCATAGGGCAGTGGAGAACCTGCTCTCCTCTTTCTTAAAGCTCACGAACTGCAGTCCCAAACTGCGAACAACGGTTCGTGCACATCCCTACTCTGACACACCTACCGGCTCACAGCAGAAATGTATGTTGTGAAGGAGGGCCAATTACACCTCTCAAATGTGGATATCTTCTCATAGTGGAAATAATATACAGCAACCTCACATTTTATAAGTGAATTGGTACATTTTACCACTTTAAATATTCAAATTTTTGTTGTAATAAGTGAAATAGTTCTCAGTAGAAATAGGATCTGAAATAATTAAAAGTTGCTTATTTTATTAAACAGTTGTAACAGTATGAAACATAATATATTACAAAAACATATTTAAATCAACACAGTAACTGTACTGAAGCTAGTATTTTGAAATATAAATACTTAACTAGATTCTAGACATAATTTGTTCACAAATAAGAATGCTATTTTCAGACATTTTTCTGTGTGTGGTTTCTGAGTATGAATATTAAGTCAACTGAGCTAAGGCTGTCCTCAATCCTACTGAAATGTTCTATCATCCCTATCAGTTGAAGTCTGCATGTGCTCAGACCCCATGTGATATTCAGCTGCAGAGACTGGCTTTGAGAGGCAAATATAAGCGGGCAGCAGAAAGTCTCAGTTTTGATAGCTGCAGATCCAAACAGAGGACACAGGATTTAAAAAAAATCTACATACCTGCAATTTATAACCCTTCTAAAGTGTAACTCAGGGTACAAACTTGAGTACAGATTACAAACATCCTGTGTTGAGTATCAACTCTATGTGTTTCCCTTGTAATTTCGTATTTTGAGATTCTGTTGAGCTGTAAGAGAAGGCTCTTTGTGGGTTCCATCTCTTCTATCCTGAGAGTTCTTTAAGATGGTGTGGGGAGAGGTAGAGCTTCCACAACTTTATATCTCACACTATTTACTGTCAAAATACATGTACCTTCTGGGGAAGATTGTCCAGTGGTTTGGAATGTTATGCCATTTGTACACAGATGATACCAAGCTCATCTTCTGGGATGGTAACCTCTTGGAATTCATTTCTCTTTCTTATTTTAGTTGTACTCTTTCCAGTTCTGATGCTCTTTTGGAGCTAAATGACAAAAGAAGGGCCCAGTAGCTTGGGGTGATTGTTGGAGGCTTGAAGAAAACTTGCATGCACTGGTTGATGTTGCACAGAATAATGTTGGTGGTTGTGAACCACCCACAATGTTGTGCAACAGGGTTCATCCACGGCTACTTAAATTTGTGCAGAGCCATACTTCAACAGCACTATGTACAGGCACTCCCCAACTTACAAATGACCCATACTTACAAAGCCCCATAATTTATTAAATTAATGAAGTCTCAGACTTAAAAAAGCCATCCTGCACATATGTTGTTCCTCATATGAACTATATGTTCCTAGATATGAACATCCAACTTACAATGAACTTTTGGAATGCAACCTGTTTGTAAGCTGGGGACTCCCTGTACCACCTTTTCAATGTATTTAGCATTGTGGAAGTGCAGTTGCACAATTTTATGTCGTAGTGGGTGAGCTCCTTATTGTAACACTGTGCTTTAGATGCCCGCAGCAGCAGCAACGGAACTGCCCTTGTTGCCTTGTGCAACATGTCAGCCACTGTCTAGACACCCCCTTGCTCTGTGTGTGTGGGGGAAGGAGAGAGAGAGAGAGGGAGAGAGGGATTTTTGTAGTTGGTAGACAAGTTTGTCTTGTTTCTACTACTTTATCACAAGGACATGGGCTCTCTATCATATAGATTCTCTCCTGTTCTATCTCCTCCTTTTTCACTGCCTCTTTGGTAATTCATACAGATAGGGTGAAGCTGCAAATAAGAGATACTTACTGTTTATATACAGTAATGTCTTTTTGAGTGTTCAGATTACTTGCATCGCAATAATCCTTAAGGCACCCTGTAAGATGGTAGTATATTATCTCCATATTGCAGAAGTGGAACAGACACAGAGAGTGGCTTGTTTTAATGTTGCCTTTAGTGCCAGTGTTCTCGAAGTGTGGGTCTTGGAAGGAGGACTGCATAACATCTGTAAAGTGATTGCAAGTGCTGGGACTCTAAGGATTGATGCACTGTAGTAGGGGTTCCCTTCCCTTGTCTTCCTGAGACTCTTGCAGAAACTACAAGGAGCTGCTCAGTTCCTCTCTTTCATGTTGGTGCATAAAGCACTCAGAATGATGATGCTTTCTAGTTGAGTATTTCCTCAAATTGAGTACTTTCAGTGAGCTGTGTGATGCTTTTTTGTGGTGATTCCATTTTTAGCCCATTTGTTGATAGATTTCTTAGTTCTAATTGTTACTGAAGTGGTAAATGTTGCAGCTGTACGACTTCAGACTGCAGGTGGGAGTTTAAACGAAATGGATGCTCTTCTACATAGAAAGCGAGATGGTGTTGAGAAGGGTTCTAGCCTAGTCTTCTCCCTAGCATACTTCTGTGTGGAAGGATTTTGGGGGCAAGGTTTTGTGGAGATGATCTGCCTGCAGTCTGAAGTGGTACAGCCTAGATAGTTTTCCTATTTCAGTGAGAACTAGGCTTTAATCTCATGTCAGACTAAGTCTTGATATAGTGAACAGGCAACATATATTTTCTACTGCAACACTGATAGGCTATTCAATAGATTATGTCCACATTACCTACTAGTTATCCCACTTATACCAGGATGCTCGTAAATTGTGATTTGGATTAAAAAGTGTGTGTCTCTCTTAGATTTATCTTCCCTATCCACTCCTTTTTAAAAAGCGTATTTACTATATATGTCTCCACTAGTCTTTTTTGCAATCTTGCTAATTTTTTACTAATAATTAAATAACTGGGAGTTCTAGGACATCTCTAGCTAATTCTCTTAGCATGTCTAACTGAAAATTGTCCTTCAGAATTTTGTAGTTGTATAACATATTGCTTGTTTGATGATTAACTTTAGTGTTAAAAACAGAAATCAATAGTCAGTATGCAATTTCTTTGTATATATGTTAAGTGTATCCTACACTTTTTGTGAATACTAGAAGAAATTTACCTTTAAGAATTAAGCTTATAACTGACTTAGCTTATTGTAGCCCTTACCGCTGCTCACTCTCTCATCTGATTACTCTGCTCAGGGGAATAAGGTTAAGGACATGCTGTTGGTAACTAGAGCATTTTCAGGGTTTTAGTTCAGCAGATGGGCTACTTGGCTATATTCATACATTTGCCTGCCTGCTGTGGCAGCTGCTTCAGCTGCCTGTTGTGTTCTTTTGTTCTGTTACATCCAAGAATGGAACACAAGGAAGTATAGTGAATGGATTAATTTAAGGTTACTGGTTCTTTACTTTCTAGTTGCTTATCATAATAAAGCTTCATATGAGTTTTTCTTAAAATGAAATATTTTTAAAAGCTGCTTTTTGGCATAACAGAAAAATCTAGTGCATGTTAATGCAACTTATATTTTTATTCTCAACCTAATTTTCAACCCCCCCCCCTTTTTTTTTTTTAGGACTTGTAACAAGAACTTGCCTGACACTCTGTGGTCCGAAAGAATTAAGGAAATATGGAATGACATGAAGGCGATTAGTTGAGGATTAAAGGCTTTGAGGACAAACACCTCAGTGAGGTGAAGCACAGACTAGTATTCTAGTTGTAGCTCTGAGACGCTGCGTGCTGGAACAAAGATGGCAGATCCAGGAATGATGAGTCTGTTTGGAGAAGATGGGAATATTTTCAGTGAGGGACTGGAGGGTCTTGGGGAATGTGGATACCCTGAAAACACAGTAAACCCTATGGGGCAACAAATACCTATTGATCAAGGATTTGCCTCATTACAGTCACCCCTTCACCATCCTTCAACCAGTCAAAATCAAGCAAAGCTGACCCACTTCGATCACTATAATCAATATGAACAGCAGAAAATGCATCTGATGGATCAACCAAACAGAATGATGAGTAATGCTCCTGGGAATGGTATAGCATCTCCTCACTCTCAGTATCATAATCCTCCAGTTCCTCACAGTGGGGGTACTGGTGGTCAGATGGGAGTCTACCCTGGTATGCAGAATGAAAGGCATGGACAACCCTTTGTAGATGGCAGTTCCATGTGGGGGTCACGGGCAGTTCAAGTGCAAGATCAAATAAGAGCACCATACCACCAGCAGCAACCCCCATCTGCTCAGCCACCACCACCAGCGCCATCAGGACCCCCTGGGCAGGGGCATCCTCAGCACATACAACAGATGGGAAATTATATGGCTCGTGGTGACTTTTCAATGCAACAGCATGGTCAGCCACAACAGCAGAGGATGAACCAGTTTTCTCAAAGCCAGGAAGGTCTTAATCAGGGAAATCCTTTCATTGCCACCTCAGGACCTGGCCACATGTCTCATGTGCCCCAGCAGAATCCAAGCATGGGGCCTTCTTTACGACATTCAGTGCAGCAATTTCACCACCATCCTCCCACTGCTCTCCATGGAGAATCAGTAGCCCACAGTCCCAGATTCTCCCCTAACCCTCCTCAGCAGGGTGCTGTTAGGCCACAAACACTTAATTTTAGTTCTCGGGGCCAGACAGTACCTTCACCTACTATAAACAACTCAGGGCAGTATTCTCGTTATCCTTATAGTAACCTTAATCAGGGATTAGTAAACAATACAGGGATGAATCAGAATTTAGGCCTTACAAATAACACTCCAATGAATCAGTCTGTACCAAGGTACCCAAATGCCGTAGGGTTTCCATCGAACAGTGGTCAAGGACTAATGCACCAGCAGCCCCTTCACCCTAGTGGCTCACTTAACCAAATGAACACCCAAGCTATGCACCCTTCACAGCCTCAGGGAACCTATGCTTCTCCACCTCCCATGTCACCTATGAAAGCAATGAGTAATCCAGCAGGTACCCCTCCTCCACAGGTTAGGCCTGGTAGTGCTGGAATACCAATGGAAGTTGGCAGTTATCCAAATATGCCCCATCCTCAGCCATCTCACCAGCCACCTGGTGCCATGGGAATTGGACAGAGGAGTATGGGCCCTCGGAATATACAACAGAACCGGCCATTTATGGGTATGTCTTCAGCACCGCGGGAAATGGGTGGTCACATGAGACCAAATGGCTGTCCAGGTGTTGGCCTTGCTGATCCACAAGCAATACAAGAACGATTGATATCTGGTCAGCAGCATCCCAGTCAGACATCTTTTCAACAGCAAATGCCAACGTGTCCTCCCATGCAGCCTCATCCAGGCATTCATCATCAGTCTTCACCGCCACCACATCCCCACCATCAGCCTTGGGCGCAGCTTCACCAGTCACCACAGAATACGCCACAAAAAGTGCCTGTCCTTCAGGTAGGTAATATATTAGTGTAAGATAATTTTCCTTAACGAACAAAAGGTGTACATTGACACTTTTGTGTATTTGTGGTTAGGTTTCTTGTTTGCTTGTGGGTCTGTCATCTAAATAGTCTCCATTGCCTACATTTTTAAAATGTTTTCAGCAAAATGATTTGGTTCTAAACAGAATGCAAGTCAAAGCTATGTGTACTAGGGATGTGCCCGAAACGTTTCGAAGGCCATTATGAAGGCCTCCGAAATGTTTCGGCACTGGGGGCATTTTGGCGTTTTGTTGCTGACGGGGGGTAGCGCTTTAAGGGCGGGGGAGGGTGTACTCATCCCTCTTCGCCGCATTTCCCCCGCCGGCGCGCTGTCATTTGGAAGCCCCTTGGGGCGGCAGCGTTCCTCCCTGCTGCCCCATTTGCCTCGTCGGCCAGAAGTGGCCAGAAGTCGCGAGTGTGCGTGCGCCCGTCGTGCGTGCGCACGCGCCCTTCTGGCATGTGCGCATGCACGCAAGATGGGCGCACGCGCGCTCACGACTTCCGGCCGACGGGGCAAACGGGGCGGCACGAGGGGCTTCCAAATGACAGCACGCCAGTGGGGGAAATGCGGCGGGAGGGGTGAGTACACCCTCCCCCGCCCTTAAAGCGCTACCCCCTGTCAGCAATGACGATCTTCGTGCACATCCCTAATGTGTACTACCCATCATATGATGTTTTCCTTACTGTCTTTGCTATCTTCTAAGCAAAGTTAGCAAAGACATCACTTTTGTGTCCTTAGAGTATCTATACATTGCTTTTCAATATATATTCTCTCAACATAGACTTCTCAACGTAATTTGCATGTAGACTTGTAAAATAATATTCTACGATACATTTAATAGAATGGTAGAATAATTCTCTGAAATATTCTCTCCTATGCTAAAAAATGCAGGAAAATGTTCTTTTACAAGTACTACAGATAAAAGCACAAATCAACCACAATTACATATTATTAAAACAATAGTTAAAACCAGCATATGAAAATATTTAATTTGGGTGTAGCAATTGAGTGTCATCCTGGAACATCAAAAGTGGAGGTAAACTTAATCTGCTCTATGAACATGTTTACAGTAAAATAAAGAGAATAGCAAATCTAAGGAATTTCCTGATGTGTCTGGTCTTTAAGTTTTAGTATGAGAGAGATAGTGAGACAAGGTTTGGGATAAGGTTTATCTCAAGTATGAGAAATTTTTTGCTTGATCGAAATGCTCACATATCTTCCAAGAATATCTACTGTTGCATACTTACCTCCTCAATTATTATTTTTTTAAACAGTTCGTAATAACAGACTTTTCCTTGAGGTAAATAAAAACTGAGTGAATTGCCTTTTTTACTTTTCTTTGGCATGGAGACAAAAGGATGTAATGCCTGCTTATAATATTTGCTTATACAATAAGTCAGGTTCTGGGCAATAGTTTGGGTTGTCCTTAATCTTTTATATAGTATTTTAACAGGGAAAGGACCAGATAAATGTTGCTGACCATTTTTCTATCATAAAGACTGCACTTGTAGTCACCATTACTTGTTCTAACTGCTTTTATTTGATGCAAGACTTCCATAAGGAATCTTTCATAAAAATATTGTCCCTTTTATAGAGTTGAAGGCAAGTTTAAGATTGACAAATGTAGAGAAGTTTCCTGCTTGTGAGGCTAATAATTACAAACTTGCTGAACAGTTTATGTTGCCATGATCCAGACTCACTTAAATTAGTTGCTTTTATCTCTTATGATGATATAAGGGGCTGGTATGCTGTCATTTTGATCAACTAATACAGCTATATTTGGAATCCTTTTTGGGAGAGAATTGCCAAAGGGCTTTTAAGTTCAGAGCCTTTGTGGGAATAAACCATTCTCCTTGAGATGTAAACTTTTGTGTCCCTGCAAGAGTCATGCCTTTCAGATAGAGACAGGAGGCTGTGGATGTTTGTACGAATGAATTGCTTGAGGGATAGGTAATAAAGGTTATATTATTTGAATAAATGTGTTTGGTACATTTTCTGTTGGAAGATCATTCTTATTGCTCCAGTGTCAGAGTGTTTCCAAGGTTCTTTAGACTACTGCATTGTACTATTAATGTCGCCCTTTGGGATTGACAAGCCACTCATTTTACTAGTCAATTCATCAGTTGGTTGGTTGACTATGTAATTTGCTTTGTTCAAATATTCCCTGAACATTATGGTGGATGTTGTGGTTGACTGGATTAATTTTTGTTCATTGATGCCCTGTGCAAACAAAACTTCTACCCATGCATGAGTTAGGAACTATGTATGTGTTTGTGCACAAGCATTGTTAATTCAGTTGTCCCTAAGTGAAAATAATATGACTAAGATCTAGGGGTGTGAACAAAAGCGGTTTTCCTGGTTTGGATTGAGTTCGAACCATACTCTTAACTAGGGCCCCCCAGTTCGAGTACCGGTTGCATCGAACAGGCCACTGGTTTGCCTTGAATTCAAATTGGGGTCAAATCAGTTCAAAGTGGTTTTGCCATAGGGAATAATGTGAATTTGAACTAGCCCATTATTCCCTATGGGTAGTGCCTAGGGACACCAAATGGGTTGGGTGGCATGTCATGATAGGTGCTACCTACCACCCAGCCCACAAAACAATCTGGCTATTTTAAATGATTTTTTAAAAAAATTCAGGGTCGTCTGTAGCTCAACACTTGACCTATTGACCCTGGAGGAAAAAAATCATCCAAAATAGCCAGATTACTTGATTGGTTTGCGGGTTGGGTGGTAAGTAGCACCCAGCATGGTGTGCTACCCAGCCTGTTCTGGTGTCCCTCGGCGCTAACCCATAGTGAATGGGCCAGTTTGAATTTCCATCCTATGACAGAACCAAACAGCACTGCAAGTTCACACACACAACTCTTCTTTTTTTTAAAGGATTCTCCCAGAACACAGTATAAAGCAGACCAATAAATCACTGACCCAGATTCTGTGCCAGACACAGTGCCATGCCCAGCGAAGGGGCTCATGGTGAAGAAGACGTTCTATTAAAAACCTAGAGCCTAAGCTGTTTAGGGCTTTATAGGTAATTACCAGCACCTTGTATTTTGCCTGGAAATGTATCAGCAGCCAACATAGAGTTGTTGAAAGAGTTGTAGCTCTTTCAACACAGGAATTATATGGTCTCCAAGATGACTCAGAGACCAACCTAGCTGCCACATTATATACCAATTGCAGTTTCTGGACTACATACAAAGGCAGCCCCACATAGAGCGCATTGCAGAAATCCAGTCTGGAGGTTACCAGCATATGTACCACCATTGTAAAGTCGCTCATTTCAAGAAATGGGTGCAGCTGGATTATCAGCTGAGGCTGATAGAAAGCACCTCTGGCCACCTCCTCAATCTGGGACACCAGGGAGAGGTTCACATCCAGAAGCACCTCCAGACTGCTTACTGGTTCGTTCCAGGGGAGTGTAACTCATCCAGAACTGGCAGCTCAAAATAGTCTCCTGAGTTCTGACTGTACAATAAGTACCTCCGTCTTAGCTGGATTCAGCCTCAGTTGGTTATTCCTCATCCAGCCCATCACCGCTTCCAGGCAGGCATTTAGGGAGACTTTGCCTTCTTCCAATGAGTTTGACATGGAGAAGTAGATTTGGGTGTCATCAGCATACTAATATCACCCTGCACCAAATCTGATTATCTCTCCCAGCGGTTTCATGTAGATGTTAAACAACATCGGAGACAATACGGAGCCCTGAGGGACACCATAGGAAAGTTCAGATTTTGAAGAAGAGCTCTCTCCAAGAGACACCATCTGGAATTTGCCCATGTGGTAGGAGCGGAACCACAGCAAGGCAGTGCCTCCTACCCGCAATCCCCGCAGATGTTCAATAAGGATACTATGGCTGCTGAAAGATCCAAAAGAAGCAAAAGATTCACACTCCTCCTGTCAATTCCCAATTGGAGATCATCCATCAGGCGGATCAAGGCAGTCTCCACCACATAGCTTGCCCAAAAGCCAGTGTGAAATGGGTCTAAATCAGTTTCCTCCAAGATGGCCTGGAGTTGGGAGGCCACCATACTCTCAATTACTTTGCTCAGTCATGGAAGGTTGGAGACAGGCCTGTAGTTGCTTAACTCCTAGGAATCCAAGGCAGGCTTCTTCACAAGCAGTCTAATAATTGTCTCCATGAGATGAGGCATCCTGCCCTCCCTCAGAGAAGCATTTATAATTTCTACCAGACCCTCAATAACAGCCTCCCTACCCAATACTATAAGCCATGTTGGCCAAGGATCAAGAGGGCAGGAGGTAGGCCACACCATTCCAAGCAACTTGCCCACATCTTCAGGAATCACAAACTGAAACTAATACAGGGTCATCACATAAGAGTAGGTGCTGGGCAGCTCCACTTCAGACACTGTAACAATTGTGGAATTTAAATCTAAGTTGGCCTGTTCAGAGTGAAAGACCAGGTCAAGTGTGTGACCAGCAACATGTGTTGGTCCCGAGACTACTTGGGATATGCCCATAGTCACAGCTCCTATGAACTTCTGAGCCATCCCAGACAAATTGATCCCAAAGTGAAAATTGAAGTCCACACCCACCACAAGCCTGGGAGATACCAACGCCAGGCCTGAGACCAAGTCTCTCAGCTTAGTTAGGGACTCTGTTAGGCAGCAGGGCGATCGGTACACCAGCAGAATTCCCAATCTATCCCTGGTGCTGAAATTTAAGTATACACATTTAATATGGTCAGACACTTTGACAGGGATCCTGGCAAGGGAGGTGTACCCTGGAGGGAGAAGCTGGGACCAGACTGAGCTGCCAGCCTCCCGCAACCAATTCTTTGTGATACATACCAAGTTGGCACCTTCATCCATAATCAGATTATTGATGACTTCAGGTTTATTCTGGACCTACCTGGCATGGCAAAGAACCAAGATGAGGCTCTTTGGGTGGTTGGCACTGCTCCCCAAGGTCAAAGAGCTGGCAGGAAAGCCAGAAGTGGAAGGCAATTAAATTTCTGATTTTCCTTCCCTTGCAACAGCATGCTGACCTGCCGTTACTTCTTCTGTTCCCCACTAGGGATGTGCAAACTGGCTCAACGTCGAACAGGTTTGACGTTGAGCTAGTTTGGTTCGATGGTCCTGAGTCGAACTGAACCACCCCCTGTTCAGTCCAACCCCGCACCGAACACCCCTCGACTGTTGGGGGGTTCACGAAAGTCTCTCTGTGTGTGTGTTAAATGATAAAAAATTTTTTGGTACATTTACTCCCTTCAGGGGAGTTCCTTGAGGCAGAGGGGTGGGGTCCGTGGAGGTTCCCCCTCCCCCCGCTGGCCTCAGTGCAGCCCGAACAGGCCCGTTCAGCCAGTTTTTCGGCCCGTTCGGGCCTTCCCCCTTGGTGCGGCAGCCATTTTGAATGCTGCCACACATGCACAACTGGCCTCTGAGAAGCCTGGCATGACCCAGGCCTCTCAGAGGCCAATTGTGCAAAATGGCCACTGTGCCGAGGGGGGAGGCCCAAACGGGTCAAAGAGATGGCCAAACGTGGCGGTTCGGGCTGCATAGAGGCTGGGGGGGGAGGGGGAACTCCCCTGAAGGGACTAAAAAAATAATAATCCATTTTTTAAAAAAGGCCGCTAACTCACCCTCCCTGACCAAACCGGGTGGTGGGTTTGAGGGGGTGCCAGACCGAAATGGCCTGGTCTGGTTCAAGTCTGGTCCAGAGTCGAACTGAATCAGGCCAGCTGGTTCTGTGCACATCCCTATTCCCCACCACCACCGGAATAGCTGCCCTATAATCTGCAAATACACCCCCTGTCTCCCCATCTCCAGACAAACCGAGGCACATTAAAACTAAATTCACCCAGGATTTTAAACAGAAGCCAAATTAAAAATACTCACCCACCACTATCACAGCCATAAAGAATCCAGGGCCAGGCAGCCTGGCCCTTGCCCTCATTAACCTATGAAGTGGCTCCCCCAAAGGGGCAACCCTACCGGTGGCAGGCTTGCCACCACAGGCCACGTTCCTATAAGAGGCCCAGAGCTGGGCAGGTGGTACCAGGAACTGCTGAGTCACTCTCCCCTGGCCCCAGTCCTGCACACATTCCCCACACATATTCAGCAGGGGCAGCGTCCGCAGTCCCACAGGGAAAGGAAGGAGCAGGCAGGTAAGATTAGAAGGAGCAAACAGCATACACACAGACTTTCACCCTGGACAGCACTGAGTGGAAAGTAGATGGTCTCTTCCTTTTTTCTGCTGGGCAAGAAAGCCACAACTAAGTTCTTCTGTCTTTGTCCATCTGAGGGAAATCCAGCAAAAGCAAGCAGAATTGAAGTGTGCGCGCGCGTGTGTACACTGACATTGAAAAAAGAAAATCACATGAGCAGTCTTCTTTCTTCTTTTTGTAAGTGCAGTAAGTTGGCCTTAGGTAGGACTGGGCCCTGGCTGACTACCTGCAGGCTGACACATGCCAGGGAACCAGTCTAGATTCATCATGGGCCTGTGTGTGCATGCATGTGTGTTTGTTAGGCTGTGCTGCAGGAGAGCTAACAAGAAAAAAACCAGAGCAACCAAAACAAGTGAAAGCCAGCTAGCCAACAAAAAACAAAATCCCAGCTATGCTGCACAATGGCCTCCGATGGGAGTTGGCCCTGCCCCAGTCCATTGCAAGCTTGGCGGTGCTAACTTAAGCCAGTCAGCAAGCCAAAAAACCCCCCACTGATGCTCCGCAACAGCCTCTGATGGGTGCTGGCCCTGGGGCACCAGTCCATCATCACAAACGGTGGTGTTTGTGCATGTCTATGTATTTCAGCAGCACTAACGGGCAGATGGTGACACATTTGTTGGTCAAGGTGAGCTAGTGTTCCAGCAGGTGGGGATGACCATGAGTCATTCATTCTCCATGTCTAGCTTGGGGTAGCCCGGCAGGGGGAGGTTGGCCTTCAGGAAGACCAACTGCTTCACCAAGCCAGTATCCAAAAGCAAGTGTTGGTGATGCTGGGGATGTCATGCTGCTGGCCTGGGAAGTGGTGCTGATGCTAGGTGTGGACTGCATATAAAAAGTAGGTGCACTAGCACCTTCCTTCTGGTTCTTACCTAGCATCCTCTTCTCTGCTTGCCGCACCTCTTGAACCAGGAGGTCTCTCCATTTGGGCAGTGTATCAGGAGTGATGGCATTGCCCTTAATGGTTGGGTCACATAGGCATGCCAAAACATGCTCTACGGATTGACCCAACCTGGTGCTGATCTGTTCCACAACCCCAGTCCTCAGCCAGCCTGCTAGGGCACGTGTCTCCCCAATGGTCAGAGTGGTCTGGAGCTTTCTCATCTTTTCTAGAAGAAGAGTGGCAGGCAAATACTTGATCAGAGCTACTTCCTCAGTACACAAGCTGTTTGTTACAAGGAACAGCTTGTGCTCCTGCACTGTGTCTTACTATGTCTCAGTGCTCCTGCACTTCCACTGTGTCTCAGTATCCCCTGGGATGATGTGAGAAGATAGGCCTAGTTCATGCTGCCTCTCCATGAGCATCTGCCTACCCTTTTTGCTGTGTTGGAAATAGGCTGCGATCTTGTGGCACTTGTCCATAAGGGCAGCTGTGGCAGAAGCAACCCCTGGGGGGGAAGCCCCCGGCGCTCCCTTGCCTTCTTTATGCCAAGTGCATCCATCATAACCAGGTGCAGAGTGTGTTCCATACATACATACAGTGTATGGACACAAACTGCAGCTGTCATACCACCCTGAGCACATTGGCACCATTGTTGGTGACCATGAAGCCCTTGTGGAAGTTTGGCTGCCCGAACAGCCATTCTTCCACCTGGTGCACAATGACTACTTACAGCTCATCTGTGTGGCCAGTGTCATGCAACACAACCCACCTGGGCTTTGCTGTCTGGGAGGATGTGCTGGCCATGCCAGCAGCAGATATTGTTTCCTCACTTTTTGGCCTCCATCTGTGTTCAGTGAGGGACAGGAAAGCAGCCTGCACTCCACTATAGCTTATCCAAACATCTGTAGTGAAGTGCAAACTGGTGTCGGGCCCTGCTGACTCTAGTAGCCCCAACACAACCTCCCAACACAACCAGGAGGGTACCACCTGCCCACTGAAGGTGGTGTGTGAGGAGATTTTTTACTGGGGGCAAGCAGCTGGAGCATCCAGCGGAAGCCAGTGTTCACCATTTGGAACAGCTGGTCGTCCAGAGCCATCATCTCTCCAATGGAGGGTTAAGAATGTGCCTCTGGACTACCAGAACGCTTGCCCACCAGACATGCTCACTACATGACAGTCAGTGTGCCCTGCTTGAGAGCAAGAGCACTTCCCTCCCCGTCGCTTGTTGAGGGCACCACAAGTGGCCTAGCGCCACCATCAGGAGCAAGTATGCCTGGATACTGCTGCTCAATGTGTCTCCACATTCCTGTTGTCCCCAGATGCTTGGCGTCTTTCTTGCTGCTGATCTTTATGCTGCAGTGGATGCAGACAGCTCATGTAGGCTCACTTAGGCAGTACTCAAAGTGCTCCCACACTGTGCTGCTAGCGGTCTTGGACCAGTTGGGTGCTGTGGTGTTACTGGGCTGCTGGTGGCCACCACCAGCACCCCCGCTGTCCGTGACTGTGAAGGCCCTTGGGCAACAGGAATGACATCTGCCCGCTTCAGCTCCTCCTTACTCAGTGGGGTCACACTGATGGGGGGGGGGATCAGTGGAGAGGAGGGGAAATCTTGCTGGGCTAGCAGCTGTCACCATCTCCTCTGCCCCCATCAAGGGAAAAGAGGTCCTTCCTTGACTGGGCTCCTCCCTACTACCACCACCTCAGCCGCCATAGGTGGCTGCACTGTGGTAGCAGATGCCACTGGAAAGGTGAGCCTGCGCGCAATTATTTCTAGGGGGACTTGGGTGAACTGGGGAGTAGGCCCCTCTTGCCACCCTTGCCCTCACAAACCAGCATCGTACCTTGCTCTGAACACCCTGCTCCTAGACCTACCCTGTATCCTTCTAGACATCCCTTCCCCCAAACTAGGTCCAATCTAACAAGAAAAAAACCACTGCACAGCAAAGCACCTACAAAACCGAACTAGAACCTAGTACACAACAAAACCTCACAAACCCCCCAATTACAACCACAACAAAAAACTGCTAAAACCACTCAGCAGCAGACCAAGGCGCAGAGCAATCCTACAGAATCCAGCAGCTGGTCCTGGAACACAACCAGAGCTCCTTCCGAAAAACAGAAGAGTAAAGTTAGGCACGCACTGCCTGGCTTTAAATACACCATGAAGCTCCCCCTCTCCCAGCCAATGGGGGCAGAATTGCCCAGACAACACTCTGATTTTATTAATATTAATATTAACAACAACAACAACAATAATAATACCACTACCATCAGCCAATTACAAAAAGCAACAGTACTGGGAACAGCCTATATTCTGCGACAATATCTATAATAATAACAGCAACAACATTGATAATAAAATTCAGCCATCCCAGGTCCTCGGGAAGGACTCGATGTCTGGATAAAACCAGTCAATAACACCTGTCTGACTGTGTAAACAACAACAACAACAATAATAAATAATAAAACTTTGTTGATTAAGTGCCGTCAAGTCAGTGTCGACTCTTAGCAATCACATAGATTCTCTCCAGGAATTATGTGTCTTCAACTTGGCCTTTAAGGTCTCTCAGTGGTACATTCATTGCTGTCATAATCGAATCCATCCACCTTGCTGCTGGATGTCCTCTTCTTTCCTTCAACTTTCCCCAGCATTATGGACTTATCAAGGGAGCTGGGCTTTCACATAACTTGTCTGAAGTATGATAGTTTGAGCCTGGTAATTTGTGCCTCGAGTGAGAATTCTAGATTATCTCTTTTATGATCCATTTGTTTGGATCACTGGGTCACATGCATGGATCACATGCCACTGGGTGAAATTTGTAAAGCAGCTACCTGGTTGTCGGTCATGCCCTTTTGCAGGCACTATAAGATTGCTTCATTTCTTTCGGCTGAAACAGCGTTTCAGCATACTGTCCTCCAGCAAGTAGTATAAACACATCCTTTCCTCCCTCTTTTTCACTGCTTGGGCATGTCCCATGTTAATGGAAGATCCCTTACACTGTGGAAAAACAAACATTGGTCTTAGGATGAGGGGTATTTTTCACAGTGTATGGAGATCATCAGGCCCCCCCCCCCCCATGGATGTGTTTTTGGCAAGTGACTTCCTTGGGCTTGGGTTGTGCTTTTAGGAAGGTGCCGACACTCAGGGAGTACAGTTTTCATGGCATCCCCCTTTGTCCTCGGGACTCTGTTCCTGTTTTCGTGCCTTCCTATGTTCGACTTTTCTCCTCTTGAGCTACTATATGCTCCAGTCCCAGAACTGGGGTTTTGGCACCACCTTGCCTCTGTGGTGTGTTGAATGAATTAAACCTCATTTAAATGTATGCATGTCTGATGCACTGACACAACAAAATGGATGCACTGACATAAAATGTGACAAATGTTCAAGGGGGTTAGTCTTTCTGTAGGCACTGTATTTAAGATTGCGTGTTCTTTTATATCATTTTAACTGTTCTGAGTGTTGAGCTGTGGATTTAAATGATTGAAACATGACATACAGAACAAACTTCAGTGCTATGGTTTAAGAAATAGTTCATTTGTTAAATAAAATACTACATTTGGGGGAAAACGGGAATGAAGAATAGAATGTCAACAATTTACATGATTTCATTGGTATTCAAACCTTTGAAAGTAACATAAAAATAGAAGAAAAATAAACTGCCATACTATTGATGAGAGAAGTTGGTAAAAGACAGGGTCTCCTCGAAATATAGTAAGGTAAAGTGTGCCGTTGAGTCTGTGTCGACTCGTGGCGACCACAGAGCCCCGTGGTTGTCCTTATTAATATTTATATTGCAATTTTAAAGATTTAAACAGTGGTATTCCTAGTCACTTTATGTCCAGACTAAAAAGTGGGGTATACATATAATAAATAAATAAATAATAATATTGATCTCTTTGATACATACAATAACATACAGTTCATCAGAAAATATTTAAATTTATTCTGAGGTTAATAAAAGGGGTATTCAAAAAGGAACATCATGGTGCTAAAGTTATTGTGATAAAACTTTTTGCCAATTAGTCATAACAGAAAATTGTAACATGAAACTCAGAAACTAGAATAAGAGTGAACATTTTTTTAAGTTAGGAAGAGGTACTTTCTGGAAAGATCCATAATTGTGTTAATAGTTCAGAATTAGATTTAGACACACTTTCTACTTTAATTATGGCCATAATAAATATTAAGAATATACGTATGCTAAGTTCAGTTGATCTTCAGTTTTATATCTGTTTCCAAAAGAGCTGAAAATGGACCAAAAAAGGGAACTGTTTCATACAGCACATAATATATGGGATGCTCTGCCGCAGGATGTGATGGTCATCAGTTTGGGTGGCTTTAAAAGGGGCTTAGACAAATTCATGGAGGACAGATCTATAAATGGCTACTAGTCTTGTTGGCTATAGGCTACTTCCAGGTTCAGAGGCTAGATGCCTCTGAATACCAGTTGCAGGGGAGCAACAGCAAAAGAGTGGACATGACTTCATCTCCTGCTTAGTGGGCTTCCCAGAGGCTTTCAAAATAATTGCTCTATTTTAGATATTCTGTTCAACCTTTAAAGGCTAATATGTACTTTAAACTGAAACATTATTTAAACAGCGAATATTATTGCAACTGTTGGTATAGAAAAGTACAGAAAATGGTCAAATGCCCACAAACCATTGCACTTCTCATTTCTTTCCCATAAAACCATCCCATTCAAAATAAGGCATACTATTCAAGTTCCCCCTGTACTTTTGATATTGTTTTGTTTTAAATCAATCATTTAATTGATAGGAATTATTTGTTTACATTTTGTGCAGTAAAAATTCTGGGATATTCAGATCAACTAATTACCAGTGTAATGTTCTAGTCTAATCTTTTTTAGCAGCTATTCCCAAGTTTAGCAGCTATTGTAATGCCTTTTTAGTGTGGCCATCCAGAGTTCTCTTTAGCAAATCACTGTAAGTTAGATTAAGTAATGCAAACATTGAGTAGGCTGTCTTTCCCCCCTCTTTTACATCCTGTGCCTTATGAATATATTTCTTTGAAAATGGGGTTTTCCTTCTAGAGGAAAATCCCCAGTATCGATCTAATGTAAGTGGTAGTGACACCTCTAATGGCAAAGAACTTGAATGCTGGTAAGGTGAAGTCTTCCCTCATCTCTTTTCTAACCTCTAAATGAATTGCTGTATGAGAAGTATTAACTTGCCCTCTGAATAGACCAACTTTCTCTAAATATTTCTTTCTAAAACCTGAATTAATTAGGGGTGTGCAATTCGGGTTTTCGGGTGATTCGGCTCGGACCTGAACTGAATCACCCCTGTTCTGTTTTGTGCCCGAATCTGGGTCACCCGAATCACCCTTGATTCGGTTCGGATTCGGATTGAATCCAAATCCGAATCCGAATCGATTCGGGGGTAAAAAGGGGCCCAGGGGCAAAATTTTGGGGTGGGGTGGTAGTGCCCAATGGGTAGAGTCTACCACCCCAATTTCAGGGGGATTGGGCAAAGTCCTGATTTTTGGTGAATTTTTAAAGTTTTAGTGACTTTGGGGCAGTTCGGGGGCATAGCATGGGATCTGGGCAAAAGGAGTGGGGTGGGGTGGTAGTGCCTAATGGGTGCAGGCTACCACCCCAATTTCAGGGGGATTGGGCAAAGGGCTGATTTTTGGTAAATTTCTGAAATTTTCATGTCTTTGGGGCAGATTGGGGCATATTGGGGCAGAAAGTGGGGCCTGGGGCAGAATAGTGGGGTGGGATGGTAGTGCCTAATGGGTGGAGGCTACCACCCCAATTTCAGGGGGATTGGGCAGAGGGCTGATTTTTTGAGAATTTTTGAAGTTTGGGTGTCTTTGGGGCAGATTGGGGGCAGAAAGTGGATCTGCCCCAAAGGAGTGGGGTGGGCTGGTAGATAGTGTCTAATGGGTGGAGGGTACCACCCATCCCCAATTTAAGAGTGATTGGGCAGGGGTGAATTTTGGTGAATTTATTTTTATGAGGTTTGTCTTCATAAGGTGAAGTGTGCTAAATTGATTACTTCCTCATATTATTCATAGTAAAGGAAAGTGTGAAAAAGTGAAAGTGGGGTCATGAGAGTTGTTTAATTGAAAAAAAATCTCATTTGCTATGATAGAATGAGAATTCACACCTCAGAACTTCTGAAATTCAGAACTCAGAAATTCGGGTGATTCGGCTCGTGCCCGAAAAATATCGGGGGACATCGGGGGTGATTCGGTTCGGCCCCGAATCACCCGAAATTTTTTGCACATCCCTAGAATTAATACTAGTACTGTGTGCTGCTTCACATATTCGAGATTAATCTCTTTGTAGGAAATAGTGCATATGAATTTATTTTGTTAGTGCACTGATTTGGCAGTTTATACTTCATAGAATTATATGATCTGAAGAAAAACCAGAGTTGGAATTGGAAAGTACTGTATTTACTGAATCCAAGACTAGTTTCCCCCCCAAGTTCTGTGACATTAGAAATTGAATGGTCATCTTAAATTCAGAATTCTCTTCCTTTTGGGAAAATACAAGTATAACCTAAATATAACTTCTATCTTTGGGCTGGTTGTCCTGAATTCAGAGTATTTTATTTTTATTAATTTATTTGATTTACTGCCCCTCCAAAATGGCTCAGGGCAGTTTAGTCTTCTATTTGGGAAAGTACAGTACAGGTGGACCTCCTTATCTGCAGTTTCATTAGCTGTGGTTTCGCATATCTGCAGCTGGGGAAATAACCCCTGACCTCAGCATATGCACGGGGGCGGGATACATCATTTCCAGCTGCCGTTTTTGGAATCGGAGCCACAAAATGGCTCCCATTTAAAAACACACATCCCAAAATGCAATTTTTGGCCATTTTTCAGTCACTTTTTGGCCACTTTAGAGGCACAGTGTGACTTTGGGGGAGCAGCAGAGAGTGACAAGGCGCTCCCCCCTGCCTGCGGAAATTGGCCGTTTGGGGCCATTTTCAAGCTAAAAATGGCTGACCAGGAACCTAACCCCCATGATCCCATAAAGATCAATGATTCAATATCCGCGGTTTCGATATCTGTGATAGAGCTGCGGAATGGAACCCCCGAGAATATTGAGGTCAACCTGTACTTTGAAGTCCTTCTAGTTGAACCTACCCCCCTCCCCCATTTCAGTGCAGAAACATGCTACAGCATCTCTGAAAACTGTCTAGTCTCTGTTTGAAAAATCTAAATGAGAGCCCACCATTGCACATGGCAATGTCTAGCTCACCATTAGCTCCCACAGTTTAGGAAATTCTTCCTAATTGTCTGGCCTAAACCTGTTTCCTTTGTATTTTGCCTCATTCGTTCTAGTCTTGGTCTCAAGAGCAATAGAGAATGTCTGCTTCGTCTTCTCTGCCCTTCAGATTTCTGAAGTCGGCTCTTATATTCTCCCCAGACTTGTCTTCTCCAGGTTAAACGTATCCAGCTCCTTTAACCATTCCTCATAGGACTTGGTTTCCCTCACCATATTTGTTACCTTTCTCTAAACCCTTCTGAGCTTATCAATGGCTTAAAATGCAGGGCCTCACTTGGAATCAGTGAGGATTGACCAATGAAGAATAGAGTTGAACAATATGCCTCTGTTAATGCACCATAAAGTGCATTAATGTTTTTAGCAGCAGCAGCATGGCTGCACGTATACATGCTGTAAAACAAGAGTCGTAGTTGGGGAGAGCCTTGCAGGCTAGTCCAATCGCCTTCTTGATGCAGGAACTCCAGAGATAGAGCATTCAACAGATCTTTCCAACTGTTGCTTGAGGGAGAGTCTCGCCACACAAATAAGTAATAAAATCAACCAGTGCCTAATTTGCTAACATCAGGGCCACATCATATTCACTTCCTTAAAAAGAGATTAAGTTGATATTTGATATGGTGATTTGATTAGAAAATCAAGTGTTGATCACTTTTTTATAACCCACATATCCCATGGGCTCTGGGTTGGTTTATGGCATCATGTATTTAAGATTACACTATCACCAATGCCAGATAGAGGGAGATTAAATGTTAAGATTAAATTCAATGTTGTATTAGAAGAAGAGATCAGTGACTGAAGCCCAGTTGTTTCCCACATTACATTCTTATCACTCTTTAGATTTCCAACCTCTTCTCATTTGCACACATTTTTCTTACACATTTTTCACAAGTTCTAAATTTGTTTTGAGGTGCTAAAAAAAACCCCCAAAATTGTAATCTATAATAGTTTACCATCTCACCTAGAATGGCAAGCATGTTTTCAGGAGATTTTAGTAGCATTGAGATCGCAAGAACTACAAGGACTAAAAGAAGAGCACAGAAAAAAAATACTTTGAAATATCCACTTCATAATTATTTGAATGTATCTGGAGGCTTTCTGCCAAATTTTTGGCTTGCAAGTACCAATACAACCCCTCTCCACTCCTCACCCCACCCCCTGTCCTGGCTGTCTAATCAGCAGACCCTGGGAGAATCTCTTTCTGTCCTATGTCTCTTTATCACCATGCTTGATGCAAGTTTTCTTCTGTTGCATGATTTCTCACCTACATGCTGCAAAAGTGTCTTAAAACCTGATCCTGGAAATGTGTCCTAATGAGCTTAATGGGACCTGCTTTCATCTGAGGGTTTTGTTAAAGCTCTAGTAATAGGTGATTATAAAATATTCCTTATTATACAGGCACTCCTTGTTAAGATGCATTGAGTTAAGACAAAGGGCACTTTAGACAATTGTAAAGTGCCACCTTGTTTCAACTCTATATCTATATACCCCCTGATATGCATATCTCTAGGTGATGTACACAATTTAAAGCACAACAAATATAAAACAGAGTGTCATGGGCATGCTGGAAAACTCCGAGGAGTTGGAGGCAGAGACAGAGCTGACAGCAGAGGAGGGTGGGCAAGGACCAGAAGTTGCAAAGGAGAGTGGGTCCAATGCACAAGGAGTCGAAGATGAGTTAGAGCCGAGTGAGGCAGCTCTTGTGGAGGAAGCGCAACCGATCTCAGCTGTGGAGAGGCGCCAGTCCAAGAGACAGCAAGAGTTAAGGAGCCGCATGCGTAGAACATTAGGCAAAGCTGCTGACTCAGTAACTCTTAATTAACAGCACCGGGGGTCAGCCTATTTAAGATGCCTGTAACGTAGCTACCCTGCTGATAGCAACAACAGTTTCCTGTGAGCTAATAGGCTGTGTTCGTGTATTACCTTGACCGTGTTTGGACCCTGGGCTGTGTTGACCTTGCCTCAGGATTTCTCTTTGGACTCTAGGATTTATTGGATTGACTCGGACTGGACCTGGTTTGGAGAATTTATTCCTGTTAGATTTTGCTGTTTTTCTTCTGCCTCTGTTACGCTTCGTCTGGCTAGCCTGACAGATTTACAACATAGAGTAAAAACAAAACAATTTCACAGAATAAAAAAGTTAGAACAATTTTATGGGATAAAAACCAATTAAACAGTTTTTAAAGTTAATTTCAGTTAAAAGCCTTATGTGACAGATGTGTCTTAAGGGTCTTCCTAAAAGCAATGAGAGGCTCTTATTTTGACAGGGAGCGTATTCCGAAGCCCCGGGACAGCCACATAGAAGACGCAATCTCAAGTCCTCACCAAAAGAATCGATGGCAAACATAACCAGACCTCCTTAGGTGATCTTAATAGGTGGTAGGCACTCTCTTAACAAAGAAGGACCGACAAGAGGAAGTACGTCTTCATGCACCACATAATTAATCTATATAATTCTTTGTCATGGGATCTGGTAATAGCCACCAGCTTGGATGGCTTTAAAGGGGCCTTAGACAAATTCATGGAGGACAGGTCTATCATTGGCTACTAGTCTGGTGACTGTGGGCCACCTCCAGCCTCAGAGGCAAGATACCTCTCAATACCAGTTGCAGGGGAGCAACAGCAAGAGAAGGGGCATGCTCTCATCTCTTGCCTGTGGGTTCCCCAGAGGCATCTTGTGGACCACTGTGTGAAAAAAGCTCTCCTGGCCACTTCCTCAACCTGAGTAACCAAAGAGAGTTTGGGATCCAGGAGCACTCCCAAGCTATGTACCTGATCTTTCAGAGGGAATATATCCCCATCCAGAACAGGCAGATCTAAACCATCACTTGGGTCCTGAACCCTCACAATCAGTACCTCTTGTCTTTTTTGGATTCAACTTGACTTTATCCTGCATCCAGTCGATTACTGCCTCCAGGCAGGCGTTTAGGGAAGTTATGCAATTTCCTGATGAGGTTGATGATCAGCATATTGATAAGATGTTAAAGAACTTTGGAGACAGTATGAGCCTTGTGGAACTCCATACCTCAGTTCTCACTTTGCCGAGTTGCAGTCTCCAAGCGATACCAGCTTTACAACTGTACTTCAAGTGTACCACACTTGATGTGGGAGGGGAGGCTAGGGATATCTGAACCAGCTTGAGGGTGAACTGGGTTGGGTTGAAGGCTTGATCTCAAGCTGAAGCATGGGGCCAGTCTGGGTTCAAGACGAGCCACATCCCAGCTTGAAGCCCCAGCTCATGAGCTGGCTCTGGGGCAAGGATTCCTCTTTACAAGTAAAGGGTTTTACCAGTACTAGTAATTGGGTGGGTGGGGAGGGGATGCTGTTCCTTACCTGTAAAAGAAGCAAGCTGATGGTTGCAACATCCTGGTGGCAATCATAGCGGGGGATGGTGGTGGATGACTACAGCGGTGGGAACTCCTCCAGCCCTGCTGCCTGCCTCCCAAAAATGCTCTTCATTATCAATAAAAGTAGTAAGCTGATGGTGGCTGCGGGGGGATGGGAGTGATCTTGGCTGCTTGCGATCATGGTGGGAGATCACAGCGAATAGCAACTGTGGTGGGGGTGGCGGCAGGGGCCTCCGAAATCACAGGTGCTACTGCTGCCTCTGAGGCTATAGGGGGCTTGGCTGATTCGCTTTCATCCCCCACCCACTGCCACTTCTGCTGCTTCTACTCCTCCTACTCCTCCTCTTTCAGGCTCAGCTGCTGTGTTGTGTTGGGAAAAGGGAACAGCCTGGTCCATTCCGAGCCCACTTGCCACTTCCTGCCCACCCTCCTTCCTTCCCTGACATAACCATTGGCCAGAAGAAGGTGGGGATAGAAGTAAGCTACCCAGTTGCTTATAAAAGTATATTCTGTCACCTTTGTCACGAAGTTTGAAAAATTACAGTTTTATTAGGCCTAATCAAAATGACAGTTTCTTTTGTGTTCTTTAGAACTCTTTCTCAGGCTGAATGTTAAGGCAAGGGGAAAAAAAGGGTAAGCCTGTGATGATGCTGGTAATTGCATGGTATAGTAGCCTTAAAAGTCTGCAATTTTTAACAGAAGATGAACAGGAGTTAATGTTGATCAGCCTCACTAAGTGCTGGACAATCATCTTAGGTTACACTCAGGACTTCTGAAATGAAGAGGCATCCCAGGTGCAACCTGAGATCATTGTCTAGCTTCATGAAGTGCTAGAAAATCAAATGAATCTGTTTAACTTCTCCTGTATGTCATTTTAAGATTGTTAAAAGTAGCAGATACCCTAGAGTTTGTGTTGGCCGGAATATAGGCATTACTAGAGTTGTGGCTTTGGGATTTTTTAATGGACCAACACACATTTATTTAAGTTGTCTTGTGCCATTGAATTATCTGCTCACATGACTGGCTGAAGCCAGTTTGCACGATTAGCATAAAAATAAGTCATCCACAGCAAGCTGATTTGTTAGGTGGCAGAGTCACTTGACCTGTTGTTGGAGGTTAATAGATTTGGATGTGTTAGTTTGAAAACCTGATCTATTTTTTGTGTGTTTTGTTTTTTGCTCTGTAGTAGTTAAAGTTTTCATATAGGGTTTAGAAAAGTGTCCTCCCCTTTTCTAGAATTAAGAGTACAAATTTATTTAATTATTTATGTACGTTGTCTTATAACTGTGGGCTTGATAAGACCGTAAGTGATGCTTGTTATACCAGCTGTAATAATTGCTGCTAACTAAAATTAGCAGTTAACTGATTATATTGTTAACTAATTATACAGCTAACTGATCATTTGTTAACTGACCTTTGTACCTCTTTGGTCATGGATGTGCATCTCTGCACTAGCAGTCAGCACAGCAATACATCATATTCTCTTCACTCTTTCTCCCAAAACTTTCCCAAGCTGTCTTCAGTCCCCTATCCATGTGACTTGTTCTTTTACACTTGCACTTCAAACCAGATAATTTTAGGAATAGGTATGAGGTGCTGCAGGGATTGTGTTTTCTGCTTGTTCTTCAAGTGGAGCACAATGGTTAAGAGCATGAGCTACCATATTTTGATCACTAGTGATTTTACAGAGTGGCCTTGGAGAAACCATTATCTCAACTTCAGTCCCACATCTGTAATACAGTATAAGGATAATACTTCTCTGTCTGTCTGTCTCTCTCTCCCCCCACCCCATATTAGAGAGAAATGCACATATAAAGAATTGTATCCTTTATGTATAACAGAATAGTGCCACAATGAAAAATATTTGGTTGTGGTCACACTTGATCACAGTCAAGTGATAGAATTCCATTAATGTAAATGGTTGGACAAATATATATGATGCCTTGGAGGGTTGTGGGACTACTTTAAATCTGCTGAAAAGCTCCTACAGAACTTTCCCTACTTCAGACTTCCTGCCTAAGACTCAAAATGCTGGGCTAAAGCGTGACTGTTTGGATTCTATTCGTAGCAACAATGGAATTTGAAATGTAAACTACAACTGTCTGTATCATGTATTAAAGGCTGTAAAAAAATTTTAAGCGGACAATATAAATTTCAATTTTTATTGATTTATTTATATTTTTATACCACCTGATATCTCTTTGTATAAGCAGTGTACATAATCAAAGTAACAACAATTAAAACACCTTCACAGAATAAAAACAGTTAATTCAAAGTAAAACAATTAAACAGCTTAAATTTAGATTTAATTAAAAGCCTTGGAAAACAGATGTATCTTAAGGGTCTTTTAAAAAGCAATCTGAAATGGAGAAGCTTTTGTTTTGACAGGGAATGCATTCCAAAGCCCTGGGGCAGCCACAGATGAGGCCTGTCTCTGAGATGCCACCAGACGAGCTGGCAACAACCGTATCCAGACCTCCCCAGATGGTCTTAATTGTAATTGAATGTACTAGAAGGTTATATTTGATTTTGTAGTTTCTAACCGGGTTTTGAAATGCTTGTTTTTATAATGTCTGATACTAGTTCTGCTTTGCAAATTGTGGGATAGATTAGAAGTACACTCTAGTCATTACAGGTCAAGAATCGCTTATCCAGACTGCTTTGGACCGGATAGGTTCCGGATTGTGGAATTTTCCGGAATTTGGAATAGTCCATAACAGTGAGTTGGAATTCTCACGAGAGCGTGCAAGAGTTCCATCAGCAAAAAATAAATAAATGGTGGTGGCGAAGAGGAGGTGGGAGAGCGGAGGAGGCAGTAGGCGCCGGTGTCGGTGAGGTGGTAGGCAAGCAGAGAAGATGACGACAGTGGCAGGGATGGGTGGACGGCGGCAGCAGTGGGATTGGCCAGGCACGCCTCGGCCGGGCCTGAGAGAGGCTATGGGATGGCTCTTGCCCCGAGGAAGGCATTTTTAAAGTGAGCTGAGGCTTTTTTTCTTTTTTTTTAAAGGCATGGTGTCCGGATTTTAGAGCATTCTGGATTTTGGGTATCCGGATAAGGGATTCCCGACCTATATTTAACAACCTTTGAGATATCTAGAGTATTATTTATACTGTCGCTATCTCTTTATTCCCTAGGAGTGCATCTCTGTATCTCGGATCAAACTTTGTTATGTTAACTGTGTTGTTGGCCCTGACATGCTTGTTTTTTCTTGCTTAATCCTCATCCTGAGTCATGGACTTTTACTCATGAGTCGGACTTCTTACTCAAAGGTAGCCCAATTAGATGCCCTCAACTTTTCCAGTCCACGGCACCAACAACAATGGTATACTTCACTTCAGGAAGTGCAGCGGTGTCCCCCACCCCAAGCATGGTGCCCTGTGTGACTGCATAACTCATTGAGAACGTGAGTTGCTAGCTAAGAAAAACGAACATTTCAAACCCAAAAACTGAGGATTCAAACTTCAGCATCTCAGTTCTCCCCTGAAAGAACACACTGATATTGATCTAAGGGCAATAATTACAGGTCTGGTAGCTGGTCAAGTGCGTTGTACAAACCAGCCTCCCACATATTATCATTCTTAGATTTTTTTGGTTGCTTGTCAGCTGCCTGGAGCACACATTTCATACAATACCTATGTCATCTTCCTATCCAAGCCAAACACAGGTGGCAGTGGTTCTTTTTATTTGTATGTTTTATTTTTTTTTAATTCAATTTTTATACAGTCTTTCATAAGGCATCCCAAGGCGATTTACAAAAATTAAAATACAATAAAACTCAATAAAAATGCATTTTAAACCTTAAAACCAGTTAAACAGTAAAAACCATAAAACACCCCCCCCCCAAAAAAACCCCACTATTAACAAGACGAAACAGAAGCAGAAGAGCTGAGAGACCTGGTTGCCCCTAAGGGGTAAAAGCTTGAACAAATAGGTCTTTAGCTTTTGTTTTTTTAAAGCAGCCACAGATATCACAGCTGACATTCTCTTGGAGAGCATTTCAGAGCCTTTTTGTAGAGCCTGGTTCTTTCTGAGAATGGTTGCATTTCTGAGGATATGTCTGGCTTGTTGTGTCTCATTGTGACTGTATAGGTCAATGCCTTGCTCAGGACAGCCTCTGCCACTTCTACACTGGGGAAAAAGGTTATCCCCCACCACAATCGTCCATGTTGTTTCATGGCTATACAAGCTCAGCACAACATATAGGTCTACTTTGTCTTTGTTTTGATCCTCCAGCTTGATGGAACCATCTTCCGTCCTGTAACCCATGATTTCAGTATCTCCAATGACAGGTGAGTGAGGTTCAGCACACTGTTCAGTGCCACATTCCTACCTCTACATCTTCTTGCTCTCGCCATCTGAAACTAAGCTTCAACTTCCCTTTTGTTGGGTGTATACCACCAGGAAAAATGGGAAAAGACCAGTAATGTTGATCCAGTGATGCTGGGCCAAATGAAGCTGAGAAGTGGATGCTGCCTTTTATCCTTCTGCCTTTGTTCTGGCATCTAAAATTCCTGCTTCTACGAAATCAGATGCTTCTGAATGATTTACTCATTCCAAACACTGATCTGACATTATGGAAGGGGCTGGTAAGTTTCTAAAGAGAGAGAGAATTTACTCTCCTATTGCCAATGACTTAATATTGGGGATGGAAACTATCCCAACAGAGAGAGTCCATGCAGATTGGGATGGTTTTCTTCCCAATTGGCTTAGCACGGGGCTGGGTTGGGAATTACCCCGCTGTGATTATCTGTGCAATTTTGGGGGGTTTCTACCCTGTGTCCTATTTTTAATAATAACAGAAATAGAACTAGTGAATGGCCATACTTTGGGATGTATTGTGTATCAAGTGCAGCTAGCAATAAGAGCATAGCTGGGAGTGCAGTAGTTTTCATGCTTATGCACATTTATGCAGCTGCGGGTAGGAATTTACCCCATGATTCATGATGAGATTTAAATGAGTTTCATTAGTGGGGGACTACAGATTAGAATCTGGAGGGGAGGAGAGTTGCGATCCTTATCTAGATTGGTACTTCATAGCTCCTGTTGAGCAAGAAAAAGCAAATGGGGCCATTAATACAATTAAGATTTCATGTAGTATGACCATACATTCAGACTGATGCAAAATACCTTTTCTCTTTTTAACATTTCTGCTGAATAGTGGTTGTTGTTGTTTTTTGGATGATGCTTTAGTAGTAGTAGTTTGCAGTTTTGGCATTGGGGGAAAATGCTGTTACTGAGCAGATTGATTAAAGATAAATTAAGGTGCGATATGGTCCCAGCAGATTCACTATTTAAAAGTACTTTTCAAACACTTGGGTTAATGAAATAATTGAGATGGTGCCTCTTCTGTCCAATTTTAAATGGGATTGAATTCAAGCAAGTAGAAATATTATTATTTTCTTAGTAGCAACAATGGAGCGGGCCAAACATAAAATACTCTGGGATAACCTAGTGCTTCTCTAATGGTGTAGTTGGAGCTGGAAATTGAAATGGAGGAACTTCTACTTGGTATGTGGTATAGGACTGCATCTGCTGTTCCTGGAATATATTTCAATAGAAGTAGCTGGTGCAAATACACTATAATCTGTTGAATTACCTGATACAAAGTATTTGCCTGATGCCATTCTTGTCCCTCCTCCTTAGCACCAGCCACCCACATAAGACAGTTGAATTTATTTTTGAAACAAATGTGCAGAAATCTCATTACACATTTTCTGGTGTAGTGAAAGGACATTAAAAACACTGGTTCAAGCCTCCTGACCATTCTAAGCAGACCTATTTCATGCCATCTGGGATAAAATGTTACTGTGACATTTGGGGAGAATTCACTCTAGAAAAGGGGAATTGGATAGGAAGCATGGTGCTCCTTCTGCACCTGCTCACATTGTGTAAACACAGCATTTTGAGTTGTCGTCCTTCACAGAGCATGTTTCCTTGAGAGGCTAATTATGAACCCTGTATGGTACAGTCACCCCTCGCCATCCGCAAGGGTTCCATTCCTGGAAAGCCCCACAGTTGGCAAATACATCATTGGCAAGGCATTAAAACCAATGGGAAATGGGATTATGGGAATTGTGATAGCAAAAGATACTTTAAAATAAAGAAAAAATTCTAGAAAATTGGCACAAACAGGCAAAAATCCTTTGAAATTGCCAAGAGTCGGCTATAGGAATGAGAGATTGAACTTCTGGAAATTTTTTGAATCCCAAAATTGCTAAAGGCACTTTTGATTCTCTTCCCCCCCCCCCCCCGCCCCAAACTCTCAGAGGCACTTTAAATCGTGAGGAGTTGGCAGGGTCAGCAAGACTGAGCCTCTGAACTCCCCCCCCCCCCCAACACTAAAATAATCTATCCAACTGTGGATACTTGAGTCGTGGTTGGTGAGACCGGTCACAATTTCCCAGTCGCACATACTCAAAACAGCAATTGGGAAAAGTGCGATTGGCGAGGGATGACTGCACTAGTGTGCCTGGCTAAGTTGTTGAATTGTAAGAAAGACACCAGAGATGTTGTCCTAAAGTGATCTGAAAGGACAGGGAAGCACTAGTATTTAGGAGTAAGCTCACTGTGACTGAGTCCTGAAAGTGAAAGTTGTCTGGGTGTGTCTGGTGAAATATAAGACACAATAACTATAGAATACTTATATGTTTTTCAGTGCATGTAGTGCTTCCTGCTGTGTTTTTTTGAGATACTAGTGCATTACTTGAACTTTTGATTTTCAAATTACCAGCAAACAGTTTCCAACATTCTGTGTTTACCCCTCCCAGTTCCATTTTTCTCTTCCAGATGGCCCTGCATCCGTTTACAGTTCTGATACCCCATATTTTTTGGCCCTGTTAGGCTGTGATAATGTTGTAGTTCTTCTTGTATGGGAGGCCTGATATGATATAAAGTGGTCTGTTTAATTTTGGAAGAAATCTTTCATATGTACCAGCCAATTATTGCTAAACACAGTGTGCTGTTTATAAATAGACCTTATGGTTATGGATATAAAAATATTTACCACTTAAAGCTGGCCTCATTTTCATGTGCACACACTGTCATCTGTGTTTTCTAAATAGCTACCGTTCATAGCTTTTGGTCTTGAAATATTGTAAAAAATCTTGCTACCAGAACTTAAAGCAAATGTTGAGTGTTTAACTTTCCTATAGCTGTTCTGTAAGAACCAGGGCTTTGGGAGTATTGCTAAAAGTATAAAACTTAAAGGCTTTCTTGAATGTTTTGACTGAAAATAGTTTTTCTCCCTCAGAGTAGGAGGTCTACTCTGGCAAAGCCATTTAATGCATGGCCAATTGTCTATATTTATCATTGCTCTCTGTGTATATCAGTGCTCATTATCATGTGCTATACTTTCCAAGTATTTCATTATTCTTAGATTTCTTATCAGTCATTATCTTTTTGCAGTTAGTGGCTGACATTCTGACTAACGAAGTTCATGTAAAGAGGTTCTGTGTGGACACATCAGGAGCCTGCGTGCAACACTTCCAGTCCCATATGCAGGCTTTTGCAGCAGAGGGCTGAGACTTCTGAGCACTACTCACGCTCCAGAAGTATTCTGTATTGAAAGCATGCCATTGAAATATCAGTGATGTGCTTTCAATCCTACAGAGCACTTCATAAGCACAAGCCGTACTTGGAAGACTGGCCCTGGCAGAACAGCATGTGTGTAAGAGGGTTGGGGGGTTGTATATGGGCCCCTGATATATACCCTCAGAGCCTCCTTACGTGCACATGTGGTTAGAATATCAGCCACTGAAAACAAAAAGACACTGGCTGATTAGAAAGCTGAAATAGCAATCCAGACACTCTAAGTATGCTAATTAAGTCATCCTAGTGCAGAAATTAGAATACATACATGCTTGGAAAGTATGACGCACAGTAAACAGGCTCTCAGTACATTCTCACAGAGCCTCCTTATATGCATGCCTTGTTAGGATGTCAGCCAGTATTTTTCAGTGGTCCTTCTTTTTTGCTTGCTTGCTTGCTTGCTTGCTTGCTTGCTTGCTTATTTATTTGTTTATTTATTTATTTATTTATTTATTTGATTTATATACCGCCCTTCCAAAAATGGCTCAGGGAGGTTCACAACATGTAATCAGCATGATCATGCTATCATCTGTAGCCCAAGTTTTCAGAGATGAAAACTGGATCATGTTTCAGAATATGTGCCTATGTAGTCTAGGCACTTTTATTTTTTAGTATTCAAAGAAAAGCTACTGCTATATTGCTTTTGTTGGGTAAGTTTTGTTTCCTGAGTTTTTGTGGAAAGCAAAAGAGATTTAAAGTGGTTAGAAATCCTGGGCTTAAAAATGTTCACATCTTAAAGCTGTTCTTAAAACAGTATTCTTGGACCTCTTCCATAAGGTGTTACACATACCTTGCTTTTCCCTCACTGCTCATCCAATATCTGACATTGGCATAGCTAATACGTAGCTACCTACCCTGTGGTGAAGTTGACTGAACTGGGGAACCCTGGCCTTTCTACTTTTAGATGGATTCTAGATTAGGTTGCCTTGAAATAGCAAGGCATAACATGTTACAACTCATAGAAATTAGGATGTGAAAGAATGCATTTTTGTGCTAAAAACATTCGGGTTTTATTATATTAATTCATTACACTGTGATGGATTAATCTGATGGAAGGTTTTTTAGAGGTGAGATAAATAGATGTTAATAGGCAGCTGCTTTCACTTTTTTGGTTGAAAAGCAGTATATAAATTATCTGTATAATGGGCAGCATTCATACTAGTTAGTCATGGCTAAGCACCATTGAAATTGAGGAGATAAGTTAGTTATGACTAACTTAAGTCCCATCCATTTCAGTGGGACACAGTCATTACTAACTTAGTTAGTCTGTATGCTGCCCAGTAGTAGTAATTTTGAGTGACTTGAACACTCAGATGGGCAGGGCAGCAATGATTAGAATTTTAGCAAATCTACACTTCAATCATAAATCTGTATACCTGTAAAATTATAGCAAACTCAGGAGGGAGTGTCATCAGTTTAAATGCAAAATGAGGCCACCCATAAATAAAATAGTGGGTCCTTCATAATTTGGACTCACTACGTGTGTAGACATGTTTCTCCATTATTTTCTTTCAGCAGTTGTCACTTGCCCAGGGGAGAAGACAGGAGTCTAAAGGAAGAAAAAGTTGGGCAAGCGGTGTATGTTGTGAAGTCTGCGAACAGTTGAGATACATAGAAACTGTCAGTTGAAAGGAGTGGGAGGGGAATTGGCTTACTCCAGCCTCTAACAGTTTATAGAAAGTATTCTGGATTGATAGGTTGTGGGGTGTTAAATCAGAACTCCCTACCCTATACAGGAATGTTTGAGAAAGACGGAAACAACTCTTTCCTACTCACCCGAACACATACAGCAAAAAGATGCTCTGATTCAGGACTGTCAACAAGTTTCAAACCTGACTCTAGTGCTACATAAGACAATATGGGGAAGGCCTCGGGGGAGTGGAGAAGGGAAAAAAGATGTTGTATTTCTTGCCCTGCTCCTAATTTCCTTTTCCTATACTTGCTGTGAAGTTTTCCCACAGTGCTGAACCCAAATGTCTCTTTAGAGCCCACAGGCAACATGTGAAGGCAGTATCTCTTTTCTGTTCCCCCAGCAACTACTATTCAGAGGTAGGATATAGCAGTAAGGACTAGTAGCCGTTGATAGTTATCCTCCCCGAATCATTTAACGAAATGGCCATTACTGCATCGTGTGGGAGAATCTCAGGAATGTGGTGTGGAAAGTGGTTATTGGTGGCTTCAGAAGACATGCTTGCTGTGTGAACCTGCTTTGTACCTGAAATTTGGATTTTTGTTGTTGTTGCGCTATACATTAGTTTACATGTAGAATACTTTGAACTCTATCTGCCATTTTGTTGTCCATTCACCCAGTTTGATAACATCTTCTTAGGGCTATTCATAATCCATTTTAATTTTCACTGCCCTGAATTTGACATTATCTGAAAACTTGGCCACTTCAGTTCTTTCTCTTAAATTATTTATTAACAAAGTAAAAAGCATTGGTCCCAATACTATATCCTTGAGTACCTCACTTCTTTTATTGGGAACATTGTTCATTGATTTCTATTCTGTTTCTTGTTCTTTCTTTCTTCGTATTTATTTATTTAACATATTTTTATACCACCCAAAACTCATGTGTCTGGGCGGTTTACAACAAGCAAACAAATAAAAAGTTAAAACATTAGTTAAAACAAATGACAACAAAAACTTAACAGTCATTAAAACAAAATAAATGACATAGTAAAACTTAAAACATTAAAAAAACTCAAATTCTAAAACATTTTAAAACTATGCTAAAACTGTTGAAAACAATATTTAATTAAAAGCCTGGATGAATAGGTGCATCTTTAAAGACTTTTTAAAAAGTTGTCGGAGATGGGGAGGCTCTTTTTTCAGCAGGGAGCACATTTCAAAGCGTTGGGGCAGCAGCAGAGAAGGCCCTTCCCCGGGTAGCCACCGGACGAGCTGGTGGCAACTGCAGATGGACCTCTCGTGATGATCTCAATGGGGGGTGGGGTTCATAACGAAGAAGACGTTCTCTTAAATACCCAGGGCCCAAGCTGTTTAGGGCTTTATAGGTTATAACTAGCACCTTGTATTTTGCCCGGAAACTTATCGGCAGCCAGTATAGATCTTTTAATAAGGGAGTAATATGGTCTCTCCGAGATGACCCAGAGACAACCTGGCTGCCGCATTCTGAACCAACTGAAGTTTCCGGACTACGTACAAAGGCAGCCCCACATAGAGTGCATTACAGAAGTCCAGTCTGGAGGTTACCAACAGATGTACCACTGTTTTGAGGTCGTTTATCTCAAGAAACGGACGCAGCTGGCGTATCCATAAGTTCTATCCTCTTGATCCTTAACTGCTTAAATTCACTGAAGAGCTTTTCATGAAAGAAGACGTCCCTTTTCAAAAGTTTGCTTTCCTGAATTCATTTATCATGGAAAATAGGGTTGCACTGGATAGCCACGCTCCACATCTAGAGTGAATACCAGTGGGCATGTCAGCAAGGTCCACATACTGATGTGTTCACTAGCAATTCACTCTGGATTTCCAAGCATTCAGTGGTGTCTGTACAGAACTGCACGGATGGGTAGCGTTCCACCGCACAATTTGGAACCCTGACTGGATCTTCATTTCTCTGGTTATGCCAGCTATATCTGTATTCGTGCGTGCAACAAGTGCTCCAGCTTCTCCACCTTGTCTCAGAGGTCGCTTGCATTAATGTATAGGTGTTTATATTCTGTTGAACAATGAAGATATCACCCATTTTATATCTGAATGTGCAATGTATGAAGACGTTTGTGAAAAAAATTTCCACCCATTGTTAGCATCAAAGACAGGATATTCTTCCCAAGATAAATGGTTGTTTTTGTAAAAGAATGCTGCAAAGCACATTACATTTAGTGCTGTTGATTCATTCCTTGATCACATGAGGGGGTTGTTAAACTGAATCAACCCTCTGCATGTGCTCCAAAACCCTGTGCCAGGTGGCGTTTATTGAAATTCGCCCCATGTCTTCCAGCCTTCTCCTTGTGTTATATGCAAAATATTTGTTATACCTAGAGTATTGTTGAGCTTCAGCTTAACTTGAAACTCCTTTGCACATGTCTAAAACAAACCTCCTCTATGGGAGTTTGTCTTTTTGAAGAAAAATTGACAAACTCTTCATTTTTAAGTAAATGGCTCGGACTGCAGTCTTTTAAATAATTATATATCCAGTTAATTTAAGCAGGTGTAATGGAGAGTGATATAGAAACAATGGTGCAGTACTAATATGGGCAGGCATGATCCTGCAATTTGTATGGATGGGAGGTTACAGTTAAGAACAGAATACAGTATTTAATAACTAGCTGGGCCAGGTGCAGAACATCTGCACCTCTAGTTCGCTGCTGCTGCTCCCTCTCCCCATTTCCCCCCACCTGTGCCATTTCCCCTGCCCGCCGCCTGCCACTGCCCTCCCTGCCTCCCCGCCGCCACCAGCATTGTTTTCTTCCTGCCTGACCCTGCCGCCTTCTGCCCGCTGGCTGGCTGGCCGACCGGCTGCTGCCCTCATTCGCTGCCATCTTTTCTCCAGGCCCAGCTGCCTCGGCTGCCATTTTCTTCCCTCCTGCATGTCCCCGTCACTATCCAGCATCTGCTCGCAAACTCTTGCGAGAGCTGCCAAACATGCAATTAGCAACAGGTACACCTAAGGGAAATACATATAGATAGATACTGGGTTGACTAAGCATAGGACTGCACTTTAGATCAGCTGCAGTGGATATCCAAGTTTGAGGGTGATGGCATGTTTAAAGTTATAGTTGAATACTGCTTTTAGAAGTAACCAAGGTTCCAGAATTGCTGGCTCAGTTCACCAGCCAGACAAGATATTTTACTTGTCAGATTGTTACCCGAGCAGTGTTGGTAGATTACTTGTCTGGACTTTTTCCACTTGTCGACCATCATTTTTCACTCATCACAGACTAGTAGACTATTGGATTACTGGAAGTAACTATAAAAAGTGCCTTTTAGTTCATTATTGGTATTTGTTTGCTTATCCCTTGTTTTTTAAAAGTATATTTGGAATATTGTCTATTTGCAATATTCTTACTATTACCATACATCTTTTAATATGTTTCAGAACAGACATTTATCTAGATCTAATTTATTCTCAGTTCAGTGTAATGACACTGGCTAGGTCATAGAGAGAGCCTACTTTACAGCCATCTCTAAACTGCTACTACTACTACTTCCACCACCACTACTACTTCCTTTCATCCACCTTAACCCCCATTTGAGTTTAGAACAGTAATGGAAGCCATTATGGGTAAAAGGTCTCTGACTTGGTTATTCAGCCTCTAAAACCTGTGACTTTTAAAAAATGCTGCCATTAAAGCTCTAGTAGTTTTGTCATAAAACAGGTATTCATGTAAAATTCATTCACACAAAAAATACTGTGCCTTTGTTATCTTACCTTAGATTTCTGTGTTTGTTTTCTGGAAATTAGTAAGCATGATTTACTATTTCTATTTTAAAGCAGCAAAAACTTATAAAAAAACCTTTTGAGTTAGATTTTCATAATGCATCTTTTAATCAGGTCTAATTGGTGGGAGATGGAAAGTACTGTCTTGCCCATCATGTCTGGCCACAGAGATGATGTCCCTTATTTTAAAGTGCAATCCACTTGCACTATCAGAATGTCATTAGCTTATTTTTTCCTGTTGTGAAATAGTTACCTAAATAACCAAATAGCAGTTGATACAATTGATCTTGTTTCTGTATTCATTGCTTGATATAGCAGAAGTGGACATTGCTTAGTATAGCTGGAAGAAGAAAATGAAAGTGAGGAGGAAATTCAAAGAACACAGTGAAGGTTAAATTTCAAATGTTGAAAGCTTCTTTGTTCTGCCTCTTTCCAATACACCACAGCGTCACATTAATTAATCATGTTGCAGCGAACAAACAAGGTAAAGTGTCTGTAGAACAGCCATGGAATTGAGAGCATCTAAAGAACTCTTAGCTGCCTGTCACATATACTATGCATTCTGATTGTATAATGAGAATCCTTGTTCACAGAAGTTACTGTGCCCACCTTTATCATGGATTTCCATCCATTAAACTTCATAACACTTACTGCCCTTTGCTCATACTTTATTGGACAAAGCTTCTGTAGAGTACCAAATGTGCTGAAGCGTATGCCTCTGTATACCAGATTTCAAGATGCTCCCCCCCTCCTGTGACTTCCCAGCTTCTATTCTACCTTCTGTGGTTTCAGTAGCTCTGGGCATTGGGCAAAGCAGTATAATAGAAGTGTATGGTCAGCTGCTTAATGCCCGCTAGGTGCATGGATTCTAAAATTGGAAAAGCATAAAATTGGAAAGAGTCAAGTCACTCCAGTTTGTATTGAAAGCTGAGTGCTTGTTGCTGAAATTGCTAAGAGGAATGCAGAGAATGAGGGAACTCCTTAAGCTGAAAAGATGGTGAAAGACAATGCAGGTATAGTGCCTAAAAGGCACAGGGAGTGTCAAAGAAGGTGATAGCTGTGGGTATGAGAAGATGTGAGAAAAATTTGGTGCTGGATGGAAACAGCTGCTATGGCCATTACTGACTTCAAGTATTGCTCAGAAAGCAGACATCTTTATAGTGCTATCATATGCATGCTTAGCTCAAAAATGTTTCAATGTGTTTGAAGCTTACTCTAAGACAGTGGTGTTTAGGATTGTAGCCTTGGACCCTTGAAAAACATAATATGTAATAATGGAAACTCAAGAATCCATTTCCTAATGATTCTCCTATTTAGCTGAGGTCTATTAACTGATACTTAAAAATTTACCCTCCTCTTGGAGGACAAGTAAACAGCTTAAAAACAATGGATTCCCCTACTCTTGCCCATTCCCCAATCTGCTAATGGGAAATATATCCAGTTGTTTGACAGTGGATATAACTGCCCAGAGCCATTTTTGGAAGGGCGGTATAGAAATCTAATAAATAATAATAATAGATGGATATCTCAATTGACTTGACAGTTTTTATTTTGTTGCTGTTTCAAGGAAGGAATTTCTGTTAGCCTAACTGTTTCACATTATCACGTTGATAATCTGCCATTAACCGTGAAGTAAAAATGTTAGGTCTGTGGAAGGACTGTAAAATTTCATCCTTTTGGAAACTTGTATGACCTATGAAGATGTTGTATGTTCTGAATTAGTCCATATGAGTTACATTGATGTTACTCGTTCATGGATGGAATAAAAAAATGCAGTTATAAGAATTAGATAAAAATATAAAGTCAATTGAAGTTGCTTATACAGCTATAATGGTAGTTCTTGCTTGTTTCTGTTAAATCTCCCCCCCCCCCACAAGGTGTTTAGTAGTCATTTTTTAGTGTATGGCTAAATTGTATGACTTTTTCAGAGCCCTTTGCATGTGTTTATGCTGAAACTTGGTTTTACATGCCTTTCATTAGTTCATTCTATAAATCATATCCTGTAAAAGGATTTAACTTGCTTAGTATCTCTTTAAAGAGACACTTTAAAAAGCTGAAGTTTATAACTTCATTCGGAGAGTTGTACATTTTTACTGATTTGAGAGCCATACCACTAAATTTTGATGGAAATCGTTGGTCAGTATTTTAACTGTGTTAAAACCTATTCTCTTAACACCCCTTTCCCTCTATGAGCTTCATGTACATTCTTCTCTTTCCCTCTGGATCATGAGGGTTTGCACCCCATCACTTTTGCTTCTCTCAAAGGTGTCGTCTCAGTGAGCAGCAGCTGTGAAAAAAGCTAGTTCCATGCTAGGAATCATTAGGAGGCGGGTTGAAAATAAAAATGCTAATATTTTAATGCCCTTATACAAATCTACGGTGCAGCCACATCTGGAATACTGCATACAGCTTTGTATCTGAAGAAGGATATTGTAGAACTGGAAAAGGTGCAGAAGAGGGCAACCAAAATGATCAGTGGCCTGGAGCACCTTCCTTATGAGGCTAGGCTACAGCATCTGGGACTCTACCTTGGAAAAGAGGCGACTGAGGGGAGGCATGATCGAAGTGTATAAAATTATGCATGGAGTGGAGAGGGTAGACAGAGGGAAATTTTTCTTTCTCTCTCACAACACTCTAGAACCAAGAGTCACCCCATGAAAGTGACGGTTCGGAAATTTAGGACCAAGAAGAGGAAGTACTTTCTCCGCTGAAGTAGGTGGTCACGGCTCACAAAGGGTTAACTTGTACTCCTTGCTCCTGATAAGACAGGAAACCTCAGGTGTTTTTCAGGTAGCTGAGGTCTGGCCCCCTTCTTCCTGCATGTTCAGGTGCGATTCCCCAGTTCCTTCCTGTCTTCACTCCTGATTGGACATGCACCTGGGCTTCTGCCCAAAATCCAATCTACTTTCATCCCTTCTTACTGCTGAGCTTTCTCTCTTTATCTAATTGACATGGACCTCTCATAAGCTGGGGATACTTTAGTAGGTTTACTATCAGAAAGCATTCAGGGGTGGGGGGAGAACGAAGGAGGGCAGTTAAAAAGAAGGCCGTTAAGCAGCGGCACCATGGTTCCCCTCACCCATGTGGCCAGGAGAGGAAAAAGAAATCCTGCAAATCAAAGAAGCTCCTCAAAGAAAAGAGTGGAAAAAAGAATCAAGCGGCCATGCCTGTTCTGCAGCAGAGTGAGAGAATCTTAATTCAGGCTGTTTGCAGCGACTCGCTGCAGCAGCCGGGAGTCAGAGGACTACAAGTAGCTGCGGAGAGCGTGGCCCTCTCCCCCTAGCCCCCCCAGCCCACCCCCCAGTCTGCCAACTCTGGGCAGCAGGGAAAGGGATCTCTTCCTCGATCTCCCCTGCCCATGCGAGACCCTCCCTGGGTTCCTCCGGGCATGTGGATCCCTTGCTGCCACTCCCCCTTCCCGCTGGGAACACACAGGGTAGTGCCGCTGCAGCCTTTATTATTTCGCCACTGGCGGCCACGGTGGCAGGACTGGAGACGCGCCTCTCCCCCCCCCCCCCAAGTGACCTCAGAGTTGTGTTGGCAATCAAGGGTGGGCCCGATTCCCTCTCTGTGCCGTTGCTCAGCTGTTCAGCAGTGGAGCTCAGGCCCGCAGTTTTTCCGCCCAGCCGTGCCACAACGAGCAAAAATGAAGACGATCACTCCTTTTCCAGGCTGCTTCATACTGTGGGTGGAGAGGTCAGAATTGCGGCGCCAGCTCTCTCAGCACAGGCAGCCATGGACTTCAGAGAGCCAATCCGCATACCGCGCCGCTTTGGCCCACCGTGGTTGAACCGCCACTACTGCCCGCTCGGTCACGCCGACCTTGGAAGCATGGGTGAGCTGCTCAGTCAGAGCAATGGGAGCAGCTCAAGAGGGCATACCAGCAGGACTAGCTTTGTTTGTGGCACTGACAGAGGACTCGTGGTCTCAGGCTGGGTCTGGCGAACCCACTATTGGAGGACCCATGTGGCCTCGTTGTAGGGCTGGCAACCCCCTCCCTGAACAGGGGTAACAGGCATTTGGGCAAAGCCCATGGGCCCCTCACGTGCCTGGGCACTTATCAAACTCTGTGAGCAACCTCACCAGAGTTCAGAGTTATGCCAGTGCCCTGACACAATAATGAGCTCGGTGGCCAATGAGCGGGCATCCAGTCTGTGCCAACATTGAGAACCACGCCAGACCGCAGATGAGGACCCAAACACCAGATGGGCCTCAGAGATTACTGTTCAGGGCCTCTAGCATGAGGTGACATTCCTGAAGGATCACCAGGTGAGTGATGCAAGCAGAGACCCTCAGTTGCAGTAGTATATGGTCCTCTGGGTGCGGGACATGATGGCCAGACAGTTGAGGGTGAGCGCCAAAGGACTCTCTTGCTCTGTTAAAGAAAAGGTGGCCCAGGAGATGAGGAAATTTACGAGGGTTGCTCAGGGCTTTTCACACCAGACCCCGGCTGGGTGCTCTCACACCAGATACTCCCCATCCTCCTCAGATAGTAGCCCAGAAAGGGCGGCCATAACCAGACTCCTCTCAGTGGGGAGGCGTTGTCACCTGTCAGTCAAAATGGACACCAACAGGCAGGGGGGCCAGTCACGCCAGGAGCTTGCCAGTCATTAGCAGCCTGGTAGGGATCTTAAGCGTAAGGGGTGCCCTAGAGTTGGGGACTAACCCCGGGGACTGCAGTGGGGTAGATGCGTCTGATAGGGAAGACGGGGAGCTCTCCGAAGAAGAGGCTACCCAGAACCCAAGCACCATCCTGAGCCTTTTCTCACAGGATGCCTATGGGGTGATGCTAGTCAAGGCCACTAGAGTCATTAATGCCGTGGCACCTCTGTCGGAAACGCAAGAGACCTCAGGGCAACATGTGCAAGACGTTTTCCCCACCACTAGGCAACAACATCCTGTGGTACCCTTCCCACCCCTCTTCCGCAACACAATGAGGGCCATATGTGATAACCCCTCCACCATTAAACATGCAGCTTTGTTCCCTAAGAGGTTCTGTGTCCTCCCCGAAGGTGTCATGGCGGAGATGGCGGTGCCAAAGGTGGACACTCCTGTGGTAGCCCTGGTTTCTGGGGGCTAACATGAATAAAGAAAGGCCAGAAGACAGGAAAGCAGATGCTATCCTGCGTAAGGCCCACAAGGCATCGGCCAACTCTGTCCGTGCCTCAGCCTCCACATCCATCATGGTCCAGGCCTCAGTTCTATGGGTCAAGGACCTCCTTACCAAGATAGATCCTGGGCAGACTGTACTCAGGCAAGGCCTAAATAAGTTGGCAAAGGCTGCCGTCTTCGTGGCGGATGTGAACCTGGACTCTCTGCAAGCATTCTTGAGGGCCATGGCAGCCAATGTGGTCCTGCGTAAATCACTGTGCCTTAAGAACTGGCAGGTGGACTCCAAGACCAAAGCTAATTTGGCACCCACCCCCTTCAAAGGGGGATACCTCTTTGGTGAGGTGCTAGACGAGGTGTTGGTGGAGACACAAGTCAAGAAAAAGGCCATGCCTTTGGGACACAGGGAAGCACGTAGACCCTTCCACAATAGCCGGCATTCCTTTCTTTTCTCCAGACAGGGTCCTTGTTTCAGAGACCAGTGATCCAATCACTCTCAGGGTCGACCCTAGTGGGGACTAACACCCATTGGAACAAGAGAAACAGATCAGGGTTCAGGCAGCCTCAATACTCGGCTGCTCAGAAGGGAGGCCAACAGAACCGAAAACAAAACTGACTATTTACCAGTAGGGGCCAGGTTGTAGCACTTTTACACCAGGTGGGCAGGCTCCACACATGACAAGTGAGTACTAAACACATTGAGGTCGGGATATTGCCTTGAGTTCACCACTATCCCACACAACCAGGTCATCATCTCTCCAAGGTCCAGGAACCAAGACAAGCACCGCTGGATGAAGCAGGCTATAGACCACCTGCTTCAGATCCAGGCCATAGATCCCATGCCATCGATCGAATTATGTCATGGCGTCTACTCCATTTTATTCTTGGTGCCCAAGAGAGATGGGACATGGCGAACAGTCTTGAACCTCAGGCGATTAAACCGCTTCATTTGGAAGTAGCACTTCCGCATGGAGTTCCTCCATTCCATCAGGGAGACGGTCGCCCTGGGTGACTTCCTAGCTTCAATAGACCTAACAGAGGCTCATCTCCATATACCCAATTTCCCTGCACACAGGAGGTTCCTCGGGTTTTGCTACAACCAAAAACATTTCCAGTACAAGGCCCTGCCCTTCGGACTCTCTTCAGTCCTGCGGGTCTTCACCAAGGTGCTGGCCATCCTGGTGGGTCACATGAGGATGGAGGGACTCCGGATCCGTGCTTACCTGGACAATATTTTGATTCGAGCACAGGCCATAGAGCAGGCAGAGGCAGATATCCTGCGGGTCTGCCAGCTGCTCCAGTCACACGGTTTTCTGGTGAACGAGGCCAAGAGCCAGCTCCGGCCATCCAATACATTACTGCACCTGGGGGCCTGGTTCGACCTCAGCGCAGCAACTGTTTCCCTCCCCTTTTCGGAGAGAAAAGCTCCGCAGCCAGACCCAACCACTCCTACATTGGTCGCAGGTACAGGTCATAACACTGGCCCAGCTTCTGGGGTCCATGATTGCATGCATAGAATGACTGCCATGGGCGAGATGGCATGCATGCCAGTTACAGTGGGCACTGCTTCCGTTCCAGAACGAAATCACGAACCGCATTAGGCGGCAGGTCCCTCTGCGGCCAAAAGTGCGACAGTTCTTCCTCTGGTTTCTCTCCCAGCTTTGACAAGGGGAAACCTGACAGAGTCATTGTCACAACAGACGCGAGCCTGGCTGGTTGGGGGGCACATTGTGGGGAGGAGACGACACAGGGTCTCTGGTCACCAGAGGAAGCCCTTCACAGCATCATTTGGCTGGAACTAAGAGCCATCAGGCTGGCCCTATTCCGTTTCTCAGCCCTCCTACAGGGGAGGCATGTGTTGGTGAGAACTGACATGACAGCCGAGGCCCAAGTGAATCGACAACATGAGGACAAAATCCAGATCCCTGATTGAGGAGACCAGTGCCCTCTTCTAGTGAGCAGAAGGTCATCTGGAGTTGATCAGGGCAGAACACATGAGCGGCGTGTCCAGTGTCCAGGCAGACTGGCTTAGCTGCCAGAGAGTGGACCAATCGGAGTGGGCTCTCCATCCAGAGGTCTTCAGTCAGATTCAGCACAGCCTGGGGTACCCCCAGGTGGATCTCTGCATCCCCAACAAACAACAAGTTTCCCTGCTTCTTTATGAGGTTCCACCACCACCACCTTGCAGAGGGCACGGACGCACTCAACTCCCCTTGGCTGCAGGGTTTCCTGTACGCCTTCCCTCCGGTAGGCCTCATTCCACGGTTGGTGGCAACGATCCGACAGAGAGAAGCACAGGTCATTCCGGTGGCCCCATTCTGGCCAAGACGCCCCTGGTTCGCCGATTTGGTACTCCTCTCTGTCACAGCTCCAATACCTCTACCCCAACGGCCAGACCTTCTGGGCCAGGGGCCAGTACTCCACCCAGACCGGCTCCAACTACACGCCTGGAGTTTGAGCACGCACAGTTCGCGAAAAAGGGCTACTCCAGGATGGTACAGGACATGATCCTCTAGAAGGCAGTTGGCATTCCCTAGATGTACGCAGGGCTCTGCGCACATACATTCGAAGGACAAAGGACCTTAGGCGGTCCAAGGCCGTCTTCGTGTCCTTCCACGCTTCTTCACTGGAAACTAAGGCTTCAAAGGTGACAATAGCCCGTTGGCTGAGGGCCTGTGTAGCCACGGCTTACTGTCACGCCCTCGATCTCAGACAGCGAGGAGGAAGGGGAAGCTGTCAACTTTCCAGCCGATGCAGGAGAGTCTGAGGGGCAGAGCCCGGCTATCAGTGTTCATGAAATGGCTGTGGTAGATCTAGCTAATGATTCAGAACAGGCACAACAACCTGAGACAGCAGAAATCATGAAGGACCAATCCGAAGAGGAGCTCTGCAATCAACCTCCACTGACTGCACAACAGCGGCATCTTATGAGACGCAGGACTCAATTAGAGACTATTAGGAGGAGCAAACGTCTCTTGCAGAGGGCTGATAAGCCTTGAATTCCTGCCAGCTGGGAGCTCTCGGCTTGCACTATAAATTACATCACCAGCTTTCTACTCACTGCTGCAAAACAACATTTGTCAACCTCCGTGTCGACAGCGTGCAGCCAAGTCTGGTCAAGACGAACTTTCCAAGCCGTATCCTGTTGCAGCAGCTCCGTTTTGTCCCGTGATCTTCCCTGGCAGTTGGCCAGACCATGACACTTAACAAGCCCTGGCGCTCCAGGTTCCACGGGGCATCATGGCACACTACCCGCAGTGCAGCTACCTCAGTGGCTTTCATAGTGCAGGCACCTAGGGGAAATATGCTGCGCGGCCACATGGTCCTCTATTTCTCCCTTCTTCAAGCATTACAAAATTGACTCACTTGTCTCAGAGCAGACGACCTTTGGGTGGATGGTGCTCCAGCAAGTGGTACAGAATTGACCCACTCCCCTTCCCCCATAGGATGTAACTGCTCTGGTAGGTCCCTTTGTGAGCCTTGACTTCCTACTTTGAGGGAGAAAGAAACATTGGACCTTACCGTGAAGGGTTCTTTCTCCTTTGAAGTAGGAGGTCGCACGGCCAACCCATGGATCAGGGACTAGCTTAGTGCCAGGCCATGCTTCTCTGAAACCTTTGGGCCTAATTGTTCCAATGTTAACACTCAGAACAACCTTCCATTTCTACTTTGACTAATATCTCAGGGTCTCCGTTCTCTATCCTACTCCCTTTGCATGCTAACCTCTGGTTTTCCACAACACTGGAGTTCCACAGCCAAATCATGAAACACGACAGTTGGAACTGGGGAATCGCACCTGAGCATGCTGGGAGAAGGGGGACGGACCTCAGCTACCTGAAAAACACCTGAGATTTCCTGTCCATCGGGAGCAAGGAGTGAAAGTTAACCCTTTGTAAGCCGTGACCTCCTACTTCAGAGCAGAAAGAACCTTTCACAGTAAGTCTAATGTTTCTTTTTCACACAGCGCATAATTAATCTATGGAATTCCTTGTCATGGGATGTGGCTTGGATGGCTTTAAAAGGGGCTTAGACAGATTGATGGAGGACAGGTCTATCAATGGCTACTAGTCTGATGGCTGTGGGCCATCTCCAGCCTCAGAGGCACGATGCCTCTCAATACCAGTTGCAGGGGAGCAACAACAGGAAAGAGGGCACGCATATGCCCCTTGCCTGTGGGCTCCCCAGACGCATCTGGTGGGCCATTATGTGAAACAGGATGCTGGATTAGATGGGCCTTGTGCTTGATCCAGTAAGGCTGTTCTTATGTTCTTTTGTGTTTCTGAAGCTCACAGATCTTTTTGTAGCCCCAACTGTTACGCTCATTCTTTGTTTCCCCACCCTAATACTTGCCTGCATCCACATTTTGTTCTCCTGTTTTTCTGCCATTGGACTGTGTGCACATACCACAACCCCACTTAACTGTTTTACTCCGTGCTCAGTTTGATACAATCGTACACAAAAGTTTTGCTTTCCAAAGAACTAAATCTGACATAGATGGACTCTGCTGTTCTGACTGGCTAAAAAAGGTGGTGTCAACTCAACCATAAATGTATGTACATCTGAATCTAGGGGGAAAAGCAATAGAGATTTGGTGATGGAGGCACTCTACCATCTCCAGCCCTTGTTGAGATTATAGGCTTTAGTTGTTCATGCATAGATATGGGAGAGGACTACACATGAGTCTCCTGCAGCCCTATTGTAAGCCCTGTTGCTTAACTTATTGTCTATGCATCCTGTCATTTTGGAGTGAATGATAATGCGTTATAAATGGTGTCTGGAAATGACCTCCGAGGTCAACCCGGAAACCGCAGATATGCAGAAATTAACTTTGTAGCCTCCTCCCCCCTCTCCCCCCCCCGGCTTGAGTCGGGTGTCAATTACCTGACCATGAATATGCAGAACTGCAAATCTTGGGTTCATGAATGGCGAGTTTTGCCTATATTCCTTCCTTATTTTTTGGGTCCACTCTCTAAATTTAAAATAGGGATCCATAACTTAAATTAGCAGTTCTGTGTTGGCTTGTCTTCAGTAATTCACAGGGCCCATTCACACAACTGTTTGGGAGGGTGGATGGGGAGGAAGGCTGCATAACCTTTCCTTCCCTGCAGATGATCACCAGGATGTTGCTGGGCATGCATATCACACACCCAGATGCGTTGCTGCCCCGGCAGTGTGGGGGCTGGGATGCATTGTCCTGGTCCCCAGGGATCCCACAATGCCCTGCGCCAGTGCGTGGTATACTGTGTGGATCCTCCAGTGATAGGCGGCCGCCCGTCAGGGTTGCAGCGCTGGCTGAAAGCAGCCGGCGCTGCATATGGCCAGGTAAACAGGGTTAAAGGAGCACTCGCTCCTTTAACCTAATTTAAGAGGTGGATCCCCTAGGTGGGTTTGTTGACAAAGTACCACTGGGAACCCCAGGGCTACCAGCGGTTCTTTGGGGGGTTTGGCTGCCCTAGCTCGATCCTGGCTGCTCGTGAGAACATCCTCATTGTATAGTAGGAATTGATGATACCTTTGAAAAGGGGTTGTCTTCGGTGTGTGCATGTGCTCGCCTTGAATACGTGTTCAGAGTTGCTTTGAAACAATAAATCATTTGTTCTAGGTGAAAATCCATTTTGTTTTGTAAGGTTTCTTCACATTCCACATTAGAGGAAAAGTGGGTACCAGTACAGTGTTCTGAGATGTTTCTAAGATATTTTCTTCTTCTGTGTACCAGGATTTTCGAAGCTTTGAGTATGATAATACAAAGTCACTGTTTCTTAATAAGGTAATAATATAATTCCTATGGATGCACAAGTATATATGAATACTGTTGTAAAGTAGTTCTACACTGATGAGTACTACACTGTTAATTTTGACATATAGAGCCTCCTTCTCATGGATTGCTCACAGATTTCTTCTAGGAACCTGGAAGCAAGTTCGGTCTGAAAACTATGTAAGCCAGGAGCAGCAAAGCTTCTTGATTGGTTCTTGTGAACATCTATCCAGTAGGCATAATTTCATCTTGAAAGGCTGTCTGACACTCTCCTGCTGGGGAGTAATAAACTGGTTCTGCTGCAAGGCCAGCTGGTGTGCTATGCAAAGCCGCTGCAGCAGAGAGAAATAGGCCTTTCTGCAGAGCCTCCCAGATGAATCCTGGGAGCTTGAAGTCTGCTGCCTGTGCTATGCCTCAGGCTCTCACCTTCACTCTGAAATCACCATAAGTTCAGTGTGCCACATGTAGAATTACTATATTTGTATTTCTTTTATGATGATGTCAAAATATTTTGCAAAAGTACAAAGTGTACTTGCCATTCCCTAATTTGATAGCAGTTAGCTACTGCAGGTGCTCAAATGTCCCTACAGTTTAGGTTCATTTGTTTATGCCTTCAAAACAATTTACACTGTACCAGGAAAAAAGTGTGTGCCAGTTAAGTACCTTCTACCAACTTGACTTTATTCTTTTTCATCTGAGTTATTAAGAAATGCTGAAGGGCATCCTGCCTAGGGCTGATCTGTGTTAGAAGTAGTAGTAGCTAGATCTTCTCAAAATAGGGACATTAGTTTTCATTTAATAAAAACAGTTTTACTTTTCCATCCATATGGACTAGCTTGAAATCATGATAGTGTAAAATGTTTTATTGGTTGCCTGAATGTTGTCATAGTTAATGGTAAGTGTATGTAATACAGCCCATGTGCCTTTTGCAGATCAGTTAAGAGACATGTTTCTGTTCAGTGCTTTCTGTACAGAAGCAAGGATACTAAGCAAGATTGCTTACTTTGAAAGCTAAGGCCACAATCCCAGTTGCCCTTATTTTGAAGCAAGTATGATGGGATAAAATGGGCGTCACTCTTGAGTAAAGATATGTAGCTTTGGATTTTCTATAAGCAGGAGCTTGAGCTTGAAATTGTTGGGCAAAATAGTGTTTCTCTGTGAGATGGAATGTAAATGTCCATGCTGTTTGGTTTATGGAACCATAAATATTGAGAACTGACTTGAATAACTTGATAACTTAAAGTTTATTTATTATTTTATTTATTTAATACATTTATATACTGCCCCAAACCAACGTCTTGGGGCAGCTATAAAACAATACAAATAAATAAAACATTACAATCAATTAAAACACTTGAATAGCTTGAGAACTGAAAACATTGTAAAACTCAGTTTGCTGGAAAACACAAGACTGAAGTACAGTCTCTGTCTGTCTGTCTCTCTCTCTGGTCCCAGGGATATAGGATGGAATCTTTTGCATCATCTTGGCAGTTTCAGGATCCAATAGAAAGCCCACAATAATGAACATAATGCACAACATTACATCATTTTTAATGTTAAACTTCAGGAGTCAGATAGCTTCTCCATGGCTCTTTCGTATATGGAAAAGAAACTTTGGACCAGTTCTGTTTTAATAGGTAGTCATTCAGTTTTAAGAGATCATAAGTACTGGGGTGTGTGTGTGCGCGCGCATGTGTGTATAACAGTCTGATTTCAAGAAGAGATTGCTTATAGTTAAAAGCTAAATAAATGAAATCTTATTTAAATAAAATTGGATATGTTTGGTTTTTATCCACCTGCTTATGCAGAGAAAACTGCCTTAATTGAAGTCATTACAATCTTGTCATAGTACTGTCCTAGTACCAATAAGGGTGTCAGTTAAGTTGCTTGAATATATTTTGGTGTCAACCTGTATTTTCCCAAGGAATATGAACAAATTATTGGTTATATTACATGATGAGGTTCATTAGGGATATAAAAATTAGATGTTTAGCTGTTAAGATCAGTCCTGCTAGAAATGAGTAAACGTTTTTAAAATATATGAAAAATAAGGTGAGGGAACAAAGAGTAAAGCAGCAGGAGCTTGGAGACAGCTTCTGAAAAGTGGCCAAGCTGCTGCCAACTGGAAGTGCTTTGTGGTTTGTCCCTGTTTCCATGTGGACCAGGCAAGCAGCTATCATAGTCCTCTCTCATTGGAACTGAGAATTCCTGCATGAGAACTTTTATCTGTCTGGTGCCCTTGTTCTGATGGTCAGCAGCTGTATACGTTCTGGCTGATGACTAAGGAGGATGTACCAGAGGTTTTCTTCTCCCTAACTAGGGTTGTGAGTGTGTTTGTATTTTTTAATTGGAGCTGTGAATGTTATCAATTAAATGATTATACACAATTTCAACAATTTAAATGCTTAGACATTTACATCCCTAGCCTAATTCACAGTTTGATAAGGAATCTCTGCCTCTGCTCTTCTGCCATAATTCAACCCACTCTATGACCTTTGTCTGTTCAAAGGTTCTGTGGCCTTAGTCATTCTGTTCACAACAAACATACACACATGTTAACAAATGAAGAATATCATCATCTATAGCACATTTGTGAAAGAAGACAGTACAGGTGATGAATGGCAGCAGGGTGGATTAATCTAGATCGAAGCAGTCTGTCTGTTTTATCTCCAATGATTTTGTGGTACCAAGCTGCTTGTTTCCAGTTTGGAGTCTACAATCAGCCAACCCTTGGATCATCTTGTTTCCTCATTTCTTCTCTTTTCTTTGCAATCCCTGCTATTCCTGACTTTGTAATCAGTATGTAGCACTTGAAGAAGTCAAGGTTGGCAGTGACTCAGTGGGTATAAAGCTAGTTTTATGAACAAATCTTGGTGTGTTTTGAGCATTTACTCTCTCCATCAAGGGGATGTAAGTAGCGATGTTGCTGAGTATATCGAAGTGCACCTTGGAAACCTAACCTGGAAAGTTCATAATATTCACTTCCAACTCAGGAAGTGACTATTACGGTTTATAATCCGGTTTTCTTCTCTAGCTTTTTTATTTTAAATACTATAGAGCTAGATATGAGCTTAAGCATTCTATCCACTCCAGACCTTTCTTTTTGCTCTGGTGGTGGTAGAAAATGGAGGGATAATCCTCTATCTCATTGCCTGAGATACTGCCATGGTTGTGTGCTGGATGCAAGAAGTGTTGAGAATTGTAGTTTTCCTAGCACTAGTAGTGCATCAGGCTGGAAAATTACAATTTCCACTACTACTCCTTTCTGACATGCAGCAATTGCAGCATCTCTGGCTGCAGGAAGAGATAATTCTGCTGATGCCAAAGCCACAAGACAGCTAAATGGAGGGAGAAGCTGGTGGGGTGAGGGCTGGGCATGTGGAAAGGGTTAGTGGGACTTGGTCACACTTCCAGTGATATCGAGGGCAAAGGTAGGTCCAAAAGAAGCTCTGAATTGGATTTATATTTTTTTGGCGGTGGGGTGTGTGTGTGCTTTTCTCTCTGCAGAGAGATTTCATTGTTTTCAGAGTTGTGGGGGCAGGCAGGAGTAATATTTCATCCAACCCTAGAAATGGGGTTTGTGTGTGTGTGTGTGTGTTTTGGTCAGTCAGTATGTACACAGAGGAATGCATCATACAATGTATATATTATCCCTCCTCATATAAAACTACCAACTTTCTCTGTGGGAGCAAGGAGGAGAAGGAAGAGGCAACTAGAGGTGGGGGAAAGGGTAGTCACAGTTGCTACCTCCATTGGCTGCTGTCCTTCAAGCTACACAGGAACAGTTCTATCCAAAGGGAAGACTGTGACATTTCGATCTGGTTCTGTATCTCTTTCCTAGCCATGATACCAGCCAAGGGAGTTGAATAGTACGGCAGAGGCAATCAGGTCAGTCACAGAGGGACTAGGTAAGGACCAAATGTTGCATTCAACAACTGACACTTAAAAGGCATGAATTTCAGTGCAGTTTGAGCATTTACGCTCTATCAAGGGATATAAGAATTTTATAATTATGGTTCTTCCATCAGTTAATATTTATTTGTTTCATATATGTGCTGCCTTCTGTCCATACATCCCAAATCAATTTAAAACATCAATTAAAACCACGTTTTACAATGAAACAAGTGGTTCTTCCTCCTCCTCCTCCTCCTCCTCCTCACAGATAGTGAATGGGTTGTATTCAACAAAAATTAGTCATGATTGAGTCCTGTGAAATGATTGACACAAGTTAGTCATTGCTAATGTGTTTTGCTTATTTCAGTGCCTATGTTTACTTTGGATACAACTCATTGATTCTTGCTTTCCATTAATAGCGAAGCTGAAAATAATTCTTCAAACTATTTGAAAAATTTAAAAAATGAAGGTGGCACTTTCCCCAATTGGCTTATCATAAAAATAGCTGGAACTAAGTAGCCAAATTAAGTTGAATATGACTTTTCCTGTCATAGGAATATTTTCCCATAACCACCTAATGGCACAGTGAGGAAATGACTTGACTAGTAAGCCAGGGGTTGCCAGTTTGAATGGGAAACACCTATATCGGGCAGCAGTGATATAGGAACATGCTGAAAGGCATAATCTCATACTGCACAGGAGATGGCAATGGTAAACGCCTCCTGAATTTGATCACAGACAACCACAGGAGAGGAGAGCTGGTCTTGTGGTAGCAAGCATGACTTGTCCCCATAGCTAAGCAGGGCTGCCCTGGTTGCATCTGAATGGGAGACTTGGTGTGTGAGCACTGCAAGATATTCCCCTCAGGGCATGAAGCCGCTCTGGGAAGAGCAGAAGGTTTCAAGTTCCCTCCCTGGCTTCTCCAAGATAGGGCTGAGAGAGATTCCTGCCTGCAACCTTGGAGAAGCCGCTGCCAGTCTGTGAAGACAATACTGAGCTAGATAGACCAATGGTCTGACTCAGTATATGACAGTTTCCTATTTTCCTATGACATCTAACAGCGTAAAGACAATGAAAACGGGCTGGCAAATTAAATGGCCTACAGACCTGCAGTAATTTGAGTTATAGGCAACTAATACTCACAGGCAAACAATTATGGGGAATTTAAAATCCCTTGACTATAATGGGGATATTTCACCTGGAATGAAGAAATAAACCACAGATGATGTGTTGAATGTAAGGCACTATTTTATTGCTTGACAGGATCTGTATTTCTACCCAAAAATAAAATACATAAAACAAAAATTGGGGCATTTGTGTCCCAAAACACACAACAAGGTCAAGGGATTTGAAATAAAGCATGAACAGCTTAAATTCAGTACATCAATTCAGTGTCACAGTTCAGTTTCCTATTACAATTCATATTTCTTGTCAAGCTTTCACACACTGGATAATGCCTTGGCTTACCAACTAATTCACTGAGTTACTTTTGTTGCTGGTTTAATCTTAACCATTATGCTTCAGTGCCTTCCACTACAGCGTTCTCCAGGCGCTGTGTGAAAGTCGGGGTCTGTACTTGTCAAAGAGTTGGTGGTCTTTACATGTTAGCACATACATCTCACAGGTGTGATGGTAGCTCCCAAAGTTAGCTCTAACAGCCCCCCTGTTATAGTCTAGACCAGTGGTTCTCAAACTTGGAGCCTCCAGATATTGGTGAACTACAGCTCTCATCAGCCCCAGCTACAATTTATTGTGGCTGGGGATGATAGGAGCTGTAGTTCAGCAACATCTGGAGGCTCCTAGTTTGGGAACCACTGGTGTAGTCTGACTGGGGACCTAGTGTGGTGATTATGGGGTAATGGTAACAAGTAGTCACTGATGGTAGGGTGGTGATGGGGGTGACATAATGCATGGGACAAGTGCCATTATTAGATGTTGACCTAACTCCAGTCTACATATGTGCAATAATGATGTAGGAATGTGCAGTTCTTCCACGTGGTCTCTTTCTTCTACACAAATGGTCTCTCTGGGCTATTCACCTGCGCAGAGACCTCATCGGAACCCAACAAGCTCAATTCTTCTGCTTTGGGCTGGAAACCTGCCCCCAGCCCCTATATGTGGCTGTGCCACTCCTCATCCCTTCAGACTTACGAGTAGGATCAAGAAACCCCCTTGTTGTTTTTTCTCCCTGCTTCTTTAGTTTTAGTTTTTCAGTTGATGTACTTGTTTCTGAAATAAAAATTTCTGGCAGATTATATTTGCTTCTGTTCTTCCCTACTCCTTGGGTGCTAGCTTGTTAAGCGCCCATTTGTGTAGAAGACAGAGACCACATCAAAGAACAGGTTACTCACCTGTAACTTTGGTTCTTCTAGTGGTCATCTGTACTTGTACACGCCCTCCTGTCCTCCGCGTGGGGTTCACTGAAGCTGTACTCTGTGACTGAGGGGTGAGGATTGGCGCAGCTGCATGTAGCAGCTGTGGGCTGGGTTCCCACCCAAAGCAGGAGAATTGAACTTGTTAGGTTCTGACGAGGTCTCTGCACAGGCGCATAGCCCCGAGAGACCATTTGTGTAGAAGTACAGATGACCACTAGAAGAACCACAGTTACAGCTGAGTAACCTGTTGATATCTTTGTATGTGGGGTTGTTGTGTTTCCTTTTTTCTTGAGTTGCACACTTTGAGCAACCAGCATATGCTACTGAATAATTGGGTGTTACTGAACAAAGGAAACACACCAAAAAATTCTAGAAGTTTTTGTCATGACTTTTTGTATAAATCAGGATGATTAATAGGTCATATGTTACAATTTATTTAATTAATTAATTCTATTTCTGTACTCCGCTCTTCCTCCAAGGAGCCCAGAGTGGTGTACTACATACTTGAGTTTCTCCTCACAATAACCCTGTGATGTAGGTTAGGCTGAGAGAGAAGTGACTGGCCCAGAGTCACCCAGCAAGTATCATGGCTGAATGGGGATTTGAACTCGCGTCTCCCCGGTCATAGTCCAGACAAACCACATTTGTTTCAAAACAGTAATAAGATAACAATAAACCCATTAGGTCTCCAGTGAATTGTATGCAGTGTTTTACCTTGTTTCTGATCTTTCTGAAAGCTTGCAGTGTAGGCTTTTGGGGAGTAAATTTATTTTTGTTTATTAAAAGATGTATTGGTTACCCTTCAGGAAACTTACCAGAGTGGTGTACAATATTAAATGCACACAGTACAATACAAATAAAACAAAGCAGAGAAAAAACAACAGTAGTAAGTAATAACATCATAAAAGTGAAACAGTAAAACAAGTTCAAATTACATTATGAAATAACACCTTCAACAGGTGCTGAAATGCCATCACAGATGTTACTGGAAGTGGAGCAGTAACTATTGTGCTTTTTATGATAAAGGTGTGAAACTTAACAGCAATGGTGCAGTTTATGGTTCTAAGCATTTACAGATAGGAATGCCTGAAATACATTTGCACAAAACAACATGGCAGCAACGCAAGGTTAAACCTGACATGTTGTCCAAAATCCATTTCCTCCACATTTGTTGAAGGGCAGCCTCAGATTACATTGAACACAGTTCATTGGCAACAACTGCACAGACTCCTTTTCTTGCCACAGATATTTCCTTCCAACACCCTTCCCAAGCATGCTGGAGAGTTACAGGTGATCATTAAAATTTCTTCAAGAGCAGCTTTGAAAGTGGTTCTCCATCGACCTGACTTCCATATAAGCATTACTCCTATACTGCAGCTGCACTCAAAGGTAATGCTTCCTTCACTCAAGGGACCTCACACAGCTAGGAGAAAAGCAGAAGAGAGGTTATGGTTATCAGTGGCATCAGTAGTTGTGCAACGGATAGCAGTACCAGTACAGGTGGGCAAATGCTGTCGTGGTCAGCATACCATACAAACATACCCAGATAGGCTTCTCACATACTTGCTACGATTAAGCATATGTTAATGGTTGTCACTAAGGCTGTCAGTACCCTTAACCCAAGCCAAATACCCATTGTAGTATTTGATCAGCTGTTTGTTGTTGCACCCATAGTTGGACTAGGACCGTGAAGACCCGAGTTCAAATTCCCATTTAACCATTAAACTCACTGGGTGACTCTCGGACGGTCATGTATCTCTCAGCCTAACCTATCTCAGAGGGTTGTACATGGTGCATAACCATGTATACCACTCTGAGCTCCTCGGAGGAAAAAGCAGGATATAAATAAAATAAAATAAATAATGGCATCAATAAAGGGGAAGGTGGATCTTTTTGGTTAACGGAGATCTCATCTGCACTGTAGATAGTGGACTTTTGTTGTGCTTGAGTTTGCATGAATTGTCATGCAGTTTGAAAAGATAATTGATAACTTAACTTTACAGAGTACCTGGTTTCACGACGAGAACCAGGCTACACAAGGTCTTTTTGAACAGCTTCTTAAACATATTATTCCAGCCTCTGAGAAACATCCCTTCAGTGATGACATGGGGGAGCTTGTAAACCTTGCTACCAAGCGAGCCATCTGTGATGATGTGAATTGGACTAACATGGAGATTGAGGACATAGGTTCATGTGAGCTTTGTCAGTACGTGGGCAAGAGAACTGACCGTCAAACTGAACACATTTTAGAGCCTCTCAAGAAAATTAACTCGCACATTTGAGTACACAGGCTTCCTGAACATCCAAGATTAAGAGTGTCTTACATTCCATACGTAATGACTGCAACCTGTTTGCTTGTTTTTATGTTAGGTGTAAGGTGCTGACTTTAATGACTTTTTCAGACATGAGAACCATGCATGGCCTTTCATCCCTTGCCAGGCATGGTCAACTTCAAATGCCAAGAAGAGTGTGGAGCAGCTGCTGAAGGATCATGATGAGCCTGAAACATTGAACATAGTGCTGTTGGATAGAGCTGTTATGGTAACCGTTATCGGACCAACTGAAGCCACGAAAACCTATTTGGATTATGTGGAGAAAGGTTTCTTTCCCCAACTGATGACATGGTTTAGGCACAGTACCATACTGGAGATTATGGGATACCTACCATACTGATTCATTGAATGCATTAGTTTGCTTATGTCACAGCAAAAGCATTTGTGCCAAAGATGGAAGAAAATAAGGAGTTTGACTTCCCTCAGTGCACATGTGAGAAATATCACACCTGATGCTGGAACTGTGGTGACAACAGTAGGAGAGGATGCAGCAAGTAATATGGATATGTGCCATGCATCTGTGTGTCTTTCTATTAAGGAAGAAGGGAACACAAGACTCACCTTGCCTGCTTATGCATCCCTGTTCAGCAGGGATGTTCATGAATCGACATAAGGATTGTTGATTCAGGTGTCATGGTTTTAGAGATTGCTTTCGCTGCCCAGTACACAGGTGTGAAGCTGCAGATCAAATCAGGAACATGGGAGAAAGTACCAGTAATCTCTGCCCATGGGGTTGCAGCAGCCATGGGACATAGAAAAAGCATTCACACTGCCTTCATCTGGGTGCAGCAAAGTGCCTGCATTTGCCACACGTAGGAAGGTGATAGCCTGGAAAGCTTGGACAAAATACCTAGGAGTTTCATCAGCTGCCACTGCCGTATCATGACCATACACAGAGGTAGATCCTGGCATTTTCTGTTAGAAGGGAGAATTCTGAAGCATTGCTTTTAGCACAGCAGTAACCTCTTTTGGCCATTAGAGGCATGAGTTATGTTAATAGGTCTCCCTTGTTCAGCTAAGAGTCAGAACTGTTGTTGAATAGGGGTGTGCATGGAACCGGCTGACCCAGTTCGGTTTGGGTGCAAACTGCACCCGAACCTAACCGATCTGGGCCTGCAGGTGAACTACGACAAATTGAAGCTCACACCCTCCAAAACCATAGAATTCCTGGGGATCTTCTTCGACTCCGTGCAATCCAAAATCTTCCTTCCCCAACACAGAACCCAGGCCATCCTGGACTTGTCGACCCACCTACTCTGCCACCCTACCCAATCAGCACACACAGTGCAGTGCCTACTAGGACATATGGCCTCCACCATCTATGTCTTCCCTCACACCAGGCTACGAGCCAGGGCTCTCCAGCACTGGTTTCTCTCCATGTTCTCTCCCCACGAGGACTCCCTCGCCATCAAACTGATGGTTCCGCCTCAGGTTCTGCACTCCCTTCTATGGTGGACGGATACGACCAACCTCACCGTCTGCTCCCTCTTCCACCCTCCTCGTCCAGCCCTTCTACTCACCACGGATGCATCCTTGGACGGTTGGGGTGACCATGCCAACAATCACAACATCCACGGCATCTGGACCCTGGTAGAAGCCTCTCATCATATCAGTTATCTCAAACGCTTAGCAATATTGAAAGTCTTCCTTCCCCTGATACGAGGCTCTCATGTCCTCATCCAGATGGACAATACTACCGCCAAAGCTTACCTGAACAGGCAGGGTGGCACCTCTTCCACCCCCCCTCCTGTTCCTGTCCATGGACCTATGGTTTTCGGTGCATCCACCATGATATCACGCCCTTGGCGGTCCACATACAAGGATAGAACAATGTCACGGCGGACAGGCTAAGCAGGATTCAAACAACATCTCATGAGTGGCAACTACATCCCCCCCCGCTCCACTCCCTCTTCCGCCATTGGTTCCTCCCAGAAATAGACCTCTTCGCATCAGAAGCGAATGCACAATGCCACCAGTATTGTTCCAGGTCCGGGATCGGACCCAACTCCCTGGGAGACGCATTTGCCCTACCTTGGACGAACCGCTTCGTCTATGCCTTCCTTCCAATCCCTCTACTCCCTCGAGTCCTTCAGAAGATATCCCAGGACCTCTCGCACTGCATCCTCATCACCCCAAGGTGGCCCAGGCGGCCCTGGTTTCCCCAACTCCTTCGTCTATCCAACCATCAATACCACCACTTCCCGAACATCCCTCATCTCCTTTCCATGCAGAACGGTCACCTCCTCCATCTGGACCTACAATGTCTCCACCTCACAGCCTGGCACATAGTCCTGCTCTCCTGGCGGACCTGCTACAATAGTCCAGGCCTAGCGCAAACCCTTCACGGTTTCCTCTTACTCCCACAAGTGGACCAGGTTTCAAACTTATCTAAATGAAAGAGAAATTCCCCTGCACTCTGTTTCTGTAGAACATATTTTTGCCAACTTTCTATCCCTCAAGCAGGCTGGACTTAAAATCCCGTCCTTGCGGGTCCACCTGGCAGCCATAGTGGCTAACTCTCCCACCTCCACACCCTCGTGGTTCCAGCATCCTACTGTCAAGCGCTTCCTTAAGGGTCTCACTCACCTTTATCCAGATCCTCCAGTCATGGCCCCGGCTTGGGACCTGACCTTGGTCCTCTCTTCGCTCATGAACACTCCCTTCGAACTTATGGCTACAATTTCTCTCGATCGCCTCTCCTGTAAGGTGGCTTCCTCACGGCTATAACCTAGGCCAGACGGGTCAGTGAACTCGGCTCTTAGAGTTGATCCTCCTTATCTCACCTTCCACAAGGAAAAGGCTGTCTTGCAGCCGGACATTGCCTTTCTTCCGAAAGTAGTCACATCGTTCCACCATTCCCAACCTATCTTTTTACCTGCATCTTCGCTGAGCTGATGACCGCGGCCGAAGGGCGCTCGCCTTCAACCTCGACTGCACTTCTGCCTTTCGAACCTCCAATTCTTTCTTTGTGTTCCACTCTGGCCCTAACAAGGGCAAACAGGCCTCTGCACAGACCATATCCAGATGGGTTGTCCGCACCATCTCGCTGGCATACCAGATCGCCAAGAAGCCTTCTCCACCCTCTATTAAAGCATATTCAATGAGGGTGGTTGCGGTGTTTACTGCCGTTGACAGATCTGTTCCTCTAGATGCCATCTGCCAGGTGGCTACGTGGGCATCAAAGCACTCCTTCATACACCATTACACCCTGGATGACCAAGCCAGAAGAGACACGGCATTTGGCAGGGCGGTGCTACAATCCAACTTCGCCTGATCCCGCCTCCAGGTGAGCATGGCACGGGTGCAGCTTGCTATGTGCCCATTCGTGTAAAGCACAGAGACCACGTCGAAGGAGAGGTTGCTTACCTGTAACTTGGGTTCTTCTAGTGGTCATCTGTGCTCTTACACGCCCACCCATCCTCCCCTCTTCTCATGTCTTTTTTGCTAGTCTCTTTCGGATTGCGGACTCAGAAGACTGGAGAGGGAAGCTCATGCAGCCGCCTATATACTGAGGGGGCGGGGTTACCGCCAAAAAGCAGTTCTCTAGCTTGGAAGCTCCAATGTGGTCTCTGCGCAGGCGCAAAGCCCATTCGTGTAAGAGCACAGATGACCACTAGAAGAACCCAAGTTACAGGTAAGCAACCTGTCGTTACTATGACTGAAAAGGTCCTCTTCCCCTCCCTCACCCCCATAGTCACTAACACTTGATGGTAGGGGAATCTGGCCTCAGTGTATCCAGGACTCATATGGTATGAGAGACTCAGCTCCTAAGCCACTTTGGTTTTATTTGTAAGCACCAGCCGTTTGAATTGGACCCAGAAATAGACTAGTAGCCGGTTAAGCTGATTCAACACGTATGAGGAATGCTCCATATACCTCGTCCTAGTTAGTAACCAAGCAGCATGTTACAGTAATTCCCTCGATATTGTCACTGCATGGGTAACAGTAGCTAGACTGACACTGTCCAGGAGAAGCGGTAGTGGGCACACCAGATGGAATTACTAGATTTCACAAAAGCTACTTGGGTGACAAAGTGACAAAGCTGAATCCAGCAGTTCTACCCAATTTATCAACCTGTCCTTCAGGTTGTCTGTAACCCCAACCAATCAAAACAACTTTCATCTTCTCTGGATTGAGCTCCAGTTTATTATCCATCATCTAGTCCATCACTGATTCGAATTATCAGTTCTGACTCTGATGAAAAGGGGAGGGGGTATAATCGAGTATACTGATGGCTCACTGGTCAAATGTCACTATTAGATGTTGACCTAGCTCATAAGAACGCAAGAACTCTTGGATCTCTGGTCCACATATGTGCCATGTTTTGTTAATAAATCCCCGGGTTAATAAATCATGGAGCATACATGTGTGCAATAATTGTGTAGGAACATATGATACACTGAAGTGCCAAGTGAAGTCATCCAGGGATTTGGAGTGACTCTAATGTCTGCAGTCTTGAATAGTGAAGGAGCAAAATGCCCTTTCTCCAGACATTAGAGTTATAGGTTGGGATTCCGTAGCAATGGAGTGCACTCTTTGGAAGCTGGTGACTGCCACATTTATAAGAGAAGAAATAGTACTCTAACCCTGCCCAGGTGCTTGAGGAGATCTAGTTATAGAAAGTGGGCTATGATTATATTTTCCCTCCTGATCTCCAAATGAAGATCATTTAGCAGGTCTGTTATATGAGGTTAATCCGAGGTGCGATTATTGCTAATTGAAAACTTTTCCCTGTCAGTGGGTCAGAAGAGAGAGAACTGATTTTTTAGAATGTGGATGTTAATGCAGTCATATGTATAACCACTTTCCTAAATAGGAAATATGAGAGACAGCTTTCTGTCTGGAAGAATTATCTTTAAATGAGTGAATTTTTCATGCTATGCATACCAATGTTTAAAGTCAATGTCGAAGAAAAAGTAGATGTTTGTGGTGCAGATGAGCATTCTGGCTAGCATAGATTTCATACTCTTGTTATCAAATGAGCATAATCCCCACCCCCTGCTGCCGCGAAGTGCTTCTCAAAGAAATAGCAAACTGTGGATGGATTGGTCTCTAGGTAGTCTGGTAACCCATTTGCCTTTTGGAACAGTTGTGCTAAACACTGTTCAGATGCAATGGTAGTGGGAACAAGTCATCACCTTTGGTACCATCAGTGTCATGGCACAGATCTTCAAAAAGGCTGTGTGCTATTTTCAGTTTGGATTCTTCACTAGTTGTTACAAACATGTTCTCTCGCTATGTTCAGTTACTCTTCTTTGACTCTGGTGTAGACTAAGGAGAGTAGTTGGCAACTGCAGCAAGCCAGAGGAAAAAGCAGAGGAGTTTCAGTGCCAGGGTAATGAGATCTCATGAGCAGCCATTGCATCAGTGGCTAAATTCTGCCCCCTCCCCATTTAAAAATAATAAGCTGGAAACCATTTGGGTCAGCCAAGCTTTGTGAACCAGACCATCATAATTGGTTGACTAGTATTGTCATGATGCCGAGAGGTAAGAATCTGGGCCTTTGTTTTGATCTGTCCTTCAGCATGTGTTGGACCTCCATTGCTTAAGGTTGTCATGGTATCCAAGATGTCCTCAGCTGGAAAACAAGAAAGGTGTGTGATTTGCATAAATGAATTATGCAGACTAGTTGAATTTGTCTTACATTATAATAGTCCTACAGTTATTTCCCTGATAAGCTATTGACACAAGTTACATTGGAAAGGCAAAAGTATACAGTTTTCTTATCTGAAAACATGACACCAGTCTTCATTTGTCACTTTATATGTATGAGGAAGAGCTTCAGCCTCGAAGTTGAAAGTCATGTACTTAGGATGCACATTGTAATTCAGTGAAATAAGACATTTATGGTAGATTTAGAAAAAAGTTATCTATGTGTAACTATAAGTGTGGAAACGAGCATTTGATGCTGCAGTCCTATCTGGGTTAAGTCAAATTGAATTCTGTGCAATTTTGAGGAAATGTTTAGGATCGCTGCGAGTCTCCTTATATTGAGCAAAGTGAACTAGATTTGGGGGATTGAATGCCTTGGAAAAAAATCATGAAAAGAGTTATTTGTGACATGAAATCTGTCCTTGAAGGGATGTGTTAAAGTACGTATCAATTCAAACACACACACACACAAATGGATATCTGTGATGGATATTACCAGGTTTGTTTGGCATCATTCTAACAGCTATCGAGTCATTAGTCATTCCTCATATGTATACAGTCATCCCTCACCAACTCGTTTTGAGTATCTGCAACCAGGATATTGTGGCAGTTCTCACCCAACCGCGACCTGAGTATCCATGGTTTGGTGAGACTTTTTTTCTCTTTTGGGTTTTTTGTGTAATTTGGGGAGATCAGGGGGTCATTGGGTGGGTTGGGGTCATTTGGGGGAGATCCTCTTCACTCCTCCTGGTGATTTGAGAGGAGATTTTTTTTCTATTTTTACTGTATTTTGCAATCTTTTTACGATCGTGATTCCCCTTACCATGTTTGCGATTGATTCCACTGGCTTGTCTACTGTGAATTTGCCAACCAAATGGTTTTCCCGGAACAGAACCCTCGCGGTTGGCGAGGTTGCATAAAAGTTTATTTCCAACGTTCTTTCATATTTCTAGAATGACTGTGAAACCAAACCAAACATGGGGCATATGAAGGGGCAGAACTTTGTGGATAGTAGCAGATTGGATTCTTAGTGATTATGGAGCAGGTTTAGCTGTTACCTCAGTGTAATCTCCATATGCACCATAACACTTTCCTCTGAAACACCGTGTAACCTTGGTTAAACCGTGCCTCCACCCAGCATCCCCTGAGCCCCAAGAGTGTGCGCTCCCATGTGAGTGCTTACTTCCAATTTTGGTTTAAAATAAACCAAGATTGGTTGGCTCAGATATCTTTACTGCTCTTGATTTATTGTAGCCTACTTGCTTGAAATGAATCATGATCTGAAACCAAGGTTTCAAGTTAGTTACAGACACTGTTTCAAGTAAGCAGGCTACAATAAACCAAGATTGGTTGGTTGAGGTATTATGACCGATCTTGGTTTATTTTAACTTGATTCGGGAGTAGATGCTTGCACAGACAAGGAAGGAGGGAGCACATGCTCCCTAGGCTTGGAGTCATTGCATGGAGCCAGGATTTAGCCAGGTTCCATTAGGGGTGTGCACAGAACCGCAGAGCTGTGGTCCGTCACTGTGGGGTGGGTTCTTTTAAGGGCGGGGAGGGTTTACTTACCCCTCCCGCTGCTTTCCCCCCTCCAGCGCTCGTATTTATTGTAATAATTGGGGCGGCAGGATACCTCCCTGCCACCCCTTGTCCCTCTGCAATGCTGCCTCCAGGACATGGTGGGCGCACGCGCGGCTCTGCAAAGGCGGCAAACAAGAAGCCGGCACAGCACAGAGCTGGCCTCCGCCGCCTCTCCGCCCGGCGGCTCCCCCATCCTGAGCCACCACCAGCAGCCACTGGGAGGAGCTCCGCCAGGGAGGACGCGACGCCGAGCACAGCCAGCCAGACAAGCGCCGCTGCCTCCGCGCAGAGGCAGCAGCAGCTGCCGCGCCCAGCCCACCCTCACTTCCGGCTCCCAGGCAACTTCCTCCCACGTACAGCGTGGCTGCCTTCCTTCTCCTCCTCCCATCGGGCCACGCTGTATGTGGGGGGAAGTCGCCTGGGAGCCGGAAGTGAGGGTGGGCTGGGTGCGGCAGCTGCTGCTGCCGCCTCTCTGCGGAGGAGGCGGCGCTCAGCTGGCTGGCTGTGCTCGGCGTCACGTCCTCCCTGGCGGAGCTCCTCTCAGTGGCTACTGGTGGTGGCTCAGGATGGGGGAGCTGCCGGGTGGAGAGGCGCCGGAGGCCGGCTCGGTGCTGTGCCGGCTTCTCGTTCGCCGCCTTCGCAGAGCCGCGCCACGTGCGCGCCCACCCCGTCCTGGAGGCGGCATTGCAGAGGGACAAGGGGTGGCAGGGAGGTATCCTGCCGCCCCAATTATTACAATAAATATGAGCGCTGGAGGGGGGAAAGCGGCGGGAGGAGTAAGTAAACCCTCCCCGCCCTTAAAGCTACCCCCTCCACCTGAACCGAACCGGCCAGGTCCAGACCGGTCCGGACGATCCGGAGGCCTTTACAATGGTCTCCGGACCGGTCCAGACCCATCCCTAGGTTCCATGAGTTGTTTGAACGAGCCCTCAGTGATTTGCTATTTACTCCTGTGGAAAAAAGATAGTAATTTCAGTTACTGTAATGGTGAGGTTAAAACCTGTTTCCCATCTCTGATACTTGGTGGTCCACTCCTTTTGAGCCTGCAGGGAAATTGAATACTTCTCCTGATTGCAAAATGTAGAGAAATGTGGTGCACCATGTAAAAGTCTTTTTTTCCACACCTGCAACCTACCTGCACACATTTCCCAACATAGTGCGCAAGGCAACATCCTAGGACAGTTGCACACGTGAAAAGTTCTGGCACTGTTGTACAGCAGTTGTGCAACTACTTAGAACAGCACACAGACCCTTGTACAGTGCTGCTTCTGTTGCAAGCATTCTTTTCATCAGAAACTGATATATGCACAATTTCATTTTTCATTAGAAATAAATGCAATTCTGTGTGTATTGCATCTGCAAGTTCTTTCCCAGCAGAACTATTCTGGATTGTTAGAGGTTTAACTCCATAAACCGCCTAGAGACTTCTGTAGTGGGCGGTACAAGTATGCTTAAATAAATAAATAACTCAAGCCCCTTCTTTTTCAAATCTGTTACTGGAAAAATGTCTCACTGTGGTGCATTCAGTGAAGTCTTTGCAGATAAAATCTCTCACATTTGGGCTGATCTGGACTCCAATATTTCTGCAGGGCCAGTTAGGGAGGCATTCAGCAATCCCTTTTGCAATACTAGATTGGATCAATTTGTTTGTGACTCCTGCGGATGTGGACAAGCAGCTTGGAGCAGTACGACCTACCACCTGTTCTTTGGATTCTTTCCCAACTTGGCTGGATTGATATAGCTGAGAGGTTGTTGGAGCTGGACTATTTGATATCATTAATATCTCACTGAGAGACTGAAGGATGCCACCTTGTTTGAAGGAGGCAGTGGTTAGATCCCTTCTTAAAAAGCCCACTCTGGATCCCCTGATGATGGATAATTATAGGCCAGTCTCCACCATGGTTGGGTAAGATGATTGAGTGGGTGGTGGCTGACCAGCTCCAAGTGGTCTCTGAGGAAACTGATTATCTAAACCAGTGTTTCTCAGTGTTTTTGGAGTCATGGACTGGTACATTTTTCGTGCACAGTTTCCCGGACCAGCTGTTAGTAAGGGGGTTGCCCCCCTCACCCCCACCCCCAGGCACCCCCCAAAAAACAATTTAGGGCAGCTCTCCGGAGCTTATTTCCAGGCGATCCTCAGAGCTGGATTATGTTCATTTCGCTTCCTCAAAGTGAACATTATCCAGCAGCGAGGGCTGCCTGGAGATGAACTCAGAATAGCTCCTGCTGGCCCAAAATTGGGGGTTGTTTTTTTTGCGGGGGGCGTTATTAGTGATGCCTCATGGACCCGTTCCCAACTCCTTGCGGACTGGCACCGGTCCGTAGACCGGTGGTTGAGAAACACTGATCTAAACCCATTTAAAATTGGCTTTAGGGTGGGCTGTGGGGTTGATATGGCCTTGGCAAACCTGATAGATTATCTCCACCAGAGAATTGTCGGAGTGTGACTCTGCTGGCTCTTTTGCATCTCTCAATGGCTTTTGATATCATCAACCATGGTATCTTTCTGGATTGCCTAAGGGATTTGGTGATAGGAAGTACTGTTCTACAACGGTTACACTACTGTGTTTCGGGTATTTTTATTATTGTTATTATTATATTTATATCCCACTCTTCCTCTAAGGCGCCCAGAGCGGTGTACTACATACTTAAGTTTCTCTTTCACAACAACCCTGTGAAGTAGGCTAGGCTGAGAGAGAAGTGACTGGCCCAGAGTCACCCAGCTAGTATCATGGCTGAATGGGGATTTGAACTCGGGTCTCCCTGGTCCTACTCCAGCACTCTAACCACTACACCACACTGGCTATTTTGCTTGGTGACAGTTGCTCTTCATAACAGGAGCTACTATATGGAGTCCCTCAGGGCTCCATTGTGTCACCAATGCTTTTTAACATCTATAAGAAACCGCTGGGTGAGGTCATCAGGAGATTGGTGCTGAGGCTTATCGATATGCTGATGACACTCAAATCTATTTATCCTTGTCATTTATATCAGGAAACAGCATTAGCCCCTTAAATGTCTGCCTACAGGCAGTAATGGGCTGGATGAGGGATAATAAACTGAAGCTGAATCCAAGCAAGATGGAGGTGCTCATTGTTGGCGGGGGGTCATAATCTGCAAGACAGGATGGAACTTCCTGTCCTGGATAAGGTTGTACTCTCCCAGAAAGAACAGGTTTGTAGCCCAGGAGTACTCTTGGATCCGGGTATCACCCTAGTGACTGTGGCCAGGAGCACTTTTTACCAGCTGCAGTTGATTTGACAACTCCACTCGTTCCTTGAGGAGAATGACCTGAAAACATTGGCATAGCCAGTGGTAAACTCCAGTTTGGACTATTGCAGTTGTTCTATACAAGGCTGCTTTTGTACATAGTATGGAAACTTCAGTCAGTTCAAAATGCAGCATCCAGATTGGTCTGTAGGGTATCCCAGAGAGACCACATTGAGCCTATTCTTAAATAGTTGTGCTGGCTGCCGATACGCTTCTGGGGAAAGTACAAAGTGCTGGTTTATTACCTTTAAAACCCTGGATGGCTTAGGTCCGAGTTACCTGAGAGAGCGCCTTTCTCTACAAGATCCCCACTGTTCATTAAGATAATCAGGAGAGGTCCATCTTCAGGTGCCACCAGTTCATCTGCTGGCAAACTGGGATTGGGCCTTCTCAGTTGCTGCCCCTGGGTTGTAGAATGCTCTACCTGTGGTTACAGGAGGATTATCTTCTTTGGAACCCTTCAGGAGAGCCTTAAAGACCTGCATTTTTAGCCTAATTATTTTTAATTTTAATCTGGTTTAAATGTTTTTTAAAATGTTTGATTGTGTGTGTTTGATTTTAATGTAGACTGTCCTGAGCCACTTTAGGAAAGGTGGTATATAAATTGAATGAATGAAATAAAAAAAAAAGCGCCTGGAAATAGTGCTAAGCAAATGCCTGTATACTGTTCTACTGTGCAGTTGCACATGTGCTCTCTTGTTTGTCTACTGGAGTTTTGCAGCATGTTGGACATTGTCTGTAATATTGAAGAGCACTTTTGCTGGTATGATGGTGATGATACTTGCCTCTGTTCAAGATACTGGAACATGTCACTTGAGACTTAAAGGACCACCGCCTTAATAGATCTTAGCGTATTTTATTTCATAACCCCAATAGGGACATATAAGGGGAAGGCTGTGGATAGTCAGAGAGAAGTGTGGACTGTTAAATCCCCTGCAGCTTGGCACTCCTCTTGCTGTCCTCCAGATAAAGAGATGACAGGAGGAGTTCTGATCCTGTTGGGTTGTCAGCAGGCCTGGAGATCAGCTCTTTCCTTCAGTCACTAAATTGAGAAAATGCCATGTGCATAACATAAAAGCTGAACAGCAGACAGTGTGATGATTTGAACATAGGTTCTCCATTACTGTCTAATTCAAACCACCTGTAGTTTGTAGAGTTAGAGAAATTTATTATGTGCAAATAAATGAGTTCTCCTAACAGCCATTGCATCCCATGCATAGTGAGAGTGTGGAAGAGCAAACATTAAAGCTTTGAGATCTACTCGCTGCACAGAAAGATTCATGTGCTTAAAATATTTATATTCCTCTTTTAGATTGTGAGTCCTTTGGGGACAGGGATCCATCCTGTTTGTTTGTTTGTTTGTTTGTTTGTTTGTTTGTTTGTTTGTTTGTTTGTTTCTCTGTGTAAACCACCCTGAGCCATTTTTGGAAGGGCGGTATAGAAAACCAATCCATCAAATAAATAAATTAATATAATATAATATATGCACAAGGCTCTACAGGGCAGCTGAGCAACTCTATCTATCTATCTATCTATCTATCTATCTATCTATCTATCTATCTATCTATCTATCATATTTTTATACTGCCTGATATATACATCTCTTGATGGCACACTTTACTTTTAGGCGGTGTAGAAAATTTAAAATAATATTTAAAAATCAGCACAGATTAAAGTACACAAAATTAAAACAGAAGAATAAAACAGAAATAAAAACAATAGCATAGAACAATTATTAAAATGAATTATTATTAAAATTAATTCTAATTAAAAGCCTGTGAGAACAGGTGAGTCCTGAGGATCTTCCTGAAAACAAACTGAGAAGGAGATGCTCTTGTTTCAGCAGGAAGCATATTCCAAAGCCCCGGGGCAGCCATAGAGAAAGCCCGGTCCTGGGTCACCAACGAGCTGTTGGCAACCGTAACCGGATCTCTCCAGAAGATCGGCAGGGTTCATGACAATGGAGGTGCTCTCTTATATAGCCTGGACCCAAGCTGGACCCAAGGGCTTTATAGGTAATAAACAGCACTTTGTATTTCACCCAGAAACATATTGGCAGCCAGTGCAGTTCTCTCAAAACCGGTGTTATGTGGTCCCTATAAAAGCAAAACAATATTACAAGCACAGTATTGGCAACAACGAGCCACCTAATAGTGCAGTGGGGAAGCAACTTGCCTAGGGAGCAAGAGGCTGTCAGTTCAAATCCCCGCTAGTATGTTTCCCAGATACTATACGGGCAGCAGCAATATAGGAAGGTGCTGAAAGGCATCAACTCATACTGCACGGGAGGAGGCAATGGTAAACCCATCCTATATTCGACCAAGAAAACCACATGGCTCTGTGGTTGTCAGGAGTCGACACCAGTTTGATGGCACAATCTTTCCTTTCCTATTGGCAGCAATAAGTCTGAGCTGAGCAATGGTATTAAACAAAAACATTTCCAAATCCTCTTTGAAATGGCAGGTATAAAGTCGCATTAGCAAGGTGGCCAAGTAAGCCAATTCCTCAGGAAGTAATTCCATAGTCTAGGTGCTACTACTGATGAAGCTGTACCTCATATAGACAGTGTGCTTCAGATGCCAAGGAGCTATTGGGCAGGGCAAAACATTGGTATAGGAGAAAGTGGCCATTAAGATTCTCTGTGGAGAGTAGTGGGGATTCTTATTAAGATTTAGATGTGTTGGAACACATTGACTAATGAAGTGCGACTGCTATATGAGAAGCACCAGTGCTGCTGATGAATTTGACTAATGTAACACCAACACAAGCTCTGTGTGTGTGAGAGAGAGAGAGAGAGAGAGAGAGAGAGAGTGTGTGTGTGTGTGTGAGAGAGAGAGAGAGAGAGAGAGAGAGAGAGAGAGAGAGAGAGAGAGAGAGAGAGAGAGAATAGACCGTCCCTTCCCCAGGGAGTGCTCTGAGCCAACTGAAAATATGTCCCTAAGTGTTGTGCAGCTTTCAGGGACATATTTTTGGGTGACACAGAGGGCTTCCAGGGAAGAAGAGGTCAATGAAATTCACCCTCTGCCCCCACATGAGTGCTGGTTCTACATTAGTCTAGAACTTAATAGCAGCACTGGTGCTTATCGTGTAGCAGTCACACTTTGTTAGGATGCTGTCTATTATACTTTGGATCCATTCATTCTGTTGTCTTGTTGGAGTTAGCAAACAGAAGGGAGATGTATTTTCATGAGGAATGAAATGAATGAGTTCCGTTCAGGATGGAATTAAGGACTCTTCTCAGCCCCAAACCACTCCCTTCTGGCCGTGTGCAAGCGCCCATAGTGTGTTAGTTGTATTTTTATTGTTCTAAAGCAACTAGGTGGCTTGTAAACAAAAAGCCAGTAGACTTTCAGACAACAGAGAGATATGTAAGTATTTATGATAACTGCAGCTTTTTTTCTTGTAACAAATTCATAGTCACATTACCTCTAATTTAGAATGGCCCTTGGAGTTCATGATTGGGGAAGCATTGAATATTTTTGCTTTCTGAGTGTACATGTTTGTACTGCTATCTTCTAACTACTGTTGATTCATCCAGTTAGCTGTTTTGCCCTTTCCTCTGAGATGACCCAGCTTTTTTGTGTGTGTGTGTCCATCGGTATGTACCCCCCCCCCATCAATTTGGCAACACCTGGACCAATATGAACCAAATTGGGTACAGCTGTAGGGACACATAGGCGTAGTTTGTGATGATGTCATCCATCCCGATCCAAGATGGCAGATGCATGAACCTTTGAGGTGCAAGTGGGCTAATTTGTGGACTGTCTAACCAATTTAAACCAAATTCGGTACAGTTGCAGTGAGTGAGACACAGGGTCACCTCAGTGGTGTAGTTTGTGATGATGTAATCCACCCCGATCCAAGGTGGCAGATGCGTAAACTTTTGAGGCGCAAGTGGGCTAACGTGAACCACTTAACCAATTTGAACCAAATTGGGTACAGTTGCAGTGAGTGACACACAGGGACACTCCATGGCGTGGATTGTGACGATGTAATCCAACCCAATTCAGGATGGCAGACACATACACTTTGGAGGTGCAAGTGCACTAACTTGTGTACTATCTAACCGATTTGAACCAAATTTGCTACAGCTGTATGGACACATAGGGATGCCCCAATGGTGTAGTTTCTGATGATGCCATCTACCCTGATCCAAGATGGTGGACATGCAAACTTTTGAGACACAAGTGTACTAACTTGAGGACTGTCTAACCAATTTGAACCAAATTTGGTACAGTTGTAGTGACTGACACACAGGGAGACCTCAGTGGTGTAGTTTGAAATGATGTAATCCACCCCGATCCAAGATGATGGACACATGAACATTTGATGTGCAAGAGATCTAACTTGTGGACCTCAATTTGAACCAAATTTAGTCCAGTTGTAGAGGCAGTTAAAGGAAAGTCAGCTGATTAGTTCTTACTAGAACAACTTGTTTCCTTTTGGGTTTGGACCAGCTCTAGTCTTTTTTGAGGTACTGCCATGGACACCTTGGAACTAGTCTAATGTTTTTGGTTGTGTAGAGTATAATTGCCCAGTAGAGTTCTGAAGAAGACAAAAGGGTACATTAAAGTGATAAAAAATCATCAGGTACTTCAGTTGTTGTCATTGGCTTCCCTACATCTATTGTTTCCTTCTCTTCCTCCCTCTCTCCCCATAGTTCACGATTTCCCAAGGATTTCCTTATTTGTCTCTCTTCTGTTCTGCCAGATTCTGCATGTCTTTTTTATAGGCTTCTACAAATGCACCTGCAGCTTACCTTTGGTAATTTTTCCTGGTGATAGGCATTTATGGAGAAGGACAAAGAAAGCGACATCTCCTAGAAAACTCTCTCCCCTCCTCTCCTCCCACCCCAGTTGGAGACACAGATACCACCTTTCCTCCAGTTATCTGGCATATGCAGAGGGTGTAGGGGAGGTCATCTTCTCACCTTATTTTGTGCTGGGATGTGCTCAGAGAAGCTAGAAAAATTGCACTGCTTCTTATTTCCATCAGATCAAAGCACAGTCAATGGTAAGGAGCTGATTTAGTCCTATCAGGGAAGGGTCAGGATAATTCACCCATCTGGTTCAAGATTGGGACACACTTGAAAACAGTGAGGATCTCTTTGAGTGCGCTCTAGCCCAACGCAAGGTGGTTGAATGGCCCATTTCTTGCCTTGAGGGAAGAAATAAACCTTTTGTCATAAACTGCTTAAAGCACTCAAAAGTGGTGAAAATCGCTGTATCAGTCTTGGAGCTTCTCTCAGTCTGGCATAGTGTGAGATGCTGATCAGTTCCCTCTCCCAATCCTGTGGAAAGGGTGCAACAATTTCACATTGTGCCATTCAGAAGTAATAAGAGAGATTCTTGCCACTTGTGAGTGTGTCCCAGGCCAGTGTAAGATGAAATCTTAATGCTTTCCAGAGGACTAGAGCAGGGAAATTATTTGCAGTGGGTTTGCATAAAGTGAGGAACTTCTCACCATATCCCAGTTCAGAGCAGGGGAGGAGAGTTGGGGGTGGGGGTTTGCTACTGGTGACAACAAGGTGGGTAGGGCATGCTGCTGCTAAGGAGGGATATAATATATCTGGAAGTTTTGAAGCCACAAAACAAACAATGGGTCTTTTCTCTCCCTCTTTCTTCTAGAAAAACAATGGGCATTTTTGGGAAAACCGAAGAATATAATATTTTCCTATCAGACCTATGTTCTATTTGCTACTTGAAGAACATAATGCATTTTTGTGTAATTGACATAAAACTGTACTGATTGATATCCTTACTAAAGTGTTCAATCGTACTACTCAGGAGTAATTCAAAAAGACATTTGTAATTGAAAAAAACTTCAGTTGCATTATTTCTAGTACATTTAGTCAGAACTAGCTGGCCTGGGTGCAGAGCTTCTGTGTTTCTAGTTCTTCTTCGTTCTCGGCCCTCCCTCTTCTGTTCCCTCTTCCTCTCTTCTGTGTTTTTTCTCTCTGGCTGCCCACATGGCCAGCCACTTTTCCCGGCCTCGCGCTGCTTTCTCCCCCGTGCCACGTTCTTCCCCGGCCACTGCCGCCTTCTCTTCCTGCCTGCCTGTTCACTGGCCTTATTCCCCGTAGCTGTCACTTTCCTCTCCTCCTCCCCTCGCTTGCGAACTCTCACGAGAGCTGCCACACATGAGATTAGCCACGGATACATCTTAGATAATTATATAGATGACAGTCATTGGTTAATGTTCAACAGTATGAATGCCTTGGCTATATTCAAACAAGAAGTTGTTTCTTAAGTTTTGTGAAAGGAAGACACTTCCATTTGGTGAAAATTATTTTTATTAACCTTCCCTTCTTGCTGCAGCCCCTTGTGCCAATAGCATACTGCCTAGGAGGGTACTCCCACTCTCAGGAACATTCTTCAGGAAACACAGGGACTGTAGAAGGAAGGGATGAACATTGTCCCACCCCCTTGTGCAGAGTAGCTTCTGATCAGAACAACTTAGGATACAGTACAGTAATTGCAAATGTACTCAAGATTAAACATACTTAATGTGTGTGTATAAAACAGATTTCTTTTTATTCTGTATAATGCCAACTTTATCGAAAAATAGAAGAGAGAATCCAAAAATCTTGAAACCTGTTCCAGACACAATACTAGGATGAGTGTATACACCGCAAGAAACAATTCCTCTTTCAAACGGCTTCTGTGCTCTTTAAAAGGCCTCCAGCCTAACAGATTACATTGTTATATTCAGTTAAACTTTAGAACAGCTGTTAATGTATCATCATCACCACCACCATGTGCGACAAGTGTCATAGTAACTGTGAATGAAATTAACTATATGTAACTCATACTTTGAAGAAGATGAGCATGATTTTAAAACTGGAGGAAGAAAAATCAATGCGCTACGCTGATGAAACCAGTTTGATAGCTGAGAATGTGGATGATCTGGAAGCTGTAGTAATAAAAGTCAAGGAGCACAGTGAAAAAAATGGGACTACTACTAAATGTAAAGAAGACTAAACTAATGACAACGGGTACAGCAACCAGCCTCAGAATTGATAATGAAGACATTGAAGTGGTGGATAGCTTGTGCCTTTTAGGATCGACCATCAACAGTAAAGGATCCAGCAGTCAAGAAATACTCTGCAGACTAGAACTTGGTAGGGTTGCAGTGAAGGCCTTGGAAAGGATATTTGCAACAACAAATATTTATCTACCACTTTTCAACAAAAGTTTCCAAAGGGGTTTACATAGAAAAATAATAAATAAATATGATGGCTCCCTGTCCCCAAAGGGCTTACAATCTAAAAGCCTAATCTACTTAACAGCGGGGTGGATTTGATTTAAATCACGATTTAAATCACTAGCAGGGTGGATAAAAATAAAAAAAATCCGATTTAAATCAAAAAAATCGGATTTTTTAAAATTTAAATCAGATTTTTTTGATTTAAATCAGATTTTTTTGATTTAAATCAGATTTTTTTTATTTTTATCCACCCTGCTAGTGATTTAAATCGTGATTTAAATCAGTTTGATTTAAATCAAATCCACCCTGCTTCACAGGGTTGTTGTGAGGAGAAGCCTAAGTATGTAGTACACCGCTCAGGGCTCCTTGGAGGAAGAGTGGGATATAAATGTAATAAATAAATAAATAAATAGAAAGAAACATAAGACAGACACCAGCTACAGTCACTGGAAGTACTGTGCTGGGTGGGGTTGGATAGGAACAGTTACTCTCCCCCTGCTAAATAAAGAGAATCACCACATTTAGAAGGTGCCTCTTTGCCCAGTTAACATTTAAATGCTGTGAAGTATCTATACCTACAAAGATTAGAATCACATTCGGACAATGGTTTTTCCTGTGACACTCTATGGATGTGAAAGCTGGACTTTGAAGAAGCAAGATAGAAAATGTATTGACGCTTTTGAACTTTGGTGCTGGAGAAGACTTTTGAAGATACCATGGACAGAAAAACAAACAAATGGATCACAGAACACATCAATCCAGAATTTTCACTCGAGGCACAAATGACCAGGCTCAGACTATCATACTTTGGACACATTATGCAAAAACCTTGCTCCCTTGAGAAGTCCATAATGCTGGGAAAGGTTGAAGAAAAGAGAAGAGGACAACCAGCAGCAAGATGGATGGACTCGATTACAACAGCAGTGAATGCACCACTAAGAGTCCTTAAAGGCCAAGTTGAAGACAGATCATCCTGGAGAGAATCTATCTATGTGGTTGCTAAGAGTCGACCCTGACTTGACAGCACTAATCAATTAATTAGCTCATACTATTTCTCAAAATGCTACCATATCGAGTTTTTCTCTAATCAGTTTTGGAGAGATCACTAGCTTTCAATTCTGAACTTTTTAAAAAAACCCAGATTCCACAGAATTAAAGGTTTACCATGGATTGTACTGTGTTAGTTGTTTGGTTTGTATGTATTTCCAAATGCAGATTGGTTATTTTCACATGCCACAATAGACAGAGGAAACTGAAGCAGGCAAAATAATTTGAGTCTTATATGTTTGTTTACAGTAATCATAACTGCTTGGTACTGTAGATGCATAGTTATTAGAAAGCATTTTGAGGGAGTGAAGGGCAGCTAAATCAGTAACTTTAAATCTTTGTCTTCAGAAGCATTTCACTCATTTTCCTAAAAAATAAATAAATAAGAACTTTCCCCACAATTTCCCTTGTCCCCTCCCCCTCCCAAAAATTTCTTTTTAAAAAACCCGTCTTGAGAAAAATTACATCTTTTTTTCCTGTGTTTTGTCCCCAGGCTTTCACTTCCCTACTATTAAATGAGTTGGAACAAGTGGACACTTTTGATAATAGGCGCATCGGATAAGATATTACAGTACCTTTTCTCTGAGTTAATTGTTTCAAACGACTGAATGTAAGATCATATTTGCCTGACAACCAGGATACTTAACGAGACTTGGGGCGGGGGGGGGGAGTTGCATTACACTTGTAACTTCATAGTTATAGTATATTTTAGCAGTAGTGAAGTTAAAGAAGTAGGTTAGCTGTGTCTTTGACATACTTAACTAAGAAACATCCTAGGCATAAACCTGTTTGTTTTGATTGATTGATGTGCAGCAGCTGTGTGCCGCTCAATATGTGGCAGTTGTGGAAAAGGCCAATTCTATGCTAAGGATCATTAGGAAGGGGATTGAAAATAAAACTGCTAATAATGCCCTTATACAAAACTATGGTGTGGCCACACCAGGAATACTGCGTACAATTCTGGTCACCACATCTAAAAAAGAGCCAGCGTGGTGTATTGGTTAGAGTACTGGACTAGGACCGGGAAGTCTCAAGTTCAAATCCCCATTCAGCCATGATACATGCTGGTGACTCTGGGCCAGTCACTTCTCTCTCAGCCTAACCTACTTCACACAGTTGTTGTGAAGAGAAACTTAAGTATGTAGTACACTGCTCTGGGTTCCTTGGAGGAAGAGCGGAATATAAAATGTAATAAATAAATAAATTGTAGAACTGGAAAAGGTGCAGAAGAGGGCAACCAAGATGATTAGGGGCCTGGAGCACCTTTCTTATGAGGCAAGGCTACAATGCCTGGGCCATTTAGTTTAGAAAAAAGGCGATTTCAGGGAGACATGATAGAGGTCTATAAAATCATGCATGATGTGGAGAAAGTGGATAGAGAGAAATGCTTCTCCCTCTCACAAAACACTAGAACCAGGGGTCATCCCATGAAATTGATTGCCTGGAAATTTAGGACCAACAAATGGAGGTACTTTTTCACACAATGCATAATTAACTTGTGGAATCCTCTGCCACAAGATATGGTGACAGCCAGCAACCTGGATGGCTTTAAGAGGGGTTTGGATAACTTCATGGAGGAGAGGTCTATCAACAGCTACTAGTCAGAGGGCTATAGGACACTTCCAGCCTCAAAGGCAGGATGCCTTTGAGTACCAGTTGCAGAGGAGTAACAGCAGGAGAGAGGGCATGCCCTAAACTCCTGCCTGTGGCTTCCAGCAGCATCTTCTGGTGGTCCACTGTGTGAAACAGGATGGGCCTTGGGCCTGATCCAGCAGGGCTGTTCTTATGTTCTTATTAAGTGCCCCCAAGTCGGTGTTGACTCTTAACGACCACATAGATTCTCTACAGGATGATCTCTGTTCAACTTGGCCTTTAAGGTCTCTCAGTGGTGCATTCATTGTTATCGTAATCAAGTCCATCCACCTTGCTGTTAGTCGTACTCTTTCCTTCAACTTTTCCTAGTATTAACCTCTGCTAACTGGGCAAAGAGGCACCTTTTTAACATGGTGATTCTCTTTATTTAGCAGGAGGAGAATAACTGGCCCTATCCACTGCCAGTATAGTATCTCCAGTGATCGGTGCTGGTGTCTAATATTTCTTTTTAGACTGTGAGCCCTTCGGGGACAGGGATCCATCTTACTTACTTACTAATTAATTAATTAATTAAATCTCTATGTAAACTGTTTTGTAAACTTTTTTGTTGAAATGCAGCTTATAAATATTTTTTGTTGTTGTTATGGACTTCTCAAGGGAGCTGGGTCTTCACATAATGTGTCCGAAGTATGATAGTTTGAGTCTGGTCATTTGTGCCTTGAGTGAGAATTCTAGATATATTTGTTCAGTGATCCATTTGTTTGTTTTTCTGGCAGTACATGGTATCCTCAAAAGTCTTCTCCAGCACCAAAGTTCAAAAGCGTCAATACTTTTTCTATCTTGCTTCTTCAGAGTTCAGTTTTCACTATTTATTTATTTATTTTATACATTTCTATGCCGCCCCAAACCAAACTACATCCATAGAGTATCACAGGAAAAGCCATTGTCCGAACAATTCTATTTGCTCTACATGCAATATATGTCACTGAGGGTTGTTATGGATACATTTCATTATTAGTATAGGTGAGACAGCAATGCATTACAGTTAAACTGCAAAACAACAACCCTGAATACAACGCAAGTCATAGGAGAAAATTGAATACACATGTGTGGAAAGAACAACAGTGAAGACAATATCATAAACTAAAAATGATAGACTTGAATTAAATACTGCATTGGACTCAGTGGCAAGAACTAGTTATGATCTATGGCCCCTAGGTTAAAGCTTGATGAGAAGGAAAAGGCATTCTGCATTCCCTTGAATATTTTTTCAATATTTCTGAAAGCAGCACACTCCTGTTTGATCCATGTTGTTTAATCAGTATTTCATAACTCATTCAAGCAATCTTTCCCACAGCTTAGAAAATATGGATGTCACAAATCAACCTATTATGTACAAGAACAAACAGAACAGGATGCAGAATTAATCCACTGAGGGGACTAGTGCAGGAAAGATTGGTGAAAGCAGAAAGCTTTCTGTAACAAAATTTAACTACACCCAAATGACTGCAATAGAAGAGTGGTAGTTATGAGGCAGAGGGATATCTTGAGCCAATGGAATTGTTGGTGACTAATTTGTGGTAGAAGTGTTTTTAAAGTTTATATTCTAATATATCCAAGCAGGTAAATATGCTGTAATGCATAACTAGCCTAGTCACTTTTACTTTACAGTTTCTGAAAATTTGGCTTCTGATATTCAGAGAATTGTCCGAATTTGTTTGTAATAATTGCTTTAACAAAATACTCACACAGTCAGTCTCATTCTTTGTAACATTACTAGTGTGTTTAAAAGATCAGAAATGTATCTGGAAATATTTTTATATTTGAAAAGTAAAATTAATTAATTTTGTACAAATACTATATCTGAATATTTAAAATTGTATTTCAAATTTATGAAGTAGTACAAGGTGTATATTGATTTTAAAAATTCTCCAACTAACTGCAAAGCCTTGAAAGCCATTCCAAGATAGCAAGTGAAACTTGCGTAGTTATAAGTTAACATAAATAACTACTTCTGATATTAAAGGTTCATGATGTGGAGATTTTCCCTACTTGCTTTATTAAGTGGGAAGGTTTTGGCGAATCCTGCACTTTGATGACACATGTTTATGGTATTGATTAAGTGTCAGACAGTCGAAATTGATGACAAAATGCCCACTGTAAAATTAAATAGAATTCCTTAAGAAAATACCATGAGGTTTGTTAGGAAGGTGGGGAGGCCCAATAATTTGCTATACTGGTATTGTGATTAAAACAGACCATCTGTTTGTTAAATGTTTACAAAAGCACCTTTCCTCTAAAAGATTTGTAGATGTCTGAATCTAATAAATACTGAAATATTTTTGGACAATTTTCACCTCTCATATCAGGCCTAGGGATGAGCCCGGACTGGTCTGGAGGCCATGGTAAAGGCCTCTGGACCGGTCTGGACCTGGGCGGTCCGGTTCGGGTGGAGGGGTGCCTTTAAGAGCGGGGAGAGGGTTTACTTACCCCTCCTGCCACTTTCCCGCTCTGGTGCTGTAATTTCAGAAGTAATTGAGGCTGCAGGATACCTCCCTGCCGCCCCTTCCCCGCTATCACTATGAAAAACTCCCAGGAGTCCTTTGTGCGCGTGCACATCGTGCACACACTTCACGTCTGTGTGATGTGCGCGCGCGCAAAGGACTCCTGGGAGTTTTTCATAGTGACAGCTGGGAAGGGGCGGCAGGGAGGTATCCTGCCGCCCCTATTACTTCTGAAATTACGGCACATTAGCGGGAAAGCGGCGGGAGGGGTAAGTAAACCCTCTCCCCGCTCTTAAAGCCACCCCCCACCCCAGTGCCGGACCGCAGTTTGGTGGTTCCGCGCACACCCCTAGTCAGGCCTTGACAACTTTTCTTTGGGTCTGAGAGCCAGCCCCCAAATTGGGGCTCTTCTTTGGGTCTAAGAGCCAGCAGAGAAATGCCCTCTGCTACATGGGAGGGCAAACTTTCTACCAAGTGTTGCATATGCATGTATGTTTATTTCAGGGGCCATCTACCTGAACACATTAGAAAACCTCATTTAAAGCCTTCAGTAGCACTGTGGAATAGATCTAATAGCAGCAACATTAGTGGCAGTGCCAACAGAAAGAGTATGGGCTTTTTCCTCATGCTTCCTATTTTATAAACTGGAATCACTGTGTGGTAGTGGGCAGCATAAATGGCATGCCATTTCCTGATAAGATTGCAATCCTATTTGCTTACCTGGAAACAAGCCTGATTGAAGACTGTTCACTTCCAAAGCATACTGAGCTGTAACAAAATAGTTTCATCTAGTTGGTTTCTACCACAATAAATATGCAAATCAAAGATCCTGACCATGACTTCTGCAGTATTGCCGTTTTTAAAAATGCTTCACTAAGGTCACTCACTTAATAACAGTGAAAAATAAAAGAGCAACTGTGGCTGCTTTTCAGTAAATGAGTCTCTTATCATCTAACCCATTTGAGCATGGTACAAGTTAACTTAAAAATATCACAGCACCAAAGATCACTACCAACTCGCTTTTTTTTTTTAAAAAAAAGGAACAGTGCTACTAGTCAGAGGACCATACAAGAGTCCCTGATAGCCAACTTGTCAGCCAGTGAGGAGCAGGCCTCATGGGTTTAGTGGGTGCCAAAAAAATGAGCTTTCTTCTTTCTCTCCTTTTCCTGCTTACATGGTGGGTATATCCCAAAGCTCCTCATTGGCACCTTTTAAAAATTGTCAGTTCTTTCTATGCTGGTTGCAGCCCTCCTGCCTTTTCCTTGCCTGAGTGCAACAGTCTCTTTCATAACTGCCTCCTCTCACCCTGCCTGGTAAACAAAGGGAGTTGGCAGCGAGAAACTACTAAAAAGGATGATCCAAGCTAGTGAAGCATGATCAGCTCGCCTCCCCACTACAGCAGTTGTTTGCATGAGGGAAGAAACAGACTGGTGAGAGGGTGAGTGAAGGTGGGAAAACAGGCAAGCCACCCTGAGGCACAAGATTTGATGGTGGCTGAACAAAAGCTCTGTTTCTCCCTCACACTGGCCTCTTGTCCCACTGCTCACCTTAGGATTTCCCAACAAGAGCGTAGTCTGAAGGCTCTTCCCTCCCAAGAGTGAACCTCAAAATGGCTCCGTACTCTAAAGGCTGGAAATGACACCAGATGCTCTGTAGCCGTAAGACAGGAATGAGGACATTCAACAGAATTAAACCACATTTTGAGATGGTAGGATGTATAGAATAATTTGAAAAGAGTACAGGAGTTGAGAGTGATAGAGAATTGAAGTGAAACACCAACACAAAAGTACTAATTAAAGAAAGAATGCAGAAGGGGAGAAGACACAGGGATTAATAGAAAAAATATCCAAAAGTCTTATAGATAATCAGTAGATGGAACTTTCTTGCAGGTAGAGGTACAGGAGGCCCTCGATTATTGCAGTTCTGCGTTTGCGGTTTCAGTTGTTCATGGTTCAGCTTATATATACCCAGCTTCAGTTATTGTGTGGGTGAATTTTGATCGTTTGTGGTTCCTGTGCATTCAGACTTCCAGTGGCAGCATTTCTGGTGGTGTTTCTGGCTTTGAGGTACTTCTGGAGGCAGTGTGGAACCATGTTGGGATCTCTTTTGATGGAATTTGAAAGATTTTGTTTTGGGGGGCCACTACTGGAGAGCTGGAGTGGCCAAGGTACAGTGCTGAATTCCTCTTTTTTTGGTTCTTTTTGGTAATTTCTACTGCTTTATGTACTGAGGAACGTATTGCCATCATTCTCATAGGCAAACGGTTTCAATTATCGTGATTGTGGCATTTATGGTGGTGTTGTGGAATGCAACTCCTATGATAATCAAGGACCTCTTGTATTGTCCCTAAAGTGAGACAGCTCTTTTGTGTGTATGTGAGTGAGAAGCATAACGATAAAAAACATGAGTACTATAACATCTCCAAAAATGAGGGAAGGAAAACAACTGGAAATTAAAATCTGTAAGAAAAAAACCTGAAAGTTTCAGCTTTCAGTAGGGGGAAATAATGGATTTAATATAAATTAATGGCCAGCATAATTTAGCCTTGCACATGCTGTGATTTTTCCTGTATAGAACCTATGTAAAAATAATGTCTGAACATGGATGGCAGGCAAGGCAGTTATCTCACCCCAAGGGCATTACCTGTATAGGTGAGGAGCTCATACCATCAGCTGCTGAAGAGACCTCTAACAACCTGAGACAATATTGCTGCTGCTGTTGTTTTTTGTTAAATTTTTACTAAACCATCTCGAATGCCTTGTCAGAAAGACTATCAGAAATGCAGTATATAAATTTGTCCAGATTGGCCTGTCAATAACAAAGTTTTTGTAAAACAAATAAAGTAAAAAATAACTTATAAAGGAAGACTGTCATAAATAACTGCTGTTTTATTAGCAATGTAATGATGGTCACTTTTTTAAAAAGCTGCATATGAGAATGGGACATCTATTTATTTAAAATATTTATACCCTGCCCTTCCAGGACACTAGTGCTAGTTTCAGCTTACAGCAATGTAGAAATGACACAGAATTAAAATACGATTGAAATGAAAATTAAAAGCTAAGCAGGAGTGACTAAGAATAAAATGATTGGATGTGCAGGTTCAGACATCACATGGAACCATGATTTATTTGATATAACTGAGGTTAGTTTGTATGTCTGAACCTCACCAATCAAAAACAATGGTTTTCAGTTAAACCACAATCTGAATGCAAGTTTTGAAATTTGTTTGTGATGTTACTGTTAAGTTTATATAGTGCCTTTCATTACAAATCATCCCAAGGTAATTCACAGCATATTAAAACAATAAAATCTATTTTAAAAAATTAAGAACAAACCAATAAAACAATAGAAGTGCAGCGCACAAAAGCAGTACAATAACAAATAAGAACAGCATCCTTTAAAATATAAAGGTTTGAGTATAAAGCCAGGTTTTCACCTGCCTTTTAAAAGCAGTGTGAGTGACAGGTAGCAGATGTCTATTGCGAAAGTATTCCAAAGCCTGGGGGTAATGACCAAGAAGTAGGGATGTGCACGAAACGGAGCTACCCATGGGGAACAATAGGATGTTTCAAGTTTCCTCATAATTCCCTATGGCTGGAACAAGTTGCACACACAAGATTTGCATTGCAATTGCAATGCATTTTGCAACTCTGTCTTGGAAAACACTGTAGAAGCATACAGTAAAAATGAACCTGTCCCTCCCAACACAGAACACACTTTTCAAACATAGTCCAAAAATGTCCAAAAAAGAATCACTCACCCAGAATCCACTGCCAGCAACAGTGCCTGTGCTGCAGTAACATCATTGCCACAAGTTGCTCTCTCTCACACAATTATGAGTCCTTACATGACTTCCTAGCACTGCAACAGCTGCTACATAGCAGCTTACTTAGCAGCAAGCATTGCCATACACTCAAATAGAGCAATGGCTTCAGCCACATTTTGACTGAGTACAGTTTGTAATTGCAGAGCAGACCAGAGTAGTGAGTGAAGCACAAGTTATTATCAAGGCCAGACATGGATCAGAAATATTACACACACAGCTGCCACTGTCCATTTCTCACCACAATACTATCTCACAAAAAAACCAAACCACAACTCAAGGAAGGAAGGCACCCAGGTTCTGCCTTTGTTAATTTGAGATCCAGCAAAACCAGATAGTTATAGCAGCAATAGCACAGTATATTATACTCTGTGCTGAGAAAACCGCAACTCAAAACTGCCTTCCTCCTCTCCTGATGTATCCTTATAGACAGGTACACTATAAGGGTTCTCTCTGCCTCCCAGTCCCTTTGAATACATCTCCTTTCTTTTGGGTTTTCCCTCCCCGCCCCCCCCCCCGGGCATTGGGGGTACAGTTGCCCATGACAGCACTTTATTTGTATGAGTATGGTAACAAACCCCAACCAAGAAGCAAGGAGATTGCAAGCTGATTGGAAGTCTGTGCCAGAAAACCTATTGGTTAGGGAAAACCAGTCCCCCCACCCCCATGACACTTGAAATGTCAAAACATTTCGAATCGAAACAGGATTTTGTTCTGAGCCTGAAACACTCGAAAACATTTCACACATCCCTACCAAGAACATCTGTCCTATGGGCACAACAATTGAGCCTCTCTCAGTGTCTACACACAGAGCAATGACCCCCTCCTTTGGGAGCAAATGGTCCTTCAGATATGATTTGTTTGTCCCAATTGTTCTAGTCTCCTATGATATCTGAACCTGCAATTGTGGATTAATCTTGGTCTGTTTCAGTATCTCTTGCATAGAGAGGGGCAAGCCCAGATCATGGGAAGTAAGGAGAAGGGGTGGGACCCAAACAAACCATCGGATGGAACTGATTTGGTGCTTGTGGCACCAGTCCAGGTTTGTTAAACAAATCTTAGTTAGGTTCTGCATTATATCTGAATCCACCTGATGAGAACAACATACCAACAAATAAGTGAGAAAAACCAGAAAATTACAGTGTGATTTTGATACAAGTAAAGCTAATTTTTCAAAAAAAATAAATGATGCAAGTAGAGCTTAACTGGTTATATGCATGAAGTTTAATGGGTGACTGGAACACTGCTGAATGATAATGCCTTTTTAATATTACAGCCATGTTGAACAGTAGCTTATGTAGAGGACCATAGTGAGACCTACAGCTATGTATATTCAAAAGAACATATGAATGCTTAAAAGTTGCATTGGTATCTTATTGATGAAATGCTTATTTTTGTACAGGTGGTGCTTTTACCTGCAAGAGCTTTTACTAGCCAGTGTGTATTTTCAAGCCTTGGTTCATAGCATCCTGTCTATTAGTTATTCCTTCAGTCATTAATATGCTAGTATCAAACAAGTCCATTTAATTTGAATAAAGCTATAAATAGGTCATTCTGCAGCTTGACAATTCCACTGTTAACAGAGAAAACTGTGTTGTGGCAATAAAGTGTGTGATAAATAAACACAGTTTATTTATATTTAAACTGTGTGATTTTCCTCTATCCTACAGGTATCTGCCACTTCTTATTTCCCTTTTTCTTTATTTATAGACATGGCAGGTAAAATTCTAGAAAATTTCCCATGCCAATTTCGCCCTCATTTCCATAAAATTTGCATTATTTTTTCTTTTAAAATTACTGTGTAAATTTTCCTGAATATCCTAAATAGATTATGATCTATTTATTCAGTTAAAAGCAAGCAAACTACTTCCAATATACTAGTTTCCCACACTGTATTTCAAAAGCTTAAGTAGCGAAGTACTTGAACTTCAGTATTTTATGGGGTGGGGAGGGATCAATAAAGACATTGCATGTACTTTAATTGTTATACTGAAACAAATTCAAAGCTTTATGTGTAAAGAAGTTTTTTATTGGAATATTCAAATATTCTCACACCCTTCCTAGGTATGATCACCTGAAGAACATTAATTACAACTTTGAAGTTGCTGAACATGTTTAATATTGCATTGGCATCCATTCACTGTTACCAGTGAATTGTATGAAACAATGCTAGACATCTGGACTAGTATTTGACACATACAGCAGTGCGCATTCCAGACTACCACTGCATTATTGATTGAGCAGGGGAAGGAATTTTAGCTAGTCTTCCTTTCCCTTGTGTGACATTTCCCTTCTAGGACATTTTGATGATATGCAGTGGGTTTGAAAGGGAAGGGAAGATGGCAAAAGTTATGTTTCCTCCCGCCCCCACCAAATAGCAGCATAGCTAGTTTGGAACTCACACTGTTGCACATGTGCAATGTTAGACCGGATATTGGCTAACAAAATTTTTTAAATGAAAATTATTTCGCCAGGACAATTGTATGGCAAAATTTTCCACTTCACATCTCCGACTAGATTATCAATAACTTTTATTTATCATTTTTCATACAATTCTTCCTACCCCCTTTTAAAACACAGCACAGTGGGCCGTTGTTATCTGCAGGGGAGTCCGTTCTTGGCTACTATCGTGGATAACAAGACCATGAGTGAATGGGGTGGTTAGATTCCTGGAGATTTAAAAAAGGCCACCAAAAGGCTGTAAAAGGCAGAAATAAGAGCAACAGTTTACCATGCCATGCTCTCCAGGTGTTCACAACCCACAGTTCCACCAATTTTCCGCTAACAATAGCAGGATTTTTAAAATTTATTTTTACAAAGACCCACAAATTGGCTCGGTTCAGCAAAATGGTGGCCAGAAAGGACCTTGAAGGTTATACATGATACCGTGGGTGCCAGGACCACGAATAATGAGGGCCACCTATAATGCAAACATATTCTCTTTGTAGGCTTATGCCTTGTATTTTTAAATCTCCAGTTCAGTCAGTCATTGGGCAGCATCTAAAGAGTGGCTCACCATTCTTGGAAGTCCCTTCTGTGAGTGTGCAAGTGCTCTCCTTGAGTGAGTGCAGCAACTGTGATCAGGAGGAGAATTCAGTGGCACAGTGTTGCACACAAGTTTTGAATGCCATCTAGTATATTTGCAATGTCCATAAAAATTCTGTGTAGCTTGCCCCTTTTGTCTCTACTCCTTTTAGCACTGCTCATAATTGTTTTGCAGAAATGTATTTAAATATTAGTAGTTAAGGGTTTCTCTCCCCCACCCCCCAATCATTCTGCCTAGGCTTCTGGGGGGAAAATGCCATTTTTTAAATTCAGTAAATGAGTATTCTAAAGACTAAATTTTAAAAATTAATTTATGTATTGCCTTCCCCCCCTAGCATTCTCCATCAGAACCCTTCTTAGAGAAATCAGTGCCAGACATGACTCAGGTTAGTGGACCGAATGCCCAGCTACTGAAAAGTGATGATTACCTTCCATCAATTGAACAGCAGCCACAGCAGAAGAAAAAGAAAAAGAAAAACAACCACATAGTTGCAGAAGGTCCCAGTAAAGGTTTTGGTAAGGAAGGCTTTCCCTGTGGGGTTGACAACCAGGATCCTACCAGGAAACCACTGGACTGTTCCCAAGAAGAGAAAAAGAAAAAGAAAAAACCTAAGGTGAAAAAAGAGCCGAAGGATCCGAAAGAACCCAAGGAGAAGAAGGAGCCTAAGGAACCCAAGACTCCCAAAACCCCTAAGATTCCAAAAGAGCCAAAGGAAAAGAAAGCAAAAAACACCACACCAAAACCCAAGGCCAACAAAAAGGCAAGGTATGTAAAGTATATTATACATTAGAATGTACTATTTTAAAAGATGTTCGGGCCATCTGAAAACATTTTGTGCATACAATAATACTCAGAAATGGCAATTTCCCCCCTATTTAGATTTCCAGGAAACTGATTTAGAATTAATTGGGTGGGAGGGAGGAATCTAGAGTGATGTTTTATTTCTGTTGGTAGTGATACTTATTTTTGTGTTTTTGGTTTGTGTATTAAATGGAATATTTATTAGGGCACAGCTACTGGCAGAGAATTTCAGGTATTGATTTTTCTCTACAAATCTGTGCAAATCTTCATATGAAGTAGAGAACAGGCACTAGGGGGAATCACCAAACCACTTTACTCTGTTTTGCTTAGTTAGAATGTTTTGTCCCATCTTGACTACCCCTCCTGTATTCTACCAAAAGAAAACTACATGGCTCTGTCGGTGCCAGGAGTCGAAATCAACATGATGGCACACTTTACCTTTATTCAGAATATAACCCATCATCATGAATAGTACTTTACTTGCAGTTTAGTTATCAGTAGTCTGTATAGTTGCGCATAACATAACAGAGAGCCAGCGTGGTGTAGTGGCTAGAGTGCTGGACTAGGACCGGGGAGACCCGAGTTCAAATCCCCATTCAGCCATGGTACTTGCTGGGTGACTCTGGGCCAGTCACTTCTCTCTCAGCCTAACCTACTTCACAGGGTTGTTGTGAGGAGAAACTCAAGTATGTAGTACACCGCTCTGGCCTCCTTGGAGGAAGAGCGGAATATAAAATGTAATTAAATAAATAAATAAATAAATAAATAATAGCATGCATACACTCCTGCCTCCCCCGAAACATATTATGCATGACTATTGGTTTGAATAAACTCTTGAAGCATTTAATGAGATATGGTCCTACCTATTAAAGGTTATGTCACAACAAATGCGTTAGTCTTCATGGTGTCAACCTTACTCTTAGTTGTCTAGGAGAGTAAACAGTTCTAATCTCATGTTGGCAATGAACAGAATTCAATTGAATGCTCTGACACTAAAGTTGAGAGGGTCTAAGTTTCCGTATTTGTTTAGCACACACTTGCAGGAAATAATTTTGGCTTAATTGGTGAAGCAGGAACAGAACTTCTGTAGATTTTGATCTGAAGAAGCATTAGTACCTGTGTCCTGGGATTGACACTTTAAGGAAAAGCTCTTTCAGGATTGAGTTCCTGTGAACTGTGAACCAGGGACTTTTGGATGGGGTGGTATAGAAATGTACTACAGGTGAAACTCGGAAAATTAGAATATCGTGCAAAAGTCCATTAATTTCAGTAATGCAAATTAAAAGGTGAAACTGATATATGAGACAGACGCATTACATGCAAAGCGAGATAAGTCAAGCCTTAATTTGTTATAATTGTGATGATCATGGCGTACAGCTCATGAAAACCCCAAATCCACAATCTCAGAAAATTAGAATATTACATGGAACCAAGAAGACAAGGATTGTAGAATAGAACAATATTGGACCTCTGAAAAGTATAAGCATGCATATGTATTCAGTACTTGGTTTGGGCCCCTTTTGCAGCAATTACTGCCTTAATGCGGCGTGGCATGGATGCTATCAGCCTGTGGCACTGCTGAGGTGTTATGGAAGACCAGGATGCTTCATTAGCGGCCTTCAGCTCTTCTGCATTGTTTGGTCTCATGTCTCTCATCCTTCTCTTGGCAATGCCCCATAGATTCTCTATGGGGTCAGGTCAGGCGAGTTTTCTGGCCAATCAAGCACAGTACACTGTATACTTTTCAGAGGTCCGATATTGTTCTATGCTTCAATCCTTGTCTTCTTGGTTCCATGTAATATTCTAATTTTCTGAGATTGTGGATTTGGGGTTTTCATGAGCTGTACGCCATGATCATCACAATTATAACAAATTAAGGCTTGACTTATCTCGCTTTGCATGTAATGCGCCTGTCTCATATATCAGTTTCACCTTTTAATTTGCATTACTGAAATTAATGGACTTTTGCACGATATTCTAATTTTCCGAGTTTCACCTGTAGATAGATAGATAGATAGATAGATAGATACCTCATTTTATATTGCAAAAAAAGTCATGTGTTGCATCATTTCAAAGAGATATCCTCAAATGGTCAGCCTTCACTTTGCAAATTTGCTCTCTATCTTTATACAGCCTCATCCTATTTGAGGTGAAGCCTTGGCACACTGAGGATCCACATACATAATCATTTCATAAGGGGGGGGGATGTTTTGCTGTTATTAAATGATATCCTCAAATGGTCAGCCTTCACTTTGCATAATTTGCTCTCTATCTTTATACAGCCTTTTGTTAGCTCTGAATTTTGATAGAGAAGGGAAATACCAAATAGAAAGTGCACTTAACTATACAGGTAGACTGAGCAAGTTACGGGTATGGTAATACACTGTGCATAGTGCAAGGGAAAGTTCTTGAAAGATGTTTCTGAAAGAATAATAGTTAAATTATAGAAACCATCAGTTCAGTCTTAAACATCCATCCAAAATAAAGATATTCCTACGCATTTATGTGCATTTTTAGACTACTTTCCAGTAGGCTTATAGGATCACCTGGCATTCCGTGTGTGTGTGCCCATCCATGTGTCCTCACTATCAACTTCGCTGTGCCTAAACCAGTATGAACCAAATCAGGTATAGTTGTAGGGACACATAGGGACACCTCAATGTCATAGTTTGTGATGTCATCCACTCCAATTCAAGATGGCAGACACATAAACTTTTGAGGCACAAGTGGGCTAACTTGTGAACTGCCTAACCAATTTGAACCAAATTTGCTACAGCTCTAGTGAGTGACACATAGGGACACCTCAACAGCATAGTTTGTGATGATGTCATCCACCCCAATTCAAGATGATAGAGGTGTGGACATTTGAGGCACAAATGAGCTAACTTGTGAACCACCTGACCGATTTGAACCAAATTTTCTATAGCTGTAGGGACACATAGGGACACCTCAGTGGTGTAGTTTATAATAATGTCCTCCATCTTGATTCAAGATGGCAGACTCATGAACGTTTGAGGTGCAAGTGCGAACAGATTGGACCAAACTTGGTACAGTTGTAGGGATATACAGGGGTAGTTCAAATGCATAGTTTGTGATGATGTCATCCACCCCAATTTAAGATGGCAGACGCATGAAAATTTGAGACTTAAGTGGACTAACTTGTGAACAGCCTAACCAATTTGGACCAAATTTATTCCAGTTGCAGGGATAGTGAAAGGAAAGTAGGTTAGTTATTACTAGAACAACTTGTTAAGCTTGAACTCACTCTAGTTTACTGAATTAATGAAGACAATGTTTAAAGTAATGTAACATATGTGAAAGAAACTGGCTCTTGTATGCCAGGCAGTTCCAAAGGCTGAGAAATCGGTCCAGCACACTCGTAATTGAATCAAGGTTTTAAGTGAATCAATAGGCAAGCTATTAACCTGTCAAGGAATGTCTGCTGACCTGGTTAGAAACATATCATTTATTGTCTTGATCATTTTCATTGATTGTTTATGGAACAGCCTTCCCAGTTAGGTTCACCTGGCATCGTCACTTTGTTCTTTTAGGTGCCAGGGGAAGACCTTTCTGCTCAATCAAGCTTTTTAAAATTGAATTTAAAATTTGATCTAAAACAAAACAGGTTTTAAAATTGTTTTGTATGTTGTTGTTTGTGTGTGTGTTGATTTGATGTGTGTTACATGTTTTGATTGGATGTTTTAATGGGTTGTGAGCTTCCCAAAGAACAATTTGTTACGGGGTGGTGTGGCATTTGGTCTGAATCGGGGATGTGTGTAAAGTTTATTTTCAAAGATGTTACTTTGGCTTGTATAAGTGTACTTAAATTTCCTCTGCCACCAATTCTACGATGAAGCCTCTGTAACTGTTGGTTTCTTTTCCCTGATAACATGACTTTGCAGATGTGAGGAGGGATTTGTTACAGAAATCACTCAGTCAGGTGTACTTTAAAACAAAACAAGAATAATATATTTATTTAAAGATGTTATCTGAGGTTTGTTTGTTTAATTACTGAGTTGATGATTCGAACTTCTCACAGTACTTAATTACTTTATACAGAATATATAAGGCTTTTAACCTTTGAACCAGATTCCTTCCCAGAACTACGCAGCCCAGTCTTTGTTACTGACTGTCCTAATAGCCCAGTCCTTCTTTTTTTTTTAGACTGCCTTATCTTTTGAGGGTCAGAACAACTCCTCTTTGAGACTGTTCCCCAGAACTAAATCTCCACTCCAACTGAACTTCTCTAACCACCTCTTAAGATTGACATTCTTCAAGGTTCTAAGCTCATTTGCATAAAAGTGGTCCTGCACCATTTCATCACGTATGGCTAATAAATAAAATTTATTATTATTATTATTATTATTATTATTATTATTATTATTATTGATCAGTTGTAACGCTACAGATAAGAGGAAAAATAATATAGCAAAAATACTAAAATGTCTTCAGCTAAAGATATGTTTTGAGCAGCATAGCTTAATCATGGCTGTGCTCCAGCCATTCTGTGCATGAGCTGGGAAGTGCAAGTGTACAGCTGCATCCTAGGTCTGTCATCAGTGCATCATAGGGTAATAGCTAGTCCACTCAGCATCCTCTCAGTCCATGGGACACATCCTGTAGAATGACTGATTCCTCAACATGGATGCCAGTTCCTCCCTAGCCCAAAGTCTAGTTTAGCCAGATACTCCACACAGCCTCAACAGAAGCGACAACTTTATAATTCTGGTCAGAATAGTTCAATGCACTACCGGTGACCATGTAGACTGCATCATGGCCTGCTACACTATATCTAGCATGGCCAAGGAGGGGAGCGATCTGTATTCATACTGCCCTTAGAGCCTTGCTATTCATGCCATTAGTGCTGCTTGTCCAGTTTCTCATGCTACAAGGGCTCCGCACTATGTACTCTGGATCAGGTGCGGGGAAGGGATGGCATCATTATAGCTGTAAACTTAATACTTCGTAGTGAAAGTAATAGGACAATTGGTTCATATTACTACTAATTAGGGATGTGCACAAACTGGTCCGCAGGCCATGTTGGAGGCCTGCGAACCGGTTTGCATATTGCCCAGTCCAGCAGTCCGACGCCAGGGGTGGGTGTCGCTTTAAGGGCGGGGGGGGGGTTGTACTTACCCCTCCCGCTGCTTTTCCCCCTCCAGCGCTCCATTTTAAAGTAAAATCTTTGGGGTGGCAGCGGTCCTCCCTGCCACCCCTGCCCCCTTGTTGCCTGCCAAACACAGAAGTAACGTCCGCGCATGCACACACGCAGCGTGTGTGACATCAGTGGCACGCATGCATGAGCGGACGTTACTTCTGCATTTGGCAGGCAACAAGGGGGCAGGGAGGACTGCTGCCTCCCTGAAGATTTTACTTAAAAATGGAGCGATGGAGGGAGAAAAGCGGCGGGAGGAGTAAGTACAACCCCCCCCTTAAAGCGACACACACACCCCCCGGTATCAGACCGCCTCCCTGGTCCATGCACATCTATACTACTAGTGCTGCATTGCAATAGTAAATTTTACATTTTTAATTAACTTTGTTGCAAAAACCTGTGTAATATGTTCATTCTAGAATGAGCCTTAATTTTATGATGAAGTGTAACAAATTGTATTATACCAGCTTTATGCTACGTTAGCTCTAATTATTGAAAGAGTTAACTGAACATATAAATTTTTGTAGTCTACTCCTAATGCTGTTATATAATTTAAAAACTGTAGTAAAAAGGCAAAGATTACTTGATCTTAACTTTTTTTGTATGCATGATGAGTGCGCTCTCTCTCTTGTGCTCTCTCTCGCTGTAAAAATTATAGAATCTTCTTAATATGTAAATGAAATCCAGATTCATAAAGCCAGCCTTACAAATTAAAGCACTGGTCACCTTTAGCTTCTGTACTCTTCTCTCCCACCCCTGTTTACATATGCCTCTCCTTCTGAAAGAGCACTCCATTTTTATCCTCATGATTATTGCCATTTTTATTCTACTCCTCATACAAGTTGCTCAAGGTAGCATTTCTTATTCTTAATATTTATATATCATTTTTCAACAAAAAACAACTCTCAAAACAGTGTACTTGGCGAAAAAGGGTGGGAGGCTCACAGACTGTCTAAAACACATGCATCAATGCACACATGTGTGCACGCATGAACACATAAACATACCAACAGCCACTAGAGAGATGCTATGCTGAGCTTTCTTTTCCTCTGCTAAATATGAGAAAGCCACCACTGCCTCTTTACCCAGTTAGCAGCAGTGTTAGCAAAATATTGCCCTAGCCCTCCCCACATGTTATTTTCCATACAATCCTGTGAAATAGGTTAGACTGAGGGGTAGTAATTGACTCAAGGTCCCCCAGTGAGCTGTGTGGCTGAGTAGGAGTGTGAATCAGGTCTCCCATGCCTTGGTCCAATACTAACTACTACACCATACTGGTAATGATTGTGTCTACTTGTCCAAGTTCTCTCCCTTTTTTCCAAGATGGAGGGAGCCAATACAAGTCACTGCCATTATGTGACCTTGAAACACAGCATACTTGGGGCTCTTTTTCCCTGCCCTTTGACTATTATACCAGAAAACTGGGATGAGGGAAGGGAGTTTGGACAGAAATATTGTCCCAAGGTTGGGTGCTTGCTGTCAGGAGGAAGGTATAGCCGTGTCAGCCATTGTGCACTGCTGTGTTTCCCTGGAGGGTGCACTGTAGCTGGCCTACATATGGGTGTGCTTTACCATTTTGCTGGGTAAGCAAGCGCTGAAAGTGTGTGGTGTTCCCCCCCCCCCAAAGTAAACATGGATTTTTTCAATTTCACACCATTTCACAATGTATTCACAATTTTACTTGGCTGTTTATGTGTTCCGTGTTTAAACCTGGAAGCTGGGAAATTCTGCAGTCACATCTTTGGAAAAGGATTGTAGGGAATTGTAGTTCTGATGGTGATCAGCACTTAGTTTGTACAAAAATATCCTTGAGATACTGTGGTGAAATTGTGCAAGAAAAGACAAGATATGGTGAATCTCACTTTCCTAACAATATGTTGTTGCAAGAGCACAATGGAAAATGAGTATTGTGAAACAGGGCATAGACTTTTAATTTCCGGGACTGGAAGTACTGGACCAAGCCTGGGAGCTTATTAGTCTTTATTACTATGCAGTGTACACTAACTCCACCAATAGTCCTATTCTGCATTCTCTGCTGATTGACTCTCAAGATCTCTATCTTCCTCTCACCCTCACCCACCCCCATCAAGAAACTTTTTATTACAGTGCTTTTTAAAAGGCAAGTTTGGAATTGCAAAGTGGTATGTGATTGAAAATGTATGCACATAGGATGTACTGCTACAACACACTTGTGTAGTCTGGTGATTAGAAATGAACTCTGCTGATGTTCAGAGACTCTTTCATTCAGCAAATCTTGTAAGGTCTGGACATGGATAGATACATATATAGATAAATATGTTTGCATGAGCATCCCTAAGTATGATCTACTACAAATTAGGGATGTGCACAAAACAGATCTTGCATTCTGTTCCGAGCTTGGAATGGAACACAAAATCTTTTGAATGTTCCATCGGAACTACTGTTCAAGCTGGTTGTTTCAACAGAATGACCCCAGTGACCACGCAGATGGCCAGCATGCATGCAGAGATGCCAGAAGAGTGTCATTTTGGATTCCAAAGTGGCAGTCAGAAGATTCCGAGTGTTCCAAGCTCAGAACAGGGTTATTCTGTTCCGAGCTTGGAAGAGGCTCTTCATTTGAAGGGCATTCTGTTCCGATCTTGGAACACCCGGAACGCCCTCACCAGGAATGCCTGGTCAGAACGTTCTCACTGTGAACTGTTCTGCACATCCCTAATGCGTTTTGTCTGAGTATATATTAAGGGGGAAAGGCCCATTTTATTACATGTATTTAAACAGATTTCTTACAGCTATCCAGAGAGTAGATAATCGCAGGTAGCACCAACAAAAAGAACTGTATTCAGTGTACACCAGACATATTGCTGGAATTCTTCTGCACTGCTGAATGTATTTTTTCTACTTGGTACTGTTTGGATGAACTCAGATTATCATGCTCAACTTCCCCAAGCTGAAACATAATCCAGATAAGATGGAATTGCTCTGGCTCCGTAAATCCAAGTGGTGAGGTAAATCTGGTCTTGGATAGGTTGACACTCCCTCTGAAAGACAAAGTTTACAGCTTGGGGATGCTTCTGGACACAACACTATCCCTGGATGTACATGCGGCTCCAGTGTGCAGGGGAGCCTTCTACCTGCTATGGCTGGTACACCAGATGTTACCCTACTTGGATAAGTCAGACCTAACTTCAGTCACTCATGCTTTGGAAACAACCAGATTGGACTACTTCAATACACTCTATGTGGCACTGCCCTTAAAGACGGTTTAGAAGCTTAAGCTGGTCCAAAATGATGCCACAAAGATCCTTGCCAGCAGAAGCCATTTCACGAGTATTACACCCATCCTGTGGCAGCTTTGCTTCTAGGCTAGATTCAAGGTGCTGGTTTTGACCCTTAAAACCCCTACATGGCTTGGAGCTGGATTATCTGTGGGATCACAGCCACCCATATGAACAAGCCAGGGCCCTCAATTCAGCATCCTAGGCCCCACCACAAACAGAGATCTAACTGTCAGGGACCGGAGACTGTGCCTTTTTGGTTGTGGCCACTCGACTTTGGAACACCCCAATGGAAGAGCTCTACCATGGTCCCTCCCTTAGAGTCTTTAAGAACTTGTTTAAGACCCATCTTTTTAGAGAGGCATTTTCATATTTTAGCTGTAGCTATATCTGGTGGGTTTTTAACCTTTTAACTTTTAATGTTTTAACTGGTAATTCTAAATGTTGGTTTTAACAGAAATTTGTTTTTGGTTAGTTCCCATTCTATATTGGGAACTATATAGAATAACTATTTAGTTATTCTATAAATAACTAAAGCAGAAAATAACTGCTCTTCCTGCGGGCAAGGAGGCCTTCTGAGTCCCTGATTCATGGATGCATTTCTCAGCAACGCATTGAACGGTCTGTGAATCTCTCTTTTCCTTTCTGGAGAAAGGAAAAGAGAGATTCACAGACCATTTAATGCATTGCTGAGAAAGTAGTTTAAAATGCTTCTTCAGATTTTCAGGAAAATTGGCGAAACATACCCTTCTACATAGCATCCCTCAATTCAGTAAAAAAGTTGAGCTGAATATTCAGAGTGTGTTAAATAACCAGGCATGGTAAATTGTGTAGTCCTGCTGCTTGTTTTATTTCCCAAGTGTTCATCTTAATAAAGTTTCCAACCATATACGTTGTTGCAACCAGGAGCTGAATTCATTGAGTTATACTCTGTATCAACCATTGCTTGTGTTTGCATGTGCAAATGAGGATAGAAGAGGAACTATAAAACATTTAGCTGCCCACACTGTGTATCTGCCCACACATGGCTGTAGACATGCAACCATACACATCATGGGGAGGAAGCGGTAAAGATGAATATTGCCCTGATTGCTGAGTAAAATCTAAAAAGGGCTTTTTGCTGTCCAGGACCTGATGCAGCTCTTTTTCATTCCTGCTTCGTATAGCACAGAAAGATTGAAAGTGAAGGAATTCTAGCAACCTGTTTCTTAATTCTAGTAATGATGAAGGGGCTCGGTTATTAACATTAGTTTCCTGCTCCATTGTTTCATCCTCCTGCCTTTATGGCTAGGTTTCTTCTCTGAAGAAGAATAGGTGAAAGAATACTGGGAAATAACAGCATCTGGTCAGAACACTGATCCAGCCTTTCAACAGTGTGTGGGTGTGCATTCACTTAGCAGCCGGTGACCTATTGGACATGAGAAGGCAAAGAGCTGGGGCTGGGATAATGTTTCGAGGCTGAGAGGAAAATGGGAAAAAGCAGAGAGCTTGGAGTTATGAAGAGGGGGCAGCTGTAAAATTATGGTGAATTAGTGACTTTAAATACTTGCAATCTTGGGCTTGATAATGATAGTTCCAACCTTCCAAATAAATCTGTGCTTATGGGTGGTGGTAGAATTTTAATCTGTGATTCTAAATTATAGAACCTTTGTGCAAAATAAGATTTTTAGAATTCTGATCACGTAACAGATGTTGCTCACTTATTTTCTGTGCTTTAGTGTAAGCAGGGATCTCTTTACACACACTTGTTTCTCTTATCTCACAAAGCTACAGGTTTGTGTGACAGAGATGAAAATATCTCAGCAGCATGAGTCTTTCCCACCTGATTAGCACTTCACTGGGAAGATGCTGGTTGCATGGGAAAGACCCATGTTTAAGCATACTTGTATGGTCACAGTTTTTACTCACACACTAGATAGAGAAATAGTTCCCATGTGGCTCAGTGAGTGTTTCAGTGTTCCAGTAACAGCTAGCCTTTTTATTTGGGCAACTCGTACTGTCGTCCCTCGCCAACCGCGGGTTTCCCAATCACGGTTTTGCACAAGCAACTGGGAAATTGTGATAGATCTTGCCAACCGTGACTTAAGTATCCATGGTTTGGCAAGATTTCTTTGCTAGGGGGTGGGGTTTCATGATTTTCAGGGGGCCAGTTCACTCCTCTTATTTGGTGATTTAGTGGGATTTCCCCCCTATTTTTTTTACTGTATTTTGTGGTCCTTTCATGACTGTGATTCCTCTAACCCCGTTTGCCATTGATTTCAATGGCTCATCTACTGTGAATTTGCCAAACGTGAGGTTTTCCTGGAACAGAACACTTGAGGTTGGTGAGAGTGATTGTAGTTAAGAGACTTGAAGTTCAAACTGTCGAGATCAGGTTCCCTTCTTCATCTTATTTGAGGTTCTATGCTTTGATAGTTAGGTCATTGTGACTGATTGGGGAGTGGATACAAGACACTTGATTACTAAATCATGGTAATACAGTCATGGTAATAAAGGTCAGAGGAGTTGAGGGTACCTGGTGAAATTTGATGAAATTTACCTTGGGGTTATTCTGGATTTTCTCTCGGAATTCCAGTTTATGGTTGGAGATGGAGAGGTTTTTACTAATTCCTTCTTTGTCATAGGTAGACCATAATAATTTTGGTACATGACTACCATTGTGCTTCACATGGATCTTTCCTTGATGACTTTGCAGAAAATACTAGCTTGTCTCCTGACAAGGGTGGGAGACATTACATAATTGCCTGTGTATCTTCTGACTGTTTCAGTGAATTTTGGGCATAATTAAAAGTAGCGAACTACATCCAGACTAGTGTCCCCTGTTAAATGAGCAAAGAGGCACCTTTTCAAAGTGGTGATTCCCTTTATTTAGCATGTGGAGAGTAACTGGCCCTATCTACCCCCAGCACAGTACTTCCAGTGACTGCTTTTGGTATCTGTCTTGTGTTTCTTTTTAGATTGTGAGCCCTTTGGGGGTCACATCTTATTTATTTATTATTTCTCCATGTAAACTGCTTTGGAAATTTTGTTGAAAAGTGGTATATAAATATTTGTTGTTGTAATATCTTATGTTTCTTTTTTAGATTGTATGCCCTTGGGGAACAAGGAACCATTTTATCTATTTATTTATATCTATGTAAACTGCTTTGGGAACCTCTGTTGAAAATCAGTGTATAAATATTCATTGTTGTATGCTGTTGCAATAGCACAAAGTTCTGTTCCACATTGCTATATCTTTGTACTGCTATATTTAAAAAATGGAATTGGAGTGGTTATGAATAATTTTACATGTTAGAAAAACCTTTGTATGGGTTAAATATAAAATACAGTTTGATAAATGTTTTCACTTTATCAGTTATTAATGTCTTGCACTTGTGAAAGAAGTTAACATGTTGCACATCATGTTGCAAATTTGTATGTGTCCTGAAGAAGGTATTTTACTACCAGTTGCACAACATCACAGAGCACCACAACTTTGTACAATTCTGCAGACATAAGTGCACCCAATTTAGCTTGTTGTGCAGGGCCATCCTTTGAGTGGGGTGACCAGGGCGATTGTCCCCAGCCCTGTGCTTGGACAGGCCCGCTTGTCATATTGGCTGAGCAGTCTGCCCTGCTCTCTGCAGGCACATGAATACTCTCTCCCCAGCCCCCACCATCTTCAGCTACTTTCTGCACTCTTTCAGAGTGGAGAAAGCAGCCGGAGGTGGTAGGCGCTGGCTCTGTCCTCCACAACTACTGGAGTCGAGCAGCTGCAGAGCCAGATCAGAGGGGGAGTGGGCTGGGAGGAGGGTGCACACTCTCTCCTTCCCGCCCCCAAGTTGTGATTCCACAGTGTGCAATCACAATTACAAATGAATATATAGGATGGAAAATGCAATTATACAAGGAAATGCAATGAGGTGCGCACCAGCATGTGAGCAGGAAGCAACTAACAGACTCACAGACATCCCTCTGCAGATTCAAAGTGCTTCTTTTACTGACTTTAAGGAGGGACCCCTCCTCTACTTCTCTTCCCCCACCCCGAGAACCTGCCTTCTGATGGAGATCCCAGAACCACAGGGCATGACGCAGCAGGAACCCCAGTGATTAATGCACTGGGCCGTCTGCTGCCCAGCCTAGATCAAAAACAAGCCCCTCCCCCAGCTCATCCCCGCAACCAGGGCCACTTGTGCACAGAATGGTTGCATTGTTGCTCAGGGCTGTGTGAGAATCTGCACAGCCAAGTCTCCAGAAGGAGCAGATGATCCATGGGTGTGTGTGTGTGTGTGTGTGAGAGAGAGAGAGAGAGAGAGAGAGAGAGAGAGAGAGGGGTGGGTGGGTGGGTGAACAATTCACGCTTGCTACCACAAGACCAGCTCTCCTTTCATGCTTGTTTCCTTCTCCACCTTGCATGGAGTTTTTTTTTTTTTTTTAAAAAAGAAACCATCAGCTGGGTTCTGTTAACCTCTTAAAGCAGGTCTGGATCACTGAAACTTCCATAACCTGGGCATAGTCACCAGCTGCAGCTTGGAAAAATGTGCAACTCTCAAACTCTCCCACCATAGTCTGCAGCTTTGCATTTTCTCTGGTGGTGGGAACTCTCCACAGTACGCACCATCATCTGTCTCTGTGCACTCTATGTACAATTCTGTGCACCAAAAATCACATCTTTCTGCCCTACTGCTTGTTCCAACGTCCATTCCTCCACCCATCCATCCAGATTCCCAATCCATCTCATCCATTTGTTGATCTGTCTGTCCTTGCTTCATTTGCTCCTCCTGTGTGGTTGCTGTCTGCCCCTGCCTGCCCACCAACTCGCCGTGTATTGTTGCTGCCTGCTGCTTGCTTGTGTTAGGAGGGCCAGGTGGGCATGGAAACAATAGCATCAGCTTGTAAGGAAAGAGGGCAGGGACTCGGGAGAGTGCTTAGCTCCTGCTCAGGAAGGTTGAACTCTGAATGCATGTGTGCATACACTGCCTCCCTTGGTTGGTACTGCTGTCCTTGCAATAAATGTATTGTCATGTTGGGAATCCAAGTATCTTCCTTCAAAATTTTGGAATGAACATTATGCAGATATGTAAATGTGTGTGTGAGAGAGAGATCATGTATATTTTATTGAAATGTTAGGGAGTCCCCACACTTGCTGATTCTCCACCAGCCCTGTGCCCCCCTACAGACAGCCCTGTTATTGCACTAGCATAATACTAGTCTAGATAACAGTCACTGAGTTTTACCTATAATAGCCTTAGCACAGCACATTCAAGACACAATCTATTTATGTTTTCATTTATAACCTACTCTTCTTCTGAAGAGCCCAGAGTTGTGTACATGGTTATGTTTATCTTCACAACAATCCTGTGAGATAGGTTAGGCTGAGAGATTCGTGACTGGCCCAGAGTCACCCAGAGAGTTCCATGTAGGGATTTGAATTTGGACCTCCATAGTCCTAGTCCGGCACTCTAACCACTACACCATGTTGGCTTTCATTGTTTCTCTCTCATATTGGTCCCTTGGGCCATACATTATATCCCTGTCATATAATTGCAGCCTGTATATTTGATTTTTTATATGTAAACAGCAGCTGGGTGGGGGCAATCCTTATCCCCCCACCTTGCCAACCAAGCCTTCACTGGCACACGCGCGCACGCACGTACACACACACTTGTCAAATAGGAATTTTCCTTGTTGAATGGGAGTTTTGGGGGTGGAGGTTGATCCAGAGAGGAGCCACAACAGGCAGATTGGCTTAAATTACCCAACCTGTATGCCAGTCTGGATTATACCCGCACACAGCTGCTGCTTACTTGAAAAAACACATACACATACCTCAGTCTAGTGTCCTCTAGCAATGTTTTCTGTATACCCGGTTAGGATATCCAAAGAGCCAGGGCTGTTCAAAAAGTTTGAGATTCTTAGACCCTGAAGATTCTCTGACCTTTCATGGTTTCAGAAGTCCTCTTAAAAACAGCAACATTAAATTAGGCTAGCTTTTTGTGGCCAGTGTGAAAGCAATAAAGATTGATGTTTAGAGCACCTCTCTCTCTCTCTCTCATTTAGAAAGTGCTAGAATATTTACTCCTTTTTGCATAGTATATATTTAGAATTCTTTATTTTGATGTTTAAATGATGTCAATAGTGATGTAGGCTGTCCTCAGCTTTTGGAAAATTTGTGTGTACCAATCCAAACTTTTTTAAAAAAATATTCTCTTGTAACATTAAATGCTTGTTTCTTATGCTTCTGCATTGAGTGATTTTTGTCCTGTTGATCGCTTATGTCTGAATGTGGCAGTGGTTGCGGTTTCCAATTGCTTAAGTTCTTTCTCCTGTCTGGTGATTCTTTTGCCTGCTCCTGTCACTAACCCTATTTTTCCACTTTGCCATTTTGTGTTTTCATGCTTCTGGTTAAGTGTACTAATGCCATAACTGAGTATATGTGAAGGTTTCAGCTTGGTATCCAGGTTTGATATGAAATCTGAAACAATGTGTGATATTCTGTGTATATGTTTTATTTCTTTAAAAAAGTAAAATATCTTAAGGAAAGAAATGCTTAAAATAGCTTTTGTTTTGTTTTAAACATGGTAACAGGAAGTCAGTTCCCAATTGTCCCCAGAGTGCAAATTCTGACATGTCTTGTTACACCTATAGTCGCTCATTTCTGTACACAAAACACCAGCAGGTGGATTTGGCTATGAATACATTAGGGTGGCTTTGAAATTCAAGAGTTGTATAATTGTTAACTGTTGTAGGCAGGTGATGTTCCAAACTGAGGGGAATCTAGTTTGTAAGAGCAGTGGTCCAAGCATCTTGCATTTGAGACATACCTTCTTTTTCTATCCTTTAAAAAAACCCACACTCAATTTCTGCTAAATAAAGTAGCGACTCTATTGAATACTTTAAATTATATATCTAACTAAACATAGTGGACTCTTGGGCTTGACTATATGTCTTAAAGTTGGTGTTGAAATAAAATGTATCACAGTATTATTTTTTTCTTCTACTGTATAGATAGTTTGTGTTTCTGTTTAGCAAGAACATAACAACTATTGGAAGTCCCTTTTATAGATTACTGCATATCTTTTAGTGAGAGAATCCTTGTATCAGGTTGAATTATATAGATCATAAATGGTATAAAAAAGATGTATTAGTCCAGATTCTTACTAATACTTACTGGAAAGTGTAAGAGGTTTTTAAAAATCTTTGTTCACGTAAAGATGCCACAAATATCCCACTTCACTACATGGTTCATATGGAACCTTGTCTGTTGTAAGCCCTTGGAAATTCTGTATGTCCTGAACAATAGAAAAGGCAGGGAATCATTAGCACTTTCCAGCCTTTCAGCAAATTGACATTTTATCAGACCTGTCCTGTGCTATTCTTCAATACGTTAAGCCAGTTACTCATATGCAGTAGTGCACCCAGGGTACACTAACTGCTATTAAATTAAATTGTATGCGTAGCTCTGATTTATAGAGGTCACCAGTAAAAAGCACCAGCCTGTCAACTTGCTTTACCTGGCAGCAGTTCAACTACGACAGGCTTACCTTTGATTTAAACAAATTTGAGAAATATGTAAAGTTTGGGAAGCAGTTTTGCACTGATTTGATAAAAGAAACCACAAAATGCTGCAGCGCAGGTGTTGAGAATGTTTGAAAGCTGATTGAGGGAAGCAGATGGCTTTAGTCAGTGGCATCCAGCCAAAAGAGCAGGTGCTGGTCATGTGACCACTGGTTACCAGGGTAATCTGATTGCTCTTGGCGTGCAGATGAAAGGAAAGGGGCCCAGTGTTCAGCTGTAGTATTGTATAATTTGTGGCAGTTAGAGCGGAAATAAATGCTGGAAATGGAGCCTCATAGTAGGGGAGACTTCTGTCCATGTGTAGTATACACACTAGGACAGTTGGAAAGGAAGCTGTTGTGTAGATTCATTTTTTAAAATGGTTTGTCTTGTATGTCCCTGATGTTTTCAAACATTTTTCTTAATATTGTCTAGTTTTTACAGCTTTTTAAAAACTAACTTGGGTATAGATATTATTGTGCTCATATCTGAAGTTTGAAATTATAAAGATAATTTATTCTTACATTATTATATTAAAATAATGAAACTAGAGTAGTTATGAAGCATTTTATGTTACAGTAGCCTTTGTATGTGTGAAATACAGTTTGATAAATGTTTTCAATTTATAAATGATGAAATTCTCTTGCCAATTCATTTTGAATACTCGAGTGAAGTTCTGCTAATAAAATCCAAATAATATCAGGAGAGTTTTAAAGTAGCATTTCACCTGAGTATTCATAATTAAGTTGATGGAAAAGTTGAATACCTAGAGAGTACTTCTAACGTTCAAATTGAGCTAACTGAATTTTTCATCATATTTTGCTTTACACATTTGGTATATGCTGCTCAGAATCTCCAAGTTGACGAAAACAGGGGCTTTGAAATCTAACATGCATTTGGTATGCTGAAAGAAAGTACCTACCCCAGCTATGGTAGGTTAGGGCTTTTGGCTGCTCATTGCGCCTGCTGACATCATGAAAGTACTGTGTACACACAGCCCCCAAGCTCTGCTGGCTTTGGGATGACCAGACCTGCCTTTGAGAGAGAGGATTTTCCATCTGTAGGCATATTTTCCAGCTTTTATCCTTTCCCCATCTCCTTTAGAGATAGGAATAGGAAGAGTTATAGAAGAAAGAAAATAAGCTCAGCACAAGCACAAGAGAAGATATTTATTGCTTTTATATAATTTAAACTTGAATATATCCGAGATGGGTCCTGTAAACCTTGCTATTTAGCTTCTCCTTAAAATCTTTCTGCTGTGCACAAGCTGCTGGGATAGCATGGATACATTTTAAAAAATTTGCGTAGTTTATAATAGTCTGGTACATCAAGTGATCAGGAAAGTATATTGCAGTGGTTCAACTGGTAGTAATGAGTTGTATGCAGGTAATAAGTTGTTGAATTTCTTAAAATGATATGTTTATAAATCCATTCCATGTGGTGTAAAAAAACATTTATTTGTTCAAATCCTGATGAAATATGCTTGATGTTTTAGTAACAAGAAACCAGAATCAGAATCCAGTGCTGTGAAGAAAAAGGTCAACAAAGGAAAAGAAGGTTCTGAAATATCAGATTTAGAAAAAACACCACCAGGCTCACCCCATCCTGAGGAGGAAGATGATGCAGGAATTCAGGTAATACATGTTCAATTCTTTATGCCTAATTATTGAACACAATGGAATGTGTTTAAAGGACAAGCTGCCATTTCATTTATTGCTCAAGTTGCGACTTTTGGCTGGAATGCTTACCCAAGTCTGAAAATGTGGTTAGCTCGTCTGGTGGCCACATGGGGACAGGCCTTCTCGGTTGTTGCCCCGAGACTGTGGAATGTGTTCCCTACTGAAATATGATCCTCCCCATCTCTGGCAATTTTTAAAAAGCACTTAAAAACCCACCTCTTCACCCATGCTTTTTCAGCTTTTTAAATTTTTAAGTTTTGATCTGTGTTTGATTTTTAGATTGTCTGAATTGTTTTAAGATTTTTGTGTATGTTTTAACTTGTTTTATGTTATTGTTAACTGCTCAGGGATGAAAGTTTAGGGCTGTATACAAATTTGACTGACAAATAAATAAACAAATAAATAAATGCCAACATATTCTGATGCTGGAATGTTCTGCTGCGAAACAGGCAGTTTCGAGTGCTCGGAGCTCAAAACAGAACACTAGGGATTTGTATGGAACCGGTTCCATGCACACCTGGGTGACACGGAGGGGTTGCTTTAGGCCAGGGATTTTCAACGTTGGTTCCCCAGATGTTATTGGACTTCAACTCCCATAATCCCCAACCAAAGGCCACTGGGGCTGGGGATTATGGGAGTTGAAATCCAATAACATCTGAGGACCCAATGTTGAGAATCCCCGCTTTAGTCAGTGGGGAGGGTGCCCTTACCTTCCCACCCCATTTCCCCCTCTAGCACAGCTTCTAAAACCACTGTCGCAGGACGGCTGTATATACCCTCTTGCCACCCCAGTCAGTGTGTCATACCGGAAGCACACTTCTTGTATGACGCTGACCGAGGTGGCAAGAGGGTACACAGCCACCCCGCGACAGCAGTTTTGGAAGCAGCACTGGAGGGGAAAATGTGGCTGGGAAGGTAAGGGCACCTTCCCCACTGCTTAAAGCACACCCCCGCCCCCAGGCACACACACACCTTTGAACCGGCTTGAACGCCAGTCTTTAGAACCGGTTTGGCAGTCTGTGAATAGACCACCAAACTGGTTTGTGCACACCCATACAGAACACCCTTTAAAAGGGGGCCTGTTCCGAGCTCAGGTAAATTGACCAGGTGATGAGATTTTTCTTTTTTTGCTTAATATATATCATTGAGTGTGCACCTACATTGACTCAATTCACAGCAGAGCACTATGGCACCGGCTGTTTCTTTTTCAATCCTTTTGTTTTGTTTTGGCTTTTTGCAATCAATGTATATCATTGAGTGTGCACCTACATTGACTCAATTAATATACAATGGTGCCCGATCACCAAACTGTGATTTGTTGTTTGGAAACTTCTGCAGGTTGCCTCCAAATGGTTCTTTGCAAGCCCACTTCAGGTCGTGAATTGGAGAGAATTTCTGGTTAGCACTGATGCTAGTTTGTCCAATCTGCATGTCACAACAAATCTTTTTAGAACTGTTTAGAATCCATTTGGGAATTAACCATCCTGAATAATTTTCTTATAAGTCTGTGCTGAGGGACTTTGAAATGCTTTTGACAAAGTCATATGCTGTAACTATACAGTATACATTTTTGTTGATGCTCTCAAGTAGTCCTGAAAATTAAAGAGGCAGAAATCATGCTGATTCTCTGAGCAAGTTGTCATCTTTCTATGTTCAGCAAATCTGGTCTTAACAAGTGAACAGTTCCCAAGTCCACAGTTTTTCAGTAGCCTATGAAGGTGCAGGTTGACTTGAAACCGCAGCTCTGAAACCATTTGATTTTTATAGAATGTCTTGTCTCCTTTTCTTTCCCCTTTCCTAAAGACAAAAAGCTTGTGACGTGGAAAGGTTGTAGTAGGACCTTTGAAAATCCTGTGACTCAGTTTTGGGGCAAAAACGGCTTCTAAGATGGCTTAGAGAGCATAATAGGATTGCCTATTAGGGTTGAACAAAATTCTGCATTCTCAGTTCTTGCTTTTTGTTTTAAATTTGCTTTTAAGACTGCATAGATATGTTGAAACTTTGGATAATAACCAGTGGAACTGCAGAAGCTAGTTGGAAGAACTCAGTATATTGCCAGTGGTGAAGGGTCTGGGCAAGAATAGTATACATTCTGCAAAATAAGCAAATATATGCAGATTTGTTTAGCCTGCATAAATTATACTACTTGTAACATTTTGAGGCAGAATTTTGATTCCCCCCCCCCAGCACAAAGTATTCACAACTCTGGTGGTTGTATCATGGCACATTCCATGCCTCCATGTTTTCTCTCAAAAGAGGATCTGTGGTAGTCTATCTTAATATATAAGGCGTTATAACATGGAAACATCCTACCATAGCCAATCCAGCAAGGAAGATGGTAGGAAAGGTTTTTGGGTTCTTTAGGCTGTGGCTCATTCACACAGCAGCTTCTGTGTTGGGGAACCATGTGGGTGTTAATTACATAACTGTACCATACACCTTTTCCCCTCAGATTAAGGCAACATTCATGTAAAATGAAACCATGTTGTTTGCTCTATTTACGTTTTATATGTACATTACTAGTTCAGTTTGAGACTAGATCACAGAGAGCATGCTGAATACCCATTTCAGGGGAGCAACAGCAAGCTAGAGGTCATACCCTCACCTCTTGCCTGCGGGCTTCTCAGAGGAATCTGATGGTCCACTCTGTGAAACAGGATGCTGGACTAGATAGGCTTTGGGCCTCATCAAGCAGGGCTGTTTGTATGTTCTTATGATGTGAATTGAGCTTGCAGTTGAAGGCCTTGTTCATCACTGTGGTGTCTGCCAGTTATTTTTATGCATTCCACTCTGGTGACTACTGGTGTACAAAGAATATCTACGAATATATTGCTGACTGCTATTGGAGTGTGTGGATAGGTGCACAGCTTCCACAAGTTTGTGTTGTCAGGGAGGCATTTGGGTGTTGGGAAGGACCACAAGGCATGCCCCAAAATGTTAGTTTTGAGTGGGGTGGGAAGTCCGATCCTTCCCCCAACCAAAAACCACATGCAGAGAACATTACGGTTTCTTTTCTTTTTTAGAAGAGGCGCTCTAGCAGACAGGTTAAAAGAAAGCGTTACACAGAAGACCTGGAGTTCAAGATTTCTGATGAAGAACCTGATGATGCAGATGCTGCTGGAAGAAACTCCCCTTCAAATACCTCTCAGTCTGAGCAACAGGTATGTTCATATTTATGTTCTTCAAACAGAAGAGTAGACTGAAAATCCAGTAATGATTTAGGCTGTAAAACATTTAAGTGTTGGCTTTCCTTCCAAGGGGCTTCCATCTCAGCTTGGCTCAACATGCCAAAGGAAATTAGTTGTTTAGGTTCTTAAAGGCTGTGTTCATTCAGGTTTTCTTTACAAGCCTAAAATATGTAATTCAACACAATTTAGTGAAATTAATGGTCTCTGTTGAAAAGCCTAAAACTAGGCTCCAAGGAGACTGAATTTACCTCTGTGAATTCAATGGTCTGGCTTCTATGACTTAATAAACCACTCAAGCTTGTCTCCTGCTGTCAGGCACTATAAGAACCCCTTTATGAAATTACTGTCTTGTAGTAACCAGCAGGGTATACTTTATTCTCTGTGCAATGTAAATGATGGATAAAATAGGTTGAATAAAACGAAGGGTGATAATGTGAAATGACTCCTGTAACAACCTTTTTTGTAGTGGTTTTTTAATATCACTACTTCACTTAACTAACTTGTCAAGCCATTGGTGAAAGTGTGCAAAAGCTTAAGCATTCATTTAGAAATTCATAATTTAAACTTTTAAAAACATTCTTTATGGTGTCTCTGAAAAAAGGGTAAGAGAATGAGAGCATTAACATTACTTTGACATTTAGGGTTTTTGATCAGTTTCAGACTTCAGCATTCTCTGAAAAGCTAAGGACCTCACTGTGTCTGCAAAATTATTTAACAAATAAATGTTCTGATACAGAACCCTAAGTACCCTTCTGGATCTCACCAGGAGCCCCAATTGGTCTAACATCCTCTTTTGACAGTGGTCAGCCGGATGCCTCCAGGAAGCTTAAAAGCCGGGCATGAAGGCAACAGCCCTTCCGTGTCATTTGAAGTGATATAAATCACTTCATATTTAATGGTATACAGGAGAAGCTCGTTATACACGGATTCTGTATCTGCAATTTCACATATTCGCAGGTATCTAATTGACACCCAATTTCAATATCCATGGATAATTAACATCCATGTATCTGTGGGTTAACAACAATGTATCTGTGGTTCCTAGAGGGCCGGAAGTGACTGCCTAGGTCACTTCCACCCTCCATTTTGTCACCAGGAGCCATTTTGTTGCTCGTGTCTCTGAGGGAAAAAACATTTTTTCTGGGTTGTTGGTTTTTTTGCAGTTTGGGGGGGCATTTGGCAGTCTGGGGGGGGCATTGATGGGCACAAAAGGGACACAAGGAGACCCCACAGAGAAAGGTAATGCTTTTTTCATAGCCCTTTGCAATTTTTCTGCTGTTTTTAACCTCTTTTTTTGGTCAATCATTTTCAAGTGGTTTTTTTCGTTGGTGGGGGCATTTAGCAGTCTGTGGGGCATTGCTGGGCACAAGGAGACCCCACAGAGCACACTACAGTAGTATGGGGGTTTGGGGCGTGTTTTTTGTGTTTTTTACAACTTCTTTGTGCATTCTGGAACCAACTCCCAGTAATGCCTCATTGCTCGCGTTTTTGTTACTGGTGGTGGTAGAGGTATGGAACTCACATGAGTAACAAGGTTCTCTTGTACTGCCTCTGCATGTGAAGCCATAAATAACTACATGTGAAACTCGGAAAATTAGAATATCGTGCAAAAGTCCATTAATTTCAGTAATGCAAATTAAAAGGTGAAACTGATATATGAGACAGACGCATTACATGCAAAGCGAGATAAGTCAAGCCTTAATTTGTTATAATTGTGATGATCATGGCGTACAGCTCATGAAAACCCCAAATCCACAATCTCAGAAAATTAGAATATTACATGGAACCAAGAAGACAAGGATTGAAGCATAGAACAATATCGGACCTCTGAAAAGTATACAGTGTACTGTGCTTGATTGGCCAGCAAACTCGCCTGACCTGACCCCATAGAGAATCTATGGGGCATTGCCAAGAGAAGGATGAGAGACATGAGACCAAACAATGCAGAATTGCTGAAGGCCGCTAATGAAGCATCCTGCTCTTCCATAATACCTCATCAGTGCCACAGGCTGATAGCATCCATGCCATGCCGCATTGAGGCAGTAATTGCTGCAAAAGGGGCCCAAACCAAGTACTGAATACATATGCATGCTTATACTTTTCAGAGGTCCGATATCGTTCTATTCTTCAATCCTTGTCTTCTTGGTTCCATGTAATATTCTAATTTTCTGAGATTGTGGATTTGGGGTTTTCATGAGCTGTACGCCATGATCATCACAATTATAACAAATTAAGGCTTGACTTATCTCGCTTTGCATGTAATGCGCCTGTCTCATATATCAGTTTCACCTTTTAATTTGCATTACTGAAATTAATGGACTTTTGCACGATATTCTAATTTTCCGAGTTTCACCTGTATAGTGACTGCCACCAATAGTCCCATTCTCCATATATCTGCCTGATCTACTTGGAAAACTATCAAAGTCAGTGGCCAGCTTAGGTCAGTAAATTCTATAAATTAATTATGTGTACCATAATAAGTACTTTTATTTGTCTTCAATCTACTGCAGATCAATTTGCACAAAAGCAGTGCATATTGAGATTGTGATGTGCTTATTTTCTCTTTGATGACAACCCCCTAGTTCTAATATTGTAAAATGGTCCCTTGTCTATAGCATGCGCAATGTTATAAAGCTCTGTTTTTTAAAAAAATCTCAAAACACTTTGACCTTATAACAAAGGTGATTTAACCCCTTGATTGCTTTGAGAGATGTGCAAGACCCTTGGATTGAGCCTGGTATTTATGTCAAGGCATTAAATTTTTGATTGAGCCTGGCAATCATTAGCAACAATAGGATATACTTGGGGAAAGTCCTTTCCCCCCAAGAGAATTTAAAATTAGCTTGTAGTTACTGCCTCCTGTGAGCTCTAACCCTCCCTTAGGTATTCTTCCCCTCTTTCTCTTCTTCTTGCCAGCCCTACTGCTGCAGCAGTGGGAGGTCTTGGCCCTTTCTTTCAGTTGTTCTCTTTACTCCCCAGCATGTGAAATATTGCTAGAGCTGCATGTGCAGGAAGCTCAAGAAAATGTGTAAGATGCACAGGGAAAACTAAATTTTTCAGGGCCCTCGTACATACTACTCTACAGTGTTTTATGTACTAGGGAGAGAGAAGAGTGATTAAAAGACATTGGAACCTAGAACTGCCATAGAAGCCACAGCAGCTCCACACTAGGTAGAAGGTGGAGAAGTGTTTGTTCTTTCCCAAAATCTGAGCTTTAAACCATGTCAGGAAAGTAATGTGATTCACTTTCATACTGAAGGTAAGTTTTATAAGCCACTAGAGTGCATCTTTTAATTAGATTTACAGAATCTAGCTTTGTTTTAAATTGTTTTAATGTTTTAACTTTGTTTTTAATCTGTGTTGTTTTATTGTTACCCACCCAGAGACATGAGTTTTGGGCGATATACAAATATGCCACACAAATAAATAAATATTCTGAGTCTAGGTTGTACAAACTTTGGTATTTCTCATCATTTTGCTTACCATATGCATTTTTTCCCTGTTCGTTAACAACTGAAATTATTCTTTGCAGGAATCTGCTGATGCTGAAGGCCCTGTAGTAGAGAAAATAATGAGTAGCCGCACAGTCAAGAAACAGGTAATTTAAATTAGTTTATTTCCCCCCACCATACTTCTTGCAGAAAAGTACAAAATTAAAAATTACACACACACAACAGATAAAATTCAGCTCAGGAACAAATATAACCAGTTTTTAAAAATTATTGCCTCATGTAATGAATTTTAAATATTTTTAATACCTGGGATGTACAAAACGTTTCAAGGTCAGAACGTTCCACTTTGAAACAGGCGGTTTCAAGTGCTCTGAGCTCGAAACAGAACACCCTTTTAAAGGTGGGCCTGTTTCAAGCTTAAAACAGACCAACTTGTTTCGAGTTGGAATGTTTTGATCTGTTCTGAGTGCCATTTTGGAATCCAAAATGGTGCTCTTCTGGCCACCGTGCATGCGCCATAGGCTAGAAAAATGCCATTTTGGAATCTGATCGAACAGGATAGTTTCATCCAAATAACTGGCTCGACCGGTTGTTCCGACGGAACGTTCTGCTCATTTTCCATTCTATCCCAAGCTCAGAACAGAATGTAAAATGTGTTTTGCGCACACTCCCTACTTAATACCAAAGTGATCTTTATTTCATTTTAAAATTCCTTTCATAATTGCCAAACAAATACTGGATTCAGAGATCCAGATTGGTCTTTATACCAGTAATATTTAAATTGGCAAGAAAGAAAAATCCAATTTGGGAGAGCGGGAGAGACCAATATTAAATTGTCACAATTCCTTCTAAAAGCAAACTCAGGCGGTTTTGTGCCTATCAGTTTGGAAGCAAAATGGAGCCAACCAAAATAAGTTAATAGTTTCTACATGCTCTGGGGACTCCCTGCATGCCACTGAAGTACATGAAGTTGTAAATTAGAATAAAAAGAAAAAAATTAAAAACCCAAAATGGCTGTGTGAGCTTTCACAACATATGGGGATGTTGAGGGGTTTTGACCAAGGATATCAATGGGTTTGAAGAAGAACGGGTAGGAGGAGGAAAATTAGGAAGGGGCAGTTGGAATTGACTTGTTCAAGTCTCTTAAATATCCAGAGAATGGAGGATGTGTGCTGTGAGGTTTAAAAAACCTCTTACACTTTGCAGGGGCATTTTAAGAGAAAGGAAAGGAAAATGGACATATGAATGTGATCTGATACTGTGCACTACCTCCTTGGTTTTGTCACTGAGCTGTGATGTCAGCATTGTGGTTTATTTAAAGCACAGCTCTGTGTCTCAGCCATTTTATGTTTGTCTGTGTAAAGTGCTTTGGGAACTTTTTGTCGAAAAGTGGTATATAAATATTTGTTGTATACAAACCCTGATGAGTGTGGTGTTCTCTATATAACAAGCATTTGAACTAGAGCTGAATTTTGGTTTTGGATTCTGGTTCAATTATACGTAAAGCACAGCTCTGGGTTCAGATGAGCTGTGGTTTAAACAAACTATGAAGTTGAGGGGAATGGGAAGGAGGGAATCTGCTGGCTTAGGTTGTGTTCATGAACATTCTGAACCCAGCCTAAGCATAATTCCAAAATATTTCTTTAACTCATTAAAGTCATTAAAAGTGGTCCAAGCAATCTCTTTCAGAACATTTGTATTCTGTTCCATTTCCCTTGTCTCAAACATTTGCATTCAGTCAATTACACTTTTTCAGCACGTCCCCAAAATCTGGCTAGCCAGTGTTTCAGAGCAGGAGCAGCACTCTTTTGCTATTAAGAACATCGCTGGGGTCAGAAGATTAAAGAATTGTGGAAATAGCTTAATAAAACTATTTAGGGTCTATTCAAATTCTGTATCCTAACATCAATTCTAAACAGTGCAATTTCCCCCCATAGCGTCACTATTTGGGGACAAAACCAAATATGAATAAAAATAATCGTCTGAAAAATTATGTCTCCGACAACAGTTGCATCCAGACTTATACATTTTGTTCAAACATTGTGGTACAGTACTGATCATTTATTACTTCACTAGTATTTTTTAGCCCGTTATAATAACGGGCGCTAGCCTTCCCTTCCCTTCCCCCCCCTCCCCCCCTTGCCTCTTTCCTCTCCCTTGCCCCTTCTCACTTTTTTCCCCCCGTCCAGTTTCCCTCTCCGCCGCAGCTCATGGCCGAGGTTCTGGGCTCCGGGCCCGCCGCCACCATTCTCCCTCCCGCCCCCGCCTGCCTCCATGCTGCGGCCTGTCTTCATCCCTCCCGCCCCTGCCTGCCTCCATGCCCACCTGCCTCCATGCCACGGCAAGGGCCCCTGGGCCGGGCGCCGCCGTCTTTAGAGTCTGTGGCCAGCGCGGGCCCTTCGCTTTTGGCCTCCGTGCCGCCGCCGATCTCCCCGGCCGGGCCAGGGCCGCCCGCCACCGCCGGCCTCCACTCCGGCCCCCCGCCGGCCCAGTCTCTGTCTCTCCTGGCCGTGGCGGCGGCTCTGCCACCGCCTCGGCCAATTTTCGCCACCGCCTCGGCCAATTTTCTCCGCCGCCCCTTCCCGGCTTCTTCTGGGTGGCCGCTTGGCCACCCAACATGGCCGCCAGGTGCAGGCGGTTGTGTCTCCCTGCCCTGTTCTGGGCATGCGCTTCGCGCATGCCCAGAACGACCATCGGAGGCATGGACACACGCTTGGTGTCCGTCCATGGACGGACATCAAGCCTTTTTATTAGAGAGGATTAATGCTTGGTGACAGAGTTAAACCTCTAAAGAAAGTAGGACTCCAACTCTCAGGAATTTGTATCTTTCCCCAGATGCACTTTTCTAAGTTAATGTTAGCCCCTGGATTGTTGAGCTACATACAGTTCCCATTATCCCAACCACAACAAATTGTGACTGGGGATGATGGGAGTTGTAGTTCAATAGCAGTGGTGTCAAAGGTTGACTGCCCTGCCCTCAATACAGTATCATCTATCTATATATTTAATTCTCTAAGGCATACCCATGGCTAATCCCATGTATGGCAGCTCTCGCGGGAGTTCGGAGAGCTTCTGGATAGACTAGCCATGGGATAAGTGGGAGAGGGGGAAATGGTGGCAGTAGTAGTGGCTGGCCACTGGCAGGGGGGTGGGGAATGGCACCGAGAAAACAGTGGCGGCAACAGACGGGGTAAGAAGGAGGCAGCAACAGGCGGGAGGAAGAATGAGATAGAAATAGGCAGAGGAAGAAGGAAGCGGCAACGGGTGGATGACAAAATGGCGACAGCAGGGCTGGGGCGGCGACAGGCGACAAACTGGAGTCACAGATGCTCTGTGCCTGGCCCATCTAGTTGATAATAAACTAGTAGTGGAATTTGTTGTAGGTAGATTTTTTTTCTAATTTAGAAAACTGCACAACCAATTCATCGGATTTAATATTATATGTCATAGAGCTATTTAAATGCAAATATTGAAACCAATTTAGTATTTTAAAAAAATTAAGTTCAATTTATGGCATGTGTAACTTAAATTCTGCACGGCCATACATGTATTTTGTTTCTTGTGAATCACAATATATGTTCTCTACTGTGCACAGGAAAATTAACAAAAATTCCTTGTTTATATTCATTGGAATGGATAATATATCTGGCAAAGAGAAATTAGGAATGGCTGTGTGCTGGTACTGACAAACATGTTGTATTTTATCTATTTTTCATGTTCTCCTGTCCAAGAACTAATCTTTGAACTTTGCCCAGACAAGTACTGCTTCCATTTAGAACAGAATGTTTACAAGCTTTGTTTTGTTTTTACATTTGATGTAGTATGATGAAAAAAGAATGGTGAAATTGGGATTATAATACAGAAGGGTTTTTTAGCTTGTTTTAACAAATAAAATTAGCAATGTGTTGGGCAATAAATGCATAGTAGTAGTGGTGTAACTTCCTTAAAGTGAGGAGACCAGGGATGACTCCAAAATGTTGCAAGGAGTAGTGGCACTCCCCGCAAAAGTATTTCCTGCTCTTTGTTTCGCTCCCCCATTTACCAGTCTAGAAATTTACAGCAAAGGGTCAGACAATGCAGTCACAGTATATTATAGTCCTATAGCTTGAATTATTAATTACTTTAAAAGGCTTCCATTGTTTAAAGAAGTCTCATTCACTCACTGGTCTATCCCAGAATAAACAGCAGAAGCCAGTGCAGCTAGATAGGTAGGAAACTTCTCCAGCCTCCCAGGAGCCAGGCCAACCCCTTAGATCAGGGGTGGGGAACCTTGGCCCTCCAGCTGTTTTTGGACTACAACTCCCATATTCCCCAGCCACAGAAGCCAATAGCTAGGGATTATGGGAATTGTAGGCCAACATCTGCAGGAGGGCCAAAGTTCCCCACCCCTGCCTTAGATCATGGTCATCTCCCTTGCAGATTTTAGCTGGCCTGGTACCGAATTCTTACCCCAACCATGTTTTTCCTGCTACATGGTCTTGGACAGGAAGAGAAAAGTAGCCTGGAAAGTAACCTGAAAAGTTTGGCTTAATCCCAAAAGACCGCATTTTCGAAAAGGAATCTGGCCCATTTTCTGAACAAGTTTGAAACTGTCAAGCAAGCTTCATTAATAAAATTAATAAACATTCCTTACCTTACCTTGAGTATTTCATGTACAGCAAAATCACCACTCCCCTAAAAAAACTTTTTGCTACCCATTCACTCCCCCAAACAAGTAGTTCTAGAGTCGTTCCTGGAGGAGATCTTTAGAAAAAATCTCAGGTAATGAAGGAGAATGAATGAGACTTCAGCTAGGGTAAGAATGATACAATCTGAGACTTGAGTACAGACCAGTCTCATGGAATTTGTTTCTCTTTAAAAATGTACAAGATTTTGCACAAGGTAAATAGGACATGCATAGAAATGGATCCTCCTAAAGATAAGAATAGATTGCATAAAGGAAAATGTTGATCAGGAAACACTCTTTGTATTTGATTGTGTAAAAGCTTATAAGGAATGGAAGAAGCTATCAGTGAAGATTTAGTCTGGAAGTTGGCCAGTATCCAATATATTTTCAGTGTATTTGATCTTGTAACAAAGGCATTGGTTTTACTAGGATGTAGTGTGTTGTATTTCAATCCATAGGATCACCTAGAGACAACCTGAATATAGTTAAATTTAAATTAGTCAAATATTGTTTCAGTGGCTCATTAAGTGATGGAAACATTTTATCTTTTCACAAATATGTTAACTGTAGCAAGGCTATTTGAGAAATTACTTTCTTATAAACTCCCCCACCCCCGCTTTTTTACTCCAGTTTTTAGGATATTGTTAAACAACATGATCTGGATCGTGATCCGTTGATCCCATTAGAATGGGTTCTGCACCTGCGCAGAAGCCTCTTGGTATCGAGTCCACAGCTCCTCTTCAGTGCCTGTGCCCCGCCCCACGTGACCACGTGGCTATGTAAGGCGGGAGGAAGCGCAGGCACCTCAGTTCCTTTTCGACCGCTGTGGGATTCACTCGCGATTTCTGCGGCTCCTTCATTTTGGTTCCTTGCTATCTTTAAAAAGTTCTACTTCCTGTATCGTTCTGATCTTGGAATGCTTTTGACTACTCTTTGGATTGCAGTTTGGACTGACTGATTACTGGCTTTGACTTCGGACCGTTTTTTGTTGCTGCCTTGCCTACCAATTTTGTACGTCGAATAGAGTGGATGGATTCTCAGACTTAGATCACGGATTGCTTGTGGAGTGAGTACTATTGACACCCCTAAGGGAAAGAAAACGTTCAAATGCTGTAAAGCGAAACTGCCCTCTCAGGATGGCCACAGCTTGTGCCTGATATGTTTGGGGGAAGCCCATATAATTTCAGTCTGTAAAATTTGTTAGTCCTTTTCAAAGCAGACGAGGAGGAACAGGGAACTTCGTCTATGGGCGGCTCTGTATGACGATATCTTAGCTGCACCTTCCACTGCGTCAAAATCTCCACAAGGCATGAGGGCCCTGGGTTCAGCCCAGTCTAAAACTTCTATGCCCACCGAGACTACCCCTAAGTCCTTGAAAAGGCCGGGTGACAAAATGGCTGCCACTGAAAAGCCTGCAAAACAGGCTTGAAAGCTATCGACCTCAAGCTTGACGCTGTCACCGAAGTCGGATCAAGAAGTGGAGGTGGTTTCAATCTCGACAGCTCCATCCATATCAGAAAAACCAGTCCCGTCGAAACCGAGGGCTTGTCGCTCAACATCGACACCATCGATATCGAAAGAAACATCTCCGTCTCGACAACAAACAAAGCTGTCCTCGAAATTGAGAGACCCAGCGACATCGACTTCGGCATTGACTTCGATATTGACATCGGCGGAGCCGGTTTTGATGGCTGCACTGGCATCGTTACCCGCTATACCTTCTGCCCTTGATTTGGTGCTTGCTATGACACTGATCAGATCTCCTTCGACATCGAGAGATGGTGAACAACTGTCGGTTCTGCAAACACCCCTCGTTTTAGAGCACCCATGACCTTCCCTTTGGAGCAGGATCTTTCTGATGCAGAGGTTCCTCCGTTGGACCCTCTTTTAAAGATGCTGGACTCCACTAATGCTACCCCCTCGACTTTTCAAGGGTTTCCACGTTCTGAAGATGACCAAATGCCTGACTCTACACCGGTTCCGGGGTTACTGACTTCTGCGCAGCTTACAACTCCGACACCTTCGCACACGTGTGGTTTTAGCCATGCTGTTACACCTTCGAGAGAAACGGCACTACCAAGCGCCTCCTCGCCAGGTATGGCTTATGACTACCTGGAAGACAGGGCTTGGAGACCAGCTAACTCCCTGATTCGACAACCGGGGGACTCCATGGTTTGTCAGGCTGAACTAGATCCTGCACTACTCTGTGTATGTCCGCTGTCATCGGGGGATGCTCCTGCGAGACCAATGAAAACACTATATACATCTTCCACTCAGACTCCTAGACTTGTTACTGCCAGCAGATCTTCCCAAATGGCAGTAGGACGTTTTACCCACTCAGCAGTACAAACTGCACCCTTGACAGTGCTGGCTTCGCCACCCCCCGAATTGCCGGGCCCACCACCATCCAGTCAATCTCATTTGGATGAGGGCTCTGGGGACAGCCATTATGGCTCCTCAGATTTTGAATCAGACAGACCGGGGAGGCAGATCCATCCCCAGATGTTGCTACCCCTGCCCATGTTTCACCTACAGAGGAACTGAAGGTGTACCATTCACGTGTGAAGAAGATGGCTGCTGCATTAGGTCTAGACCTCTCTTCTCAACTAAAGACCATAGATGACCCGGTCTGTAATTTTATGCAACGATCTCAATCAGCCCAGCCAGTAGCTTTACCGTTAATTTCAATCATTTCAATTGTGGCTCAGTGTGCATGGCAAGTGCCACACACCTCTACTCCCACATCAAAGCATTTGGAGGGACTTTATCGAGTGCAAGAACAGGATAACATGTACTTGTTCAAACATCTTGTACCGAACTCCCTAGTCATTGACTGTGCCACCAGTTTTAGGTCAGGGAGGAGACATGTCACCCCTGCTGATAAAGAGGGGGGACAGCTGGATGTTATGGGGATGAAGTTGTACTCTATCTCCTGCCTTTCGGTTAAAGTAGCAAATTACTCTGTCTGCATGGCGAAATACAGTTATTGTATATAGGAAAGTCTGGAAAAAGACTTGGATTCACTGTCACCAGAGGAGCTTAAGAATAGATTCCGCAAGACAGTCCAGAAGGCGGTGGACCTCACCTGCCAACAACTAAGCACAGCCAAACATCTGGAGGAATTGGAGTCTAGATCCATCACCATGGCAGTAACTCTGAGATCACATGCTTGGCTACGCTCAGCTGCACTCCAGCAGGACATGAAAGACAAAATAGAAGGACTGCCTTTCGACGGAAAGGGCCTGTTCTTGGAAGAGACAGACGCAACCATGGAGAAAATGAAAAAATCAAAGTTTACGGCCAAGACATTTACTGCTGCGACTTCCGCCTTGACATCTTATGCGGGAAAACAAAGATCCTTCTATCGCCCGCATCCATCCTATAGACAGCAGGACAGACGGGATTACCGCAAGTCTTACCAGCCATATAATAAACGTAACAATCAGCAAAAGGGAAAGTTTCGGGCAGGCCAACGAAAGCCTGCAGAGGAGAACGAGCAGCGGCTTTGAGTATCAAGACAGCCCATCGCATCACCTAATGACACAATTTTACTTACCCCCAAAAAACATCAGGGAGATCTTGGGAGTGCAAGCAGCAACAGCATCAACAACGAACAGCTGCATCCACTAGCCACCAATTCCATTGGCAAGTCATGCAAAAGCATGGCACCACATAACATCAGATCGCTGAGTACTAAAAATTGTCCAGTGCGGTTATGCAATAGAGTTCAAAGCTCGCCCGCGATTCCAGGGCATCCACTTTACAAAGGTGACTCCAGCCTTGTGCCAGGAGGTGCAGGAACTCTTGCAGAAGAAAACAATTGTGCCGGTGCGATGGGCACACAGATGGGAGGGCTTTTACTCCCATTGTTTCCAAATCCTGAAGAAAGATGGAGGGATTCAACCAATTATGGACTTAAGACATCTGAACAATACGTCCAAGTGAAGAGGTATCACATGACAATGTTGCAGGATATCCTACCGCTTCTGCATCAGGAACGGTGGCTGGCGATGTTAGACCTCAAGGATGCCTGTTTTCACATAGGGATCCGTCCATCCTTCAGGAAGTATCTTCGGTTCACTGTAGGAAATGTGGCTTACCAGTACCAAGTGCTACCATTCAGACTTTGCACTGCCCCACGTGTCTTTACAAAGTGCATGGTGGTGGTAGTGGCCCACTTGCGGACAAAAGGGCTAAAGCTGTACTCCTACCTAGACGATTGGCTCCTATCGTCAAGGGATGAAGGCAAGTTACGTTCGCAAATACAATATATGTTGAGACTTCTCCTGGACCTGGGAATACAGGTCAGCTGGAAAAAATCCAACCTCACACCTGTGCCCATCATTTCGTACATTGGGGCTGTGCTAAATGCTACCCTGGGAAGGACATTCCTTCCAGGGGACCGTTTCCAGACTCTCATGTCGCTGGTACATCATTTTCAAAGCAACCCATTGCAACCAGCATGTCAGGTGCAACTCCTCTTGGGCCTGATGGCCTCATGCAAGTCTACAGTTCGATGCACACATCTGAAGATGAGGAAGTTGCAGATGTGGTTTCTTTCCTCCAATCTGATGAGAGACAGCTCAGTGAAACTCTTGCAGGTGCCCTTGCCAGTCCTGCGCTCGCTGTCCTGGTGGACCCAGAAGGCCAACCTACTCAGAGGTATGCCATTCCAAGCTCAGGCTCCATCAGTTTGGGTGACAACAGATGCTTCCCTGAGGGGGTGAGGCGGACATTGCAATGCCACCAAAACTCAAGGCCTCTGGACGCGCTCATAGAGCCATCTGCATATAATTTTTTTGGAACTATTAGTGGTGTTTCAATCAATGAAAGCCTTCCTTCTGATGTTACGTGGCCAGGTCGTACATTTGCAACTGGACAACACTACAGCCATAGCCTATCTAAACAGACAAGGGGGAACGGTCTCCAGGTCTCTGTGTGCCCTCAGCCTTCAGATTTGGCATTGGTGCATCAGAAACAGCATTAAGCCAAAAGCCATCCACATCAAGGGCACGGACAACATACTGGCGGACGGCCTCAGCCGTTCTTTCTCGACGGAGATCAGGCACGAGTGGGAGCTGAACGATGCTTACTTGTACAACGTATTCCGACTCTGGGGTTTCCCAGAGATAGACTTGTTTGCTACAGAGCGAAACAAGAAATGCAATCTGTTTTGCTCCAGAGCGGGTCACGAACCTCTGTCCCTAGGGGATGCCTTCCACCTAGATTGGTCGGGGCACTGGACTTACATCTTCCCCCCTCTACCTCTTGTGAGCAGGGTTGTGGCATGTCTGTTGTTGGGCCATGTGAAGGGCATCCTGATCACACCTTGGTGGCCCCGCCAAGCATGGTTTCCGCATCTACTCAGACTAGCCTTGAACACTTTTCAGAGACTTCCAAACAGTCCAGACCTCCTGATTCAGGAAGAAGGCCTCTAAGCATCCGGGATGGGATGGTAAGACGGTGTTCTCCCACCCTTCCTGCAAAAGTTTCCTGAAAGGTCTTTCTAACCTGTACCCCCTTGTCCATAAGCCACTTGAACAATGGAGTATCTCGCTGGTTCTTTTGGCCCTGACTGAACCTCCATTTGAGCCCATGCATTCAGCAACATTAAAACTGACATCCTTGAAGACTGCTTTCTTGGTGGCGATCACCACTGCTCTCAGGGGGAGTGAACTCACTGCTCTCCGGATGGATGTCCCTTATACCCATTTTTACCCGGACAAGGTTCTCCTTCTACCAGATCTCACCTTTTTACCTAAAATTGTATCGGACTTCCACATAAATCAGGATTTGGTGTTGCCCACCTTCTTCAACTCGCCGACCACACCATTTACATTCCTTAGATGTTTTACATTCCTTAGATGTTCGCAGAGCGCTTCTCTATTACCTCTCAAGGACTAAGCCTTTCCGGCTCTCTAAGCGACTGTTCATCTCCTATAAAGGGAGTGAAGAAAGGGCAAGCATGGTCCAGACAGAGACTTTCGCACTGGATAGTGGAGGCCATCCGGCTGGCCTACTCTCTGCAGAAGGTTCAACCGTCAAGGACCGTTAAGGCATATTCCACAAGAGCCTATGGCACGTCAGCTGCTCACTGTCTGGCGTGTCCTTCCAAGACATCTGTAAAGCAGCCACTTAGTCTTCCGAGCAGCCTTTTATTAAACACTATGCTATAGACCTGCGGTCTGCGGCGGAGGCGAATTTTGGGAGAGCTGTTCTCAAAAGGGTGTTGCAATAACTCTACTGCTCCCTCCTCCTTTAGGAGCTAACACCCATTCTAATGGGATCAATGGATCACGATCCAGATAAACAGGTTGCTCACCTGTAACTGATGATCTGGTAGTGATCCGTTGATATCCATTAGACCCTCCCAAACCTCCCCTCCACAGTAGTACTTACCTCGCTATGGTAGAACTTACCTGCTTATTCGATTGCTTTAGCGGTCTCCAAGGAACTGAGGTGCCTGCGCTTCCTCCCGCCTTAAATAGTCACATGGGGCGGGGTGCAGGCGCTGAAGAGGAGCTGTGGACTCGATACCGAGTGGCTTCCGCATAGGCGCAAACCCCATTCTAATGGATATCAATGGATCACTACCAGATCATCAGTTACAGGTGAGCAACCTGTTTTATCTGATAGCAAATGATGTTGGGTACAATTTCTTCTTTATTTTAAGTGTAAGTGTAAGTGTGTGTGTGTGTGTGTGTGTGTGCGCATGCGTGCACACGCGGGGGGGGTCACATGTGTGTGCATGCATGCAGTGGGGGAAAACTATATAGACTTCAGGATATATCATCCCTGTCTAATTTCTTCTCTGTTTCGACAATCCATTTGACAGGACAGGTTAGACTTTGAAGTAGTTGTGTTTATTACAGTGAATTCCAACTCTTTCTAGAAGTATCAAAGTCATAGTTTCATGATTAAAAATTAAAGTATAATTATGTTTCAATTAGTACCACACATTAAATAAACTTCACTGTGTATTATGTTTGTTTTAGTTGATATAACTTTTTTCTGTCTAAATCATGCTTCAGTCATGGCAACCAGGGAAGGTGCCATTGCTCAGTGGTAGAACACATGCTCTGCAGCCAGAAAATACTAGGATTTCTGCATTCTGCTTAAAGGATTTTGGAAGCAGGTGTGGGAAAGATGTATGTCTGAAACCTAGGAAAGCTGCTGTCGGAGTAGGCAGTAGTGGGCTTGATAGACTGACTCTGTACAGAGCAGTGTCACATGTTTTGGCTTTAGCTTCTATAGAAGTGTTTCATGTGCCCTGTTACCTTTTTTTGTGTATTCGATTATTCTCTTCCTACCTGTATAATGGTTTTTTCAGTGTTTTCACAAGGGGAAGCTCTTCCTCTGCTTTCCCTCTCTCTCTCTGAGACTCTCAAGGCTCTCTTCTTGGCCCTTTGCTATTCTCTCTCTCTTAGGCTTTCCCTGGATGATCTCAACAGATCCTGTAGCTTTCAGTAGTACCTGTATGCTGACAACACCCAGTTCTACTTTTCTACCCCTAGAGCTTTCTCCCTCCATCCAGCCTCATGTCTCCAACTGTCTATCTGACATTTCTGGTTGGAGCGTCAGAAATCTTTCCTCATGGGAGGAAAGATTCGATGTCTTAGACATACTGAGTTTGACAACCGATATGTCTAAGACATCAAATCTTTCCTCCCATTGCTTTTCTTCTTATCAGTTGACAATATCATCATCCATCCTGTTGAATAGATCTGGATAATACCTTGAGGATTCTTTCCAAACGTGCAGACACAAACACACACATAAATTACAAGTTAGAAAGAGAGAAACTGTACTGTGATATATCTAATCAAATGGTGCTGATATTTCAGAAAATATCTGGCCATGATAAATTGACTAGCTGATGGCAATGGTAAACCCATCCTGTATTCTGCCCAAGTAAACCACATGGCTCTGTGGTCGGCAGGAGTTGACACCGACTTGATGGCACAACAACCAACCAACCAAGAGAATTAAAAAGTTGACAGATTTAAAATAAGGAAGTTATTTGGGGAAAACTTGCAAGGTGTGTGTTTGAAAGTGACGCTGGAGTTTTTCGAAGGATTGTGGAGAAAGCAAGACATTAAGACTCTTGAATCTTGATACAGCAAATAGAAGGAATGTCCATTTTTCCTGTCCTTTTTCTTTTGATTTTTATAATTTTCCATTAAAAATATATTTATCTTGATTAACTTATATAATGTCTTAAACATTAAAGAATTTAATAATTCTATGGAAATTTTGAGCAATAAAAATGTTGACAAAAATTTTGACACTTTGCGTAAGATGCATTTTAATTAAAAACATGAAAAATATGACACAAAAAGCTAGGACATACTGTGACAATTCTTATTCAGAACAGATCTGATTTCAGTATGGAAAAGAGTAACTAATGAAGGGCAGATTTTCTTTTTTACATTATTTAATAAATAATTTAACTCACAGACCTAGAGAATGAGCTGACTTGTTGTCTAAAACAATACTGGTTAAGAAACAAGTGGAGCCTGGAACATAACATGCCTTAGAGAAATGTTCCTTTTCAAGCACAGCCAGCCTGCAGGAGTCTTGTAGTGATGTTTAGGCTTTGCAGGGCAAGTGCGGGTATGCAGAGGCAACTGCTTGTGAAAGGAACAGCTGCCTTACTCTTCACACAATAATCAGTGCTGTCCCACATTGCAGTTATGGAGATTGGGCCCAGCAATCTCGGGCTTCCTCTCTATGCTGCCAGAAAGAGAAGGAAGTGCTCACATGTTTGACCCAATCCTCCCTGCTGTGCTGTCAAAGAGAGGGCCAGCAAGCTGTCAGAAGTCACAGCAGTCATCCTTAAAACTGTCACTCGCCCAGTCCTCCTTGCCACACTGCTCAGGAGAAGAATGCAGATAAGAGGAGATGGCTACTGCTCCTTGCAGGAGAAGTCATTATTTTCACGTAATTGCTCACCACTTTGCACTCTCTTTCTGCAGTATGGCAAGCTGAATTGAGCAAGTGGTAGTTGTAAGAAGTCACTGATGCTTCCACTTGCTTACCTGTCCTCCCTTGGATAGTGCGGTACTGGAGGACTGGGCCTATTAAGTCAGCCTGAATGTACAGAGGAAGACACAGCCACCACCTCTGTTTACCCTTCCTCTGTCTTAGCAGTTTAATCAAGAGGATTGTGATTTCTAGATCCAGTCCCCACCACAGTGCTATCTATTGGGAGACCTCTTGGAGAATCTACCTTTTTGCTTCCCCTCTTTGGGTAATATGACAGGAAGAATTAGCTCAGTGGTCCACTTAGTATGAGCAAGAGGAGCCATGGCTGCAGCTTATCCCCCACTCTCATTGAGCTCTCTCCCCCAATGCTTCCTTATCCACAGAGAAAGCACAGCTCAGCGAGTGAGCTGAGGTTCCTTGCTCAAGTATCTTCTCTACCTGCTTGTACACTTTCACTCTCCCTCTGGGCACCATGTTGGTAGGGATTTAGCTCATTTATTTTATGCTACCTAGAGAGAGAAGGCAAGTAAGCAGGCAGAGGCAGCTGCTTGTACAAGTCGCCTCATCCACAGTGCCCAGTCTTCCTGCTGTCCCACCCAGAGAGAGAGAGAGAGAGATGCGCTGAGCAAGCGAGCTGAGGCAGTGATGTAGCTGCTCCCTCATATGTTTTTTGGGAAGCCTTGTTGGCCCCAATTCTCCCTGCCATGCCACCCAGACAGTGGTCAAGCAGGCAGAGGCAGAAATTACCAACTTCGCTTGCTCACTTGTATTGTCCACTTGGGTGGTGCGATGGGCCCAATCCTTACCATTGCAACTCCCAGAATGAAAGGGCAAATAAGCAGCTGGAGGCAGCCCCTAATGTTCCTTGAAACCACACTTTACTTGCTCACTTTATTTCTTGTTTACACAGTCAGACAGGTGTTATTGACTGGTTTGTTTTATCCAGACATCGAGTCCTTCCCCAAGGACCTGGGATGGTTGAATTTTATCATCAATACTGTTGGTTATTATAGATATTGTTGCAGAATATAGGCTGTTCCCAGTAAAGCTGCTTTTTGTAATTGGCTGATGGTGATTTCTGTGGCCCCTATGGTGTTGAGGTGCTCTTCAAGGTCTTTTGGAACTGCACCCAGGGCACCAATTACCACTGGAATTATTTTGGTCTTCTTCTGCCACAGCCTTTCAATTTCAATTTGTAGATCTTTGTATTTTGTGATTTTTTCTATTTCTTTTTCTTCTATTCTGCTATCCCCTGGTATTGCTATGTCGATTATTTTGACTTGTTTTTCTTTCTTCTCGACTACAGTTATATCTGGTGTATTGTGTGGCAGATGTTTGTCTGTTTGTAGTCGGAAGTCCCATAATATTTTTACATCTTCATTTTCTTCAACTTTTTCAATGTTATGGTCCCACCAATTTTTGGCTACAGGTAGCTTGTATTTTTTGCAGATGTTCCAGTGTATTATCCCTGCTACCTTGTCATGCCTTTGTTTGTAGTCAGTCTGTGCTATCTTTTTACAACAGCTGATTAGGTGGTCACTTTACTTGCCCACAATAATAATAATAATAATAATAATAATAATAATAATAATAATAATAAAAAATAATAATAATAATACAATTTCTATACTGCCCTTCCAAAAATGGCTCGGGGCGGTTTACACAGAGAAATAATAAATAAATAAGATGGCTCCCTGTCCCCAAAGGGCTCACAATCTAAAAAGAAATAAAAGATAGACACTAGCAACAGTCACTGGAGGTACTGTGCTGGGGGTGGATAGGGCCATTTACTCTCCCCCTGCTGAATAAAGAGAATCACCACGGTAAAAGGGTTGCCCAGTTAACATTTAAATGCTGTGAAGTGTCTATACCTACAAAGATTAGAATCACATTCGGACAATGGTTTTTCCTGTGACACTCTATGGCATTCTGCCTCCACATCTTGTGTGTGGAGTTCTTGTACTGCAGTTTTAAAGATTTCTGTGTCTTGTATAATTATATTAAGAATTACTGTGATACAAAGCACAATCCTGCTAAAGCTAACTACTTCTAATTTTAATGAAGGAATTTAATCATGTACGTAATTCTTCTGTTGAAATAAGTACAACATTTAGGTCCTTAACATTGCCTGGATTGTGCCCAAACTTTTCAATTTAAGATTTTGTCAAAATGTGAGACTAATACACTGTGTGTTATTTCATTAAATAAAGTCAGTCCCTGAGGTTACAATGCATGCCTTACATTCTGCCTAAGTTGACTATGTTGATACTTAATATTGGTATGAGGTTCTTTGTCACAAGTTTAACCTTACTTAAGCGTAGTATTTTTGGTGTTCATTTAATCTGGCTGCTCTGGATGCAACTCTCCACATGCCATTTCTAGAGGTGAATGACCTTAAAACAGTGGCACATATGCTGGTAGCGTCCAGGCTTGACTATTGTAATGTGCTCTGCATGGAGCTGCCTTTGTACGTAGTCTGGAAACTACAATTGGTACAGAATGCAGCAGCCAGATTGGTCTCTGGGACTACACAAATGGACCACATAATACTGGTTTTAAAAGGACTGCACTGGCTGCCAATATGTTTCCGGGTGAAATACAAAGTGCTGGTTATTACCTATAAAGCCCTTAACGGCTTGGGTCCAGGCTATTTGAGAGAGCACCACCTCTGTCATAATCCCTGCCGCCTGTTGCAATCTTCTGGAGAGGTCCGGTTATGGTTGCTACTGGCTTGTTTGGTGACCCAGGGACCAGGCGTTCTCTGTGGCTGCTCCAGGGCTTTGGAATAGGCTCCCTGCTGAAATAAGGGCATCTCTTTCTCTGTTTGTTTTCAGGAAGAACCTCAAGACTCTCCTGTTCTCTCAGGCTTTTAATTAGAATTAATTTTAATAATTTTAAATACTTGTTTTAATAATTATTTTATTCTATTTTTTATTGTCATGTATTTTAATTTGTGACTTTTAAATATTTTAAATTTTGTACACTGCTTAGAGATTTATATATCAGGCGGTACAAAAATATGATAAATAAATAAATAAATAAATAAATAATATATCTTGCCAAGGTGAATTTAATTGTACCACTGAGTAAAACTAACATAATGAACAATGACATTAAAACGACATCTCAAAGTATAAAGTTCAGTTTTATATGGTTTCTTATTTAGCCATGCTAACTATAAGGAAGCATAAACCTCCGTTAAAACACTACTTGAACATGTTACAAAAACCACAATATAAAGTTGCTACGAGCCAGCCAAAAATAATACATATGGCATTCAGGAGTGCAGTTGCTAATTGGCTGCTGCCTGAGAAAATGGTACATTTGGCTTCTGCTTAACACTGTGGGTTTGGCAGAAAGCCAGAGTTGGGGTCAGGTTGTTGTGAATGAAGCTGCATGTGGTTAGGGAGGAGTCAAAATGATTCATGTCTTGAAAGTTGTAATAAGCTGTGCAGAATGTCCATGTGTACGCAGATGGAGAAAGCTATTTACCTATATCATTCTCACCTTTCTCCTTTAAATATACCATCACTCCCTTTGAGTTAAATTTCAGCCCATGCTGATTTTGAGCAGCAATCTGTGTTGTATGTAAGATGGAGTTGATATTTAAGTTATTCATCATTAACATCACTGATCTTTTTTTATAGATGGAGAGTGGAGAGGAGTTAGAAGCTGAAGAATTCTATGTAAAATACAAAAACTTGTAAGTACTATACCTTCAAAATCCCCTTTTCTGCCTCCTAATATTTGAAGTTCTGTTTTTAAGTTGCCCTATCATTTTCATTCAGCATAACTGTTATTGATGGACAGAACTTGATCATAAAAGATAAATGGACAACCTTTTTATTCATCACAATGGCTGAATTTAATTGCTGCCATTTTTATCTGTAGAATTTGTTGGGGACATCTATATTTACATTCAGATGTGTGCATAATGTGCAATTTCTGTATGGGAGCAATGTGTTGGTTTTGATTTCCACATTTAACTTAAATGACCAAGTACGTTTTATTTCAGTACTAAAGAGTATGCAAAAGAGTATGTTGCAGTTGGGAACTAAAGTTCCAGACAAAGCCAAGTTCTGTGCCGAAGCTGAATTATTTATTTCTTATTTATGATAGTGAAGGAAGTCAGTATAGCTTCAAAACACACATTTCAATATCAGAAGTTGGAAATTCTAGCCAGGACTACTGATAGAACTGTTTTACATAAATATCATCTAGTAAATATCAAGCTGTGATTATAAGTGTTCAGTAGATGAAGTATTGTGGGTTTATGTCTGAATTGGTTTTTCTTCATTCCATCTTTTAGCTCTTATCTTCACTGTCAGTGGGCATCTGTGGAAGTGCTGGACAAAGACAGGAGAATTCAGCAAAAGATTAAGAGATTTAAAGCAAAGCAGAGCCAAAATAAGTTCCTTTCGGAGGTATGTATTGTTTAGTTGCGCTAAGAAACTTTAAGTCTGTATAAGAGTTCAAATCTGGTGACAGTCATTCACATCTCTTTCACCTCAAGACTAGTTTGCTGTTCATTGTATGTGCTTCTCATTTTGAACATGGAAAGTTTCAACTGGTGTAGAATGTGATGGCCCACCAGGCATTGGATCAGCCACTGGAAGCAGATTTCGCCAGTTATCAGGTGTCTTGTGCTGGCTCCATGTTCATTTCTGGGCACACACACAAAACAAGGTACTAGTTTAACTTGGCCCAACATACCTTAGAGATGGGACTCTCTCATGTATCTGAGGTTCACTAAAGGCACCTTTTTCATAATACTATGTGTTCATTGCGATCAGAGCACTAAGGACACATTCTCAATGGCTGCTTTTTGGATCTCTCACACACTGTAGACTTACTGAAGTTCAAACCTGTGCATATCTTGAAAATGGTGTTAAAATATCCATACAGGCTAGCTGTTAGGGGTCATAGTTAATTCAGCAAAGTGTGGGGAAAGTTCCATGGTATTTTAAATATTATGAAACTTTATGTTTTGTGGAGTGAAGAAAGCTTTTGTTAGCTGCCCTGGACCATGGTGCAGGTTAAAAATCTCAGTAAATAATAAATTTCTGATACGTATCTTTCCCCCCTGATTTATTTTTATCTAACAAATGATTCATTGCTCACTTAGTAAACAGAATGTTGCTTGATCATTTTCAGAAATGCTTCTGTTCTTGTTCTGGTGTGGTTTTGGTGTTCAATGACTGTATCTCTGTTTTGGCCTAAGATTTATATTTCCTTTTTGTAAATCTGAATTAAAAAGTAAAAGGCCAATCTGATAGGTTGTTGAGAGCTACAAAGACAGTGATGCAAAAATTTGCATACAGATCATAGTAAACTGTGTGGTGATATTTACAAGTTCTGCCAAGTTAACATGGTTTGATCTGTGTACTGACTCTAAGCATTGTTAATGCTTACACTTTGGACCAGGTCTCATGATCAGTGAGACCTGGTTTAGGGCGCTGAGTGGGCAGAGAGCCCTGGACGGCCGGATCGGCCGCCCACACGATGGCCAGCTCCGAGACGGAGCCGGTGGGGGCTGGGGAGCTCGGGGGCCGCACGGCCTCTGGAAGCCCCAGTATGCCCTGCATGAGCGCGCAGGGCATACTGGGGAGACCCCCGAGCTTTTAAGCCTCCCGGCCAGGGGTCTACTCACAAGTAGCTGTGCCGCGGCTACTCACGAGCAGATAGCCCGGGTTTACGGAGCGCTCGCTCCGCAAATCCGGGCTAAGAGGCGGGCTACAGGAGCGGGTTAGCCGCTCCAGAACCACCGGGCTCGACTGCGAGCCTGGTGGTTCTTACAATCACAAAAATTGGGCTAGGATTTTCCTAGCCCTATTTTTGTGATCGTAAGAATAGCCCCTTTATCTCTGTATTTGTAACCCAGCTTAAAACACTCGTTAAGGTGAGAGCTTTGGTTCCTGTTAACATAATTAAGTTTGGTGTACACATTGCTCTTAAACCTTGTTAAGTCTAGAAAGGGGGCTGAAGGAGGGAGTGTCCAATACCACAGCTCACTTCCAAGAACTAGGGGTACAGATGCTCTGCGCCAGGTCAGCTAGTACCAATTATTCATCCTTATTCTAGGCCACTAGATTTGGGTCTTAGCAAGTATCCAGGGAAAGATAACTCCAAATTTGAGGGGCAACCCCTAAGTATACTTTTCAGCACACCGTTGCAGAAGGTCAAGAAATTTGACAAAGTTGATGTACTTAATAGAGTATCCGTCACCAAACTTAAAGATCACAATGAAACATAGGGGTGGAAGCAACCAGTGTTCCCTCTAATTTTTTTCATCAGTGAGCAGAATGAGTTTTGTTCTGGGTGGCATTATCAAGGTGGTGTGTGCTCATGTGCATTATTATGTGCCACTATAGATAGAACACACAAACACACACACCCCATAAATATGGAAGGAAAGAAATGTATTTTACAATTTGATTCTGTTTATAAAATTGGATTGTTACTTTTTTCTGCTTCACATTTAAGTATAATAAAAACAAGGCAGAATCTAAAACAAGGACTTTTTAAAAAGCTTGCAAGATAAGAATGTCATACATTCAGATTGCCATACACTTAGATAAGAATGTAATGCATTTAGCTTAGCATCACAAAGACCCAAATGATACTGAAACAAACAGTTTAAAAGTACAAACTGCACTTGTTGAAAAGCAATAATACTGGTTTAAGAGGACTGGATTATTCATGGGCAGCAGTGCACTGACTGAGTTTACTATGGTACTACAATTTGAGCACTACACCCTTGCGGTTAAATCCTCACCCAGCATACATAATTGCATAGAATCCTGGATGTGATCTAAATGTTTCAGGAATCTCTGCAATGAGGCAGGATTGCCCTGTATCCACAAAATGGCTCAGATAGTTCAGGCAATGGCTTGGGAATAGTTAGGAAGTCCCTCCATGATTTTGGCAAAAATATTAATTATACAAAGGTGAGAGAGGGGAAATGCAGAAATGGAAAGAACACAGATTCACTAACTTTTCTGCTGTACCTGTAGCTAGATAAATACCATCAGCGAGAGGGATGCACTACACAACCTTGCTGCAGCGAAATGCTTGGCTTTAGATAACAGTACATCTAAATTCCTCAAATGAAGACTTCACCAATCTAGGAGGACTTTCTTTCACATAAAATGTTCCAAAGGGTCTTTCCTGAATCTATAGGAGTAATAGCTTCTGTTGGTGACTCAAGTAAGAGAAGTGCTTGGCCCATTAAAGGAACCTACAGGGGCGATCTCCTGAAGAAACGATCTGGAAACTCCAGTGGTACTGAAAGCTGCTTCATTTATGGTACTTAAGGCTGCAGTTCTGTGCACAAGTACTTTGGGAGTAAGCCCCCTTAAAGCTACTATTAACCAGCCTTTAGTCTGTGATTGTGGGCAATAGTTTCCAGAGAGATAAAGAACAAGGTCTGTGTACACACACACACACACACACACACACACACACACACACACACACAGAGTCCCTCTGATATACTCCTTTTCTTCTCATCCCACATACCTCCCTACACACACACACACACATACACACTCTCCCTCTGATATACTCCTTTCCTTCCCATACCACACACCTCCCTCTACACACACACACTCCCTCTCATACACTTCTTACTTTCCCACCCCACACACCTTCCTCTACAGTCTACAAACACACACCTGCAGTTTACACACCCAGTGTCTTGTCCCCTCTCCTCCTCAGCACTCCTGTGACCTCCACTTCTGTCTCCTTTAAAATTTTATACTGATTTAAACATTGCCATGCATGCACTCTCCCTTGTTCTCTCTCCCAGGGCTGCTGTTCTTGAGTTCTCAGCAGAAGACCCTTCTCTGACTTTCCCATTGGATAAGGAAGCCTGTAGCGAGCCAGGGATGGGGGTGGGGGTGGGTGGGCAGAAGAGAAGGGAAGCTGTTCATGAGCCTTCTCTGAGCTATAAAGATCAAAGCGAGCCCCCACCACCATCAGCTGCTTTCTCCACTTCATGCTGTCTGTGCCATCGGTTGGCCCCCTCCCTGCCTGTGGTTTTCATCTTTGGTATTTACCTTTGTGTGTCCCCAGTAAACTCTTGAGGCTGGCTTTGAGTTGAGCATGGCCTTGGAGGTGGGGGGACAACTCTTTTTAATTTCAGCTCTTCCTCTTCAGTGCTACCTCTAGCCAAATATTGGAGGGATGAGTTAATTAATCAGTTAATTAGAAAGTTGCGAAAGGTGATGGGGGCTGGGGAGAGCGTGCCTGGAAGCCTGCACTGCCACTTGGAGTGGCTGGCAGCCACTCTCTGGGCTTCAGTGCAGGCAGGAGAGGTCTTGCAAGCATCCAGTGCCATGGCTGCTTTTCTTGCAGCCAGAGGCTCCTGGAACCCAGAGAGCGGCTGCCAGCCATTCCACGAGGAGGCACGAGCTGTCAGTAGCCTCTTGCCAAGGCCAGAGTGGGAGAATTGGCTCTCCCACTTCCACAAGAAAGCCCATTTCCCTGCTCTGGCCACAGCAAGAGCTAATGCAGTGGCAGTGGTGGGGGGGAGATTGCCGGCATTTTAAGCAGCCATTGGAGTGCAGCGTGAAACTGCATGGCTGCTGAAATCCTCTGCGCGGAGGTGTGTGAAATTTTGTGAGCCGGGCGTGCACGCAGTCACGTGCCTTAGCAGAAACAGTGGAGGCAACCTCTGAGGTATTCTATTTAGGGATTTATTTGTTAGGCCATTGATTGATTGAATTTCTGTGCTGCCTAATATAGAAATCTCTAGGCAGTGTACAGATTAAAACATAATTTAGGTATTTATAGTTCATTAACAACACATTGAATTGAGTTTGGAAGGTCATAAGGAGACAGTGTAGGCCCTGTAAGACTGGCATGTTCTGTTTACCCGAATCGAAGACTACTCTGAATTTAAGATGATTGCCCTATTTCTAATAACTAGTGTTAAATTCAGGTAGATATAGTTACGTGCTCCTGCCAACTTGCATCCTCTAGAAAACTGGGTGCAGTGCTTTGTAGTGATGTGCACGGTCCGGAGAAGTCCGGACCGGCACCGAAGGGGGGCCTTGTTTTTAGGGCGGGGAGGGCTTGCTTAGCCCTCCCGCCTCCTTGCCCCCGCCAGCGCCCGTATTGAACAGTATAGGGGCGCTGGAAACCAGCCGCCCCCCCCCCCGCCGCCGCGGCGGCGAAATAACCCCCAAAGCCAGCCAGCCAGCCCTCCCTCCCTCCCAGCTAGCTGCCCGCCCACCCACCCACCCGCTCGCTTGCTCACCCGCTCGCTCACTGGATAAGAAACGAGAGGAGCTCCGGCACAGAGCTCCTCTCGTTTGGAAGGCCTCCTGCAGAATGGTGGCGCGCGCATGCGCGCGCCGCAAAGCACGCCGTTCTCCGGAGGCCCGGTCTACCCGCCGGGAAAGGGCCGGGTAGACCGGGCCTCCGATCGCTGAGTAGACCGGGCCTCCGATCGCCGGAGGCCCGTTCTACCCAGCGATAGGAGGCCCGGTCTACCCGGCCCTTTCCCGGCGGGTAGACCGGGCCTCCGGAGAACGGCGTGCTTTGCGGCGCGCGCATGCGCGCGCGCGCAAGCCACCATTCTGCAGGAGGCCTTCCGAACGAGAGGAGCTCTGTGCCGGAGCTCCTCTCGTTTCTTATCCAGTGAGCGAGCGGGTGAGCGAGCGGGTGGGTGGGTGGGTGGGCGGGCAGCTAGCTGGGAGGGAGGGAGGGCTGGCTGGCTGGCTGGCTTTGGGGTTATTTCGCCGCGGCGGCGGCGGGGGGTGGGGGCGGCTGGTTTCCAGCGCCCCTATACTGTTCAATACGGGCGCTGGCGGGGGCAAGGAGGCGGGAGGGCTAAGCAAGCCCTCTCGCCCTTAAAGGCATACCCCCCACCCGGACCCGAACCAGGCAGGGCCGGACCGGTCCGGCAGTTCGGCCATTCTTTGGAATGGCCGCCGGACCGGTTCGGGCACACTGCTAGTGCTTTGCACTGTGAAGCCTCCAGATGCTCTTCTAGACCCTACAACAGAACACAGTAGTCTAGCTTCAAAGTTATGAAAGCATGAGTAGTCACTTAATCTGCTCGGTAAAGTCCACAATATTCTCACCAACTAAATAAATGCTAGGTTATAGAAAAGATTCCTGGTCACCACTGCATTCTGAGTTTTCAGACTAACTGTTGAATCCAGGAGCATCTCCGAATTGTAAGCCTGGAAAGGATTGAATCCTGTCAATTAGCGATGCTGTGGCTGTGGCAACCAACATGCAAATAGCAGATGCTCACAAATGGTTCAAACTCCTTTGGATCTGAGTCTAAGTAGAAATGCATTTTGTCTAGCACTGTTGCTTTTAGTCTTTCTCTGCCAATCCTACACCCTTCCCCAGCAAAAAATATTTAGCTTTTTGAAAGGGGAGGTGTCTGTAATGCTAGAGAGAACTCCTAGATTCCTTTCTGAGACTAAGCTGAAAATGATGCTCCCAAACATGTTCAGGATTTGAACATGTTCGGCTCTGGCACCCACCAAATAAATGTCTGTCAGTGATAGGACAGAGATCAGGACTTCTATAGCAGTTCTCAAAGAAGAGACAGAAACAGTCTTTCAGGTAACCTGGTTCCAGATTATTAGGCCTTTAAAAGTAAAAACAAGCAATTGGAATTGAGCCCAGAAGTACATTGTCAACCAGTGCAGTAGGGCCAGAAGAGGTTTAACATGCCTGCCCAAGTTGGCAATCTTGCAGCAGCATTCTGCACCAGTTGATGCTTCTGAATTTCAACATTCCCACAAGTGCATTACAGTAGACCCCTACTAATTAGACCCTCAGTTAACCCCTGATAACTGAGCAAAGAGGCACCTTTTTAAAATAGTGATTCTCTTTATTTAGGAGGAGGAGAGCAACTGCCCCTACAACCCCAGCACAGCATGCCTCCAGTGGCTGTTGCTGGTGGCTTTCTTATATTTCTTTTTTGGATTGTGAGCCCTTTAGGGACAGGCAGCCATTTAATTAATTAATTAATTAATTAATTAATCAAATTTTTTGTATGTATACTGCTTTAGGAACTTTGGTTGAAAATATTTGTTGTATTCATAGACCAGTCTAATGTAACCAGTACATAAACTCTTAACAGCTTGCACTGTCTGGAACGGGCTGCAGTTGCGGCTGGTAAAAGGCATACCAGACTATAGCAAGTCACCTGAACTCCCAGGTACAATCCCGGGTCTAAGAGTACTCTAAGACTGCATATATGATCTTGCAGCAGAAGTGCAACCCCATCTAAAAATGGGTCTAACACCTCTACCCAGCAGGGTAGATTCCCTCTTATTTGGATTAAGTTTTAACTTGTTTGGCCTTGCCCATCCCAGCACTGACTCTAAGCACTTGTAGATTTCAAGTGTAAGATTTCAACTCCTTACATGGAATTAGGCATGGGTAATGAAATTTAGAGCTGGGTATCCCTCATGTGTTGGTGACACTGTAACCCAAAACTCTGGATGAACTTCCAGAGCGGTTTCATGTAGATGTTAAAGCACTGAGAAATAAAACTGAGCCCTGAGGGAACCCTAAACACCAAGGAGTCCCCCAGAGCCATCTCCTGGAAGTATCCCTCAATGTAGGACTGAAACCACTGTAACACAGTGTCCCCAACTCAGAACTTAAAAGGTTCTGGACCAGTATGCCTGTCCTTTCAATTGAGTAGGACCAGTTATTTGGGAAATGCCAGTGATGCCACTGCCCAGAGCCTCTGGATGGGGTGGTTTATAAATGTAATTGATGATGATGATGCCATGGAATCCCTGAAACACTGAGTGGGTCCTGGAATCAGGGTATAGCTCAGTATGGAGGCTATTATTATTAGTTCCATATCACAGATGAGGGAAATTAAACTACCTAGTGTATTTGTGGCTGAAGTAAAATTTGAGCTGAGTACCTTTTGGCTCACACTCTTGAACACCTTACCTCTCATATATTCATCGCCATGCATCAAAAATAAAGATGTTTGTGGAAGATGGTGACGAGAACAAAGTGTGAATGCTGTGGTCGTCCTTTATTTTATATATATTGCGGAATAAAAATATGTGAATCTGGTTTCCACAGCAATTAGTCAACTTTTGCAGTTATATTTTTTACAGCACTTAGCATCCATGGCTCCAGTTTCTTTACTGCAAGCTGCAGTTTTGGAGAATGCTAAATGCAATGCATGCCATAAGCCTTTTTGATTGCTCATTAGTGAATTGTAATTTCACACTTCATTTAAAATATTCTTAAACATTCTCGCTCAGTAAAAGGTTTCACACAGTAATTAAGAGACCCAGTTAACAAAGTCTGAGAAGTCTGATTCCCTCACAGGGAACAATCTTGCTGAAATGTTGCATTTCAATTAACATGTCGAAGTTTGCCAAATATAAGCTGTATTACTGTGGCCCCTGATTTATTTTCCTTACTGAAAATCTAATAATTTTTATTAGATTTTTCTAAGAAAAGGTTTAATTTTGTGTTTATGCTTTTTGCCTTCATTAGATTGATGATGAACTTTTTAATCCCGATTATGTTGAAGTTGATCGCATAATGGATATTTCACATAGCAAGGATGATAATGGAGAGGTAAGAAAACTTGACAGTGATCTGCATTTATTGAGTTGCTGTGTAGAAGTAATATTAGTAATAGATGGCATACTTTATTTCTGTTTGCTATAGACAAATGTTGGCATTGGAGATTGATGTACATTTCATTGGATTTTAGTGTAGAAATGTGCAAGTTTAAATTACATAGAATTGTTCAACTTGAAAGCATGCTTACAACTTCTCCAGTCAGAACATTGCCTTTTCTGTGCCTTTGTTGTATTTCTGTTACATTTTATACTGACTAGTAGGTGAGGCCCATCATTGACCAGACAAAAGTCATTTTATATAAATTACACTGCTAGGAAAGTTCAAGAAATGAAGTCCATGAGGCCCTCTAATTTTGTTGGGGTAAGGTTAGCAGAACCTGCAATATTGGAATGATGGAGCTAACCCCCCAATGGATAAACAATCCACTCTCACAGTGAGAGTGGATGGCGCACCCTGAGCATGGAGAGTGGCTGTTTAAACCTCCCCGCGCATCAACTGAGAAGTGCAGAGAAGTGTAAATGTTGACTAGTCACTTTCCCCTCACATCAGCTGATGCCTGAGGCGGTTTAAAGAAGAGACCCAAGAGTGGGTGGAGCAGCCTGCGCCTCTCATGCCACTTCCTTAAATCTCCCCATATGCTAGCTAAGAGGAGAGGGGAGAGTGGTCACTTCAAGTGAATATCATTCTAGTTCAATAGAGTAGAATGCCGCAAGTAACTTAAACTACCCCCTGCAATAACTAAATTGATACACGGGGAGGTGGCCTGCAAATAGGCACAACTGCTATTTGAGGGCCTCCTGAACATGTCATAGAATTTTTTTGATTAACGTGTTTACAAAAGGGAAGTAAAAGAACAGTTTGAAATTCATAGGATTTCAACTGTAAACATTCACTTCATTGACTAATTAGCTTATATGATAAATTTTAATCCTACTAAATTTGAATCTGAGAAAAACCTACGTTTCTTGGACATGATGTCATTTTTCCATTATTGATCTGATTATTGAGTGTTAGAAATCTTTCGAGAGCAAGAACAGTTAAAATGTGATTATATTCAGAATTGTTTCTAAACAGTTGACCAGAGAGCGTATTCCAGTGTGAAAAGTAGTGCATTCCACTAATTTGAGTGGCAAGAATGTGTATGCAAAAATTGTAGGTCATCAGAAAGTATGACATTATTTTGCATGAAATAACCAACTCTTTAAAATATATAAAGGACCAGTAGGTGAGACCTGTTGTTGACTAGGCAGTCTTACGTAGATTAGACTTCTAGGAAAGTTCAATATATTAAATATTTGTAATATGCTTTTTTAAATTAATGTGCTTGCAGATGGGAACTAAAAGATCTGGTACGGGATCCATTGAATCCCTTAGAATGGGTTCTGCGCCTGCGCGGAAGCCTCTCGGTGTCGAGTTTTCACAGCTCCTTTTCGGCGCCTGCACCCCGCCCCACGTGACCACGTGGCTGTTTAAGGCAGGAGGAAGTGCAGGAGGCTCAATTGCTTTGCAACCGCTGTTGGAATCACTTGGTTTCTGCGGCTCCTTCGTGCTAGTTTCCTTGGCTACTTTCGTTTTCGGATTTACTGGTTTTGACTTGGACTGTTCTTTTGGACTGTTCTTACTACCTGATTTTGGATTTTCTGCTATCATTTTGACACGGATTGCGACTGTTTTTGGCTTCTCTAATCTCCTTTGGCTTGGCAAAAGATCGGACTGCTTTTCTGGCTACTGACCTCGGATAGTGAGTACTATGGACGCTCCTAAAGGGAAAAAGAACTTTAAACGCTACACTGAGTGCAAAGCGAAACTGCCCTCACAAGATCGCCACAGCTTGTGTTTGCTGTGTCTGGGCAAGGCCCATAAAACTTCGGCCTGTAAAATATGTCAATCTTTTTCTAAACAGACCAGGAGAAATCGCAAGCTCCGTTTACGGGCCGCTCTATATGACGATGTTTTGGCAGCACCTTCCTCCTCAAAATCTCCCCAGGTGCATGGCTTGAAGGACCTGGGTCCGGCCCAGTCTAAAACTTCGATGCCCCCCGTGAAGGCCCCTAAGTCCTCGAAGAGGCTGGGTGAGAAAATGGCGGCCACTGGTGTCCCCGCCAAAAAGGCATGGCTTTGAACCCAGTCGGAGTTGACGCCTTCTCCGGGGACTGCACAAGACGTGTTCTTTGTCTCCGCATTGAGACCAACTCCCGAAGATTCAACTTCGACACCGTCGATACCGACGACTTCGCAGCGTCCAGTAGCAAAGCTCCACCACAAGCCGAATCCTCGGCATCAAGCACTCCAGCCAGGGCTCCTTCGACGCCGAGACCTGTACCCCACTCGACATCGACAGCCTCAATGTCGACGGTCTCGATACCAACGGAGGCAGTAGAGAAGCTGACGGGATACACAGCCTCGACACCGAGACTGTCAACCTCGGTATCGATATTGACAGAGATTCTGCAGGATACATTGAAAGAAGAGCCCTCAACATCAGTGGTGCTGCTGACGACACTCTCGATATTGGCTACTAGGGACCTAGTGCTGGCACCGACTCACATTCAGTCGACATCGAGGGAGGATGATCAGGCATCTGTGCTAAATACACCAACAAACATCACGACGGTGACCCCACGATTCCGAGCACCAATGACGTTTACTTTGGAGGGAACTGATGTAGAGAACCCTGAGGCACCGCCGCAGGATCCTCTTCTGAAAATGCTAGATCTAATACACCATCCACTTTCCAAGGCTTTCTGCATTCCGAGGAAGATGCTTCCGCCTCTGCCCCGCGGTTGCTTACTGCCGTGCAACTCACAACTTCGACTCTGTGGCACACCTGCGGCTTTAGTCACCAAATGTCCCCGTCAAAAGAGACTGCTTTACCAGGTACCAGCTCGCCTGGTGAGGTAGGTATGACTTCCAGGAAGACCGTACATGGCAAAGGGGTCTGACATCGATACAGAATCCTGCTATACTGTCCGCCCCCTCCCTCTCAGCTGATGTTGCTCCGGTTCCTCCTAAAAAGGTCTTCTTCAATATGAGCACTCATACTAGAACTCATAGTGCTTCAGCACAGACTCAAACAGTTTCAAAGTAGTATTCTAACACCGGCGCGCAAACCGATCCTTTTCCGGTTCCTTTTCCCCCACAGGAAGCGTCTCCATCGCATCGTACTGTTTCGGACCCTGATTCTGGCAATAGTCATCATGGCTCGTCTGATTTTGAATCAGATGCTGAGACAGTAGAATTGGACCCGTCTCTGGATGTGGCGACACCTTCCCACGTATCACCAACGGAAGAATTAAAAGCATATCATTCCCATGTGAAACTTATGGTGAATGCATTAGGACTGGATCTTACTTCACAACTTAAAACTATAGATGATCTAGTTTATAACTTTATGCAAAGGTCTCAATCAGCACACCCTATAGCGCTTCCCTTGTTACCCATCATCACCAATGCAGCACAGTGCGCATGGCAGGTGCCACATTCTTCTACACCGACTTCGAAAAGACTTGAATGACTGTATCGGGTGCAAGAGCAAGATAATACCTACCTGTTTAATCACCCGGTCCCAAACTCCTTAGTTATCTACTATGCTACCTCCAAGTCTGGACGCTGACATACGACCCCTGTGGACAGAGAAGGCAGGAAACTTGATGTGATGGGCAGGAAATTATATTCTACTTCCTGTTTATCCGTAAAGGTTGCTAATTACTCGGCCTGTATGGCAAAGTACAGCTATTGCATTTGGGAGGAACTGGAAAAGGACTTGGATATGTTATCTCTAGTAGAGCTGAAACTTCTATTCCAAAAAACTTTGCAGCAGGCGGGTGACCTTACCTGTCAACAATTGAGCACTGCGAAGCACTTAGCAGAGTTGGAGTCCTGTTCCATCACGACAACTATCACCCTACGTCATCATGCCTGGCTAAGATCAGCCACCCTGAAACAGGACATGAAAGATAAAATAGAAGGTCTGCCATTTGATGGGAAAGGTTTATTCTCAGAGGAGACTGATGCCACCATGGAAAAGATGAAAAAATAAATAAAAATTCACCGCTAAAACTTTCACATCTGTGACCTCACCGGCCACATCCTATGGAAATAAGCATTGTGCCTCTTACCGTCCCTGGTCTACATGCAGACAAGACCGGAGGGACTTCCGTAAGTCTTACCAACCATTCTCTAAACGAGCGACCCAACAGAAAGGGAGATTTTCCTCAGGTCAACGCAACAAACAGACAGACGGGAACAAATAGTGTCTTTGAAGTGCAAAGCAGCCCATCGCTCCTACCTGGGACTCCCCATTGCTTCCACTCCCAGAACACCAGGGAAAATTTAGTCCCGGCCTCCAACATCATGCAACCGGCCCTACTAGCCACCAACACCATCAGGTTTATTGATTGATTGATTGATTGATTGTTGCATTTATATACCGCCTTTCGTTAAAAGACAACCCCATTTTGGCAAGTCATGCGAAAGCATGGTGCAACATAACATCAGATCAGTGAGTCTTGACAATTGTTACATCCGGTTACGCGATAGAATTCAAGACTCAACCAAATTTCAGGGGCATACGCTTCACAAAAGCAACGCTGGCCCTTCTTCATGAGGTTCAGGAATTCCTGCTCAAGAAAGCAATAGTACCAGTGCGATGGGCAAATCGACGGGAGGGCTTTTACTCTCGTTATTTTCAGATACCAAAGAAGGATGGCGGGATTCGACCGATCATGGACTTAAAACACCTAAACAAGTTCATTCGTGTAAAAAGGTATCGAATGACGACGTTATAGGACATCCTACCTCTTCTCCATCAAGAGAGGTGGCTTGTGACGTTAGACTTAAAGGATGCCTACTTTCACATAGGAATCCAGCCCTCCTTTCAGAAGTATCTGTGATTCACTGTGGGGACCTCGCTTTACCAGTACCAAGTACTTCCGTCCGGTCTGTGCACGGCTCCCCGTGTTTTTACCAAGTGCATGGCGGTGGTAGTCGCCCACTTGAGGACAAGGGGTCTGAAACTGTATCCGTACCTGGACAATTGGCTGCTTTCCTCAACAGACAAAGAAGAGTTACTTTTGCAGATAAAGTACATGTTACAGCTTCTCCAGGACCTAGGCATACAAGTCAACTGGAAAAAGTCCAATCTGACGCCAGTTTCAACCATATCGTTCATTGGAGTTCAACTCAGTGATACAGTGGGGAGGGCGTTTCTACCAGAAGACCGCTTTCAGACCATAGCGTCGCTAGTTCAAGTGTTTCAGGCTACACCGTCACAAGCAGCGTGGCACGTCCAACGTCTATTGGGACTGTTGGCTTCTCGCAGGTCAACCGTGCGATACACGCTCCTGAAAATGAGGAAACTGCAATTGTGGTTCGTGTCCTCCTTCAATCTGCTCAGGGACAGGCTCATGAAACTTGTCTGTACCGTGGCCAATTCTCCGATCTCTTTCCTGGTGGACACGAAGCTCCAACCTGCTCAGGGGGGTTCCATTTCAGGCCCAGCTTCCGTCGGTGTGGGTCACGACGGATGCCTCTTTTCAAGGTTGGGGTGGACACTGCAATGCTGCCACTACTCAGGGCCTTTGGACTCTCAATCAACGTCTACTACACATAAACTTTCTGGAGCTGCTGGCAGTTTTTCAAACCATGAAAGCCTTCCTTCCAATGCTGCGAGGACGAGTGGTCCAGTTACAATTGGACAATACCACTGCCATAGCCTACCTCAACAGACAGGGGGGCACGGTCTCCAGATCGCTCTGTGCACTCAGCATTCAGATCTGGCATTGGTGCATCAAGAACAGCATTACACCTGTGGCAATACACATAAAGGGGTCAGACAATGTATTGGCAGATGATCTCAGCTGTTCGTTCTCCATAGACCACCACGGGTGGGAACTGAACAACCATTACCTCCAATTGATCTTCGATCTCTGGGGCCACCCGGAGATAGATTTGTTTGCTACAACACAAAATGCGAAATGCAGGCTGTTCTGCTCCAGAGTGGGACACTATCCACATTCTGTGGGGGATGAGTTCCAAATAGACTGGTCACTCCATCGCTCTTATATGTTCCCGCCCTTGCCACTCGTGAGCAGAGTGATAGCTCGTCTCCTGCACACTCCAGCAAGATGCATCTTGATCGCACCGTGCTGGCCACGCCAACCATGGTTTCCGCATTTACTCAGACTGACCCTGCACACTTACCAGAGACTACCGAACCGCCCGGAGCTACTAATCCAAGAGGACAGCCAAGTATTGCATCCCGAAGTTCACTACAACTGACAGCGTGGCGGATCAACTGCAAAAGAGGATCTTACTAAACGAGCGCAAACCCTCTACAAGGCGGAACTGTGCTAGCAAGTGGAAGAGATTTGCATCTTATGCACAAATGTATGGGTTCCGTCCCAAACGAGCCACCATATGGGAAGTCTTGCTTTATTTAACGAGCCTTAAAACATCGGGTCTTTCTAATGTGTCCACACGAATTCATCTAGCGGCTCTCTCGTCTAGACATGCGGGATGGGATGGCAAGACATTGTTCTCCCATTCCTCCTGTAAGAGTTTCCTGAGAGGCCTCACGAATCTCTACCCTCCCATACGCAAACCAGTCGAGCCTTGGAGCATCTCTCTGGTCCTCTCTGCTCTAACAGAGCCACCATTCGAGCCAATGAATACGGCAACTCTTCACCATGTCTCCTTGAAAACGGCCTTTTTGGTGGCTATCACCACTGCCCACAGGGTGAGCGAGCTGACCGCCCTCTGTATGGACGTGCCTTACACTCAGAAAAAGTTCTCCTGCGTCTGGACATCGCATTTGTACGCAAGGTGGTTTCGGATTTCCATGTCAATCAAGACATAGTTCTGCCCACGTTCTTCAATTCTCTGTCCCCGCCTTTGGAAAAGGCTCTCCGCTCTTTCGACATCTGTAGAGTATTGCTCTATTATCTCTCGAGAACAAAGCAATTCCGGAAGTCCAAAAAGTTACTGATATCATACAAGGGTTCTTCTATGGGTCAAGTGCTGTCCAGACAGCGTCTATCACATTGGCTAGTGGAAGCCATTCACCTTACCTACTCAATACAGGGAGTACCGGCACCAAAATCTATCAAGGCACATTCCATAGAGCATATGGCACTTCTGCAGCTTTTCTGTCTGGGGTGTCCTTCCCAGATATCTGCAAGGCTGCTACTTGGTCATTTGATGAACCTTTTATGAAACACTACGCTATTGACCTACGGTCTGCTGCGGAGGCGAACTTTGGGAGAGGAGTCCTTAAAAGGATGTTGCAATAATTCACTGCTCCCTCCTCCTTTTGGAGCTAACTAAACACCCATTCTAATGGATTCAACGGATCCCGTACCAGATAAACAGGTTGCTCACCTGTAACTGATGATCTGGTAGAGATCTGTTGATATCCATTAGACCAGACCTGCTCAACTTAGGCCCCCCAGCTGTTTTTGGGACTACAACTCCCATAATCCCCAGACACAGAGGACAATAGCCAGGGATTATGGGAGTTGTAGGCCAACATCTGCAGGAGGGCCAAAGTTGAGCAGGCCTGCATTAGACCCTCCTGAACCTCCCCTCTGCAGTGCACCATAGGTTTATTAAGTACAATTACCATATCTACGACTGCTTCGGCGGTCTCCAAGGAACTGAGCTGCCTGCGCTTCTTCCCACCTTAAATAGTCACGTGGGGTAGGGCGCAGGCGCCGAAAAGGAGCTGTGAAAACTTGACACCGAGAGGCTTCCGCACAGGCGCAGAACCCATTCTAATGGATATCAACGGATCTCTACCAGATCATCAGTTACGGGTGAGCAACCTGTTTAACAGTTTGAAATTCATAGGATTTTAAATTCAAACATTATTCAATTTATTATGCAATGACCATATATGGTTAATTTTATTCATAGTAAATGAGAAAGATTTTCTTCTTTTCTTTGACATTAGTTGTTTTGGAATTATTGATCTGATTATTGACCAAAATCTGTTGAAAACAATAACAAAATAATATTATTAATTCAAAATTTCTGCTTTAAATAATTTCTAGGGTTTTTTAAACATGTCCCCAAGCATATGCCAATGTAGTGGTGCATTCAGCTTATTTAAGTGGCAGGAGTTTTCATGCAAAATTTGATATCCGTAGGTAATCAGGAAGTATGATATTCAGAAGAAAAACTATCAATAGTATTACCTTTTTTTTTGCCTCAGTGTGTGCATAGATGAATAGATTGCTTCATAGAGTAGCTATTAACCTGTTATTACTTTTTATTAAAAGTGTCATTATAAATTGGTAGCTTCTGTGTTAATAGAAGGCTGCTTACTGGGACTTTTTTGCTTATAAATATGTGGAGAAAATGGTTATTGTAAAAATATTTTACATAGATTTTCAATCATGGAAATATTTTTCTTCTGCATAGTTTGTGCCTCACACCCTCGGTCTTTGCGCCTGTGCAGAGACCAATTCGGAATATTCCAAGCTTCTTTGAGTTCAGGCATGAGCCCCTCCCACATCCCTTTATGCACCTGTGTGAGGCTCCTGTTCCCTAGTCTTTCTTTGTTCTCCAACAAGTAGACACCACTCTGAGCTTAAAAGAGAGAGGGAGGAAGAAGGGGGAGAAATAGAGAGTTCCGCTAAGTTTATTTACCCTGCTATCGTTTTCATTATATCCCATTATTTTTCTATTATGCTACTCTTTCCTATTAGAGTTTCCTCTCCTGTTTGTTTGCATTTTCATTTCCCTCACCACCACCACTACTCCTCATTTGGGGACCTAGTCCTTGTATGAGCCTGAAAGTAACTTTTAAAAGGTGTACCCGCTGTGCTTCCATCTACGGACGGCCACAGTCAGTGTTTGTTCTGCCTAGGGGAATAGTACATAGTAGGAACTTGTGACCACTGCCTAAATTTTAGCCAAACAAGCCTGTAAAAATAGGGATTTGAGACTTTGTTCATGGCTGTAGAAACAGGCCTTGCTCTCCTCAAAGGCAATAGCGTCGAAAACCATGCAAGCCTTGGTGGATGAACACTCCACCCCTTCTGCGTCAATGGCGGCCTCACTTTTGGTAACCACACTGGCTTAACATTCAGGACATAGCACGCTCCTGAAGCTGAACTCAGAGCCCACGGCTTCTTCAGGTTCAATGCCAGAACAGGCAATTCAGGCTCCTCTTCTCCCAGTAAAACCTCCTCAGAAAAAAAAGAGAAAAGTATTCCACAACCTTAAATGTCGGGATCTAGTTGCACCCAGCCAAGACCAAAAGAAACGGCCAGCATCGGACGATCCAGCTTCATGCCCCAAAAATAAATGCTCCAATCCTTCAGATTCAACTGCCGTACAACCGCTCCCAGCCTTGGTCGACCATTCAGCCAGGACAGAGATCCCTGATTTTGGTGTTCTCAGTATCGGATGATGTGGACCCTGTCTTCGATCTCTAAGAGTTGGAGGCAGAACTTGAACGGGCAATGCAGGAAACCCAAGAAGAACCGGAATATGTGGCCAAAGTAATGGCCACCTCTGTTGCTCTCCACCGCCAGCCTGACTTCGGTCTTCTGGTCTCACTCAGAAAGCTTGTGCCTGCATTGAAGATCTCCCATTAGAAGGGGATGTGCAGTTTGGTGAAAAGATGGACAAGACCTTACAGAAAGTCCAAAAGTTGTGTCATACGGTTCACTCAATATGCTTCCAACCTCAGACTTCCCATACCCACAGACAGGCCCAAACAGCAGCCATGCCAAAATCCTTCATACCCGTCCTCCAACCTTTGGTTCCCCCAGATTCCTGCAGTATGGACAAAAGCAGCAATTCCAGTATAATAAGCCGCCACTTCAAAAACAGCGCACTCAACCTACCTATCCGAAGAAGCAATGACTTCTCCTGATCAGCCCGAGTTGGTACTTGCCTATCCCCTTACTTACCAGCTTGGGAGAAAATTACTACTGACTCAAGGATCCTTAAGATCATCAGGATAGGCTATGCACTGGAGTTCTCATCTGACCCCCATCCTTACTCCCCTCCCCTCACCACCGCCTCTACAGAGACACTGAGAAACTAGGTTACTTTCTATTACAAAAAGATGTAATTGAACCCATACCGCCAACAGCCAGCACAAGGCTTTACTCCCCATACTTTGTAGTCCCCATATCAGATGGAGGCATACATACCATTCTCGACCTCAGAGGCCTGAACTCTTGCATCATGTACAAACACTTCTGTATGGTGACTATCCCAGTCATCCTGCAAAGAAGTGTGATTTGTAGCCCTAGACCTCAAGGATGCCTATTATCACCTAACCCTCAGATCTCAGCATCGAAGATTCCTCTGCTTCAAAATCGGCGATGCCACTTATCAATTCAAGTCTCTTCCCTTCGGACTTGGCTCAGCCCCCCAGGTCTTTACAAAATGTATGGGACCAGTGATGGCCTTCCTTCAAGAGGAAGAAGTCTAACTTTTCCCATTCTTGAACAACTGGTTGATAGTGGCAGACTCCCCCACAGAAGTCACTGTGTCTGTACACTTCACAATCAAGTCTCTCAATGACCTGGGTCTCACTGTCAATTATGGGAAGTCACAGCTTATTCCCACCACCCCAATAGTGTTTTTTGGACTACTCTTCCACTCTTGTCATGCCAAGATTTTCCTTCTGCATTGCAGGATCCACACCCTACTGACCTTGGCTTCCAGAGTCGCTTCCAGCATGTACCATTCAGCAAGAACTATCCAATGACTCCTAGGCCACATGGCCTCCACTATACATGTCCTCTCATGCACGACTCCGTTCTTGAGTTCTACAAGGTTGGTTCCTTCACAACTTCAGTCACCAGAACAACTATCTTTCCATGATCCTATGGTTGCCCCCCATGTGCGCCACTCTCTTCAGTGGTGGACGAGCCCCCGCCATCTTTCCATGGGCATACCCTTCCACCCCACCCCACCCCGAAAAGCCAACCCATATACTTACCGCGCCTCCAAAGCCGGCTGGGGAGCACACATGCAAGATCTGCATCTCAGAGACCTCTGGTCCCCATCTGAGGCATGCCACCATATCAATTTCCTAGGACTCCTTGCCATCTGCAAAGCCCTCAGAGGGTTTCTCCCCCTCCTTTGCAACTCTGTGGTAACGATTCAAACAGACAGTACCACAGTGAAAGCATATATAAATAGGCAAGGAGGCACGGGTTCCAGAACCCTCATGCACCTTACAATGACTCTATGGGCATGGTACATTACGCTTCCCCGCACAGTCCATATTTGCTGCGTGGCCAACTCTGAAGCAAACGCCTTGAGCAGGCTCCACATAGACATGCACAAATGGCGTATGGCTAAGACGGTGCTACTTCCCCTCTTCAAAATGTAGGGAACACCAACAATAGACCTTTTTGCATCTACATTCAACGCCCAGTGCCCCCTCTTTTGCTCCAGAGCGGGCAAAGGGCAAGATTCACTGGGAGATGTGTTTGCCATATCCTGGAAAGGTCTCTTTGCCTACCTCTTGCCGCGGGTACTCCTCAGAATACAACATAATGGCCTAGACTGCATCCTCATTGCCCCTTGGTGGCCTCACCACCCATGGTTTCCCACCCTACTACGACTATCATCCGGCATGTACATGCCCCTTCCATGGCACCCTCGCCTCCTCACACAAGTGGACAGCAAGATTCTGCACCCTGATTTGCACAACCCCAAACTCACAGCATGGAGAATACAGCTGCCTTTCTACCCGAACTCCAGAAGATTCTCCTAGCGGCCAGAAAGCTTTCAATGCGCACTTCTTATTCCTTGAAGTGGAAAAGTTTCCAGTTGTTCCTGACAGAGACAGCTCAACCCACTGATCCGTTGACTACTGCTACCATTTGTTGCGTACCTTCTTCATCTGAAAGAAAAGGGACTTAAGACTCCGTCCCTCTGCGTTCACCTAGCAGCAATCTAGGTCCATATGCTATCCACCAACCTTTCCTGGTTCCAAGACCCGATGGTAAAACAATTTCTGAAAGGATTTGAAGACGATTTTTTCTGGATGGCCCTGTAATGGCGCCGGCATGTTATCTCTCATTAGTACTATCTTGTCTAATAAATCCTCCATTTGAACCCCTAGCAACTGCTCATCCCTGCCTACTCTCCTGGAAGGTGGCATTCCTGGTCATGATTATGTCTGCCCGCTGAGTAAATGAACTCCAGGCTCTCTGGGTGGACCCTCCCTACCTAGTCTTCCATAGAGACAAAGTTGTATTGTGACCCACTATCGCTTTCTTACCAAAAGTTGTATCTTCATTTCATTGTTCTCAACTGTTCTCCCAATGTTTTTTCTTACGCCATTGGATCTCCAGGTAAGTCTCAGCTTGTGATGCGCCCAAGGGTGTAAGGCACAGAAGACCACACAGAAGAACAACAGGTTGCTTACCTGTAACTTTAGTTCTTCTAGTGGTCATCTGTGCTCATACACACCCTCCCTCCTCCCCTCTCTTTTGGTTCAGTTACTGGCGGACTCAGAGACTGGGGAACAGGAGCCTTGCACAGGCACATAAGGGGATAGAGGCAGGACTCTCGCCTGAACTTGAAGCTTGGAATGTTCTGAATTGGTCTCTGTGCAGGTGCAAAGCCCGAGTGTGTAAGAGTACTGATGACCACTAGAAGAACTAAAGTTACAGGAAAGCCACCTGTTGTTATTCTGATTTTCCATAGTAGCTTATTCTGGAAGGTAGTATTTCAGTCAGCTAGTAAAATGTATGGCTATAATATTGTGTCAACATATTAGTTTGGTGAATTGCTTGCTTGTTGAACTGTTTGTGCCACTAAAAGTGTATTGTTACTAAAATACATTGAATAAGTCTTATCTAGGGCAGGGGTTCCCAACCTGTAGACTACAGATGTTGCTGAACTACAGCTCCCATCATCCCCAACTACAATTTATTGTGGCTGGAGATGATGGGAGATGTAGCTCATAAACATCTGCAGTACTACAAGGTGGGAATCCCTGATCTCGTGGATTCTGATTAATAATATAGTATGCTTAAAGAAGAAAACACTGGCTCTCATATATTCTAATTTCTGTTTCTTAATTTTTAAAAAGCCTGTGACTCATTATTTGGTGAAATGGTGTTCACTTCCGTATGAAGACAGCACGTGGGAATTAAAGCAAGACATAGACCAAGTTAAGATTGAAGAATTTGAGAAACTAATGTCTAGGGAGCCAGAAACAGAACGTGTGGTAAGATTTGGCTCTAGATGGAAGATGCTTCTTAAAAATAGCATAGTAATGTGGTTTTTTGAAACCACTAATGTGATTTGCTGTATTTGAAACAGGAGCGACCTCCTGCTGATGACTGGAAGAAGTCGGAGAGTTCCAGGGAGTATAAAAATAACAACAAACTCAGGGAATACCAGTTGGAAGGAGTAAATTGGCTTCTTTTCAATTGGTACAACACGTACGTAAGCTTCCTGTATTATAAAAGTACTAAATTAGAACAGATAAAGTACTAAATTAGAACAGAATGCATAGCTTGTCAAGTTTAGTATCCTGCATTATTAGCTATGGAGTGTATTTTTAATGTTTTATAGAGAAATATATTGATAAATCCATGAATTTTGTGACTGAAGTATGTGCAAATTGTGGGGAGAATATTTTAAACATAAATTTACAATATTCCAATCAATTACTCTACCACCCACCCCCACCAAACCCCCCACTTCCTTACATTTTGGCCTGGGTTAATGGAATTCTTCCCACTACAATTAAAATAAACAAATATGTTTTGTAGAATCCCATTTTGGGAGCTGAACTTTATTTAAACGTTGTTTATCCTTTACAGGCGAAACTGCATTTTAGCAGATGAAATGGGATTGGGGAAAACTATCCAATCAATTACATTTCTCTATGAGATATATTTGAAAGGAATCCATGGTCCTTTTTTGGTTATTGCCCCATTGTCCACAATTCCTAACTGGGAAAGGGAATTCCGTACCTGGACAGAATTGAATGTTGTTGTTTATCATGGGAGTCAAGCCAGCAGACGGACCATTCAGTCGTATGAAATGTACTTCAAAGACCCACAGGTAAAAGTTCTTACTGTAATGACACACCACTTTGTAGAAAGTTTATGTTCCTTTTGCTAGGCCACTGCCTTCATCATTAGAAAAAGATTTTCAAAGGATATTTTCCAATGACTTTTTTGGTATTGTTTCTCCTTGTGTCTATATTATTTGAATTGCTAAAGTGAGGGTGAAAAGCAGGGGTGTTTTTTAAAAATCTGTGCTTTGGAAAAACAAGTGAGACTCCCAGACATATATTTACTGCATGCTATCAGTATCCTTTACTAGAATATATATTGGTACTTTAAAAAAAGCCCAATGTTAGTACTTGGGCTCCTAGGGGGTACTTGGAGCCCTCTTATCTCCTCATTCCTGTCTCAGGATCACCAACTTGAAACAGACACATCCTCAGCTATGTGTGTACTGTAGAAGGCAGGTAGGAGGGTGATGACCCTCCCCTGCTCCCAAATGGCTGGCTGTATGGACACCTCATTATATGGGTCCCTGTGGACCCCTCCCCTCAGCTTGACTAACAGGCTTCAGAATACTAAAATTAAGTACCCCCATTGAAATTAGCCCATTACCCATTAATTTCAGTAAGGCTGCTAATGACTAACAGTGTGGATGGGAGCCTGTGACAGGAGTACTTTATGTATATATTACCCCTGCTAACTTGGCAAAGAGGCACCTTTGAACATGGTGATTCTCTTTATTTAGCAGGGGGAGAGTAACTGGCCCTATCCCTCCCCATCACAGTACCTCCAGTGACTGTTGCTGGTGTCTATCTTATGTTTCTTTTTAGCCATTTTTGGAAGGGCGGTATAGAAATTGAATTAATAATAATAATAATAATAATATATGCTTATACATGTACAAATGTAAATATTGGATCATTTCAGTTGGAGTACTCATGAGTAAGATAGTGCAGATGTAAGCTAGGGGCTGAAGTAGCGTATCTCAAATCATAGATTTATTCTCTCTCTCTCCATCTCTATCTATCTCTCTTCTGGGATACCTTAGCTGAAGTTTGTGACACGAGGAGTACATTTGTTTTAAAAGTTTAGGAAACCCTGCATTAGACCATCTGCAAATTAAGAGCTGGGATTAAGTATTTCCAGTAACTTCTATCCTTATTTTCAGTGTCTTAAACAAAATTATCGTAATTTTTGGCAGAAACACCGCATCTGCATAAATGCTGCTGCTAAATGGAACATAATGAGCACTGGGTGCCAATTTAGAAATTGTTGTTGGCATTTCTGTTGTTCACCACCTAGAGTCTTTGAAGGAGGCAGTATACAAGAAGTTTCAATAAATAAAAAAAATAAAAATCACTTTGATTAGACTGTCACATTGGTCAAAATTCTTCTCTACCTTTAGGGTCGTGCAATTAAGGGGTCATACAAATTTCATGCCATCATCACTACATTTGAAATGATTTTGACTGATTGTCCCGAGCTCCGTAACATTCCATGGCGCTGTGTGGTGATTGATGAAGCCCACAGGCTTAAGAACAGAAATTGCAAGCTACTGGAAGGCCTGAAGATGATGGACCTGGTGAGTATTGCTATTTCTAATGAAATTTCTGCTATAAATGAACTCAGAACCAATACAGTTCTCATTTCCATTTCTTTCCCATAATTTATGTCCTGGTTCCACCCACTGTAAGCTGATCATGCCTTGCCAGGACTGGCACCAGGGGCAGTGCTTTCATGGGGCAAGGTGAGGCGGTCCCCTTGACCAGCAAATTACTGGGATGCCAGCAGGGCAGCAAAATGTCCTCTGCTGCTGCCATCAGAGCAACTCTTTAGAACTGCTCTGACCCTTACAAATAAGGAGCGCACATATACCCTGCCCTGGCACCACTTTCAAAACTTAGGAAGGCAGCTATAAAAGGGAGCTGGTTCTCCCTTTGAAAGGATCATGGGGCAAGGCAGCATTTGGCACCTCTCCCCAGGTTCCACAAAACCTTGGGCCACACCTGGCTTGCACAGTCCAAGCTATCACTGGAAAAGAGAGAGGCCTGGGAGCACAAGGGATTGCTGAAGCTTGTAGGGGCACAAGATTCTTGGGCGGCGGGAGCACTGTCAGTTGAGCACTGCACTGTTGTTACGAGGTGGTGCTGTGCCCCTCTTTTTGGTACCCCAGGCAGAGGTTATAAAAACAAGCAGTCCTTCCAGAAATAATGGAAACTTGCAATCAGGAAACTGGATAATAATTGATTTTATTGAATATAGATAATGAGGCTTTCATGATCTGGCCATATGGCACTGGACACTTAAGATGAAATACGTGCCTAGGTGCTCTTGCTTGACCTGCAGTTTTGATTACCTGGCTGATTAATGAATATATAGATATAGATATGTGTCTGTGCTGGCTATATGTGTGCTTATACTACATTTAGTTTTTAGGGAGAAGGGGAGCAAGCAAGGGGAAGACAAGACAAGCAGTGTCAGAGAGAAATCAGGCATAAAAGTAAGAAAGGTCAGTACAGAGGTCTAAAAAGACTGGGGGAAGCTAGACATTGAACCCCAGCTGAACTCGAGTCCCTTGAGTGACTTAGAGTCAGTCAGAAGACTGGATAAAAGAACAAAGCATGTGTAGACATCAGTAGAGGAAGACTATGGGGATTAGACTAGATGACCACAGGGATCGGACCAACTGGCAAGGCATTCCTGAACAAGTATGTGGAGCAAAAGAAAGCTGAGCCTATTTGGACTCCCGAGGGCTAGCGGGGTGTACTTGAGAAAGGAACTCAACTAGCTTCAGATTCCTGGTCCAGGAAGGTCTGGAGAAGGGGGGAAGTGAGACCAAAGGGAAAGGTAAACAGTATTCAGCTTGAACTGGGTTAACAGAGAGCAAGAAGGGTCAACACAGATCAGAGTGTGAAAAGACCTTGAACCCAAACAGGTGTGGGGACATAGAGGGAGTTGGGGGTCAGTCCAAGGATCAGAGGGAGGGAGTAAGACAAACATGGATACATCACTGGGAGAACAAGACAGTGTGGGTCACAGTAGAGAACCACATGGGGACCCAGACCTACCTGGGCCGGGGAGCCGAACCCATTTGGACTCCCATAGGAGTCCAATGGAGGAGTCCAGTGGAGGGGAGTGCTGCTCCCATGGGAGCAGTGGAGCCTAACTGGAGGGGAGAAGGGGTAAGGGACTGACAGAGACAAGTCACAAACAACAAAGGGTCAAGAGAAACTGCGAAAGACGGAGACAGAGCAGAGTAAGCAACACTGGGAAGACACAGCAGCCCAACTCCTTGCGGGGGGTTGGCAGAGAAAGAAGCCGGTAGTCAGACACTAAGACACCTGAAAAGACTCAGGCACAAGATCCAGACTGGGGATCCAGACAGCAGGGCAAATCTGAGAGAAAGGTTCTTGCTGTAGCAAGCTAACATGGCTACTCCCTCTCTGCAGGAACACAAGGTGCTTCTTACAGGTACTCCTTTACAAAATACTGTGGAAGAGCTCTTCAGCTTGCTTCATTTCTTGGAACCAAGTCGTTTCCCTTCAGAAACCACTTTCATGCAGGAATTTGGTGATCTAAAAACTGAAGAACAGGTAAATTACTCAGCAATATCTTCTTTTCCTGGATAAAAATATTTTCAATTATCTCAGAACTTTAAGAACCACTTAATGTTGTTAATGTCGTTCTTTTGACCACAATTTTTAAAAAGTCTTTAAAGACTTATTTTTTCACCCAAGCTTTTTAACTGTACTGTGGTTTTAAATTGTGTTTAATTGTTTTAAGTGGTTTTCATTTTAATCTGTTTTATGTTGCAAACTGTCCAGAGATAGAAGTTTGGGGCAGTTTGACTAACAAATAAGAAATCTTATTACTCTGTGTTTTGACTAACTAATCTGAAACCACTTTCTTCAACATGGTCTCTGTGCTTTACACTAATGGGCTTTGCGCCTGCACAGAAACCTTGTTGGAGTTTCTCCAAGCTCAAATTTTCTCCAACTGAATTGGGCAGTAGCCCCTCCCTTTTGATGATGTGCACATTTCCCTGTGATCCCCTGCTCAGTTTTTCCTCGTCTGTCGACAGACTAGCTTCATTCTCAGTTGCTCTGAGCTCCTGCAAAATCAAAAGTACCTTTTTATTATCATTATTCTCTCTTTTACTTTTCTTCCTCCTATTCTAAGTTAAGTTTGTTACTTCTCTCTCTCTCTCTCTCTCTCTCTCTCTCTCTCTCTCTCTCTCTCTCCATTAGCATTTGTATTTGTTTCATGGTCCCCTCCCCCTCCCTCTGCATCCCTTGATAGGGGTGGGGGTGCTTCACTTTTTCAGCCTTTGCTCCTCCGCATATGGCCAGCAATGTTAATTTTAAGCTATGTGTCTGTTGTAGGGCTAAACTCCTCTCTATGGACAGACACATTCATTGCCTTTACTGCCTCAGCGAGGTCCATAACATTTAGCCCTACTCCTTTTGCACTAAATTTTCCAAATGAGCCCGCAAGAACCGGGCTTCGTGCCATCGCACCTGGCTGTGAGAGCAGGCTCTAAAATCTTCACAGTCAGCTTTTTTACCAGCCACTATGCAAGCTGTCTTGGAAGATCTTGTGGTGCCTGCTACTACTATCGGGTTTGTAGCCTACTGCAGAGCCTGTGGCTCAAAATATTCCACCTTCGAGATTGAACGGCATGGTACCAACCACTACCGCCACTCAGAAAACTTCAGGCTCCTTGGGTTTGAGTGCTTTAGTCACTAAAAAGAAAAAAGAAGAAACTATGTTCTACGGGCATCATGCCTAGAACCCTTGTGACGGCACAGTCTTCTAAATCACAAAAGCGTAAACTTGCAGCCACGACAGACTCTTCCCAGAAAACATTGGATTTGAACCCAAGCCATGAATCTGGACACTGGGCAGATCCGCCAGCCTTGATCCAATACATCCCTGACCAAGAGGAAGGTCATCTCGATCCCAATACAAGTTCCCTTTCGAATTGGAGGAAGAGCCTCCTATTGAATTAGAGGAAGAAGAACAATATGAATTCGAAGAGCAATCGTTTGGGGACTAGCAAAATTACCCCTCTGAAGCAGAGGATCTAGATCGTGATCTGTTGCATTCATATGAATGGGTTCTGCACCTGCACAGGGACCTCACGGACCAATTAGCTAGCTCCTCATGCCACCTCCAACTGCCATGCACGAGACCATGCTCCCAATATCCCTTGCAGTTGGGGCGTGTCCTACTCAGTTTCTTTTAGACCGCCGTTGCGTCTACACCTCGGATTGATTAGCTCCTCGGATATTGTTGGATTATTTGGTAAAGACTCGGAACGGATTACGGAATACGTACGGAACTTTGAACAGGACTATTTTATCGGAACTGGCAAAGGAAACTCCTTATACTAAAAGTACAAAAATGATTCATTCCCGCTGTTCAAGGGGAATGCCTGAGGCTATGTCTAAGGACAAGCAAAAAAAAAAGCTTTTTAACGTTGCTCTGAATGCCAGGCAAAATTGCCCTCAACGGATACTCATGACTCCTGCTTGTTGTGTCTGGGAGAGCAGCATAACCCAGCGAGATGTAACATCTGCTTGTCTTTTTTGAAACAAACGCTGAAAAACTGAGTACTGCGGTTGTGCCTCGGTACCGGGCCCTGTTGTTCCTGTGGAGGACTCTGCTAGGCAGCAGTCTAAAGCCGCCAAGGCACAGGAATTCAAGCAGTCTGAGGAGGTGGAGAGAAAGTGCCACTGGCACAAGCGTCAAAAGCACAAATCCTCCACGGAGGACGAGCCAGAGATTTCACCGCCCTGAAAGAAGACAAAGACGACGTGTGTCCATAGCCAAACTCTGTCACTAACGGCATTGCAATCAGACTTTGAGGACTGGGACTCTACGGTGTTGGGCACTTCGGCACCGTGGGTCACGGTGTCGATGGAGAGCCCAAGCTTACCAGTGCCGTCAGGATCGATGGTGTCAGGATCGGTGGTTACACCGTCGATATCAGGCATTGCGGTGCAAACACCAACTGAATCGATGCTGAGCACAGTATCAAGAGCTTGCGGCACTTCGACATTTAGGGTTTTCGGCGCTTCGGAATTGAAGAAACTTCAGCAGCATTGCGGGGCAATAGAGCTTACTCCTGCACACACCCCGCCTGTATCACCCACCATGACTCCACGACAGGAATACCGGACGGAAGACTACCTTGATTTCGGAGAAGGAGATATTAGCAGATTCTAAGGCGAGAACTGACTTGCTGGCTCTCCTAGACTCTATGGATAGCACACCAGCAGGGTTGATGTTTCATGGATTCTCTGGAATCGAAGTCGAGTGCAACACCAGACACTTGTCGGTACCGAGAACACCAACTATCCAGCCGGTACCGAAGACTCTATTGATGTTGCCGATGCATCTGCTTACGTTACCAAGACCCATTCATCTGATATTGGCAACCACAAGCCCAGTGCAATTCCAGAAACCTCCAATGACTGATAGGGCGACATTGACTGGACCATCTCCGTTATTTGTATGCCCGTCTTCGCCATATTTTGTCCGCCCTTCATCATCCCAACTGGCTCATTTGTGTGGTTTTTTGCATGCCCCACTGGTGGTTTACCCAGTAGATTATGTGGATTATAAAATTTGGAAAGCACAACAGGAGGCGGGCCTTGTGCAACCGTCCCTGCAACAGGAAAGGAGTGTGATTGCCCAAGCGAAGACTATACCAGGCCAAGCTACATCATGTTTGTCTGGAGCGGAGGTGAGAAGCAGCCAGCGCTGTTCGAATGTGGCTACGACTGTGCCCATAGGTCCCAAAGCAGCTGCAACTACGGTTGGACGAGGACAGAACGTGCCAGCTGCACCAATTGAGGTAATGGATTCAGGGGATGCGGATTCTTCTGATACATCGGAATCTGATGAGGAAGACCTACAATCCCAGAGGAGCCTTTAGAGCCAGATCTCCCTGCTGATGTGCCCCCGAATACTTCAGTTTCGCCAACTGAAGAGCTAAAGGCTTATCACATCCAGATTCGTGAGATGGCAAAGGCTCTAGGCCTTAAATTGAAGCAGCCAGAGCTGGATTTGAAAGACCCAGTTTATAATATGATGGCACGGGCTAAGATCACTCATCCAGTATCCTTGCCCATGCTACCTGCAATAACGAAGGCAGCACAGACTGCCTGGGAAGTTTTACAAACTTCGACGGCTATCTCCCGTAAACGAGAGGGCTGTATCGGGTGCAGGAGGAAGACGACGTTTACCTGATGAAGCATCCGATGCCAAACTCCTTAGTTATAGAATGTGCCTCTACAAAAGGCAGACAGCACCACTCTATGCCTAATGACAAAGAAGGCAGAAAGCTGGATGTGTTGGGCCAAAAAGTCTATGCCACATTGAGTTTAGCGATTAAAATAGCTAACTATTCTGCCTGCTTAGCACGATATGTACACCACCTGTGGGATGTGCTTTTTCAAGACTCTGCGACAATGTTGCCAGAAGACTTTCAGGACAACTTTAAGAGAACTTAATGAGAAAACTATAGTTGTGACTAGGCATCTACTAAGCACATTTAAGCATGCAGCAGAAATGGAGTCTCGGGCAATGACCACGGCGATAACCCTGCAACGCCATGTGTGGCTACATTCCATGAATTTACAGCAAGAGATAGGGTGGAACATTTACCTTTTGATGGCAAAGGGCTCTTTGCCGAAACTACGGATATGACCATGCAATCCTGGAAACAGTCAAAATTCACAGCAAAAACATTCATGGCTGCTACAGGGGGCCAGCTGTCGCGGAACCGGACGTACAGGAGGCAACAAGGACGTTCCACATACAGTCAGGACAAGAGGGGTTATAGGAGGCAGTATAAGCCTTTCCAACGCAACAAGCCCTATACCTAGCGTCAGAGAGGACAGAGACAAGGCAAGGACCAACCAAAGCAATCTTTTTTATGGGCAGGTCCATCTACTTCAACTGCTCATGATACCACAAGTTTTAGGGCCCAGGACCCACAACACCAGTAGTGTGTATGTGAGCACATCCATCAAGCTGGCAAGCCATGCCCAAGCATGGCAAAATATAACACCAGATCAGTGGGTCTTGAAGATTATAAGGTCTAGCTATGCAATAGAGTTCAAAACTTTGCCACCTTTTCAAGGTATAACTTATACCAGGCCGACCCAAGTACTGATGGACGAAGTGCAGGTATTGCTGGAGAAACAAGCAATCGCTCAGGAGAAGTGGGTGGACAGGATGAAGGGATTTTATTCCCGGTATTTTCAAATCCCCAAGAAGGATGGGGGAATAAGAGCAATTATGGACCTGAGAGACTTGAACTGTTATGTAGACACCAGGAAATTCAGGATGATTACGCTTCAGGGTATTCTACACCTGCTACTTCTATATAAACAGGTTGCTTACCTGTAACTGATGATCTGGAGGTGATCCGTTGTATTCATAAAACCCGCCCGAACCTCCCCACATTGTGAGGGCAAGACAGAGCTCATTAAGATAGTCATAAGAAGCAACTGACGGTCCGCCAGAAACTGAGTAGGACACGCCCCAACTGCAAGGGATATTGGTAGCACCATCTCATGCACAGCAGTTAGTGGCGGCACAAGGAGCTAGATAATTGATCCTTGAGGTCCCTGTGCAGAGGCAGAACCCATTCCTATGAATACAACAGATCACCTCCAGATCATCAGTTACAGGTAAACAACCTGTTTATATAGATTGTGATCAAGAGGACCATTTGGATCCTGATGAAGGCCCTAGAGAGCAGCCTTATGAGGGAGATACAGCCTCTGATTTCGAGGACTATAGGTCTGAGCTAGAAGAGCTTTACCCTAGACCTAATCAGAGGGCAGTTGGCCATTCTAGACCTTTTCCCAATTGGCCTGTTTCTCAACAATCTAGATACATTGCACAATACTACTAGAACTGGGACAAAAGGCAGGTCTTATCACTGCTTTAACCTGTACATTGCACAAGCCGCCGCCACCACCACCCCGCTGCAGGCAACACACCACTAGGGCATCGGCTTCCCATTTTCACTCCCAGCTGGACCAGTTGAACCCTCATAGACCATCTAGGGACAGGTCTCCTTTACATGAGACTACCAGACCTCCCGTTCGTACAGGCCAATCTTTGACCTCTAACACCATCACCACTCAGGGCTCCCTCTAAGACACCACGGCCTGTCTCGGATAAACCACCTCCAACTAAACCCATGGCTCCAGACAAACAGCCACCTGAACATCCGCCAGACATCCAGCATGAAGAGAATGCCTTGGGAGAGGAGTCGGGTAATCTTGATCAGGAAGATCAAACCGCTCTTTCTGACCCTGCCTCACCAGGCTCGTCTCCTCAGGACGCCTTCAAAGATCCCAAACCAGGGTCCCCATCTGAGGACTATAGACAATACTCAGACTATCTGTCTCTCATGGCCACATCTCTAGGAATAGCACTTACCCAGCAAAATAAGTCTGACCCAGAGCCGCTTTTCAGCCTCATCAAGGCGGACACACGTGCCCCCATTTCATTGTCTGTGAACACTTCCCTTATGGACATTGCCAAAACTGGTTGGGAAAAACCTTCATCACTACCTCAACCCACAAAGAGGTTGGGGACTTTCTATAGAATCCACACAGAGGACAAAGAAGAAGGAAAATCCCTACATCAACACCCAACTCCTAATTCGGTAGTAGTCAAGTCATCACTCTCCAAATACAGATCCCGCTCGACCTCTCTCCCACCAGACAAAGAGGGCAAGAAGTTGGGCACTTTCGGTAGATGTCTATATTCCATCACTCCACCTTAAAGTAACCAGCTATCAGGCTTACAATGCCAAATACAATCACTTTCTTTGGGAGCGAGTAGCTCCTTTTCTGAACCACCTTCCACAAGACAAGAAGGAGCCAGCTAAGATTTTTCTCCGAGAGGCTGCAGAACTCGTAAAACAAGAACTGTACTCATCCAAACACTCCGTGGAGTGTGCCTCTAAGGTTATGGCCACCCTTAGCCTATAACGCCTGCTCCCGTGTAGAGGACTTGCCATTTGACGGAACCACACTCTTTGGGGGAAAGACAGATGAGACCTTACAAAAGGTCCAACGACTCCACAATACCGCATGGTCCATGAGTTATCAGACTGCTTCTGTAAAACAATACAGACCAGGCAGATGAAACTGCAACCAGGCAACCTTCCCGGTTCCCCAACCTCACCAGGGAGACCGGCCCTTTTGATCCACCCGGTACTAACCTTACAACAAACGACCCACGTATCCCCAACGTTCACAACCTCCTAAGTCTAGACCTTCATCCACCTTCTTCCCAAAACAGTGACTCCATTCCCATGCCCAGGTGGGGAACCTGCTTATCACCTTTTTTCCAGGCCTCGGAAAACATTACATCAAATTCGTGGCAATTATGACAATTATCAGAATTGGCTACACACTGGAATCCTCTACCAATAACCCCCTTACAAACCTCCCTGTCGCTACCAGAGCTACCCCCTCTCTCTTGTCGGAGGTGGTCTCACTACTCAGCAAACAAGCAATAGATCTAGTCCACAACCCCGCTTCCCAGGGATTCCACTCTCAGTACTTCACCATTCCCAAACCGGATAGAGGCCTCTCTCCCATCCTTGACTTGCGCCTTCTCAACCTCTCCATAACCTACAAACAGTTCCACATGGTTACCATCCCTACCATTCTGAACCTCTTACAAAAGAACATGTGGTTCGTATCTTTAGACCTCAAGACCTCAAAGATGTGTATTACCATCTCACTATCCAACCACAAGATAGGTGTTTCCTCTGGTAGCAAATTTAGGGCCCTTGGGATGGATGCCCCCACCTTACCTTTCACAAGGACAAAATAGTACTAAAGCCTGATGTGTCATCCTTGTCTAAAGTAGTCTGCTCTTTTCACCGCTCTCAGCCACTCACCTTGCTAGGGTTCTTCCATAATCCCACAGATTCTGCCCAACGTCATCTTCATTCCCTAGATGTCTGCAGAGCTTTGGCCTTTTATGTTCATTGCACCTCATCTTGGTGACTTTCACAGTCTCTGTTTGTTGCCCACTCCGGTCCTAATAAGGGCAGCTAGATTTCCACTCAGACTATCTCTAGATGGATAGTCAGGACTATTTAACTCTGCTACCAGATTGCCAAAAAAGATATACCTTCCTCCCTCAAAGATCACTTGACTAAAGCAGTGGCTACCTTCATGGCCTTCAACAGGGCAGTTCTTCTTGACGTCATTTGCCAGGCAGCTGCTTGGGTGACACCACATTCCTTTATGCACCATTATGCCCTGGATGTATACTGCAGAAAAGATGCGGCCTTCGGCACTGCCATCCTGCAATCACTCTTCACCTGAATACCAACCTCCAGTTAAGAAGGATGCAGCTTGTCATGCTCCCATTCGTGTAAAGCACAGAGACCACGTCGAACTTATCTGTTGCTTATCTGTAACTTGGGTTCTTCTAGTGGTCATCTGTGCTCTTACACGCCCACCTGCCCATCCTCGCCTCTTCAGTTTTCTCCTCTAGGTCGCCATCCTCAGATACTGAGCAGGGGATCACAGGGACATGCACACATCGCCAAAGTGGAGGGACTACAACCCAACTGAGCTGGAGAGAATTTGAGCTTGGAGAAACTCCGAAGTCTCTGAACAGGTGCAAAGCCCATTCGTGTAAAAGCAGAGATGACCACTAGAAGAACCCAAGTTATAGGTAAGCAACCTGACGTTCCTTGGCATGTTAGCTAAAGTGCAGTGCCTTATGCTCTATGTAAACTGCTTTGTGAACTTTTGTTGAAAAGTGGTGTATAAATATTCAGAATAATAATAATAAAGTTCCACTATGAAAGAAAGTCAGGATATAAATGCAAGTATGATGGGCCGTGAATGCTTTGAACCTGCCTACTAAGAGTCTTGACAATGATGCCACTGAATGATCTTTTTTTAATGTTACAAAGGAATACAGACTTGTAGTACTCTTGTAGGGCAGGTCTGTTGCCACTGACTTGGAAAGATTCTCATGACAAAAGCCACAGGCACCATGAGTTGCTATTAGCTCTGCGTCCCAAGAGCCATTTTACACTTTCACCAGACAGCGTACTGCTTAGTAACTGTGGTGCAGCCATTTAAGTTTGAGGATCACTGGCAACTTGGGAGTAAATCAGAAAGTGTTGGAGTGTATTTTGGGGTTCACTGTCTAAAGAATCCTGCCCTTTGGATTATATTATTATTATTATTAGTAGTAGTAGTAGTAGTAATTTATATCCTGCTCTTCCTCCAAGGAGCCCAGAGTGGTGTACTACATACTTAAGTTCCTCCTCACAACAACTCTCTGAAGTAGGTTAGGCTGAGAGAGAAGGGACTGGCCCAGAGTCACCCAGCTAGTATCATGGCTGAATGGGGATTTGAACTCTGGTATCCCCGGTCCTAGTCCAGCACTCTAACCACTACACCACGCTGGCTCTCAGATAACCCCCTTTTCATTTAGGAAACATAGGAAACTGCCATATACTGAGTCAGACCATTGGTCTATCTAGCTCAGTATTGTCTTCACAGACTGGCAGAGGCTTCTCCAAGGTTGCAGGCAGGAATCTCTCTCAGCCCTATCTTAGAGAAGCCAGGGAGGGAACTTGAAACCTTCTGCTTTTCCCAGAGTGGCTCCATCCCCTGAGGGGAATATCTTCCAGTGCTCACACATCAAGTCTCCCATTCAGATGCAACCAGGGCAGACCATGCTTAGCTATGGGGACCAGTCATGCTTGTTACCACAAGACCAGCTCTCCTCTCCTATTTACTTGGGCGTTTATCTGAATGTGCCTATAAGACACCTCTTATAGCATTAGGTGACTAATGTTGGGTTGTTTACAAAGGTGTCCTGATCAGATGGTAGATTTCAAATAAAGATTAAGACATATACTTTCAAAATCTCTGGGTAGATGCTACCCATTTCACCCTCTCTGGTACAACAGGGAATAGTGCTTGCAAGTATGCAAAATCTAAAAGCAAAAGAAATATGCCTTTTTCTTCAGAATGATAATTTTTACTTGATTAATATATACATGATTGATATTTACATGATTAATTGATTAAAACTTGTACAGTGAAAACTTATTGAAAAGTGGCAACTCTAGAAGCAAATTAATAGCTCTTCTTCTGTGGCAGCCCTAGTTCTAGGTTTTAAGTAGGTTTTAGTATTCTGTTTTTGTTTAAAAGATTGTGTTTTGTGTACAGTTGTCATGAATATTAAGAAAAACTCCCCTTATTTGTCAGTTGATTTAGTTAGGCCTAGAAATGATGGCCACCTTACCTATAAATAACCCTTGCACCTGAAACATTTAAAAATAAAAATAAATTTTTAAAAAGATGTTTATGCAATGCTACCTGTTTGTTCCCTGTACCTCAAAAATGAGGATTGTGGGGGAAAGGAAAGGAATGCTGATGGATTTCTCTAAGTTATGAATTCTGTATAGTCATGAGAAAATTTAGGTTACAAAAGGGGGGTATATTCAAAGGCAGAGGTAGGTTCCTTTTTAGTAGCTCACCTGGCTCTGGGCAGTTTGTTATGGCTGAGATAACTAAATTAAAAGCTATGCTCCTTAGAATCACTTTTCATGTAAAGCCAATACACTCTGGATTGAAACCCCATATACTACAGTTCTCTGACATAGCTTAAGGCTAATCTAAATACTTAAGTGTGAAAGGTCATTTAATTAGAGACAGTTCATGACACACTATCGATAGTGCCCATACAGATGGATAGTTTATAAAGTTATGAAAATTTCCATAATAGGCTTAGAGTTGTAACATAATGGAGAATGATGTATGACTGAGGTTCAGTATAAGGAGGTTTATAAAACAATAAGAAATTGAGTATTTTTACTTCATTCATAATATAAGCAGTTTTTTAACTAAAGAATATGTCCTAGGTGCAAAAACTCCAAGCTATCCTTAAGCCAATGATGCTGAGACGCCTCAAAGAAGATGTGGAAAAGAACCTGGCTCCCAAGGAAGAAACTATCATTGAGGTTGAATTGACAAACATTCAGAAGAAATACTACAGAGCTATTCTAGAAAAGAATTTCACCTTTCTGTCAAAAGGTGGTGGCCAGGCGAATGTACCTAATCTCTTAAACACTATGATGGAATTACGAAAGTGCTGCAATCATCCATACCTTATAAATGGTAGGCCTGACTTTTTCATATATATATATATATATATTTAATGATCAGAGGAGAAAGTTTGGCATTGGATGAGAAAAAATTAGGAAGCATGTCAGTTATGTACTAACCTTAATATTTATTACACATTTTCATTTTGCATGTTAGAATGGTGTAGTGGTTTCACTCACCAGGTAACACCACCTAACCCTTGCTCAGGGCACAAAGCCAGAAAAGAGTTGCTAGAGAACTAGTTTAGAGCTCCACAACAATTTCTAGATATGCAAGATTAAGGGCTTTGGGAACCTGCTTTGTGGATCTTCTGCATCAGAGACTTTTGGGCAGATTTGAACGTCACACAATGCCAAGGTTAAACTTTGGCTTCATGCATTGTCCCTGGGCTTCAGGAACATGCATTCCCTCAAAAGCAGGGGCCTAGCAAGGCTAGAGTGGGCCCTGAGACTAAAAGTGAAGATGGGCCCCTGCCTGCACTGCCACCCCATCTCCCACATACAAAGAAAAAGCTGCCAGCCAGCTGGCACCCTTTCCTCCATTCAGTTTTGGCTCAGCCCCTGCTCACAAGAATTGGAAGAATACTACTTCTGATTGCAGCTAGAAAGAAACCGGGATCAGTTATGTCTTCTGAACAGACTGGTCTTGGTTTACTCTAACCACAGGGCCAACTTCCAGACTAAAAATTCCAGTGAAAAAGAGTTTCCCATTATGTGGGGTGGGACCAATTTTCAGTCATTCCCCTCTACCCTCTATAGCTGCCTGTGCCTCCAATCTCTGACTGCAAGGGGCACATCTTTAGTCTGGATGTCAATCAGATATAAACCCAGATCTGAAACTAACTTCAAACCTAGGATTATTTCAAGTACTGTGACAACATGACCAATTGTGGCTTCTTGCTAATCATAATTGGAAGTGGAATTCTCCTGACTCAAGCAAAGGAAGAGGATGAGCGAGCATGTACTTCTGAGGCTCAGGAACATAGTGCAAAGCTTTTTGCCAAACACCTGAATCTGTCCAGTGACTGACTGAGGTGCTAGAAGATGTGGTGTGACTTCTTCATGCTGTGATGGACATAGTGGAGGAAAAAATAAACTGTTGTGCAGCCAAGCAGGAACTGCATGGCAGTCTCAGGACCCAAACCTTCCCTGCTGGAAAAAATAAAGCAGCTAGCAGCCTTTATCTGCCATTCCCATCCTGTTATTTTCATGAGTTCCTGTTGTTGCTGTGTAATTGCTGGGTCTGGTGTCAGAATCTTACTCACATAAGATGCCCAGCATCTCCTGGAAGCGTCATGTTTCCCCTAATATCTCCATTGCTGAGCCTATGTTTGCAGGCCACAGCCAGCATAGAGACCAAGTTCTGTGTCAGGCTTCTCTATAGTAAATGGGGACTGCAGCTTGCCCTTTTGGGATATAGGTCAGCTTTTAATATAAAACAGTTTTGGCGGAACCACAAGGGTAGTAGCCTAGAGATGAACATATCAGGTGGTATAGAAATATGAGAGAGAGAGAGGATTGGAGTGTAGTACCCAGGATTGTAAAGGGGAAAAGGTATACAGGTCAGAGCAGTGCTCAGAACAATGGAATAGTGCTAGCATTACTTAGTTTAGAGCAGCAGAAACCATGTTCTGGTCAGAAATTGTGTTGTGGCCTGCCCTCTCGCAGCTTAAATGGCCTGAGAGATATGCAATTTAGACAGAAGAAACCATCTTATAGGTTGTAATTGTGTTTTTCTCTTAGTTGTTGTCTTTCTTCATTTAATACAGGGCAGCTTGAAAACTCGCTGGAAACTCATGAAGAATGGGGGAGTAATGTTCAGAGGGACCTCCCCTCCCCCAGTGTAGGGCAGTAGCATTGTAGAGCTCAGATATAACACTGGGAGAATCATTCCTCAACCTTCCAGTACAGAACATAAAAAGAGGAAGTCACTGCCTGTGGTGCAGTGGTCCCTCTAATTTTTTTCGTCCCTGTGTGGAATGAATTTTGTTCTGGGCGGCAGTATCAAGGCACTGTGTGTGCAGATGCATTCAGAGTGGGGATCTATAATTCATTGAGCGGACATCAGAAAACTTGTGAGCGCACGCACGTGTGCACACTTTAGAGAGAACGGTGCTGTGGTGTACAGAGTTTTGGGGAGAATTGAGGTCAAGGGCTGTGCACCATCAGGCCCCAGCATCCATGCCCTTCTGTAAGGATCACTGCCCTTTCGTAGTTTAAATGGCCTGGGGGATATGCAATCTAGATAGAAAACAAGTAGTTCTGATAACTAATCTGCCTATTTTCCTTTCACTATCCCTTCAGATAGACTAAATTTGGTCCAGATGTTAGGCAGTTCACAAGTTAGCCCACTTGTGCTTCAAATGTTCACGCGTCTGCCATCTTGAATTGGAGTGGATGACATCATCACAAACTATGCCATTGAGGTGTCCCTTTATGTCCCTACAACTGCTCCAAATTTGGTTCAAATTGGTTAGGTGGTTGGTTAGCCCACTTGTGCCTGGAAGGTTTATGCATCTGCCATCTTGAACTGGGTTGGATAACATCATCACAAACTACATAGGTGTCCCTATGTAACACTCACTACAGCTGTAGCAAATTTGTTTCAAATTGGTTAGGTGGTCCAGAAGTTAGCCCATTTGCACCTCAAACATTCATGCATCTACCATCTTGAATCAGGTGGATGACATCATTGCGAACTACGCCCCTATGTGTCCCTGCAGCTGAGGTATCCCCATGTGTCCTTGCAGCTGTAGCAAATTTGCTTCATATTGGTCCAGGCATTGCAAAGTTGGTAGGGGGAATCAATCTCTCTCTCTCTCAAAAAGTGTTTTCTTGGAGGGTGATGGCACCCATTTCCCACACCCACACATATGCTACCAGCTGAAAATAAACTGGCACCCTGAGATCTTGTTTGCGCTCTGCTGTCGTGCTGCTAGAGTTCTTGTTTGTTTGTTTTTAAAAATTACATTTATATTCCTCTTTTTCTCCAAAGAGCCCAGAGCAGTGTACCTGATTATTTTTATTCCCACAACAAGCCAGTGAAGTAGGTTAGGCTGAGAGTTAAGTGACTGGCTGAGCCACCCAGTGAATTTCATGGCTGAATGGGGATTTGAACTCTGGTCTCACCGGTCCTAGTCCAGTGTTCTAACCGCTACATGACACTGGCACCTTTTAATGGTTTGTTTGTTTTTTAAATGCCCAGGGGTATCCCAGGTATTCAAAAACCCTATCTGTGTTGCCCTGTTTTGCTGCAATACTGATTGGCACGCAGCCCCCCACTTTGTTATTCATGGGACCTGCAACAAAATCTAGTAATGAATTTCAGGCCCCCAAGAGGAGTGCACCTTTCCATAGCCTGGAACTGCCTGCCTTCTAGTGATGTTTGAGCAATGGGTAGGGAAAGAAGAGCTTTTTTTCTTTCCCATTCCCTTTAGGCCTACCATCAAGCTGAACTGTGGACAGCAGTGATGCAGGAGTTTATGGACAAGCCCCCACCCAACTGCTACTACATCGCCGCCACCCCCCCGAAAACTGCAATGTTAAAATTCATTCAGGAAAGATGCAACTATCCTTTGAGCTTAATGCCAAGAGACACTTAATGCTGCCTCTGCTGCTGCTAATCTGAGCGGGCCTATAGAAGTGAGGGGTGGAGACCAGTGGTCCCTCTAATTTTTTTTCATCTCTGTGCAGAATGAGGTTTGTTCTGGGCAGTAGTATCCAGGCAGTGTGTGTACACGTGCATTCAGAATGGGGCCTTCCTGATTCAACCTGAGCAGGATCTAAAATTAATTGAGTGAACATTAAAAACAACAACATGTGAGCACGCACACCTTAGAGGGAACAGTGGTGGGGACTGGCTAGTAACACTACTTTGGTGCTATTAAATGATTTTATTCCTGCAGGCCTGCTTTGGATGACTTAGGAATAAGAGTTGTAAAGCCTGTTGCACATTAAAAGTGCTATAGAACTCAAAATAATGTTAAGGAGATTGGCTGTTGTTACCTTAAATTGATCATTGTTTAAAAGGTTCTGTTAAGTAAAAAAAGATTACTTTGAATGGTTTTGAACTTTGCTGTGGGAGCCTATGCCAGAATTTCTTTTTCGCTGATCTTTCAGTCTGAGTTATACCTATTTTTATCATAGAAATGAATAAGACAGAAAATGTTCACTTTCCTTCAAGAGTAGGAAGTTTCAAAATTCTAGCAGGCACATTCTTGCTTTCCATATCTGGGGTTTGTTTTATCTTGCAGATCAATAATTAACATCTTTGTACTTAGTGCAAGCCTTGATTAATTGTAATTCAAGATTAAGTATGCCATAACTCTGCTTTCCTGCTCTGTAGAGAAACATATTAATGTCATAGCAAAGATTTTTTATCAACTCTGTTGATACTATAAAAACTAATGGCTAGAAAATTGTCAGAATTCCATATTGAGGCTAGTGTAAGCAAGATGCTCTACATCAGTTTGTCTTTTTATAGGCAATACTTCTTAGTAAAATTAAATGCAAACATCTGAACAATTAGAACCAGATTTTTGCTGTGCCTTTTGAATTATGATTTTATGTGATGGAAATGTTATAGTTGAAGATACCTGATTGGTTAAACTTGTCAGCATAGGCTCTTTCCATTCTTCTCAAAACAAAGTAAGTGTAGGTTGTGTGAGCTCTGAGCTAATCAGACAAGCTAGAGCACTCCATTTTTCTTTGCAGCTCTTCTCAAGTATATGTTGCACATATGCTTCCCCAGCCACTGTGGTGGATGGGTGGAGTTTGGGGATTGTAGAGGGGGAAACAAGTTCAACCATGAAACTCACTGGACAAGTTGCATCTCTCAGTCGAACTTGTCTTGCAAGGCTGTTGTGAAGCTAATTTGACACTCTGAGCAAAGTGGAAAGGAAAGATTGAAATATCCTGAAAACAATTTTTGGCATATAAAATAAATAATTCTCCCTTACTCAAAGTAGCTTACACCTTTAAACATAAAATACAATGATTAAACCAATTAAAATCACAGCACAACAGAAGAAAATCAGTAACATTGAATGAGGAGGCCATCCAAGCCTTTGGGGGAAGGACTTGTAAGATACTGCTACTCTTTCACTGCCAGCCTCAATAGCGGACAATGTGCAGGTACAAAGGAAGCTGCCTTATACTAAATCAGTCCATCTAGCTTAGTATTGCATATAACACATAAAACATGTTACAGTAGTCAAGGCTAGATGTGCCCAGTGCATGGGTGATTGACAGTGGCTACCTGCCCATCTAGAAGTAATGCTGGCTTCAGGACCCCCAGATACCACCATCTCACTGAGATGCTTCCTGTTACCTTAGGATGTCATTAGTCTGATGAGAAAAGTGTACCTTATATGTGTTATCTCTTGAAATGGAATGAAGTTTTACTGAGTCACTGTAAAGCATGTGCTGCATATACGCATGTGGTTCTTAAGCAATTATAATTGTCTAAAGCCCCACAAAATATAATTGTGAGCATGAGCAATACAAGGAAACCTTAGTATTCGTGGGGGTTCCATTCTGGGCTAGTGCCATGGATACTGGAACCGCGAATACTGAGGCATTGGGGCAATGGGAATCCGGGGGTTAGGTTCAAAAGGGCAGGGAAATGGGCAAAAATCAATGAAAAAAACACAAAATTAAGGGCCCTAACCGTGCTCAGTGGGTCCCCTGCATTCTAGCAATCCCCACCCAAGAGGAAAAAATCGGTCAAAAATCATGGGGTTTGGGTTTGTTTGTTTTTTAAATGAGCCATAAAATGCCTCCTGATCACAGGCAAACTCAAGATGGTAGCCAGAAATGACCTCCGAGGTCATTTCTGGTCACACCCAACCCATGGATACACAGGTTTTAAACCCCCCCCCCCCGGTTTTTTATCGTGTATACCAAAGTCAGATGCCTATTATCCAAACACAGATACGTGAAATCGTGAGTGCTGGACCCATGAGTAACAAGGTCCTCCTGTATTTGTGGACTTGGACACTAACTAGGATAGTTGGTTTAAGCAAAGACGTCCTTAAACTCAAAAGCTATTTTTATGTTAGTATTTTAACTGCTTTTATTTTATGTTTTATATTAATATTTTAAATGGTTTTATTTTTTATTGTGAGCTGCCCCGAGTTGTTTTAGGATGGGTAGTATACATATTAAATAAATACAAATAAAATAAATAAACCAAAGTTTTAGAAACAGTTTGAGCAATTACTGGTAACTATGTCTTCAAGACTACTCAATCTTCATTGTTTAAAATCTCGACTATATCACTTAAGTAAAACCAATAGAGTGAGAATATCCTGGTGGGTGCCCACATGTTAATTGCCAAATATTAGGAAAACTAGAGTTGCCATAAATAGAGAAACTTTGTAAGAGAATCTAACATGTAATACTGCTGAGGAAATTCACACAGATCTTGAGAGCAAGGTCAAGTTAGGATAATGCTGTAAGTGTGTTTGTTTAAATTGCAGTGGAAGAAGTTCATAATTTTTTAGCATACCAAAAATACCAAGGATTCCAAACATACAGAAAATTTGTTGATATCTCAAATAGTCATTAAGTTGCAAAAGTGTCTAGTGGTATTGTGTAAATTATATGAGAGAGAGCGAGAGAGAGCATTCTGTATATCTGTATTTTAGTTTTGTACATATCTTCTGTTTTCATAATAAAAAAGTAAACAAGTGATTAAACTCAATAGGGATTGCAGATAAGCATCCTACAATGTGTACCATAAGCCCATTGCAAGAAGCATGATAGTTCTAACTTTGTATGAGTTAGAATGTTTAACACTGCATATAGTTCAAATCACATGCTGCTACATATGTGGCATTTAAACTTTTATTGTCATTTATTGTCAGCTGAGCTGTGAGTGACATTTTAAAGTTATGCTGCTTTTTATTAATCCTGTAGAAGTTTGGTATCAAATTGTATACAGTAGCTTAAACAAAACCAGCTATTCTAAGGTGAACCTTAAGAGTCGAATTTTTAATTTCAGCTTAGCCCCCACCCCATCACCTCCACCATATATCCCATCTTCACCACCACTACTAAGATTTTGGCTGCATTCCAGTGAGGGACTCTTTCATAATTAGTGAATTGGTGAAGCTGCCACGAGTTCTGTCTCTGTTACTCCTATTTGCCTATGTTGTGGCTATTGGCTTTTCTCATGGGGATATTCCCACTGTCATTGTGGGCTAACAAGTATTCACTTTTCCTCATAATACCCTGCTTTGTAGAAGTTAAGAATATTCAAATTAGAAAGTGTATCTTATCAGAATGCAGGTACTGTAATGAGCTACTACTATTGAACTCTTGACTGTTAATAGTGATATATTTTGAAGACCATTTTTGAAAAGGAATTAGTTTTGTCACTACATCTTTCCACCTGGCTGTTAGTTATTATCTTTGTCTCCAATTTACTAATTAATTATTCAATCACTCTCTGCCCTCCTAATTTGTTATGACTTCTGGCTTGGCACCTCTGTGGTGTTGTGAAACTTGTTTGCTGGAAGCTTTGATTTTATTGTTCATTTGGGCTTCTATGTTTCCCATGTTATTTTTAGCTAAGCAAATGCAGCTATGTAAATATTTCTTCATATATAAAACTCTTAGAGCTTGTATAGGGAACTAGAGGCAAGCTTTTGGTTTTATTAATAAAACCTTCAGAGTATCCACATATTGCTGTCCAATCTCTGCAGGTGCTGAAGAGAAAATTTTGGAAGAGTTTAAAGAAACACACAATCCCGACTCTCCAGATTTTCAGCTCCAGGCAATGATCCAGGCTGCTGGCAAGCTAGTACTGATTGACAAGTTGCTGCCAAAATTGAAGGCTGGTGGCCACAGGGTGCTTATCTTTTCCCAGATGGTGCGCTGCTTGGACATACTGGAAGACTACCTCATTCAGAGACGGTGAGAACAACAGTATAATCCCATTATAGGAAATAGCAGTTATTTAGTGTGCTATCAAGTATTTAACCTGTATTACTAAGAGAGAAAACAATAAAATACAGGTACTTTACATTATGAATTGAGAAAAAGGTACACGCACAATATAGCAATAAATTGTATTGTTATCTTTTGCTCGCAAGCATTTCAGACCACCTTTTTACTTATGGTTAGATATGACAACTGTTTTTTACATAATGAGGTTGGAACTCATTATGAAGGTAGGTTTCTGTTGGGATGAAGACACACTCTGCAATAAAAATTACTTGGATAACAGTTTTACTATTGTATTCCAAGCTAATGCAAGGGTATATTCTACCTTCCTGTCCATGCGATTCTGAAGCATTTTCTCCTAAACACAACAAATGAGAATAAGCGAGGGCCTTCTGTGTAACTGCTTGCCCTGTCAATTTCATTTGTTTTTCTGCACATCTGGAAAGATAGCAACTCTTCATATTCTTCAGCAACCTCTGCTGAAGTCTCCCCAGAGACTATGAGTTTACCAGGGCTTTGACTTCTTGCCACCCCACCAGAGGGCCCAGGTCTGGGGAAGTAGCATTTCATCTGCATATTCTCCCAGCAGCCTCTGCTAAAAGTGAGAGCTCACCCAAGTCTCAGTGAGCTCACTACGAGCTTGCTTGGCTTCTTGCCATGCCACTTGTGCTCGCTCACACTATTGGGTCAAATCGTCTTCTGAATCTCAGGCAACTTTCAAGTAATAAGGAAGCAGGAAGGAAAGGCCACGACATATAATATGTAGAGACAGAGGTCAGACATTAACAAATGGTAAGAAGATTGGCAGCAGTGACCTGCAGTGTGTTTGTTTCCTTTCCTGTAACTTACTAGATTACTCAAATGACACAAAGCTTGGTGAGTTAACTAGCATCTCAAAAAACAGGACTATAATTCAAAATTACTTTGACAGAATGGAAAATTGGGCTGCAACTAACAAAATTCAGCAACCAATGCAAAGTTCTGCATTTAGGGGGAAAGGGGTTAAAAACAGATGCACGAGTTTGGCATGGGGGATAGTTGGCTTGCTAATAGTAATGTCTGAATGTTCTCAGAATCACAGTAAAAAGAGAAAGGAAATGATAAGTCATCTGCTTAGTAAGGATGGTGAAATATGAACATATGACATAGAGTTGGCAGTATGGTGCAGCTGAAAAAGAACTAACATGATTTTAGACTACTTTAATAGAATCACAAAAAGTACTAGTTTCATTTGATTGCGCGCTAGTCAGACCTCATCTGGAGTCATGTGTCCAGTTCTGAGCATCACACGTTAAGGAGGGTGTAGACAGATTGGAACAAGTTCAAAGGAGGGCCGTAAATAAGCAAGCATATGAGGAAAGGTTAAAGGAACTGAGTATGTTTAGGCTGGAGAAGACATGACTGAGGAGGACAAAATAGCACTCTATAAGTACCTGAAAGGCTATCACATAGAAGAGGGAAAAGACTTGTTCTCTGCTGCCCCAGAGGGCAGGACTAGATCTAATTGCCTTAAGTGGGGTAGATGGATGCTGGTTGATCCAATTACTTGATGGGGGGATTGCTCCTTGCTGTCCAAGCAGAGACTGAACAACTATCTGTTATGGATGGTCTAGTTCTGGATTTCATGCATCAAGCAGAAGGTTAGACTAGATGTTCTGCAAAGCTACCTCCCAATTCTATGACTATGTCATCCTTTATCACTCAACCCTTGATTGATATATTTTTTAAGTTATTAGGAAGAAAAGTCTGAAAAGATTACATGGAAACAAATGCACAATTATTTATACGTTAACTAAGCATAGCATTTTTTTTATTCCCACACTCCCAATCCTTGGTTGTATTTCCTTGTCTTTAGGCTCTGTTTGTAATGATGCTCTGTTCCCTTCCAGGTATCCATATGAACGGATTGATGGCAGAGTAAGAGGCAACCTCCGTCAAGCAGCTATTGATAGGTTTTCCAGGCCTGATTCTGACAGATTTGTTTTTCTACTGTGTACAAGAGCCGGTGGTTTGGGAATTAATCTTACTGCTGCTGATACCTGCATCATCTTTGATTCAGATTGGAACCCTCAAAATGATCTTCAGGTAGGTAATATTACAAGAGGCAAATATGTCCCTTGGGAAAGTATGCTGAATTTGGAATGTATACATATGCATTCCTCCAAAATTTTATTTGATCTAAGAATTGTTCTAAGATTTGTATGTACTTTATATTTCTGTCCTGCATCAACTGAATCCTTTTTCGTAACTTTCCAGGCCCAAGCTCGATGTCACAGGATAGGACAGAGCAAATCGGTGAAGATATATAGGTTGATAACAAGGAATTCTTATGAACGGGAAATGTTTGACAAAGCAAGTTTAAAACTTGGTCTTGATAAAGCTGTGCTTCAGTCCATGAGTGGAAGAGAGAATGCTACCAATGGGGTGAGAATTTATGTATATATGTGTTGATTCTTCTTCTCTCTTTTAAAAAAAAAAGTCTCAAGTTTCCAATCACTTTTCATCTATTCTAGTTTTGCTTAAAAGAATTTAGTTTTGTGGCTTATCACATACAATATAAGTTTGTTTGTTTTTAACATATTTCTATACTGCACAAAACTTGCATCTCTGGGCGGTTTACAATTAAAATCATTTAAAAATTAAATCAATTAAACAATTAAAATCATTTAAAACACCACATTAAAATTTAAAACTATAAATCTAATTAAAAGCCTGGGTGAATAAATGTGTCTTGAGTGCCTTTTTAAAAGTTGCCAGAGATGGGGAGGCTCTTATTTCAACAGGGAGCGTATTCCAAAGTCCAGGGGCAGCAACGGAGAACGCCTGTTCCCAAGTAGCCACCAGACAAGATGGCGGTAACTGCAGACAAACCTCTCCAGATGATACCCAGGGCCTAAGCCGTTTAGGGTATTTTAGGGTAAAACAAACCTGCTAGAAGTTTTGAGCGGGGTGTGTGTGTTAAAAAATATTGTTTAAGCCAGTTGTACTTGTTGAAGGAAGTAATAAGTATTTCTGCATTCCATGAGAAATATCAGTTTAAAAGGGGCAACTACTTACTACCACAAATTACAGGTACAACAGCTTTCTAAAAAAGAAATAGAAGATCTTTTGCGGAAAGGGGCTTATGGTGCTCTAATGGATGAAGAAGATGAAGGCTCCAAATTTTGTGAGGAAGATATTGATCAGATTCTTTTGAGGCGGACACACACAATAACAATTGAATCCGAGGGGAAAGGCTCTACGTTTGCAAAGGTGAGTGTTAAAGTTGATAATTTAGCAGCAAACATTGAAGTCTGAACTAAATAATCTTTACAGTGTTAGCACTTGTTATCATTGACCCTTAAACCCCAAGCATGACCTAAGGTGCCAAAGCAGAATCCAGAACTGAGTCTGTTTATCTCAGTCCCACAGAACTGGTTTTCCATAAATGCAGCATGAAAGCCAGGCCCCCTGTGCTAAATCTCCATGAACTCTTTAGGAGACAGATCTAGAATTGTAGAAGGAGCAAGAGCTATAAATTGTTTGAGAGACTACATTCATTTTAAAGCAGGCACAAATGTCTCTGTATTTACCAAAAATGGATATCTCAGTTATATGAGCAGCTATAACTCCATTCTTTAGGACACATCAGTAGGTTGTATTCATGCTAGTATGCAGGAGTCCTGCGTGTTATGTCTTTGACCAGAACACTATATGCCATATAATAGATTTGTTTTCTTTGTGGCCTAGAAGAAATGTGCCCATTATTAATAAATGTGTTAGAGATACAGCAGTTTTGAGACAGTAAAAATGACATGAAAGTAGTCACTTCTGCTGCCCCAATACTGGCTGCTTTGTGTGTGATAGTACAGAAGCTACGAAAACACCGTCTCTTAGTTCAGTCAGTTGCCACACAGATTTATCCAAAACTGTGTACCAAGGTGTTTTTTCCAAATAATAGTATAATTTGAGAAAACCTATGCACACTTATCCAGCACTCAGACACTTCCTTATATCTGGCATTCAGGGATATTCCATTTCATCATTGGGCTTAGCATCCCCACTTGAACATACCACAGCAGCACTGCAATGTGATCACTTTCAGTGAATTCCCTGGGTCTTCTGATGCAGAACCACCAGTCCTTTGCTTAAACTAAACTATCATTACAGTTGATTTAAAAACTAAATAAGGTGAATAAATAAAGAAAAATATTTTCTGTTGTGTTAATGTAAATTGTGATCTTTAATCAATATACATGTTTATGTTATAGGCTAGTTTTGTAGCATCTGGTAACAGAACAGACATTTCTTTGGATGATCCTAACTTCTGGCAAAAGTGGGCAAAAAAAGCTGAGTTGGACATTGATGCCTTAAATGGAAGGGTGAGAGATTTAAACTATCCAGTTTATAAATTGCTAACATATCATGTAAAAAAACACAGAAATTATATTATTTTATTTTTGTTTTAGAACAACCTAGTTATTGATACTCCAAGGGTAAGGAAGCAAACTAGACTATACAGTGCAGTCAAAGACGATGAACTGATGGAATTTTCAGACCTGGAAAGTGATTCTGAAGAAAAGCCCAATATAAAACCCCGTAGGCCACAGGATAAATCCCAGGGTTATGCAAGAAGTGAATGTTTTCGGGTAGAAAAGAATCTCTTGGTTTATGGGTAAGTAAAATGTGCTTGAATGCTATGCAGAATATTTGTAGCTGATGTTGTTAGTAACTCATAATGGACATGCATCATCAAAACCTAATATGCACGGAGCTCAAATTGCTGTGGCAAATGCTATTAGATGAGCACAAGGTCTCATTTTCCTGTCATGTAGTATGGGAGAACTTAAGCTGTGTATGCAAGGCTGGATTATAGTTACACTGTATACCACTTGCTCTTTTTGCATGTTTCTCATATATCTTCCATTACAGTTATCATTGTAGTCCTCACAAGTTAGAAGATGCCATTGTCTTCATGAGCTGTGGAATGGCCACAAAAATTATAACTGCATCCTAATCACATAGTTTGAGCATTTGAGCCTGTAGAATGGAAGCCAGAATTGCCATGGGTCTGGATCGTGGTCCGTTGCAGCCATAAGAATGGGTTCTGCGCCTGCGCGGGGCCATTCAGGCAGGATTGACTAACTCCTCAAAGCGCTCAGCCCCCGCCCCTTGAATGTGATGCATCTGTTCAATTTGGACAGGCTAGCAATTTCACCTTAGTTCCTTTCTGACCGCCATTGTGTTGATACCTCGGACACAGAGATCCTCGGAACGATTTTTCCTGTGAGAAAAGAATAAGAAAATATATTAGTTTATCGTGTTCCACTTTGGACTGGACTAAACAGTTCTTATTTCTAAATCCTTACAACTTGGTGAAATAATAATTGATTTCTTGATTACGACGTACGGACTGGACTCAGACCTGATCTTTCACTTGAGTATACTTAAATTTCATATTTCCCACTATGAATAAAAAGAAAACTTTTAAACATTGCGTCAACTGCAATGCTAAGCTTCCGTCAGCTGACAGTCATGAGTTGCGTTTACCCTGTTTGAGCTAAGACCATAATACTTCTACATATAAGATCTGCTTAACTTTCTCGCATCAGACAAGGAAAAACGGAGGTCTTCAACTGAGGGCAGCTCTTTATGATGAAGCACTTCGTCTGGATACTCCAATACCAGCATCCCACAAACCTTCGACATCGGGCACAGTGTCAAAGTCCATATTGAGCACAGTATTGACGTTGGTGTCGAGGACTGCCGCTGTGCAGTCTTAAATCCTCGGCCCAGGCGTCTAAGAGTACTCCTCTCAACATGTTTAAGGCACCAAAGCCTCCTGCAGAGTTGAGCCATTGCGAGAAACATAAATGTCAACACTGAGCCTCCAATGCAGAAGGAGCACCTCTGCATAAGGAGCACTGAGAAAAGAGTTCAAAAACTGCCGCAGAACCTGCATCCCGTACTACACCTTCCCCAACAACACTTCAGTCAACTTCCGGGACACTTCAGACTCATCCTGTGTCCCCTGATGTCCTAATTGTGGGGACAGATCTGTGCTGAGATTTACCCTCGGCTTCAAAGTCTACACCGACCCTTCGACGTCAAAAGCACACTCTTTCGCCAGCTGCGACACCCAAGCAGACACCTTCACCAGCAGCACACACAATTACCCAGGCCTCCTGTCCTTCATACGTTTCGTTCAGTGTCAGTGTCAAGGATGATGATTTGCAGGCTAGTCCGGAGCTGGGCAATACCCAAAGACTGTTAAATTTGTTGGACTCCAGCAAAAGTACCCCTTCAAGTGCCAGTTTCTACAGATTTTTAGGTCACAGACCCGATGCCGAAGATGACGGCATTGTCAACACAATCTACCAGCCTACACATCTGGAGGGTAGCCAGAGATTACATGATCTTGCAAAGTTTGCTTCCTGAAGGAGCAGCAGGAGATACTACATGATTTCGTTCCGCTGGTCTCCCTTCCTACTACCAAGACTACAAATTTTTGAAGGCTCGATGTCGACTGTCAACGTCGATGGTTCCAACAGCCACTCAAGTCGCTCCTCCTCCAAAGTTAGTTATTTGATTTCTATACCACCCTCCCAAAAATGGCTCAGAATCACCACATTTGCCAAGTTAAGCAGGGGTTACTGATCCAGATTACATCATTGTTCTCAAAATCGATGCAAGTCACCCCAACACCTACCCAGGTTATGGCTTTGATGTCGACGCAGATTACCTCTCCTGTTGTCAAAACAGACGCAGTACCGAAGTGTCAGGTCTTTCCTGTATCTCTACTCAAACTGCAGAGATATTCCAACCTCTCAAGAGCCATCCAACACAAACTACACTTGATACCACTTCCTCCACCACTCTAAACGGTATACAAAAAGAAGGCTCCTGCCTCTACTACACCTTACACTGTGGGTTGACATATAATTCTGATTCTTCGACTTCAACCATGACTTATTCTGATTACCCTGAAGATCCACCTCTCAAGGTGGTGCCTTCAGATAAGGTTTCACCTAACGAAGAAATGTGCTGGTATCATCGGCAAATCTCCGAAATGGCATTGGCTCTGTGCTTAGAGCTAAAGAAACAAGACCTTGATGTAGAGGACTGGTTTATAATTTCCTCAACTCTACAGCCAACCCAACCAGTACACCTCCCCATGTTACTGGTTATTTCTACAGCTGCCAAATCTGCATGGCAAACTTTACATACTTCAGCTCCAACATCAAAACGCCTGGAGAATCTATACAGAATCCAGGGGGATGAGAATGGTTTCCTCTTAAAACATCCTTCCCCTAACTCTATTGAGATAGACTGTGCTTCTTTTTCTAAAACTGGCAAGATGATGCACCACTTCGGGAGATAAAGAAGAAAGGCACAAGTTGGACGTCTTTGGACATAAAATGTATTCAATATCTTGTCTGGCGGTAAAGAATAACCAATTATACAGCTTGCTTTGCAAAGTATACACATTCCCTTTGGGATGATCTTTCCCAGCAACAGGCTGAGCCTTCGCCTGAAGAGTTTTTGGCTAAATTTAATGATAGATACACTAAGGTCATGCTACTTACATGCCAACAGTTGGCCAATGCTAAGCACTTAGTGGGAAAAGAGTCCCAGACTCTGGCAGGGGCTATAACACTGAGAAGACTTGCCTGGCTACGGTCAACTGCACTTCATCTCACCATGAGGGATAGGGTTGAGAAGTTGCCCTTCGATGGGAAGGGCTTCTTTTGTGAAACAACGGATGCCATTATGGAATCCATCAAGATATCGAAGTCAACTGCAAAAACGTTTTCAACACAAACTCAGTCCTATACAACAAATTACCACCAATATAATCTATGGCAATATTCAGGTTACAAACTGACAAGAGGGACTTCTGTAAAGCTTATCAGTGTTTCAGGAGAAAACCTTTTAACCAAAAACCTAGGGCTTCTCAAGCTCAATGCACTAAACCTGCTGACTCCAACAAGCAGCGCCTTTGATTAAGTGGCCAGTCCACTGATTCACTTTGTTCAAGAGTCTCAACCACCGGACTTACTCCATCTTAGCCACCTGCAACATCAGGCTGGAAAATCATGCCTTCACATAGCGGAACAGAACATCAGACTGGTGGGTCCTTCGCATAGTCCAGATAGACTATGCCATCGAGTTCGAAGCCCTGCCGGCATTCAACGAGATCAAGTACACACCTGCACTCAAAGTTCAAACTCTCTTAAACAAGGGGGTGGTATCGCCTGTTCGGTGGCCAGATCAGAGGCAGGGTTTTTACTCCTGTTACTTCCAAGTTCCGAAATGAGATGGGGGACTGAGACCAATAATGGACTTCTGATGGTTGAACTGTTATGTGATTTGCACAAGTTTTGCATGGTGAAATTTTGCTGTGGATTGCTAACTGGTTGAAAGACAGGGAACCTAGGGTAGGGATAAATGGAGAGTTATCACAATGGAGGGAAGTAAGAAGTGGGGTCCCCCAAGGATCTGTACTGGAACAGGTGCTTTTTAATTTATTCATAAATGATCTAGAAGTGGAGGTAAGCTGTGAGGTGGCCAAATTTGCAGATGATATCTAACACTTTCGGGTAGTGAAATCCAAAATGGATTGTGAGGAGCTCCAAAAGGATCTCTCCAAACTGGGGGAGTGGGCAACAAAATGGCAAATGTGGTTCAGTGTTGTCAAGTGTAAAGTGATGCACATTGGTATGAAAAACCCCAGCTTCAAGTATATGTTGATGGGATCTGAGCTGTCAGTGACTGACCAGGAAAGGGATCTTGGGGTCATGGTGGACAGCTCGTTGAAAGTGTCAACTCAATGTGCGGCAGCTGTGAAAAAGGCCAATTCCATGCTAGTGATATTTAGGAATGGGATTGAAAATAAAATGGCAAATATTATAATGCCCTTACACAAAACGATGGTGCGGCCACACCTGTAGTACTGGGTGCAATTCTGGTCACCAGATCTAAAAAAGGACATTGTAGAACTGGAAAAGGTGCAGAAGATCAGGGGCCTAGATCACCTTTCTTATGAGGCAAGGCTACAACACCTGGGGCTATTTAGTTTAGAAAAAAGATGACAGCGGGGAGAAATGATGGAGTTCTGTAAAATCATGCATAGTATGGAGAGGGTGGATAGAGAGAAATTCTTCTCCCTCTCACATTAGAATCAGGGGTCATCCCATGAAATTGACTGCCAGGAAATCTAGGACCAACAACGGAAGTACTTTTTCACACAACACGTAATCAACTTGTAGAATTCTCTGCCAAGAGATGTGGTGACAGCCAACAACCTGGATGGCTTTAATAGGGGTTTAGATAACTTCATGGAGGAGATGTCTATCAATGGCTACTATTTGGAGGGCTATAGGCCACCTCCAGCCTCAAAGGCAGAATGCCTCTGAGTACCAGTTGCAGGGGAGTAACAGCAGGAGACAGGGCATGCCCTCAACTCCTGCCTTTAGGCTTCCAGTGGGACCTGGTGGGCCACTGTGTGAAACAGGATGCTGGACTTGATGGGCCTTGGGCCTGATCCAGAGCTGTTCTTATGACGCTGCAGAGCATCCTTCCTCTTCTTTTGGGGGAGGAATGGTTCGGAACCTTGGATCTCCGGGATGCGTACTTCCACATTGGGATCTAACCCAATCACAGACAATACTTGAGGTTCACAGTGGGTCACCACATCTTTCAATACAATGTCCTACCGTTTGGGTTGGCAACGGCACCCCATGTTTCTACAGGTGCATGGCTGTCATTGTCGCTCACCTTCGGGCACAAGGCATTACCATTTTTCCCTTCCTGGACAACAGGCTCTTGACATGCAGACAAAGAAGCAAATTAGCTTTGCAGATCTCAGTACTCCTGAATTTACTCAAAGAACTGGGCATTCAGGTCAACTGGTCGAAGTCTGGATTGGAGCTAGCCAAACGAATGGATTACATAGGGGTGGTCCGTCGATGCACAGCTTCAAAAGGCATTGCTCAAGGAGCGCTTCCTCCACCTCAAAGTGCTAGTAACATCATTCATAAGCCAACCCACACAGAGAGCCCACAAAATTCAAACGTTGCTGAGACTCCTGGCATCATGCATCACTGCTGTGCACTTCGCCAAGCTATGTCTTCAACGTCTCAAACTTTGGTTTCTCTCCTCATTTCATCCAAATGTGGACAGCACAGAGATGCTGATTCCACCACTGGTCCTTGTGTGCCTACAGTGGCAGACAAAGCAAGCCAACTTTCTCTCCAGGGTCCTCTTCCAGGTAACCCAACCTTCATGATGGCTGATGATGGACGCAAGGCTGGGGAGCCCATTGCGGGGCCCTGCAAGCTCAGGGTCTATGGTCTCCAAGCCAACGCCAGATGCACATCAACTTCTTGGAACTCCTGGTGGTGTTTCAGGCTCTGAAATCTTTTCAGCCATCCCTGTCAGGAGAAAACATCCAAATCAGTCTAGACAATACTACAGCTAATGCCTACTTGAATCATCAGGGAGGAACAGTCTCCTGCTCCCTCTGCTTGCTCAGCCTCTAGATCAGGAACTGGGCCATACTGAGACAAATAGGACTGGTCACAATCCACATCAAAGGGGTGGATAACATCTCAGCAGACCACCTCAGCAGGTCCTCACTCTGCATCAACACGAATGGAAGGTCAACCTTCAATACCTTCATCCATTGTTCCAGGCCTGGGGCACACCTGAAATTGACCTGTTTGCTACACCCACAAACAAGAAGTGCCCCCATTACTGCTCGAGGGCAGGCATCGGGCATGGCTCCAGAGGGGATGCTTTCCAATTCAAATGAGGTCAAAGATTTTTATACTTTTTTCCATCTTACCCATTGCTGAACAGAATACTAGCAAAAATCCTTCAGGAATTGGCAGACTGCATTTTGATTGCTCCTTGGTGGCCCCAGCAGCCATGGTTTCAACAGGCACTCAGACTGTCAAGGGGCCACCACAGGCATCTGCCCCAACATGAAGACTTTCTCCTACAAGAAAACGGAAGGCTACACCATCCTGGCCTAAAAACCCTGAACTTGATCGCATGGAGGATAGGCTCTTGATGGACATTCTCCTAAACAACCGGAAGAAATCCACTCTAGTAAATTATAACAGCCAGTGGAGACAGTTCAGACTCTATGCCCAGGTATGCTGATTCCTACTTTGTGCCGCAACTTCCCAGGAGGTCTTACTCTATCTTATATCTCTAAAGCAAAGTAACCTGGCCAATGTCTCCATCAAGGTTCACCTGTCCGCTGTTTCTGCCCACCATCCTGGTTGGGACGGGAAAACCGTCTTCTTTCCTCCAGACTCAAAGAGATTCCTCAAGGGGTTAAACAAATTTATCTGTCGATCCGGTGGCCCACTGATCAATGGAGCCTCTCCCTTGTTCTCTCAGCCCTGGCAGTCTCCATTCGAGCCCACGGCTATGGCAGCCCCTAAGTTGGTGACACTGAAAATAGCTTTTCTGTTAGCCATAACGTCTGCATGCCGTGTCAGTGAATTAAGTGCTCTACGGATAGATACGCCTTGTACTAAATTTCATGAGGATACAGAAGTGCTAGGCATGGATCCTGAATTCAGACCTAAAATAGTCACTGACTTCCGTATTAATAGTGACATCATCTTACCTACCTTCTTTCGGAATTCCAGGACACCCCTTGAGTGCTCACTGCATTCCCTGGACGTATGACAGGCTCTCCTTTTCTATTTGAAACTGATGAAGCCCTAGAGAAAGACAAAAGGATTCACTGTGAGTTACAAATGTAACATGAAAGATTACTGGATCTCAAGACAGAGACTCTCCCAATGGATCGTGGAGTTGATTTTCTTCGTTAACAAGCTTCAAAACATGGACCCTCCTAAAACCATATGGGCCTATTCTACTAGAGCTTATGCTACGTCTGCTGCCGATATGGCAGGAATCAGGCTCAGAGACATCTGCACTGCAGCCACCTGGTCCTCTGAGCATAACTTTGTCAAGCATTACGCTTTGGACCTTCGCTCTTCAGCTCAGGCCAACTTTGGGAGGGGTGTGCTGAATAGGGTCTTACTTTAAGCTTACTACACCCGTCTCCAGACTGACAGCTCATTAGTCAACCATTCTTATGGCTGCAATGGATCGTGATCCAAATAAACAGGTTGCTCACCTGTAACCAATGATTTGGTAGTGATCCGTTGCAGTCATAAGACCCTCCCATCGGCCCCGCTGCAGTATGCAAAGTGACAACGTATGTTTGCAGAGTGAGAAAAAACACTGCTTACCTTTTGGTGATGTACACTGCTGCAATACAACTTTTGGATCTCAGTGTCAGTGCTCCAGGAACTGAGGTGAAAACGCTAGCCCGCCCAAACCGAAGAGATGCACCACATGCAAGGGGTGGGGCTAAGCGCTTTGAGGAGCTAGTTAATTCTGCCTGAATGGTCCCTCACAGGCACAGAACCCATTCTTATTACTGCAATGGATCACTACCAGATCATTGGTTACAGGTGAACAACCTTTTTTTCTGATTTCTTTTGAACTGTCTCTTGCCATTGTCATTCAAAAAACCTGTTATTCCCTAATACCTAAAAATAGTGTAAATAGTTATTTGTGTGGAAGAAGGGGAATGAATAAGTAGTCAAGTACTCATTTTAGTGTCCCAGCACCATTTGTTTTGTAACTTATTAAACTCCTATCTCTTTGAAATTTGAGTACTAGCACAGCTGAACTACTGCGTCAAATGACTTATTGTCTTGAATTTAGCCAAGCTATCTTATTGAGCTACCATTAAAGTGAGATTAAGGGCTTCTGTTTCAACCTTGCTCCTGTAAAATTGTGTGCAGTTATTACAAATAGTAGATTACTCAATCAAATTCCAGTTGATCCCAACATCTCAAAACTTCAGATATTGCTCTGGGATAGAATTTCCTATTCATAGTCTACCAGGACTATTCATGTTAAAACATGTATACTTTAAAATTTCTAGTATAGTTTAAATTGTGGCTTTTACAAGCCATGAACTGACTGTCTGCTTAGTAAAATAAATATTCTTAGCTCTTTGGTGCTAGAAGCTGGATTGCCTGACATCACCTGCAAATTCAAAATCCATATAGTGCCAACACAGGAACTTCCAATTTATGTTGCCCCCAGAAGTTAATTTCAAAATACATACCCAGTTCTGTATACATATGCTTTACATTTTTTTGCAGCTGGGGACGGTGGACTGATATCCTCTCACATGGTCGCTATAAACGTCAACTAACAGAACAAGATGTGGAAACCATCTGCCGGACTATCCTTGTGTATTGTCTTAATCATTACAAAGGGGATGAAAACATCAAAAGTTTTATTTGGGATCTGATCACTCCAACTGTGGATGGACAAACGCGAGCCTTAGTTAATCATTCTGGTAATTGTCTGCATGCAGTGGTTTCATCTAAAACTCTGTAGCAGTAATGGTTTTAGAACCATGGAACACTGTTTTATGTTCTTGTTCAACTTTTGAAAGTAAACAAAAGTAGGAAAGTACTTCATAGGTAACATCTTAAAATTAGTTATGTGCTGCTGTTACTTTGATCAGCAAGTAACTCAAGATCTTATCCTGAATTAAGTATATAAGTGTCTTCATATGGCATTGCCTTCCCAATAACTCAACTGCATTACTTCTGCAGAGAGAGCACAACAGTGATCTCCTAATAGCTAAAATTAATTTTCTTCAGTTAAAAGGTTATTGCCACAGTGTCAATAGAAATTAATTTTTGCAATTGCTTATTGGGTCCCAGAGCATAATCTAAGGGTACACTATATAGCCACCTTGCTGAAGCTAAGCCTGAAATCCTGAAGAAGCTGCTGCCAGTCAATGTAGACAAGGCGAAATGGTCTGACTCAGTTTAAGGCAGCTCCTAGGGTTCTGTTGTAAAAATATGTAATTGAGTGGCCTACCCTTAGGATACACAAATAAACCAAATATCAAGTATATTAAAATCCTTAGTGCCAGAAACCTAACATGACCATTTTTTGTAGATGACACTTTTGTTTACTCACAAATTGTTAAAATTGTTGGCTGACATCCAGACTAAGAAAGTTCCAGTGCTTGATAAGAAGAAGCAGTGCTCCCAATGCTGCTTTGACTAACTTCAAGCCGCAGTGAGTGGATTTTAACTACCTATTCCCAGTTCTCCAAAAGTTCTCTGTGACACACAGAAATATGTCCCTGAAGGTCACTCATTCTTCAGGGGCCTATTTTTGTGTGCCATATATTACTTCCAAGGAATGGGAGGCTGTTTAAATTGACTCCCCCTTGTGCAGTTGGGGGTACTGCATATGTTGGAACTCATTGGGAGCACCACCATTTCTAACATAGCATCAACGCTTCCTTAATCTGGATGTGATGTTATGGCTAACGTTGGCTTAGATGTGGAAAATCCAGATCCCCCCCCCGCCCCCACCTGCCTTTAAGTGCTGGACTGGTTTGGACAAGTGTTTTCTTAGTGTTCTGCACAGAATTGTTCCAAGGCTACAATGCTACTCTAAGCTCCTTGGAAGAATGGTGAGAGACAATTTGCATTGCTCCTGCTAGAGCTAAGAAATTCTAAATCCCATTGAATTTAAACACATGCTTAAAACCATGCTTGTTGAAGTCAGCAGGACAGGGCACTAAATTAGCACAATATACTATAAGAAATTTTGTTTGGGTTCTCTTTCTATATTTACTGCTGCAATCTCATGATCTTTGCATAATTTTTTGCACAGCATTCATGGGGAATAAGAAGTATATAGGCACTGCTTTTTGACTTCTGGAAAAGTTCTTCATCTATTTTTCTGGCTTCTCAGATTTCCCACACGTTGAAAACCATATATTTGCAATCATTTGATTTCTTGTTTAAAAGAGAGAATTTTAAAAAGATTCTTTGAAAGTGAAGTGTGCAGCCAGTATCAGAGTCTGTAGAACCTCTGTGCTCCTGTCTTCTATGCATGTTTTTGAAAATTAGTGAACACGGACCTGCATGTGACAGATTGTCAGAAGTGAATGCGTTGAAAGGACTCTGTGTGAAAGTGATTTCATAGGATCCTCCTCCTCCATATGGAATCATTGTTAATGTGTATATCTAATACACCTAATGTGTCTAGAGAGTTATATATAAGGTGGTATAAAAATATGATAAATAAATAAATGTTCCCTACTGAGAAATCATAGCATGTGTTTCTTAGGCTTGTCTGCTCCAGTGCCCAGAGGAAGAAAAGGTAAAAAAGTGAAAGCTCAGAGTTCACAACCAGTTCTACAGAATGCTGACTGGCTAGCAAGCTGTAACCCAGATGCCTTGTTTCAGGAGGACAGCTATAAGAAACACCTCAAGCACCACTGTAACAAGTAAGTTTTCTTAATTCTGTTTTCAAAATTACCTGAACTTGGATATTTTTATAAGATCCTAAACACCATGTAATAGGTCATGTAGAGTGTTGTGTTAATTGCATTTAAATTGTGATATATTGTCAGTCAGCTCAAAAGTTGACTTTGCTGTTTAACAGCAAGCTTTCCTGTGTGATTAACTTTAATCAGTCATTTCAAGGAAGTAGTTTTAATTCTATTGCTAAAATAGTATCTGTGGTTCTTTCTCTCTTCTTCCAGCAGATCTTACTGATCTTTAAGGGGATCCATGGTCCCTCACAACTGGGTTTGTGTTCATGTGCCGAAGACTCCACAGAAGAATTGCAAGCTCCTCAAGGCGCTCTTAGGCCCATGGTTTCGCATACATGGCGCATTGTTAAATTAGGCAGGAGAATGCCTCTTCCCACAGTTCCTTCATGACTGCTGCACTAGCCACTTCAGAAAGGTTCACTCTGTTCACTAATCATTCCTGTGGAGAAAACACAGTTTCCTTCCTTATTCCTTTTCTGGCCTTTTTAACCCTATGGACAGTTCTTTGACTACACTTTCGGACTTTGTTTTGGCTTAGTTTACCTGTGTACTCCCAGCTTCAACCACAGTCTATTTAACTCTACTTTCTCTTTTGCCCGCCATTGCTCGCCATTTCCCCCTCTCTGGACTTGGAAAAAACATTTAAGAGGGGTACTTCTTGCAGGGGAATGTTACTCTCTTCAGACTGGCTTAACAGTGTTTAATCTTCTTAGGGGAAAACCACAACGTTGGTGCCTATAAAACTTGTCTGGCTTTTTTGAAGCGGATGAGGGAACATTATTTGTGGATGGTCCTATATGAGATGGTGCTTCGTCCGCCAACTCCAATGCCTAGATTGTCGATTCCATCAACAGTGTCACTGTTGACTGACTGCTGCCCATCAGGAGCAGCCTCAGGCTTGACATTTATACCCATCCCCCATGCCTTGTCTCAGGATGGGGACCACTGTGATCATACTTTCAAGACACTAGCAGTGCGTTCTAAAGCCGATTCCCATCACCAGTGTAAGAAGCGCAAACACGGTTCTTCAAGTCCCCATCTTCATCTAAACATTGCAGAATGTCGATGTTGACTGCTTAGACATCAGCTTTGACATTGAGGACTTCTGCCCATACACTCTCGCTGACAACCGCACAGACAAATTACCACAGCTGACACACACCGTTGCACCTTCAAGATCAACTTCTCTGCAATACAGACCTCGGCGCTGCTGATTACTCTAGCATCTCTATGCTCCCCAACGTCGATGGCAATGGTCTCAGTGCATCGACTGCTTTACAACCAACACAACTACTGCCAACATCAATGCCAATGGCCTCGCCTGTTTGTCTACACCTCTTACCTGTAATCTCTCCAGCATACACTATACACTCGGGATCCAGCAGGAGTAGGCACTCCTCTCGGGCTGCATCACCATTTGTTCAAGATTGCACTTCCAGATCTTTGAAGCCCATAATGGGGTCCTCCACCACTATCCCTTTGGGGTCTACCTTTAAGGGCTTTCCTTTCTGAATCCTCCATCCTTCCTCAGTTAATCTTTCATCAGTCCCCAAGACTCCATCTGGCTGTCCAAGATAAGTCACTCCGACACTCTCCATATCACCCACAGGGTGAGAGATAGCATCATTCTTCACCCACTAATCACCCATTAGACTATTGAAGCTCTCTGGGTGCGTTAGTCCTGGGGATACATCAGGGGCTTCCTCCATTTCAGTGATCCTTACTATCCCCTTTCTCCGGCTTTCCCTAATGACAATGACAAATATTGCCTTTTGAAAGCCAAGAAGCTCGAGGGAGACCTAGAGGCTGTTCTAAGGACACAAGCTTCACACCTGTTGAGCCCTTTTTTCCTTTTAAGAGACCTGGAGCACATGCCACTCCTCAGATCGTTGTGGCGTATCAGCCTCTTGCTCTTCCACCTGGACTGACAAGTACTAATCCTACTCAGCCAATTTCCAATAAATATCCTGATGTGCATGTTGTGAGCTCTGATGGGGAATATGAATCCTCCTCATCACAAGGAAAATCTGTAGCAATGGACCAACCATCTGGCACCTCCTCAGATGAAAATGATTCCACTCCTCCATCTAGTTCCCCAGCTTAGGGAACCAAATCCTACAGTCTACAAGTCCTTGACATGGCTAAGGCCCTGGGACTAGAAATTAAGGCACCTGTACAAAAAGTCTCTGTCCCAGTCTACAAATTCATGTCCAGCTCTTCTTCCTCGCAACCTACTTCACTCCCAGTGCAACCAGTCTTAACCAACTCAGCAAGGTTGCCTGAAACACTCCTTTGACTTCGGCCATTACTTCTAAGTGCTTCAAAAGCCTTTATATGATTCAGGAGGATTCCTGCCCGTTTTTGTTCAAGCATCCCCCTTCCCAAATTTTCTGGTAATTGACTGCACCATAAGCAGCAAATCGGGCAAATCCCATTCTGCCCGCACAGATAAGGAGGGAAGGAAGCTCGACTCCATGGGCAGGAGATCTTACCCTTCCTCATGCCTAGCCAGTTACATGGCCTGTATGGCTAAGTACAACTTCTCAGTTTGGGATGAGCTGAAGCAATTCCTGGCTGATGATCCTGATACTTTCCAAGACAAGTTTAAAGCTGCCCTGGCAAAGTCTGCTGAGATAACCAAACAACATCTTAGCACGGCCAAACACCTCACTGTGACCCAAGTCGCTTGTTGCTGCTGTCTCACTACACCATCATATTTTCGGAGACATGGTGTCTTATTACATTGGACACATGGATATTAAGCATAATTACCATGAGTTATGTCATAGAATTTTCCACCCTCCCTTCTTTTGCAGGGATCAAATGCTTTGTTTTACTCTGGTCAGCTAGCTTTTCACATCAGACTCTCATATCTCCACTATACCCTGGACAAGAACTCTTTACTCTCACGTCTCCATTATACCCTGGATCTCCTTTTACTCTTACATCCCCACTATACCCAGGATCCAAGTAAATTGGTCCAAATCCCATCTGATGACCTGGCGCCAAATAAATTTCATTGGTGCCCTTCTAGATTCAGAAATGGGGAAAGCATGCGGTCTGGAGAATAGGAAGCTTTCCATCAAAAACTTGATCTCATTCTGCCTCATCAGCCCTTGCCATACAATACAATATAGAGGCTTATGGGCCGTATGGCTTCCTGCACCACCACTGTTCCATATGCTCAACTCCACATAAAAACACTCCTGCTCTGTTTTTTGTCGGTGTTCAAACCTAACATCAGCAGCCAGAACATCTAGCTTTCCCTTCTGCCTCTGGTCCTGAAATCTATCCATTGGTGGATGAAGCTGGCCTCCCTTTTCTCTGGCATGCCTTTCAGTCTCCCCTCACCTTCTCTCACTGTCACCTCGGACACCTCTCTGAAGGGCTGGGGGCCCCACTGCCAGGGGTTGCACACCCAATGTCTCTGTATTCTTCAACAACGTCACCTCCACATAAACCTTCTGGAACTCCTAGAAGCCTTCTATGCCTTAAAATCATTCCTTCCTCTGCTGAAACACAAAGTAGATCAACTACTCCTAGACAATAGAACCGCAACAGCCTATGTAAACCACCAAGAAGGGCCTGCTTCCTGCTCTCTTTGTCACCTAGCCTCTCATTTATGGGACTGTTGTGTGAGCCACGATATCCACCTGGTGGTACACATCAAGAGTGGGAATTGAACACTCCTTTCCTCCTCCATATATCCCATCTTTGGAAGACTCCAAAAGTGGGCCTTTTTGCCACTGAACTCAACAAAAAGTTGAAGCCTTTATTGCTCAAGGGCTGCTGTGGGAAAGAACACCATGGGGAACTTACGTCTCACCTCTTTTACTTCTTCCCTCTCTTTTCCCACCTTCCCAGGATTCTCACCAAAATCCTACAGGAAGGGACGCCATGCGTCCTTATAACCCTGTGGTGACCACACCAACCCTGGTTCCCTATTCTCCTTCGCCTATCCAAGGGCCAACATCAACATCTTCCACTGCTCCAAGATCTGTTTTCTTAGAACTCAGGCCAGGTTCTTCTCTGACAGCTTGGAGACTCAACTTCTAGACTTTGTTCTCTTGACTGAAAGAAAAGAATCTACTTGTAAAAATTGCAAATGCAAGTGGAAGCTGCATATCTCTTGTGTTTGCTGCCTCTAAGGGATTCAACCCCTTCACTGCCTCTGTCCGCCAGATCCTCCTCTACCAGAGCTTGCTAAAGTGTCTGGCCTCTCCAACAGGTCCCTTAAGGTGCATTTGGCAGCCCTTTCAGCTAGACACACAGGATGGGGTGGAAGGACGGCTTTCTCTCACCTAGACTCCAAACGGTTCCTAAAGCGAATGAATAACTTTTTCCTCCTGTCAGACCTCCCATTGAACCCTAGAGCCTCTCTCTGATACTTTCCTCACTCACAGAAGCTCCTTTTGATCCTCTAATTTCTGCTTCCCTCAGATCCTCATCCCTCAAAGTTGCCTTTCTTATTGCTATCACCACAGCCAGGAGAGTCAGCAAGCTCACTGCCCTACTTACTGATTCTCCTTACACAAAATTTTTTCCTGACAAAGTAGTGCTTAAACTGGATCCTTCTTTCAGATGCAAAACAATTTCTGATTTCCACTTAAATCAGGACCTTACTTTACCTACTCTCTTCTCAAATCCTTCTACCACCCTCCAGAAATGCATACACTCCCTCAATGTCAGGAGGGCGTTGTTTGACTGCTTGGACAGAGTGCACCCATTCAGGAAATCCAATAGACTCTTCATTTCCTGCAAAGGCAAACATAAAGGTCTTCCTATCTCTAGACAATATTTGTCGCATTGGCTCATTGAGCTCATTTTCTTCTGTTATAACCATCAAGGGGTTAAACTCCCTTCTCAAATTAGGGAACATTCTACAAGAGCCATAGCCACATCAACAACCCACATATCCAATATTAGTATGAGAGACATTTGCGGCAGTGCCATTGGTCCTCTGATCAGCCCTTTGTCAAACATTATGCATTGGACATTAGTTCTGCAGCTGAAGCTAATTTTGGTCAGCGGTGCTTAAAAAGGTTCTGTAACTGCATCCTAGCTCCCACCTCCAATCTGCTGAGCTTGCTAATCATCCAGTTGTGAGCAATCATGGATCCCCTTAAAAATAAGCAAGTTGCTTATCTGTAACAGGTGATCTTTAGAGGGATCCATGGTCACTTACAACGCCCGCCCGGCCTACACCACCTCTACAATGCTTATTTGTAACAACAACAACTGTAACTAACAACTTACCTGACTCATCTTCAGCTCCATCAGTGCTCAATGCAATGGCCTCGGGAACTGAGGGAAGAAGCACTCTTGCACCTAATTTAACAACGCGCCACATGTGCAAGACGGCGAGCCTAACCACGCCTCAATTAGTTTATGATTCTTCCACAGAGGCTTCTGTGCATGTGCACAGACCCAGTTTTGAGGGACTATGGATCCCCCTAAAGATCACCTTAGAGGTAAGCAACCTGCTTTCCCCCCACCTTTTTTTCTTTGGCCACAATGCAGGGGAGGCTTCTCTCTAAGAGCAGTGAAGCATTGCCCTTCCACCATCCAAGGGTCTCCCACTCTTTCCCATTCCCTACCCTTTGCCAAAAAACTTTTAAAGATTTTATCTTTTTCAGGTTATGTTAGCACAGTGTTGCATCTTTGCTTATGAGCAAGGGTAAGGAATCAGTTCAAACCATCAAAGTTTTAGATAAGTTAATGTCTGTCTGAAAACTGGTTGGCGTGAATGAGAGTTGCACCTTACTGTTGTTGATGAACTCTAGAGGTGTTGTATTAATCCAGTCATCCAAAGGAAGTGTTAAGCTATGTAGCATGTCATATGAGTGTGACATTTAGTGTTGTTGGAATGGACCAGCAACATAGTACAATCTTAAGCATACTTACTTGGAAATGCTCCTCATTGGAATAAATGGGATTTTGCCGTAAATGTGGTTGGAATAAAGCTGAAATGGTTGTAAGAATTTTTGCTTTTGAGAAAAAAATTTATCTTGGCAACCTGCTGAATGGGTCATGTTGCCAAACTTGTTGGCAAACTCCAACATTTCCAGTGTTGGAGCCTCAAAATTGCTCCTTTTTTAAAAAAGTAAAGAAAAACTGGTGATTTTCAGCCAATCTGAGGGCATTCCAGGGCACAGTGTGACTCAGGGGGAGTACCAAAGTTTGGTAGGGAGCTTCCCCCATCCCTCCCCCCCCAAAAGAATTTGGCCAATTTTTGTTTATTTCCCTGACCACCAGGAACCTAAGCCCCATGATCACATAGCCCTCAATGACTCAATATTCATGGTTTCCATATCCATGGTTGCAGCCAGAAATGGAACCCCCTCCGAATATCGTGGTCCTCTCATACCAGGATATTCTGGCAGATAATTTTCTAGGATTATTTACAGTCCCAAATTTATTCTTTGCTTCTCACATTGGCAAATACCAAAAGCCACATGGAAACCAGTTTTAAACCTGGAATAGGTAAAGAAAGGGAGGGAAATATCTACATTGTTTCTGGCAGTGTTTATAAAATGGTCCTTTCCTCTATAGTAAGGCACCTGTACAGGGGTTTTAAAGAGATTACTAATATTGATCAAAACAGGTTGTTTTCCATTCTACTTGCTATTTTTTCACAATATTTCATCTTAATATTATGTTAAGATCCATAAAACTGGTAAATAAAAAAAGTGTCTTGGTACTGTGCTGAAAGTTACGGCATTGAGTAGCATCCAGACTACAACCAGCATGGACATAAAATGTTATGCTCCTACCAGTGTTCCCTCTAACCGGGATTCCCAGATGTTGTTGACTACAACTCCCATAATCCCCAAGCAAAAGCTATTGCCTCAGGGGATTAAGAACAGCCCAACAGCCCTGCTGGATCAGGCCCAAGGCCCATCTAGTCCAGCATCCTGTTTCATTCAGAGGCATCCTACCTTTGAGGCTGGAGGTGGCCTATAGCTCTCCAACTAGTAGCTGATGATAGACCTCTCCTCCATGAAGTTATCCAAACCCCTCTTAAAGCCATCCAGGTTATTGGCTGTCACCACATCTTGTGGCAGAGAATTCCACAAGTTGATTACGTGTTGTGTGAAAAAGTACTTCGGTTGGTTGGTCCTAGATTTCCTGGCAATAAATTTCATGGGATGACCCCTGGTTTTAGTGTTATGTGAGAGGGAGAAAAATTCCTCTCTCCCCACTTTCTCCATACCATGCATGATTTTATAGACCTCTATCATGTCTCTCCGCAGTTGTTGTTTTTTCTAAACTAAATAGCCCCAGATGTTGTAGCCTTGCCTCATAAGAAAGGTGCTCTAGGCCCCTGATTATCTTGGTCACCCTCTTCTGTTCCTTTTCCAGTTCTACAATGTCCTTTTTTAGATGTGGTGTCCAGAATTGTATGCAGTACTCCAGGTGTGGCTGCACCATAGTTTTGTATAAGGGCATTTTAATATTAGCTGTTTTATTTTCAATCCCCTTCCTAATGACCCTTAGCATGGAATTGGCCTTTTTCACAGCTGCCGCACATTGAGTCAACACTTTCCATGAGCTGTCCACCACGGCCCCAAGATCTCTCTCCTGGTCAGTCACCGACAGCTCAAATCCCATCAGCATATACTTGAAGTTGGGGTTTTTCATCCCAATGTGCATCTTTGGATTCTGGGAGTTGTAGTCAACATCATCTGAGAATCCCTGTCAGAGGGAACACTGGCTGCTACAGTGAGGGGAGGGGTAATTTTAACAACCCTCCTTTTCCTCTGCATCTCCCTGAACCCTCAGAAATATGTCCCTGGGGGTTTCAGGACCTTCCCTAGCTTGTTCAAACACTACTCTGGATGCTGCTTACTTTACATAATACAAATTGGTATACCCACTAGTGTCTTTAATTATTGTTACTTGAACAATAGTGTGCTCCCTCTTTCAATTCTGTATAGAGTATGATCTGGTATTTAAAAGAGAGCAAGTAAAAAGTCCCACAGGGTGAGCTCAAGCTCTTTAGCATGTTTAATGTTGCTCTTTGTATCCCAGTCAATGTGCTTGTATTGTATTAGGGTGCCCTGTTGAACAGCCAGTATGGTGATGGTTTGTACCTCACTTTGGCATATACTGCAGAGTTGTCCTTACATAGATATATATTCAGTCACAAGACCCTAATGCACCCCCCAAGTTCTGATCATAAAAGTTAGAACTAACTGAAACATTGTAGAAGGAAGTGAGAAGAGCAGAAGTGCAAGAGAGTTATAGCAGGTGGAATTAGTGCCTAGGTACAGTGTATAACTCTGTGTAGATCCAAAAGACCCTCAGACTCAAAGATATCACTGCTTTTGAGACACATATATAATATGCAGCATAACAAAAGGCAGCAAAAGTGTGATACACTCTTTCTTCTTAATAATATTTAAACTGGTTCTCAGGCTTCCAAACAGTTGGGCTCTGGTATGAGTAGGCCATTTCTATGAGCACAGTGGTGGTTCTTTGCATAGACTAGATATGGCCAGTTTCTTCAGCCCGGGGAACTGGATCTTCCCCAGCCCAAACTGCTTGGGCACTAGAACCTGCCCATGCCATCCACATGTTCCTCCCCCCACATACAGAGGTTTCAGCAATGACACTGAAGTCACTGGGGTGCCCTCTCGTCTTAGCACATAGAGAAAAATCACCTGGTTCAAAAGGAAGCCTGAGAGCAGAATAGCCTTTTGCCTGGCCAGAATCATTCTTTTCCTATATACTACCCAGCCAACCAATATACTTTCCTATATACTACTACTATTCCTATAAACTACCCAGCCAGCCTCTAACTCCTAGGTGTCCCTTCACTTTACACACAATAGCTGTTGGGTAAAAAATGATGACTTGTGCACTGCAAGGCATTGCTCAAGGTGTGGTTTCTGACATAGAAAACACCTTACATGAAATGACATGATGTTCTGCATTCAGTATGGTATTTGCAGGGTCAGAAGCAGTAGCTGCACAGTTCCTTTTATTCAGCAGATGCCCTGTGCAAAATGAGACAGTGCAGTATTGCAGATGTCTTGGGGGTATACCTTATCATGAGGGCACTACTTGCTTTGAAGTTTGGGCAACAGGATGTTGGGAGGGAACACCGGAAGCTCGTCAGAGCATTGGTCCATCTAGCTTAGTATTATCTGCCTTGACTGGCAATAGCTCTGCAAGGTTTCAGGCAGGAGTCCTTCCCAGACCTTCCTGGAGATGCCAGGGATTGAACCATCTGCATGCAAAGCAGATGCTCTACCACTGAGCTGCAGCCCCATTCCATTAACAGTGCAGACGAGGCACAAGTGAGCATTACTGTTGGGCTTTTCTCCCACGGGGCCAGCTGGGAGGCCACAGAAAGCAAGGCCAGATGTGATCTGTAGACTGCCAATTTGCTATCATTGGATTGAGCAGCCATGATTAATTCAAATAGAGTAGAATATACTTTCCCATGCATGTATTTGTTTAATGGTTTCCTATCATCACTCAGAATGAAAGTGAATACATATATGGGGATATCAATTGGATTTCCAACTAGGAACATATGATTATAGGTTCTACAGCATTTCCAAGCATTGTATTTTAGATCTGAATAAGGCTGCTTTTTGTTGTCTTGTAGAGATCTAGACAGGTGAAGTAGTAAATTTGGCAAAAGTTCTTTAAAAAAAATTTTTAGGAAACACTGACTTCTTCATTCTCAGAGGCAAAAACGTGTATAATCTAACAAGCCTGACATTCCATATTGGGGGTTTATTGTAAGGTAGTAAAACCAGATTTTATATCTCGTTTATTCCTACAACTTCTGATGTGCTTCCAAAAATGGTATTAAGGCAGCAGCTGAGGAAATTTTATGAGATAATGAAGCAGAACAGTTACTGAAAGCCATCTGCTCAGTTGTTTACAAACTTGCTTCAATACTTCAGAGGCAGTGGTAGAGTACGTGTCTAAACTTCACAAGCTGCACTAGGTAGAACTAAATGAAATGCGCCTGGGTTGGGCTGAGCTCGATCCCTCTCTGTGCAGTCTAAGCGGTTGCCAGGCAGGCCTGTTGGAAGCCAGCAGAAAGCACCACACAGAGGTGATTATGTGCCACCATCTGTCACGCTTCAAGCCTACCATACAGCATGGCTAATCAGCCTTGGCAGGATGATGGATGAACAGCAGCAGCTGCCAAAAGCCACTGTTGGCAAACAGTCCTGAAGTTAAGAACTTTTTCCCCTCTCTGCTTTCCTCTCCAGGGTCCTGCTGCGTGTCCGCATGCTGTACTATCTGAGGCAAGAAGTTATAGGGGACCAAGCTGACAAGATCTTGGAGGGTGCTGACTCAAGGTTAGTGCAAAGCAGGCGTATTTGTGGGTTTGTGCTCAGTGTAATCTGTATTTATTTTTAATTGGAGGAATTTTGAAGACTTAGAAATTTCATGTCTCTAAACTTTTATTTGACACTGCATGTTTTAAATATTTAGTGAGAGTGGATGTATGAAGGGTAGGTGAGAGGGATTTTAATTTCATGGAGAAAAATATTCAGTATTAATGACTTTGGTAGTACAATAAGTAAAATTCTAATATTGGATATAAGGATTTTTAAAATCAGTTTTTAAAAGTATCAATAAATTAAAAACCCTATAGCCATTTTTGCCATGTCCAGACATCTTAATTTCTTCTGATTATACAAGTTTCCCCTCTTAACTATAGCATAAACGCATGTAAGTGTGATACCAAATATGTAACCTTTTTTATAGTGAGGTAGATATCTGGATTCCTGAGCCATTTCATGCTGAAGTTCCTACAGACTGGTGGGATAAGGAAGCAGATAAATCCCTTTTAATTGGCGTGTTCAAACATGGTAAGTGATGTCTCACTTTGAACAGAACTCCTTGGTAAAGCTTTCTGTGTATACCAATACTCAGTCACAATATTAGCAAGTATAGTTCCAAAGAACTGTTGGCTTCTATCTCCTTTTTCCCTTCTGCATTAACAAAAAAAATCTAATTTGAGTTGTAAATATCAGATGCTGTTTTTAAATGTTTGCAGAACATTTCAGAAGAAAACATTACTTTCTTGGCTGTAAATAACACAGAACCATATTTGTTTAAATAATAGCCAAGTAGTATTATAGATCTCCATAAACTCTGCTTCCAGCACTGTTTCACTTGCTAACTCTGCCAGGCAGTGTCAAAGTGGACGGTGGGCTTAACCTCTGCTATTAATCTGTACAAGTGCCTCCTGGGCTTTGTTCCAAGCAATATTTCACAAATGTCAGTGCTGAGAACTCCCGGCTCCCTTGAGTGGGATGCAGCCTTGTTAACTTTGAAAGGCTGGGGATGCAGAGCTGGCATGATATATACAGTGAGCAATTCCTGATTATAATCCCAATTCTCTGGAGGTTGCAGAGGTATTCTCAGCAGCCCAGCCTGACTAAAGGGGAGAATGATGGCTTATAAAACCTTTCATGATTACAGTTTGGCTTGAGGCTCTACAGCAGTTAAGGACAGTGTGTTGTAGTACAAATCCTAATTGAATTGTGCTGTTCTGCCTATGTACAGCAGCTCTGTTGTGTGGGCTCAGCTGAGGCAAGTCTAGTCTAAAAATCATTTTCCTGCCGTGCACTGTTGGGATCTGCCATTTTCCATCTAGTCAACTTGGGCAGTAAGAAAAAGCAAACAGCAGTTTGAAAACCATGGAGGGAACAGTGTCATCTTACTGACATGCATCATCCTAAACCAAATAAGACAGGTTCGCTGGCCTTATGTGTTTGCCCATGTGTGCATTTCCAGTCTGCAGTGCAGGTTTCAATAGGGCCAGTTCTCCTAAAAGGGAGTGGTGCAGCAGAGTTGTACATGTAGAGGTCAAAGGAATACAAGCAAGATGCTTTATGTATGTCTAGACCATGACTATTACTTTCTGGTTTGTGTTCTCTCTCTCTCTCTCTCTCTCTCTCTGGTCCGCACTCTCACTCTCACAAACACTCACTCACATGTGCTCTCACCCCACTCGCTCCCCCGGAAATCTATGATAGCCCTGCTAATGTCACCGTTGTGTGTCACATTCTTCTAGGTTACTGAAAGAAACTATTTCTAGAAATCTGGTGGTTTTATAAGTTTCACATCAGTATAAAAATATCATTTCTAACAGCTATCTTGCTTACACGTGGGTGTTTGGTGTCCTTTCTATCTGGGTACAGGCTATGAGAAGTACAATTCGATGAGAGCAGACTCTACTCTGTGCTTTCTGGAACGTGTTGGTATGCCTGATGCCAAGGCCATAGCTGCTGAACAGAGAGGGACAGATATGTTAACAGATGGTGGTGATGGGTAAGGAGGACATTATAAAAATTTAATAAACTTTATAGTGCTATCATATATATTGGCCTGGCTTTACCTATTACATCACATATGAAGATTCAGAGTGATAATGTCTGATTTTTGTAACTATGTTTTGAGCTAATATTTATATAGAAACAATTACATTAAATATGATACTCATTCTAATTATTTTATAGTTATACAAGAAATAGGTATTTGCTTCCTTGGCATTTATTTTATCATTCAGCATTGCTCCTTATGAATCTGAAAAAAGGATTTTATTTTAAAGTGCTCTAGTTCTTACAGTTGGTTTTCTGCCTTGTATTTTATATAGAGGCGACTTTGACAGAGAAGATGAAGATCCAGAATATAAACCAACCAGGGCTCCATTCAAGGATGAAATTGATGTAAGAATTGTAATGTGCTAATGTGCTTATGTAATTTTTATTGGTATCTACTCTTTGAATAACTGTTGTCATAGTTAAAATATTCATGTATTGATTGTCTCATGTGTAATTAGGAAGGTTATTGTGTAACAACACATTTTCTCAGGTTTTGGAATGTCACATTCCTTGCTTGCTTAATACTAAATTGTTGAAAGCTAAAATCACTTTCTTGTTTTCCAAAGGAATTTGCAAACTCGCCTTCTGACAAGGAAGAATCCATAGAGCTTCACACAAGTAAGTTTTGTAAAAGTCAGAGGGAGGAGGTTTTTATAATACAAATTATTGTCTGCACATTCAGGCCAAGTATGTTTTGGTTAAAGAAATTATTGTAAATTTTAAAGATGCATAGTTCATGCATCAATAATTTGCTACTTAGTTTACGTCATATGTGCTCAGTTGATTAGTGAGACTTGTGTGGTAAAAGATGATAAATTTAGAGAATCTGAAAACCTTCATATATGCTCTTCGTAACTTAACTTAAAGTAGAAAACCCCTGCATACAGAATAAAACATGTATTTGTGATAATAATTTTTAGAGACTCTCAACTATAATTGAGTTATTGATACCAGAATTTAATTGAGAGTGTTGCTCATAATAGTGGTATTCAAGTTCTGTATATATGTTGGAGAATACCTCTAACTTGAGGAGGACTTTTAAAAAAAAAATATTGGATGTTTATAGGTATTTGTATTGATGATTTTGTCTGGGGATGGGGTCATTGCCTCTGAATCTATATCTATATCTATCTATCTATCTATCTATATATATATCTCAAATAGCATTTTTGTTTTGATCATGGATGCCTAATATGTCCTTCTAATCTTCTCTAGGCAAGCATAGTGAAAGTAATGCTGATTTTGGCCAACTCTACTGGCCTAACACTTCAACCCTAACTACTCGCTTGCGCCGCCTCATTACTGCTTATCAGCGTAGCTATAAAAGGCAACAAATGAGGCAAGAGGCACTAATGAAGACTGACCGGCGCCGGCGGCGACCTCGTGAAGAAGTGAGAGCACTAGAAGCTGAAAGAGAAGCTATAATAACGGAAAAACGTCAAAAGTGAGTTTCTTCAAGCTTCCTCCTTGTAGAAATGAGTGCCTGCTTCTAACACAGACATTTTATTTGAAATTAGAACCTACTATCTGGCATCGAATTGGCATGTGTAAACTTATAAAAGTGTTCTGACATACTAGTTTCTTTTTTCCAGATGGACAAGAAGAGAGGAAGCAGATTTTTATCGTGTGGTTTCTACTTTTGGGGTTATTTTTGACCCTATAAAGCAACAATTTGATTGGAACCAGTTCAGAGCCTTTGCTAGACTTGATAAGAAGTCTGATGAGAGTTTGGAGAAGTACTTCAATTGTTTTGTAGCTATGTGCAGGCGAGTGTGCCGAATGCCAGCCAAGCCAGAGGAAGGTAGGTTCACAGATAGCCTCAACTCTGATAAATGACATGTTGACACTTGAAAAGTACAAGTACAAAAGCATGTAAGATTGTAAGTATGGCTTCTTTGTGGTTATTTTATTTTCACATACTCTTTCTTTCCCAAGTACATGCATCCCTTCACACTACACCCACGCAATGCATATATATAGTACATGCCATATACACATTTCTCCTTGAGTGAGTGCTACTCACTTCTTTGTTTCTTCCCATCAGTAGCACACAGTGCTTAAGTCCCTAGGCCCAGTCCTGACACTGTTAAAAATTTCTGTGCAGTTGGAATGTTCATAAGCATTCCATAACACCTACAGTGAATGACTTGAGAGGCACAATGGAAGATGAATTTCTAAAAAATTAAACATATTTTTTAAAAGTTTTGACTGTAAGAATTTCCCTTTTTTTAAAATAACCTGGTTTAAATTGAAATCTGAAATTATGCAAATAATTTCTTTCAACTAAACTTGTAACACTTTCTTTAAACTGATCTTGTAACACCCTCTTCAGAAAGGGTTTTTCCTTTATAGAAAAAGATAAAACTGCATGGAAACATTTTTGCCAGTTATCATAATATTATGAACTACATAAAAGTTCATGAATTTATATTATGGCCTGATACTGTGGGGTGAGGGAAAGAAGAAGAGACTGATACAGGTGTGACCCAGATGAATCAGTGGATGACCTATTCTCCTGTTTTATGCCTAGTTTAATGTTTTATCAGCACAAAACATGTGAATTCTATGGTTATGGCAAACAATTACTATGCACTGTTGTTTGAGGAATACCTTAATACTGAATTGAAATTTTTGATTTAAATCAGCCTTTGTTTCCTGATAATTTAAGTTGCTGATTTTTAAATTACCTTGGTTTAAATCAGTCCATCTGTTTGGAAATTTCATTTCAGTCAATTGAACCCAGAGATCTTATGCCAATAGCAACATAGGTTTAAATATCTACAGTGTTTCTTTTCTTCAGGCTTTTTCTTTTGTAGAGTTTATCTAACATTTGTGTACATTGATAGACTTGTTTTTGTGTGTGTGTTTTGTTTTGTGATCGAGATATTATGTGGTTTAATTTGATTCCTCATTAATCTCTAACTACAGTAAGCATCCAACTAGGTTAGCCAAACTCATTTCAGAAATAGATATATAATAAAATATTGTCATTATAAAGCCTAATATTTATTTATCTATGTCTTTTCCTACAGAACCTCCTGATCTATCCACTGTGATTGAGCCAATCACTGAAGAACGTGCTTCTCGAACTTTATATCGCATAGAGCTCTTGCGGAAAGTCCGAGAGCAGGTTCTCCATCACCCACAATTGGCAGAGAGGTTAACATTGTGCCAGCCAAGCTTGGATCTGCCAGAGTGGTGGGAGTGTGGCAAGCATGACAAAGATTTACTGATTGGTGCTGCTAAACATGGAGTCAGCAGGACAGATTATCACATCCTGAATGACCCTGAACTATCCTTTCTTGATTCTCACAAAAACTTTGCTCAAAACAGAGGAGGAGGTAATCTGAATGCCTTATCTCTGTTAAATCCACTGGGTGTTTGCTGTAGTCAGTCAGCCTCCATTATCCCATCTACACCAGCACCAGATGAAAAGACTGCAGAACAAGCTGAGGTTAAACTGGAAGGACCTGAGAAAACATCAGCCAAAGAGAAGTTTGATAGTAAAGAGGACGAAGAGGCAACAGATGTTGCAGTAAAAGATAAGGAGGAATGTGAGGCTGAAGCTGGTCCTGTTAAATGTGAAATAAAGGACATAGAACTGAGTACTGAAGTAGACCCAAAATCTATTTCTGAAAAGGGTTCAGAAGATGACGAAGAGGAAAAACTTGATGATGACGACAAATCAGAAGAGTCCTCCCAACCTGAAGGTAATTATAAAGAAAATATGAATTGATTGATATTGACTATGAATGGTAGACCAGATCTATGAAACTCTTCCACCAGGCCCTTATTGAGCTCTGTAGAAAGGAGATCCATCCAACCATTTTGAGAATATGCTGTGTTAGGATTGCTGGAATCCAATCGTTTTTCATATTTTCTGTCTTCAGATAACTGAAATGCAGAAACAACTGAATTCCAGCTGTTTCTTTCCATGTTGACTTGATTCCGAGAATTTCTGCATGTCTGCCCAGGAAATGTTGCAGATTGTAGAAAATTATAGGTTAGTTTGTGCAAAGTAGTGGCCAGGCTGATTTGGCCTCGTTATTGCTCTGAAAGATCTGAGTACACCCTAAAACACACACACGGCATTGCCTGCAACTTCATATTGCACACAGGAGTTGAGTAGTGGTGGGCAAGGATTCCTAAGAACACAGTTTGGAAACCACTGCTGTAGTTGTTTCTAAAATATCAGGACATCTGCAGTACAGTGTGAAGTTTTGTATTGAATTACATCTAAATTGTCAGATAAGACTGAGCTGATTGGCAAAACTGCAGTGCTAACTTACCACTGTAATAAAAAGCAACTAAAAGAGACCATATTACTCCGGTTTTAAAAGACCCACCCTGGCTACCAATAGGTTTCTGGGCAAAATACAAAATGCTGGTTATTACTTATAAAGCCTTTAAAAGGCTTGGGCCCAGGGTATTTAAGAGAACACCTTCTTTATTATTAATCCTGCTGCCGGTGAGGTTCATCTGACGGTGCCACTGGCTTGTCTGGTGATGACTTAGAGCTGGGCCTTCTCTGTAGTTGCCCTAGAGCTGTGGAACCAACTTCCTGTGAGATTAGAGTTGCTCCATCCCTGTTGACCTTTAGGAAACAACTGAAGACACATCTCTTCAGCCAAGCTTTTTAACTATTTAGTGGCTTTTAGCTATCTTAATTTGAACTTTTATATGTTTTAAGTTGTTTTTCAAAGTTTTGTTTTAATGTTGTAAACTGCCTAGAGACTTTGGTAGTGGGCGGTATATAGATCTGCTAAATGAATAGATAGATAGATAGATAGATAGATAGAAGAGAGAATGATCTGTCCTTGACCACACTAGTCATTCTGCCATCACCTTAATTTTCAAACATGGGATTCAGCAAAAAAAACCCTGGGTTTATTTGGGTATATATCAATTGCAACCCTTTGGATCTTTAATGAAAAGGAATAAGTTACTGGCATGAATGGACAGACATCACCTACAATATACAGGCATACCTCGTTATTTGCAGGGTTTCCATTCCCCGCTTACAACAATGAGTAACAAAACCACAAATAATGAGCCATTGCGCTTATGGGAATTGTCGGGGTTAGGTTTTGGGGAAGGGGGGGTCCCTCCAACAGTGACATTACATGAAAGAAAGTGCTGTACCATGCTCCACAGGTCTCCATCTGTCCAGCACTGCCCCCCCCCCCACCAAAACATCAGTTTGGCCAGCAAAAATCTCAGGGGGAAAGCTTTTCAACAGATGAGCCACAAAATGGCAGCCGGAAATTACCTCGGAGGTCATTTCCAGCCACCTAGCAATCGTGGATACATGGATGTTAACCCTTTTTATACCCGCGTATGCCTAAGTCAGGTGACTATTTGTGGACTGCGGACACGCGAAGCTGCAAATACCAGAACCGCGTATAGCAAGGTCCACCTGTACTGAAAACTCTCATAAGACTGTTAAATAGATCAAAACTGCAATTATATTGTAAATAATACTCATTGTTATTTTTTCATTTTGATAACTCCTTGATAAATAAGTCATGAGTGGTCTACTTTTATGGCCAATCCTTGATGATTGATATTTCTCAGCAGGAACAATTTCTCAGGGTAAGAATTTTGATGAAGAAAGCAATGCATCCCTGAGCACTGCAAGGGATGAAACACGGGATGGATTTTATATGGAAGATGGCGATCCATCAGTAGCCCAGCTGCTTCATGAAAGAACATTTGCGTTTTCTTTTTGGCCTAAGGTTGGTTCTCCATAGAGTAATGCCTACCATCATACAGTTCAAAAGTTACCGCTTTTGAAGACTGAAGTGCTTGCTGCCCAATTTAGTACATAAGGCAGGTTTTCTCAATCTTTAAAGCAAGATCTACTAGGGCTTGAGAGTCTTCATGGACTGTGTAAGGGATTGCTGCCTGTGCCATTAGTGGTGGAGCAGTTTCAGGTTTCCTCAGCTGAGTGGCAAACAGAGTCAGGCTAGTCTTTCCAGTTTGATGGCAACAGAGAAAGGACAAAATGCCCTTGCCTGTTCCAAGCATCCTAATTGAGAATCAGTCCATGGCTCTCAAAGAGCACATGGTTGTCCTCTGAAGAAGGCTGTTGTGGCAGCATGAATGAAAATGGGTGATGCAGTGACCAGGGCCACACTAAGGTAACAGGCACCCGGACCACCCAGCCATGAGGGCCACCCCACCCCGCATGTGGCCGCCTGAAACTTCCTTTGGGGGACCCACCCCACCAAAGTTCCGCTTTTTTTGTTTAGAAACTCTTATCACGGCGAGGGGTGGCTGTGGGGGGAGCAGAGCAGTCCTTCTCCCCCCACCTTGCACCCCCGGTGTAGGGTGTGTGTGTGTGTGTGTGTGTGTGTGTGTGTGTGTGTGTGAGAGAGAGAGAGAGCAGGAATGACACTCAACCCATCTGTTCGGGCCAGCATCTTGAAGCAACTCCGAGGCATGCCTGCGCAGTTTAGAGATCGCCGTGTCATTCCTCCTCACACCCCACCGCCGCCTGATGGGCTCAGTGTCGTTCCTGCTTACACACCCCCGCCGCTCCGCCCCCCCCCCCCCCCGCAGCTACCCCTCGGCCACAGTAAAAGTTTTTAAACAAAACAAAAAACAAAACCAGAGCTTTGGCAGGGCAGGCGTGGGGTGGCTCAGCTGCCGAAGGCCCCTGCCCCAGGCCATTTGGAGGCTCCCCCAGACCTTAAAGGACTGGACCGGGTCCCCAAGGTCCAGGGGTTCGTGCACCTCTGGCAGTGATACTAACGGCACCTTGGAGGAGGGGCTGTTGCAGCTGCTGAATCTCTTCTCCTAGAGAGGTGGAGGAGATCTGCCATCTGATCCCCAACCTGCTTACCCATCAAGATACTCCCCACTGCGCTCAGGAGCACTCAGGTGCCCCAGGGTTGCTACCAACCCAACCCTGATTCCAGGCCGTCCTTTGAGACTTCCTCTGCAAAATGTGGTTCCCTTTCTTGCTCCCAGGCTCCAGTGCCATATAATACAATAGGAGCCGCCTATGGTCACTCACTCAAAAGAAACCTATTTTGAAACAGCAACTTTCCCGACTCTGTTGCAGGTTTTAGAGAGGTCTGAGGTGCTGGGAGGGAGGGGTGAGTCTTTGGAAGTGCCCCAGTGGAGTGGGACCCAGCATATTTTAGAAAGGGAATCTGTAAGAGAAAAATGTCAAACCAGTAATAAGAATGACAGTATTGGATTGGTTTCAGCATATTTCTTTGCTGAAATAAAAATGACTAATCACACTAATAGAAAATATATAGACATAAACTAAGGTTTCTGGGAATATTCTTGTAGGCTGAAGGAAGTTTAGAAAATGGAATGCCATGGACCTCCATGGGCCAAACCATGGAGTATGGCGGCGGGGGGGGGGGGGGAATTCATGCCAACAAAGTTCTGTTAGTTTCTTGTGATCATAGATGGGTGTTTAGTTGAAGATTATCCTATAGGTTTTTATTTTGTGCAAGAGTTAAAGAAATTCTTTTAATAGGCAAAGTAGATAGAACTATACAGTAATGATTTTGCTTGAATTCTATATACAACACCGTTTCTAGTTTCAAAGGGTGCTAGAGAAAGAAATAAAGTAGTAATAGTCTTAAGCTTCCTAATCACCATAACAGGGCCATCTGGTTGGGGGTGGGGGGGAAGAATAGCCCTTCCTGTAATAGGCTTATTCCTGGGGAAAGAAAAGCAGCCGGCTGCAGCTGCTGAGGTCTGCTCATGGTTTTTACCATGTTCTGCAGTTCAGGGAGCTAAATGATGACCCTGTTCCATAATCAATAGCTGATGTTTCTATAGTTGACGATTTTCAAACACAGTGTATTTAGTTAGAATATTTTTAGCATGTCTTTCCACCAGAAGTGATAAAGGCATCTTGATAAATATAAATCAAGATAAAGCAACAACAAACAAATTGTTTGCTAGAACCACTAGCAGCAAAGGTGCAAAAAAAAAAAAAAAAAAAGAGCATGATGTCATTAACCAACACTTTGTGGGGGAAATGAAATGATTGTCACTGGGTGCCAAGCAAATATTTTGAGTAAGTTCTCTCTTTCCCGGAAGGAAGAAGGCACAATATTAATTTGTGAAACTGAAAAGCCAAATAATGTTTATGAATATATCCTGAAGAGCACCAAATGTATTCTCCTATATTGGGTTTCTTATGTGTGCAGTAACATACATTTTGTGTTTCCTTATATTCTAAACGGGCTAAACTGCAATTAGAATTTTTTTTAATGTACATGCTTCAGTGGAACCTAAAGTGATAAGGGCGTGGAATGAAAATTGACATTTATTAGATGTCCCTAGGTTGGTGCCCGTTTCATAACATTGAACTTTATTAATAGTGACACTAATGAGGAACCACTTCCTGGGACAAAATTACGGATGCAGCCTGTTGGCTCTGACATACCCAAGGCAATGATGTTGAGTTACAAGTATTATACTACTACTTACTAAGAATTAGTTAAGTTTTACTATATGTGAACGGTAGTGAGAGCTCAGAAAATGTGTGTCAGATGGTTTATGTACTTCCTTGCTATTTCTATTAATTTAAATGGCAGGTGTCTGTTCTTCAGCATCTCTCTGTGTGAAACACATGATTTCAATGAAACCTGTAATATCTTTCTGACCTGGAATTTCAGTTGTTTTTTCTTCATTTGTCAGGTTATGAAGCCTACTAAGCTGTACAGTAGTGCAGGGCCTGACTAAGCTCAAATGGCTATTTTCACATGACAGTCATTATGTACTTTCCTTTCTGCAGGATCGAGTAATGATCAACCGATTAGACAACATCTGTGAAGCAGTGTTGAAAGGGAAGTGGCCAGTAAATAGACGCCAGATGTTTGATTTCCAGGGACTTATACCTGGGTATACGCCAACAGCTGTGGATAGCCCTCTGCAGAAAAGGAGCTTTGCAGAGCTCTCCATGGTTGGTCAAGCTAACATCAGTGGCAATGAAGATATCACAGTCTCTCCTCAGTTATCCAAGGCATGTTTTTTAATGAGGGGGCTTATAACATTGTTTGCATTTGCTTTTAAAGTAATAAAATAAAGTCTGTTTTGTACAAATAACTGAAAAGGCAAAACAACCGGAGAAAAAGCACCTTTAACTACAAACGCAGCTTGTGTGTGAGAGAGAAATATACTTATTAAGGTCTTGAAGAGGTTTCATATTTTATTTTTCACTGGAATAATCATTGTATAAACTAAGCTTTTTTGTCAAATTCAGTTCTATTGTTTTTAGAGCAACTAAATCTGACAAAAAGTAAATAGCTTCGTTTGTGCAATCATAATACCAAATACTTCCCTTTTTAAAAAATGTATTGAAAACTGAAAATGTTGCAATAAAATTGAAATTGTATTGCTAGTAATGATGTGTTAATTCTTCATTAGGAAAATGCACTCAATTTATCAGTTCCACGTCAGCGGAGGAGGAGGAGGAGGAAGATTGAAATAGAGGCTGAAAGGGCAGCCAAGAGGAGAAATCTTATGGAAATGGTTGCCCAGTTGCGAGAGTCGCAGGTTGTTTCAGAAAATGGACAAGAAAAAATTGTAGACTTATCAAAGGCCTCACGAGAGGCACCAAGTTCTACCTCAACATTTTCAGCTGTTCCTTCAAAGTTTCTATTACCTAATGTTTCCACACCAGTGTCTGATGCCTTTAAAACTCAGATGGAGCTGCTACAAGCAGGTCTTTCACGCACACCCACAAGGCATCTGCTAAATGGTTCTTTAATTGATGTAGAACCACCCATGAAAAGGAGGAGAGGAAGAAGGAAAAATGTAGAAGGGCTTGATCTGTTATTTATGAGCAACAAGCGAGCATCATTGATGGCAGTAAGCAAGACTTTTTCTTTGACATTAATTTCTTATTATATGAGCCTCAGCACCAGAAGAGGTATTTCAATTCGCTATAAAAGGATTCTCTATTTCATTCTCATTCCCAGTTCATATTTAGGCACTCGTTCTAGTGAAAATCATTCCAGATACTTCCATTATACATACCTTAATAAAATATTTTATCTATGCCTCTTCAGAGCAAAATAGCTCTAGAAAAAGTGAGTTCCATTTCAGTTTGTTCAGCATAAGGATTCATGTTGCACTGGTGCAGTATAATAACTAAGAGCAGAAAGTGCCATTAGTAAACAAAAGGTTTCCAGTTCAGGTTTTGCCTCTGCCATGAACTCACTAGATAGCCTTTGGCAAGGTACATGCTATCAGCTTCAGCCCTCCTTCCCCTGCCACTCACAAATAAGAATACTGGCCTACCATACATGGTGGTTGTAAGGATTATAAATTAGTATATAATACAAAGTTCAATTATGAGGATTATTTAAGTAAAAATTAAGGATATTATAAAATGCTGTAAGAAGGTGAAAGGCTCAGCATTCTATAAACTGAAATATCTTAAAAGCCTGCTCTACCAATTTAATTCTCTTCAAAATAGAATATTGCAGATAAAATGTTGAATAATTTCATTCCTATAAAGGTGGAAGATAAGAAAGAAATTGCTTTCACAGAAATTCTTAAAACACTGACCAGCATTCAGACCAAGTTAGTCATGCTAAGCATTGAAGTTAATTGGACTTGTTAGTCATGACTAACTTGTCTCAATAATTTCAGTGGTCCTGACTGACTTCGACTGCATGCTGCTCAATGTGTTTGAGTGAAATATTTTCTTCAACACATCTTAACTTTCAAAAACTACAACCTTGTTTTGTCCGGATCCTAGGCGAAAGATTTATAATTACACCACCAAAAATATAGATGGCACAGTGAGTTACTAGGCTTTCACTCTCAGGGCCCATTCAACATAAAATGTTCAGTGCATGGTATCCATGGAATGTGGTATTGCCAGTGTGGATTGCCAGTTGCCCTTGATTGTGGTGAGGTGGTTGTATATACATCCACTAGAACTCTTGGGATTTAGCTTTTGGTCCCACCGAAAAACATTTAATTGCCAAATGGAAGTATTAACATTTCAAATTGTAAGCTTTTTAGAAGTCATTTTTGTTGTGTAAGTGTTCTCGTGAAAATTAATACTGTTGTCAAATTGTAGGAGGATGCAGAAGTGACCAAAGCATTTGATGAAGAAATTGAAACCCCACCATCACGAAACATTCCATCTCCTGGGCAACTGGACCCTGACACTCATATCCCTGTCATTAACATTGAGGATGGGACCAGGCTGGTGGGAGAGGATGCTCCTAAAAACAAGGATTTAGTGGAATGGCTTAAATTGCATCCTACATACACTGTTGATATGCCAAGTTATGTACCAGTAAGTGGATAATAGTTATGGAATTTTTTTTAGTCTACCATGTTATTTTGTATCACTTTGCCATAGTGTTGGAGAGCAGCAGTCTCTCTGGATTCATGAAAGTGTCAGAATATGAAGATTTTAAATTTGAATTAACACTGATGTATGTAATAGAAAATGCACCTCAGATGGTATAAAGTAAGGTAAAGTTGTGCTGTGAGTTGATGTCGACTCCTGGCGACCACAGAGCCCTGTGGTTGTCTTTGGTAGAATACAGAAGGTGTTTACCATTGCCATCTCCTGCTCAGTATGAGATGATGCCTTTTAGCATCTTTCTATATCGCTGCTGCCTGATATAGGTGTTTCCCATAGGCTGAGAAACATACCAGCGGGGATTTGAACTAGCAACAAATTGCTCCCTAGGCAAGATGGTATAGGTTAAATATTTATTGAGGGGGAAAATTTAATGGGGGGGGGAATAATTTTTGTTTAAAAGGCTACAGCCTGGGTTTTTGTTTAGAAGCTGTTTTTTTTAAAAAAAAATATTAATTTATTTTGGTACCTTTTTACAGCTGAAAATTAAGGGACTCTAACTTGTAGATAAAATATTAATATATGAATAATATGTGATAACCTTTGCTCAAAGTGTAAAACATTTTCACATACAGGTTTTTTTTTTAAATGTTTCATTGGTCAAACAGTTATTTGTACAGACTAGATTATAAAATCTCTAAGTAAAGCATTATATTTTTCTCCTTTCTCAGAAGAGTGCAGATGTGCTGTTTTCCCCATTTCAGAAGCCGAAGCAGAAACGGCACAGATGTCGAAACCCTAATAAACTGGATATAAACACCTTAACTGGAGAAGAGAGGGTACCTGTTGTGAATAAGCGAAATGGCAAGAAGGTAATGCTTTGACCAACTTACTGTTATTGCTAAAGCTTAGTACAATTTTCATTGGCCACATCTGTGAACAAATGTAATCTTTCAAAAAGTTGACTTTATCTTGAGCCCATCAGACATGCAGTTTCATTTAGTCCTTTATCATTTTGCTCAAAGGATCATTCTGGATTTTTAATTCCAAATTTCTTTAAAGTTTTCACATACATTTTCTTTCATACTTCCTTAATACATTTTTAATGATTGAGTTGAATTTTGATAAGTCATGTTTTCATTACCAGCACTGTTAGTATTAAGTATATTCAAATGTTTTTGATAAACTGCATATGAAATGCAAGTTACCTTTCCTCTGATGAAAAGTTAATATATTTAATCAGATGAGTGGTGCTTTGGGGTTCAAACTTTTTGTTAGCTGAAATCAGGCCGTATGTTACAAGAAAATTAGTCAGCTTTAGTTTCTCTCATATCAACCTTTTACTTTTTATTAAAAATATTTATGGCCCACCCCTCCAGTACAGTATTGCTTGGTGCAGCTCACAACGTTAATAAAATAGATACAATATATAAAACAATAAAAAGTTAATAAAATTTAAGAAGTTAGAAGACCAAACTAAAACCACATTTTAAATTTACAAATTTTAAGTTTCAAATTAAAAGTTACAACTTTAAAAGTGCATGGCAAGCTGATACAATCTGTTCTGAATTATTCTGAATCAATGTTTGTTTTTTACTGTCACATCGTTTTTTTAAAAATTTGAGTCTAATATCTTTATTATGGCTGTGGCTAAATAAATTGATTTACTAACTGACTGACTTGATTGATAGATGGGTGGAGCTATGGCCCCTCCAATGAAGGACCTGCCAAGATGGCTGGAAGAAAATCCAGAATTTGCTGTTGCTCCCGATTGGACTGACATTGTTAAACAGTCTGTAAGTAGAAAATGTGTTTCTGGAAAGAGCTCCTTTTTAACTGAGAAGAATGTAAATATTTAGCATCAAACAGCCCAATTCTATGTGTGCTTACTCAGAAGCAAGCCCCTCTGAGATCAGTAGGATTTACCCCCAATCAAGTGAGCATAGAATTGCAGCCTAAATCCTTTAAAAATGGATCATTTATGACCTGGGTATCTCTCTACATTGATATGATAGGGATGGACCAAATTGGAGGACTTGGCAAAGGTATGTTGATACTGTTGATAGAAGATGGAAATTTGTATGAGCTTCATTATTGGTGAATACCTGTCCCATATAGATCTGTTAGGATCTTTTACAGCCTAGTACCATATGGGTCTCCCAAGCAGTACCAGGACCTTTGCAAGTCCATATTGGCACTAGCAGAGACCAAACAGAATGAAAAACAAACAAACAGTGGAAGGTGAGAGAAGGTTTCAACAGCAAGGCACCTCTCCCCTCAGGAATTTCATTAACCAAAAGAGCTAAACAAGTCTCTAAGTACATCAGCAGATTTGGGAAAACCCTGGAAGCAAAGTTACCAGATTGGCATGCCTACTATTATGGAGCCATCTCAGGAAATCCAGTCATTAGGAGGAAGAGCATGTAATTTCCCTTCCACAAAGCAATCTTCCTATCTACATAAGATCCATTTCCCATACTCACTGAGCAAATCACTTGATTGACCCCAGAGGCAAAATCACATCCATAGTGTGATTGCTCCATCCTTTACCAAGTCCAATAAGAGGACCAAGTGGACCAAGTCCAAGTCAACATATAGAGGACTCCACATCTCCCACTGAGCCGATCCCAAGGACTGAGGTTGCCCACCTCTGAGCTAAATCACTAACTCAGACCACCCACCTCACTACAGTCTAGAGAGAGAGCACATTCTGTGGATGTGTCCAAGAGATTCTCATGCTGAGACTCTCTGAGCTAAAATGACTTACTGAAATCACTTTGCTTTTGAGCACATCTACCCTTTGCCAACAACAAATTAGCCACCTCAAGCGCCCACCCACCCCGGGAGATTCCTCCATCTCAAGCCCCAAACCTAGGGAAAGCTGCCAGACAGGTTGCTTTAAAGCCCTCTCATTAGGAGCCCATGATAGTATAGGATTCTTTCTTTTCTCATTCTCTGCCTTTTACTAACCAAGCTGGGACCCCCCAGAATTTAAAATATTTCACAGCCTTAGTAGAATCTTGTTTAAGTAAACATTTTTAGGCATCTAGCCTTCCCTTAATTAATATCAAACATCTCAATTAAATGACTGCTTTAAGTAAATTATAAGGGGTTTCCCCCCTTTCTTCATATTTCAATTAATGGGGAAATTATGTTGTGTGTTGGTATTTCTGCTGTACTGAAATTATTCAGTGGCTTACAAAAGAAAGAAATACAACCATCTAAACAATAAAAAGCACAAGTTGTTATAAGAAATTATAAGACAATATGTAAAACAGCAGCAAAAAATGAACATGTCAGTTTAGAAGCAGCCTGAAATGTTATGCAGAGAAGTCTATTTTTATAAAAACCCATAAAAGCAGTAGTTGACAGGATCACATGATTTTTCATTTGCTCCATTTTTAACAAGGTTTTATAGATCTGGCAAGTTTTATTGCAAGTTTTCTTCAGAAGTTCTGTCTTCTGAGCACCACCTACCACTTTTGTGTCCTTTCAGTTTTTTCCCCCCCGCCCTCTCCCTTACTTGTGTTTCATATTGATGAAAGGTGATATTTCTGATCAAGTACAAATATGTCCAATATCATTGGTGTGTGATATCTGTGGCACACAGATGAGGGGTATGTTGATAATCCCAAGGAAAAAAAGCTTAACCTAAGTCTTAACCTGGGCCAGGCTTAGAAAAATATTGTTGACCTTTGCTAGGAAACAGCAGAAATGATACTGTGTGAACAAGATCTAATTGGCAGAATAGCCTTCATGTTCCCTGTGCTTGAGATCATCTACTTCCCTGCATCATGTGAGCAGCCCTAAATGAAATTCTAGATTTGTAGGCATTCCCATAAGTGGAAGCATAATGGCATGGCATTTGTTTTCTTCTTTTATTCAGGGTTTTGTTCCAGAGTCCATGTTTGACCGTCTTCTCACAGGACCTGTTGTACGGGAGGAGGGAGCAAGCAGAAGAGGGAGAAGGCCAAAAAGCGAAATTGCCAAAGCAGCTGCTGCCGCTGCCGCTGTAGCTTCAACTTCGGGAATTAACCCACTGCTAATGAACAGTCTATTCCCTGGAATGGATCTTACGAGCCTTCAGAATTTACAGAACCTGCAGTCTCTCCAGCTTGCAGGTCTCATGGGCTTCCCTCCAGGACTAGCGACAGCTGCTGCTGCTGGAGGTGATTCTAAAAATCCAGCTGCCATGTTGTCTCTGATGATGCCAGGTATGGGAGGGTTGCCCAACATGTTTGGACTAAGCGGATTGTTGAATAACCCAATTACAGCTGCTTCTGGAAACACCACTATGGCTTCCAGTCAAGGAGAAACTGAAGATGGCACTTCAAAGGTAGAAGAGAAGAAAACTGAGAATGAAGAGGAGAACAAAGACTCTGAGAAAAGCACAGATACTGTTTCTGCTACTGACTCTGCAAATGGATCTGCCAGTGCAACTGCTGCTGCGGCTGCTGCCACCACCACCACGACCAACACTGGATTGCCTGCCAACCCTCTGACCTTCAACCCTTTCCTTCTGTCTGCCATGTCTCCTGGCCTGTTCTATCCGTCTATGTTTCTACCTCCAGGACTAGGAGGATTGACACTACCTGGTTTCCCAGCATTAGCAGGACTTCAGAATGCAGTGGGCTCCAGTGAAGTGAAGGTTACTGATAAAACTGAAGGAGCTGCCTTTAAAGATGAAGAGAATCTAGAAGGCAGTGATGCAGAGGAAAGCCTTGATAAAACTGCAGATTCCTCTGCTTTAGAAGATGAAATAGCACAGGGTGAAGAATTAGACTCACTTGATGGCGGGGATGAAATAGAAAACAATGAAAATGATGAGTAAGCAGTACCAGTTACTGTTAAAGTGTTTAAAACTTTTGACAAGTGGTAGTCCTACTGTTTACACTCACAGTTAATGTCCATACTTAGTTTTTATAAGCTGTTCTGTAACATAGTGTAGCAAACAAAAAGTTCAAGTCATGTTATACAGATGTGTCAAAAGGTATCTTGGTCATTAAGTATTGTGCAGTGCATTATTTATTATCCCTAGGAGAGATGAAATTGAGAGGTGATCATGTCTTTTTAAGGAAATTGACATAATGCTCTGCTTTTTTTTTCCTTTTGGTACCATTGGTATTATAAAAGCAGCAATTTGTAATAGGGTGGCACTAAATAGAAGGAAGTGCTGCTTAAAGGAAGTATGAAGTTATGTATTTAATTTTTTTTAAAATTCTTTGCTGTGAAGGTCAAGATGAAATTTTACCATACATATCATCATTCTTGCTCATCATTTTGACTGTATGGGAGTTCACTCCTGCATGTGTACACACACGCACACATACACACATATTCTCTGACAATCTCCATGATAGTGTGAATGTCTCTCTGTCTTGAGACACAGCAATAATAAGGCAGCTGTTGAATGTGAAGAGTACCTTTTGGAAATGACCCACTGAAAAGGTTCTTGCAGGATAAAACTACAGTTAAATCGTCTCGTGATCTTGTAATGCACTGGTAAAACAATTTTTTTAAAAAATCAGGTACCTTTTAAATTAAAGGACTTTGTTACTTTAGCCACAAAGCTAAACAGATTACCTCAACTCTAAACTAGCCTTGAAGTTTACAGACATGACTTTGTAAATGTATTTGTTTTTCTTTGTTGTGATGTCTTTTTATTTTTTCCTTGGAAACTGCTATCATGTAAGATAAGATGTAAATTGCTGCCAACTGTAGTAATGATGCTTTTAATAAAAGTGACTCATGATATGCAGAGATGTAATTTATAGAATGTAGTACATAGGGAAGTCACAAGTGGTGTTTGCTATTCTTTGTATTCCCAGTAGAAGCAAATACAGCATTGTCCTTTTTTCTTTTCTTTTCTTTTTTTTGGGGGGGGGGTACTTTTTTTGTTTAACTATATCTTCTTTTACCAGCTTTGCTATTCCTAAATATACTGAATTGGTAGCTGTGAGAAATAGACAAGAAGAAAAACCCTGAATTATGTTCATATTATTCTACTCTAGCTAATGTTTCAGAAAGACGCACAAAACCCTGCATTACTCTCTCAAAGGGACTTGTGAGACTAGGAATACTTTCAAATGTGTTCAGCGTGTGATAATGTGGTACATTAAAGAACAAAAGGGTAAAAGAGAAATGAGGCTTTGATAGGCACAATATCTAGGTCATTTATCCTTGGTTAATGGGTAGAAAAACACAATGCTGTAGTTGGAGCAGGAGACATAAAGGCTCTGTGGTATCCTGTAGACCAGAAACTGTGATGCCAGAAACCACTGTCAAGCAACCTACAGGAAACTAAAACTGAGCCACTTTTTAGAAGACTCAAGCTTCTTCTGAGAAACTACTAATTTGTACCTTTTTGTGACCTTTGATAATGTATCATTTGAGAGTTATTATTTTCACTGTGCTGTGTCACCAGGATGAGTACACACAGCTATCCTGACATGAAGTTAAAGGGTTAGGCACTTCATTGTAGAGAGTGAAAAGCTAGATCTGTTGGGTAACACAGCTCCTGCTAGATAAATACTGTTCTTCAGGCACAATGCTGTCCATGCACTCCAAAATGCCTTAGAAGTTGATAAGGAGAAATCTATTTTCCATGTCTAAATTAATTGTACATTTTGTTTAGTTGATGCATAATACCGAATGATACAAGTTTAAAGTGACCATTATTCTAAGGACTCCATTCAATTGAGAGTTGCATGTAGGAGAGAATGTAGAATGTGGGAAAAATGTGTTTCCATGAACAATTGAAACAAAAAGTTAGTAATGAACAGCTGCATAGTGAATATTGTGTGAATGAAAAATATGTACTGTTTGAATTAGTGAAAATCAAAATGTCTTGTTACCTCCACTTTAATAGATCATAGAGAGCTAATAGAGGTCACGGAGGGATTTTTTTTCCTCTGTACACATTATTGCATAGTTGACTGAATGCATTATTCTTTCCTGTCAAGCCTCACATATGGAGCCTATCATAAAAATCTAGAAACCAACTTGGAGGGGCCATCAATCTGATCAGGAGTGGCACATCCTGTGTTTGCATTCATATTATCAGCTTGTTAAATTTTTCACTTTTTAATGACTCATTTTCAACAAACTATGGAATTTATTGTAAAAGTACCACCATGAAAGATTCTTTGTCTACTCTTAGTAAAGCATTCATTTTTATACTGACAACAAGGAACTTAATGAAGGTTAATGATATCCCTGGGGAAGGAGTTTTAATTGTCAAGAGCAAAGGCAATTAAAAACACACACACACAAACACAAACACAAATTATCAACTCTAAGTATCCTTTATTTCTGGTTGCTGTGTGTCAATTTTACAAGCGTGAGCCTTCAACATTTAATATCTTGGTTTTAGGTTCTGGGCAAGATGACAAGTGTAAAGTAGATCTCTATCCATTGCTATACCAATAAATAACATGATACATACTCTGCTGGAACGTTCTGCACAAGCCTGACCAAAATGATGAAGCATTTGCTTCTCTACAAAAAGTATGAGACATCCCCGCTAGACTGAAACCATAAAGTCTACCATTCTTATAAAAAAGAACATTGAAGCATGGCCTTCTTTGTACAGATTCATATGATCTTTATCCAAGAGAGGACACCCACTGACCTCAGAGAACGATCCCTAGATATTTTCACCCTGCAGGAAGGAAGGAATTGGCGTCTATGGAAGTGGTTACAGACTCTGGAGTGGGAAGGCTGTGTGTGTGTCCTATACTTCCATCAAGCATGCCCTCTGCATATTTGCAAAAAGCATGCCCTTTTTAAATTAAAAAGTATTCTATGATTTCAACAAAAAAATTCATTCAAATGATAGGAGAGAAAAAAATATAGGGAGAATTGGAAGTAATGGGGAATTAAGGAGTTCATTGGCTCTGTAGGGATCTAATGGTTCTTACCAGATTGGCTGTAGTTAAAACTGAGCACATTTTGTTATAAAAAAGGAGCATGATCCCTAATGGGAGAATATTAAAGAGAACCCTCTTTAGCAGACTGGATCACTTTGGACTGTGACAGCTTGGGACTGAAGCTTGAAGTAGAAGTCTAGGTTTAGTTTCTGGAGAAAAATTATTCACACTGAAGACATCTTGTGTTGAAAAACTGCTGATTCTGAGATTTTTTTGTATATTGACATGGGCTGGCAGAATAGGAGAGAAATCTGTCCTTGTAGAACACTCTAGCCTTGATCATATCTGCATTCAGTAGTTTACCTCTTCTTGGGTAACAAATTCCAGGGGCTACCAAATACCTCAGCGTATCATGAATAATTCCAAATTTGAGGGCATCCCAACCATTTACTATGGGTTCTCTGCACCCTACAAGAAGTACTTACTTATATCTCACTCTTCTTCCAGTGCAAACTCATGTGGTTTTCAGGCAGGAACGGATCCAGACACTGATCAGACCTATTCCTGCTTAACTTGGGTAAAGTGGTAGTATCACATACCTTCAGACCATGCTCTGTGATTTACTGGTCTGAAGGACATGTGAATAGTAATGCTGTCTTACCTAATTATCTGTTCTGTCTCCTCTGGTACTATTTCTGCCATATAGGAAAACCCAAATTCTTCTTTTTTATATAGAATTTCAAGTGACATGAAATATGTACAGTGATGCAAATTTGCACACATAGTTCTTCATTTCAGTGGTGTTTGTTTATTGCTTAAATGCCAAAAATGTCCCCAAGGGATGCACATCAGAATATGACAGAAGTAAAAGTAAAGTGTGCCATTGAGTCAGTGTCGACTCCTGGAGACCACAGAGCCCTGTGGTTGTCTTTGGTAGAATACAGGAGGGGTTAACCATAGCCTCCTCCCACGCAGTATGAGATAATGCCTTTCAGCATCTTCCTATATCACTGCTGCCCAATATAGGTACCAGTGGGGCTTGGAACCAGCAACCTCTGACTTGGTAGTCAAGCCATTTCCCCGCTGTGCCATGAGGTGAGCTACATGACAGAAGTACTATCTAAATAAAGTTAAGATATGGTTGCTATTACATACACGATGATGTTAAATTTCTTTATTAAAAATTAATTTAGTATGTTATGCTGTACAAGCTTTTTCATTAAGTGTTTTTGGCACCAAACCATGTGGAATGTTTTGTGGCTTTTCAAATTAATACCAGCTTTTCTCATGCTAGTTGTTTGAAGGCAAACTATACACTAAATACCAAAACGTTCATGTTGTGGCAGATCAGTGGCCAAGGATTGTCAAACAGTCATCCCTCATTTTGAAGCTGCTAAGGGCCTCCAGTTTTGATCACCATCCCTATCAGGTTTGTCTGTTTTTAAGTTAAAATGTGAAAATTAAAGGATAACATTCTTCCCTTTGGTGTGGAGTGTGTGGACTATTCTTTCTTCTGCACTATCCCTTCTCTACTATTTGTATTAAGGGACCTTTAACTACTTTTCAAGCCACCTAATGCTACAGCGGGGAAATGACTTGAATAGCAAGCCAGAGGCTGATGGTTCGAATCCCCGCTGGTATGTTTCCCAGACTATGGGAAACGCCTATATTGAGCAGCAGCGATATAGGAAGATGCTGAAAGGCATCATCTCATACTGAGTGGGAGGAAGCAATGGTAAACCCTTCCTGTATTCTACCAAAGAAAAGGGCTCTGTGGTCGCCAGGAGTCGACATTGACTCAAAGGCACTCTCTACCTTTAAATACTTTTCATATTTGAAACTTCTAAAAATGATTCACCCACCCACCCACTTACCCCTTTAATGTAAAAGCAGTTTGAATCCTGCACTTGGAAAACACAGCCTACAGTCACAGTTCTTTTTAGTTTTTTAACTGGACAATGAGGCAAGTTACTGTCCTAACACACCTTATCTCATTCAACACTACCACAGACCACTCATGTGCATACTTCTTATTTCACCATTCTACTATGTGCAGTGGGGCCTTGCTTCCTAGTAAATGTGCTGGTATCACAACCTAAATAATGCAATGGGTAGAGAATAGACTGTTTGGGATAAGGAAGTGCCTGCATCCTATTTTCGAGAGAGCATTTTCTAGGTTGAGAGAACCTAGCCTTACTTCCTCCATTTTCTTTGTATTTGTCCTAGAAGAGATCTGGCTGAGGGGCAAGCAAGAATAGTTGATTTGACAGTTGACATTTAGAGAGGTTCACTCTGAAAAAAACCAAGAATCCTTGCTCTAAAATTAATCTTGCTCTGGTCTTGAGCACAAATAGCACACTCAGCTTTATTGACTCAGCAATGCATTTGTGTTAGTGGCTGCTTGAGCTGTGCACCAATTTACAGTGTGACCTTCAATAAAATGGCATTATTCTTAAAGGCTGCCTGGAGAGCCATGACAGATTACATCAGCCTAATTCATTTCCAGTTAGTCAGACCCAGTCTCTGACAAGGGGAAAACATGTGCCAAGGCATTCCACAGCAGAATCCTACACCTGGATCTTAGAATGTGACACCTATTATTGATCTCTTGATCGGACCGGCAACAGCTCTCTCACATTCTTGGAAAATAATGCTATTTGCCAGTTAGCATGCATGCAAGGTCAGTGTCACCAAGAAGAAGTGACACCTATGACAGAAGGTAGACTTGAAATGCAAGGTGAATCCAAGCGTCCTATCATTGTAGTTGCCTCCACCTTTAGGTACTGGGCCAGATGCTGCTAAGACCGTACCGTACATAAGTTTATTTTCCCTTCTTTGAGGTACATTTAGAGGTAGCATTGTAATCAATAGAAGAAGAGTTTATTGCACAGATGGCACTGTCCCCTGCCCTTCTGCCGAGGGTTTCCTTCCCCTTGTTGCCACCTCTCTTTTACATTGTCCTCTCAATGTGGTTACAGGGCTTACTTTCCTCAAGCTCTTGCCAATCAAATTGTTTGTCAGTTTGTTTCTGATCTGCTTTCACAGCTTCATCCTGGTGCCAGTGCAGTTGCAGCTTCTCATGTCGTTTTGACAATGCCTCTCGGCACCATTTTCGTTTCAGTGTGATTTCTGGGATGAAACTGAAGTATGGCTTCATCTCTTGTACAGGATGGTTATGGGTTGGTTTTTGACTTGAAGAAGATGTTATGAATGGTTACGGTATGAGACTCTCAAAGTGTAATTAAAGTAAATTTACGTAAGCAGATAATCTGGAGTTGTTGTGTTGGGCTCTGGGGACAGATCAAAGGCAGAGGAAAGAGACCAGAGCCTGCAGGTTGTGTTTTGATCCTGGACAGGAGGAGGAGGAGGAGGAGAGGGGAAGCATAAAGATAGCAAAGAGATTGGCTTGATGCACCAGAACAGTTATTAGCAGCAATCAGCCTATCTTTCTGTTTCCCACACAGCTACCAGTCAGATGCCTCGAGGAAGCTCCTAAACAAGACAAATATTTGTTGACTTACTAACTGTATTTATATTTCTCTTTCTGCCTTGGCATTCAAGGCGGTTCATAGTTTTGAAATATTAAATCAACAAAAATAACAAAACAGTTTTGTCTCCAGTCAGTGTAGGGGCTGATTACATGACCTTGAGCTTTGCCCCTCTTCTGCCTTTCTCTCAAGGCATGGAGATCTTAAGAAGCCCCTGGAACGGATACAACAGTTCTCTCAAGCCGAGGGAGCTCATAACAGCAGTTCCCCTGGCATGACCTCTTCTGCCGCTATTGTCTGTCCACGGCATGTAAAATCTGAAAGTATACTGTTTCCATTAATTGTCCTGGCTAATTGCCACTGACAGTACCATCCTCCCAACATTTATCTTTTTTAAACCACCATCAAATGTAAGGACCAGCTCTACATCTTGTGCAGTGAATTCCATCGTCATGTGTTGGGCGAATAACTGCTGCTTTTCCTGTTGGTTTTGAACCAACTGCCATTCAGCTTCACCGGATGGCCTCAAATTCTAATATGTGGAAAAGGTGAATTTCTCACCACACTGATCATAATTGCGTAAACTATATCTCCTTACTCTTTAAAAACAACTAATAATGCTCCAGAGTGATCCAACCCACTGTTGAATTGTCCTTGTATTTTCCAGCTCTATTGTGCCCTTTTTGAGACTGGGTGACCAGAACTGCACGCAGTATTGCAAGTGTGGCTGCACTATAGGTTAATACAAAAGTATTGTGATACTTGCTGTTCTATTTTCAATCTCTTTCTGAATAGTCTCTAACATTGAATTCAGTTTTTTGCTGATGATGATGCCTGATAAGTTGTGTGTTTTCCATCACAACCCTAAGTTCTTTTCTAGACAGTAAAAATTGTTCAGCCCCCATCAGGGTATACGTGAAGTTAAGATGGTTTGTCCAACTTGCATCTCTTTCATTGAATTTGATCTGCCATATTCTTGCGTGTGCAACCAATTTGGAGAACTCTGTTCAGAACTCATCAATCTGCTTGAAATGTAACCATTTCGTCCTACTCTCTACTTCCTGTTAATTCTAACAGTGATAACCGATGTGAGGATTTGTCATCTTATCCTGTGACTTCTGCATTTACATTTTCTTAAGAATCTTTGATAAGGGAGGTTGACAAGAGCTTTTAAGAAAGCCCAACAATATAATGTTGGACAGCCTCTATGATGGCTGTTTGACACTCCCTGAGAATTCTGAAAGATTGATGATGTTACATGTTCATCCCCCATAAAGTGTGTTCCAGTGTTTAGCCTTAATTCCCCCCACCGCCATCAATTTACCTGGGACAGATGTTAATCTGAAGGCCAAACTATACATTATATTAAGTGTATTACTGGCAATTGTTTTTGCTTCCTAAAAAAGAACCTCTGATGCATCAAAATTGGGACCATGGCTTGGGGGAGAGGAGATTTAACCCTAGGAAATGAACAAAAAAAGTATGCAAGAGCCAATGATGTACTTAATTTAACATGTAGTTGGGACCAGACAGGTTTTGTAGTTTTCTAGATACTTAAAATATTAGTGTAACTTTGTCTTACCTTTCAATCCATTATGGAAGCTAATCTTGCATGTTTTAAATTTTAAAAAAGCTGAACCACATTTCCTTGAGAATTCTTGGGCAAATGCCATATGACTTTGGTGACTTGCTTAATTTTTAATTTGTCAGCTCTAAAATGTTGACGGTTTCTTGCCAACTTTTTTTGACATAGTTCATCAGATGCCCTGAAAATAGTTCTGGTGTGGGGGTATCAGCAGCAGCAGCATCTGCAGTGAAGACTGATGCAAATAAATCATTTAGCTTCTCACTGCTTTCCAATCTTGTTTCAATATGCCTTTTCCACATTTGCAAATTTGATTGGGTGATTTTGTTGTTTTCCTTCCTTTGCTCTCAAATTCTATTTTGCTTGCCATTTTGTCAACTTGTTTTTGTCTTGTCAAAGTTCCTTTTTGTTCTTCTAATTTAGGCAAGACTTTGATGATATAGCAAATGTTTCTTGCCTTGTCTCTCCCTACTGCTTAACTATACTGGCATCCTCTTGAAATTTTGTCTTTTCTAATCTGCCTTATACATTCAGTTTGAATTTCTAGTATAATAGTTTTGAATAATCTCCAAACTTCCTGATGGGATTTTACCTTCCTAACATTCCCTTTTAATGAATCCCTGAACTGTTTAGAAGTTTTATTTTTGAATTTAAATATGATTGTGCTGGTCTTCTTGGGCAACTCATATACACGCTGAATTTGATAGCATTGAAACACACAAATCTCACACTAGATCCTGGACAAAGATCAAAGGTTGTTGCCTCCTGTTTGGTTCCATAACTAAGCCAAGACACAACCATTCAGTCATTCTAAGATGCAACCTTCTATGAGAGTTTCACAAATCTGTTTTTATCATTATCTGAATGTGTGCTTACCCAGTAAACTTTCAAAAGCTGAAGTTACCCATGACCGTGTCATCTTTACCTTGATTTCCTTCCTAATAACTTCTTCATCTCCAGATCACCATCAGAACTTTAGTTGGCCAGCAGTAATGATATGATTTTAGTATCAGTACTGTTTTCTGTTTTGTCCTGATATTTTGATCCACAGTGATTCTGAAAATAATTGCATGTTTTCCAGTATCTAATTTGTGGCATTTTTATGTCTCCTTGAACATACAAACTACTATCTCCAATATACCGGTAGCTCTGTCTGACTTCTTGATAGATTTTTACATCCATGGATAACTCTGTCCCTTTGATTTTCATTGGTCTAGCTGGTTTCTGATGTGCCCACGATATTTAAACTCTGTAGTATGTACCAGCCCCTCTAAGGTTGAGTATGTAACTCCCCGCTGCCCGTATGGGGGAAGTGGAATATACATGTTCTGCTCTGCATTGAAAACTTTATTTTTATTGGCCGACGTGATGTGCATTTCGAATGTATCTGTTAGAATGTGCAGCACTGCTGTTGTGGACCTAGAAACGGTGGTGCGGCTGTAAAGTACTGGTGATGGTGCTACCCGAATCACCATATTTATTCCCAGTGTCACAAATGGGGAAAACTGCGGTAATGCTGGTAGTGCTACCACTATTCTCTACAGCAGCACTGCTATCTTCAGGTCTGCAGCAACACGGCCACGAATTCTAATGGAGACATTAGGACTGCTCATCATGCCCACCATCATTATTTATACACTACTTTGGGGTGGGGGGGAGTTCTCAAAGCAGTTTGCGTAGCAAATAATGTGACATAAAATGGAAAGCGTACTCTGTACAAGGGGCACACAGCTAACAAGGGACATCAGCAAAGAGCCACTAGAGAGACACTGTGCTGGGCTAAATAAGGACAGTTGCTTTCCCCCTGTTAAAATATAAGAGAATCCCACTTTGAGAGGTACCTCTTTGCCCAGTTAACAAGGGCAGATGTCTCAGAATGCAGCAGATGTGTGTTCGGACCACTTCTACTACATTTGCAGTTTAAGAGATGCAGGTTTTGGATGGTATAGAAATATTTTAAATAAATAAATAAAATAGTTCTTTGCATGTTTGCACAGAAGTCAGTCTCACTGAATTCAATGAGACTTACTCACAGGTAAGAGCATAAGAACAGCCCTGCAGGATCAGGCTCAAGCCCTATCTAGAGTCCAGCATCCTGTTTCATACAGTGGCCCACCAGATACCTCTGGGGAGCCCATAGGCAAGAGGTGAGGGCATGCTATCTCTCTTGCTGTTGCTCCCCTGCAACTGGTATTTAGAGGCATCTTGCCTCTGAGGCTGGAGGTGGTCTATAGCACCAGACTAGTAGTCATTGATTGACCTGTCCTCCATGAATTAGTCTAAGCCCCTTTTTAATAGGGATGTGCAAACAGGTTCAACGTCTAACGTGTTCGATGTCAAATGTGTTCAATGTTGAACATGTTTGGTTCTATGGTTCGGGGTCGAACCAAACCATCCCCTGTTCAGTCCGACCCCGGACTGAACACCCCCGGACTGTTCGGGGGGTTCTCTGACTTTTTTCCTTTTCCCCTTTTTTTTAAATTTAAAAAAGGGTTTTTTTGTTACTTACCCCCTTGGAGGTGGCGGGAGGTTCTGTGGAGGGTCTCCCTCCCCTCACTGGCCTCCCTTGCAGCCCAAACTGGCTCCTTTGGCCCAGTGATCATTTTGAAGGCCGCCGCACCTGTGCAATTGGCCTCTGTGTGGCCTGGGTCATGCAGAGGCCAATTGCAGGCGCTGCAGCATCCAAAATGGCCACTGCACTGGAGGGGAAAGGCCCGAACAGGCCAGTTTGGGCTGCAAGGGAGGCTGGCAGGAGGAGGGGGAACCTCCATGGACACCCCCCATCGCTGCCTCCAACAACTCCCCCGAAGGGAGTAATTAACAAAAAATATGTCTGTATTTTTTGAAAAATGTTTGCAGATCTCCCTGGACCAGACTGAACTGGGGGGGGGGGTGTTGTTCAAGGGGGTGCTGGACCGAACTGGTCTGGTTCGAGTCCGGTTCAGACTCGAACCCAACCGGGCCAGCTGGTTCCGTGCACACCTCTACCTTTTAAAGCCATCCAAGCTGGTGGCCATCAACACATCCCATGGCAAAACAGGTATGTTATGTACCTGTTCATCCTGACACCAGTTTTTCTCAATGAGTTAGTAGTGGTGGTGGCGGCGGCATTCCACCTGGCCACTGCCTGCCATATTTTTTCCTGGCACTGTGGGGTCGAGGAAATACGGCAGCTGGCAGCTGCTGGTTAGAATGCTATTATTACTTCTGTTAGCCCACTGACCATACAACAGCATCCCTTGTCATAAAAGGAGTTCCCCTTACCAAGGTTCCTTCATACCTGGAGCCAAACTGCCATGGTCTGGTCCTCACATTAAGAACCTGCATGAACCATCCAAGATGAATTGCTTCCAAATTCTCTCAGGGCTGCTTCACATATGCATGTATGTTGCTTGGGTTCTCTGTACTCTGTACTTGATTACAGCACACTTGATGACTTGAGCCTGAATGTTTGAACCAATTTCCCCTGAAAGACATCACACTGGTGGTGACCCTGAATGATATGAAAGTTCTGTTCATGGTGTTAGATCTGTGATGTCATTCATACATACAAGTTCTCACTTGAGATTGCTCTCATGTAGTGATAAATACGCATAAACTAACTTTAGATCTAATATATGTAATGTAACATCAATATTCCCTCTTTCCTCCATATACAGTACCAACCACAAACCTCCTGTCACTTATAGATATGCAATTTGATTCATGTTGAATCAGGGCAATTCACGTGATTCTATCACAAATTGAATCACCCTTAAACTAAAGGGGCTGATTTGCATTAGAATCTAATGAGCCCCAATTTGATGTGAATCAATTCACGTGATTCAAGCAGCCATTTTGGCGGGCTTTCTCCCCTTCCTGGTTCGTTTTCTGGCACTGGCTTCCATTTGGCTTGAGATCTCCTTGCTTTGTGGTTGGCTTGTTATCATACAAATCAAATGTTGTATTGAGCAACTTTGTCCCCATTGGCTGGGTGGGGGAAGGAGAGGACGGAGGGATGAGGGAGCCCAAGGGAGTTTCAAAATGTATTCAAAGTGATTGGGAGGCAGAGAGAGCCCTTATAGTGTGCGTCTCTTTAAGATACATCAGGAGAGGAGGAAGGGAGGATTCAAGGAAGGTTTGATTTTGTGATTTTCTTTTCTTAGCACTGAGTATAATATGCTGTGCTATTGCTGATATATTAATTATCTGTTTTGCTGGCTCTCAGATTGACAAAGGCAGAACTTGGGTGCCTTCGTTGCTTCCTTGAGTTGTGGTTTGGTTTGTGTTGTGGCATTGGACAGTGGCAGCTCAGCTCTCTCTCTAATATTTTCTTGCTGATTGCTGTGACATGATCTCCATTTCTGGCCTTGAGAGACTAACTTGTACTTCATCCACTGCTCTGCTCTGATCTGCAATCTTCATTGCAAGCTGTACTCAGTCAAAATGTGGCTGAAGATATTGCTATAGTTGAGCTTATGGTTATGCTTGCTGCTACTAAGGGTGCTGCTGTGGCAGCTGTTGCAATGCTGGAAAGTAAAGATGGAGTCTTAATTGTGTGAGAGAGAACAACTTGTGTCAATGATGTTTCACGATGCAGGCACTGTGGCTGGTAGTGGATTCTGCGTCAGTGATTCTTTTTTGGCCATCTTTGGACTATTTGTTTTGCAAAATGTGTTGTTCTGTGTTGGGAGGGACTGTGTGTGTGGTTCTGTTCTGCATGCTGTTTCTCAAGGCAGGGTTGCAAAATCTGTGCACATGTTTTGTCCATATGAAATAATGGGCAATTCAAATCATTGTTCTTTTGTTCCCTATGGCTAGGTCCTAGGGAACCTAAGTGGGTTGGGTAGTACAGCATAATAGGTGCTACCTACCACCCATCCCACAAAAGAACTGGGCAAGTGGGTTACTTGTAAAATATTTTAAACCTAATCCCTCATTAGATCCTATGGGTTTGGGGGAGGAAAGTTACAAAAAATTTAAATCGCCTCATACCCATTTCTTTTGTAGGTAGCACCCATCATGCCCTACCACCCAACCCACTTTGATGTCCCTAGGACCTACCCATGGTAACAGTAGTGTTATTTGAGTTCCCCATTGTTCTTTCTGAGCGAATCGTGATTTATTTATTTTTGCAAAATTGTTAATCGATTCGTCGAACCAGTCCGCAGTGGCTGGTTGGTTAGAGGAACTGATTTGAATTTTTGCTATTTGATTCAAGGTCAAATTGAATAGCAAAAGTCTATTTGTGCACACCTCTGCTGTCAATACCTCAAACTAAATGTGCATATGTGTGTCTTACCCAGAGCACTCAACTGTATAGAAGTCTCCAGAGGAAATAGTGCTTGAATACTATCCAATTGATAAAACTGTATATTTACATACTGTCCTCTGTGACCTCAATTGGGGATGGTTTGCCAGAGGTTATGCACATTGTCAATGTTTTAATTTTTTTGAAGAAACATTCAGCCCTTTTGAAAATGAGTGTCTCTTGTCAATGGCTATTCATATATAATTTCTTGGAAGAAGCTGTTGCTTTGTTGTATCTCCTTTTTATTATTATTTTGCCCATCTCAGATCTTCAGTAAAGAACTCTGTCCTGGATCCCAAGAGCTTTGGACATGAACAGAAGGTGTCTTGTGCATGCACAGAGAATGGGTACACCATCCTCCATGCCACATCACACAAGGCTCCAGAGGGTGCTATAACCCTCAGAAATGGCTTGGAAATGGTGCAGTGGGAAGTTGGAAAACCCTTTCTGCACATGGCCATTTTGACCCCAGCCTCTGTCTCAATAAAATGCCATCAAGCAAGGCATTACCATTGCCCCAATGTTGTGAAACAGTTGAATAGTTATCCCCCTACTGCACATCCTCCTAGAGGAGTATCTTCTCTCCTTTATATCTTCTGTAAATGACTTGACTAGCAAGTCAGAGGTTGCCGGTTCAAATCCCAACTGGTATGTTGCCCAGACTATGGGAAACACCTGTATCAGGCAGCAGGAATATAGGAAGATGCTGAAAGGCATCATCTTATACTGCACGGAAGATGGCAATGGTAAACCCCTCCTGTATTCTACCAAAGACAACCACAGGTCGACACCGCCTCAACGGCAAACGTTACCTTTACTTTTGTGTTCCTGGACTAAGGTCTTACTAAAGCCTTAAAATGACTACATGCAAATTCCCATCCATGAACTACATGCAAACTGACCACTGTAAATCTATTCAGGAATCATCACATTTGACTTTTAAGACAACAGCTGAGCCATGGACTAGGCAGTTCAGGAAGATATAATGGCTGCATTATAATAAGAGGACACCCATTTCCAGCATGATCTATGTTTTTGTGAAAATTCATTATAATAAGTCTTACAATACCAAGCTCTTCAATGAATTTTTCATGTCTGCATACCTAGAAATATATATAAAATGATGGTAATCATACACCTTTAGGGCAATGCTGAGTACCAGCTGTTTCACAGATGATTTATAGGTTGCTATGCTCAAGGTTAATAATCAGGAGAAACAGGTTAGAGTATGCAATGTATTTATGTCAGGTTAGAAGTTCAGTAGTGGGAGGGTACAGTATTAGAAAGATGTGTGCAGATTTAATTAACCAGGCTTGTATTTTCTGACCAATAATATACATTAAATGTTTTACATCAAATGTTTTTAAAGTGGAGAATGTCCACCTTTGACATTTGAAAGAGAAACCGTAGTTGAAAGCTGCATACTTCTCCTTTCATGTTCATAATATAAGCTACTCAGATGTTCACAATTTTTAAAAAGCTCATTTAAGGAAAGAGATCCCTTTTAAAAAGATGGCAAAATCAATAGCCTCCCGGCTAATTTTAAACTTTTTAAAGATACAGTGGTCATTCCATGGGAAATGTGTGAACTTTTTTTTTCTTTTTTCTTTTTTGTAAACTGGAGTGTTCCTAATAATGGGATGATCTGGAGAGGCAGTTACCTGCTTCCTTACTATGGAGTGCAAAGTGTCCCTTGCTTGACTATAAAAGGAGTAACCACTATATGCGTTTTATGGCATTTAACATTGTTCATTCAGTTTGGCACTTTTAAAGTGATTCTCATAGACCTGGATTTATTTTAATGAGCTTTAGTATTGGCACGTCTAATTTTAATAATTTTTAAATCTGTACATTAAGAAAAAGAAAAATAATGAACTTGAAGTGATCCTCGTTATATATAGTCTGTTAGGTACTCTCAGTTGAATTAATACATCCAGATTTGGAAGGGTCCAACTGGAGGGGGAAGGAAATGGTTGAAGAACTGTGACAAATTTGCTTTGTACCAGGCAATGTCTGAAGAACACCACTGTATTTTATGGATCCACCAGGAAGATCAGTAAAACAAAAAACTGAAAGGCATTTCTGTTTCTTGTTGTTGATCATGTGGCAAAGGAGCAGATCCGTAGAGGTAGAAAAAAGATTAGAGGTGCACATATCCTGAATGTTCAGTTGTAAATTGAAAGCCACCATTGGCTACTATGCTGAAGAACACATATGGCAGAGTTCTCTTTCTGTATCAATATTCACCTAATTGAGACATTGAGGCTCTCCACACGAGCGGTGTGAAGAGCCGAGGAGGGTTTGGCATGGAGAGCGGGCTTGGCCTGCTCTCCCCACACACGAGCACTCCATCCTCCCTGGGTGGCCAAAACGGCCACCCACATGATTATGAGCTCCATCACGGAGCTGGAATGCCCCGTGCGAATGCGCAGGGCAGGGGCGTAACTATAATAGGGCAAGGGGAGACAGTTGTCTGGGGGCCCACTGCCTTGGGGGGCCCCCCAGAGGCAAGTCACATGACTGACTCCCCCAGCTGCGCACCCACCCGGGCTTCCTTCAGTTGTATTCATCCTCCAAAACTGATGTGAGTCTTAAGACCTGGAGCTACCAGAACAGCATGTCTTTCTCTACTCCCATTCAATGACTCGTATCGTCCACAGTTTACAAAACCTTTAAAAAAATAATTTAGGATGATGATATATACATGTACTATGCTTTTTGTTACCACTATTCAGCCTCAATTAAGATTTCTTTACTTCATGAGCGGGGCATTTTAAAATTTTGTCTCTGGGCCCACTCCAACCTTGCTACGCCCCTGGTGCAGGGTATCCTGGGGGGAACCCCTGACACCGGGAGGCTTGTTGTAGCCTCCCAGTTGGGGGTCTACTAACTCACTCTGCTAACCTCATTTTAGGGGAGGGGTATTTAGGTGGGCTAGCTGCTGCTGAACTACCAGGTGAGCCCGCAAGCCCGGTGCTTCCCATGACTGCTGGAAAGTGGGCTGGGCACCCTTAGTCCACTTTCCAATGGTCATGAGAATAGCTTTATTATGTGATATGAGTGTACAGACAGTAGTATGTGTTTTTGTGTGACTGACTGTACCTGCATTCATTTTAAAAATGAACTTTGGTGCAGACTTCTCAAGTGCTTAGTACAGACAGAAAGTGTACTGCTATATACCTTTGTTCAACATAACATGTGAATAACTGTACCTGTGTACAGAGCTGTAGCTTTGTAGACGGTATACCCATTGTATGTATGACTAGGGCTATGCCTATAGGCCTTGTGGAAATTGGAATGTTATTACTACTATTATTTATATATCACTTTTCAGCAAAATGGTCTGGAAGCAGTTTACATAGGAAAAGAATAATAAGGAGAACTTGCTTCTCTGTACCCAAAGGGCTCGCAGTCTAAAGAGAACCACAAGGTAGACACTAGCAGTAGCAACAGCTGCTTGGAGGGAATAAGTGTCGGGGCTGAGAAGAGCCACTAGCTCTCCCACTGCTTAGTATAAAGACAATCACTACTTTGAAAGATGCCTCTGCTGTCAAGGCTAACTAGCTGTCAAGGCTAACAAAAATGTAGGCCTTTACATTTTTGTCCTAGTCTCTCTAGCTGAGAGCAAGGAATGATCCTCTCACCTAGATGACTCATCAATGGCTCCAGAAGAGATGCTGACTGCTGCTAAACAGGCCTTGGTGGCTGTTACTCAGTCATTAATGTCTGCTGTGTGGCTATGTTCTCTCAGAAGAGTGGGGGTGGGGACTGATAATGGAGGACTTGGTTTATTTATTTTTAAGGAAGGGAAAGGAGTGAAACCAATGCTTTCTTAAATGGCCTGTGTTCCACCACACAGAGTCAAGGGGAACAAGGGGAACTGTCCTACCAGTTCTCCAACTCTTCCCTCATTATATGCTCAAGTTGCCAATGTACACTCAATTTCTACCTATTACTGGAACTATATATTGACTGTTTGACTGTCATCCTAGTGAACTGGATCTCACAATCTTTGAGCTGTTTCATGTTTAAATGTTGGGGTGTAGGGCCAGGCTTTGCCTTTTAGGGAGAGTGTTACTGTAATTATTAATATGGAAGAACCATTAGGAGAGGTAAAAATTGGATTTCCTAGGATCTGATTTTTAAAAAGAGCAATTGCCAAGATCCATGCTTTCCTGAGATGCTAGCACAACTTCACAGAATTCTGCTATTGCTAAGTTCAGTATATTTCAAGATTCGGCTTTCAGAAAATAAAGCCCTTCAATCAGTGGAACTGGGCTGTACTATCTCACTAGAAATCTGCAACAGTTGTGAGAGAACTATCTCATTAAATTGTTGAACTGACCCTGCTCCCCTCATTTCCCACAATTCCTGCTGCTTAAGCAAAACTGAAAATCAGCTGCAACACTTTTGTTGTTAGGGCAGCCCAAGCTATTGCAGCACTTGAGGTGAGGCACAAAATGCTGCCTTGCCCCCAATACCCTCAGTGGGGGCCAGCCCCCTTTCAAGCTGTTGCTTGCAAGCTTTAAAAATGTTGGGGGTTGTAATTTTTACCCCCATATTAATTAGCAGAGCACTAAAGAAGCTACCCACTCCAATCACAGAGTAGTTTGCAAAGTTTAGTTGTTGCAGCTGAGCTACTTAGAGAAGACACATGGAGATTCTTGTAGAACTAAATACTAAGTATTTATTGGTGAAGTACACTTTGGATAGGAAAGACCTAATCATAATCTATAGAACTACATAATGAATAGGAAGAGGGAGGGAGAGATGTTTCTATCTGCTCTCTAAGAGGAAAGGAAGGGATTTTATCTCAGCACAGGAAATACCTGAAGAGTCATATCAGGAGTCATAGGGCAGAGACAGGCAGAACAGCTAGGGAGACTCTTACTCGCTATCTCTAATCCCAATGGCCCTAGTGGTCATTAGGATAATTGGTGAAAAGGGCCAATGTACTGGAACTCCAACAGAAAGTGCAGGGGTGTCAGGGAGGAAGGAGAAAAGCTTGCTAGCAGTCTCTGTTCTCTCTACATGTTTCTTGCAAGTTCTGCAAGGAATGCGAGGAGAGGCACTCCGTGAAAAGTTTTCAAGGGCCAAACTGGTCCCAAATAACTGCTCAGCAGGAAGCATCTTGCTGCCCTGCTAGTGCGGCAGAACCTCAATTTTTTTTTTAACCTTGAGTTTTGTAAGGACAGTAAGAGTCACCCTAATCTGCACTGCTCCACTTTGACTCATCATGCTTCTGCTGAAGTAGGAGCAACTTGCCTCTTACCCCTTCTGGGAAATAACTTGTTCATTCCCTGATATACAAGTGAAGGAGTAGCCATTTGTTCCTCAATACAGCAGGTTTCTCCACCCCACCCCCAGTTTCTATAATACAAGCTAACAACCATTTCAGTCCCAACAAAACATGCCAGCAACCATTTCAGCCAAAAACAGAGATGGGAGAAGATCCAGAGCGGTAAATGTCTATGAATATTTTGGAGAACGTTTGAATGCACAGGTGGATATATTTACCTTTTTTTTTTTTTTTTTGCTGTCGAGGCCAGTTTTCCTTCAATAGCTGCATAACAGGTACAAATGAACAGCAAAACCTAGCCCTTAACAGAGAGACACAATAATGGGAAAAGCTTAACTGCTGAATCTGGCCTAGAACCCTGATATGAAAAATGGTGCCAACTCTTAAGTGCTTCATGGCCATATCAAGTCACTAAGAAATTAGCTCCTCTCAGTCCGATCTTTTCATCAATGATAACAGAGATAAATAGAATGATGAGTCTTGGAATGCAGACGTACAAGAGCCAACCTATTGCATCTTTTCTGGATACACTCAGAGTTGTGCTCCATACTTTCTGGTCAGCAGTTATAGCCAGAATTAACTTAGTCTCCTCCTCCTCATTCAACCCATAACAATATCATTGGGGCTTTGAATGTATCAGAAGAGAAAAAAGCTTGGCTTAGGTGAGGCCTACTGGTTGCCAAGAGTCTCAGACTCCAGCACTGAAAAATGCCCACTGTGTTTGATGTGGAAGATTTGTTGGCGGTTAGGGAGAGAACAGCATGTCTGAACAGGAGTGCCAGCAAGACCTTCTTAAATATCTGGAAACATTGCTTTGTTAATAGAGGTGTCTGCCTTGAATGTACATTTTTCTATAAGATGCAGTGGTCAGTCACTACATACTTAAATTGTGGGATCGGTTTTTTGGTGTTTTGGAGGGTAATGGTAATGGTAATGGGAAGACATTAAGAGCGGGAGAACAATGCACTGACTGTTTTCTTTCCTTTTTTCTTAGGGGGTATTGTTTCTTTAATGTATAAATTATTCAGGTTGTGTTCTCACAATCACAGTGATCCTAGTTAAAGAGGTTGGATCCTAGTTATTCATCCTGGTTAAGTGCAGTTTAAGCAATTTGACCAGGATTGCCAAGGAAATCTGCATTCTTACAACCAGTTTTGTGAGGCTTAGCAATCTTGGTTCACTCTTGAATCTGGACCATCATGATTATGAGAACATAGACTCAATATACTGTGCTCATTCACATGATCATGAAAAAGAGGTTAGAAGGCAGAACACCTATGTTCACCCATGTGAACTCATGGAAATCCCTCCAATTCAGCTTCCTCAAACCTGGGTAACCAGTTCCTTTACCCTGCTCTTAACCTAGGTAGAACCAAAAAAAAAAAGAGCACTCCTACCACAATGTTTTGGTGGTTTGGTTTTATAACCGCATAAACACAAAGCAATCTTATCTAGATTAAACTAAGACTTCAGAACACAAGCCCCTTTTCTCCTTCTCCTCCCTTTCCTATCTGACTCCACCCACCACCCACTCTCTACAGGATCCCCACTGGGAAAACTCTTAATTAGCAAAATAAAAGTTTGCTAGATAGAATACAACACATCCCTCTCATTTATAACAAAAAGAATTGCACTGATTTAAAATTTAGTCACAAAGTCTTGAAGTCTTTTAGGTGGTCTCCTGTCACGCACACATCTCCTAATGCATGGTTTCTCTGGCACAGGAGCTCATAGTGATGTTTTCTGGTACAGAGGATTTCCCAACATTTTCATCAACCTCATCTGTGAGGTCAAAACTAGAGGCTAGATCAAATCCCTCTACAGTTCCTCTCTTGAGATCAGACTCCCTTCCCTCTTTTCTGATAGTATCCATGCTTGGAAGTCTCAAACTGTTCTATTTCTTTCCATCATCCAATATAACAGAATCTCCTTTAATTTCAATTATTTCACTGTAACCTGGGATGATGTCGTGAGGGGTAACCCTGGCAATAATTGAAATACTGAATTATTGCCAGGGTTACCCCTCACGACATCATCCCAGGTTACAGGGATGTCCCTGTACAGGGGGATGTCCCCCCTGCTAACTTGGCAAAGAGGCACCTTTTACCATGGTGATTCTCTTTATTTAGAAGGGGGAGAGTAACTGGCTCTATCAACCCCCAGCACAGTACTTCCAGTGACTGTTGTTGGTGTCTATCTTATGTTTCTTTTTAGATTGTGAGCCCTCTGGGGACAAGGATCCATCTTATTTATTTATTATTTCTCTATGTAAACCGCCCTGAGCCATTTTTGGAAGGGCAGTATAGAAATTATGTTTCTTCTTCTTCTTCTACAGTGGGATGGATCCCACAGCATCCTTTGCCCTCCCTCTACATATCCCCTCCTACGACACCTCCATGTTTCCCTTCCCCCTCCATTAGTAACAGCAGAATACCAACAACCCACCACCCCAGAATTCATGCTTGTGTGGGACTATAAGGGTGTAGGGTTCCATCGCTTGCAGTGGTTCCATCGCTTGCAGTGCACACCAAAAAATACATGATTGCGGTGCTCAGCACACCCCCTTCCTGATCATGGCCAATCATGGCTGCCCCACTGACATGGTGATGCTTTGCCCACAGTCTGGCCATGTAGCTTGCTGGGATCTGCCTCGGAAGCCAAGCAGCAGGGAGGGGCTTTACTCTCCTGGAACTAGACTTTCATGGGCCATGATTTGACAGACATCTGTGGTGCGATTTGGAGTTACAAACTGAAACTGTGGATTCACCTATCTCCGGTTTGGCATTGCATATGAACTAGGCCCATCCATAGATCTTTCTGATGTTTCCAGCCCAAATTGAGACTCCTTTTTGTGGTGCGTACACTCTCCCTTCTACAGTATGTCCTTTGTATTCCAGGACAGCAGTGAAGTATCCACTTATGGCAATAGGGGAACCTCCATATCCCCATGGGTGGATGTCTGAAGGCTGGAGGCACAGATCTGATGCAAGGAGTTTCTTATAAAGCAAATTTTTATTTTTATTATTTTATTTAAAATATTTCTATACCACCCTAAACTTGCATCTCTGGGATGGTCTAAAATTAAAATCATTTAAAATATCAAATCAATTAACAATTAAAATCATTTAACACACTGAAAACATTTAAAACCCAATATTAAAAATATTAAAACTACAAATCTAATTAAAAGCCTGGGTGAATAAATGTCTCTTCAGTGCCTTTTTAAAAGCTGCCAAAGATGGGAAGGTTCTTTGCATTCCTAGGCCCAGGGACAGCAACAGAGAAGGCCCGTTCCCGAGTAGCTGCCAGATGAGTTGGCAGCAACCGGAGACAAACCTCTCCAGATGATCTTAACAGTCAGTGGGGCTCATGGTGAGGAAGATATTCTCTTAAATACCCAGGGCCTAAGCTCTTTAGGGCTCTATAGGTAATAACCAGCACCTTGTATTTTGTCTGGAAATGTATTGACAGTCAGTGTAGTTCCTTCAGCTCAGGAGTAACATGTTCTCTCCTAGATGACCCAGACACCAACCTGGTTGCCACATTCTGAACCAACTGCAGTTTCCAGACTACCTACAAAGGCAGCCCCACATAGCGTGCATTGTAGTAATCCAGCCTAAAGGTTACCATCATATGTACCACCATTTTGAGGTTGTTCATCTCAAGAAATGGATACAGCTGGCATATCAGATGAAGCTGATAAAAAGCACGTCTGGCCACCACCTCAACCTGGGACACCAGGGAGAGGTTTGGATCCAGAAGCACCCCCAGACTGCGTGCCTGTTCCTTCCAGGGGAGCGTGACCTCATCCAGAACTGGCAGATCAAAATTGTCTCCCGAGTTCCAACCCCGCACAATAAGTACCTCCGTCTTATCTGGATTAAGCCTATTTGTTATCCCTCATCCAGCCCATTACTGCCTCCAGGCAGGCATTTAGGGAGGTTATGTCTTCTTCTGCTGAAGTTGACATGGAGAAATAGATTTGGGTGTCATCAGCATATTGAGAACACCCTGCACCAAATCCCCTGATAATCAATCCCAGCAGTTTCATGTAGATGTTAAACAACATCGGAGACAATATGAAGCACTGAGGGACACCATACTGAAGTTCAGATTTTGAAGAACAACAGTCTCCAAGAGACACCATCTGGAATCTGCCCATGAGATTGGAGCAGAACCACTGCAAAGCAGTGCCTCCAACCCCCAATCTCCTAAGACCTTCCAGAAGGATACTATTGTCAATAGTAGCGAAAGCTGCCAAGAGGTCCAAAAGGACCTACAGAGTCACACTCCCTCTGTCAATTCCCAAATGGAGATAATCCATCAGGCCGATCAAGGCAGTCTCCACCCCATAGCCCACCTGAAAGCCAGTTTGAAATGGTTCTAGATTATCTGTTTCCTCCAAGACTGCCTGGAGCTGGGAGGCCACCACTTTCTCAATCACCTTGCCCAGCCACGGAAGATTGGAGACAGGCTTGTGATTTCTTAACTCCGAGGGATCCAAGGCAGGCTTCTTCAGAAGTGGTCTAATGATTGCCTCCTTAAGACATTGAGGCATCCTGCCCTCTCTCAGAGAAGCATTTATAATCTCTACCAGGCCCTCTACAATAGCCTCCCTGCTAGATAGTATAAGCCATGTCAGGCAAGGATCAAGAGGACAGGCGGGAGGCTGCACCATTCCAAGCAACTTTTCCACATCCTCAGGAGTCACGAACGGAAACTGATCCAGGATTGTCACATAAGAGTTGCTGCTGAACACCTCGGCATCAGACTCTGTAACAATTGTGGAGTTCGAATCTAAGTCAGCCCGAATATGAGAGATTTTGTCCACAAAAAACTCCAAGTACCAATTCAAGGGGGAAGGGGCGCACATTAGCCACTTCACGACCCTGAACAACTCTGCCAGACGTGGACTTGTGGATATGATATGGGAAGAAAAGAATAGCTTCTTTGCCACATGTATTGCCTGAGCATAGATCTTCAAATGCGCACTATGTATCTGTTGGATTTGAGTAGTCTTTCTCCGCTTGTGCTCTAGATGTCTACCTCACCGTTTCAGCCTTCATAGTTCTTCCATATACCAAGCGGCCAGTTTCAAAGCAGGTTGGAGAGGACGCTTAGGAGCAATCCTGTCCACTGCCTTGGTGAGTTGATTATTCCAGTTCTCCACCAGAGTGTCAACAGGGTCACTAGCAAAGCCAACACTAAATCCCTCCAAGGCTTCTCAGAATCCTGTTGGGTCCAGTAACCTTCTTGAGCTGACCATCCTAATGGGCCAACACACATATGCATACATACGCATACGTACACAATCGTATATGTATGCACATATGCACATATGCACACGCACACGTACACATACATACGCATACGTACACGTATATGTATGCACATATGCATACACATATGTATACATACACATGCATACGCATATGTACACATGCATATATGCATATGCACACCCCACTCCTACATTTGCTCACATATTTTCTTCCATTATTAATTTATGGCAACCCCTCCTACCCTGCTTACCAATAATTTTCCATTTAATCAAATTAGTCCTCGTCAAACCCCTAAAGCGAGATTCAACTAAACTGATAAACTAAATGCACTATTATGGTCTTTACACACTCTACAAATTGTAAGTGCAACCATAACTATTTATGTATACATATATATTCATTTATATACTGTATATATATATACACACACACATACACACATATTTACATATTATATACATGTTATTGTCGCTTAATTTTTAAAAGCATGGCACTGAAGATGCTGAGATAAACTACTAAAAGTACCCAGAAACAAAATCTTTTGGTCCTAAACTTGCCATTATTTTTAACTAATCTTACACATGCAGTGAAAATGCCCACCTTAACCAGATGGTGGTCTGTCCATGACAATGGGGAAATCACAGGAACCCCACCTACAGAGCACCACCCTGTTCAGAAATACCAAATCAAGCATATGACCAGCAATATGCGTTGGTCCTGAGACCGGGGTAAGCCCATAGTTGTCATGGCTGCTATGAACTCCAGACAAATTGGTCCCAAAGTGAACACTGAAGTCCCCCAGCACCACAAGCCTGGGAGATTCCAACACCAAGCCCGAGACCAAGTCCGTCAGCTCAGTTTGGGACTCCATCGGGCAGTAGGGCGATCGGTACACCAGTAGGGTGATCAGTCCCAGTCTATCGTTGGTCCCCAAACTTAGGTACATACATTCAGTATGGTCTGACACTTAGACAGGGATCCTGGTCAGGGAGAGATTGTTCAGGGTTTCAGAGTTAGACCACAGCCACTCCACCTCCCCACCCACATACCCTCACTTGTTCCTCAACAGAGTACCCTGGAGGGAGAAGCTGGGACCAGACTAAGCCACCAGTCTCCCCCAACCAAGTCTCTGTAATACATACCAGATTGGTCCCTTCCTCCAGAATCAGATCATGAATGATTTCAGGTTTATTCTGGACTGACCTGGCATTACAAAGGAGCAAGACAAGGGTCTGTGGGTGGTTGTGGTTGCTTTCCACGGTCAAAGAGCTGGCAGGACAGCCAGAAGGGGAAACTGCAATTAAGTTTCTGATTTCCCTTCCCCTGCAATGGCTTGCTGACCTGTCAATGTTACTTCTATTCCCCACCACCACTGGAATAGCTGCCCCATAATCAGTGGATACACCCCCTGTCTCTCCATCTCCAGACAGACCTAGACACATTACAATTCAACTCACTCAAGATTTCAAAAAGAAGCCCAATTAAAATACCCACCCTCCTTCACACACCCACAAGGGATCTTGAGCCAAACAGCCTGGCCCTCACCCTCGTTATCCCCTGGTGGCAGGCCCGCCACCACAGACAGTGTTCCTATAATGGCCCAAAGCTGGGCAGGTGACCCCAGGAACTGCTGAGTCACTCAGTAGCTGGTCCTAGTCCTGCACACACTCCCCACAGATGTTACACAGAGGCAGCAAGCAGCAGCCCCACAGGGGAAGCAGGAAGGTAGTAGCAGAAGGAGCACACAGCACCCACCTGGTCTCTCACCTCAGGCAGCACTGGATGGGAAGCAGATAGACTCTTCTTCTCCTCTGCTGGGCTTCTAGAAACCTGAGGTCACAGGCAGCATTCCTATAAAGGCCCAAAGCTGGCCAGGTGACCCAAGGAACTGCTGAATCACTCTGGAGCTGGTCCCAGTCCTGCACACACTCCCCACACATGTTACACAGAGGCAACAGCCTTACAGGGGAAGCAGGAGCAGGCAAATGGTAAATGGTGGTGTACAGAAAACTAGAATCAGCCAGCATCCACACTTCATGCCCATTACGTGTAAAATGACAATGTGGAGAATCAGGCTCTGATTCTGTCATGCTTAAAATGCTGTCAGGAAAGCGGTTCACCTGCCTAATCCTTATCATATGGTGAAAAACACCCTGGATTTCAGGAAGTAGATTTAGGGGGACCAAAGAGAGATTTGGCACAATAAAGAGCATTTTCCACCCTCCCAGTCATCTCTATAACTTTATCCAAGGTAAGTTTCTGCTCCAATAGCAGTTTTTCCACACAGTTTGGAGCAGTTTGTTTTCATAACAATCTGATCCCAGATAATTTCATCAGTAACAATTAAGGCATGCAATGTTGTGCCATATTGAATGATAGATTCACCAGGCAGTTGTAATCTAGAATAGAACTTGTAATGTTCAGCAATCACATTCAAAGTAGGGTTGAAATGATCATCGAAGTGCAGCTTCATAAGAGTTAGTATCTCTTTCCAAGTTGGCAGGAAAGGGCAAATGATTATATATTCTTTGGCCTTCAGGGCCCAGGCAGTGAAGCAATTTAGCTTTCTGCTTTGTTGGAGTAAAACCAAGAGTCTGTATAGTGAGGAGGTAATTGTAGAAGCAGGACATTGATTGTTTCGAGGGAAAAACAGGTTCTCCTGGGGTGGACGAGAAAAAAGGTGGTGGGATTTGAACCATGCTGCTGTGAGTATCCAGTGAACAACAGAGTCCAGGATGGATCAGGAAAAAGTACTTTCAGAGGTTGTGAAAGTATGGGAGGATCCATCCTGCTGCTAACACGAGACACAAAGACACCCTGACAATTACTAGTTTAATCACTGCCACCAAGCAGGCTTTTGTGCTTTAGGCTGAGTCTACTACAACAGCCTTTCAAATTTATGTTGCAAAAACAAACTTTGGTAGAGTGTTAAGCCCTATAGGCATGGGATGGAGTAAACAGAAGCCACAATTTTTCTGTTAAACATTTTATTTTGCAAATAATTAAATTTAAAATCAAAAGTTCCTCCACAAATGTAGTACAAAAAACTATGCTCTTTACTGAAAGAGCATGAGGAATAAACAAAATGTGATCAAAAAGGCATCCACTAACCTGACTCTTACTGAACCCTAACTTAGAATCCTGATTAGAACTTGCATTTAGGGCAGTATGGAAATGTATTAAATAAATAGATAAAAATAAATTTTCACTTCTAGCAACTCTGGCTCTTCCTCAATTCTTTTCTCGGATTCTGTTCTTTTCCAGTTCTGTGTGATTTCAGCTCTGCAGAGTTTACATCTCTCTGCCAGTGATTTTAACAGCTCTGTGCCAGCAATTCTTTAGTTCTGTAGTCTCTCTCCAGACTCCATCATCACTTCAACACTTTCTGCTTGACTATCTCCAGGACTCCTCCTCTCAAAGCTTCCAAACTCAACTAACTTGCCTCACTGAACAACTCTTCTAAATGTACTCAATTTTTGCTCCTACAGTTTTTTTAAAAACCCAATCAGTGTAACTCAAAGTTCACTCCATTTCTCAAAACTTCCCTTCCCTCAAAAACCAACTTTCAAACTAATACACAGCAGGCATGAACTCAACCCTGCCAGTTTTTTTCATACATAAGGACTTGCAAGCATATTAAACACACAGTCTTATCTATATATTTAATTCTTTAAGGCATACCTGTGGTTGATCCCATGTGTGGCAGCTCTAGCAAGAGTTCGGAGAGTGGCTGGCTAGCCACAGGATGGGTGGGAGGGAGGAAAATGGTGGCTGCGGCCAGTGAAAAAAAAGTAGGCTGGCCAGAAAGCGGGGTGGTGGTGAGAAACGGGGAGGAGGAGGACATGCCGTCCCGCCCGTCTGCGAGCCAGCCAGAAAGTGGGGTGGAGGAGAGAAGAAGCCAGTGCCCAGCCATCAAGAAAGTGGCGGGCAGGCCAGCCGGTCAGAAATGGGGGGGGGAGAAAAAGCTGGCCAGCCAGCCCACCTGCCCACCCGCCTGCAAGTGGGGAGGGGGAAGACGAAGCTGGCACCCGGCTGGCCATAAAGCGATGGGTGGACTAGCTGGCCAGAAACTGTGGGGGAGGCGGCGGGTGGGAGAAGAAGCCTGCCCAAAAGTGTGTGGGGGAGAAGCAGCCAGCACCTGGCCGGCCAGAATGTGGCGGGTGGGCCAGCTGGCCAGAAATGGGGGACTGCGGAAGGGAGAAGAAGCTCACCCGCCAGAAAGCGGGGGGGCAGTGGGTGGGGACAAGAAATAAGGTGGCATGCTGGCTGGCAGGGGAAGAAGGTGGTGGTGGATGGGTGGGCCGGCCGGAGACACAGATGCTCTGCACCCGGCCCAGCTAGTTTACAATAATGAAAAGTTTTAGGAATATCAATACAATAATAGAAGGGTTTATTTACAACCATAAGCGGTTTGGGAATACTGTATCAATTCATTTCATAATACCATGCATTTGCAATACCAGGGCTTATTTACAAAACCAAGAGGTCTAGGCCTCATTCCTCCACAGCAGGTCAGGAAGCTGCAGAAAATATCAGAAGCAGCAACAGGAGTAGAATGTACAGCAGCAGTTCAGGAATGTCGGCCCAGGAATTAAACGAAATAAAGATAGGAACATAGGAAACTGCCATATACTGAGTCAGACCATTGGTCTAGCTAGCTCAGTATTGTCTTCACAGATTGGCAGCGGCTTCTCCAAGGTTGCAGTCAGGAATCTCTCTCAGCCCTATCTTGGAGAAGCCAGGGAGGGAAATTGAAACCTTCCGCTCTTCCTAGAGCGGCTTCATCCCCTGAGGGGAATATCTTGCAGTGCTCACACATCAAGTCTCCCATTCAGATGCAACCAGGGCAGACCCTGCTTAGCTATGGGGACAAGTCATGCTTGCTACCACAAGACCAGATGCAGGAACATGCACAAGCTTTGCAGTCTCACATGCATAACTGGTTCAAAATCCTATTGCCACATGTTTTATAACTGCTTCCCTCATAAAGACAAAGCAATCTTATGTAGATTAAGTTAAAACATTATTCAGAAAACTCCCTTTTCTCCTTCTCCTTTAGGAACATAGGGAGCTGCCTTATCCTGAGTCAGACCATTGGTCCATCTAGCTCAGTTTTGTCTACACAGACTGGCAGCAGCTTCTCCAAGGCTGCAGGTAGGAATCTCTCTAAGCCCTGTCTTGGGAGATGCCAAGGAGGGATCTTGGGACCTAGATGCTCTTCCCAGAGTGGCTCCATCCCTAAGGGGAATATCTTACAGTGCTCACATGTATTCCTTTCTATTCCTCACATGTGTTACTCCCTATTCCTTTCTGACTCTACCCCACACACACTCTACAGGACTCCCACTAGAACAAACTTTTAATTAAAAAAATAAACGTACATGTTTGCTAGATATAATACATCATCTGGGTGCATTTGCCTTTGGTAGCAGGCTTCGGGAAGCAGCAAACATTATTGTAATAGAGCACTGTGGTTACAGGAATGTGCCACTCTGGAAAGCATACTCTATGGTCCTTTGTCTGCAATGCCTTCAGTATGGCTGGTCCAGCTAACTCTTTTGATCCTCTGAGGACCCAGGTCTTGGTTTCAAAAAATGGAGACAGTGGCTGCCTGAATCAACATCAAAGAGAAGTCCTGCTTGTCTGTGGAAACCAGGGTAGGAGATCTTTACACACACACACACACAACTCCCATATGATTGTGTGCAAGGCGCTACTACTAATTTAAAAAGAGCAAAAAATAAAGGAATCCATTTGAATATTTTAAATTCATCTGAAGTATCTGAAACATAATTCTTACAGCACTATTGTCTCTGTTAAAGAATGGTAAAGCCTATAATGTTGTTTATGAATTTTGTTTAAAATAGCCGAGTGACACATTTCTGGGATGTGATCCCACCCCCCACCCCCCGCCCCGGACCTTTTTAGACCTTCCTGATTTTGTTCCTGTATTTTATTATTTTCTGCTGTTCTTTATTAATGTTTAATAAAGATATGGTGGTGTTTTATTTACATTAGATTTATTTTTAATTATCTGCATTTTTGTTACTATTGTTAACCACCTTTGGGGCCCCTCTTGGCAGAAAGGTGGCATACAAGTTTTAAGACAGACAGATAGAGCCTGGGCCTACTTGCATTTTCAATCCTGTTTTAATGCCCTTTGAGCAACCTGTTGAACTTGCCTAAAGTAATGAATGCTGTCTGTCCTCTAAACAAATGGGAAGGGGAGACCCGACATAATAAAATCACTGGAGAGAGGGCAGAGCCTAGGACACTGAAGAGATTTCATTCTCATAAATTGCCTCTCTATTACACTTTGAGTATATTCACAATGAGAATGTCCAAATAAGATGAGGAAAGGGGCTAATTCATTTTATAAGCAGGCTTTAAATCTCAGCCTGTACCTGTGCTTAAAAATTAATTATGACTGTGATGGATGAAAGGGGAAATTCACACCAATAATAAAAAGTCCCATATCCTGCTTTCTTAATATCTATAACATTTTTGGCAAGAGAGAGAAAGCATTCATAAATGTTAAGTCAGGTTTTTTTTTAAGGAGGGGGGTGCACACTGTGGGTCATGTGCACTGGGTTCAAGGATGATGAACCAGGTTCAAGGTAAAACCAAGATGATAAATTAAATAGAACCCAGCTGCTCACAAACAGGAAATCTCCCTCATTGTCTCACCAAATAGCAATCCTAAGTAACAACTTTATCATGCCAATCAGAGCCATTGTGATTTTATGGGTACATGCAATATTGCCTGTTCATAATAATAATAATAATACCACCAAACATCTAAAACATCAAGTCAAATAAACCATCTGCTGTACATGGACGATCTGAAGTTGTATGGAAAGTCCCAGTCAGAAATTGAATCACTGCTAAACACTGTCTGTATATTCAGTAGTGATATAGCAATGGAGTTTGGGCTAGACAAGTGTGCTGCATTAATAATGAAAAGAGGAAAAATAACAAAAATAGAAGGAATAGAACTACCCAATGGAAGCAACATCAAGAACCTAGAAGAGAAAGAACATTACAGACACTTGGGCGTTCTCCAGACTGATAACATCGCACACACTGAAGTTAAAAGAAAAATTGGAAGTGAATACATCAGGAGAGTTAGAAAAATCCTCAAGTCCAAACTCAATGGCGGGAACACCATACAAGCCATAAACACCTGGGCTATACCTGTTATCAGATACACTGCAGGAATAATAGACTGGACCCAGGCAGAGCTAGAGACGCTAGATCGTAAGACCAGGAAAATCATGACCATCAATCATGCTCTGCACCTCCACAGTGATGTAAATAGGCTATACCTCCCATGCAGCTCAGGTGGAAGAGGAATGCTGCAAGTCCATCAAACAGTAGAGGAGGAGAAAAGAGGCCTTGAAGAATATATCAAGGACAGTGAAGAAGATGCACTTCAAATGGTCAATAATGCGAAACTATTCAACACCAATGAAACAAAGCAGGCCTACAAGAAAGAACAAGTCAAGAACCGAGCAGAAAAATGGAGAAATAAGCCCCTGCATGGTCAATATTTGCACAATATAAGTGGAAAATCAGACATCACCAAGACCTGGCAATGGCTTAAGAATGGCAACTTGAAGAAAGAAACTGAGGGTTTAATACTGGCTGAACAAGAACAAGCACTAAGAACAAATGCAATACGCGCAAAAGTAGAAAAATCCACAACAAACAGCAAGTGCCGCCTTTGTAAAGAAGCAGATGAAACAGTGGACCACCTGATCAGCTGTTGTAAGAAGATTGCACAGGCTGACTACAAACAAAGGCATGACAAGGTAGCAGGGATGATACACTGGAACATCTGCAAAAAAATACAAGCCATCTGTAGCCAAAAATTGGTGGGACCATAAAACTGAAAAAGTTGAAGAAAACGAAGATGTAAAAATATTATGGGACTTCCGACTACAAACAGACAAACATCTGCCACACAATACACCAGATATAACTGTAGTCGAGAAGAAAGAAAAAGAAGTTAAAATAATCGACAGCAATACCAGGGGATAGCAGAATAGCAGAAAAAGAAATGGGGGGGGGGATCACCAAATACAAAGATCTACAAATTGAAATTGAAAGGCTATGGCAGAAAAAGACCAAAATAATCCCAGTGGTAATTGGCGCCCTGGGTGCAGTTCCAAAAGACCTTGAAGAGCACCTCAGTACCATAGGGGCCACAGAAATCACCATCGGCCAATTACAAAAAGCAACTTTACTCAGAACAGCCTATATTCTGCAACAATATCTATAATAACAGCAACAACATAGCTAATAAAATTCAGCCATCCCAGGTCCTTGGGAAGGACTCTATGTCTGGATAAAACAAACCAGTCAAGAACAGCTGTCTGACTATGTTAATAAATAAATAAATAAATAAATAAATAAATAAAACCAACAAGCTTTGTACTTTAAATGAATCCTAGAAGCACATAAAGTATGTGTATACAACATACAGCATTATACTAATGAATGTGTTTTTCCCCATAGCCTGTGGGTGTGTTATCTAGAATGGGACTCTGAATAGTGAAGGGTTAGGCTTTCTCTCTGCTCCTATCTGTGAGCCACCTGGAGTTAAACATGTTTTACTGGAAATAAAATGGAGAAAAATGGGGCCTTAAGAACATAAGAACAGCCCTGCTGGATCAGGCCCAAGGCCATCCAGTCTAACATCCTGTTTCACACAGTGGCCCACCAGATGCCACTGGAAGCCTACAGCAGGAGTTGAGGACATGCCCTCTCTCCTGCTGTTACTTGCTTGCAACTGGTACTCAGAGGCATCCTGCCTTTGAGACTGGAGGTGGCCTATAGCCCTCTGACTTGTAGCCGTTGATAGACCTCTCCTCCAAAGAGGTCTATCAAAGAGATAGGATCCTTTTCCAAGAGGCCTTGGAAAGGGATCCTTTGCTGTGAGAGGAACCAAGCATGTTTAGACAATTTTTTAGGGCAGCTGCCCAAACTGGAAATTTGTAAAACTTCCTTTACTCCTGGGATATCCTTATGCTATTTAGACTTAGCCTGGGACTCTAATCCTCATTGGTAAGGGGTGTGTGTGTGTGTGTGTGTGTATGTGTGATACATTGAAATAATTTCTGTACAGGAAGAAGTGTGTACACTATGACATATGAGTAGCACACTTTGCAGCTCATAAACTAATCAGGCAGCTGATGCACATAGTGACTGCTGTTGCCAGAACTGTCCCGAGATGTGGCTAGACGCCTCGATTATACTTTTAGCTTAGAGTGGGGAAATTAGCTTGGCTAGCGGGAGCAGTTTGGTCCCAGCATCAAATTTGAGCAAGTCTGAGGTCTTGGAAAAGACGAGGAGGCAGCAATACAGTACAACAGTTTTAGTAAGGGTTTATGGGAATACAGGATACAAAGTTCAGTTAGGCAAGTCACCAAGTCTTAGCTGATATTCTAAGCAAGACTACAGCTAGCAGAAATTTAGTTGGAAGTCCTAATTATTTTATTTATCATATTTGTATACTGCCTGGTATGTACATCTCTAGGCGGTGTAATTAGAAATTGATCAGTTTGGCTAAGGTGCTTAGACCAGAGCCTGGCTTAAGGCTTGCCATGGAAAATGAGGAGGTTAGAAGGACAGGGGGAGGAGGCTTAGAAGGGCAAGAGGTTAGTTTACCTATCCTTCTCTGGTTCGTTGGTGTGTTCATTGCATGTTGGTTGGCCTTTTCTAGCGGGTAACAGGCAGAACAGTAGGGAAGAAAAGTGAGGAGCAGGGCTACAACTTGCCAGTATGAGAGTCCATAGGATAGTGATTCAAGCAGAGTCCAAAAACATGTGCTTTCTACCCAGAGGGTAGCAGATTCCATGAAAGACCAAGAAGCTCATTTCTACTTGAAATAGAAGTCTGGCTAGACGCCTCAATTGCTATGAGTGTAATCTGGCTAGATGCCTTGATTATACTTTTAGCTTAGAGAGGGGAAATTAGCTTGGCTAGCGGGAGCAGTTTGGGAGTTGTTTGGATCTTGCCCAACAAAGGCAAGGGTAAAGTTATGGAGGTGTGTGGTACATGTAGAATAGAGCTGTGCTGGATTGACTAGAGAACACAATGCCCCTAGGTGTACAAGATTAAACATCCCCCGTTTTGATGTGCTCATTTCCCTGAGTCCTTGCCAGCTAAATTGCTAAGTTAGAATGGGTTGGGAAATGCACTGCTCATCTGTGTGCCTCTCAAGGAGTGCGCCGCTGTTGTCTCTTGTGGAAGGGAGGGCTTCTTCCCTTGATCAATTTGCTTTTGAAATGGAGTCTGCTCACTGGCTACCACCTTCTTTTCTGAAAGAGAGAGGAATGGGGGCATCCCATTCAGTCTCAGCTATTCTGACCTTGGGGCACGTTGCCCCATGCTTTGCTCATGCTGAGGAACCAGCTGTGGATCTTGCTAAACTCAGGCAGGTGAAAAGTTCATGAGCCCATGATCTGCAGCATCTAAAAATGGATACCATGATCCCACAGTCCCAAGTAGTTAGCACAGTCACATAGAGGGGTGCTCTCTGGGCTTCTCCGAAATTGGGCTATCTGGCAACACTGCCAGTATGTGTTGGTAGTGTAATACACTTCCACACTGCACATCATGGGGCATGATGGGGCATGTTTTCTTCAAAAGGAGAATTTTTCCTGTATAGTGTAAATGTCATATGTGCCGCTCACATGTGGCTGTTGCCTTGATAATGCTAGCAAGAGGACTGTTCCAGCACTAACTGCTGTTTCTTCCTCTATACTTATTTGTATACAAAATACATGTATGTGTGTGCAAGTTGTGTAAGCATCTATATATTCATTCAGAAATTAAACCCGTGCAAGACTCTGATGGGACAAGTAACAAATCCTAGGACCGCTGCTTAGCTCCCCATAATTTCAGGAAAATAGAGCAACTGTGTTTTTTTTCTATCATCAGTATGACATACCAACAAAATGGTATTCTTTTCTATATAAAACAACATCTGATGTGATCACCAAGGGAAGGAAAATAAGGGATGAGCATATATTGCAACAAAACAGACGGAAGGCTGTCTGTTGGGGCATGCAGAGAAACATTTTCAGTGGAAAAATTGTGAGAGACTAATCCAAGGTTCCTGAGGAAATGGTGGAAACACCCAGGTGTTTTAAAGAAATAGGATGAGTATATTTCAGTAAGGATTTAAATGCATCAAAACACACCTTTGCAGAAGATTGGAGCAAAAGATCCATAGATAGATAGATAGGATAATTTTTCCTGTATGGAAAAATAAAAATGGACCCAAGGAGCCTCATTGGGCTATAGCAAACTTATTGCAATATTTATTTATTTATTTTTAAAGCTGACCTCTCCCCTCCCCATCCCATATCATGAACTGCTTTTGACACTTCTTTCATTAATCATGGAGAGCTGCTGAGAAAAATAGAACTACGGTTGTAATCCTATGCATTACACGATAAGTAATTCTTACCATGAAACGGTAAGATGGCTGATGAGGGCTTGCTTCTGAGTATCATATTGTACTGCATAGCTGCAGTCCTACCCATATAGGGCAAGATCCAGACTAGTTGGTCATAACTAAGCTCCTCTGAAATCAATGAGACAAGTTAGTAATGACTAACTTAAATTTAATTAATTCCAATGGGATTTAGGCATTGACTAACTTAGTCTGGATCTTGCCCATAAGTTAGGCAATAAGCCCCATTAGACACAACAGGGCTTAATTCCAGGTAAACATATGCATATAAAAGAAAGGAAAGGTTGTGTCGTCGAGTCTATGTCGACTCCTGGTGACCACAGAGCCATGTGGTTTTCTTGGTAGAATACAGGAGGGGTTTACCATTGACTTCTCCCATGCAGTATGAGATGATGCCTTTCAGCACCTTCCTACATTGCTGCTGCCTGATATAGGAGTTGGGAAACTCACCAGCGGGGATTCAAATCGGCAGGTTGCTGCACTCTAATTCTCCTTGGCTTCACAGAACTGGTTTCATGATTCTTCAGATTCTGAACAATATATATTTTATTACAGTTTCTTCTGCAGAAGATTCTTCTTGCATCATTACAAGGGGTGGGGCGGGACATACTGAATGGGTAAATGCAGCCACTTGGGCTGCTTGTGATATAACATTCTACATTGCAAAGTTGTCCCTGTGACATAAACTGCGATATAGAATGTCCGTTTGTGAGCTAGTCTGTGGCATAAAGAGGTGCTGAATGTTGCAGTATTTGTAAGGTGAGAACTGTTTGTGATTGGAAACTGTAAGATTTTGAAGTGGTCCTTATCAAGGAAAAACACCACCCTGAATCAATCTGTTTATGGCTGGAAGGGGCTTCAAAGATGATAATGCTCATGCCTTCAACATGCCCTCGCAACAATCATTCACCTCAAATGTCAAAACAGACCCCTGCCTTTATGAGAGACCTTTTGTCCTCCTTTTTGTCCCCTTCTCTCAACAAAACACATGATAAATTATTAGCCCTAACCCATGACACAAAGGTCAACAGATTTGGGCTCAGTCGTGTCACTGAAGAATTTGAGGAACTATTACAAAAGGCATTTGATGCCCACTCATTCTACTCAGATGAGCTTCCTTAAAAAACAAAACAAAAACGCATCCGCATTGTCTGAGTGAATCACCATATTGTTCCAAACCATGGGTCTCCAGATGATGTTGGTTTACAACTCCCATCACCCCCCAGCCAGGGATGATGGGTGTTGTATTCCAACAACTTCTGGTGACCAAAGATTTGGAACCCCTGTATTCGATAATCTAAATCTAATATATATATATATATATATATATATATATATATATATATATATATATATATATAGAGCATCTTTTGACATTCAAGTTAGTTTAAATCAATTCCGTCTTTTGTAGCGGAGTGTAACAGAGTGGTAACTAAGGCTTGCTAAGTTTTTTTGAACAAAGTTACTAAGGTTTATTACTTAACTTTTACCAAATCATAAACAACAGTCCTACTCTGAGTGAAAGATCACCCTAACAGAAAAATAATCTCAAGTGTCCAGTAAGAAATGCAAACTGACCAATCAGTCTACAGAACTGATGACTGACATGAACGTTCTAAACTCTACCACAAGCCTATACATGCACAGATATACATACAGTATGTCAGTGGCAAGAACAAAGACAGTGTATATACACATAAATCCCAGCAGTTTCACTAATGTTTCAACACAGACCAGCAAAGAGTAGCTTCTACTCTTTAAGATTTGGTCATTTTGCCCATCTACCTCCTCCTCTGGGATGGAGAAACCTGAGGATTCCATACATAGGAACATAGGAAACCGCCATATACTGAGTCAGACCATTGGTCTATCTAGCTCAGTATTGTCTTCACAGACTGGCAGTGGCTTCTCCAAGGTTGCAGGCAGGAATCTCTCTCAGCCCTATCTTGGAGAAGCCAGGCAGGGAACTTGAAACCTTCTGCTCTTCCCAGAGAGTCTCCATCCCCTGAGGGGAATCTCTTACAGTGCTCACACTTCTAGTCTTCCATTCATATGCAACCAGGGTGGACCCTGCTTAGCTAAGGGGACAAGTCATGCTTGCTATCACAAGACCAGCTCTCCTTTTCTATACCTTTCTTCTAGTCCCTTCTCTTTTCTTTCGGAGAAATGGAGTTGAGTCAAATACACAGGGCCATTTCTCTTCATTTTTCCTGGTGGCAGAATAACATCAAAGGGATAAGGTAAGCCAAAGAGAACAGCAGAAAGAGGCAGAGCCAGGTCTAGTTTCGAAGTTGGACTGCATAGACAAGATACATAACAAAAATCCACCAGCAAAATCTCATGGAGCAGCCCAGGCCCAGAGTCTGAAAAGAATCAATCCCTCCCATTCCAGTAGTATCACTTAATTCTTCAATCAACATACTATTAATCATGCTGTCCTCTTGCCTTATTTTAGCACAGCGACACTCCAATACAGGCCCTCCACTGCAGTCTGTGTTGGCTGCTAGCTAGCACTCCTACCTTGTATGCATATATACAAGGGGCCATGTATACATATATACATGCATATATAGTTGCTGTAAATCGATGGGCATTTCTGGGATACAACAACATGTTTGTCATATTATATTTTATTTTACACCTTGCTGTAAACATGCAAGGACACCATAACAGGCTAGGGGGGTTTCAGCTTTCATGACTGTTTTGTTGCTCATTAAAGAGAGTGGATGAAACCGATTATTGTGATTATGATTAAAAACAAAAAAAAATTCCCAAGAGGTCTACATAGCAAAAGGAATGAGAAAATTCTTCCCTTTCCCAAAGGGGCTCACAATTTAAAAAGAAACACAAAGGAAACACCAAAAATCGCCACTTGGAGGGACATTGTGCTGGGCTGAACAGCGACAGTTGCCCTCTGCTAAAAATATAAAAGGGACATCACTTTTAAAAGGAGCTTCTTTCCCAGTTAGCCAGGGTAAGTTATGGCTAAGCAATTTTTGCTTCTGAAGCCTAAAATAATTGAGAGACAATGCAATTAGGGCCTTTGCAGATGGAAAGGAACTTCCTTTCAAAGGAAGTTGAAAGGGAAAGTCAGGAGGGGCAAATCACTCCAGAATGTAATTAAAAGCACAATAATAGAAGCTCAGTTGGAATGTATACCAAGAAGGAGGAAAGGTACCACCAAGTTCAGGAGGACACCAGTGTGACTTACAAGTAGAGTCAGGGAAGCTATATAAGGGAAGAAGACTTCCTTCAGAAAATGGAAGTCCTGTCCAAATGAAGAGAACAGAAAGGAACATAAACTCTGGCAAAGGTTAATATGAGAAGACAATAGGGATGCAAAGAGAGAGTTTGAGGAGCATATAGCTAGAAGTGTCAAGGGGAATAACAAAAACTTCTTTTAAAATATCAGAAGTATAAAACCTGCCAGGGAGGTGGTTGGCCCCTTAGATGATGAGGGCATGAAAAGAATTATTAAGAAGGATAAGGAGATTGCAGAGAAGCTGAATGAGTTCTTTGCATCTGTCTTCACGGCAGAGGATACTGACCATATACCCTTTCCGGAATTGAGCTTTATAAGTTTAGCGGCTGAAGAACTGGGCCAATTTGAGGTGACAAGGGAAGATGTTCTAAACTGTCTTGAAAAACTAAAAATGAACAAATCTCCAGGCCAAATGGCATCCACCCAGGAGTTCTGAGGGAACTGAAATGTGAAATTGCTGCTCTCCTACCAAAAATATCTATCTATCTATCTATCTATCTATCTATCTATCTATCTATCTATCTATCTATCACATTTTTATACCGCCCAAAACGTGAGTTCTCTGGGCAGTTTACAAGACAATAAAAACCAATAAAAAGATCAACACATTAAAATGTAAAATGTTAAAACTATTAAAACACAATTAAAACACAGTTAAAACACAGTTAAAACACAGTTAAAACAATGTCTAATTAAAAGCCTGGGTGAACAAATAGCACTTAGCAATAGCACTTACATTTATATACTGCTCTATAGCCGGAGCTCTCTAAGCGGTTTACAATGATTTTAGCATATTGCCCCCAACATTCTGGGTACTCATTTTACCGACCTCGGAAGGATGGAAGGCTGAGTCAACCTTGAGCCCCTGGTCATGGTCGAACTTGTAACCTTCTGGTTACAGGGTGGCAGTTTTACCACTGCGCCACCAGGGGCAGTGGTAAAACATCTCGACTGCCTTTTTAAAAGTTGTAAGAAATGGGGAGGCTCTTATTTCAGCAGGAAGTGTATTCCAAAGCCCAGGGGCAGCAATGGAGAAGGCCCGTCCCTGAGTAGCCACCGGATGAGCTGGTGACAACTGCAGACAAACCTCTCCAGATGATCTCAATGGGCAATGTGGTTCATAGCGAAGAAGGCATTCTCTTAAATACCCAGGGTCCAAGCTGTTTAGGGCTTTATAGGTTATAACCAAAACCTTGTACTTTGCCCAGAAACTTATCGGCAGCCATTGTAGATCTTTTAAGATGGAAGTGATATGGTCTCTCCGAGATGACCCAGAGACCAATCTGGCTGCCGCATTCTGGACTAACTGCAGTTTCTGGACTGTGTACAAAGGCAGCCCCACATAGAGTGCATTGCAGTAGTCAAGTCTGGAGGTTACCAGCAGATGTACTACTGTTCTGAGGTCATTTATCTCAAGAAATTGATGCAGCTGGCGTATCAGCCAAAGCTGATAAAAGGCACTTCTGGCCACTGCCTCAACCTGGGACAGCAGTGAGAGTTTTGTGTCCAGAAGCACTCCCAGACTATGTACCTGTTCCTTCTGGAGAAGTGTTACCCCATCCAGAATGGGCAGATCAAAATCATCTCCCGAGTTCCAACCCCACACAATAAGTACCTCCATCTTATCTTGATTCAGCCTCAGCTTGTTACCTCTCATCCAGCCCATCACTGCTTCCAGGCAGGCATTTAGGGAGGTTGTGCCTTCTCCTGATGATGCTGACATGGAGAAATAGATTTGGGTGTCGTCAGCATACTGATAACACCCTGCACCAAATCTCCTGATGATCTCGCCTAGTGGTTTCATGTTGATGTTAAACAACATCGGAGACAAAATGGAGCCCTGAGGGAGACCATACCGAAGTTCAGTTTTTGAAGAACAACAGTCCCTGAGGGACATCATCTAGAATCTGCCCAAGAGATAAGAGTGGAACCACTGCAAAGCAGTGCCTCCCACCCCAACCCCCTCATACGCTCCAGAAGGATACTATGATCAATAGTATTGAAAGTTGCCAAGAGGTCCAAAAGGACCAACAGAGTCACACGTCCTCTGTCAATTCCCAATTGCAAATTATCCATCAGGCCGACTAAGGCAGTCTCCAACCCATAGCCTACCTGAAAGCCGGTCTGAAACAGGTCTAGATAATCAGTTTCATCCAAGATTGCCTGGAGTTGGGAGGCCACCACCTTCTCAATTACCTTGCCCAGTCAAATTATGTAACTTGTCCCTACGATCAGGCTCTGTACCAGAGGACTAGAGAGTAGCCAATGTAACTCTGATTTTCAAAAAGGGATCCAGGGGAGATCCAGGAAATTACAGGCCAGTCAGCTTAACTTTTGTGCCAGGTAAATTGCTTCTCTGAAGAAGCAAGTTAGAAAAAGTATTGACGCTTTTGAACTTTGGTGCTGGAGAAGACTTTTGAAGATACCATGGACAGCCAATAAAACAAACAAATGGATCACAGAACACATCAATCCAGAATTTTCACTCGAGGCACAAATGACCAGGCTCAAACTATCATACTTCAGACATATTATGCAAAAACCCAGCTCCCTTGAGAAGTCCATAATGCTGGGGAAAGTTGAAGGAAAGAGAAGAAGAGGATGACCAACAGCAAGGTGAATAGACTCAGTTATGACAACAATGAATGCACCACTGAGATTCCTTAAAGGCCAAGTTGAAGACAGAACGTCCTGGAGAGAATCTATCTATGTGGTCGCTAAGAGTCGACACTGACTTGACTGCACTTAATCAATCAATGAATCAACCAATACTTAAGGACAAAATTATTAAACATATAGAAGAAAAGGTGTTTCTGAAGGAGAACCAGAATGGCTTAGGGCAAGTCCTGCCTCACTAATCTTTTGGACTTCTTTGAGAGTGTCAACAGGCATGTGGATAAAGCTGATCCAGTCGACAAAGTATACTTGGACTTCCAAAAAGCTTTTGTCAAAGTTCCCCACCAAAGGCTCTTGAGTAAACTTAGCAGTCATGGGATAAGGGGACATGTTCATGTGTGGATCGGTAACTGGTTGAAGGACAGGGTACAGAGGGTAGGAATAAATGGACAGTTTTCACAGCGGAGGGAAGTAAGAAGTGTGGTCCTCCAGGGATCTGTTCTGGGACTAGTGCCCTTTAACTTGTTCATCAATTATCTAGAAGTTGGGGTAAGCAGTGAAGTGGCCAAATTTGCAGATGACACTGAACTATTTAGGGTAGTGAAATCCAAAACACATTGTGAGGAGCTCCAAAAAGATCGCTCCAAACTGGATGAATGGGCGACAACATGGCAAATGTGGTTCAGTGTAACCATGTGTAAAGTGATGCATATTGGGGTTAAAAAAAACCCCAACCAGCTTCACATATACATTGATGCGGTATAAGCTCTCATTGACTGATCAGGAGAGAGATCTTGGGGTTGTGGTGGACAGCTCACTGAAAGTGTTGACACAGTGCGCGGCAGATGTGAAAAAGGTAATTCTGTGCTAGGAGTCATTAGGAAGGGGATTGAAAATAAAAATGCTAATATTATAATGCCCTTATACAAATCTATGGTGCGACCGCATCTGGAGTACTGAATACAGCGTTGGTCACCTTATCTTAAGAAGGATATTGTAGAACAGGAAAAGATGCACAAGAGGGCAACCAAGATGATCAGGGGCCTGGAGCATCTTCCTTATGAGGCTAGGCTATAGCATTTGGAGCTCTTTACTTTGGAAAAGAGGAGACATGATCGAAGTGTATAAAATTATGCATAGAGTGGAAAGGGTGGACAGAGAGAGATTTCTCTCACACACAACACAACACTAGAAACAGGTCATTCAATGAAACTGAAGGTCGGGGAATTTAGGACCAACAAGAGGAAATACTTTTTCACACAGTGCATAATTAATCTATTCAATTCTCTGCTGCAGGATGTAATGTCATGAGTTTGGGTGTCTTTAAAAGGGGCTTAGACAAATTCATGGTGGACAGGTCTATCAATTGCTACTAGTCTGGTGGCTATAGGCCACCTCCAACCTCAGAGGCATTATGCCTCTCAATACCAATTGCAAGAGAGCAACAGCAGAAAAGAGGGCATGCACATACCTCTTGCCTGTGGGCTCCTGCACAGGCAAAATCAATCAAACAAACAAACAAACAAACAAATAAATAAATAAAATCTGGTGGGCCACTGTGTGAAACAAGATGCTGGACTAGACAGGCTTTGGGCCTTATCCAGCAGGGCTGTTCTTATGTAATAAATTGTTGGGTATTGCTTTCATGCAAATTCCAATCTTGCTCTTACTCTCCATACACCTGCTGCAGCAAGCTTCCACGCTTCTTCCTAGTGAGATTGTCCCCTCAGTACACACACCAAGCAGGAACCTCGTATGATTTTCATAGTGCTCCCTGATGGCCAGCACTTGTATTCCAAGAACACATCCTTTTTCATTACTACTTGTGTTGTGTCAGTAGGGAAAGTTGGTGTGTCTCTCTGTGTGTTCTTCTTGGAATGCAAATGGTGGCCAGGAGGTGGTACTGCAAAAATCACACAAGGTTCCTGCTTGGCGTGTGCACAGTGGGTAAGTTTGCTCTAGGAAGAGGCATGGAAGCTTGCTTCCACATTTGAATGGGGAGTAAGATTGTGCTTCAAACTTGCACAAAATCTTTTAACATCCCATAGTTCCTTGCTTTCTGGAAGGGCTTTTCTTTCTGAATATGGCAACTAAACTAAGTACAATCTACTGATAGGTGAGCATATCTCCAGTACAGTACACACAGGAAACTGATGTGAGCTGGGTATTATAGACCTTTTGTATCCTTTTCAGAAAAGGAATTTTGGCAATGCCGCTTGTCATACAGGTGCATGTGTCAAAGTTATTTCTTATATACAGCTTTAATCATACAGGAACTCTGTCCTTTTGTACATTCATCCAATGCACGGGGAGGCAGAAACTTTTATTTTGATCCCACAAAATACATTTGCCTACTCTGCTGGTTTACTGTTGTAGGGTTCAGACCTGGATGGTAGTAGTTTGAAGGTGAACCCAATTCAATTACAGATCCAGAAGTAACTCTAGGTAGCAGTTTTGAGGGGATCCAATAATAGAAGGCCTCTGAAGACATATAAATTCCTCAGCTTAAGCTGTAAAACAGATGTTTTGTTAAATAATCATAAGCAAGAATCTCTTTGCAATATGTTATGCTATACATATGTTTGTAGCTGCAAAAAGAAGTATAGTGTAATGGGAGAAACCACTTTCAAGGTCAATATGCAAATAAAAAGTACAAGTTCATGTGATCTGTACAGTCTGGTTATTTCTTTCTGCACTTTGGAAATGCATTTGCATACTCTGCCTTGATACCACTGGAAAGATTAAGAACATAAAAACAGCCCTGCTGGATCATGCCCAAGGCCTATTTAGACCAGCATCCTGTTTCACATAGTGGCCCACCAGATATCTCTGAGCAGCCATAAGGCAAGAGGTGAGGACATGCTCCCTCTCTTGCTGTTGCTCCTGTGCAACTGGTATTTAGAGGTATCTTGTCTTTGCGGCTGGAGGTGGCCTATAGCCACCAGACTAGTAGCCACTGATAGACCTGAATTTGTCTAAGCCCCTTTTAAAACCACCCAAACTGATGACCATCACATCCTGCAGCAGAGAATTCCATAGATAAATTATGCACTGTGTGAAAAACTACTTCCTTTTGTTGGTCTTAAATTCCAGGTCTTCAGTTTCATGGGATGACCCCTGGTTCTAGCATTGTGGGAGAAGGAGAAAAACTTCTCTCTTTCCACTCTCTCTACTCTATGCATAATTTTATACACTTCTATCATGTGTATAAGACAAAACATGTGTATAAGACAAAACAAGACAAAACATGTTTCCTGGTAGTTGCCTCTTTTCCAAACTAAAAAGCCCCAGTTACTGTAGCCTTGCCTCATAAGGAAGGTAATGGGCTGAGACCAGGGGCAGGCTTGCAGGGGGAAAGGGAACCTCAGGAGACCCCCCCCGCCTCCCGTGGCCATGGCAACACCCCCCAAAGCCCTGCAATAGCAGTAATTTATTTCATTTTTAAAACAAAAAACAAAAAAACCCAAACCGGCCCCACCATAGCAGGTTCACCTCAACCTCGAGCTGGTCCCGGTTCTGTGTGCTGGGCGGACTGGGCTCCTTGAACCTGTCCATTCTATTACAGCTTTACACGCTTAACTGCCAACAGGCTGATATAAAAAGGCTGGTTCTTTAAAGTTTCTGCATAGAGCACTGAGGTAAAGAGACTAAGATAAACAATAACTTTTGAGAGAACGGTAATATCTTTGTCTCTTATGAAAACTGCCCTTCCAAAATGGAAATGATGATGCCAATATTTGGGGGAAGGGGAGTGAAACAACTGCCAGAAGGAAGTGTTTAAAAGGCTGTCTCCCCTCTGCCCCCTCCATGTGTCTGTCCATTTTGCAAAACAACCCCTTCCTTCACCCCTCAAAAACAAAACAGGACAAAACAAAAACCCTCAGGAGAATATTAAATGCAGCTCACAAGCAGAGAGTAGAATGGAACCTGAAGTCAGTCATCCTTTATTGTGGTCATAGACCAATATTTAGTAAAACATACTTACACAAAACTCAGCATAATAAAACAAACAATCAATGCAATACTGACAGGTTAAGATTAGAACAGTTGTGGAGAACTTACTGAAAGCCAAAGAGAGCAAAGCACCCTCCATTACAATCATAAAACAGGAATCACGGAAAGAAGAAAGCAGAACATTTTAGAAAACCTAAGCGGATGTTGCAAATGATATAACAGTACCTTGCCATTTTGCTAATTAAGTTGTCATCAAGACTGGACAGTAAATACTTCAAATAGAAGTCATCCAAATGCCCAGGAAAACGTTGCAGCAAAGGGGACACTAGACTTAAGCGGGTGTCCCTATAGAAATCCTCTCTAATAAAACCCTTGATGTCCGTCCGTGTCGTCGTCCAGGCGTGTATCCGTGCCTCCCTCAGCCGTTCTGGGCATGCGCGGAGTGCACGCGCAGGACAGCCGAGGCAGAAACGGAGACAGGCACCAGGCGGCCATGTTTGTGACTCTGCCCGGCCGTGGGGAGGACAGCTGCGGCTCCGGCAGCCGCTTAGAGGCAGAGGCGGCGACGGGACCAGACCACCCGCGGGCGGCAGATAAAGATGCGGCTGCGGCAGCCGCTGGAAGGCAGAGGCGGCGGCACCAAAACACCCGCGGGCGGCATTGCCAGAAACGGAGACAGGCACCAGGTGGCCATGTTTGTGACTCTGCCCGGCCGCGGAGTTGACAAAGGCGGCCACGGGGAGGGCAGAAGCGGCTGCGGCAGCCGTAGGGAGGCAGAGGCGGCGGCGGCGGCTCCAGGCCACCCGCGGCCGGCAGTTCCTTGCCTGGCCGCGGAGCTGACAAAGGCGGCCACGGGGAGGGCAAAGACGGCAGTAGCTTGCCTGCCCACAGAGACAACAAAGGCGGCAACGGGGAGCGGAGAAACAGCGGTGGCAGCCCCGGAACGGCAAAAACACAGGCTCAAAAAAAGAGGGCCAGGAGGGCTACTGGGAGCCTGGGAGGCGCAGGAAAAAAATGTCCAGGCTAAGCGAGAAGGCTGTTGGGAATCTGGTGGGCAAGCTCGATTGCTAGGCAGGACACTGGAACCAGGGAACTGTGGGGAAAGAGGTGGCCCGGCGGTGCCTGCGTGTGTCTTCGCGACGCAAAAAGAATCCTCCCCCTGTCCTCTTCCCTTCCGCTCCTACCTGTTGCATGAGCCCTCCAGACGCTCCTCCAGCCCCAGCAGATCCCACTCTCGCCTCGGCCCCCAGGGAGAGGGGAGAGGAAAAATAAAACGAGAGAGGGAAGGGAAAATTAGAAAAGGGTGGAGGAAAACAAAGACAGATAGACAGAGAGAGAAAAAAAAGAGAGAGAGAAACAGACAGATAAAAAGACAGGCAGACAGCGAAAGACAAAACAAGGAATGAGGGAGGGAGACAGAACAATAGATTAAAAAAAAGAAATAAAGAAGGAAAAAGAGAGAAGAGAGAGAACAAACTAAACAAAGAGAGAGAAAGGGAAAATAAGAGAAATAAAAGTGAAGAACAAAGGGAGAAAAACAAAAAAGAGAAAAAGAGAAAAATGAAAACACACAAAAAAACCCAGCAGCCCCGAAAGCATGCCCATTATAGAAAGAAAAGAGAAAAAGGAAACGAGAAGAATAAAACATTAAAAAGAGAGAGAGAGAGAGAGACAAGGAAAAGGAAAGCAATAAAAGGAAGGAAAGGAAAGAAAGGAAGAGAGACGGGGGGAAAAAGGGGCCAATAGACAGGAAGAACGCTTAAAAGTGGGGGGGGGGAAACTAGCGCCCGTTATTATAATGGGCTTAAAAATACTAGTTACAGTATAAAATGGCATGTGCACTTGTCTCCACTTGACCAGACCCACAAGGGCAAAGTCGAGCAGAGAAAGGGATACCTTTAAATCTTCCCTCCATAACAGCAGGTGGAAGTGCATTAAGACGGGCGAGCGTCAAAGCACGTCTAAATTTAGGAATGGTAATTAGACTCAGATAGCTAGCTGGTTAATGTTAAATATTTGATCCCCCAGAAAGATATTCTTGGACAAGGAAGCAACTTCTTCCTGCAGTTCCATGTCCAAGATACGTTGTTTGATCTCTATCCTGGCTTGATCGTATCCCATTTTGATAATCTCATCCTGAGAGAAACCATAGTGAGCCAATTTGTCAATAATTTGGGTCTTCCACTTAAATCAGAAGCAATCAGTCTTAATAAGGGGGGCCAATCCTACACAAGAGAAGACAAATTTTAGCCAGAATAATATGATATTCCTCCAATAACAAGTTTCCAACCTAATCATACCAACCTCTCGTCTTAACGCAACATTAGGCACGCAATGGGGGACTAACAATATAGATCTCAGAAATTTAGACTGCAGGGCTTCTAAAGCCATAAAGTTGCTAACAGGTCCTATTTGGGCTCCGTATAGCACTTGAGAGTGGACTTTAGATACAAATAGTTTAACTGCAGCGGGGATATAAGAAGCCCCCCTCGAGAAATGGAAAGATGTAATAAGGTTCATAGTTAGCTGTGCCGTCAACAAAGTAGATTTAAGGTGGGCATTGCGTGAGCCTGATGAATGAAAAACCACTCCTAGATATTTAAAGGAGTTGACCTGTGCAATCCTATGACCATTGATGGACCAACAATATTGCCTAGGTCGTTTTGCAAAGACTAGGACTTTAGTTTTTTCATAATTTATCTCAATGTACTCTTGGGAACCAAATTTTGAGAGGAGGCCCAAAGCACATCTCAAACCAATTGGGGTTTGGGACATGATTGCCATATCATCTGCATATAAAAGAATAGATATATGCTTATTTGCTATTTGGGGAGGATGCGTAGGGAACCTGAATGAAAAAAACTGATTCAGAGAGGCTTTTTTTCAGTGAATCTGAACTGAACACAAACCTATAAAGGCTTCTCTCTCTGCTCAGTGCAAGATTTAGGCACAAGCTAAGTAAGCTGCAGCTTAGGGTCTCGCATGATGAGTGGCCTCTTAATTGTTTTTTTAAAGACTAGATTTCAAGTTTTACATAATTGGTTGAAAAATAAATGCAGGTGGGGTGGGTGCGGGACCCTGAAATAGACATTATTATTATTCAGATAAGACAAAAATATATTTATGTGGCTACACAATTATTGATCATATTCAGTTTATACATCAGAAATAACTCTAAGTTATATTAAAAATTCATTACACAAGAGCCTGGTTCTTTGAAAGTTTGATTCAGGATTAAAAATTTAATCCAGGATCAATTGGATTCTGCGATCCCATAATCCTGAGATCAGTTTTGATCTTTGTCAAGTATATATGTAAAAATAAAACTTTCTTATTTATATTTTCATTGTCCTTTATGTCAGAATAATTTTTTTTGTAGTGCTGTGGGGTCTCTTCAGCTTGGCATAGCTTAGAGCCTCAGCATGACACAATCAGGCACTGTCTCTGCTTCAGCTGTATCTGGAGAAACCAGATTTCCCAGTGAGCCATCTGAAAAGAGATGGAGGAGCAGGAGATCTTGATAGCAGGGCCTGGGACTGATGTTCCAGTAGAACCTGGAGGTTTTACAGACAGGGCTTTCCTCCCCAAATCCAATCCTGATTGGAGTGTGCTAGTCCACATATTCGCTGGATTTAATCCGGCAGGCCATCAGGGACCAGGGCAGACAGGATTTTGATTCTCCCCGAATGGATGCTGCGCAGGAACGAGTTATGTCCAGGGTAAAAAAATCCTCTATTTCCAGCAGCTTTTGAAAAAAACTCCAGGGCTTCTGCTTTCTCTGAAGGTGTTGATGGAAGTGCTGATGGCTATGTGAAGGAGGTGCTGATGGCTATGTGAATGGTTCATCTAATCCCTCAAATTAAAATGCCTCGAATCTGCTGTGAAGCAGATTCGCTCTTCAAATAAGAGGCATAGAGTCATGTGTGAAAAACCTCCTGGGGCTCCAGTAGAACCTTTTCCACCCATAGGCTGTTGTCCAGCAACAAGGCCTCAGTGTGGTGGATTCTTCAACAGAGGCTGGATGTTGCTAGGATTTCCTTAGCACTGCAGTTCCTCCTCTCTGTGATTCCATCATTCATCAAAAACCAGGTGTTTTCCTGTTCTTTTTCATATGTATTTTGTTCACAAAATTATCTAAACTGTCAAAAATAAACAGTTTAAAAATATTTTTTCTCATGTGAGTTATAATTTGTATTCATGTTTACTTTATTTTTCATTGCAAGCTTATATTTCATTCTGTATTAAATTGATCTAAACTGGCTCAAAATTGGCTCCAAGCATCTGACTGATTACAAGTTAGCACCTGGGCCAATGAGTTAAAAAATGGATAAATCAGAACCAAAACCAATATTTTAGTGTTTTGCCTTCCTGTTCAGAAGTTTATGTCGTTTATGTCCCTCACACCCTGACTACTGTAGGAGCCAGGTAATTTTTTTTTTTTTAAACTGCTTTTGCGCCCGTATGGTCAATGTGTATCTTCTTGTTTGTATTTAAGGATGATGGATTACTGCAATTCCAGATAATGTCCCTCTTATTTTAAGTGTTCTAGTTTAACAATAATATACAAAGGCTTTGAGACTTCAGTGTCTTTGGCAAACACTTTAGGAAACCAAAAGCCTACAGAATCTCTGAGGGACAAGCAAGAGACAGTGACTTCTGAGAATATAAGCAGGGAAGTGTGCAGACTCAGAGCTCAGAACACAGGCTTCCTGAACTCTTATTCCCAATTCTACTGTTATCTGGCTTTGTGGTAACCAGCGACAATGACACTGTCACAGCTCGTGACAGAGGAGTGCTCACATCTTCCCTGGAGGAAGCTGAAGTGCCACAGCTGGGAAGTCCCAAAGCTAGAATGGTACTGCACTGCACTCTAAATGAGCTGTTCCAAACTTCCCAGGGGAGGAATCAAAGAATAAAAGGTTTGGCTTTCTGAGTGAAATTGCACAAATAGTGTAGACCACCTACACAGTCAGGATGTCTTGAATATCCTCTCGTGGAGCATGCAGTGAGAGCAGGGTCTGACTTTCATATATGCTTGTGGAAGACATGAACATATATATGCAAGCATATAGAGATCAATGCTGTTTCTGGGGGGTGGGTTGCAGGAAGTTTAGTGGGCTTGCGCAAGAACTGTTTGCAAGCGTTACTCTTGGGCTGCATCTGCACACAACAGTTTTTGCACTAGTTTGTCCCACTATTTTCTGTCTGAACCAAGGTAGATGTTGCAGGTTGGGGTTCCTCCCTGTCCCTCCTAAAAATTGTAGGTTAAATTTAAAGTTAGTGTGGACTAACTTTAGTGTGGACTAACCATAAGAATGATCATCATGGACTAGGTGATCATTCTCATTGCTCCAGTTTTCATTTGTGTATGTTATGTATTGCTTTGTCGACACATATACTTTCTTCAAGACATTAAACTAAATAATTAAATAAATTAATATCCTGCCTTTCCAAGGTTGTTCAAGGTGGCTTACCAAAAATAGACAAAACTACACACAGCGATAAATAAGAAAACAAAACCACCACCACCAAACTTAAAACAACAGCTGGACTGACATATCCACTAGGTGAATTGAGCTGGTTGTCTTGAGTGGTGGATTGTTCAGGGGTGGGTGGCTGGCTGGCTGACACGTCCTACCTCATTCCTGATGGATTGGTTAGACAAGCCCTGCCCCAGCACCCTACTCCTCATGCTCCACAGTTGTTGGATTTAAAAAGGAGGAAGAGGTGCACCTAGGTAATTTTGGAGCCTAGACCTAAAGGCCTTTGGAGGCATGCATTCCACCTTGCTGGAGCCCCCAGCCCATCCCAGCTGCAAGTTAAACATCATCCCACTAAACACACACACACCATGACAAATGCAGTATTTTTAACATGAGGGTTCTTGAGGGTACAAACAGCAACTGAACTCACAAGAATGTAAGAATATAAAACAGGTATATTTTACAAATATGAAGTAGCAGAAACATTTCAACATGCAACTTAACATATTCCCATCCCTCATATTTCTTTCCCCACTCCAGTCCTCTATCTCTAAAGCACTAGACACTAGGGATGTGCACGGTCCGGAGCAGTCCCAGCGGGTAGACCAAGCCTCCAATCGCCGGAGGCCCGGTCTACCCGGCCTCGTCCCGGCGGGTAGACCGGGCCTCCGCCGGAACTCCCCAGACGTCCTTTGCGGCGTGCGTGCGCCGCGCAAAGGCTCAGTCGCATCTGTGATTTTGCTGAGAGAGGAGCTCTGTTCGTGAGCTCCTCTCTATTTTAAACTCAACTTCTGGTGAGGACTCGGGCCGGGCTGCTGGGAGGGAGGGAGGGCGGGCTGCTGGGAGGGTGGACGGGCGGGCAACGGGGGCAGCAGTAGCCTTGGCCCAGGGCCATAATTCGCTTGCAGGGGGCGGCGGGGGCGGCTGGTTTCCAGCGCCCCAATTACTTGGTCATATATGGGCGCTGGAGGGGGCAAAGAGGCGGGAGGGGTAAGTAAGCCCTTCCCACCCTTAAAGAAAGACCCCCCACCCGGACCCGGACCGGCCATGTCCGAACCGGTCTGGAGAGTTCGGAGGCCTTTAGAATGGCCTCCAGACCGGTTCGGACACACCCCTACTAGACACAGGTCATAATCACACTTGGCCGCCCGGTTCAGTGCAGGCCAGCAGCAACCACACCACCTGGGACAGACTAAAGAGGATTTGGGGCCCCCAGGGGTTATGGAGGCACTGGACTTTGGCCCCAAAGTCCAAGGGTAAGAGTACCACAGGAAGGAGGGGGATGGAGTAGAGGAGGAAGTGGGTGAAAAGAGAATGGCAAGGAGATGTGCAAGCAGGGGCGTAACTACCATTAGGCAAGGGGAGGCGGTCGTCTTGGGGCCCCACTGCCTCGAGAGGCCCCCCAGAGGCACATTACATGACTCCCCACCCGCCCATGTTGCACCCCCTATGAATTATGTTGAATCTCTTGGAGATCGGCAGGAGCAGAGAGTAAAAAAACTAGATTCAATGTGAACTAGATTTTCAACGTATTCATAATGGGGATGTGAGTGTGAGTGCACTATATATTGTGAAGTGTGTTTGTGTGTGTATATCAGCGAGAGGCCCATTTTAAAATATTGTCTCTGGGCCCCCTCCAACCTTGCTACGCTCCTATGTGCAAGCCTACCACTCTCCTCCACATCCTCATCTGCTCTGTCTCGCTCCTTCTCTTCAAATCCAGTGCAGGACTATGAGGGAAGGCAGATGTCAAGATGCCTATGTTTGCTATGACTGCAAAATTGAGGACACAAGGCAGATTTCATGTTGCTCTGTGTGAACAGCACCAAACTTGCCAGGGCATGGAGTTCAGGTCCTGTTCTGACCTCACCCAGCCAGATTGTTCATTGGATCCTTCTGGGACAGGAAGGATATAAAAGCTTCCTGTCTGGGCTGAGTTTCAAGGTCTCTTTGGTCCTGGTGTGTTCCTGTTCAGCTTTACTCCTGGCTTTTGCCATGATTTCCAGCCATTTTCCATTCCTGTTTGATCTTCTTGACCCCTTGCTCTAACGTTCAGGTCATCTGCTCTTGTTTGGTTTTGAAGCTGACTTCTTGCTTGTTTGCTAACCTCAATTCCTGGTCAATGCTCTCACTTTTTATCCTTTCCTGGGCCTTCCCAGTCTGACTTTGGGCTCCAACCTAGCCTCCGGGGGCAGTCACATCAGATTGTGCACTGCTGGGTATAGTGGGGGATGTCATGTGTGGTGTCCCTCCTTAGGTGCCTTAAGACCTTGGGCTGCCCCTGAACAACACAGTAGCAAGTGTAAATCAATATGGGTAAAATTCAAAATTTAAATTTTGATTCAGAAGCAGCATTTTTTACAAATTAAAATAACTATCACTGAAAGGCCATACATATATGGTGCCAGGTGTACAGAATTAGGGAGTGCACTCCACAAATGATCTGACATCACAGAAAAGGCTTTTTCCCTGGTTACAACTCAGCTGACATCAGTAGCCCAAAGAACCCAGAAAAGGACCTTGAAGAACCACCTGTTCACAATATATGCACATGTAACTCCATACCTTTACTGTGATGTAGCTGTGGAGAACTGTTTTACAAGCTACTTGTCTCCACAAGGGACTTCTAATTGGAGAGGTCACAAGGGATTATACAGAGCCTTGTATGCATGTGTGAAATAGCCCTAAGAGAAGATCTTCCTTATATGAACTCATATTTGTTCCATACATTCCTCCCTTTCTCCACAACTTTGCACAGAGATCTTCCTTATATGAACTCATATTTGTTCCATACATTCCTCCCTTTCTCCACAACTTTGCACAGAGATCCACAACATCCTGATTATAATGTTCACAAGCCAAAAATGGCAAAAACTCTCTTGTTACAGTACAAGAACAAAACATAAAAGCATAAGAACAGCCCTGCTGGATCAGGCCCAAGGCCCATCTAGTCCAGCATCCTGTTTCACACAGTGGCTCACCAGATGCCTCAGGGGAGCCCACAGGCTAGAGGTATGTGCTTGCCTTCTCTCCTGCCGTTGCTCCCCTGCAACTGGTATTGAGAGGCATCGTGTCTCTGAGGCTGGAGGTGTAAAACAAAGACTAGTTTAGTAAAACCAGAGGAAGTGCAGTCAGCCGTGTAAGACTGAAGATTGGTTCTAGAGCCAGTGCATTGGAATGGCAAACGTGTTAGCCTAGGCATGGGGAGGCCAAGGTTCAAATTTTCACTCAGCCATGTAGTGGCCTTGGGCCAGTAACCATTTCTCAGTCTAATCTACTTCACAAGATTGTTGTGAGAATAAAAATAGTAAGGAGAACTGCTTACACTGCTCTGAGCTCCTTGGAGGGAGGGCAAGATAGAAATGTAACTAATAATTAAAAATAAGCATATGCATGTGTGAAACCTTCTACTAAATATATCCCTATATGCTTTAAGGTCTTCAGAGGAGGCCCTGCTCAGAGAGTTGCTGTCTTCTGGGCTTAGGTGGGTGGTTACAATGAATAATCCCCAGTTCATATCTCATCTCAACCACAAAGTGGCCTTAGGCAAATAAATATCTTTCAGCTTCAGTTCCCAGACTGTACAGGGATAAAAACAATCGCCTACTTTTCAGTATTGTTATAAAGACTGTTGAAATAATATATATGAAGCACTTTAAATTTTTTGGCAAAAGCATTGTATAAATACTTCGCTTTATTACCATCTAAAAACACATAGCTATGGAGAATTGGTTTCCATTTCACCATTTAATTCCTCTACCGGACATAGTTGGGAGTGGTTGTATGGAGGCCATTAGCAGCATCAGCTTGTGTGAATCACCCCTTAGGGTAAGTGGTTTGGGTAGACGGCAAGTGTTGAATCTGTTATAAGCATGTTATACCATAATTTGCAATTTGCATATGATGGTCAGGCAGGCCAAACAAACAAATCAATCAGCCGCTTTGGTTTTAGGCGGACACCTGGAGCTTTGAAGGGGTCTGGGAGCTCTTTACTCTTCTTCTCCCACTCCCGCAGTTTGTTTGTTTGTTTGTTTAATTTTTACATTTATATCCCGCTCTTCCTCCAAGGAGCCCAGAGCGGTGTACTACATACTTGAGTTTCTCTTTCACAACAACCCTGTGAAGTAGGTTAGGCTGAGAGAGAAGTGACTGGCCCAGAGTCACCCAGCAAGTATCATGGCTTAATTGGGGTTTGAATTCGGGTCTCCTCAGTCCTAGTCCAGCACTTTAACCACTACACCACGCTAACTCTTCTGTGGAGGTTTGTTGACCTTTTGCAGAGATAGCACTTCACATGTCTTAACTGGACAGGTACATTCCTAACAGTACCAGTCCACTGAGCCCTCTGAAAGAAAACAGACTCAGCCCACGGTAAATGGCCAACAATCACCGCCTGCCTTCTCACTTGGCATTAACCTTGAAGCTGAGGTAAATGTTGTCAGGTAGGGCTGGCACAATGCAGTGGACGGTAGCAACCTCTTCTGTCTCTATGGCAATAGGCAGAAATCTAGGGAGCAGTGCTGTGTAATGGTGATGACTAAGGAGTGCTAAGTAAACAGCAAGAGCAGCAGGTCTGATCCCTGGGGAGACAATAGATTATTCTCACCAAACAAATAGAGAGACAGGCTTTTACTGAGGAGTCAAAAGGGTCCACCTGCCCATAGGAGACTCTCTAGGGTCCGGATAACTCCTTCTGCCTCTGTTAGTGTTTCTGAAGGGGGTCACGTTTAATGTTCCTATTTCCTAATGTTGCTGAGATTATTCTACTTTGTGAGACAAAGCGGCGGGGGGGGGGAGGCTTCTTCTCTTCCTGGGCTTTCCTTGAATGCCATTCTTTCCTTCTTGTGGCTGAGAATTTGGCAGGATATGGAAAAAAGAAGGGACCTTGTTGAGGAAGCAGCTGCCCTTCCTTTTGCAGAGTGAGTGGCGGGTGGTGGGAGGGGGGGCAGGGAGCAGGGGAAGGAATCAATATGCAGGGAGAGCCCTCTCTGTGAATGAAGGGAGCCTCTATTCTCATCCTCTTCATGCTGTTGGCACGCAACAACAAAATGACTGTGGTTGTTGGGAGACGATGTATTGGGGAAGAGAGAGGAGGGGGAGACGCAGTTCTAAGGCTTATAGTGAAATGTAGCTGTGCAATTCAGAGTCTCCTTCCCTGAGAAAAATGGAGGGAGAGGGGAATGTCTTTATCTGTCCCATCGTCACTTCACTTTTAAAGCAGATTATAGAGGCATGACACCCACAACATTTGTAGACGAGTTCATCACCCTCAAGTTGTGATGTACTATGATGCAGCTAAAGCAGGTGGTATTATTTTAGTCTACAGGTACCAGCTGTTAAGTGTTGAACAGCTGACAGAAGTATGTTCTTCCCCCACCCTTCTTCTTCTCCTTCTCTCTCTCCCCTTCTTCCCTTCCCCCTCCCCTCTTTCTAAGGATACAAAAACAAAGAAATCTCCCAGACCTAGAGGGCACTCTCTCCTCCCACCCCCACAAAAAGGATTGCAGGACTAGTTTTTCAGCGTCTGAAAAAAACAAACTTGCACTATCTTCTACTTTCCAACTCTCCATTTGCCTGGGAAGTGCTGGTCTATTCTCCAATTTAAAACAATCTGGGCCTCTGTCTCTGCTTGTGGGTCAACATTCTGCCTCTTTCATTCCTTATAATGGCCTCTCTTTTTGGTATCAGATAAGGTTTCTGTTATTCTCTCTGTCAGTGTGGGGTATCTTTTTTTGGCAGGGAGGGGAAGCTAATAATTAACCCTTTACATAACAAGGTTTACTTCACAAATCACCACTCAACAAATGTGGGGTTACTGGGGTGGGGGTGGGGGAGAGTGACATGGCACAACAAACAGTAGACAAAGCAGCTTGTTCCAGACACAACATCTGCAGAATGAGTCCATTTTTCTGTAACTCTAATCTCATAATTCATTGTTTGTGTGGTGTTGGTTACAGTAGCTGAAAGGGAGAGAACAGCAGGTCAATTTGGCAGCGATTCGCATTTGAATCTGAAATGAGGGCCTTGCTCACCTTATGACAAGCAGTTGAAATGTTGCCAAACAGGGAAGGGAAATGTGCTTTTAGAAAGCAGCGTTGTTGGGATAAAACCACATTCTGAATAGGAAAGCTATGATTTGCTTGTGCCACCAATAAACTTCAGTTTCCTAAAGGGAGAAGTGCCCTTTGGACAAAATGCTGGCAAAAGCTTGAGCCCCGAGTTAAAATTCCTGGCTTTGCTTTTGAGTCTTACAATTCGCTTCCAATCTTTGGAATGTGTGAATCTTGTTTTTTCAAACAGGCACAATAACAAGTGTGTTTAATAAGAGACAATATTCTCATGTTTTATATATAAACCAAAAAATTTTAAGACTACATTTTAGACAAGGGATCATACCCCGCTGGCTGGAGATGTTCTCTGGAAGAATGAGAATGAGCAAAGTTGTGTCCCTCCTCATTTCTATTGGTGTATTTGTGCATAGCCTGATGGACGTCTCCCCTGAGAGTATGTGTGCTTCCAAGTGAACCAGAGAGCACCATTCCTTGTTCTCCCCCCCCCCACATGCCTCAGCCACCACTTCTGCGTGAGCATTTGACCTTGAGTTTGTTTTTGTTCACTCTCTGCACCCCCCACTCCTGCATCTGGAATCAAACTATGAAGGACAGAGCAGCAGGGGGCCCTCCTAATTCTTTCCATACAGATATTCTCCCTCCTGGAAGTCCTAGCTTTCCACTTGGATGTCTTTAATGTTTCTTAGGAGCATATGCAATGCTTCCAATCTAAAATAAGACATGGCACCATTCTTGAGCCGCCTGCAAAGTTATACCCTCTTGCTTGAAAGTGCTTTATCACAAGCCCTATGAAGTTGTGTGGGAGGGGTGTGATAACACTGAAAGCACTTTGTACATGCTCAAAGGTTCCCTCTTCTTTATTATTACTTTTCATGTTTAATCTATGACTTTGGAAGAAGTATTCCCTCTTTGTGTTTGTTGGGTGGCAGGGAAGAAAGAGTGTGCTCCCCCATTCCTTGCTTCATCAGAACCACTGCTGTTCCTGCATCAGGAGCCCCTTTTCTCCACACACAAGGCCCTCAGTGCTACTAACACAACCCCAATCTGTTTGCCTTTGAAACTAGCCTGGAACAATAGCCAGCCTTGTGCTTTCTTGGAGACTCTGTGTCCCTGTCCTTGCAGCTGGTGCTTCCACCAGTACTAAAGCTCCAGCAAACAAGGTCAGCTGAAAGCCTCACTCCCCTTCATCCTCCCCCTTCAAGGGCTTCCCTATCCACTGGGGCCACTATCAGTTACATGAAACATTTGGTTTCCAATGGACTGTTTGTGCTGGAAGGCACAGGTCCATTTGAGCAGCAGGCAGTGATCCTAGGCAGCAAAGGCTTGCCCTATGCTCACTGACAACAGTTTTGCCTGCACAGAAAAGTACAATGGAGACAGATCATGCACAATGACAGGCTGCTGGCGGCTCCAGGGGATCCATAATTCATGATGTTTTTCTTACCAATCCGGTTTTGGATTTCACAAGCCGGCCAGTTTCCTCCCTATTTGTTGCTTCCTTTCGCCCCTGTTTCAAGAGATTTAACTCCGTAACCCAAACTCAGTGCTAGAAATGACAGGCAAAAAAGTGATTGCGATGGTGTAGCTTTGTGTTGCAGAGGAGAGATTCCAAAGCCAATCTCTTCTGTGTGCTTATTACATGGAATAATCCAAGACGTGCTCATTAGTTTGTTAGTTTCTTTATAAATGGACAGCAGCAGTAGCAGCAACAGCAGTAACTATGTACCATTGCCTTGAACTGCAGCCGAGTTCATCAGGTCATCTGGTAAAAGCAGGGATACCGGCCTTTCAGCAATTGGCTGATTAAAGAGGTTAATCGGAGCTTTTGTGGATTGTTCTTGCACAGATAAGAACCAAACCCTAATCTCCCCCATCATTTGCAATCGAAGGGTCACAGACAGAAAGTTGCCCCATCTCAAATGCTACACTGTTATTATTTTACTATCATTTTTCATGTCTATAGCCTATAAGTGACCAAAGTATTTTACAATTTCTATCTCAGTTTCTGACAGATCAGGCTCTTTTTGAAACATTATTCCCGGCTGACAACATGATTTGGGATGAGATATCCCTGACTCAGATGCTCACCATTTTTGGAACGATGGAGCTAAATAATGCAGCATTCATCCCTGGGATGGGATGGCAATTCATAGCACCATTCTTTATTTGTTCAGACCTTTGCATGTTTTCGATGCAAATTACACAATGCACTTTTCTGAGGCTGGTGGCTGTTTTTAGTCAACGAATGTATCTCAGGATAATATCTGGAAGGCAGCAGGCAAAAGACCTGTGTGGTGAAGGTTGGTAAAGTCTCACCAGTCTCTATCATATCATTGCCCCTTGATGGAGACTTAACTGTGAAAGAGCTGGTTTCAGTTCCACTTTGTAGCTTTCCATTAAGCCAAGGCTAGCAGACACTGTGTGGGGATGGGCTGTGAGCTCACAGACAGCCTGCTTCACTGCAGATGGCTGGGTCATTTCTGTGGTTTAAAAATGCCCAAGTAAGGTTAAAACCACAGTCACTGTGGTTACAGATGACTGTGATTATTCACACAGTGAGTGATCCAATTATGGAAGTCCCTCCCTGGCCTCCATTTCATCTGTTTAAAAGTACATCTCAGGCCTCTCTTAATTTGATTTCAGAAAGAAAGAGAATCCTGAAATGTAAAATGGGAAGGGGAGAGCAGAAGGGAAAAGGGAAAGACTGACAAAAAGTCTCAGGCATGTTCATTTCTAAGATCTGCATCTCCACTATTTTATTTTCTGATTTCAGAAATAGAGCCTACCTCTGAGGGTTCACACTTGGTAACAAGCATGCCACTCCAAATGAGTGTGCATGAAGCTGAGACTCTCTGCTTCCTGACATGGTCCCTGAAAGCAAAGAGGATGACAGTGTTCTGTGTTCCTCCATTGGGAATAAATCCACACAGCCAGGGTAGAAGTAGATGCAGTCTGGGAGGGACTAGGAATTCTCTTAGAATGTATAACATTTTCCCGACGCAGTAAGGCCTTTTGGAAAGGCCTCACTCAGAGGCGTAACTAGGGAAAACGGCGCCCAGGGCAAGCACTGAAATGGCGCCCCCCCACCCCGCCCCCCCCCGCCCCCCCCAACATACTACATTATACTTAGGTTTTTCCTCACAAGCGCCCGCTGCCGCCGCCAAGCCAGGCCACTGACTGGCCACCAGGCGCCAGCAAAGCAATGGGGGGGGGGGCGCAGGTGGCGCGGAAGGGACCGCTCGTGGGGAAGGGGGCACCGACGCGCTCCCTTGACTGCTGCAGCGCTGCTGCACTGAGCAGGAAACATTTGTATTAACAAAAAATTAAAAATTTTTTAAAAAGAATTTGGTCATGGCGGCGCCCCCCACGTGACCAGAAAAGATGGCGCCCGGGGCACGTGCCCCCCCTGCCCCCCTATAGTTATGCCTCTGGCCTCACTGAATGGAAAGCAGCTATGTACAGTATTATATTGTACAAGTATGGATCTGTAGCATAATATTGCAGTCTAATCACTAGTGTGCATGTGTTTCCTGATCCTGTGCCTGAGCATGGTGAAAGTTTTTGACTTCTTTCCCCTCTGAAGCGAAAAGGGCTGTGACTGTCTTTAGGGTTTATTCTTCAAACTGAGAAATGTCCTGCTCTTTTTTTGTTCAAGTCCTCCTTCCCTCTTCCTTGCCATTGAATTCTATTAGGTCTGCCCACATGGTTGTCTGAACTGCCCTCTGGGTACACAAACATTCCACTCCATTGAATTACATGGGGGCAGTTTTGTGTCCCCCCTCCCCCGATGGGTTTTTTCTTCAGATGTTTTGTGAAACCAATGTATCTTTGGGTCATCCTGAGTGCCAGTACTCAGGATACTCTGAGTGGGTACACCCATAAGGATCGTAACATTTTCAGCTCTTTTGGAAATAAGAGACTGTATTGTACTTAGTGGTCATGTGACTCAAACAGCAGATATTTCACTGATAAAAAGCAACATTCGTTATCAGAGAAGCCAGTGCTTTGCAATAGCTGCTTTCTCTGCCCAAGTCACTTTCTTGGGGGAGCCTCAGTTTACTTCCACATAAATTTAATTCCCTGTAGGGATATTACCATTTTTAAATTTTCCAGAGTAATAACGCTTTTATTTTAAGATATCATTGGTTCCTAAAGAATGAGTTTTAAAAAGCAGGTTTTTACCTTCAGCACTCTTTACAGTGGGAACTGACTGGTGTATTATTTATGCAGTCCGTTACTCCTAGGGAACTCCTAGGGAACAATTTTTTTAACATACTCAAACCACAAATTTGTTTACATTATCAAATGGAAAATCCAAGGTTGCAGGAAATTAAAAGCAGAGTAAAGACACTAGCATAGTCAGGTGGTTTCCTTGCCTGTTAAACTTCAAAACAACTGATTTGGCAAACTTTATTACAGTCATTATGGGTAGGCAGAGTTTGATGGAATTGAAGATTCATTCACAAGCACAAAGTTCCACAAATTACATGATACTGAGAGCAAGGGTGTACAGATAAAACATTCTGTGATCCTATTCCGAGTTGCAAAGATTATTATAGAAAACTGGGACCTATACAGTAGGTAAGGCTTACCAAACCTGTGTGAAAAGATCCTAAAATGGGAAGGAAACTTTCAAGGGTTTGGGGGCAAGGCCAGTTATGAGACTGAGAGGAAGGGTGTTAGTTCCTGAACCTTAGAACAAAACATGATAAATGAAAACAAGGCATTTATTTAAAAGTACTGAGATATATACCAGACAGTGGGAATGCTTCAAACTTGCAGCATACTGCAGTTTGCCATTCAAATTAGCAAATGTGGAAAAAGAAGAGGGCAGAGGATTGGTTTACTTGTTGCTGTTGTCACAACAGTGCTTACTCTGTGTTGAGAGAACCTTTTCCTTGCTCCTGTACCTAGGGGGATGCAATAACTGGAGCCCTCCAGTCTCTGTCCCAGCTGGAAGGTCACAAGGTTCCTCAAACACCATCTACAGTCTTCCTGTCCTGCTCAGGTTTGTCATGGTGCTTCCCCTGCCCACACCACTGAAGTTGTTCAAGAGGAAGTGGAATGACGTACTCACTCACATGTTTGCTAGCAGACATCTGGAACAATATTGCATGAGAGCAAAGAAAATAAAGCATCCAAATGACTGCTCTCTTCATCAGTGATATTTCAAGATAATAAAATACAAAGAAGGAAAGTATCAGAATTTCATGAACAAAACAAATGAAATCTGTTATCTGAGTAGGAATGAGAACCAGCATCCACATCTAGTAATGTGAGGGCCAAATTAGTCATGGTAGAGCAGCTGCATGTATTATGTGTCTGCTTCATTCATGCACAAAGTGGCAGGTGAAGCAGGGATCTACTTCTACTTGTTACAACTTTTACTTACTCTAAATAGTCAAGTTCGACTGTCTTCTCGGTGCTCCGCCAGGGCTGCGCCCGACCCCGGCAGGGCCAATCTGAGGACCTCACTAAACCGTCCAATTGGTAGTAGCAACAGGTGGTATGTACAAAGGGCAGGGACTTAATCAATGTGAGCTTATGACCTGCACTTACTGGGAATTCCTCATTCAGGGGGAATAATGGGGTTCATCTGGTTACCCACACCTGTTGGCATAGAGTAGACACACACTGAGCCAGTCAGTGTAGCGTGCGTGCAGCTGCCCTGGACATCTAAGGGCATCAAGGGACACCTGAGGGTTATTGCTCAATTTTGGGTGGCTGGAGGAAATGTCAACCCATCTCACCCATCCTCTCTCCCACCTTACCCTGCTGGATTCATGCCTTCAAGTAATTTCCCTCTCAGACCAGCTCTAATACATGATAATGTTGGGGTTTTTTTTTTAAAGCAATGGAGCACAGTCAGGTGAGGTGGGGGAGGGCAGGACTTGGCTCCCCTCAGCTGCACACTCAATTTCATGTTTTTAAAAAAGTCTTAAAGTAGTTGCTTAACAGGTGAATTGGGCACATATGAGGAGAGAAAAAATGCACATGTCATATTTGTGTGATACATTTGCACCCTGATATTCAGTTCAGTTTTACTCTATCGAGACCCTCTTCCTGTATAAGGATTATTCTAGCCAGTATAAATGGTTACTTGTTTCTTTGGAGACCAAAGAATGAGGCAGTCTTCTATCTAGTCCTCTGCTAGATAAATCTACTTTATCTCTGCTGTCTTTTAAAGATTCTTTATTGCCAATAAAGATACAAATTATAACCAATCATAACAAAGAAAATGAAGAATAAGTATATCATAATTAAATTCTCTATCCAATAATTCCTAAACAAAACCTATCATTGTCAACTAATTTACTTCAGATAATCTAAAATAAGTTAATTTTTGTGTTATGCAATATCTAAAATATTTTTAAACCAATCCATGGTGTGTTGTGAATGGATCACATTAGCCCTATTCAGAGGATAGCCTGATTCAGACATTATGCTGTATGAGTGTACAGATGTCTGTACACTCATACATGTGTTTGTGTGAATGATTATATCTGTGTTCATTTTAAAAGTGAACCTGAATACAGGCCTTTCGAATGCATGATACAGATAAGGTGTATTTCCATACCTGTGTTCAGCATAACATGTGAATGATTGTACAGATCTGTACCTGTATACACTGTACACATGCAGTGTTGTACATAATGTGTGAATGGGCCTACTATGTTGAACATCCCTACAACAAGTGCACATTGTACACAAGTACAGTTATTCAAACATTGTGTCCAGCACAAATACAGCAGTAACTTTCTTATCTGAGCCCCTGGTGGCGCAGTGGTAAAACTGCTGCCCTGTAACCAGAAGGTTACAAGTTCCATCCTGACCAGGGGCTCAAGGTTGACTCAGCCTTCCATCCTTCCGAGGTCGGTAAAATGAGTACCCAGAATGTTGGGGGGCAATATGCTAAATCATTGTAAACCACTTAGAGAGCTTCCAGCTATAGAGCGGTATATAAATGTAAGTGCTATCTGTACTTTGAGTATTTTGAATACAAAGGAACACAGGTTCAGCCATTCACATAACATGTACAAATGTACAGATATCAATGCACTTATACAACATAATGTCTGCATGGAGTTACTAAACTGCATCTTTCTTTATCTTTGCTTCATAAAGGAAGTTTTTTGCGCGGGAGAGTGAAGTTTTATAAGTGAAGTTTTTGGATTTTTCATTGATATCCCTAATGTTATTAAATTAACTTCATTAACTGTTGGAACAATTATTACAGTATGAGAGATTTCTCATATAACATAAAATGCCTAAGTTGTATTTGCAATTAACACATTGCAAGTGTTTCTAGAGAATACCTAACAAGATTTTCAAGCAAACAGGAGATCAGATAAAATGTTAACACCTCAGTAAAATATGGTCTCTGTTTCACAGAAAGCTTGTATCACTTACAAGTAATGTTTTAACAAATGAACAACAACTACTACTTATATACCACTTTTCAACAACATTTCCAAGGCAGTGTACATAGACAGAGAGAGAGAGAGATGGTTCCCTATCCCCAAAGGGCTCACAATCTAAAAAAGAACCATAAGACAGACACCAGCAACAGCCACTGCAGGGATGCTGTGTTGGGGATGGATAGGGCCAGTTGCTCTCCCACTGCTCAATAAAGGAATCACCACATTGAAAGGTGCCTCTTTGCTCAGTTAGCAAAACACTTCCTTAATAAACAATAAAATAGACACAATATTCTAAGATTTAAAAACCCCTTTGCTTTAATAGAAGAGTTAAGATGCTTACAAATTCACTCATGCATCAAGAAGCATGAAAACTGAAACTTAAGGTGTCTACCTTAAATCCTGTGACATGTTCTCAGTAAATACATTCTACAATATCACACAAAACGCCCAATTACAACTTAGTCTTGCATCCACACTTTATCTCCCTCTTTCAGTCCCAAGATCTGTTGAAGGGACATCCAGCATGGAGACAGAGCCATGGGGAATACTACACTTGCTGCTCTGCTGTTCACCATGCAGTTGTTAAAGGCACAGGAGCCCTGCTGCAGTAAGGTGATGTGGCTTGACAGACCATGTCAAATGTTTTTTGTAAGTACACAATGTTTACCAGATCGTCTAATCCACATGATTGTTGACACTTAAAATATATATATCTGGAAAGTTGGTGAGGCAGGATATACCTTCACAGAAACCATGCTGATACTTCTTCAGCAAGACTTATTCTTTCATGTACTTAATATTTTTACCTTTAAAATAGTTTTCCACAGATTTGCCTGGAACAGACATTAAGTTAAGAGGCCTTCAATTCCCTTAATCCATATCCAAGCACTGGTGATATGTTGCCTATTTTTGTCATACCTGGGAAGGTAAGGTGCCGTGTTCTCTCTATTCCCCCCCCCCATCTGTGTGCAGAATGAGTTTTGTTCGGGGCAGCAGTATCAAGGCAGTGTGTGTGCCTCCAAAGGTCTGGGGAGGGGGGCCTCCTGCCACCAGCCTGTGCCCTCCCCGCCACTGCCCCGCTGTGCCAAATCTTAGATCTTTTCCATAATTTTAGCTGCCATTTGTGGGGGTGGGGGTGAGCTGAGCAGCCCTCCCCCTCATGGCAGCAGCGGGTGGAGCAGCCCTTGAGAGCTGAGAGGCGCTCCAGCATGCCTGCATAGTTGGAATAGATTGTTGCAAGCCAGGGCTTGCAACACTCTATTCCAACTGCGCAGGTGTGCTGGAGTGCCTTGCAGTTCACAAGGGCCACTGGGAAGGATGGACCAGGGTGTGTTGAGGGGTCAGCAGGTTTTGGCATTTCCATTGGTGGAGGTGAGGACCACTTGGAGCTTGCCTCGTCCTGTGAGTCCTCTCAGAGAGTCAGGTTCAGGGGTCTTGACCTCTTTATCCCGGGACTCCTGTGTGTCAGACTCTGGGTTCATGACAATTTTATAGTCCTCTGGTGTGGAGGCCAGCTTTAGGGACAAATTGCATTTTTTTTTTTTAGAAGAACAGCAATTTCACATTTGAGTTCTTTAAGAACATTTAGGTGGATGCCATCCAGATTTTTGGTCTAGATAGCAAGAGCTTGCATTAGAGTTCAAACCGTGTTCTAACAGGTAGATTCTATAGCAGTTTTCATGTTTTTGTTTGTGAAAGAGGTTTCATGGGTTACTGGGCAAACTCTTGCATAAGCAAAAGAGCATCTTTTGGATTTGTATGATAACAAGCCAACCAAGAAGCAAGGAGACCACAAACCAATTGGAAGCCAGTGCCAAAACCAGTCAGCAAGGCGGGAAAACCCACCAAAAAAGGCACTCGGAACATTTGAAATGTTTTGATCCAGAACGGAGTTATTCTGGGTTCTGAGGCAATTCATTTGAAGAGTCTTGTTTCGAGCTCAAAACACTCAAAAGAGCCTGTTTCCAGTTGGAACATTTCGAGCTCAAAATGTACATCCACTGCTGTGTTCATTATTTCTCATAGCTCTCTACAGGGAACCAGCTGGTTTTTCACACATGGCTCTATGCCTCAGGGTATCTGAAGAGCGAATCTACTTCACAACAGATTCGAGGCACTTTAATTCGAGGGATTAGATGGACCATTTGCATAGCCATCAGCACCTCCATCAACACCTTGGAGTAAGCAGAAGCCCAGGAGATTTTTTTCCAAAAGCTGCTGGAAATAGAGGAATTTTTTACCATGGACATTACTCGTTCCTGCACAGCCTCCTGTGGGGAGAATTAAAGTCCTGTCTGTCCTGGTCCTTGATAGCCCGTCAGATTAAATCCAGTGAATATGTGGACTGGGACACTCCAATCAGGATTGGATTGGGGGAAAGCTTTGTCTGTAAAACCTCCAGGAAGCCCATCAATAGATACACCCCCCCACCCCACCAGTACAATGAGAATGCAAGTGAAGACTACAGGGAAATCATTAGCACCAGAGGAAGCCATCTGTTTTCCTGTGAGATTGCCACCCATTTATCCTCCAAGGACTCCGTGCCTCTTAAGAGTGCATGACAGGAAGGAATATAACAGGTGAAGTTGTGATCAGTAATAAGGTCTAGTGATGGAGATGTTGCTCCTCTGTTTACAAGGCCAGAGTGGTTCTGAACAGATAAGTTGGTAGACTCATCTCTTAACAATGCTATCAGAATTCCCCTGAGCTCTGGGACAAAAATGAGGACGTGTCCCTATCACACCACCTTCTTGTGGACCTGGAACCTTACTTGTCCTATTTTCCATTGAGATATAGCTTCATATAGATCGGTGCTGATCTACAGGGATGGCTGATATGGGATTGTCAGGGAGAAAAGGGGGCATTCTGAGCCTCTGGGGTAATTCATGTTGGAGGGGAGGAGCTTAACTAAACCCAGATAGAGCCAGCGTGGGCAGTAAAAGTTTAATGTGGAGCCCATTAAAGAGTAGTTTGAGATTGTTGTTTATGATCCAAAAGCAAGTAAGCTTTTATTGGAGAAGTTACATACCTAGATAGAAAGCCCATGTGCGAGAGAGAGAGGCCACATAGCTAATGAAGTCTGCAGCAGAGAGAGTCAAGAGCAGTCCAGGAGTGGACTATGTAGAGAAAGCAGGATCAGACGGAGACAAGAGGGAAAATAAGGAGGAAGACCCTTCTGCACTGACACTACTCCTAATGCCCATAGTAGTCACTAAGATACAAAGTACTAAGAATTGATGCTGCTGGAGTTCCATCTCCAACAATTCAAAGGGTTCATTATCTGCTTTTCTGCTGTCTTCTCCTATGGCTATGTAGTTAGGAAGTTGAACTGTGGAGTGAGAGATCTGCAGTACTTTGCATCTGACATCATTGTGCTGCCATAACACCCAGTTGCTAAGCTTTGTCTTGTTGAGGTCTCTTCAATTTCTCTCTGTGGTGGGACTTGAACCCTCCTCCCCATTTCTCATTACCTCACTCATTTTGCACTGAGCTTTGAGGTGGTACCCTGTGCTGGTCTCTGGCAATGTGCTGTTATGCTTTCTGTGCTTCCTTCTGCAGCTGCCCTTTCCTTTGCAAAATGATTGTTTTCCTCATATGCCTACTAATTTATATTTGCTGTATGGAGTGTTCTGAAAACTGTCTGTGTGGGAGCACTACTCGTACAGTAAAACTTAAACCTTGCACTGGGGTTGGGCCTATAGGGTTTCCATGCAGTCCCTCTGTGCACTGCATACCCTCAACTGATGAAAATAAGGGCATGTCTGTCAATGTGTAGGAGGCATGGTCAAGTGGCCTGGGAGATGTGGTGGTTTTGGTTAACCCATTCCTTGATCCAGACTAGCTTTTGAATGGGGCCCTAGTATTCCAGTCCTGGAGTAGAGGCGGGGATAACAAACAGCCAGCAGCAGATAGGGGTGGATTACACAGCACATAGGCGGCCAAAGATTTGCTCTCCCTTGCACCTGCCTTCGCGCAAAAGGAAGATAAAAGAAAGTTTTTTTCCAATGAACAAAATTTGCCACTGGGGGAATTTTGCCACCATAGGCAGTCGTCTCTACTGCCTCTCCGTTCATCTGCCAGTGGCAGCAGAGCACTGAGGGCAGACTGCACTTGCCTCTCCATACATAATATCTATTTCATTGAATTGTTAATATTCCCGATTCAACTCCACTGTCTTATCCTTGCACATCACAACTCCTTCCTCTGGATTCTACAAGACACAATGACAATGTTCAGGGATGTGCCTGAACAACCAGGGAGGCATGGCATACAATGTGCAGGAGATGTGGCCAATCAATCTAGGAGGCATGGTGTACAGTATGTAGGGGGTGTGGCCAAGCAACCTTGGAGTCATTGTGTACAGTTCTGACTACAAGCCTGCCACAAATGGAAAGCAGATAATAAAGTGCACACCGTGCACATAGTTCTAGATTACCAAAGCAGATGAGCCAAAGCTATGGTTGAGTGCTTGTTCTGTTTGGAAAGTTTCATTGTTCCTGCTCAGAAAATGTGGGTGTGCAGGCTGCTATGATATAGGCTGCCAGCGGCCTCCAAACCTTGCCTGAGGGGAGGCTTTAAGCTTGTTGCTGCCCTTAACTGCAGATTAGGGCTCCTGCAGGAGAATACATATTTCCCTGGCTATCTGTGTAGCCAGTGCCCATCTGCAAAATCTCTTGCACAATTCTTTCCCACTAATCAATCATAACAAGGGTGGTCAACCTGAGGCTTTCCTGCTAAAGGTGCAATTGTAGTGGTGATGAGTGTGTAGGAACATAGGAACATGCCTTATACTGAACCAGACCATTGGTCCATCTGCCTTGGTATTGTCTACTACACAGACTGACAGTGGCTTCTCCAAGGTTGCAGGCAGGAGTTTCTCTCAGCCCTAACTTGGAGATGCCAGGAAGGGAACTTGGAACCTTCTGCATGCAAACAAGTAGGTGCTCTTCCCAGAGCAGCCCCATCCCCTAAGGGGAGTATCTTACAGTGCTCACACATGTAGTCACACATTCAAATGCAACCAGGGCCTGCTTAGTAAAGGGGACAATTCATGCTTGCTACCACAAGACCAGCTCTAGTCCAGCCACAGCTGAAGAGCCTCAAGTTGACCATCCCTGAACCAGAAGTTCGCCAAGCCTTCCAAAAAGGGGATGAATTTATCACCGAAGAAGGATGTATATGCATCGATGACTGTGTTCCAAGGGACAGGAGAAGAGAAAGAACTTGGAGGCCTTTGGTGCCTCTGTGTGGGTCTGAGAACACCAGTCCAGAGGCGTAACTATAGGGGGGGCAGGGGGGCACGTGCCCCAGGCGCCATCTTTTCTGGCCACGTGGGGGGCGCCGCCATGACAAAATATATATATTTTAAATTTTTTAAAAATTTTTTGTCAATACAAATGTTTCCTGCTCAGTGCAGCAGCGCTGCAGCAGTCAAGGGAGCGCGTCGGCACCCCCTCCCCCACGAGCGGTCCCTTCTGCGCCGCCTGCGGCCCCCCCCATTGCTTTGCTGGCACCTGGTGGCCAGTCAGTGGCCTGGCTTGGCGTCGGCGGGCACTTGTGAGGAAAAACCTAAGTATAATGTAGTATGTTGGGGGGCGGGGGGGCGGGGGGGGCGCCATTTCAGTGCTTGCCCCGGGCGCCGTTTTCCCTAGTTACGCCTCTGCACCAGTCACACCTGGTGACTGACTAATGAGGTGCGATGCTCCTGATCTCTCTTCTGCAACAGGTGGGGAGCACAGCAGTAGTGCTTGGCAGGGCCTCCTCACAGTTTGGTGCCTGGAGAATAATGGCAGTTATTAGAAGCCAATGGAAACAGTTGCCTTCCCACCTAGTGTGGAGCAAAGGAAATAGCAAGCCATGTTTGTTCTTGGGGAAATCTCCCTAGATATGTTTCTGTAACTATAAACTGTGTCTATTGAGTATGTACCATTAGATCTTAATATTTGCAATGGCACTTCTATGTAAATGCCTGGTATCCCAAAGGACTGATCTTAAAACAGTAATAAACGTGTGCTCTGAAAGGCAATAGTTTCAAAGCCATTTGGGCCTCCCTTCTGTTTCCTTTGAGGACTCTTGCCATTCAGTAGTAAGCTTAATTACTTCAGCACATAATGCCATGGGCAAAGACACTCTTCCTGACTGCCCAAAGGGTTAAAATAGTTAAATTAAATTTGAGGCGAACAATAAAGTCACAACTTTGCTCCCATGCCATGAGAGGCTGAGTTCCACACCACTGCTCAGGTTTATGGCTGAGTTGTAAATCCTTGGGAAACTTTCCAATGGAGACTCTGACAAATCCGTCCATGCACATTGTACAGTGAGCTGTTATATCTCCAGTCTTTTGTTTTCAAGCAGACTCATTCTCTTTGGTTCAAAAAAACCCCCTCGCTTTCCCGTGTGTAGTCGGATTTTTATTCAGTCAGGCTTGATAAAGTTTCTATAAAAACAGTCGATTCTGTCTTGTAGGGGATCAGCTGAGGACAGCAAGAGAGCAATATTGAACTGTAGTCTGTGTTAGGTTCAGAGATGAGCAGAACTGCTTGTTAAAATACCGTGGCTGGACTGAAGGCAGGGATGGGGTGATTTCCTTGACACCAGTGGAGTGTCTGTTCTGTAGATATTGCTGAATCATCCCTGCTAGAGAGGATTATGCCCTGGGGGCCCCTAAAAATAATTATGGTGTGCAATTTTGGTGCTATCAGGGAAGGATCAGATGCTTGATATTCTCCGTGATAATTCCTTGGGGAAGACACCCCTGTACCCTAGACATCAATAGAGTTGATCCACAAACATTATTTTCTCAGGAACAAGGTATAAACCATCTTGTCCCAGGGTTTTGAAGCTTGTCAGGTTCTGCTGCTTCTCTCTCTAGGATTTCAAGAAGAGTTTCTTGATATTGTCTAAAAGGAGGGAAATGGAAAGGATTGCAATCAATGTTCCCTCTAATTCTTTTTCATCTGTGGGTGAAATGAGTTTTGTTCTGGGAGCCAGTATCAAGGCACTGTGTGTGCACATGCATTCAGAGCAGGGCCTTCCTGATTCAACCTGAGCAGGATCTAAACTTAACTGAGTGGAAATTAAAAAATGTGTGAATGCACGCACATGCAAACACCTTTGAGGGAACACTGATTGTAACAAGCCTTTCTTTGCAAGTGCACAACCAAGATGACAATGACAAACCCCTCCTGTATTCTACCAAAGACAACCACAAGGCTCTGTGGTCACCAGGAGTTGACACTGACTTGATGGGGACCATTGGAAGCCTTTCTTTGGTGGCCTCTGCTATTCTCACTCTCGTGAGCTCTGCTCTGGTAAAACAGGGCATACAGCAGGAAAGAGGCTCTGGGGGAAATGAGCATGCTTTCTGCCAGTAGCAACCTGTCTGCTAACACATGAGGCCCTGGCCAGTGGCCACCCTATGCCCTTGAGCCTTTATTCCTTTGCAGCTTTTGCTGTTAATGTACATTCACCTTATGTTAATGAAAATGAATGTTAATGTACATTCATGCAGGCCATGAAGGCATTCTTATTTTGTATCAGTGCCTATTCCTCACTTTGCAGAGGGGCAGTTTTGATCATTTAGATGTTAAGGCTGGGGCTGTACAATTTCAGCCTTCCGGTTATTGTTGGACTACATCTCCCATCATCCCCAGCCCAGTGGAGCACAATAGTCAGGAATGATGGGAGTTGTACTCCAACATCTGCAGAAGGACTGAAGTTCTGCAGCCCTCCTTAAACACCTTAGCACTCAGTCTCACTCAGGTGCCTTTCTCCCCAGACTGTTCTTCTCCAGAACCAATTGATTATTTGACAAGTTCTAGTGACAGTGAGTATGTGTGGAAATTGAGCTTACAAGCAGTTTGAATCTACTTGTCTACTTTTGCATGTGAATAAAGGATAGCCAGATTGCTTAGTGTCTCGAGGAACCCAATGAAGCAGAATAAATAGTTGAGAAGAGCTAGGCAGAAGGGAGACAAAATGGGACTGAGAACTAGACTATCCATTGGTGGGGCCCAAAGCATACCAGTCAACCATTCATCTGAGACAGCTGGAACATGGGATCTACATCAGTCAGTATAGAGCCAGGAACTTTTCTTTTATGTACGAATCCAACAATAATTGTTTCACTCCAAATAGAATGGTATGCAACTGTCTTGCAGTGTGTGTGTTTAATCTGTATATATAATCTCAACTATTCCTTCTGCTCCATTAGGCTCCTAGAGACAATATACAGTCGTCCCTCACCAACCGTGAGGGTTCAGTTCCTAGAATTCGCAATAGACGATCCGTTGAAACCTATGGCAAACAGTGGGTTAGGGGAATCGTGGTCGTGAAAAGACTGAAAATAAGGTTAAAAATAGAATCACCCCTGACCCCTGGAAATGACCCCCAGACCCCTAAAAATCACCCTGACCCCCCCAAATCACCCCATCCCCTGGAAATGACCTTCTGACCCCAGGAATTCCCCCTAGAAAACCACCAAATTTAAAAAGAAACTCGCCTAACCACAGATACACAGGTTGCAATTGGAGAGGGTGGTCACAATCTCCCTGTCATGGATACTCAAATCTGTGATTGGGAAAACCACAATTGGCAAGGGATGACTGAACATACACACAGACACACACACCCTATCTATCTACACACACGCTCACTGTATATGCACATGTGTGTGTGTAGTTTTGCACCTGAACTCATAGCTAGGATAAGTTTTAGCACAGAAGAGACAGTTCTGGAAGGAACTAATAAATGCTGCGAGTTGTTGATAACAATCTACATGAACATTTGTTTCATTTCCTCTCATTGCTCCTGGCTAGATTAGATAACATCCTGAGCATATTCTTTCCTGCCCTTTTCTCTTTCACACATCTCTAAAATCCAAAGTGGCACATTTAGGCATATATATAATGCCCTTGAAGTTGCTTGTTTTGCTTCACTGTTGGGGGACACCAAATGTATGTCTAATATTGGAGCATATCACCCCATTTTACCTGTTCTGGACTTTCAAATATAGGATTTCTTTAGCAGGAAGGACCAAGGACAGATCCTACAGAAGGATTTGTTCTTCTTTCTTGCAACCACACTAGAATCAGCTATAGTCTTGTTTAATACATACATCTGATCAATTTTAGAGTGCAAGTTTAAAAGATTTCTGTTGATACTACATCATGAATTTACACAATTTTTAAAAACTGGGTTGTGAAGGCTTATTAGCACGAGGTGTACCCGTATGCTACCTATATGTAACATTTTTGATGGAGAAATAAATGTTCCAATTTACTAACTAGACTAGTGAACCAGTTCAACTTTTGGATTTCAGATATCTTCAAAAACCAGCAGCAAGCTGTCCCAGGTAGTAATGTGAAATTTTAGCTGCTGGGTGGAGAGCACTCCCCAAACTGGAAACCATCTAGGCCAGTTTCATCCATTAAGTATTTGTACAGTGTTGTACTGTAGAATGTTTGGTAAATTAATCTTTCTGCCCCATTATATATTGATCTCCTTTGCAGGCCATGTTGATAAAAAATATTTCTGAAAGCATATTTAGTAAATGGTGTATCTTCTAGTTCTGAGTATGATTTATGTTTATGTTTTAACCACTTTAAGCCATAATGGTGCCTTGGGATTTCCTTTTCCATCAACTCTTCTTTAACAAATTTAAAAGAAAAACACACAGTCATATTCTGTAAAACAGGATTAATTATATAAATAATTGCAGATTTCCATATTTATTAGTGGACTCAGTCAGATTCTGGCTTGTCTGTCTATTACATATTTTGAAGAATTTATTTATGCAAAATAGAGTCAAACTTCCCAATGACCTACAGATACCAAATTTTGCATACACAATCCTGCCACTGAAATTAGATGAATGCACTATTTACACCGGAATATGCTCAGTGAAAGTTAAAATAATCACCCAGACTGTTGGTGGTGGGAGACATCAATGTTCACTATGGGACCATTAGGGGCTTTTGTTTTCCCCCCACTGTCATGGATGGACCAGCATCTGGTTAACCACAGCCACCTCTGCAGGGATGAAGAACCCATTAGGATGGTCCTCCTGAGAAAGTTATTGGATTCCAAGAAGCCTTGGAAGGGTTTTAAGTTTGCCCTGCTGATGATTCGGTTGATGCTCTGGTGCAAACTTAGAATAATGGACTCATTAGAACAGTAGACACAATCTCTGCTAAGCATCCTCTCCGACCTGCTTCAAAATTAGCCCTGTGGTATTTGGAAGAATTGTAAGAGCTGAAGAGGTGAGGTAGATGACTAGAGTGCAAATGGAGAAAGACTCTACTTGAATCCAACAGGTATAGAGCATATTCGAAAATCTATGCTCTGTCAATACATGTGGCAAACAGTAATCCCTCTAATTTTTTAATCTCTGCAGAATGAGTTTTGTTCTGGGTGGCAGTATCAAGGCAGTGTGTGTGCATATGCTTTCAGAACGGGGCCTTTCTGATTCAACCTGAGCGGGATCTAAAATGAACTGAGCGGACATACAAAAACTTGTGAGCACACGCATGTGAGTACGCCTTAGAGGGAACAGTGGTGGCAAAGAAGCAATTCTTTTCTGTCTGCATTGCATCTGCAAGTTCAGGTCCAGTGGAGTTAGTATGAGCCTCCTTCCCCTTGAATTCAAATTTGGAACCATCAGTTACCTGCTGTGATCACTGTTCACTCTAACAGGGATTCCCAGATGTTGTTGACTACAACTTCCAGCATCCCAGCTGCAGTAGCCTTTGGTTGGGGATTCTGGGAGTTGTAGTCAACAGCATCTGGGAATCCCTGTTAGAGGGAACACTGACTGTGATGCTTTGATTATTTTTTCACAGACAAAATCTCTCATATTCAGGCCGAACTGGATTCTACAATTAGGGCAGAGTCTGTTATGGAGGTATCCAGTGACAACTCTTATGTGGTCAGACTGGATTACTTTCAGTTTGTGACTCCTGAGGACATGGAAAAGCTGTTTTGGACTCTGTGTGCTACCACCTGCTCTTTTGACTCTTGCCCAGCCTGGCTTATTTTATCTAACAATCAGATTATTGGAGAGGGTCTGGTAAACATCATAAATGCTCCTCTGAGGGAGGGTAGGATGCCTCCTTGTCTTAAGGAGGCTATCATTAGACCATACTTGAAAAAACATTGGACCCCTCAGAGTTAGGCAACTATAGGCCTACCTCTAATCTCCCATGGTTGGGCAAGGTGATTGAGAGAGTGGTGGCCTCTCAGCTCCAGAGAGTCCTGTAGGAAATTGATTATTTAGACCCATTTCAAACTAGCTTCCTGACAGGCTTGGGGTTGAGACTGCCTTGGTTGGCCTGATGACTGATCTCCAATTAGGTCTTGACAGAGGAAGTGTGACTCTACTGATCCATCCTCTTGGTGACTTTCGATACCATCAACCATGGTATTCTTCTGGGTTGCCTGAGGGAGGTTGGATTAGGTGGCACGGTTTTATAGTGATTCCGTTTCTACCTCTTAGGTAGATTGCAGATGGTGTCACTTGGAGACTGTTGCTTTGCAATGTGAGAGTTACAGTATGGAGTTCCACAAGGCTCTATATTGTCTCCAGTGCTAACATCTACATGAAACTGCTGGGAGAGATCATCAGGAGGTTTGGTGCAGGGTGTTATGAGAATGCTTATGACACCCAAACCTATTTCTCCATATTGACCTCATCAGGAAATGGCATAACTTCCCTCAATGCCTACCTGGAGGCAGTTATGGTCTTGATGAGGGATAACAAATTGAAGTTGAATCCAACTAAAACAGAGGTGCTGATTGTTGGAGGTCAGGACCCAAGAGATGGTTTAGATCTGTCTGTTCTGGATGGGGTTACACTCCTCCTGAAATATCAGGTATGTACTGTAACTTGGGAGTGCTCCTGGATCCCAAACTCTGCCTGGTTTCTCAGGCTGAGGCAGTGGCCAGGAGCGCTTTTTGTCAGCTTCAGCTGATATGTCAGTAATACATATGCTGATCACATTTAGGCTTGACTACTGTAATGCACTCTATGCGCGGCTGCCTTTGTACGTAGCCCAGAAACTAAAACTGGTACAGAACGCAGCAGACAGGCTGGTCTCTAGGACAACCCGAAGGAACCATATAATAATGTTTCTGAAATAATTGTACTGACTGTTGATATGTTTCTGAGCGAAATACAAAGTGCTGGTTATTACCTATAAGGCCCTAAACAGCTTAGGTCCAGGATACTTAAGAGACTGCCTTCTTTGTCATGAACCCTGCCATGTATTAAGATAATCTGGGGAGGTCCGGTTATGGTTGCCACCGGCTCATCTGGTAGTGATTCAGGGTCAGGCCTTCTCTGTGGCTGCCCCTGGGTTTTGGAATGCACTGCTTGTCAAAATAAGTTCTTCTTTATCTCTAATTGCTTTTTAAAAGACCCTTAAGACACACCTGTTTTCTAAGGCTTTTAATTAAAACTAATTTTAAACTGTTATATTGTTTTATTCAGTGAAAGTGTTTTGTTTTTATTTTACTTTTATATTGTGTTTTGGATTATATTCACCACACACACACACACACACAAACACTATATATATATATATATATATATATATATATATATATATATATATATATATCTATCTCAGGGGCTATATAAAATAAATAAATAAATAAATAAATATAATTTTAATGGTTATTGTTCTCATCAGATTTTTAACACTAATCAGATCAGTAATTCACAAACAATATAATGCCTCAAAGAAGCAGAAGATCTTTCTCAGATTCAAATTTATTATCATTTGAATTTAACATATATGTATTTATTCAATAAAATGAAAAATGTTTGAAGTTGAAATCCTCCAAATTTCAAAGTGCTCTTTACTTCCCTATTGCAAGCACATTACTGCAGACTTCTATTACATATATTTAATTTCTTGAATTTTCCAGTGAATGTGATCTATGCAAAATGACTTTGTCCAATCAATGACAGGCCCCACCTATTATATTAGTATTTATATATTTATTTAATTGTCTGGAGAGCAAAAATGAGTTGAAGAATAGGGAGGTGGGATTATATAGAATGTATGTGTGCACATTAATATATTCAATCCATCCGTAAGGATAGAGAATACTGTGATGTGGATAATGTTTTATAAGTTTTCCTGGCCACTTTAGAAAACCTCAATGTTGCATTTTAAGTATGCATGCAACAGTAAAAAAAAATGTTGTGTTAAAAAAAAATTAGGTCACTATTTTAGGATTTGTCTCCTCAAATGTCTCTGCCTTTTGGAGCAAACTTCCTGGGTTGCACAAGAATTCTGCTATGAAGCTTTAAATATTTTCCGTGTCAGCTCTGTTCGTGCCACCTTTGTTTTCACTCCTCTTGTCTGCTTTCTCTTGAACAGCTGGACACATCACTGTTCTATTTTTCTATTGGTTGTGACTGAAGTAGCTTGAGGTCAATTATTTCCCCAGCAATTGACAAAGAGTCTTGACTAAGAGGAAAGTGACATTGTCCCTTAAATGCTCACTGTTCCCTCCCCCACCCTCCACCCCAGGGCCAAAGAAGGCCGCTCCATCCCTCCCTCTCCCTCTGCTTGCGGCCGTGATTCCCGTGAAGTACACGTGTAACTTATGGTAAGTGAGGAAAACATTAATATAACCTGTAAGAAAAGGAACAAAAGTGAACTTGACCTAAACAGTTCACAGCAGCAAGGAAGCTGGTCTGATGTGTAAAGATAATGTTGCACCTTATCCATCAAGAGTGGAAAACTATCCTCACATTTTCCTGCCATACTTCACAACCTTTCAATATTTCAGCATTATGGAGCCTGTTTCTTTGAGGAGAAGCACAGCAGAATTTTGAACAGAAGAGCACTGAGGCCCCCCTCCCCCTCCAGCATCCTTTTCTTTGAGGCGTACTCCTTAAAGTGACCACATCAAAAGCAAATGCATAGACTAGAGCCTACCCGCTCTGTCCTTCCCCCGAGACCAGTCCAAGCTCTGATGGCTCAAAATTGTTTCTCTGCCCCTCCCTCCCTCTTTAGATCCACGATTCAAGGCTGTAGGAGGTGATCCCTTTCCCCCAGCCTGTTGCAGTTTCTTGACAAGGAGGCCAGAGACAGTGTTGCACATATGGAGAGGGTGCATTTTGGATCCCCTGTTGTTCAGGAATAAGGCTTCAGGAATGGATCAGTGCTTGATTACTTGTGATTATTCACATGATTCATCCCAGATTTTGTTACTATGACCTTAGACTCATGAATGCATAAAGGTACTCCCTTTTAAAAAAAGGCACAGAAAAATCTTTGCTGGCCAGTTAGGGAAAAAATTTTTTAAAAGCTGTATGCCCATAATTGGGCTTGTGTATACTGTTCTGTATACGTGTACAGAAAAGCGTCCAAAATGTAGCTTCTGGATAATGACATTGATAAATCTATGATAGGGTTGCTGCTTGCTTTTTCATCAGAGGTAAAAGAAGCCATGGGTGAGGGGAGGGGAGGGGAGAGTGAATGAGATCCGGGTGTGATGCTGAATGAAGAGGGAGATTAACCTCTTCCTCTGCATTGGTGTCCCAATCTGCTGTTTTCCCTAGAAGAGGAAAGCATACACGTACCTAGATGATGCCTGTCTGTTTTCTCCCAAGGGGCAATTCAGATTGGGAAAATGGTGCAGGCAATCTTTCTCAATCTGAATTGCCCCCATCTGAATCCCCCCCGCCCCATCTTTCAGCACCATATCCCCAGGGGTGGCCCAAGATATTGTGGTACTGAGGCCAGGCATCAAATGCTGCCTTGCCCCATGCCCTTCATGAGGGCCAGCCCTCTTTCAAAGCTGTCCCTTGCAAGCTTTGGTCATGGCCTGAGGGGCAGGGAGGAGGGAAGGCTGCCAGCAGCTTCCTCTTCTCTCACAATGTTTCTTGCAACCTTTGCAAGGAGTGTGACAAGAGGAGCTTCTTGCAAAGCTTGCAAGGGTCAGATAAGTCCAGAAGAGTGGTTCAATGGCAGAGGCAGCAGGCATCTTGCTGTCCTGTGGGCTCCCCAATAATCTGTCACCTGAGTTGCCCACCTCGCCTCGCCTCATGAAAGAGCTGTTCTTGCACATTCCCAATCCAATTTGGGGATCCTGCTGTTTTTTGGGGGAAGCATTTGGGGGGGAAACCATGGAGGACTGTATTGTACATCTTCCAATGGTATGTCTAAATAGACCCTGAGAGAGAGAGAGAGAGAGAGAGAGAGAGAGAGAGAGAGAGAGAGTTTCTAGCCCCTATGGCTGCAAAGGTATGCTTGAAGGTATGTGGGCAATACCTGTTGAAATCTTTGTGGGAAGGGGGACCAACTAAGATGACCAATAGCTCAGCCAAGGTTTCAGTGTTGTGTCAAGCTCCTTGCCCCTCCCTATGATGAACAGCTGCAGAATAAATTGTGCAAAATATCAAGGGGGTACAGAATAAATGGTGCAAACTAGGAGAAATGATGCAATCTTAGTTTGCATCGTTTGCACAGTTGAGCAGAATGTGGCTTCTCTTGACACAGAATTTGAATTGCCAAGATGCAGAACATTACTGGTTGTTTCCCCATCACCCGCACGGAACAGCCATGCATAACCCACAAGCACCTTCTCTCCCACTGACAGAGAAGAGTCTTCTGCTGCTGTCTTTGCACACACAGGTCAGGAGCAGCTCGCATCTAATTTGTCTTTGTTCAGGGGTTTTTCTTCTGAAGCTCTCACTGATATATTTAAATGCCTGTTCTCTTTCCTCTTCATGGCATTTGTGTGGGTCAATATGTGGGTGAATTGATTTTATTGCAGCTGGCAGTCAAGCTGCTCCAGAAAAAATTACCTTCTGCAAGTTCAGGTCTCCATATCCTTTCAAATAAAGTTGTTGTTAAACAATATTTACATACCATATTTTATTTTTTATTTTTAAAAAAACCTCTAAGGGGCAGTGCCCGCTTGAACTGACGCAGCACCCAAGGAGATGCTGGCCACGTCCCCTGATGGCAGCATCCGGGGATGTGGCCAGCCTCGCCTGCCTCACATGGGGCTCTCCAGCTGCTTAATCTTCTGGGCAGCTGGACATTTAAACTGCAGATTGGTGAGGAACTGATCTCCAGTTTATCAGCATGTCTGCTCATGAGTTTAAGCAGCCAGAGAGCCCCATGGGGGGAGCTTGGTGCTTTCTCTCTCATTCTCTTCCCTTACCCATGCCTTCCACCTACAGGTTTTAATGCAGATAGATGGATGCCTGCATGTAGAAGGCATTGTAGAGTCCAGGGGAGAGAGTTGTGGCATGCAAGGACAAGGCAGTGGAGTTGAATCAGGAATATTAATGATTTAATGAGATAGATATTATTTACAGAGAGGCAAGTGCAGTCTGCCTTCAGTGCTCTTGCTGCTGGCTGATTTTTAGCCATGCCTCTACTCCAGGACAGGAATAAAAGTAACTAAACCACCATTCAAAAGCTGTCCTGGATCAAGGAGTGGATTAACCAAAAACACATATAGGGATGGGGTGGGGAAAGAGCAAGAGAGAGCACACCCAGCTCTGCTCTCTCTATGCTTTCATGCATGGATCTCCCAGCTGCCTAATGTTCTGGGCAGCCAGGCAGTTAACCCACAGATCAGCTCCTCACCAATCTCCAGTTCAACAGCCTGGCTGTCCAGATGGTTAAGCGGCCGGGAGATGTGCACCAGGCAAGGGAAAGCTATGAAGAGCCAGGAGTGGCAGCAGCAAGAGGCAGGGGAGGTGATGCCTGTGTGTGCTGGTGGTGAGGTGGGATGCCCACGCTCACTGGCCCAAGGTGCAGGTGCCATTTGAAGCACTTGGCTCCCTTCTCCTCAAGAATGAACGGAAATGGTCCCCTGTCTCCATTGGCATTGCTCTGTTGGCATTGCCATTGCTAGCACTGGGCACAAGGGGCACATAGCCCAAATGCATGGCCAGGAGCCCACAACCTCTTGCTTGCTATGCACATACCCACCCCCACTCCCCTCTATACCAACCTTGAACTCAGGAGTATAGCTAGGGAGGAGGGGGCCTGTGTTACCCCTCTCCCCAGAGGCCCCTCGGAGTGTGGGAGATAAAGAATAAAATAGAGGGGGTGGAGCTTGGGGGCCCTCAGGAGCTGGGGGGCCTGGGTTCTTTGAAGCCATTTGTTCAATTATAGTTACACTCCTGCTTGAACTAGAAGCTGAAAACTCTTGTTGGATTGAACCTGAACTGGAAACAAACCCCTAATAATAAAGGGCCAGTTTTGACTATTGTAGCCCTCTGTCCCCAGTATGCAATGAAGACAGAATGAACACACATCTCCAACCATCCAACATGTTGCTGTTGCCCCCACATAGCTACATGAGGGTGGAACAATCAAATTGTACCTAAAGGTAAAGTGTGCAGTCAAGTCGATTTCGACTCCTGGCGCCCACAGAACCCTGTGGTTTTCTTTGGTAGAATACAGGAGGGGTTTACCATTGCCTCCTCTGGTGCAGTATGAGATGATGACTTTCAGCATCTCCTTTTATCGCTGCTGCCTGATATAGTACTGTGCGGATTTGAACCGGCAACCTTCTGCTGGTTAGTCAAGCATTTCCCTGCTGTGCCATTAGGTGGCTAGTCAACACTTAAAAAACCAGTTCAATGTCATATTTTAATCTCCATGAACCTTGGCGGAACCTCTGCATCCTAGCCATTTACATCTATTTTGAGTGTGGCTTTAACTAGCTGGGATGTGAGACCTCTGTGTTTGGATGTTTGATGTCTTTTTTTAAAAAAGTAGCTGAGGGGGTTGGATCAATCAGAGCCATGCACAGGGGAGGGAAGGTGCAACCCTCATTTTCTTCACAACCCTTTCCTTGTTGCTCACTGCTTGAAGTGGGAGGGGAGAGAAAGCCCAGCTTCTGTTGCCAAAGCAGGGCTCCTGTATGGAACCTGTGGGTTGTGGGCAGAGGCTATATTAATTCTGTTTAAGGTCTTTAGCTGGGACTCTACATGGGACTCCTGGCACAATCTAAGGGCGGGGGGGGGGGGAAGAGAGGAGAGTTTTTAGACTCCCTGTTGATGACAAAGTTTGCGTCTCCTCATCTCCCCTCTTCTGAAGAGGAAGTGAAGGCGACCAGTGGGAAGGTCTTCAGGACACTAGCTGCACCTGCTCTTCAGAGACCAAACAGGAGAAGGGAATATCCCCCTAGGGGAAGGGGAAGGCACTTCACCGAGGAGGCAGCAGCCGCAGCAGCCAGCCTGGCAAGTGGTAGCAGGAGATCTCTGGCAGCAAAGCTCCCTTTTTCCTGCTTGTCTGATGCTCTTGCTCCTGCTGCTCCAGCTGGCTTCTCAGCATCCTTCTCCTCCCTGAAGGGGAACTGGAGGAGACAAGTGCTGTGCTGGAAGTCAGAGGAGTGCCTGTCTCATCTCCAGCACAGCACTCTTCCAGAAGCCGATATTGCTGCAGGAGCAGCCTGCAGGCTCCAAGCAGCAGCAGCCGCCGCCATGGAGCACAACCGGGAGGGAGGCTGCAGCACGAGGCCCCTGTAAAGTGCGGAGGCTTGAGCAACCCCCTCTTCAAACTGTCCTGGGTATAGGACACATTCTCTAGCACTACAGCCTGAACGGCTACTGCTTGTAACAAAATACAAAGCTGTCACGAGACCAATTCACAGATCTTCCTGATCATAAGTGGCAGGCCAATGAGAGCCAACACCCCCAGCAATATGCTGCCTTGCTCCGCCCTCACCAGCCCTGCCCAAGGGCTGTCACTGCTCCTCTTCCATTCTCTTTCTCCTGTCTGAGTCCTCCCCCTCCTTGGAACACTTTTCTAGCCATGGTAGCCACGTCTCCTGGGTCAGAGCCGATGGACGCCATCTCCCTTCCCTCCTGGGTGCCCCAGGAGGGAAGAGAGATGGTGGCCCTGGGTTCTAGCCCAGGAGACGGGGCTGGCAGAGGCAGCCTCAGAAAGGTGTGTCCAGGAAAAGGAGGGCTCACGAAAAAAGGAGGTGGGGCAGTGGCAGCAGCAAGCTGGTGGGGGGGTAGCCAACAATGAGCAGGGCCAAGTGCCTGAACCTGCTGCCCCCACCCCCCACAGTGTTCTCGCAGCCTGAGGCTTCTGACTTAGTTTGCTTCAGGATAGCCTCGCACCTGCTCACAGGGTCTGTCTGGTGATACCCTCAGTTTTGGCTTTCTCTTTTCGATGATATATAACTTTTGCAAGAAACAGGTTGCCCGGACCTAGCGAGTTTAAATTAAAAAGTCCCAGTCAGATTCACAGAAGATTACTTTCAACGGAATGTCCTTGCCTTTGCCGTTTTAAAGGGAGGAGGAAACTTTATGTTTCAAAAAAGAAAAAGAAAGAAAGAAAGAAAGAAAGAAAGAAAGAAAGAAAGAAAGAAAGAAAGAAAGAAAGAACATGATTGTGGGGGGCAGCAGGGAGGAGATACAAGGGTGCATTGGCCTAAAACCCTGCTGGTGATTTTAAGGGAGATTGCCCCATGAAGTTTTTAGAGTTGAAGGCTGGCATTTTTCTATGGGCTCTCAGTTGGTGGTGGGCCTGTTGGTTTCTTCTTCTTTTCCTTTTTGGACTGTGGTGAGCAGAGTAAAGCAAATAACCATGGAACGGACATACAGGAGCAGGCTGATCACTGGACAGAGGGAGAGGCACTCTTAAATGGATTCTTTTAGATAAAAGAGCCCCAGCTACCTTTCTTTCCTATAATGGCCCCTGAGGCTAATGTCTTAAAGAGGAAACAAAAGAATTGTTTTACATCACACAAGTGGGGCAGGGACACAGTGGGTGAAAGAGGCACTTGAGTAATGCAGGCCTGCCAGGGCTGTTGAGTGGAAAGGGGCGGGGCTGAAGCCAAGGGGAGGGGGGGAGGGGTGCAGCTGTGCCTAACTTCTGCTTTGCTGTGTGGCCTCAGCTATTAAACCTTTTAACACCTTCCTTGCCGTTTGAGGACGGCTGCAGTGTGCCTCTGGGGCTTTTCTACAGCAAATAGATGGATCCAACTGGCATAGCAATGGCTGCTCTCGCACTAAAGAATTGTGGCCTGTTCTTTTTTTTTTTTTAAAGGAAACCCAGAACCCGATTTATGCATTTGTCTTTCCGATCGCTTAGCCTACAAATCTGTCAATATGCAAAATGTTAGAGATGGCAGTGTTCAAGGGATAGATTATAGAAAGGGACAGCTTAGGATCCTTTTGTCCACATTGGCAGCAATGTGGGGATGCATGAAAAACTGCCCTCCCATATATTGTGCTACTTCAGATGGCTTCATCTTGTGCAGCTCATCCTTTGTCTCCCCTGTCAGCTTTGAAGAGGTGGGCAAGGCAGGTGTGACAAGAGTGCAGAGTAAGTGGAGCAGAGAGGCAAAGCAAGGGTCTGCACCTGCAAAGCCAAGATCTGCAGCCAGGGAAATCTTCCTGCTTCTTTTAAATGGCCTCACTCCCGTTTTCCTAAATTGAATGCTCTAAAATGGGGTTGGATTTTGGCCTCCTTGGTCTGTGCTTTCCATCTGTTTTTGATTAATGCAAGATTGAAATGTCAGTGACAGCTGTTCACACTGAATTGAAAAAAAAGGAAAAAAAAGGGAAGTTCTAGCCCTTTAGAAAGCATAACATGAATGACCATATTATATCAGCTCCAATAACCCGTCCAGTTCACTATTTCATTTAGGGCTGTCAGGTCCTGACCCTGAGAAAGCTTCTGTTTCTTTAAAAGTTTTACCGAAGGCAGAAATTCACCCAATGTAGCTTTTCTGTAACAGTGCCACTTTAAAAGGTATTTGATTCTTCCAAAACTCTTAATTTTTAATTTCTGCCAGGATTTAGTGGCATATATTCCAAGGTCTGATTCTGAGAGGGCATGATGGAAAGAGAATCCTGCCACCCCTGTCTTGGGCTGTACCTCGGATGGTTCAATTTACCAGTGGGCTGCATCAAAACATAGTACTCTCTGCACACACTGATTGTGTATAACTGCTCTCCAGGGGTCAAGGATCATTCCTAGTGCATTCTGGGAATGGCATTTCCATGATTCAGCAGCAACCATCCCCATGCTATGATGTAACAATTCTATGCAAGGGCATTTATAACTCCATCAAGACTTGGGGAAGAGCATATCCCTCTTCTGGCTGGTTAGAGTCATACACAGCCCATTAGAGGTTGACATCGATTTTGCCAGCATCATCTACCAACAATAGCGGAAGTGAAGAATGGGGCTCCTTGAGAAGTAGCCCCCAGCTGCCCATTTTTGCTCCATTTGCTCAGCATTCATGTCTGCTATAGCTGTAGAATTGTGAATCTTTTAGCCCAGGGCTGGTGTCGGCATATGGCATCCTTTGGCAAATGTCAGCAGCCCAGCACTTTGGCACAGGGGGTCACTGTCATGGATGGCTGAACAGCTACTATATTCTTTTGTTCTCCCCACCCACCACCCACTCTTTGGTGTTCCTTCCAGTACAAGTGCAACTGGAACCACCATTTTAATGCCTCCACAAGGTCCCCAGCATATTATTTATTTATTTATTAGATTTATATACCGCCCCTCCAAAAATGGCTCAGGGCGGTTTACATAGCACCCCTCTGGGTCACCACTACGGCAGAGGAGGGCATTATGAGGAAATTAAAAGGACAGTTCCAGCCACCAGGCACCACTGATGATCAGGTAAGACCACCGGGGCCAGCCTTTGGCACTCAGATGAGCATACTGCTGCTGACCACTCCTGCTGACAAATAAGCCAGCCAGGACACTGGAAAATCTGGAGCTGCCCCCCGACTCTGACTGGTGCAGCTACAGAACTTGACTGTGTTGCCACTTGGCATAACCCCTGGCACAGAAGTTGAGGCTGAGCCACAAGCTGAACAAAATTTAATGTTGCTCTATCAGGAAATGGAAGAGGCATGGGAAGAGAGCTGGTTTTGTGGTAGCAAGCATGACTTGTCCCCATAGCTAAGCAGGGTCTGCCCTGGTTGCATATGAATGGGAGACTTGATGTGTGAGCACTGCAAGATATTCCCCTCGGGATGAAGCCGCTCTGGGAAGAGCATCTAGGCTCCAAGTTCCTTCCCTGGCTTCTCCAAGATAGAGCTGAGAGAAATTCCTGCCTGCAACCTTGGAGAAGCTGCTGCCAGTCTGTGTAGACAATACTGAGCGAGATGGATCTATGGTCTGACTCAGTATATGGCAGCTTTCTATTTTATTATTATTATTATTATTATTTTACATTTATATCCCGCTCTTCCTCCAAGGAGCCCAGAGCGATGTACATACTTGAGTTTGTCTTTCACAACAACCCTGTGAAGTAGGTTAGGCTGAGAGAGAAGTGACTGGCCCAGAGTCACCCAGCTAGTATTATGGCTGAATGGGGATTTGAACTCAGGTCTCCCCGGTCCTAGTCCAGCACTCTAACCACTACACCACGCTGGCTCTCTATGTTCCTATGTTCCCTAATGATTTTGTTTATACTGAAATATGAGAGGCAAGTGAGCAGAACATTATCTACTCTGAGGACCAAACAACTTTGGAGTTCTATGGAACTCATGACCAGAGGTTCCTGCGCGCCCCTCCCCCCTCTACTTCAAAAAGCTGCCATAGAGATGGAAGTCTGGATTGGCATTGGGGCACAGTCTTTGCCCCTGCCTTGATTTGTATCCATGTTCTCCACTCCACCGCAGGGACTGGGGCCATGTCAAATTTAAGGGCTATGTCAATTTCCTCTACGCAGTGGTTTTTTGACAGGAAAAAACCAGTAGACGTTCCAGTGATGGCACTCCCATGTAACATATAGTTTGCCCCCAGAAACCTGAGGTCAAACTATACGTTACCTGGATGGAGGGCTGCAACATCACTAGCTAGGTTGGTTCGTTGGTGTTTTTTCCTTTATTTTTCTCTCCTATGCCTTTCTCTTTTATTTCACTCTTTTCTTTAAAATAGTCTCCCAACTCTTTTAATGTAAGGCAGCCCACTGCTGTCATGTGTAACCACTGCCCCCAGGAAGTTGCCTTCATCTGAGTGATAGGAGCAGTTGCAACAGTGGGAATTCACCTCAGTGAAGTGTGAACTTTATTCTTCCCCTATGCAGCTATTTAAATGCTAATGTTTAGCTTTAAGATGCTCTGGTTTCTTAAAGCAGAGTGGAGAAAAATGGAATTTGGGTTGCAATCCTTGGCATGTTTACTCAGAAAGAAGTCCCATTGTAGCCAAAGAGGGTTACTCCCAGGAAAGTGTGCATAGGTTTGCAGCCTGCCTGTGTATACACACTTACATGAGAGTGAACCCCGTTGAACATAATAGCACTTCTGAATAAAAATGCATAGAGCTGGGCTGAAATGCCTAATAGATGTTGTTAATTGTTAAAAAGCTAATATCATAAAAGGCCAGGAAATTCATATATTAAGATCCAACCACATCGCTAACCCAGTTAAGCTCTGCATGTGTTGTGGTTAAATTTGAGCTTTTAATATGCAACATATAACTTGTGCTGTAAAATGTGTCATGAAACTACTAGAAATATCCGTTAACACTGTCTTAACATTTTGTATTTCTTGGCTCTCAAATTTTCTTACAGCACTTTAATATTGCATCAAGATTTTCTCTCTCTGCAGTGTTAATAGTCATAATGGAGCTGAAATGGGGCTGTGCTGTAACGAGTACAAAGAAAGCTTCTCAGCTAGGCTACTGGACACAGACCAAAGAGGTAGTTTTTCCTATCTGTCTAGTTTCCACACTGATTCTCACAGTGTGGTGCCCAAAGTCACCGTAAGAGAGATGTCAAAAATCTGGTCTGGATTATAGGGATGGGATGGATGGGAAAGGAATGGAATGTTGTTTCTACTTGCGTCTCTTGCTTATTTAGAACCAATTTGAACAAAAAGCACTCAATAATCCAGAAAATATTTAAGAGATTATTATGTTTGCAAGCTGCCCAAACTGAGAAAATGTGTTGTGTGTGAAAGGAAATTATATTTTTGGTGGTTGTTTGAAAGACTACATATTTTTAATGCAAACAAAAATTTTAGATAGCCATGTTAGTCCTTTAGAAAATATCTAAAAGTCACAAGAGATTATAATATTCTACAGACTTTTTATTAGGTTAAAAGCAGTGAACAGGCTTTTGAGGTTTCCATAACTCTTCTCCAGGCTGGATATTAAGCAAAACAACAAAAGTGGTCATGATGAACAAGTCCAAAGGTCTGCAGTTTTCAACAGTTTTAGAATAGTGCAGGAGGTGATGGTCAGACTTACAACATAACTCTATACATGTCAAGCCAGAAGTAAATGCTTAGACTTATTATTAAAAATATTTATATGCTGCTTTTTAAACAAAAAAGAGTTCACAAAGTGGTTTACACCACTTTAATGAGAGTTCATTTAAAAAGAGTTCACAAAATGGTTTACACAGCAAAATGTATGAAATGGTTCCCTGCCCCTGCCCCCCACCCACATATACACAAAACACCAGAAACAGCCACTAGAGAGAGAGAAAATGCTATAGTGGACTGATTAGAGACAGTTCCTCTTCTTTGGTTAAATCTAAGAGGTGTCTTGCCAGTTAACGTCACCTAGCAGATTACTCTGCTAAATGCAAAAAAGAGTTTTCAGTTGCACCAAGCCAATATCACTCACTACCTCCACCGCAAGAAAGGTATTTTCTTGCTGTGGCTATTTTTTAAAAACATCTTCTCAAAAATCGTACTTGTGCAAGATGTTCTGTGCACAAAAAATGTACTCACAGGGCACAGAGTACAATTAAGAATATTTGCATGCTGGATTGTTCCCATATCTAATAACCCAAGTCCTCCAAACATACTCTGAGTAGTATGCCTGAGTAGTATGATAACATACTCTGAGTACTATGCCTGGGCCCTGCATGCCTGGGCCACTAGCTGTGAGAATCATGCAACCCATATACATTAATAACAGTATGCATATACTCAATTACATATGATAATAGTACATGGGTACAGACGACCCCAAAAGCCCTGTTCAGGTACTATATAAAGTGAGATGCTTGTATACAGTGTACCCGAGAACACACCACCAAGCTCCTCCCCTGCTTGAAATGTGATAACCATCCTCCACACCAGGGGAAGATTCTTTCTGTGATCAGATTGCTAGGGTGCCCCAGAGTTCTGCTTCCAAGGGAGGATCTCTTCTCTCCAGATGAACATGGTCTCTGTGGAGAGAGGTGGTGTTAAACAGCATGTCACAATGGGGTGGGGCTTTAGCAGGGTTGGGTTTTCTAAGCCCCCACTTTAAAGAAGGCCTAAATAAAGCTAATACGTGGGCCATACACAGATTGTACGCTCAGACAATACAATGTCTGTACAGCCCATATGTTGAGGCTTACTCAAACATGTGGTTGGCTTTAACCATAAAACAATATGAAGCAGCTGCTTTGAGTAGTAAAAGCACTGCTGTAGGTTTACTAGATTTCAATGGGGTTTCTGTGTCCAATAGTTGTTCTGAAGGAAGAATCTTTATCAAGTGTAGCTTCTCACATCATACCTTTTGGAACACGTGTATGATATAACCTTTTCACACACATGTGAAAAAATCAGGATATAATTTAAAAAAAATTAAATAACATTATCTTTGTAGGAGAAGCTGTGCCTGAAAACATTCTTGTTTGTCTGTCCATACCGTATCTGGCAACTTCAGGCTGCTGCAGTGACTGGAGGTTAGATTGATTCCATTAGGAAATACTTTGTAACGAGTCTGCTTCATCTTCCACAGCAGCCAAGGAAATATAGGACATGGTCTTGCCACTTCCCCATCTGCTTCCCCTGCAACATCCATCTCTTATTCCATTCTTTTTTGCCAAAGCTTCTGCTTGAAACCTTTATCTGGCCACCACATCTTATAGCACCATCTGATACCAATGTCCCTGGAGCTGAGTTCTTGGTCTCTGTCTCCCTGGCATCTCTTCTTTGTTCTCTCTCCCAGTTCTCTATGCCTGTGATCACCTCATTATTATGTCATCCTTTTCCTTTCCTGACTCGGCAGGAATCAGGCAGCAACTTCCCTCTCCATCTGCTGCTGCAGAAGGTGCCTGTGTGGAAAGCTGTCCCTCCCCCAGTATTTCTCTCTCTGACATCTTCCACCCTCTACAACCTTTTAAAGACTCAGCTGTCCTTTATTTTTTCCCCCATTGCTTCTCTAACACAATCACATCTGATTTGCTGGTGCTATTCCTTTATGGCTCAATGAAAATCTGGCCAATGTTTAGCTGCTATCTCAGCACATCAGCCTGTGTGCCTTTTGCGCCTCACTGGGGACCTCAAAGGCTGCTATTCCACGGCCTCTTTGTCTACCCTTGACTCAGCCACAGCTGGCAGCAATAAGTCTAGCAAATCCCTTCCTGATACACACCCCTTGCCTGCAAAATGTGAAGCCATTTTGTTGGGCCACATTTTGTACAACAGGGCCCTCAAATGCATCCAGTGGCTTTCCTTTCCTGCCAATCCCTTTGCAGTCTCGATCATACTCTGACTGAACTGTTGCACAGAGGGAGGTAGCATAATAATTGGATGAAGAGGGAAATGCATCCGAAAACAATGTGTGTTTGAGAAGACCAGAGTGTTTGGGATAGGAGACGGAGGTTTCCTGTTTCAACAGGAGAAAAGGAAAGCCTGCCATTTGTCACAGATGGGAAAGCATCCGGTTTCCCTCATGAATTCTGCTAACAAACAGCAGCTCCAGCTCAGTATGTGGCAGGGAGTAGGGCACAAGCCATAATCTCCACACTGGCACTCCAGTAGCCCTGTCTCATGAAGTATGAGCCCCGTGACCTCAGATTTCTGAAAGAGCTGGAGGTAGATCTGCCAGCCAGACCTCACCGACAGACTGACTCAGCTTCGGATCTCCTCAGATTTGTCAGTCCCCCAGGAAGGAATTTAAGGGGTATCACTCAAGGGAGAGCAATTTAATGAATTGGCCCCTTCCTGCTTCCACATTTTTATTTTATTGCCCTGGAGCCTGACTAATTCTCCTCCTGCTTTGAGTAAACAGGGGCTCATTCTAGAGGCTTTCCCAGCTTCTTAGCCACCCTTCCTGTCTCATTAACCCTTTTTACACACAGCCACTGTGGTTAGAAATACCAGGACAGGCTACCGTTATCCATCTCCTGTCAGCTTAAAAAAAAACATAAATCGATTTTGCAGAAAATGAAGAGCATGAACATGTGCATTCAATTCCTTCTCCAACTGTGCAGTTTTTCATATGCAACTAGAAGCTGATGAAAATAAAAGAAGGGAGGATACTTCTTGTGGCTTATTTTTCTGTTTTACCGTGGCCTAGGATATTACATAATGCAGAGGGAAGGAAGCACAAGTCACTTATACTTCCTACCCCTTCCCACATTACACAATATCAGAAGCTGCTCTAAGGACAGTTTAGCATAGTTGTTGGTTATTTTATACACATACTGAGGTATTTGGAAAATGCATGTATCCCCTTAACATATATATCATACAGCATGTATTCCAAGGTTAACACATGTTTATCCACACCTATGAACTCCTAGAGAGGTAGTCATGTGAGTCTGTGTTTGGCAATAGGACCTTAAAGCCTAATACATTTTAATCTTTATTTCTCAGATGCAGTGAAGTGGTTCTAGTCCACACAAGCTTATGAATGAATGAATGAATGAATGAATCTTTATCACCAATTAGAAGCAATAATCATTACATAGCTATAATAAATTGTTTAATCTCTGTGGCAGTGTTCTTTATTGCAAGGCCCAAGAGCCAGTGGCAGCTTCCATCAACCCTAAATGAATGACTCCTTGACCAATTGTTTATTAGGCCTGTGTGAAGTTTCAGCCAAAGTAGAATATTTTGTATCGGTCCCCTGGCACTGCACAGAGGCAACTTCCATTGTGCACTGCTGCACTTTGCTCAGCACTGGTCCAAGATGACTCTGGGGCTCAAGAGAGCTCTGGTGGGACTCCCTTAAGGAAAACACCACTCTCTTGAGCACCAAAGTCGTCTTGGATGGTGGGCATGGAGTGCTGGGAAGTGTAGGCTTTCCCAGTGCTTTCACCTTAAAGCTCTTTGAGGAAGGCTCTGGGAAGAACTACACTTCCCAGCACTCCATCTGTGCCTTACAAGATGGCACTAGTACAGCTTAACAATTTCTCTTTAACTCCCCCCCCCCCCCAGGATTGGGGAAAACACAGCATCGTGGCAAGGTTGACTTGGTAGGAAATGGCTTTCGCATTGGCAAAAAATGGTTGCATTGGCAAAGTGGTCCCTGTTTGAAAAATAGTTAAGATCATTGCTCTAAGGGACCTGTATACAATCACTCTTTTTGTGCACACACAGTTCCTGTAATTCTCCACTTTTGTGAAGGGGACAGATTGCTTGATTCCAATGCACATGTATTTCATATACCCTGTATGTGCATATGCATAAATGTTACGTTGCATGTTAATTAGTACATGCAGTGAAAGGAGTGGAATGCACCATCCTGATGCTTCAGCATGCAGGATTTCTGGTTGGTCAGGGGTGGCCCAAGGCATTTTGCTGCCTGTGGTAAAGAAAGAGTGAGATGATGCTTGCTCCTCCCCTCTCCTGTCCTGTGAGTGGGTGCACAGCATTCTCAGGACTTGCTGCCAAGGCAGCAGTGACATTTGAGCACTCTCAGACTATGTTGCCACTAAGATGGTGGTGGCAGGGGCAGCCCAGGGTATTGCGGCACCTGAGGCAAGGTGCAAATACTGCCTTTGGATGGGGCCAGCCCCCTTTTGAAATCAACCACTTCAAGCTTTGAAAGTAATACGGGGGTGGGGAGCTGGTAAGACTGCTAGCAGCCTTCCTGTATATGTTGGAAGGCAAGCAAGGAGAGGCACTCTTTGCAAAGTTTGCATGGGTCAGATAGTCCCAAAGAGTTGCTCTGATGGTGATAGTGGGGGAGTATCTTGCCACCCTGCTGGTGCCCCGACAATTTGCCACCTGAGGCAACTATCTCACTTTGCCTCATGAAAGGGCCACCCTGGAGTGGTGACAAGGGCATTCTTAGGTGAAGTGTGGGTGGAGAAGAGAAAGAAGAGGTGCACCACAGCAGGGCAAGGAGCGGAAATTGAATGCACCTCCCTGCATCTGCGCCTCAGGTGTGCCTCACCCTGCCTCATTAAAGGGCTGCCCCTGTGGTTAGCAATTATGGAAACTGGTCCCACTCCCACCCTTTTCTTCAGTATTTGTGGTGGCACTGACTTTCTTTCAGATATGCTGATTTTTACAGACTTGCTACTAAAAATAATGCAAACTCCTTAGCAAATCTCTAGATTTTTGTTGTTCATGTCTTTGAAACAGGTAAATGAACGGAAGCGCCCAGCTCTCTGTGGTGAAGAGCTGAGAATCTTGCAGCTGCTCTCTTGCCGAAAGAGGAAACGTGCCTCAAACTCTAACAGTGATTCAGGGCAGCCAAATCACTCTTCCTCCCTCACCAATTCAGGTGATTCATTCCGCACTTGCTGGCTGCTTGTGACTCACTACATTGTTTGACATGTCAGTGTGATGGAAAATGATCTGCTTGAGTCCTGATCCCTGGAGACAATTTCCTGCCTTGCAGCTTCCCCACTGGGGAAGTTTGGGGAGCTGCGGGGGTTCCCCCCTCCCTCCCTCCCTCCCTCTCTCTGGCAAAGTGGGTGGATGCGGATAGAGAGGATTTTATTGGAAGAAAGAAAGAGGGTCGAGGTCAATGGAATCTGTTCCCTCTAGCTGACTGTGTCCTGTGCTGCCTCTGTGTGTGACTTTATCTGAATAGTAATTAGCTGGCAGGAAAAGACAAGCAGCTGAAGAGACAGGATGTGGTTACTCTGCAAGATCTGGTGCTGATGTAAAGAAGTACAGAGCAAAATGCAAGTCACACCTGCCCCATAGACACCACTGAAAGCTGTGGTGGGGGAAGTGCATTCTTATAAGAAGGATCTTGTAATGGGAAGGATTCGAGTAACTGCTTTCCCCCTGCCTTTCTTTTACCATGAGGCGTTCCCCCCACCATTACACTGTAGTGTGAGCCATGTGGAACTAGGTCATGTGAAGGGTTAGCATGCATTCATTTCCCCAGCCATTCAGCATTCAGTAAACCTCATCACTGATTATGACTGAATGTGTTGTGTATTCCCTACTGAGGAAGAGCTTGGGGTGGATGAGAATCACCTCAGGGAAGCCACACAGCTAGGGAAAGCTGTGTGCTCTCTCTGTCTCTCGCTCTCTGTCATTCTTTCAATCTGGAGTAGATGCAGGCTGCTTAAGGCTCTAGGGTGGCACAGTTACCAACTGTTTTTGTAGAATGGCTCCTGTGCTTTTAATTGTTCACCTACAAGTAGAGATTTTATTTCTTGATTTAAGACATTTATATCTTGCTTTTTCTTCATGCTGGACTGTGTATTTGGAGTCCCAGGTAGTCCATCCAGGCTCTAATTAGACCCAGATTTGCTTAGCTTCAACAAGGTGGGTGTTGCCTCACACGCTTTCAGACCTGTTGCTAGAACAGGCTGTTTGGGGGCTACAAAGAGTGCCCCACTATGTGATTTGGAACTGCAGGCTTCCAGTCTTGGCTATGATCTCATGGGATCATGAACTTTGCACCTGCCCATAATTGGGAAAGCTCTCAAGTTGGTTGCTTAGCATGAGCAAACATGGAGTAACTGTTACCGAAGGTCAGGATAACAAGTGACTGCAAGCAACTCTTTTGGCATGAAAGATTAGTTTCACTAACCGTCTTCACAGGAATTCAGATAAGGCTGAGCACTCCCACCCACTATCTATGCGCTAATGGTCTGGTGTGGGCCAGCAGGAATGGTGGCTAGTTCCAAAAAAATCTTTATCTCCCCAACTGGAAGGTCTTCGGGGTGTGCCAGATAAGCCTTGAGCTTGCCCATTCACTCTAGCCCATATGGGTTGTTCAAACCATTTCACTTTATTGTTCATTGATATCACACCTGCCAGTGATCAAATCAAACAATATGAATTCTTTTGTCAATCAAGGATGTCAGCCCCAGCAGCAAGTAGGTATGACCTGTGTACAGCTCGAATTGCACAAAATGATACTGCAACAGGCTGTTCACTATAGTCTCACTAATTCTCCCCACAAGCTCAAAAGTAGTCTCGGGGTATTCCGCTACCACTCCAGAACAGTTCTGTTAACAGACTTGTAGTGACCAGTCTCCCCTCAATGCACATTGGGACAAAAACCCCAACTTTTTTGTATATGCTGATGGGATCTGTGAGGTTGGTGACTGACCAGGAGAGGGATCTTGGAGTCATGGTGGACAGCTCATTGAAAGTGTCCACTCAATGTGTGGCAGCTGTGAAAAAGGCCAGTTCCATGCTAGGGATCATTAGGAAGGGGACTAAAAATAAAACTGCTAATATTATAATGCCCTTATACAAAACTCTTGTGTGGCCACACCTGGAGTACTGAGTACAATTCTGGTCACAAATTTTTAAAAGGACATTGTAGAACTGGAAAAGATGCAGAAGAGGGCAACCAAGATGATCAGGAGCCTAGAGCACCTTTCTTATGATGCAAGGCTACAACATCTGGGGCTATTTAGTTTAGAAAAAAGACAACTGCGGGGAGACATGATAGAGGCCTATAAAATCATGAATGGTGTGGAGGAAGTGGATAGAGAGAAATTCTTCTCCCTCTCACATAATACTAGGAACAGGGGTCATCCTATGAAATTGATTGCCAGGAAATTTAGGCCAACGACCGGAGGTACTTTTTCACACAATGCATAATCAATTTGCGGAATTCTCTGCGACAAGATGTGGTGACAGCCAACAACCTGGATGGCTTTAAACGGAGTTTGGATAACTTCATGGAGGAGAGGTCTATCATCAGCTACTAGTTGGAGGGCTATAGGCCACCTCCAGCCTCAAACGTAGGATGCCTCTGAGTACCAGTTGCAGGGGAGTAACAGCAGGAGAGAGGGCATACCATCAACTCCTGCCTGTAGGCTTCCAGCGGGATCTGGTGGGCCACTGTGTGAAACCGAATGCTGGACTAGATGGGTCTTGGGCCTGATCCAGCAGGGCTGTTCTTATGTTCTCCCTCTAAAGAGTTAACAGAAGTGAACCCTTGTATTGACTGACAGGCTGGAGAACTCCAGGGCTCACCCAGTCAGTCCAATAGGTGGGTGGGACATGAGAGCTGCAGGGGGGAATTCTGGGAACAAGAAAGGAAGTCGGGGCAGAGAGTGCGGACTTGCATGAGGTTGGATGCCTCATGGCTGGAGGCTGCAGGATAATCTCTCAGGGTGAGAGGTCTGCAGGAGGCTTGATTCTCATCAGGAGCTTGGTGAGTTCAAGGGAAGAGGAAGCCAGAAGTTTAGGGCAGGATAAATAGTTTTAGTAAGAATTTGTGTTAGAATTTCTGTTCCTTTGGTGTGTTTCCTAAATACCTGTTATTTGCAACAAAGTAACTAAATTTTAAAGTGTGCTGCCCCAGCATAATCAAGGCTTTTGAAGTATTCTTGTAACCAACTAATTATTTTTGAAGTGTTTCTAAAAAGCCAAAAGCCTCAGACAAAACCAGTTTGTAGTAGTTGAATAAAAGTTTTTTCTCTCTGTTCTTTTTACAAGCCTCAGTGGGTTGGTTATTAACCCAGCAGGTGGGGGCAATAAGGGGGATTTCTGTTGTACAGAACATATCTCAGAGATAGCTCGGACAAATTAACAATTAAGAATTAACTCCACATGAAAGCAGACGCATGGAAGAGAGGTTTTATTCTTGCCTACTGGCAAGGGGAAGTAAAGTGAAACAGGGATTGCTAGTCAACCCAAACCCTGTTGGGAAAGACTTGCTATAGAGGTGGCTTGGTGGCAGTGAGATTTACCCTACCAGAATATTTTCTTTTTCTTTCTGGGTTTTGGAAAGCCAGCCAGTCTGCTTCTCAAGCAGAGGAAAGGGATGACTCAGTGCTAGAGTCTTCCCTCATGCTGAAGAACAGGTTTAGACTGGCCAGGGAGATTATCCAGTAATCTGGCCTGAGTCAAAAAAGGAATTTTCTACTACCCACAATACACTACAATAGGGATGTGCACAAAACCACCTGGCCCAGTTTGGTTCGAGTTCGAACTGAACTTGAACTGCACCAGTCCAGTTTGGTTTAGGCCCCCTTCAAAGCCACCCAGTTTGGTTTCGGTGTGGGGGTGGTTGTGGTTGATGAACATTTTTTATTTTTAAAAAAATCTCATTTTTAAAACTTACCCCCTCCAGGGGGCTTCTCCAAGGTGGTAGTGTGGAGTCCGTGGAAGTCCCCCCTCCCCCCACCAGCCTTCCTTCTATTAGAAACCACACAGTTTGGGTATCTTCGGCCCTTTCTGGGCCTATTCCTTGGCACGGTGGTCATTTTGGGGGCCGCTGCACCCGCACAATAGAACCCTGTGTGGTCTGACAGGCTACACAGGATCCCCCTTTGGAAAGGGCCAAAGATGCCCAAACTGGGCAATTTCTAATAGAAGGAAGGCTGGTGGGGGGAGGGGGAAGCTCCACGGACCCCCCCGCCACCTTGGAAAAGCCCCCCAAAGGGGGTAAGTTTTTAAAAAAGGATTTTAAAAAAAAGTTCATCGAACCCCTGAACTGGTGTGTGTGTATGTGTGTGTGTGTGTGTGTGTTCAGTTTGGGACTGAGCCAAACCGGGGGTGGTTCAGCTTCACACCAAACCTAACCAAACCAGTTCAGATTCGAGCCAGTTTGCACACCCCTACACTACAGGACCAGACTCGGGGGCCTTGTAAAATGAAGACAGTGTCTATTTTTCTATCGCTGCATCTCCATTCCTGGAAAAGTTTCACTTAGTAAATTTCTGCCTATTGGGCAATGTCAGAATTGGACCATGGGCAGCCAACGCAGAGGCTGAAGTTGGGAAATAAGGCCAAGCAGCCTAACCAGGACTAGGAAACAGGATGAGAGCCAATGCCAACACCAGGGACTGAGGCTGAGCAGACAAACCAAAATCAGAAAGCTAACCAAGAGGTGAAGCCAAAGCCAAGGACTGAAGTTGAGCAGACAAACCAGAAGCCAGGATTGAGAAGCAAATTGAGGGGCTAAAATCAAACAGACAAACGGGGATCACAGAACTACATATGAGGACCAGGAAGGCCTCAATCCAGACAGGAAGCCTTTATATCCTTCCTGTCCAGGACGGATGGAATAGCTGCCTAGCTGGACCAGGACCAGTCCAGGGCCTGAAGGTTCTATATTCAAGTAAAAACATGGCAGTTCAGTTCATGGCCATATAAAGAGTCATCCTAGGCCACTGATTTTGCCTATTTTTCACAGGCCAGTGGCAGCTCCTGACTGACTAATTGTTAACTAGCCCTGTGTGAAGCTTCAGCCAAAGCAGAATACTTTTCACAGGACCCCTGAAACCACATGGAGGCAGTTGTTCCCACCGCACAATGTGCTACACTTTGTCCGCTGATGGTAGGGCTGCTTTACAGTGAACAAAGCCATCATGGAGTGCTGGGAAGTATGCTTTCCCTCACACTTTGTTTCCGGTAGAGCAGGAAAGCAGTGGGAAGGACTAAATTTCCAAACACTCCATGATGGTTCTTAAGGCAGCCCAGTAATGTAATGTTGTTAGTGGGAGCCTGCGACTAATCTTTTGGTGGGCCACTGCTGCTGCCGCAGCTCCCCCTCTACTGGTCTCTGCAGGCATCTGGTCACTGCCACAGTCATGGCTGGTTTGCTGCCTTTTATAAGCTGTGATACAGAATAATGGTTTCACCACAAGCACATTGTAGGCATAACAGGCATTGGGCGTGACATCATTATACTGCATTGTGTTCAGCAAAGGGAAGCAAGTGGGCTATGATTACAGGGGAGGTTGGCAAAGGCCAGTGGCAGACAGGAAGCCCTATGGTGGAGACAGTGAATGACAGGGTGACGGAGCTTGTGGTGGAGGTGGCAAATAGTGGGGCATGTGGCAGAACTTGCAAATGGTGGGTGACCATGGCAGCTCCCCTTATCACTCATCACTGGGGGCCCCCTGGGAGGGATGTGTGAACCAGTTCAATGGTTCAGGGGTTCGATGGTTCAGTTTGGAGGTTCGATGGTTCAGGGTTGAACCGACACCCCCCCTCCCCATTCCTTCCAGACCGGGACCAACCCTCCCACCAGTTCACGAATTTTTTTTAGAAATACAAATTTTTAAAAAGGTCTTTATCTCTAGCCCCTTCAGTCTTCCCAAAGGCCGTGTGTGTGTTTATGCACAAATGTTCCCCCTCCCCCCGCCGGCCACAGTAATCACCACCGCGGCCTGTTTGGCTGCACTTTCTGGCCTGTTGGGGCCTCCATATACCAGTGTGGTGGCTATTTTTCCTGCTGCCAGGCCATGCCGTGCCTCAAAGAGGCCATTTGTGCATGTGTGGCAGCAGGAAAAATGGCCACCGCGCCGGTATATGGAGGCCCGAACAGGCCAGAAAGTGTGGCTGAATGGGCCGTGGTGGTGATTACCGAGGATGGTGGGGGAGGGGGAACCTTCGCTGACCTCCCTGCGGCCTTTAGGAAGCCCCACAAAGGGACTAGAGGTAAATAATTTTTAAATTTTAAAAAATATATATTCACAATCCCGCCCCCATGACTGAACTGGGGGGGTTTGAAGGGGGGCCAGACTGAACTGCTCCAGTCAGGTTCGAGTGCAGTTCACACTCGAACTGAACCGGAATAGCCAGTTCCATGCACACCCCTACTCCCTGGTGGGCCCTCAGCAGCTTGTATGCAGAGTACCTAGGTGGGAGCTGCCACTCACTTGTGAGCCAGCAAATACAGGTGTACCTCAATATTCACAGGGGTTATATTTTGGGCTGAAGGTGCAGATAGGGAAACCACGAATATAGAGTTAAGAGACCCTATGGGATTGCGAGGTTTAGGTTCCCAGTTGGCCAAAAATGGCTGAAAATTGGCTGAATTACATGTGGCAGGGAGCTTCTTACCTTGCTCTGGTGCTTCCCCTGAGTTGTGCTCTGGCCCCAAATCAGCCGAAAATCAGCATTTTTTCTTTCTATTTTTTCACAAAGATGGGAACCATTTTGTGGCTCTGTCAAAGAAAATGGCAGTCGGAAATGACCTCCGCAGTCATTTCTGGCCACTTCCGACACGTGAATATGCAAAGTTGGCATGTTTATTTTGGGTTTCCCCCCGTGTATGCCAAGGTCGGGTGTCTTTTTCCCCACTGCAGATACGCGAATCCACAGATATGTAATCCACGGATAACAAGGTCCACCTGTAAGAGCACTGGTCTAGGTACTCCCTGAGAGCCAGCTGTTAAAGACTCAGGAGTCCTGTTTATAGCAGCCCTAGGTACAGGAAGACTGGTATATGTAGAATAGCAGCTCCTGCAGCACGACAAATCTGACTAAAAGGATATAGCTATCGCAGTCTGTGACAATAAAGGTATGGAGAAAATGGGATCTCAGTAATCCTGGCATGATGTCTAGAAGGTATTGCAGAGTGTAGTGGAGGGTCAGGGTTTATTTATGCTAGTTAGGAGAAAGCATTCTTCCAAGGGCTGCTGTAACTTGAAATTTCAGCCACTGAACCCTTGTCAATTTAGATTCTGTTGCTGCTTCAGATGTATTCCGTACTGCTGGCATTCTCGTCCCTAAAATAAATACTAATAGTAATCCAGACTACATTAAATCCTTTGTGGCCATTAGCATGGTATGATAGGTAAACACTTCCCATCAACTTTGAAAAGCATCTTCTTCAGTAAGGGCCCCAAATCTGAAGTATTTTGGCTTTTAGCATTTGAGGTGTCTCTAAACCTTTTGAAAGTTTTAATTGTATCTGTTGTGTATTCCATTGGTGACTATTCTAGGTTGTGTATGGAAATTATGCCAAAAATTCTTAAATTAAACTGTGCATGCTATAGATAGATGGACAATGAATATACTCTTCCACTCGGTTTACAATAGTACAGATATCAGAAGTTCCTTTTCAGATTTCCACCCAAGCCATACCCCAGACAGAAGAGCTTCTTTAATCATGCCTTAATAGCTTATAGTGCAAGGATGTTTATTGGGTTCTTATTTGTTTAAAGCCATCTCTTGAGTCAAAAGAGGTCACAGATTCAGGCTGGCGGCAGCTTCACAGTGAAGCTGCCTTCTGTTGACTTAGACTACAGGTCCATCTTGTTCAGTACAGGTCCATCCGCTCAGTACAGGTCCATCTTGTTCAGTACTCTCTAGCAGTGACTCTCCATGCAGGGACTGAACCTGGGACCTTCTGCATGCAAGGCATATGCTCTGTTATTGAGCGTTTGTTTGCTTGTTTGTTTGTTTGTTTGTTTGTTTGCTATACTGCCCTTCCAAAATGGCTCAGGGTGGTTTACAACAGGATAAAAACAACTAAAACCAGTGAACAATTAAAATAAAAACTATAAAACCAGAATAAAATCAGTTAAACATTCAAACAGCTAAAAACCCTGGAAAACCAGGGCAACCATTTAAAACAATTTAAAACAGTTTACAGTAGTTTAAAAACCCTGGAAGAACAGGCCAAACAGGGCTCTCTTGAAAGACAGTAATGAACTCAAATTACGGATATCTGCTGGGAGTGCATTCCACAGCCCAGGAGCAGCTACAGAGAAGGCCCACCTCTGAGTCGCCACCAAACGAACCTGTGGTAATTGGAGACAGACTTCCTCAGATGACCATAACGTGTGGTGGGGATCATGCAGATGAAGGTGCTCTCTAAGATAACTCTTGGATTTAAGCCATTTAGGGCTTAAAAGGTAATAATCAGCACTTTGTATTTTGCCCGGAAACATATTGGCAGCCAGTGTAACTGTTTCAGGACAGGCATAATATGGTCTCTCCTGGTTGCCCCAGAGACCAATCTGGCTGCTGCGTTTTAAACTAACTGAAGTTTCCGAACTATGTACAAAGGCAGCCCCACATAGAGTGAATTGCAGTAGTCAAGCCGGGAGGTCACCAGCTGATGCACCACTGTTTTGAAGTCATCCTATGGCCTTGCACTGTACATATGCTTGAATATTACACATTTGATCTGTAATGCCTCTGATAATTCATGCTTAGAATCAGTTCTAAAACTGTTTGCTAATACAGCAACCCAACCACAGGAGTAACTAGGAACAAATTCAGCAGTGGGAGACCACTTTTATCTTAGCTTCAGGCTGCACCTGCTGGATTTTAAAACTAGTTGTTGGCAGCCTAACTCTCTGAGATCTAATAGTTTCTTACTTAGAAGCTTCCCTTTGAAATTAATAGATTGCCCTCACCAAAGCAAAGAGCAATGTTCACCATGACTGATATAAAGATCTGAAGCTTTATGTATCTGTAATCTTGAGGGGGACAAATTGTAGTGATGGCTTAGTGTTAAGAATGCCATGCCAATTAAAAAAAGAACCAGGGCTGCCATTTGTTTCACAGGAATACTTTTACATGACTGTCACTGCAAATGTATTGCTGAAAACCATCATGCATTCATGTCTACATTCCACTTTTTACACAATCAGGTGAATTGAGTCTTGACAATGAATTTGGGGTTGTCATCCACAGATCAGCTGTGATCTCCACTAGCTCAATTAATAGCTCAATTAATTAATTAATGTAATATTGCAATTAATAGCTAGCTCAATTGATTAATTAATGTATTATATTTAGCATCTTGCCCTTCAGTTTACAAAATCCCCCAGGGCAGCTAACAATGATAGGTAACTCTCCAGATAGTACAGGAGTTGGTATAGGCCACACTTGAAGACCATCAAATCAGTATACTGAGATGCCTCAGTAGCCCGCCCCTTATGACTAATTTGCTTTACCCAATGTGAATAAAGTTATTTGCAGCTGCACCTACTTAGATGCCATTGTTAAGACAGGGCCATAGAGGGCAGTCACCAGTGCTCCATCTGGTCCAGCTGTGTTGGATACTTTTCAGTTTGTGTTGCCTGAAACTGTGGACAGGCTGTTTGGAGGACTGAAAACAACAATTTGTGCTTTGGACTCTAACGCTTTGTGGGTTGTGAGATCAGTCAGTGGTAGCCTGGGGACATGGTTTTTGGAGTTGCTGAATATATCTCTGGGGCAAGATCTTATTCCTTCCACCTTGAAAGAAGTGGTGGTGAGGCCCATTTTAATGAAATCTTCACTGGACACTGCCACCCTAGACAACTATTTGCTGGTCTCCAGCCAGCTCTTGTTGGCCAAGTTGTTGGAATTGCAGGATTGCATCTCAGCTCCAGGCAATTCTGGATTGTATTTATGTAACCCTTTTCCAGGCAAGCTTCCACCCTGGCTTAGGGTCAGAAACCATCTTGCTGACGCTGGTGAATGACCATCACCGAGACTTAAATAGGTGTGACCCTGTTACTACTCCTGGACCTCTCAGGGACTTCAGTGTCTGAATGAAGGATACCAATGACTTCAATGAAGGATACCATCGAGCATGATATCCTTCTAGGAAGACTTTTGGAATGGGACTGGGGGACATAGTTTTATGGTGACTCTGATCCTACCAGGAGGACTGATCCCAGGAGGTTGTGCTGGGATGCTTCTGCTCTGTCCCACTGACATGGTATCCAACAAGGATCCATCTGCCCCTTTCCCTGGCTATTTAAGCAATATGAAACCACTAGGGAAGGTTATCCATGGGTATGAAGCTTCGTACAGAGAAGGTGGAGATGCTCTTGGTTGCGCAATTAAGAATCCTGATCAAACTATGATGTACAGTTTATTCTAGATGGCATCCTGTGCTAGAATAGCAATTGCTGATGGTACTTCTGCACCAGCTCTCCTGTTAGCTTTGCCCCAAAATTATTAAAGCAGGGACAGAATCAGTCTGCTTTTTTTCCTGAGACCATAACCATTTAATTTTCTTCGGCCACAAATTCTGGAAAGTCATTTACATTGGGGTGGCGTTTAGTGAAAGGTAGGTAAATTAACAATAAATAGGTTGAATCAACAAGGTAGGTTGAAAAATCAGCCATACCAATGATGAAAATTAATACTTTATACAATTAATTAATACTTTCTAAGTAAACTAAGAAATATTGGGCCAATACAATGTCTGTAAAGAAGACTAACTAATGACAATGGGTGCAGCAACCAGCCTCAGAATTGTTAATGAAGATATTGAAGTGGTGGATGACTTCTGCCTTTTAGGATCAACCATCAACAGTAAAAGATCCAGCAGTCAAGAAATACACCGCAGACTAGCACTTGGTAGGGTTGCAATGAAGGCCTTGGAAAGGATATTTCGATGCCGTAACATGTCTATACCTACAGAGATTTGAATCATTCAGACAATGGTTTTCCCCATGACACTCTATGGATGTGAAAGCTGGACTTTGAAGAAGCAAGATAGAAAAAGTATTGACCCTTTTGAACTTTGGAGCTGGAGAAGACTTTTGAGGATACCATGGATAGCCAGGAAAACAAACAAATGGATCATAGAACATATCAATCCAGAATTTTCACTCAAGGCACAAATGACCAGTCTCAAACTATCATACTTCAGACACATTATGTGAAAACCCAGCTCCCTTGAGAAGTCCATAATGCTGGCAAAAGTTGAAGGAAAGAGAAGAAGAGGACGACCAGCAACAAGGTAGATGGACTCGATTATGACAGCACCACTGAGAGACCTTAAAGGCCAAGTTGAAGACAGATCATGCTGAAGAGAATCTATCTATGTGGTTGCTAAGAGTTGACACTGACTTGATGGCACTTAATTAATCAATCAATCGATTGATCAATCACAATGTCTATAGATTTTTCCTAAAGTGAAAGATATTAAAAAACAGGGATCAGGTGATTTGCTACACCCTTCTAGTTTTTCCCCTTCTACATGAGACTAGATTAGTTATGCTGCATATGATATAGAGTAGGGCTTCAACCAAATTATGATCCCAGCTATATGTAATGGAAAGGTCACTTTTAAAAACCCATCATAGTTCTCTTTGCATGGCAAGATACATACATTTATTTATTTATTTATTTATTTATTTATTTATTTATTTATTTCCTATACTGCCTAGTATAGAAATCTCTAGGTGGTGTACAGATTAAAGCATAATATAAAACAAAACATTTAAAATTCATAAAAACAGATAAAAATCTGAATAGATAAAACACATGTTAAAATTTAAAATTTAAATTTCAGTTAAAAGCCTGGGAAAACAGGTACATCAAGTCAAGTCAATCCTTATTTACGGTCATTGACCAAACAAAAAAGAAGAATAAAACTTTACTTACTTAAAACAGTCAATCATATATAGAAAAATAAACATTAATGATTATATATAGATACATTAAAAATCTATTCCTTTAAATTTTGTATTCTGGTGGCGACATAACAAAATTTAGCTACTGCATATGATACTGTTACATTCTTATCTGCCAATAGGTATGTTACAACAAAGTTGTCTGCCTGTCCCCTGATATCTTTTATCAATGGGCTTATTAGTTGATACCTCAATTTTTGATAGATTGGACATTTTAAAAGAATGTGAGCCATAGTTTCGATCGCCCTTGCGCAAGAGCATTTACGATCTTCATACTGTAATTTCAGATACTTCCCGTAAAACTTTGCAGAGGGAAAAGCATCAAACCTAGCCCTAGAAAGGGCCCAATGAAACTTGCTCAAAGTAACTGTAAATAGATACGTTGCTGGAACAAGATCTGACTTTGTGTATATTTGTTTATAAAAGGATGGTAGGCGGTCTTTCTCTTCTTGGATATCAGTATCAATTAATCTCTGTCGTACGAGGCTACAAGCTGCATTATCACCACTCTCTAAGAGTAGGGCAGGTGATAGGACACATTGACACAATTTATCTATTATTTTCCAGGACCAGGATGTCTGAGGCTCAACCGCCAAAAGTTTTGGGATTAGCCCTAATGGGTGAAGATGTAATTTAATCCAATAAAATATATCATTAGAAGCCAACCTCTAGTTTCCAATTTAAGTAAACCCGCCTCAAGGCGGATCACCGAATTAGAGACACAGTTAGGTACACCAAATATAGTTCTTAGGTCATTGAAATTGGTATACGATCCCAGTTGTGTCCCATAGAGGAGTTGAGGGATTACTTTAGCCATGTAAAGTTTTATGGCTGCAGGAATGTAACTCCCTCCATGGGACAAAAAAATTTCAGTATGACTCCAATACTGTGCTTAGCTGTATCTGCCACCGATCTAATATGGGCAGTTTTATGGCCATTAAATTGAAAAACTATCCCGAGATATTTAATTTGTTTTACTTGGTCTACCTTATTACCTTCAGCTGACCAATTAAAAGACTGATGTTTAATACAAAAGCAAAGAATTTTCATCTTCGCATAATTTATTAACTGTTCTTCCTTACAGTAAATAGTCAAAACACAGGTACATCTTCAAGATCCTCCTAAAAGCAAACAGAAAAGGAGATGCTCTTATTTCAGCAGGGAGTGTGTTCCAAAGCCCTGGGCCAGCCACAGAGAAGGCCTGGTCCCAAGTTGCCACCGAACGAGTTGGCGGCAACCATAACTGGACCGCTCCAGATGATCTTAGTAGGCCACAGTGTTCATGGAGAAGAAAGCACTCTCTTAAGTACCCAGGACCTAAGCCATTCAGGGCCTTATAAAAATGAAGTTATCCTGATAGTTTTCAGGAAATGTAAAATGCTAGCAACCTGCCCAGCATGTGAAGCAAGATGGCCTTGCTTTCGATACAACAGCAGCTTGTACACGAGGATAGCCAGGCAAGGCAAGTGTTTGTATGTGCCTCTGTGAGACTGGAGCATAAGCAAAAGGGAATGTGTGACAAGCTGGTAAGAGAGGACTGGGGACCCATATGTTTGTTCAACATATCCCTCCATGCATTTGATTCCACAGCTGCTGTATAAGAACCAAATGGCAGCACCATGTGGTAGATTGCTCTCACAATTATATATATTTGCATTAATTTTGTAAAGGCAACATCCCTGGAATGTTGCAATCTACTTTATTTGCCATGTAAGTTGTTTCCTTATTGCTGTATGAATTGGTAGTTTCCAGGGCACCCAATCTAACCATTTTAGGGATGTGCATGAAACAGATTTTGCATTCTGTTTTGAGCTCAAAATGAAATGCAAATGGCTGAAACATTTTGTTGAAACAACCGGCCTGACCAGTTGTTTCAACAGAACAAACTCAAATAGTTTCAAGTGTTTGAGCCATAGGAAACCTATGGTGATTTTGGGTAACGGTTAAAAATTTGTTAAAAATAGCCCACTTGCTCATTTCTTTTGTGGATTAGGTATTAGGTAGTACCCATCATGCCTTACCACAAAACTCACTTTGGTGTCCCTAGGAAATACCCATGGGGAACAATGAATGTTTTGAGTTTCACCATTGTTCCCTATGGTGGATCAAGCTGTATCCACAAGTGTACACATAGGTTTTGCATTGCAGTTTGCAAGCCTGCTTTGAAAACACTGCAGAAACACACAGTAAAAGGGAATCTGTCCTCCCAACACAGAGCACACATTTCAAACACAGTCCAAAAATGTCCAAAAGAGAATCACTGACCCAGAATTCATTGCCCGCCACTGTGCCTGTGCTGCAGTATCATCATTGGCACAAGTTGCTCTCTCACACACAATTATCATGACTCCTTACTTCCTAGCATTGCAACAGCTGCCACAGCAGCACCCTCACTTAGCAGCAAGCATAGCCATAAGCATCTAGAGCAACTTCAGCCACATTTTGACTGAGTACAACATCTTGGAGAGCAGAGCTGTTCTTGTGGTAGCAAGCATGACTTGTCCCCTTAGCTAAGCAGGGTCCACCCTGGTTGCATATGAATGGGAGACTTGATGTATGAGCACTGTAAGATATTCCCCTTAGGGGATGGAGCCACTCTGGGAAGAGCAGAAGGTTCCAAGTTTCCTCCCTAGCTTCTCCAAGATAGGGCTGAGAGAGACTCCTGCCTGCAACCTTGGAGAAGCCGCAGCCAGTCTGGGTAGACAATACTGAGCTAGATGGACCTATGGTCTGACTCAATATATCAGCTTCCTATGTTCCTATCTTGCAATGCAGATTGCAGATCAGATCAGAGCAGTGAGAGAAGCACAAGTCAGACTCAAGGCTAGACATGGAGCTCATCACAACAATCACCAATAAATATTACAGAGAGAGAGAGAGAGAGAGAGAGAGAGAGAGAGAGAGAGAGAACGAGAACGAGAACTGCCACTGTCCATTTCTCGCCACAACACTGGGGCTATTCTAACGGTCACAAAAATCGGGCTAGGAAAGCCTCGCCCGATTTTTGAGGATTGTCAGAACCACCGGGCTTGCAGCCGAGCCCGGTGGTTCTGGAACAGCTAACCTGCTCCTGTAGCCCGCCCCTTAGCCTGGGTTTGTGGAGCAAGCGCTCCGCAAACCTGGGCTATCTGCTCGTGAGTAGCTGTGTCATGGCTCCGTGCTGCGGCTACTCGCGAGTAGACCCCCAACTGAGAGGCTTAAAAGCAGCCTCCCGGCTCGGGGGTCTCGCGCAGGGCATACTGGGGCTTCCGGGGGCCGCACGGCTCCCGAGCTCCCCAGCCCCTGCCGGCTCTGTCACGGAGCCGGCAACCGTGTGGGAGGCCGATCCGGCCACCCAGGGCTCCCTGCCCACTCGTCTGTGGGGAGAGCGGGCTTAGCCCGCTCTCCCTGCAGTTTCTCACTATCTCACAAACAAAGCAAACCACCACTCAAAGAAGGCATGCCTTTGTCAATCTGAGATCCAGCAAAACCAGCTAGTTACAGCAGCAGTAGTGCAGCATATTATACTCAGTGCTGAAATTAGAAAACCACAAAAATCAAACCTTCCTTCTACCTCTCCTGATGTATCCTCTTCTTCAAGAGAGGCAGGCACAGTATAAGGACTCTCTCTGCCTTACAATACATTTTCAAATTCCCTCTCTTTGTGTTCCACCCTCGCTCCTCCCTCCGCCCAGCCAATGAGTTGCCCATGACAACACTTGGTTTCTATGATAAATCAACCAAGAAGCAAGGAGATCTCAGGCCAATAGGAAGCGAGTGCCAGAAAACCAATTAGCAAGGGGAAAACAGGCCTCCGAAATGGTGCTCGAAACATCAAAATGTTTCAATCAAAAAGGGGTTGTTCTGCTCTGTGCTTAAAACAGGTCCTCTATTTAAGGGTGTTCTGTTATGAGTGCAAAACACTTGAAACAGCCCATTTCGAGTTGCGCTGTCAAAATGTTCTGCACATCCCTAGACCTTTTCCAACTGTACTAAGAATGGTTAGAGAGCAAACAAAGTATAGGAAATTCATGGAAAGCTGGGGTTGCGGAAGTTCTAACAGTAGTTTCCAGACACCACTGTACTAACTTGTTTAATCTTTTGGCAATGTGGTATATTTAAGACTTTACAAGAATACAGACTAAATACAGCCTAAATCCAATCCCGGGCCATTGCTATCCAGGCTAAGTGAGCATCCAAACAGCAAACAAGAAATAAAACAAGGAAAATAACTAGATGTGCATAGAAAAGCAAGAAAAAAAGGATATAATAGTGAGAATTGGAATAGCAGATCTTGCACAAAGACAGAAAACAGTAAACAGATCTGTATTTATGGGTATAATGATGTTACACAAATAAACAGAATATGAAGTTCTGTGTTTTTCTATTAATGCTTTATTTTCTTCTATTTAATTTTTAAAAAAATCAGCAGTGAGTTAGGTGATAAGGAGAATACAGAAGTCTTTGCCCAGAGAAGTTTCAGTCTCCCATTGTGAGGATACAGGTACGTGCATTTCCCTATACCAGCCTTGTAAATCATGATTGAGTGATCACTTCTTCTTCTTGTCTGCATTACTGTCATTCTCTTTGCCCAGTGCCATCACCAGTGTAACTTGGCTTCTCCCTCTTTTAGATTCAAATACCTGCTTGTGTTTTCTGGTTAAGAGCAGGAGAGAGGACAAGAGTCCCTCCCGCATCTGGAATAGGTGCAGTTTGCTCAAAAGGTGCTCACCTGAGGACAATTGTTACATGCTCCTGAAGAATAGGGAAGTGAGAAATCACTAGCTTGCCCTACATGCAGATGTATTTCTGGAAAACACAAATTGTGAGCTAGTCCACACTGACAGATATTTGTTAACTGAGTTTCTTATTTTATGTACTGGGGCAATATGCCTATTTCTGCAATGTAGGGGTTTCCCTCCCTCAAGCAGATGCCATTTGTGATATGTTGGATGTAATAATCCTGCCCATCCCAACTTTATCTCCTGTTTTCCCTCTAGTTGCAACTTGCTTTGCTTTTCTAAATAAAGTGACATGTTTATTCTGATCGGCTGACTGAGACATTTTCATGTGTGGTGAAAGTAGCATTTTAAATTAAGCTCTTCCTGCCATATGACGCAAACCACAACTGTCTGGCAAGAACACACAAGCCAGAACCCGAAGGGAAACAAAGCACAGAGCCAGACATGATCTTTGATCATATGTTGTGTAAAATTAACAGCACCAATCATGACGAGACTTAAATGCCACATCTGTCATGGGGGTTTGGCAACATAACAATATGTTTTTAACCCCGCTATTGCTTAATTATGGCTTAAATTCTTTTAAAAAACCCTGTCCAAGTAACAGGTGGTTTCCTGACAATACAGTACACCAAAAACAGTTGAGAATAGAGTTCGTTGCATTTTATCTTCCAAAGGGATCCAAGGCCTCTGAGCTACTGGACTCTTATTAACTCTTGGCCTGCCAGAGATCCTCCACACTCGTTGCTCTTTACATACATAGCAGACCACTTTAACAGATATGCATGACAATTTATATTAGAGAAGTTTCTGAGAATGCCTTTGATAACATCCTGAGGACAAGACATAATGCTAAATTTTTGTAAGCCGGACAACAGTGCATAGGATCTGGTGCTGTAGCTTTCAAGAACACCTCACCATTTTTCTCTAGCCCCCCCCCCCCCAACACAAGAGTTGTACCAAAGGGGATTCTCCTATTAGCCTCCAGTGAGCAGAGAGCCAATAACTATGCTTGCTATTGTAGTGCAGGCAGAGGCTTCCGCAACCACACCATAGCCAGGGACTGGATTGAGCAGCAAATGCTATAGGCAGTGTCCTGCCATGTTAGATTCATCAATCCTAAACGTGCATAAAAACAAATGCATTATGATGCTTTAGATCACCGGAACCAAATGTCCTACAGGAAGCCCTTTCCATATCATCTGCACATGAATCTATGCTTTTTTGGAACATGTTCTATGGCAGACGCTCGGAATCTGGGTCCATGGAGTAGGCCCAGGCAGTCCGTGAAAAATATCTGCTGCACCAAATTTAATTTGCTTTTTGGTGAGTTAGAATAAAGATGGGGTTTTGTTATAAATTATCTGTCTTGAGGATTTATTTTTCTCGAATTTTTGTAGAAGCCTTATGAAAATATATAAATGAGTGGGGGTCCATGGCTAATTCTTGAAGATCTGGGGGACCTGTATGTGAAAAAGGGATAAGAACTCCTAGGAGTGTGTTGCAGTTTGTTTGGGGTGCAGGACAGGACAACTGGAACTAGCCATCCCAGCCAAAGTGAACATATGCATTGCAGGGGAGTGTCGGGGTTTTCTCCCCTCCTCCCTGAGACAGGAGGTGTGCCCAGCCAGTCGGTAGAGTGCCGAGAGACATGCAGGGGGCTCCAGACGCCAGGTCAGCCCTGGCAATTACCTCTCAGAAGCCAGAGAGGATTCAGAGAGACATACCACAGATGCTGGGGGATGGGCAGGCATCGCCCAAGAGGCAGCAGATTGGTGGAGAGGGACTAGCCAGGGAAGCAGCTCCACAGCTGCAAGCAGCTGGAGGAATGATAAGGCAGGGGGTGGAGTTGGGGAATGAGCCTCCAGTGGCGGCCAGGGATTGGGTGTCCAGGACACTGTGCCTGGCTAGGGAAGATGGAGCTGGCCAAAAGCAGGGAGGAGTGTCCGAGATGCAGGGATTTATTTAAGGCAGAGGCTGCCGAGGATGAGCAGATCAGTCGGGAAGGGGTTTGTGAGCCTGACAGTCTCCTGAAGAAGGGCTCAGGCTTTTGGCTCCCAGTGACAGGTGAAGGAGGGGAGTGAATAAACTTACTTCCTTCCCCAACTCTGAGGCAATGCCCGCACCTATCATTCACTGCGAGAGAGCAGAAAGGGCACTTTGGAGAATTCCTCCTCCCAAAAGCTGGAGAGGGACTATCAATAATACTAGATGGAGGAGCCTTTCTTGACTGCCATAATCTATTTTCTTACCAAGCTTCTTAAAAGGCAGTCTGAAGCCATTGCTCTAGATGAGGGGTTCCCAGCCTGTTGTACTCCAGATGCTGCTGAACTACAACTCCGATCATTCTCAGCCACACTAAATTTAGGATGATGGGAGTTGTAGTTCAGCAACATCTGTAGTATCACCGATTGGGAACCCTTGCTTTAGAATGGAACAAAAGTGAATTAGGGAGAATCAAAAGCTTGCAGGAATATGGTATAATACTTGACCCACAGGTTAACACAACATGCCTAGTTAGTTATGCAAAGTAGAAGCAGGTTAGAGATAGCATGGCTGTAGGATGCTGCTGTGATTTAGCATCACAAGCCTGGTGGGAAACGTGTTTTATTTGTGCGTTACATCTGCATTTTGTCTTTTCTCCAAACTCAGATCAGGGCACATAGTTTCTCAGGCTGTCTTACATCCAAGTACTAGACAGGCACCCTGTATGATTACCTTCAGGGATGAAGCTACAGAAAGCATCTGCAGACTAATTTCTGGGTTGGAACATAAAAGGCAGCTGGCAATGCTTCTTGTAAGTTTCTCTTTAAAATAACAACAAAAAAAACACCCAGTGCATTTTACTGGTTCTGGTCAGTATGCGTGTCTGTGTCTATGTCTGTATTTAGATATTTAACTCATCCCATGGAAGCATAACAAAAATATTTCCAGTGGTGTGGGAAAGAGAATTCCACATTTCTGGAACAACCGTTGAGAATGTCTCCCTATGTGTAAATATAATACAAGTATATTGTACAGATAGTGGGGCTATTCCCACTATCAGGCAAAATCAGGCTAGGTTCCCAGTGGCTTCCTGGCGGTTAACCCGCCTAAGTACCCCTCCCCTAAAACCGGTTTTGTGGAGTGAGCGCTCCGCAAGCCTGTTTTAAAAAAAATTGTGAGTAGCCGCGCTGCAGCTACTCATGAGGAGATCCCAGGAGGGGAGGCGACAAGCCACCTCCCGGCTCTGGGGCTCTCGCCAACATGCCCTGCGCGCTCATGCAGGGCATGCTGGAGCTTCTGGGGGCCAATTGGCCCCCGCTCCCCCCAGCCCCCGCCAGCTCCGTCATGGGGCTGGCAATTGTGTGGGCGGCCGATCCGGCCACCCAGGGCTCCTGCCCCGATCGTCTGTGGGGAGAGCAGGCTTAGCCTGCTCTCCCCACTTGGCTCCCCAAACTGGGTCTCACTGATTGTGAGACCTGGCTCAGTGGCTAACAAGCTCCACAGCATAACCCCAGTGGGTTCTGAGTGGCCCGCATTGCTGCAGGCTCCTAAGGACTGCCTTGTACTTTTGTGCAAGATCACAAATACTTAAAGTAGCATGCCCACACTATGGTAGTACTACTTACAGTAGATTGTTTTGAATGCAGGCAAAATGCATGCAGGAATGCAGGCATGCTACTTTAGGATCTGTGATCTTGTACAAAAGTTCCTTAGGAACCCCTAGCAATGTGGGCAGCCTAGAACCAACAGTGGGGCTATTTTCACGATCAGGCAAAATTGGGCTAGGGGAGCTTAGCCCAATTTTGCTTGATCGTGTAAACCACTGGGCTTGCAGGCAAGCCGAGTGGCTTACTAGCGGCTAGCCCGCTTTTTTAGCCCTCTCCAAAGCCCGGGTTTATGCAGCGAGCGCTCTGCAAACCCAGGCTTCCCGATCGTGAGTAGCCGCGGCATGGCTTCGTGGCATGGCTACTCACGAGTAGAACCCTGGAGGGGAAGCGAAAAGCCACCTCCCAGCTCTGGGGGTCTCCCCAGTATGCTCTGCGCACTCACGCAGGGCATATTGGAGCTTCCGGGGGCCGTGTGGCCCCCGAGCTCCCTAGCCCCTGCTGGCTCTTTCATGGAGCCGGCAATCGTGTGGGCAGCCGATCCGGTCACCCAGGGCTCCCTCCCCGCTCTGCTCCTGAAACCGGGTCTAACTGATCGTGAGACCCCGCTCTGTGTTACACTGAGGAACATGGAGGTCATTCACACAATCAAAAACTGTGTTCTGCCCGGGTTTGGTAGCTGTGTGTGCTCCCAATTTTTGGTTGTGTGGAAGCAAGGCAAGAGGAAAACCTGGATAGAAGTGACTGTGTGGAAGCAAGGTAGGAGGAAAACCTGGGTAGCTTTTCCTCCTACCTTGCTTCCACACAATCACTTCTACCCAGGTTTTCCTCTAAACTTGCTTCCACACAACTGAAAATTGGGAGCACACACAGCTCCCAAACCCAGGTGGAACACAGTTTTTGATTGTGTGAATGACCTCATTTTCTTGTATCAACAGGAAGTCAAGTTCTGTTGATCCGAGGGCTGATGTACGTGGCCAGCAAGATTACATGGTAGAGTTATTCTGGAAATATACAACTTCATACTGCAAATGTGTGTGTGGGGAGGTTGGGTTGTGGGGGGAAGCAGGGTTCACAGTTTGAATGCTCCCCACATTTAAAAACAAAAAACCCCTCTGCCTGCACATAGAACAGTAAACATCAGGAAGAGGACTAGACTTAACTGATTTCTATGATGTGGTAGCTTGCTTTATAAAGGTAAAGTTGTGCCGTTAAGTCGGTGTTGACTCCTGGTGACCACAGAGCCCTGTGGTTTCCTTTGGTAGAATACCGGAGGGGTTTACCATTGCCTCCCCCCGCGCAGTATGAGATGATGCCTTTCGGCATTTTCCTATGTTGCTGCTGCCTGATATAGGTGTTTTATACAGGGAGGTTTCTGCGTGTGTGTGTTTTTAAGTACGGGAGAAAATTGCATTAAAACAGGTGATGACCCATCCATAGTCTGCAGCAATCCAGTCTATGGTATAGAACACAGTAGAATTTCTCTTATAACTTGTTTTACTTTCTGGTTACATGTAGTGGACCCTGGAGGATTTCTCCCTCCCTTCCACCCTCCAATCAGGCACCATCTTGCAGAATAATAACACCTGTAGTCTAAGGATTTATTCTGCAGTTTTCTCTTCCTGGAAACCAGGGAATAGCTCCCAGAGTTGTTGCTTCCTATGTAGCTGACTTGCTTCTCTATTCTTCTCACCCTACATTTAATAAATTTCTCCCCCTGCTTCCCCCTTGTCATCTGTAACTCATGCTTCTGGTCCTCAGCTTGCAGTTTGCCACGCCACCATTGTTTGCTGCAACATAGGTCATATCCCATGTGTTTTGTGGTTGTCTTGAAGGGAGTGAAGGAATCCTGAGCAGGTAGAGATTGGAAGCAGCAGTGAAGGGGAGATGAGTAGAGAATCACTCATGAGGTGCTACATAGGGGAAAAGAAAGAATGCCAGGAATGAACTCTCCACAGATGAATAGAATGTTACGCTTAATACATACTGATAGTCACTTTGATTTTCTGAGAACTTCCACTGCACAGCAGCCTTTTGAAATCAAGGACAATGCCTCACTTGAAAAGTACTTTAAACATGCCAGACATGGCAGCAAATGCACTGAACATGAAAACGAGCGGAAAGCAGGCCTCATATTTGCACAGCAAGGCCTCCAGATTCACCATGCCCAGCTGAAGCAGGGGAACTCTCCAGTGGTGCCGTCCCACAGTGTGGCTCCTACTGCTTGCCTTGATGGGTCACGTTTCCAGCACAGCAGCCGGCACGGAGGTCTCTCTTGCTAGGGCTATTATTGGACTTGAGACTGCAGGCTACCCTGGTGTCTACGTGACATCGACTCAGTGAGTGATCCGTCTCCTTTAAGAGAGCAGCCAAGCTCCAAGGCTGCCGTGTTACTCCCAGCGGCTCCCCTCCTCTCTCTGTCTCTGAGTGCAGCACAACATCAGAACGCAGCTGTCAGTCAGCCTCCTAGGGGAGCAGTCTGTATGTTTACATGAATGATCATATGGTAACCTCTTCCAGCTCATGGGCAAGTCACACGGTTACCTCATCTGCAGTCAAATTACCTCATCCCTGTGAAATGTAGCAAGTGCAAGACAGGGAGCAAAGCGGAGCGCTCTCCAGGGTCCAGCTTCCTCATTAGGAGGCTGCCGAGGAGCTGTCCTCCACTGGACCACTCAGGAAATAAACTTGAGATCTGTTAGTCTTATAATTATCCCTACTCATGGGGCTCTTCATAAATCAGGGAGGTTATTTTATGGCGAGGATGAGGGTGTGTTCTGTGTGCCTGGGAGGCTCTCATCGTAGCGGAACTACATGTACCCTCTGGAAGGCTGTTGAGTCCTGCAATAAGCATTAGGGTGGGAAGGAAGTAAAGGGTTCAAGAGGTAGGGTTCAAACAGGATAGTACATTGTACAACACAAAGATGAATGGAGCACACCTATTTATTTAGGTTCTGAAACCTCACATCCCTGGTTTACTATTTCCTTTGCTATCCCCCTGCTTTAAAACACACACACACACACACACACACACACACACACACACACACACACACACACCCAAACATTGCATGTGATGTCTAGGAATACAAAGTAAATTATCTTTGCCATAGGCGGCTACGTTTATTAGCCCCTGTCGAGTTATTCACACATAAAGGACATGCTGACCTACAGTGGCCTCTTCCTTCCAATCAGCACTTCTAATGTAACAAGAGGATCTCCTGTATTTGTGCCTTCTTCACATTAACCCTTGGGTTTGCTTGGCAGATATTTGCTATAGCATTTCCTTTGCAAGCCCCACTCGGGAAGGCTCTGTTTATTTTTGGGCCAGCCTTTTTCAAAAGCACCCTATACAGTGTGCTGGGGGGTGGAGAAGGAGAAGAGGCTGCCAGAGCGGCCTTTTCTTTGCAAATGAACACCCTGGAAAAAAAATTATGTATCGTATATTTGTTTCAGGCTATTTATCATTTCTGGTTTGAACACATTGTGCGCGAACAGCTGTCCTTATCTGGCATGGGGCAGCATAGTAAAAGGAAGATTATAAACACTGTTTCCTCTCCCCCCACCCACCTGCTTTCGCAGCGCTTGCTGATATGTGTAGCTGTTTCTGTATGGTATGGAGTGCAGCATCTCATGGCAGTAACTAATGCACATCTGGAGTTTTGCAGCATTCTAGAGATAGTTATTCGGGTCCCAGGAGCACCAGCCAGACTGGGAATGGGAACCTGGTATCCATGGTGAGCCTCCCTATCTCGCAGTGCCAGGTGTGTAGATGTGTTATTTCTGGGAAAGACTGTCCTCAGGGGGGGAGAAGAGAGAATCCAGGAGAGAGGTAATTAGGAACTACCTTACACAACTGAGCCAGCTCCTGAGGCCTGGAGATGGGAAGGATAGAGCAGGAAGCCAATGAAGCGCACAGAGGTTTCAGCTTTCTGAGATGCAGCAATGGGGTTTTTCTTTCTCCGTGGGAGCTGTGAGGAAGAAATACAAGAGAAGACTTTAAAAAACAACAACCCTGGGAAACACTAAAATGTCTGTTGGAGCGCATCAATGCAAGTTGTTCACTGTCTGGAAATAAGATCCATATTCAAATCGATAGAGATTTGTGCCGAGGGGAAGTGTTTCTGATTATTTCTTTGCCATCTCAATGTGGCACAGAGTGGCTGAAAGGGATACTTTTGTGAGCTGCTAACTGGAGACTAATTAATAAAACAAGCCCTTTCCTGTCAGGTTCTGTGCACACATTTTTCCATTTCTATAATACTGGATGTAGTAACCCTAAAAGTAGAGCTAGCAGACAGACCTGCACTGTTTGAAGCCTGGTGTTTCACTGGTGTGGAAGTTTGATTGAATGCCTTTTTGATAGTGCTTGAACTTTTTACAACCCTGTATAACGACAACCAGCAAACAGTACAGATGTAAGCTTGCAACAACAACAAAAGGTGAATGTGGTTAGTAATCAAAACATAAATGGATTCATTGAGGGAGGAAAATCCTCCAACTGACTTCCATGCACTAGCTGGAAAGAAGACTGAGGCATGATTTGTGGTTTATTTCTTCTTCAAGTAGCTAGACAAGCAGAAGACAGGATTGGTCCCTGGTAACCTAAGTTTTCACCACCTCAGAAGTTGTAGGCCCTAACTGCAATCATATGCTCTGCACACTGAAGAAAATGACCCAGAGTTTGCCTGTTTGAATGTAGCCTGCTTTCCAGCCGTTGCCATATGGTTTCTATTGGAATGAAGGAGGATGTTATTTATGACTTCTGTGGGTAGAAGACAATGGGCAAAACAGAAGGTGAATTTTTGCTGTTATTGTTGTTAAACAACAAAACTCCCCTAAATCTGAGAAGCTTTTAGATCAGTGACATAATCAATAAAAATAGCATTCTGTGGATTCCTTTCTAACAAAACAGAGATTCAAGTCTCCCACTTAGGGTTGTTGTTCTGCCATTTCAGAGCCTGCCACAGGTCATCACCGTATTCCCCCCACACAAGCACATACAGAGAGCCTTGAGATTATTCAGGAATGTAAATATGCATGTTAACAGTAGCTCTAACCAAATTAACATAATCCTCACATACTAAAAGCAAATCCCCATTGGCCCATGAATGAACAGCCACATATCCCTTGGAAAGTTAGTTCCCAATGAAATAGTTTTTAATCTTGGCCTGATGGAAGGAGAACTACCCCTTTGTCTTCAGTAAGTGTGAGGAGCATCTGATCCGTATGGTGAGTGGGTGCACCTGAATGAATTGCCAGATGGAGGCAGCTGCCATAGAAGAGGTGATCTTACAGTGTGATCCTGTGAATGCTTACTCAGAGGAAAAAAATGCGCATTGTCACAGCTTTCAAGTGGCTTCGGAGGCGCTCTTACCCCTGGACTTCTGGGGCAAAGTCTAGGGCCTCCGCAGCCCCTCCCCCCCCAATCCTCTTTATTCATTATTTATTTATTCATTCATTTGGTTTCTATACCGCTCTTCCAGAAATGTCTCAGGGTGGTTTACACAGAGAAATAATAAATAAATAAGATGGATCCCTGTCGCCAAAGGGCTCAAAGTCTTAAAAAGAAACATAAGATAGGCACCAGCAACAGTCACTGGAGGTACTGTGCTGGGGGTGGATAGGGCCAGTTACTCTCCCCATGCTAAATAAAGAGAATCACCATGTTAACAGGTGCCTCTTTGCCAAGTTAGCAGGGGTTTATTCTTTAGTCTCTCCTGGGTGGTGTGGTCGCCATGATAATGCTTAATTTGCAGGGGAAGGGGGGCTCCAAAGGCCTTTAGGTCCAGACTACAAAATTACCTAGGTGCACCTCAGAGTGGCTTCTATGTGACACTCATATTAGCCTTCTTCAGACATTTTAAAACTGGAGGTGCTGAATTCATGTATAGTGTCCCTGAGTGCATGATCTGAATTCCTGCCCCCATGCTGATGTTCTAAGAAGTCCCACACACCTGCTGTCTAGGTTACAGCAATTGGCTGCTGAGAAAAATGCTGTACTAATGGTCCAATTTTCCTTGTGATACAGAGAGCTGGGGCACCCCAGCATTCTGGTCACAGGAAGTAACTGACCAGGAGTGCATTGTTTTGTAGACGAATGATGTAATCATGGACGGTGAGGGGTGTGTGGGGCTTTGAGCACCTCGGCATGGGGGCAGGGATTCAGAGCACGCTCTTGGCTCTTGGGACACTATATGCATGTATAGCATCTGCAGTTTTTAAAATGTCTGAAGAGGGTTAGTGAGTGCCAAACCAGGGGGCCATGTAAAGGGAGGGAACTTACCATAATTCATGTTCCAGCCAGTCACCTATAACCTCTGCTTAGATGGGAAGCAGAGAGGGATGCAATGCATCTCTGAGGTCATTCACACAGTCAAAAACTGTGTTCTTCCCAGGTTTGGGAGCTGTGTGTTCTCCCAATTTTCGGTTGTATGGAAGCAAGGTATGAGGAAAACCTGCGTAGAAGTGATTGTGTGGAAGCAAGGTAGGAGGGAAAGCTACCCAGTGATCCATTTTTATGTTGGATCAAATTGTGTAAGATCCATTACAATTGTTCTCATGCACAGGTCTAATATATAGTACCTTACTGTGAAGAATTTTATAGATTCTAGCAATGACTTCTGAGGAAGGAAAGGATTCTAGTTTCAACTATCCTATCATTATATACTAAGTGCTTGTGTGGAGAGCCTCTAAGTGCAATCCCATGTATGTCTATACAGAAGTTGAGTTTAACGGGACTTACTCCCAGGAAAGAACATATAGGCTTGCAGACTTGCTATACATAATGGCCAAGATCCTGACTTAGGCCTACTCAGAGTAGACCCATTGAAATAATGGTATTTAAGTTTGTCCTAAGCAAATGAATTCCCATTATTTCAATGGGTCTACTCTGATCAAAACTAAGCCCGGATCCCAGCTAATTAGTTCAAAATTGTAGCTAAAAATCACTTTCCCCTCCACTTTCTTGGTATGTAAAAAAATTAACCAGAAATCATATTCTCATGTTTTGTAATTTGTGAAAATACCTTTCCAATGACACCTTAAACAACAAAAGTGGCCAAATAATTACTGAGATAATGAGGTGTGTGTGTGTGTGTGTGTGTGTGTATGAATGAATATGATGGTGGCCATCTTGATGATGTCATCACAGCCAAGTGTCATGCGTACAAGAGTGACACAATGGTAATTCTTCATCTAGAGAGGATTTCAAATCAAACAAAACTACCCATATAAATCTTTCACAGCCTTTGCCACGAAACAGTTTTTTCCTGTACTGTGCTCCCAGGCTAAAAGCATTTATTGCCTACTTCCAATAACTTGTTAAAAAATAATAATAATAAAAGAAGGAAAGGGTGGCCTGAACAACATAATATTATTACGGGTAAATGTGCAGAGGATTGCAAACAAGTCATTTAAAGGGTACAATCAGGTGGGAGGAAACTATTTCAGGAAGTGATTCATTAAGGATTAGCAAAGATACCCAGAGAACAAGGAGACACTTAGAACCATAACAAACGTTATTTGTTTTGTTTCTTCCATTCTAAGAGGCTATTCCCACGATTGCTGGAAAGTGGGCTAAGGGAGTCCAGCCTGCTTTCCAGCAGTCGTGGGAACCACCGGGCGAGCCAAGTGCCTAGCTCGCCTAAATACCCCTCTTCTAAAATGAGATTAGCAGAGCGAGCGCTCTGCGAACCCCATTTTCATGACTCGTGAGGAGATCCCTGACTAGGAGGCTGCAGCAAGCCTCCCGGCATCAGAGGGAGGGCTCCCCAGAATGCCCCACGCACTCGCATGGGGCATTCTGGGACTTCTGGGGGCAAGGCAGCCCCCGATCCCTGCAGCCCCAACCAGCTCTAAGTCGGAGCCAGTTATTGTGTGGGTGGCCAATCCAGGGCAGCTGTATGATTGTCTGCTGGGAGAGTGGGCCAGCCCCGCTATCCCTGCCAAACCCTTCTCAGTTCTCCACACTGCTTGTGTGGAGAGCCTCTAAGTGTCATGGGTGTCTTGACAGAAGGCGGTGGGGGCTCCAGAAGTTTGGTGAACCACAGGTGCATGACAACATACTTGATAGGGAGATGGGAACAGTGGGAGATGGAAACAGTGAGGCAACAAGGGTAAGTACAGAAAGCCAGCTGACAACATTCCACTCCCATGGAATAGAATAGAGAATGGCAACCTGAGTACACAAAAGATGTGTGGAAGCTATGTGTGGAAGCTCTGTTGCTCTTCTCTGGAAAGGCACAGAAGTAAGTGCAAGAAAGTCCCCCTTTTGGAACGGTCTGAAATTAGGCTGTTCAAAAAAATACTTGATCTGTAGTAACTCCAGTGTAGATTTATACTTGTCTAGCCACCTAATGGTGCAGTGGGGAAATGCTCAACTAACAAGCAGAAGGTTGCCGGTTCGAATTCTTGCTGGCACTATATGGGGCAGCAGTGATATAGGAAGATGCTGAAAGGCATCCTCTCATACTGCACAGGAGGAGGCAATGGTAAACCCCTCCTGTATTCTACCAAAGAAAACCACAGGGCTCTTTGGCGCAAGGAGTCGAAATCGACTTAATGGCACACTTTGCCTTTTTAGGCATACCTAGTGTGTATGGTTACCAAGTGTGTATGGTGTTTGGTTACACACTAGGGTATGGTTACCTATTGTGTATGGTGTATGCCTAGTGGCATACCTAGTGTGCATAGAGTGAGCCTGGTTATTGTCTGTGCCCCCTTCCCTGAGCCACCATCTTACATCTGGCTGCATCCCACCCCTCCCTGAGCCAATATTTTGCGCCTGGCTCTAGTTGATGTCAAATAAATAAATCTTGTAAATAAATAACTTAAGTTACCAACACCTGTGTGGATCCTGGATTTAGTAGTCAAGGTTCAATGGGCAACACAGCAAGCAAGATTAGCAATGAACTATGAAAAATTAACCGTCAAGTTTACAAGCAGTGTGCTTCCAGATAGTAAAATGGGGAGCTCTCAGGGTGGTGGATGATATTTATAATTTGTGGTTATACTGTTCTGTGATAAATGGCAAGATTTAGAGCAGCCTCTCTTGGCATCATCCCAAATATGAATCGGAAGGCAGTAAAAGGTAGAAACAGTGATCAGAAAGCCTGTAGCCAACTTCATCCCACAAACCGCAATGAAGATGTCACAATAGCAATAAAATGGCCCATTACTGAGCAGAGCAATTAGATCAAATTAACTGAATTGCAATTAACAATTATTTAATTTTTGAAATACTAGTGGAGCATTATATTATCAGCAAGCTGTCTGTGCATTTTGGTTGGAGTATAAATTATTATGAGATTGGGGTAGGGGTGACAGCCAGATTTTAAATTTCTTTGGAGGGAAATTTCACTAATTAAATTGAAGTGTGTGTGTGTGTGTGTGTGTGTGTGTTTAGGATTTTATCTATAATCAGCCATAAGGTTAGAATCAGGCCATGCCTGCAGCCCAGGCTACCTTGCTTCTATCTGAGGGCCAGTGTTATGCAGTCAGTAAGTGCTTTGGGCTTAATCTTGGAGTTGAAATCCCCATTCAGCCATGAAGCTCACAGGATTGCCTAGGGCTAATCATCTGAACGTAAAATGAAAGAGAATTCACACACACACACACACACACACACACACACACACACACACACACCCTGAGCTTCTTGGACGAAGGCACAGTGACCATGTAATGTAACTACTACTGCTTTTGCCACTATTGTTATCAATAAGATGGTGTAATGCTTGTACAGTTTGGTTATAGCACATTTCTGCAGAGCTTGTATTTTTATTTTGGTGCATTCTGGTACAAATGTTCATAGCCTGATGATTATGACTTTGGGATTGTTTGGATGGAAGAATAGAAGCCAAGCTGATTATGGTCAGCTTGCATGGTCTGCTTCCGGTAATTCAATGCCCTTTTGCAAAGAGTGAGAACATGAGTCCTAGTTGCACCACAGAAGGATGCCTTTGACCCATTCTCCACCGTATCCCAGGATCCTATCCAGCGACACCAGCAGGCAAGGAGACAGACATACTCACAGAATTCAGTTGCTAAAACCTGCTATGCCCCCAGAAAAACCACAGCTTCCAGGGAATAATGCCAGGCCTCAGTCAAGTAACACGAGCACAGCATAAAGCAGCAAAGCACAGATTACAGTAGATGTTTCTTCAAATTTTCAGACTTAAAAAACTGTAATATAGGAAACTCTTTCAGCAGCCCTATTCATTTCATGGAATTTTTTCACATCCGGCTTTAGTTCACATCTCCTCCGGAATGGAGGTGTGCGTTCACATGTCGGCCAACTTTACCCCAAAGTCCCTGTGAGCTTCCAGGGAGCATTTCACACACAATCTGGGTTTTAATCATGCATTAGAGTGTAGCACAATTTATATCTGGGGTTAAAAAATCCACTTTTTGCATCTTTATGGGGGGCGGGGGCAACTTCGAACTTGCAATAAAGCTTCACGGATAACCTGTGGTAAAGCCTGCTGTTTGAAAATGCTCATGGACACCATGGCATGCTCAGAAATAAAACAATTTCCTGACACTTAGCAAGTCATAAGCTTTACTAATGTTAGTAGGAGTAGGACCTAACTGAATTTTGTAAGCATGTCTCCATGCTTGTCACTTGATGGGTCTTACAGTCTCTCTTAATGAAACCTCATGCATTTTAGGGTTGCCACTTGCTTAAAGAAATCCTAATAAATTAATCATATAGGTGTCAGTGAATCAAATACTCACTTGAACAGCATAAACTGTATATTAGAAGAAACAATGAGCTGCATCCCAGGAAAGTTAGGAACTACTGAAACAAATAAGACTAGTTAAGTCCCATTAAGCCCCCGCAAGTTCTGCTATGCTGCCTCATCATGGCGCGGGTGTTCTTGGGAGGGATGAGAGAAGTATGCTGGGAGGTATACTCCCAGTAGGGTTACCCAAAGCACAGAGGTCACCCCAGCTGCCCAGCTAAAGCAAGCAGGCACCTATATTGGGCAGCAGTGATATAGGAAGGTGCTGGAGGCACACAATCACTTCAGTTACAATGACAAAGGCATCATTTCATACTGTGTTGGAGAAGGCAATGGTAAACCACTCCTGTATTTTACCAAGAAAACCACATGGATAGACAAAATGGAATGCTTGTCGATGTAGTGCTGGATGATGGACCCCTCAGGTTGGATGGTACTCAACATGCTACTGAGGAAGAGCTGAGGATCTCTTAGAATACCGTTGGTGTTTATGATGTGGTTAAACTAAACCTTTTGGACATCTAGCAGCTGATGTTGCCGTGTGGGAAAAGAAAATCCGAAGCTGCAAAGACAGAATTACAATGGGTACGTGGAACGTAGAAGCATGAATATGGGAAAGCTTGACACAGTGAAAGATGAACTGACTATAGATTGACATCTTGGGCATCAGTGAATTAAAATGGACTGGAATGGGACACTTTCAGTCAGAAAATCATACCGTTTACTACTCAGGATATGAAAACCAAAGAAGGAAGAGTGTTGCTTTCATAGGAAGAATATAGCAATGACAGTGCGGTCAGTGATCAACTAATATCAATTAGATTTCATGGACAACTCTTTAACATGACAGTTCTCCAAGTCTATGCCCCGACTGATGTAGAAGAAGAGGAAGATGAGTTTTATGTTCAAGTTCAGTCTGAAATTGACAGAACATGAAAGCAAGATGTGATGCTGGTGGTTGGAGTCTGGAATGCCAAAGTTGGCAAACGTAAGGAGGAAAACACAGTCAGCCTATACGGCCTAGGAAACAGATATGAAGCAGGAGAAAGACTTATTAGTTTCTGCCAAGCCAGTGATCTCTTTCTTCATTGCTAACACATTCTTCAAACAACCAAAGTGGCACCTATACACGTGGACATCACCAGATGGAGTACACAGAAATCAAATTGATTACATTATTGGTGCAAGGAGGTAGAAGAGCTCACTTATAACAGCAAAGACATGGCTGGGGGCTGATTGTGGAATCAATCACGAACTGCTCATATGCAAGTTCCAAGTCAAGCTAAAGCGGGAAAATAAAGCTATCCAGCTTCCATGATATGATCTTGAGAATGTACCTACCATTTTTAAGGAGAACATCATGAAGCACTTTGAAGTTCTGAACCTCATTGATAGGGAACCAGAGGAACTGTGGAATGTTATCAAAGAAGTTGTTAAGGACAAATGTGAAAAGAGACTGCCAAAGACCAAGAAACAGAAGAAAGCAAAATAAGATGTCAGAACAGACGGTGGAAATTGCCAAGAAAAGGAGAGAAGCCAAAGTCAAGGAAGATAAAGACCTCAGGAAGGAACTTAAAAGGGAATTTCAGAAAGCTGTTATAAGAGACAAGGAGCAGTGCTACAATGACATCTGTAAAGACCTTGAGGATGGAAATAGACATGGAAAAACAAGGCAAATTTCCCAAAAGATCTCTGAACTCAGATGGAGGTTCCAACCTCAAATTGGTATGTTAAGGGATGCCAAAGGACAGAAAGTAACTGATTCAGAGAAGATCAAACAGAGATGAAAGGAGTATACTTAAAATCTGTACAGCAGGGACATCAACATCCAAGATACTCTAGAAGATATTCCCTACTTGCAAGAACCTCTAGTACAGGAAGATGAGGTTAGATCAGCACTCCGGTAATTAGGGATGTGTGGACCGGTCCGGTGGTCCAGCGGTCTGGGAGTTTGGGGGTTCGGGGTTGAACCGAACCACCCCCCAGTTCCATCGGACCAGGACCGGACCGCCGGGTCTGGTCCGGCCAGTCCGCAATTTTTTTTTAAAATTAAAGTAGATGATAAGTACCTTTAGCCCCTTTGGGGGGCTTGCTGGAGCCCCAGGAGTGTGTGTGCGTGTGTGTCTGTGCGGGTTCCCTCTCCCCCCGCCGGCCTTCCTCATCACCGCCGCGGCCCACTGCGGCCGGGTAATTGGAGCATTTTCGGCCCTTTCGGGCCTCTGTAAGAGCGCACGGCTGCCAAAAGGCGGCTGCTCGCTCATACAGAGGCCCAAAAGGGCCAAAAATGCTCCCGTTACCTGGCCGCAACAGTGATGAGGAAGGCTGGAGGGGGAAGAAGGAACCCGTGCGGGACACCCCCCCCCGGTGGTTTCAGCAATCTCCCCGAAGGGGCTAAAGGTACTTATCATCTACTTTAATTAGTGGGTTTTTGTTTTTTTAAAGTGGACTGGTTCAGAACCGGACCGGATCTGGGGGGGTTTGATGGGGGGCCGGACCGAACTGGCCCGGTTCCATTCGAGGCTGGTCCGGACTCAAACCGAACCGGGCCAGACGGTTCCGTGCACACCCCTATAAGCCATTACCAAGTCAGAAGGCTACAGGAATTGATGGAACAGCTACAGAAATATGGCAGGCAACAGAAGAAGAATCAGTCAAGGCTCTAACCAAACTATGCCAGCAAATTTGGAGAACGACACAGTGGCCAAAAGATTGGAAGAGGTCAGTCTACATACCCATACTGATTGTGCAAATCATTGCACAATATCCTTAATTTCACATGCTAGCAAAATAATGCTCAGGACCATCCAATGCAGATTAGAGCCCTACATGGAAAGGGAAATGCCAGATGCTCAAGCTGGTTTCAGAAAAGGCTGAGGAACAAGAGACATCGTTGCTGATGCATGCTGGATAACTGAGAAAGCCAAAGAATACCAGAAAGAAATCAATATGTGCTTTATCTACTACAGTAAAGACTTTGATCGTGTCAACCATGTCAAGTTATGGAATATCCTTAGGAAAATGGGCATCCCAGAACTTCTCATTGTTCTCATGAGAAACCTATACACAGAATAGGAAGACACTGTCCAGACAGAACATGGTGAAACAGACTGGCAACAGATTGGTGAAAGAGTAAGACAAGGCTGTATACTTTCTCCTTCTTTATTCAATTTATATGCTGAACATATACTGAGAGAAGCTGGATTGGAAGAAGATGAGCATGGTTTTAAAGTTGGAGGAAGAAACATCAATAACCTGCACTACGCTGATGACACCACTCTGATAGCTGAGAGTGTGGATGATCTGCAAGCTCTAGTAATGAAAGTCAAGTAGCACAGTGAAAAAATGGGACTACAACTAAATTTAAAGAAGACTAAACAAATGGCAATGGGTACAGCAACCAGCCTCAGAAATGACAATGAAGACATTGAAGTGGTGGACAGCTTCTGCCTTTTAGGATTGACCGTCCACAGTAAAGGATCCAGCAGTCAAGAAATATGCTGTAGATCCAGATCCCTTGAGAAGCCCATAATTCTGGGAAAAGTTGAAGGAAAGAGTAGAGGACGACCAGCAGCAAGGTGGATGGACTTGATTACGACAGCACCACTGAGAGACCTTAAAGGCCAAGTTGAAGACAGATCATCCTGGAGAGAATCTATTTCTGTGGTCGCTAAGAGTTGACACCGACTTGACAGCACTTAATCAATCAATCAATCAAGTCCCATTAATTTCAACTGAATTTAGTCCTTGACTAACTTTCTTTGGATACAATCTAACTGTTCTAAAGAAAAACAATCCTTTGCACAGTTGTATTGCAGCAAGTATATTAGAAGAAACATTTTCCCTGCTCTCTTGCACAGGATGGAAGGCCTCTTTTAAATGGTGCTTGCCACCTGCAGCTGTTATAAGTAATTATATTAAAATAATTAAAAAGTATATCTTCTTGCCATTCCATCAGGTGCACCTTTTTATTCAGTAGACATATTTTTAAAAAACAGTTTATCCAGTTGATTTATCCAGGGTTAGCCAACCTGGGGCTCTGTAGATGCTGTTTGACCAAAATCCCAACATGCCTAGTCACAACTGCAGCTGGGGGAGATGGGAGTTACACTCCAGGAGCAGCTAGAGAGCCTCAGGTTAGCCTCCCCTGGATGAAGCAGTTCAGTGTCATGGCCCTAACATAGTCTGTGTATTTCAATGAAGTAGTCCTCTGATATGGCAAGCCCTAACATTAGGCAGACTGAGGCAGCCACCACAGGGACAAAAGAGGATTATGTGATAGATCCTTGATTGCTTATCTTAGGTTTCAAAAGAGCAGCCATGGGTTTGCAGAGGGGCTCCAATTTTGATTTTGAATGTGACACAGGTGTGTCTGTGTGTGGGTATGCACAACCCATCCCTTCCACTTTTTTTCTCATTTAAACCATGGCTTACTGCTGCTATCATTATGTTGACTGAAACAGTATATACAGTACGTGGTTCCCCCCACCCCCTTGGCTTCAGAGCAGGATATTCAAATCAGGAAAAAGGACGGGCCTTCTCTGTTGCTGCACCGGGGCATTGCAACAACTTCCTGCTGAAATAAGAGCCTCCCCAACTCTTACAACTTTTAAAAAGTCAGTCAAGATGCATTGGTTCAGCCAGGCTTTTAATTGGATATTGTTTTAATTGTCTTTTTAATAGTTTTAACATTTTGAATTTTAATTGTTGTGATGTTTTTAACTTTCTATCTGTTTTTGTTTTGTTGTGAACCACCTGGAGACTCGAGTTTTGGGCGGTATATAAATGTTTTAAATACCTACATACATACATACATGCTCTCCTCACATACATATACTGTGAGGAGAAAGAGAATCAAAATCTGATCCCTCCTGCCAGAAAACTCTTTAAAAGTTACTTTTAAAAAGTTTAACTTTAATAAAGTTTTTAAAAAAGACATTGGGATGTCCAGCCAATGGATTTCTCATATTATGTCTGTTTCAGCCCACAGGCAGCAGATTCCGAATGTCATTAAAAGGAGGCAAATTATAGTTCCTTAAAGTGATAATAAAATGCTTCCTTTGTACACATGTGGTTGGGTGACTTGGATATTCTGCCTGAGGTGCCAGAATGCTTTGGGTGTTCCCTACAGGAGCAACAGGCAGAGCCAGACTCCGAAAACAGCTCCATGTACAATATCTTTGGTTCATAAAGATACTATGGAAACATCTTATATGAAATGGCTGTGACTGCAGTATGTAAGAGAGAGGTTGTACACACAATTATCCAACTTATTTGCTGCATGTTTTGTAATTCTTTGGGTTAGTGAGATGATCCACCCATGCACTTCCAAGTAAGACTCAGAAGAGGAGCCTGTGCCTGATGAACCCTTGGTGCAGCCCCCTGCCAATGGGGGTCCCTAAAAAGTTGCCCTATAGAGAGACACCACTGGACATAAAGAAGAGTGAGTGGTCAGAGGCAGATCTTGCATCACCAGAACCTGAGCAGGGGTGGGGGGTGGGGTAATCCCCAGCTCCCAATACCTCATGAAGAATCCTGAGATGGGAGGAGGGACTCTGAAGCCCCCCCCACTTTACCAGTGACAAACCCCAAGGGGCTGACCCAGAAGAGCCAAGGCCTAGCCACACCCGACATCACTGAAAAGACTGAGCAGATGTGCAAAAATGGCAGAAGAGTGCTCACCTTGCAGCTAGGCCTGGGCCCTCACAAAGGGTCTACTCAAGAGTAAAGGAGCTCCTCAGAATCAAGGGAGAGACCAAGCATAGCTGTACTAATGAAGGAGCTCACAGCTTCAAAGCAGCAACCTATAAAGGCTTCTTCCTGACACCCCCACTCTGCTGGAACAGCAACTCATATCAGCTTCTGATTCTGGCTTCAGAGCTATCACTCTGTTCTGAGAGTCCCTGAACCTGCAGGTGCCTTCAAGGACTTTTGTTTTTTAAAAACATATTGTTTATATCCCACTCTGCCTCCAAGGAGCCCAGAGTGGTGTACTACAGATTTAAGTTTCTCCTCACAACAACTCTGTGAAGTAGGTTAGGCTGAGAGATCAGTGACTGGTAAGTATCATGGCTGAATGGAGATCTAAACTTGGGTTTCCCCGGTCCTAGTCCAGCACTCTAACCACTATACCATGCTGGCTCTCCCTACCTACAGTCCCCTGGCCTGGCTCTTGCTCCCAACACTTTTGTTCAGTACTGGCTTTGGCTTCTGAGAATCCTGCTCACTGCCCTGCATCTCCTGAGAAGCTGTGAGAGGCAGTAATATGGGGGTATTTTTCACAGCAATGAAGCCCATACAAAGGAAAAGTTAAACTATCATTAATGCTTACACATCAGCAAAGCAGTGCATTGATTTTGATAAAAGATGTGAAGCAGCACACACTTTCATTGCAGAAAAAGATTGCATTTTGCAATGCCCGTCTTGCTGTTGATGAATGTTTCCAAAAAGACACACACCACTGTTTTACGGGAATTAATATTATTCCAGTTTCTTTGTATGAATGACTTTAAAAACTATAATGCTGCACATTGAGTGTATCCGTGGCTCTGTTTGCTGAACTGAATCGCACACACAGTTGGAGATGGTGCCTGAGAACGCAAGTTGCATAAAAAGAGGCAGAATTGTATGTGACATGAAGAAACATTTCTCATTTATTGGATATTTTCCCCCTTCTGGACGACCAATCTTCTAAAATTCCCTTGTCCATAAAAGGGCAGAGCTCACACAGTTGCCAGGGTCATCTGTACTGCAAGAATGAGAAGGAGGATTCTAAAGATATTTCAGAAATCATAGCACATATGCTAAATTCCATTCCAAAGGACAGCTGATGGCAATCTGATTTTGCACAAGAATGGTGTCGCTTTTGGTGGAGTGGTGGTGCTTCTAAAACAGAAAGTGATGTGAGATTAGTGGGACACTTGCTATAATGCTGAATAGAGATTTTGCTTGAATCAAGGTGAATAAGTACACTACATTAAAAAAAATATGGATCTTTAGTGTTATGGACAGAGCTGCATCCATGGTAACATGTTTTCTTGGGGTGCAACATTAGACATGTCCCGTAACATTGGAAAATACGTTGTAACATAGATAAGACAACTGTACAGGGAGTGTTTACACCAGTACTGCATATTCTGATTTGTTGGAGGGATGGGGTTATAACAGAACCAGTGTGAGCAGTGTGTTACTGTTTTACAGTAACAACATTAATCCTAGTAGCTTTATGCTAAAATAAAAAGCATTGTAACAGAATGGTGATCTATATTTACCTTGTCATTTAGGAAATTCTTTCTCGATACTTTTACAGTGTTTATATTTTCAAATAGCACAAAAGTATAAAATAATGAAGAGTTAGCAGTTAAACAGAGGACCATTTCTTATGTCTGATGTTCTAATGCTATTAACACTAAAACAGGAACAACTGGATACTCATCCATGGTGGTTCCAAGTCCGGATTTTGTGGGTGTCACTTCAGATAAATATGAGGGTCCATCAATGAAATTGCTCATCATGTGATTATTTTACTGTCAAAATGGAATCCTTGCATTCTGGACCTTGCAAGGCAATTGACACATTTGCAGATTATAAGCCTGGGGCTGTGGAGTGAACACCCAGGCCATTTGGATGAGGAGCTCTGTTGGTATACACACATTCCTGGGAAAATGGGCAATGCCACTCTTCTTTTGTGCTACTGCTTTTGTCTTATGTTTTTAGCTATGTTATGTTTACCTTTCCTTTCCCAGACAAGAGGCAGCACTTTCCCCACAGGTGAGGCTGCAAAAATTTGTTAGAACGGGCTCTGCGGATGCAGTTGCATGGAGTTCTAACATGAAAGTTCATGTCATGGGACAAGGTTATGGTGGCTACTGCCAAAAGAATTAGCCACTGGACACATGCATTTGACATCTGTGACTGAATTAGAGGAAGCCCTGCTCTCTGGGAAAGTGCAGCAACTGACTTCCAGGGGACAGCTATTTTTCACTGGACTTGGGCCCTTCCATGACACATGGTGAGGGAGTCATCTCAGGAGTGAGTGCAAGAGGGTGAAGAGGAAGGCAAGCTCCAGGTACTTGCTATGATGGGTTCCATCCCCCAGGGGCATAGCCTTGATTGAACAAGGGGAGGGTACAAATGGCAGGAGAGGGGCCCACCAGCTGAGCAACAGTTTGTTTACTTTTTCCTCCTACCTACCTCTCCCAAGAAGAAGGCAGGGAGTAGGGAGACGGAGTGGGTGGGGCAGGGCCCATCTTCACTTTTTGTCCCATTCCAGCCTTGCTATGTCCTTGGTTCCACCCTGCCTTCGCTGCTTGCCATTTTCCACACTGTTCTGGGCACACTTCATTTTCATCTCCAATGGGGGCACTTCTCCCTGCTCCCATCCTGACTGGGAGCAAGGAATGCCACTGCACCACTGTCTGGCCCCATCCCCAATACTGGCCACACACCCTATGTCTGATGTCAGATGCAGGGGGGGTGGCCACTGCCTAGAAGAGGATCTGACTGGACCCTCTTCCATCCTCCCCAGTCATTGAAACGCTGGCTGGGGAGGAGAGAGGGGTGCACCTTGTGCCCCCATCCATCAAGCACTATGTTTGCCCGCTGGGTATGGGAGGCCTTGGTGGGGCCCCAGACCCTGGCAGCCAGGGGACAGTCTTCCTCCCTTGCTCAATGGTCCCTACCCCACTGGTGCCTACATTCCTCCCTCCATGTGTTTAGGAAGGACTGGGGAGCATTGTTTGAATCAATTCTCAGCCCTCAAATCATCCAAAGCACTGCTCGGGCACCACACTAGACACTATCAAGACTAAGCCAGTGTCAGGAGGAGTATCTAACGAAGTTAGTTTTAGGTGTTGCTGTGATTAGGTTATAGGCTATTTCTTCAAAGTAAATCAGTTACATGCTGTGCATTAGTATCGGGCAAAGAGCTTGCTTGATTGAAGGAAATCTCTTTAAAGGTTCAGTTCAGAAACCAGAGCAAATCTCCAAACTGGGATAAAGTGTTTGCAATTCCTGATCTCCCATGCATAACTGGCTTCCACAGGAACAAAGCTTTTGTGGATCCATAGCTTTGAGAGATAAGTGAGTGCCGAAGCATCAATTAATTTTAACCCACCTACACAGAATTATTCTGACTGCAATCTTTCTTTTTCTCTGCTTGTGGGATATGGCAATAGATATATTTTAATAAAAACTTTGTCAAACACCCTTTCTATTGTTGGAAAAAACCTCATAAAGATAAAGCAAGCTCTCTCTCTCTCTCTGCATATATATATGTGTGTGTGTGTGATGTGTGTATGTGTTAGTTTTATATATATATATAGGAGAATTAATGCTGTAATGTTCTTATGTTTTTGAACTGGATCCGTGTAATTGCAGATCGCAAAGTGAAGTACTAACTCCTGCAGAGACACCATTTCGTGCTATTCTGCTGACAGGTTCTTGTTAATCCATTGGGTTTAGCAGAATTGGACAACTGCTGTGAGAAAAAGGTATGAACAGTCCTCTGCTGGTAGAAGAGCATTGTTGGGCTTAGCAGGTGGCTACTCAGTTTGTCTTTATCAACTGTGTAATAAGGAGCAGTCTCTAGACTTGGTGGAAAGAGCATCAGCAGACTTGAGATGTTTTATTGCCATTGGTCCTTTGGATTTCGGTGATGACGCTGAACAATAAAAGCTCCAAATGGATCAATTTGAGTTTGCGAATGGTCAAAAGTATACAACAGTGTTATGTTCAAGATATATTCAATAGTATAGTCAAGGATATCAACATAGACAAGTTATATTAAAAGCATGTGTTTGTCAGAAAAGATGTGAAGCAAAAGATGTCCCTGCACAGTTGCAAGAACTGGTATGGTTGCACGACTTGAACCTACTATTACTTTCAACTAGGCATGTGCCAAATGTTTGCCCCCTCAGCCAGTTGTTCTTGTTCATGAGCTGTTTGCTACAAACGTTCTCTGAATAGCAATTCCTTAAGCATATATTGTTTTAAACAGGGCATCTTCACACTAACCAATCAGAAATCGCTCTAACCAATCAGAAATCACTAGTTTGCACAATAGGGTAATGTATCAAATTTGGCTAACACAATGTCATGAGGGTAGTGCTTTCTGCTCTTGGTCTCAATGGGTGAACAACACTTTCACCTGCTTTTGTAGTTTAAAAATCAACAATAGGGTGATCCCGCCCACAAGACCTTCCTGTTTTGATCCAACCATACTTGACATTGTTCTTTACATCGTTGCCCCAATTATTTTTTCTGCCCTGCTTCAGTGGTTACATCTTGTGTTTGAAGCAAGTAACTAACAAAATCTCTTAATTTCATTTGTAATTATTTGATATTAATTTCTATGGTTAAATTTTGGTTATATTAAAGATTTCGTTTGCACTTCCACAGTATCTTCTGGTCCTCTTAGTGTAATATGGAAACAGGTAAGATATTAGTCAACCCCATCAACAGAACAAAGATAAGAAAGTATACATTAAGAGAGTTATAGGCTCACCTAGCCTAAAAGTCAAGATCTCATTGTAATATGTATTTTCATTCATGCTATGAATTTGGGGGATAGATCTAGGGTTGCCATATGGCAACCCAGAAATTCTCAATTTACCTTTTAAAAAAGCTATTGAATTGGGAGATGAATCAGGTGTCTTATGCATTCTCTCACACCCCTGCTCCTATGCCACCTTTCTTCCTTACCCTTGTAATGAGCAGGAAACCAGGTGTGCTGCAATGTAGGAGGGAGCGGGGACAATAGAGCTGGGAGAAGCTATGGCTGCCTCATTTTATATTCAGTAGCAGATTTAAAGATAAGGACCCAGCCTCAGGGGCGAAGCCACCATTGGGCCAAAGGGTTCAAAGAATCTGGGCCGCGCCCAATCAGGGGCCACGCCTCGTGGCCCCGGCATGTCCCCCACATCTGACATCAGATGCGGGGGTGCTGGTTTAGCTCCCGAGCAGGGGCCACACAGCCCCTTCAGAAGCTAAACTAAGGTTGGTGCTGCGTTCGCAGCACAACCAGGAGCGGGTCTTCCCTGCTAAGGCAGGGAAGAGCCATTCCTGGATGCGCTGCAAATGCAGTGCCAGCCTTAGTTTAGCTCCTGAAGGGGCTGCGAGGGAGGCTCCCTCAAGGCTCCATTCACGCCCCCTGAGTCTGACGTCAGATGTGGAGGAGTGGCTAGCCCACGTGTCTGACGTCAGATGCAGGGGGCAGGGTTGGGGGGGCTGCCGCCGCAGCCGCACATGGGCCACCAGCGATCAGGCTCCGCGCCTGCCCAACCTGGCAATTTTTAGGGTTACCCCACACATTCCAAGCATTGATGATAATTCCCAACCTATGGATTTTCTAATGGCGCAGCGGGGAATTAACTTGCCTAGGGAGCAAGGGGCTTCTGGTTCAAATCCCCGCTGGTATGTTTCCCAGACTATGTGAAACACTTATATTGGGCAGCAGCGATATAGGAAGATGCTGAAAGGCATCATCTCATACTGCGCGGGAGATGGCAATGGTAAACCCCTCCAGTATTCTACCAAAGAAAACCACATGGCTCTGTGGTTGCCAGGCGTCGACACACTTTACTATGCAACGATGTTTTCTTTATATTAGTTATTTTGACAGTTAGCCCTTACATTTCCTCTAGCTGCTTTTGTATTAAAGCCAGCACAGAGAATAACAATCTTAGCCATCCAGTCTTATCACAGTCTTATGCAGTAGGTCAGGCATCTGTTCATGATATAAATGGGCAACTCAAGGGTGAAAAATGAACTGATAAACCAAATCTTTCCAACTGAAGACCAAAATGCTATTGACTTGGCTCTTAAAGGAGAGAAGATCTAGTAACGAGCAGCAGTGTTGAGGGCCACTTTCCCCAACTTATCTGTTGGTTTCTCGACTGCGGACAGCCAAGGATAATTGTAAGATCTGTCAGTGAAGGGAGTTTCTTTTGCTTATTTTTGCTGTGCTTTGCTTCTACTCTGTGGCGGGGGGGAGGAGCGGCGGGAGAGGTAAGGGCACCCTCCCTGCCCCAGAGACGCAAGTTTTGGGTGGTATAGAAATGTAATAAATAAATTAATAATAACCACCACCACCCGCCTCCCGGAAGTGCACCAAGCCATTTGTGCACATCTCTAGTGGCCAGGAATGCTTTTTATCAGTTTCGGCTGATTCGCCAGCTACGTCCATCGCTGGAGATAAATGTCCTTAAAATAGTGGTGCATATGCTGGTAACATCCAGGCTTGACTACTGCAATGTGCTCTGCATAGGGCTTCCTTTGTATGTATTTCGGAAACTGCATTTAGTACAGAATGCAGCAGTCAGGTTGGTCTCCAGGTTTGCTGAAGAGATCACATTATACCCGTTTTAAAAGAACTACACTGACTGCTGATAAGTTTCCAGGTGAAATACAAAGTGCTGATCATTACCTATAAAACATGAAATGGTTGGGGTCCAAGGTATTTAAAAGAATGCCTTCTTCATGAGCACTTGCACCTTCATGGGCACTTGCACCTACAAATCTACATGCACTAACTCACCTGACATCCACAATCCTCCTCTGTCCCTAAAGGGTAGAAATTTGCATAAATTCCCAGTTTGATGCAACTTCAGTCAGGGCTATGCTTTTTTCAGTGCCACAGACCCAATTCCTCACCATGCACAGAAGTTTATTGCTTGACAAAAGTGTCAGAATTGACCCTAGCAGTGCCAACACTTTAACAGGACACTGATTCATGTCTTCATACTGGTTGCAAAACATACAACTAGTCCAATTAGAGCTGGGAAAGACTCCTGCCTGAAAACCTTAGAGAGCTGCTGTCAGTCAGTGTAGAGAATAGAGGGCTAGATGGACCAATGGTCTGACTCCATATAAGGTAGCTTCCTATGCATGTTCTTATTTCTCCCTTGCTGCTATCCTGCTCATGGACAAAGGATGGTATGATGCATCTCATTTTAATAAAATGCTACCTAGGGATGTCCACCCATACATTTGTAAACTAATGATTCAGATATGTTACCAGTACTGCGTAGGAAGGGATCAAAAAAGGCAGGGAAACCAGAGGGAACTCTGGCAAACTTAATTTTTAATTGCTGTACATCAGACATTTCCAAAAAGATTTGCTACAAATTTGGAGAGGCAGGGTCTCTTGTCTCCTAGTTGATGTGTGAAACATTTCATAGGGAATGTATAGATACCTTTGATTTTATAAGCAATAGAATGTTCAAGGCTTATAATGGTGGAATGTTAGAACAGCTTCTCATCTTAACTCTACTGGCACTGCTGTGCTAGTATAATGACTGAGGAAGACACATACAGTTAGTATATGACCGCATTGTACAGGTTAAACAAAAAGGACACTTGTTATCAGGTGCTTTGGCAAGGTGTAACTGGTTAAGAAATTTACCTGGGTGATGCAAGTCTCCATGTGGTGGAAGAACCTTTTTCTTCATACATAATTAACAAAGGGTGCAGTTCTTGTACAGTATTCCTAAACTGGCAACAGGCCAATTGTGTTGATACCTTTTGGTGCAATTCCTGCCCCTCAAAGAGAGGAAACCAGATGTGACATTATTTTCATAGGAGAGAAAAAGGATACATGTTATTCCTCCCCTCACCCACAGCCTGTTGCAACCCAGGTAAATGTCCAAACCAGGCCTTAGACCAACTTACCTTTCACGTCCATATGTCTCATGATTATGGGCAGATATGTTGACTTTGGTCAGCAGTAAGGTAGATAATTACCAACAGCACCCTTTCCTACTTTGACAAGTAGAGCAAATAAAATATCTCCTTTTATACAAGTGAACATGAACCATTAAAAATAATCAGTGATTGTATTATGACCCATCATGTGGGAAGCAAAGGCAGAAAAAAAGGCACAAGAACAACAATGTTGTAAAAATCATCAGTCAAAACCTTGGAGGAAATCTAAAGGAAAGATCATTGCCTCCACAACGTCCTCTTCCTTCTGCTCATGCTTTCAGTTCTACCTCCTGCCTCAATTTAGTCACACTCCCTCTAAACACCCTCATCTGCTGCTATTTGAACACCACTTAGTCAGCCCTCTGCCTCCCCTGCTTGCTGTATCCTTTAGATGCCACCATCGGTTAGTTCTGTGTGGGTGGACTGTGGAGAAGATAGACGTCAGTCAAAGTATCCCACCAGCCCTCATAAAAGAGAGAAGTCCCTTAAAGACATTCACAAAATCTGTGAATGGCTTTTTTCTGCAGTTCTAAGCATTTTGCATTTGCTGTTTTTTTATTGGAAAGCCTTCTGCCAAAAAACAAATGTACTCTCCTGTTTTCCTGTATCCATGGTGGACCGAAGGTGATATAAAGGAAGCAGCTTTCCCCCAACTGCCTCCTTTCTTCCCCCACTGCCAGCACAAGCTTGAAAAAGCCCAGCTAATTATCTAAGGTTACAATGCTTGATAGATAGCACTACGGTTGTTTCAGGTGCACATGTCAAAAGATCAGGTGTGACTGGTGGGAGGAGGACGGGCTGCAGCTGCAGTTCAGAAAGACCAGATGGCTTGCAAGGAACGGAGTTAGAAACCCAGGGAATTCTAATGATTAGAAGCTCTGAAAGAGTCTTGGGATGCACGCAAGCTAGGCATCCTGGGAAGTTTAGTAATTAGCATCTATGAGGCAATTGTAGGACATTCTTGCGTGTAATACTTCATTCTGTAGAATGCTACCAGAACGGACAAATAGACGAGAGCAGCATGAGCTTGAAACCCGAATGAAAACAAAAAATTCTGTTCCCAAAGTGCATTTGTTAAATCTGTGCTGATTAAAGTCAAATCAAAGGAGAATACAGGCCACAATGTTTCCTGTGCTCCATCTGTTCCAAGCAGGCCTATATTCCAAACAGCAATACATTGCTTGCTGACTGCAGGACTGCACTGAAAGAATGAAAATAAGATAAATGGATATTATGTAAAATGGGTGCATGTAACAAAACTGTACCAATTTGGTGGGTGCATATGACAAAAATGTAGGGTTCAGCTTTTGTGTTGGTTTCCACATCAGGTGCCAGTTCTTGCAAGTTTGTTTTGGTGTAGTAATCTTTTGTGTACATTTACAAGAGGGTACATAGCATGCCGCTAGACTGCCTCAGCCAAACTTGGCTATCCACTATTGGTAACTGGGAAAGTAGTTGATCATAGGATGCTATGATCTTGTTTTTTGTGCTATTTAGGGTGGCTCCCATGCCCTTGAAAACTGTATGAAAAAGCAACAGTTCAGCAGATGACATTTTCTCCATTCCTGCACATCTGTGCTGGGAAATGTTTCACCTGCATTAGTTTTTGTTAATAGTTATATACTGCATTTGCGGTATACAGTTCTGCTCATTAAGCAAAGGCCCAGGAGCTCTGCCAAAAAAAAAAAAAAAGAGTTGGCAATCCCAGCCCTATTCTCTTGTCACAAGAACACCAAAACCTGTCTCCCCAGCAATATAATGGTCAGGATCCAGATGTACAATGGTCATGACGAAGCATCCTTGAAATAAATGAGATATGGCAAACTTATATCCCATTAATTTCAGTGGCTGATGTCTTGACTTGCTAGAAGCCCTACTGAAATCCAGTAGTACTAGATTTCTGAGTAGCACTATTGAGTAACTCAGACTGGATGTCAGCTAGTGGGAAATTAGTCATGTCTTATTTAGTCTGGATCTTGTCCACTGTCAATGTTGGTTTCACATGATGGCCTGGTAGTGCTTCCCCCAGCATGGCTAACCTGCTTTTTTTTTTTTTGTTCAAAGCAGCTTTATAGCTCTAGTTGCACATGTTGCTCTATATTGGGATATATTTACCACTATCATTCTGCATTTTTTTTCCATGCGGAAAGGGTAAAAATGGGTGCAGCAATTCAAGTAGGAAGTATCATTGATGTGGGAGTTTGAGTTGTCTCCAAAAGCACATATTTTCTTGTATGTTTGTGTACCTGCGCAGATAGATTCCCCCAAGCCCTGTTTTTATTTTAATTGTTTGTTACTCTCCACTGCTTTGTACACTCTGCACTTCTTTGCAACCCTCTGGCCTTTCCTCTCCCCCCGCCCCACATACCAGACCTGTTTCTTTGCTGTGCCCCCGGGTCTCCTCCTTCCCACTTCCTGCTTGTTACTCCCTTTGCCAGTGCTAGGCAAATCAGTACCACTTGCCTGCCCCACACCAGACAAGCTACTGTTTCTTCAATTCCAGTCAGAGATGCAAAATCACAAACTGATCTGAAAAGACCACTCAGAGATAGACAATCACAATCAGGCCACAAATCAGGTCTGAAAAGGGATGAAAGTACAACTTGGAAAACACAGGTATGCAGCTGGCTGGCAGCATCAAGCTGACCTCTCCAGTAAAAAGTGAGTGGCTGAAAGACAGAAATTCTAGACTAAACTACTGTTGTGGAGCTAGTCTGGGTTTCAGCCCACCAATGTGCAATCAGTGTTGTGTGACAGAGGCCAGCATGTGTGGAGCTCTGTGTGGAATTTTGGGGGGGTGTTTTGGTTTCTAAGCCGGCCACTCCTGAATTCCAATTACATCGGCATGCTCACAGCCAATCTGCACAGAGTTCATCAGCACGCCTCCATGGCAGTCACACGGCCCCCTTACCATATGCTGCGGTGGCTTTAATTCGACACATGGTGAGTATGTTTTGGTGGAAGACATGCATTCGTGTGAGAGGGCCCTAAGAGTTGCTAGGTGACATCAGTTGAAATGTTTTTGGGTGTAGCCTTTGGATCTATTTATAGATCACTTGTCTGTTTTCAAAAAGGCCTTAGCAATATGTCCCCAAAATACACAGATGGCTGGCTTCATTTCCTGAAGAGCGAGAACTTGCCAGAACCGGGCTCTGTAGAGGTTAATTGGGTGTCTTTACCCAGAAGAAAATGCAAAAGCAAGCACAGTTTGGTCCTTTTGTTTGGTGTAGGGAAAGTTTGCTGTTTATAGTGTGCCAAGGTCAATGTAATTTAGCATTCAGGGAGACTTTATAATCTTGTACTGGAATCTTAAAAATTACACAGGAGAGGAGAGCAAGGTAGGCTAAAAATCAAGGTATTTCAAATGTAACCCCCACCCCCAAACACCCTGTGATCTGGAAAATCAATTTGCAACAGAAGAGCAGTCTCCACTAGATTACCCTTATTTGAAAGGGCTTTTTAAATATTTTAAATGCAAACACTTTAGATCTTCACAGAACATAATAGATGGTGCTTATCTGTGAATGTTTTGGATCCTTAGCTTGCATATGTTGTTTTGGGTAATGGCTCTGCAGCATCCTGTATTTTTGAACTTTGACCTAACAACATCCCAGAGGAAAGGGAAGGAAGCAAGTCCATCAGAGCCCTCCATTCGGCCTTTCAAAAGGAGAAAGCAGCTGAGCACAATGCTATTGCTCCTCTGTAAAATATATCTAGGCAGCCAAAGGTCTGCAGTGGGAAAAGAAAAGAGAAAGGAATGCGGTGCACACCATACTTCCCCTCCTCCCTCTCCCACCCTTGAAAACCCTCTTCGGCTGAATTGCAGCACACCCAACACAATAGGCACAGTCCTGATGCCATAGGCCATTTTGAGTAATGACATTGCAACAATAGCCCACTGACTTAATAGCACTTCTAATGGAGGTAAGATGTGCAATATGATCTTATACACGTTTACTAGGGAGTAAGCCCCATTGCGTTTAGTGGGACTTATTGAAGTCACTGTCCATAGGGCTGCAGCCTTCAGGCCTTCTTTTTTGTGCGTGCTGTCATTTTAGTACACACACTAATGCTTGCATCATGTATACTTAACATACTACTATCTGCTCTGTGTACAGCAAGGAGTGGGTTGGACTGTGACAGTCTCTTACAGTGCTAGAACTGTCCCTGAGACATGAGTTCACATAGCATCTCATTTGAAAGGTGATGCGATGAACAATGAGGCTTCTAGCAAAATATAAATGCTGGCTGGCTGGCATCCAGACTAAGAAAGCATGGGTGCTATGTGAGAAATTCTGCTGCTGAGTTCTGAACCAAAGCAGCACCAGTGTCCATATGGTGGGGGTGGGATTTTGACTGTCTCCCCTTCTCCTGGAAGTACTCAGTACCACTCAAAAATATGTCCTTGAGGGCAGAGTGACCTTCAGGGACTTATTTTCAGGTGACACAGAGTTTCCAGGGCAAAAAGAGGTCGTCAGCATTCACCCAACCCTGTGTAATTGCCAATGCTGTGTTAGTGTTAGTTTCACCAATCAGCTGCACTGGCACTTCTGACATAGCATCCATGTGAGTGCTAGTCTGGATGTTGCAAATGGCAACATGCACCTTTAAATTTGTTCAGGGTACAAGTAACTGCCAATGTGTCCTTATGGAGACCCTGCTGTGGAAATCTTATGGTATCAACATTATGCAAGTAAGCTACTATTTTAAATGGCAGAAGATCCACTCCACTGCTATTTCTTTAGAGCAACATGAGGTTTCATAACCCAGTTTCTGCAGCACTGTGTAGGGAAATGACCTCTTCAGCTGCCTTGATTTGGTTTATGTTTATGGTTCTATAGCAGCTTAATCTGTACTGTATGGATTAGTGTTTTGAGAGGAACAGCACCCAATAATAATCCAATCTCCGTCTGATCCTCTACTAAAGACAGGCTACACTTTTAGTTTAATTTATGGACAATCCTGCAATACCTGTTCTTATTTATCAGATACAAGGTTATTTGTGATTATAAGTAAAGAAGAATTGCATAAATGGTGTTGCTTTGGGTTGCAACAAAGAATGTTTTCCTTGTCTTATGAATATAAGGTCCATCTTATGCAGTGGTCCTTCCCTTGTTATAAAGAACTCTGTGTGGGGTGGTGGGGGTGGTACAGGGGTGTGTGTTGAGTTGTGAACACCACCTTTGACAATGAGGTTTTATTTAAATATTCTGTTCGGAGGGCAGGATTGGCTACCTGAATTTTTGAGGACACTTATACCTTTGTTTTCCTTCCAAAGAGCACATGTTGTGAGCCCTCAAGTGGGCCCATATTTTTCTAGGCAGTGGAGATACCATGATCCAGCCACAATAATGGTACACAAGTTAAACCTTGCCTTTGTGCTTGATTTCTACCAATGGTTCTTGAGAGTTTTGGCTAGTTCCCTAACAAGATTTGACTAGTCCCCTAACCATTCATTGTTGTAAAAATAATTTTCAAAACACCCATTTCCAAAGGGGGGAAAGAACAAATCAACTAATCAGAAGGCTTATAGTAAATTATAGTATTTGAATCAAGATTAGGATGGTACAATTCAGAAAGAGAGCTCAGTAGCTGCACAGCCGATGGCATTTTGGCTTGCCATGCAGGGGTGAGGAAAGTTGCATGTACTAAAATTCCCTCTTCTACACAATGATTGAAGGTACAGGAGCCTTCCCCCCCCCCCGCATGTGGCCAGCCTAAAAAAAAAAAAGGGTGGTAGCATTCACAGTGGAGAGGGAAAAGCGAGAGCACAGGTAGCTTTATTTGAACATTTACAGTATGCCCAATACCAAAGAGCTTCTGCACTCAGTACAGAAAATGTTCCCTTCCAGCAACTGTTTGCTCTGCAGTGCTATCCTGCTGCAGAGCCTATAAAGAAGGCTGCTAACAAAAAGGTTATTCAGAAGGTTGCTTGAATAAACCCAAAGGTAACAAGTATCCACTGAGCAGATGTCGTGAGACCAAGCTGCACTTGGAAAACTGCCGAGATATTTTAAAGTAGTGCTTTCTCATTAACCTAAGCACAATGCTAAAAGTCCTTTAAAATAAAACTTTCCAGATGCCACCTGCATCTGAGATGCTAATAGGATGAATGCCAGTAAGCCCACTAATACTGGAAATGCTCTTAAGAAACGGCTACAACTGATTGTACTGACACAAACAAATAAAAAACTAATTTATGTATTCCTGCAGCTGCATCTCCAGGCGAAGGAGAAGCAGGAGTCCAGACCAATTCACAGTTGACTGTTTCCTCCATCTTCACAGATTTGGACACTTAACCATAATTAAGATTTATTGTCTGCAAACTTGCAGGTCAGGGCAGGCATCACAGTATGGATAACTTTTTGTTTACTAGTAAAAGGCCTATTAGGAGGAATCTTCAAACCCTCCAAGCAGAACGTGTCATTTCAGATCTTGACTGTACATTTCGAGCAGGACAGCAAAGACTCATCAAGCACAGGAGTGAGTTAGGGAGGCGTAAAGGTTTTGCCTGAAGCAAAATGTTCTGTTTTCCTTAAATGCCTTGAATTTCCGGAATAGTATTGCCGGAATTCAGGAGGAGAGCAGGGAAAGACCTGACCACATTTAGCAAGGCTCTGAGAACTCTTAAATAAACCAGACAGAGCTCAGATCTGTGTGCTTCAACCCATGCACAAAGATCAAAGACATACCTGAACTATGGGTCTCCATGTCTCACTTTTCTCTTGACTAAGAATTTGACTTTAGAAAACAGAGACTCTTCTCATTCTCAGGCTGAGTTCATGAGTGTGAATTCACCACCTGATGACTGCCATATCAAATGATGAATTGCATGTGTGAATCAGCCATCACAGAGCTTTTCTGTCATCTCACACTACCTCTAACCCAATACATTTGACAGAGACAATTCACACATTCATCTAGAAGTCAATGAATCCCTCTTCACAAGTTACAATGAATGCACAGAGGAGGAGTGGAGTGGAGTGGGATAGCACCTGCTGCCCTCCTCTTGCCCCTATGTCCATTCAGCATAACTTGTGAAAGAGCCTATGTGCACACGAACGTTATGTGCATGGACTCTATATGTGGCCTGGAAATGTGCCATGTCCAGGGTTCCTGTTCAGAGGCATGCTTTGTTCACTTGTGAGAACTTTTACAAGTTATGCTGAATAAGAGTGTGGGCTGGAAGAAAGGATAGTGACTGACATCCTGACTAATGCTGCACTTGTGCACTGAGTGCAGGTGCCCTTCATTATTTTAGGGAAATGTGCATTATGCCGGAATATTGAAACTCTCAGGTATAACAAATGTCCTCTGTTTTGGAAGAAACTATATGCAAAGCACTCAATTGAAGTTCTACAGCATACATTCAATCTAGTTTTTATTTTAGTGGAACCTGATTCTTGTCACATGGTGGACCTGGGCCAACGCTAAGTTTCAAAGGGGCATATTGGCAAGCTGCCTTACCCACCCACCCCCACACCCACAAGGTTCATGGTGAGGCTTACCTTGGTGAATGGGAGAAAGGAGGTGACAACAGGTGAACCTCAGACTGAGACATTCACTTCACTACCACTGCACTTCAGAGATGGTTTCAGAGTTCTGCAAGGGCTTCTAAGGGCCTTGAGCTCTGGGCAGCTGCCTGATGGTGCTGACTCCTAATCCTGTTGGCCGTGGAAGGACCGAAAAAATGGTGATGCAGCAGAGAGACATGGAAGATCCAGTCAGATATTGCTGCTTCCTTTCCTAAGCCTGCATCATTCACCGTACCTGCCTCCTTCCCCCATTCTTTGAGGCTCTCCACATGAGCAGTGTGGAGAGCCATAAGGGGCTTGTGGGGAGAGCGGACTTGACCTGCTCTCCCCACAGACAATCAGGCGGCTAGCCCTGGGCAGCTGGATTGGCCACCCACATAATTACCGGCTCCATCATGGAGCTGGTTGGGGCGGTGGGTATTGGGGGCCTCCTGGCCCCCAGAAGTCCCAGAATGCCCTGCATGAGTGCATAGGGCATTCTGGAATGCCTGACACTGGGAAGCGTGTTCTTGATTCCCCATTGGGGGTCTCCTTGAGAGTCACCGTGGGCGTTGTGGAGCCATGCTGCAATGACATACGATCAGGTAAATGGGATTAGCGAAGTGTGCGCTCCGCTAACCTTGTTTTTTGGGGGGGCAATTATATGGGCTTGCTGCCGGGAGCTGCATGGCTCCCGTTGTAGCAAATGACCCGCAGAAACCGGGCTGGGCTCCTTTAGCCCGGTTTCTGCAAGTCGTGAGAATAGCCTCTATGTGTATCTCCCTCACGGCCTGAGAGAAAAGTTTTTGCCATGGTGAGCACAGCATCAGGCATCGTGGTTGATGCTGCCATGCAGATGGTCCTGCACACCATGGATGAGGAAGCCACACAGGGGAAGCATTCTTCTGGCCCTTCGGGCCTTGGGACCCCATGGTGCAGCCACAGCCTGCGTGCAGGCTGCAAGGTTCCTGTGCTTCTCCATGAGATGCAAGGGTCTGATTGCATGCTCAAGGGGAACTGTGGAAGCCAGCCGGACATGGGTGCCCAGCCTGATAGTCCAGGTCCTCGACAAACAGTGGTCTGATGAAAGGAGGTGGGAGCTGCCCAGGTATGTTAGCATGTAGAGATAGATTGAAAATGTGGATGAGTGTGAGGACAATTACTTCCAGAATACCTTCAGGGTGTCCAAGGCTACCTTTGACTACCTGGTGAGCAAGATGGAGTCTTATCTCCTCTGGCAGAACATGGTTATGTGCCCCACAATATCTGTGCGGAGGAGAGTCTGCAGGGCTAGAAGAATGTTTATAACCCGGCATCCAACTCCAACTACCTGATCCTAAGCATCCTGTACACAGAGGGCATATCTACCATCTGTGAGATAATGAGGGATGTGGTGGACCTGATCGTAGAGCTGTACACGGCCAATGTGATCCACGTGGGTGACCCGAGGGATGTGATGGTGGTTTTCAGGAGAAGGGGTTCCTGGGCATCCTAGGCTGCATTGACGGGACTCACGTGGAAATCACCCCCACCGCCTGGCAGCTGGACCAGTACTTTGGGCAGAAGCACTACTACACCATGATGCTGCAAGGTATGGTGGACCCCACGGGACATTTCATGGACATCTATGACAGGCAGGAGCCTCAACATGGCCATCTTTTGGACCTTGCCTCCATGCTCATCCATGGCATCTGGGTCAACATCCCATCTGTGCAGGTGGGTGGGAGAATAGTGAAGCCAGTGATATTTTGGCACCAGGGGTACAGCCTGCAGTAGTGGATGGTCACACCCTACCATGCACCCAAGAATGCCATGGAGGGGCACTTTAACTTCAGTCACAGCAGATGGTAGTGGAGAGGGCGTTCGGGAGGCTGAAGGCCTGCTGCTGTGCTCTAGATGGCTTGTTGGATGTGGAGAAGATCTGGCCTGCTGTATCCTCCACAACATCTGTGAGATGAGGGGTGACATCCTACTAGCAGAGCCTGTGGACCTGGCCACATATCCAGAGGGCCATGAGGGAGGCAGAGGAGACTGCAATGCTGGCCCACCATTGGTGGTGGCCCAGACTCTGAGGATTGCTGGTGGTATGAGGGCATTGCAGGCAGTGAGAGTGGCCTTTGCAAGACACGCCTGGGAGCATGGCTTCTGAACATCTGCAAAGCAGGCAGCTACATGGTGCCAGAAGGGGTCACTGCCCTTTGAACCGCTGATGGGTGCACAGCCCTATTGCCCAAACTTGTGGCAACAGGCTATTTTGTTGATAGCAAGATCTTGCTCCCCCCACCGTCTAGCTCACGTGAGCCATCCCAGTGTGCTGCATTGTGTCAAATTAAAGCGAAACCTTTCATTTTCAAAGCTGTGTGTTCATTTCCAATTGAATTGTGCAGGTTCCCCACTCACACCTGGTTGGTGTGGAGGGTGGTGGTGGTGGTGGGGTGCAATGAAATTCTGGGTGGTAGTCAGGGAAGAAAGAGGCATTGGATCCCCCTTGCATGTGCTCTTGGGGGTTCCAGAAAGGCTTGTCAGGCTGGGTGCTGCTGGGAACACAACTATATGACCCCGCCAGGAGGTGGAGAGGGCACTGGATGTTTGGTTTTTGTTAGATGGGAAGGGAAGACACACAGGGTCTCAATAACATGCATGGCATGGGGTGATTAGTGCCTTGGGGGGCAGGGGGTTGTTTGTCCTGCCAAGAACCCTAGAAGGGCACCCCTGGGGGCGACGGGGAGTAGTGAGGGAAGGGAAATGGTGTTTGGCTGGTGGATGCATGGCTGCCAACGACACCAGTTTACCCCTTTCATAGCAGCCATGGAGGGGAGGGAGGGAAGTGGCACCAATTGTGGTAACCAAGCCTGGGTGGCAGTGCTCCCATGCCATACCCTTTGGTGGAGCTTTAAAAGCAACAGTGCCCCCTGCTCCTGATCAGAAACCCCCCATGAAGATGTGTCCCCCTGCACCGCCAAGTATTAGCCCTGTGAGCCTGTTCTCTGCTGCAAGTTTATTGAGACAACATAGCTGGGAGTGCGGTACGGAAGGGGTTAACTTGTCATTGGCATGAGGAGGCCCAAGCAATGAAGCCGGAACTAGCCAAGTGCGCAGGACACCCCCACCCCCCAGAGATCATGAATAATCACTGCTGAGCTGCTGACATGGTGATGCTTTGCCCACAGTTGGGCTGTGAAGCTGGCTGTAATTGGCCTCAGAGCCGGAGAAGCTGGCGGGGGAGGGGGGGGCTTCACTCTCCCACTACTGAAGTTTGGCTGGCTGTGATTTGGTGAATGTCTGCAGTGTGAATTGGAGTTAAGAATTGGAACTCCGGTCACCTTTAACTGTGGTTAGCTATTATATCTGAATGCCCCGCCCCTCACTTTTCTTTGTGTTATAAGAAATTGATTCTGAAAATGTCTTGCAACCTTAAGATATGTTTTGGATTGCCTGTCGTGCAGAGGAAATGTTCTTTCTAGGATTTCCTCCCAAAAGCTCACTTTGGCTTCAGGCATACAAGGAAGGATTGACTATTCATGCTTATTTAGAGAGGTTCATTCATAGAACTAACGAATCACACTTACTTGTTATATTTGGGGTAGGGGCAATTATGTGTTTGACCCAGCAACTGAGATTTCATTTCTCACGTCACATCAGCTTTATCTGTTTCTCCACTTCTCAGTTTACTGACTTTCCCTTCTGCTTCCTCCCCTTTGTTGGTTGACATTTGGATTGAGCAGCAGATCCAAGCTCATGGTGGTTTGTGTAAAGCAGCCATCACACACAGAATCACTATGTTTATTTGCCTTTACAAACTTGCATTTGTGCTGGTAAGTAAAGACAGTCTGGGCTTTCACTTAGCCATGTAGTTAAATTTAATGCAGTTTTCTCATGCCCAGGATTCCTGCGCATCAGTCTTCAGTGGGTCTACAAATGCCACCTGTACTTCCTTCTCCCAGGTCATACATTGATCCTAAATATTTAATTACCTGAAATGGGAACATCTGAATTTACACTTGTCAATTCACTTCTCAGTCAGAGTCACTGTTTATGCTTCTGCCTGAATCAAAGTGCATGTTTTGTCCATTTTCCTCACATAATGAAAATAATAAAAAATGGCAGGTTGACTTTAAGCATTCCTGTGGCTCAGCTGACCTAGTCAGGGTTAATATCGCATGTTGTCCTAGCTATACAACGACATCAAGTTCAAGGCTTGGCTCCTAGCCCTTGCTCATTGGACAAGACAGTCTGTAAGCCTCACGGGGCTGTGAAAAGTTGCAGCTCTGTAACGCCTGGTTACTTTTCATTTTCTCTGCCTTTTGCTCTCCCTGGAAATAGGCTCCCACCAGAACATTTCTTTTAGCAGACAGTGTACTTGCCAAACCCGTTGAATTCCTAAGTACTTTGGGTAGAAGAATATCAAATGCAGAAGGAGTAAGGGGTTCCCCAATGTTTGGTTACATTCATCACTCCCACTTCCCTTGGCTTGCAATCTGTTGTGTTCTGAGGGGTGTCCTCTTCCAACAATCTGTGGCATCTTCCAATGGGTGTGATTCAAACAGAACTCTGAGAATTCCAGAGTGCACAAAGAGTCTCCAAAGCACAAGGCAAGTGGACCATGAGCGGGTGAAAGAGGGGCGAGCGACAAGTTAGAACAGAAGGTGAATAAATGGCTGGAAGGAATACTGATGCAGCTCCATCTGGAAGGAAGAGTGCTGTTTAGTGCGTCTGGAAAGCATTATTTCTGCAAATAGCTGGACCCTCTTTCAGCTTAGAGACAGGGATCCCAGCCTGCTGCCAAACATAAGCCTTCCTGATGGCACAGTGGTGGGGGAGTCAGTGAACAAATGTACTAATAGCATAATGCAGGGAAAACAGCAACCACTCCTTTTGCGTTCAGGCCCATCAGGCATCTGTCCTTCTCCCAGGAGGCAGCCCACAACTTCAGATTGCATTAGGGAAGATTCCTGTTTCGTATCACTGGATGTACCAACCTGATGAAAAATTAATTGGTTGGACATGAAGGGGTGGGGGGCAGAATCTAGAAATGTATATTGACTGGCTTTTCTTACCAATTTGACATTACAGGAAGGAGCTGTAGATAATTTCTCAGCCTATGTGCTCAGCTTTTGCTTTTTCAACTTTCCCTGTTTTGAGTCTTGACAAACTTGAGCCCTTAAATGAAACATATTTCAAACCAATAATCACTCCCCATTTTGTGTTTGGTAGAAAACCAAAACTGATTCAGATTTGTCTGTAACTTCACCATAAGTTTAGTTTAGCCTGGCATCTATGCAGAATCAGACTTAAAACAAAGGTCCATAGCGGCATATTTACCAGTTTCCTGTTTTCTTGAGAATATCTTTGAATTTTGTCTCATCTAAAAACTATAGGATCAGTCTGGCATGCAAGATAAATGTTTATGTTTCCCTTTTATTCTCTTATGTACTCTTATGGAGTGGATGATAGTGAGTGCTTTGTGAGCAAGGCAGTGGATGTTCAAGGGGATGGGGGTGCTTCCAGATGTCACCCTAATGGTAATGGTAGCATCCAGCAAGCATTGATGGTGGTAACATCCATTCTTCTTTTTGTGAAGATTTGGAATTTATTGAGAGCTCAGATTATTTTGAGATATTATGAAAATGGGACAGTTTTGGTTCTGAGCAGAATTGGGGCCTATTTAGATGTGACATTGGAGTCTATGACCGGAACCTTTAACCATTTTTTTCCTTTGTCAAAAGCACCAGCAGTTTGGATCAAGGCTGCAAAATGGGGCGGGGTCTTATCCCTTTCCTCCATGCCATAGCTCAGATCCAAATCGTCTGCCCCAAAGCTCCTATTAAACCTAGACGAGAAAAGATACAGGCACAGTTTTAGCTCCAATGTCATCTCTAGTTTGACTCTCAGAGTAGCTCCCTGAGGAAGAATTTTAACACTGAAACACTCTGGGCAATAAACTGCCTTCTGTATCCTTTTTAGGTATTTCCCCATCTTCTGCTTGCAAACCAGAAATAAAGCAGTCGGCCTTCCTGGAGCATGGGGAGAGGGGTGACAATCATCTCTTGCTTTAGGCAAATACAATGCAGGGGAAAGGATTGTTCATGGCACAGCAAAAGACTTTCCACTTCTTTGCAAGCATGTCTGAATGCAGCCGAATCAGTTACTACTGATTCAGAATGGGTATATTTCCAGTTAAAATGCATTTGAATTTGCCTGGGGCAGAGGAAAAAGGGTGTTTCCCTCACAATTTTAATTAACACCCACATTTCAATTAGTCGCTAGTCTTGTTGTGGGTAGTTGCAGATTATTTTCATACTATCAAAATCTGGTTAAGAGGCTGGGAAACCATGCACTGAATTTGCAAAAGGTTAAATTAGAGAACACTCAACCCTTCAGAAGAGATTCTCAGGATACACAGATAAAATTATGGTCAAGAGGTTTTGTGTTATGCTCAGTGTGAGAGAACTTGGATCCTACAGCACAAATTTTGCAGTGATGTTCTGTAGAGCTAAGATAAATTGTGGTAGATTCTCAAAAGTTATTTTTCAGTATGTGTTGGAAGACATTTCTAAACCTGAATTTTTCATACATTTTCCTATGATTTATTTAAAAATGATACTTTTCTGGCCAATGTTTTGGGAAACTTTTACTGATTTTTAAAATCTGTGATTTCCCTCCACTGTTTTGTTTCAACCAATGATATTATTAAGGAAACTGTTATTTCTCTATATTGTTAGTAAGTTTTAAAATTTTAAATGTTAAGAGAATTTGACATTTTTAAAAGCTCTTGTTGTTGCTTTTTCAATAGCTGTATATACATTCCAGATAGACCTGTAATTTTTGCTGTATAATAATACAGATATGCAAAAACACATTCAAGTGTGATAATAATTATGTTCTTTATAAAATGATTTAAAAAAAAAAAAAAAAAAAGGAACCTGTGGTGGGAACAAGTTAGAATGTTCCCAGTTTTTCAAGTTGTCATCTTGCTCATCTGTATGCCGAAGTAGAAAAGCCAGCAGGACTATGATAAACAGGAACTTGACACCTTGATTTCAGATATCTTTTAGATCATTTATTTCCATAGTAAATTATCTGCTTGTGATACTAGTGTGGCCTCACTACACTATTAGCATCTCACTATTAGCATCTTGTTTGGGGGCACAATTGCAGGCATGTCTCCTTTGCAATAAATCTTGGGACTGGGTGGTTAGTTGAACAATGACACCCTATTTCATGTACATTGGATCCATGGATGTAGAGCTTAATCATTTTAATTTTAATTTTATTTCTTACTGTAAAGTGGCCCAGTTTATTTCAAGGGTAGGAATGTGTTTCCTGATGTATGTCCAATTCAGTGATGGTACATCCACCCCTCTACCTCTTCTCTCCAAGAATAACCCACCATGCCAGTATAAAAATACAAACCACCTTTTTAAAAATACATTGCCAATCTGAGACCCTTCTGAACCCCATTCCTCCTCTTCATATTCCCCATCTAGGCTGAGTTAGTCATGTCTGACTTCCTCTATTCACATTATGGCTATCCTTGTTGCTTTTTGGTTTGTATTTTGCTTCCTTAGTGTTGTTGTTTTTCAGCCAAAGCTGTCATTTATCATGAGAACAAGAGCAGCCATGTGTTGATTTTTTTCCTGGATTCCTTTTGGACAGTGTCCCAGTGCTAATGAAGGCCCTTCCAAAGTGCTAAAGAGTTGTTGCCAAAATCGGTTATAGTGACAACAATAGGGGAGTGGTGCACAGACAGCATATCCAGTGTGTGTGTTCGTGCAAGCGTGTGTGAGAGAGTTAGTGAGTGTGTGCCCCTGTGTGTAGGGAAGGAGCCCTTTCAAATGGGATTTTTGTCCTTTTCCCTGAAGGGCCAGGGCAAAAGTGAACAAAAAGGCTCAATTCCATGTTTTTGTGGGCTGGAATATACTGGAAACAAACCTAATTGGAGCCCGTTAAGCTGCATTCAGACTTTATGCAAGCTAAAGACAAATCAGGTTGTAGTCTTATATGTACTTCCTTGGGAGTAAGCCCCATTGAACACGGGGGTACTTACCTCGGAGAAAGGATGCAAAGGATCTGACTGCACCCCCAACAACAGGTACAAAAAGAATATTTTTATATTCATTTCAGACCTTTTATTGGACATACTCTTTCTTTTTTCAGATGTGTTGGCTGGATGCTACTCTCTTGTTATGCTTCATATTTAGTTCTTGTAGCAACAAAGTAATAAGGCTGAGATTTTAAGAAATATAAATTTTAAAGATTCATAACTGGAAAATGTGGTGTTAGATATGGTTTTGGTCACTCATAGTCACATGTTTCAATTCAGGAAAATGGGTTCCCCCCCCGGATACTTGATTTTTCAGAATATTTTTGGCTTTTTGAATAAGTTGCCCTTTTTGCTTCACTATACTTTCTTCCAGCATGCATTGGTGCCTTTCTAATGCTATATCAAGCCTTTCATTTTATTTTGTGTATGTGTGTGTGTATAGGACAAGTGTGTGAGCAAAGATTATTCTTATGAATGAAGGTTATATTAAACAGATGCCCTCAGAAGTTAACATATTTAAATAAGCAACCTTTGCAAAATTAATGTGGGCAACAAAGCACATTTTCATTAAGTAAACCAGGCTATCCTTTTTGCAACATCTTCCTTTGCAAATTTGTTTCTTCCGAGTGTGTGCATCTGTGTGGGAAACAGAGCAGTCACTTCATTTTCCTGTTGTTATTCATCCTGTAGGCTTTTTGTTTTTTATGAATCACAATACCATGTTATTGTGCTGCCCAATGCTCATGTAGCTAACTGTACAAGTTTGTAGCCTTCAGCACCATCTACTGGTTAAAGCTAGAACAGGCAGACCCTCTTATAGGAAGGGCCTCACAGGTAGAACAGCTACTGTATGTCTCGGGATAGTGACTTTTGGAGTTTGTGGGGCTGTAATTTAAATTTCCCTGACTTCCCCTCATTATGACAGTACAGTACAGTACAAATGAAAGAGACTGTGTCTTTGAACATATGAAGGTGCTTTACACCAAGTTAGATCTTTGTTTCATCTAGCTCAGTCCTGTCTACACTGATGCTAGAGACTGAACTTGCATGCAAAGCATGTGCTCTACCACTAAGCTACAGCCCAGCCCCATTTTTCCCCTGTCCTCCTCTTCCAAGATACGCATAGGCCTCCACTGAAAAGCATCAACTAGGGATATGCACGGAAATGGTTTGAACAGCCGGCGGTTCAGCTGGTTCGAAGGTGGGGGGCTTACCTTTAAGGGTGGCAGAGGGTTCCCTTACCCCTCTCGCCACATTTCCCCTGCTGGTGCTCCATTTAAAAAGTGTTCACGGCAGCATACCTCCCTGCCGCCCTGGCATCCTCCTTGGCTGGAAGTACCCAGCGTGTGTGTGCGTGCACGTGCACGTCGCACTTGCTCGCGTGCCCGCCTGATGTGCAAGCAAGCGAGCATGATGCGTGCGCACATGCGCCCGGCATGTGCATGCACACCGGGTACTTCTGGCCAAGGAGGACACCAGGGCAGCAGAGAGGTATGCTGCCACCCCGACTGACACTTTTTAAATGGAGTGCTGGCAGGGGAAACACAGCGGGAGGTGTAAGGGCATCCTCCCCTGCCCTTAAAGGTATGCTTCTCTACCTTCAAATGCCCCCCCCCACCCCGGTTCCATGCACATCCCTAGCATCAACTTTCTTCCATACATGCACAGGGATAGGGGAGAATGGTTTCAATGGGAGGGGACATAAGCATGACTTCCAGACAAAGCTGAGTCCCAGTATTTCTCATTCAGACATTAAGTCATAGCACACTGCCCAAGTTCTTGAAAGAATGCATTTTTCTAGAGCAACGGTCAGAGCTACTTCCAAAAGGAAAACAAATAAACAAAAAGATTTGAAAACATTAGGGAGCACTTGCTCCTTTGCATGCATTTTGGGGGTAAAATAAAGAACTAAATCTGAAACAAATATTTTCAATTTTTTTCCTGAAATTGAAAGGATGAAGGACCAAACTACATGTAACCAGTGATCCCTCTAACAGGGATTCCCAGATGTTGTTGAATACAACTCCCAGAATCCCCAGCTGCAATGTTTTTTACTTGGGGATAATGGGAGTTGTAGTCAAAAAGCCTCCTCCCAGCTCTGGGAATCCCTGTTAGAGGGAACACTTCATGTAGCCCCCTTTTTTAACTCAAGGAATGGGGGTTTGGGGGTTCAAGTCTCTATATGGTCTGAGATAGTGGGACTATTCTGATGATCAGCAAAAATTGGGCTAGCCTCCGCTAGCCCGATTTTTGCTGATCGTCAGAACCACCGGGCTTGCAGCTGAGCCTGGTGGTTCTGGAGTGGCTAACCTGCTCCTGTAGCACGCCCCTTAGCCAGGGTTTGCGGAGGGAGTGCTCCGCAAACCCAGACTATCTGCTCGTGAGTAGCTGCGGCACGGCTCTGCGCTGCGGCTACTCATGAGTAGACCCCCCACCGGGAGGCGAAAAGCCGCCTCCCGGCTCAGGGGGTCTCCAGAGTATGCTCTGGGCGCTCACGCAGGGCATACTGGGGCTTCCAGGGGCTGCGTGCCCCCCCGAGCTTCCCAGCCCCCGCCGGCTCCATCTCGGAGCCGGCAATCGTGTAGGTGGCCAATCCGGCCACCCAGAGCTCCCTTCCCGCTCACAGCCCAAACTGGGTCTCACAGAACCTGGTTCAGTATATTTCCATCAGGGATTGCAATAAAGACAAATTCTAATGCCAAACCCAAGGATTTCTAAGCATTTAAAGTTTCTTTGTACATATGGTTAAGCACACATAAAGATAAACTTTAAATACCTGTTTTCAAAATAATACAAATCATAAAAACACATATACAATTTATCATAAAGCTATTTTATGATAGCTTCTCTTTCACAAAGTAGCACAAAGCACTTCTATTTCACAAAGTAGCTTGATAAAGAAAACCAAAAGAAACACAAACTCCCAGTCTTTTTCTTTTAAGAAAATTGTCCCCAAAAAGCATTTTTACACAGTTTATACCACTCCAATGAGAGGTCTTGTGGGTGAGCAGATGAAATGAAGAAAACAGACGTGCGATGAGCTGATTGGGCTTGCTCAGAGTCTCAAACTGGTGCACAACCTGTTTGAAGAAGAACTGCAATTAAAGAAGCAAGTTCATAAAACAGAGGGTTTCCGAAATCTCCTTTTATCCTTCAGGAGCTCTCTGCTTCTTGGTGGACTAGAGCCTCTAGAAGATTTCAAGGACCTTCTTATTAAACTTTTACACTGCTATACAAATGCATATAACCATTACAATAAACATTTAACATAATTATTAATTTCTTTTAGCAATATTATGTTACAGCAACATCAACTTTCCAGCCAAGACACTTTCCAGATTACACAGTGTTCAGCAGTAAAATGCTTCGTTTTGAAAATGTAAACAGCTTGCACAACCCTCCTACAATGGGAAAATACAGCTATTTATTTGTGATGCACATGCAACGTTGTAGTACTGAAAAGGAAGGACAAAATCTGAAAGAAGGCATCAGAAATGTGAACGGCACTTTGCTGACAGCTCAGGGACTGCGATGTTGAAACACAGGCAGCACGGAAGCACATTTAGCAGACAGTAGTGACACTGTTGTAGTGTGTAATCTGGAAAGCGCCCAACCCTGCTTACTCTCAGAGTCTGACTAATACTATCCTACATAAAACCATTTCCCCCTCTCTTTCTGAAAGGAAAGACCCTCTCCCCTTTAACCACAATAAAGAATCAAGTCCATAAAACAGAAGGTTTCCAAAAAATCTCCTTTTCTCTCTTAGGAGCTCTCTGCTTCTTGGTGAACTGGAATCTCCAGAAGATTCCAAGGACATTCTGAGCTTGCTCCACTACCAATTAAGAAAGGGGAGGGGAGATCACTATACCCTTTAGTTGCCAAATGCTATTGTTAATCCAAACCACAAGCTAACAATAATGAGGGTAATAATGGGTGTGTGTGTGTGTGTGTGTGTGTGTTACGAATAAGACTGTGCAAAGTTGGATCAGAAATGTTGAAAATGATCAATTTGGGGCCATTTTGGACAATATCAGAGAGAATCTGAACCTGGCCTTGGAAAGTGTATTTTGGGTCAGAGTTCTTCATCACCATTCAGGGAATTTCAGATTATTTTGGAGTTCCAAATTGTGGCTTCTCACTGCCCCTGGTCATGGCTGGGGGGAAACTCTCGTCATCTGGTATCTGTCTGCTGTTTGCCTGCCTGTTAGACTGCCCATGCCTTTATTTCTAAAAAAAATAAAGTTTTAAGCCGGTAATTTTATTCACAATTTAAAAACAAAAGCAGAAGATTCTCAGATATTACATCATTTCCCTTGGGATTCTCAGAAGTGACATAACTTTTCTTCCATGATTTTCCGAGAGTACAATTTCTAGGTTACTTAAAAAATAATTTAAAAAGAATGGATGGTCAGATTCATTTGTCATTAAATATTGTATTGCAATCAAATAAACAGAGTTGGAGCATCCTTACTTACTTGTGTGCCATTTTTCAGAGCAACTTCTCTAGACCTTTTCCCCAGCTATTTTGTTTGCTTTCCCCAAAGACTTCTATGGAGTCATGGAGGAGGGCATCCAAATTATGGTTTATGGTTTAGTATTTGAAATGATCAGATAAAGCCTCTTCACTCAAGGCAGTAAAACTAATAAGGTAAAATTAAAAACTAATAAGGTAATAAGGGAAGCTAAATAAATAAATAAATAAATAAAACCCGAGGTTTCAGTGTTTGGGGCTGTTATAGGATGCAGTGGCTGACATACTACACAGTACTGCACACACGGCGGAATGCAAGTGCAAAAATTGTGCAAATGGAATTGTGCAACAGTGCAGCCATAATGGCTGCACTGTTGTGTAACTCCATGTATGCAATTTTTGTGCTTGAACAGCAGCACTCTTGAACAAGGGTGCAAAAGTTATATTCTACCGCATGTGTATCGTTGCACTATATGTCAGTCAGAGAAAAGGTGGGGGAATCAAAAGAACATTCTGTCTCTGGGCCTCATAGAGTCTTTAAAAGGCTCTGATCAGGACTATCTTCAAGGTTATAGCTCAGTTCTGGAAATGTGAAGCACAAATATCTGATCATGTGCAGAGTAGCTCTCACCACTGAGTAATCATAGTGAAGATCCCCTTCCCCATCTTGAATGGTCATTTGAGTTTATTTAAGGATTAGTTTAGAACAAGGGCATAGCCTGGGGAAAGGGGGCCTGTGTTCACTCCTCTCTCTGGTGGCCCCTCAGAGTAAGGGAGATAATGAAGGAAATAGGGAGGGGTGGATCTGGGGGGCACCCTCAGAAGCTGGGGCTCCTGGGTTCTTTGAACCCATCTCCTCAATTATAACTACACCCCTGGCTTGGAGAACCAAAACAATTTACTATATTTACCTGAATCCAAGACTAGTTTTTTTCCAAGATTTTTAATATTAGAAATCAGGATGTCATCTTAAATTCAGGGTCCTGTTCCTTTTAAGTAAATGCAGGTATAACTTGTATTTAAGCTCTGCTTTTAAAGGAGATAATCTTAAATTCAGAGTTCTCTTCGATTCAGGTAAATACGGTAGGTGATGTACTGGCCATTAATTGCATGTCTCCCCCTCTTCCTTTGATCTGGGAGGACTCCACACCCCCAACCTGAGCCACAACCACTCAGGGAGTAATTCATAGAAAGGAAAAGTATTACATGTCAATGAATCGCTCTTGCCACATCAGTGGAATGTCTCACAGGGCACAGAATGTAGCAACCACTATTTGAAAGAATTAGGATGAGCTAAACTTGCATAATCCTGGAAAATAATTTTATATACAAGCGGAGTCTTAACTCTGTTTTAGATGAAGTTCCTGGTAGAGATTTCTTGAAACTGATTAAAAAAATTATCCTGGAACTCAAAAAATCCTGAGATAGCTGCTGAACATTCAAACAATGAAGCCGTACTTGGCTCCTGACAAATAGCCAGCCACTTCTGTTTTGTAGCTGCAGCCTCCATTCTTCTTTATTAAACTCCAAACCATTTAATCAAAATGATGTTTACCCCACATATCCAGGAAGCAATACTTTCATTATCAGGTGCCAATCTTTCCCGTGAGTTGGTGAAAGGCCATCTATTTTAGAGGCAGGGGCCGCAAGTTTGAAAAGGTCTGTGACAATGCCGTTTATGTTATTGTTAATGTGTTCCTAATGAAATGCTTGTTTTGTTTTTTAACATTGAAAGGAATCATCTGTCTTTTGGTCCTTGGAATAATTTAAATATATATATATGAAAATTAACTTTTAATTCTTCAAACCAATGGAATTGTTGCTGAATGGTCTGTTTAATCCACAGTGTTTTTTAATAATGCTAGTGTGCTCTGCCACGCGATCGCAAAGGAACAACTCCTTTTTTTGGTCCAGCACTGCAGCTCACACCTAAGTCCTGTGCTGAAGCAGCAGCAGCAGCAGCAGCAGCAGCAGAAGCAGCAGCAGCAGCTGTACATTATACGATGTACAGGGTGCTTTTTGAAAAGCAAAAGACATGGCTGCTGACACTTCATTGTGCCACACCCTCAAGCCCACCATAGCAGTCTGTTTCCTCCTTCCAGTGCTGCAGTTTGCTCTGTGCTGATGGATCAATGCAGCAGGTGAGGAGGGAGCAGGTGGCTTATCTGTGTGTACCTAAAAAGAAGTGGAGTGAGTTGATTTACAGAATTCATTATTAATATGACATCCACTCCTACAACATGCGGTCACTGCTAATTTAGAGATAACTTTTAGGCAAATTCATGAATAAGTGTTTCATAGTTATTGGCTAAGATAGCTGAATAGAACCTCTGGGTGCAGAGGCAGTATACCAGTGTTCTTCACTGCAAGGCTTGTGAGCTAGTGGCAACTCCCAAGCAGAGGCGTAACTATAGGGGGGGCAGGGGGGGCACGTGCCCCGGGCGCCATCTTTTCTGGTCACGTGGGGGGCGCCGCCATGACCAAAAATTTTTTAAATTTTTAAATTTTTTGTTAATACAAATGTTTCCTGCTCAGTGCAGCAGCGCTGCAGCGGTCAAGGGAGCGCGTCAGTTCCCCCTTCCCCACGAGCGGTCCCTTCCGCACCGCCTGCGGCCCCCCCCATTGCTTTGCTGGTGCCTGGCAGCCAGTCAGTGGCCTGGCTTGGCGGCGGCAGGCGCTTGTGAGGAAAAACCTAAGTATAATGTAGTATGTTGGGGGGGCGGCAGGGGGGGCACCATTTCAGTGCTTGCCCCGGGCGCCGTTTTCCCTAGTTACGCCTCTGCTCCCAAGTACACTAACTGCAAAGCAGAAAACTCAATGCAACCCCACCCCCCACCCCCGGCACAGTGTCGAAGCAGCTGTTCCTACTGAGCAGTGCTGTGCTGGGCTTTGCCCAGCACTGGTGGGAATCCTTTAAGGGAAACACAGCCCTCTCAACCACTAGCACCATCTTGGGAGGTGAACATGGGATGCTGGGAAGGGTAGTCTTTCCCAGAGCTTTCCCCATAGAGCTCTATTGATAAAGCACTGGCAAGGACTACACTTCACAGCACCTTTTGTGCACCTTCCAAGATAACGCTGGGGTTTGATGGGCTTGAATTGATTCAAGCTTGAATTGGGGTGATTCAAGTGATTTGAATTCAAATCAAATTGTCCCTAAAATAAAGGGCCTGATTTGAATTTGAATAGAATCAGCCCAGATTCATGTTCAAATCAATTCAAGTGATTTGAGTGGCAAGCGACATTTTGGAGGGCTGTTTTTCCATTGAATTACTGACCCAGAATCCACTGCCAGCCACAGTGCTTGCATTGCAATAACATCATTGGCACAAGTTGCTCTCTCATGACTCCTTACTTCAGCATTGCAACAGCTGCCACAGCCGCTCCCTTAGCAGCCAGCAAGCATAGCCATAAGCTCAACTAGAGCAACTTCTTTAGCCATATTTTGACTGAGTACACTTTGGAATGCAGAATACAGAGCAGTAAGTGAGGCCACACATGGAGCTCAACAGCAATCACCAAGAAATGTTACATAGGAACATAGGAAGCTGCCATATACTGAGTCAGACTATTGGTCTATCTAGCTCAGTATTGTCTTCACAATCTGGCAGCAGCTTCTCCAAGATTGCAGGCAGGAATTTCTCTCAGCCCTCTCTTGGAGATGCTAGGGAGGGAACTTGGAACCTTCTGCTCTTCCCAGAGCAGCTCCATCCCCTGAAGGAAATATCTTTCAGTGCTCACACTTCTAGACTGTCACTGTCCATTTCTCACCACAACATCATCTCACAAACAACCAAAGCACAATTTGAGGGAAGCAGGCAGGCACCAAAGTTCTGCCTTTGTCAATCTGAGATCCAGCAAAACAATATAGTTAATAGCAAGCAATAGCACAGCAATCATATTAAAATATTCAGTGCTGAGAAAACTAAAAAACCAAACCTACCTCATTTTTTTGGAAGGGTTTTTGGTAGAGATTTTTTTAAAAAATTGCCTGCTTGCCCATTTCTTTTGTTGGGTGGTATGTAGCTCATGCCCTACCACCCAACCCACTTCAGTGTCACCAGGACCTACCCATGAGGAACAATGGGTTAATTCGAGTTCCCCTTTGTTCTCTATGGTTGAATCACTAGAATCGATTCAAGCTGATTCATCGAAACAGCCAGCAATGGCTGCTGTTTCAATGAATCAATTTGAGTGTTTGGCAATATGATCTGAGCTCGAATCAAATTGCAAAATATGATTTGTGTGCATCTCTAATTAGGGTTAGAAGCACAGCACTGTGCTGAGGTTAGCTTGGTGAGAAATGGCTCTGACCTTGGAGCTGTGTATTTTTGTTTGTTTGTTTTGCTAAAGTGGCCCCCACTTGAAAAATAGTGATGATCACTGCAGTATACTTCTGTGCCTGATGTAAAATGAGCTTTAAAATTCTCATCATGTTTATCCTAACAACTAGGTCTATCACCTGATTAAATAAATCTAAGTTGATGTATTGCATTACTGTTAATCAATGGATTATATCTGCATATGTTTTAATATGATTAAAACACTCATTTTGAAGAAAATTACATGTTTTCAGCAGGTGCCATATTAGGAGAGGTATTTTTTTCCTCTGTGAGAGATAAGGGGAGAATGCCTCTTCTACTACCGTATCTGCATTTTTATTGCTACATTAAAATAATTAGCATGTAAAATATGTTGTCCACAACATTTAAAAATATGTTGCCTACCCAACTAATTGGTTAAGAGTTGCCCCCTTGATGGCAACACTGCATAGTACATTACACTGAGATATGTAATGACTCTTTCATTGAGTTTCATTCCTAGATTTGAACCCTTGTCACCCACATCTAAACTCCACACTCTACCCATGGCTGCACATTCTACCCATGGCACAACACTGCCTTTTTGCACATCAGATACCCAGCAGCATTTCTTTTAGAAATGTAACATAGTTATCAATATATTTCAGTCTGAAGATCCCCTATTGTGTTGTAGATAGGGGGCATTCTATTGGCTGTTTCCTGCCACCCACTGTATGAAAGAAACCCCTTGTTCTCCTCTGTCACATGGAGCCATTTCAGATCTAATATTTATGCATATAAATGTTTCAGGAGAGCTCTGATTTATCAGCCATCTCCTCCTCTTTCTCCCTCTTATTCAAAGATTTCAACAGAGCAACAGATGGCCCTTGCAGGCCATTTGCTGTTACTGAAATGGAGGCACCACTGAGAAGGGCTAATACTTTATGACTAAAAATGAGCGTCATTTCCCTTGCAAGTGAGTTTAAACAGAACCTCAAAAGCATCCTTTAAAATAAGAGGGGGGGAATGCAGTTCTAGATCTAAAATCCCACCTGTTCACCTTCAGTAATTTAGTGAAATGCTTTATGTAGCATCATATCCCTTTTATTGAAAACATCATATCATATGTGGTATCATACATCACATCATATTCACATCATTTCAGACTAAAAATGGAATTTTTTTAAATTAGAGAGAGCATTATATCATTGCTGCTTTATTTTTTAAAAGGCCCATTACTCTCTTAAGACCCAGAAAGTAGTACACTCAAGCTTAGTATTATTTACTGAATTCTGTGGGATTTCCCTAACCCAAAAATCTGATGCACAACATCTATTCATTTCAATCGAACGTGAATAGGAAGCCCAATGGACTGGGCTGCACAATGATTCATTGGCATATTCCCCACTTAAATATATTTTCCTGAATGACACCTCTATAATATAGACTGCCCAAATGGTCACCTGTAGTACCAAAATTTAAGAAGGGTTATGACTCATCTTATGTTGACACATCCTAGAAATGGGAGGAGGTTCTTGAGCCTGGCTACAGGACTGGGGCAGCCATGACCTATCCCCAACACTAGGCTCTGGTGCCACACACAGGTTGACCTTTTGTGATGTAGGCATCCACCCACCATTTTCCTATTGGCCAAGTTGAGCCATGGCAGGGAAGAAAGCAGGAGCAGCTACTTAGACAACCTGCTACTATATGAACCTGCCCCAATTGTTAAGACTTTCTTTGTGTTCCATCAGTTCAGTATATGAGGCTCAGTTGGCTGGGAGAGGGACTTCTTAACTCATGACTTCTAAGCTCTGGAATTCCCTCCTTAGGGTCCCCCCGGCCCACACTTCCTCCTTCCATCAACAATGTTTCCAGAGCAGTTTACGGTGGGTGGGGGGGAGAAAATTACTCAAAAATTAAATTTAAGTTTCAATTGGATTACTTTGAGTAACGTTCCTTATGTTAGCCAATAGCAATAAAATCATAACATTATCAAAATAATAAAAACGGTTCTAACAAAAAGCATTGTTGGTGGTCTAGAAGATTTAAAAGACCCTAACCAACCCCACACAACACCCCTCCGGGGTCTGTTGCTGGTGTCTACTTCATGTTTATTTTTAGATTGTGAGCCTTTTGGGGGACAGGGGACCATTTTATTTATTTAATTTTCTATGTAAACCACTTTGGAAACTTCTGTTTTAAAAGTGGTATATAAGTAATAGTAGTGGTAGTAGTAAAAAAAGTCCTTGCCTGGCATAGAAAAAACAACAGTGGAGGAAGTGGCACCCAGTAAGTGTCCCTGGGGAGAGAATTCCACAAATGGAGCACCAGAACGGAGTAGGCCCTCACTGCATTTGCCACCCACTTCACCTCAGACAATGAAGGCACTCAGGAAAGAGCCCCCTCCCCCCCAATTGGCCACAGCACATCTCTGATGTGGGAGCAGATGTGCCTTCAGGTACCCAAATTCAACAACTAACAGGTGCCATTGGCTTCAATGAGACTTAAACATCACTTTCTGTGGACCAGGATAATAGAATATATGTTATGCATAAAGCAGGACTGAATGTTTGCTATGCTAACTTTTTTTATAATCCTCTTAATGGTCTGGATCCTGGAAGAAGCTGCCTGGTACTGAGATTTTGTATTCAGTGTTGCTTCTTTTCTTTTCTTTTTCTTGGTCCACTTGTCAGTTTGCATGAGCTTAGCTTAATAAACCACTGATATGCTTATTTCAAAATACCAGATTAATATTAATGTCCATTCTTAGCAGCTTTTATCAGGAATACAGTGTGAACCGCCTTGAAAGCTTTTTCTCTCTCTCTCTGTTCCCTTTTTTTTGGTCCTATTCTTGGGGTATGACAGTATGATGTATATGACCTATCGTGCTCATTTCCTTCATGCATTCATAGCCCTCCAGGAGCAGCCGCAGTCTGATGGTAATCTTAGGAAAACACAAAATGATTTGTTTATTACTGAAGGTTTATTTAAGACTGTCACCATGACCTATATCCATTAGTAACCTCAGGAATTCTTAAAGGGACATTGGTCCCATTACCTGCTATTTTCTGCCCTGCTCCATCATTGAAGAGAGCTAAGGCAATTGCTTCTAAGAGCCTCTTATAAATTATATCTATGGAGTCCACTCTCCCCAGCAACATTCCTTGCTATATGAGAAATCCTGCCTGGGAAAGTTCAAGCTCCGGCCTGCTATTTTAGCACCACCTACGCATCAGGAAAGTGCCTGTTGCGAAGGGCATTTCATTGACATTTTCCTTTCTGCTCTTCTCAGTTCTGCACTGCCCACAGGAGTGCCAATCTGACTCTAAACGTGCCATTGGTACATTTGAATTAACGTACCAAACAACTGACCATACCAATTAAGACATTTCATTGAACAGGACCGTGTGCATGTAGTAGTAGCTCAGCCTGGCCAGGAGAAATGGTGACACATTGTGGTGATCCTTATTTCTTTGCCATGGGATGTGGTAATGGCCACCAGCTTGGATGACTTCAAAAGGGGCTTAGAAAAATTTATGGAGGACAGGTCTATCAATGGCTACTAGTCTGGTGGCTGTGGGCCACCTCCAGTCTCAGGCATTGAGAATGATGCCTCTCAATACTAGTTGTAGGGGAGCAACAGCAGGTGAGAAGGCATGCCTTCATCATCTCTTGCCTGTGGGCTCTGTGGTGTGAAACAGGATGCTGGACTGCATGGGCCTTGGGCCGGATCCAGCAGGGCTGTTCATATGTCCTTGTCAGCTAACAACTTATTGACAACTTATGTCCTTGTCAACTCAAATAACATGAACAAAGCTTGGATTTGTTTGTTGCCAGTGATGGGCTTCATGGAGTAGAATCCTCTGCCATGGGATGTAGTGATGGCCACCAGCTTGGATGGCATTAAAAGGGGTTCAAATCTATCAATGGCTACTAGTCTGGTGGCTATGGGCCATCTCCAGCCTAAGAGGCATGAAGTTTATCAATACCAGTTGCAGGGGAGCAACTGCAAGAGAGAGGGCACGCCCTCATCTCTTGCCTGTGGGCTCCCAAGGGCATCTGGTGGGCCACTCAAACAGGATGTTGGACTAGATAGGTCTTGGGCCTGATCTAGCAAGGCTGTTATGTTATCAGTTCTTCTTGTGTGAGCATGTTATTTCTTTCCAAGGGAGAATCCTGACAGTCCACCTATAGTTTCGACATACTATAATCCACCTCTAGCTTTCAACACACCGCATATGGAAGTTTTTCTTCAGCAACCACTTTTCCTTCTATTTATCCACTCCACCTTAAGCAGGGAGGATTTATGTGTGATACCCACAGTTCTTCCTCTTCCAGGTTGGATTTCTGTCCCTTTCCAGCTCCAGACCCAAATCGTTTATGACTTTAAAAGTCAGACCAGTAGTGGCCAGCAACAAAGGCAACTACCATTGCAAATCAATTTATGATGGAAGCAAAAAGTTACCCTTCAGTGCTGTCAGCTGAAAACCTTTTGTTAATGAATCTCCTCCAATATGGAGTGCAATTTTATTAGCTGAAAAAAGTAAGTGAATATCAATATTTAAATAAGTTAAAACATTATCCAAGCACTTACTTTTTTTCTAGATTCTGGAATAGCTCCAGCAAATGGCAAATCCACATGGTAAATTTGCTGCTAAAAGATGTTTTTTCAGTCATTAAAAAAAGAGAACTGGCTGAGATCTCTCTATGTATAATGATTTGCCAATGACTGTAAATACAAGGTGACTTCTTTAGAGATAAGGACATTGTGTATTGATTAGACAAATCAGGTTGGCAAGGTTATGTGGATATATAGAATGCACAGGCCAAAACTACTGTCATGCTGGGAGAGGAAAAAGAGATAACGGCAACTGTGTAATATTCTACTTCTTACAGTTCATAAATAATAATAATCATAATAAAATGCTGGCAGAAGTTTAAGCATCATGATAATGTGAATTGATTATTAACATTTCACTTTAAAGCTAGATTAATTAATGCTGAATTGTACGGCAGTTCTTATAGCAGTACTATACATATGACATCCAAATTAATACTAAATGAATTAATTACAAGCAGGATAATTACAATGAATGCCTAATGAATTAATAATGGCAGAGCATTTAGCATTCCATGCATACAAATATTGTAGAATAACCAATTCTCTGGCTGTTTATAGTAGTATACTCTGCCTTGCAGTGGTATTTGGTATGGGTGGATCTACTGGATTTCTAAAACTGGTTGTGTTATGGCTTTGATCCTTCTTGCTCAAGTGCAGGACATGATCTCTAAAGTACTCCCAATACCATATAATTTGGTTATCACCTTCATAATTTAGTAATATACTTTTCATATCCTTTTCCAAGTGGATATAAAATGAGTATGCCAAATAACTGAGGAATCAAGACAGAACTTTCTCATATTCTTGCATGATTCTAGACAGGTGTTGAATCATTTAAATGACCGATTGTGTGTATGTATTTCCAACTCGCTATATATCTATTTTGCCAGGCATCACCTGTGCTCAACCCTGGCATCTATGCTTCATGTAGGTTATAACTCTGGAATAAATGAAGAAATTACAGATGGAAGAGTCTGGTTCAAAGTGCATTTCCCTCACCTCTTAGGTAGGAAATACTGTAGAGAGACATCTCACAAATTAGGAATTAAGCAAAAGGCTTCAAGAGAGCCAGCTGCTTAAGTTTTAGCATCTCTTCTTCTAAAAAATAACACACTACCACTACCAAGATTTATATACTGCTTTTCAACAATAGTTTGCAATCCAGTTTACATATTAAAATAAATAATAAATAAGATTATTCCCTCTCCCAAGAGACTCACCGTCTAAAATGAAACATAAAGTAGACACCAAAAACAGCCACTGAAGGGGTGCTGTGCTGGGGCTGGAGAGGTCCAGTTGTGGTTGTCCATCCTATTGTGGCTGTGTATTCGTGCATGATTCTAGACAGATGTTGAATCATTTAAATATAATAATAATCATTTAAATATAATAATACACAACCACAATAGGATGCAGTGTTCAGCAGTTACCATGACATTGGATGCAGACCTTGTGGTTGCATACATGTTATTGAAGGCTCCTGGGGCAGTATTGAATCAGAGCTCTTTACAGCCAGGCTCTGGTGTCTTGCATCCTTCATCATCAGTGGTCTGTGTTAGCCATAATCCTTGCACACTGTGGTCTGTGATTCAAGGGCACCACCTAGGCTCAGTCAGCTGATGTCAAGGACCAATCCGCCATCATATAAAGACCTAGCCTCAGAACTTAGTCAAAGAAACTTATTAGGGAAGACTGTACCATTTAAGTTTAAATTTCCATCTTGGTGCTGCTACCTTCGGGAACCCGCAGAGCTCCCACAAGACCTTTCTCAGAACTTGTGGACCTTCCATTGCCTGTGGAACCTGTGCTCTTGTTCATTTCAGACTATCAGATAAGTCCATGGGCCCCTTTATCCCACTGCCCTTAGAACTTGATCCATGGCTTTCCTGTCCCATGCAATTTCCCTGCTGACTTACAGCCAGGTGCTATCCTGACCCCACTGGAGGCCTGACCTCTGGCTCAGGGAATGTGCAGTTCTGACATGGACCTGAAATCCTGTATTGAGCAATATTCATTTATTTTGGTAGATGTGACATGTTGACAGTGAAATGTGCACAGCTGCTGTTCTTCCTCCCCATTTCAAGGAGACGGTTGGGATGATTGTCCCACTTGAATCTCTGGTTCTTTCACAGACTTTGTCCAAGCTCAACAAGCTCCTCTCTTTGATAACATAGAATACACATCGGCCCACATGATACACAGCATTATAGAGCTGTAACACTGTTCCCTGGGGCTGATGTGAACTTCTAAGAAGCTAGGACTAAAGAAGCACCAGTGCTACATGAGAATCAATGGCACTTCCAGTGGCTTTGACTAACAAGGCAGCAATCACACTGGGGATGGGGCAAATTTAGCAATCTACCCTTCACCTAGAAGTGCTCTGTGCCACATGAAAATATGTGCCTGAGGTTTGTGTAGCCCTCAGGGACATATTTATGTATGGCACAGCCTGCTTCCAGGGAAGGGAAGGTCATTAAAATTCAGCACAAGCTGTGTGAACGCTTGTGCTACGTAAGTTGGAAACTTGGTGGCAGTGCTGTTGCTTTCTTCCTTTTCATGCAGGGCCGGTGCTTCCTTAGTCTAGATGTCTGCTTTTGACTCCTAGAATGCTGTAAGAAAACTCTGGAATTAAATTAGTTTATAACTAGTTTTAATATATAATCTATATGCATCCTAAGTTGGTCCCTGTACTGCTACTCCATTGAATCCTACTGTTTGTCTGGTACTGAGTATTTGGATTTCTGGGATTTATTTGGATTTCATGACTTTGCTGTGTGTATTGAATATGAATCTTCTGAATGTCATAGTATTTGAGGAGTGAGATGCTGAGTGGCAATAAAAGCACACAGATTTATAGTATCTGAATATGAAAATGAGCTTTCAGGGTTGTAGGAAAAATTATATTTTTCAAGTTGATATTTCACAACTTCATTGGCGAAGCTTGTTAGCAGATTCTATGGAAGCAGCTTGTTCATGCCTATACTATGAACTCCTTGTTCGCTTGCCATTGAAACAAATGTGCCTATTTTTCTTTGTCAAATATTCGAGGGTATGTAATACCGCTCCATTCATTCTCCTTCTCCCTCCTCACAGAGTTTTCTTTGTGTTTTCTTATGTATCTGTATTTTTAGTATTTAGCCTAACACTTCCTTCTTCCCACCAATTTGAGAAATCAAGCTATGTAGTCTGTGTGCTTGGGAAGCTCCAGCAATGTATTCAGGGGGAGAAGGAGACCTACTGAGGCAGCTCAGCCATGCATTGGAGGATTCCTTCTTTTTACCAGCTGAAATGGCCATTGCAAACTGATGGGTTCGTGGAAAGATAAACACTGATTCCTCTATTTTCAGCTGTTAGCAAATAAATGGTATTGCTAATGATTATTTATAGTAAACTCATGCATATGGAAATGAACTTCAAACCAGCATTTCTGAAAGACCAATTTTCTACCCAAATCAACATTAAAATCAGTGCTTACATTTCAAGAGGACAGAAATAATGATTAGTAGCCATATCCTAAGTGGCTTATAATTTCTGTAATTCTGGCTTCATCACTATGGAATCCAGCTATGCTTTGCATGTTCAAACTCTGTTCTTGTCACCCCTTAGACTAAAGCAAGTGTGATGTACTTCTGCCTCAAGTCAGTTAAGAACACCCCAAATTTATAAGGATGTGACAGAGAGCAGAATTTAGCCATCTGTCTCTTCTTTCTGTTATGAAACCAACTTGCATCAATTGAAACCCAGTCTTTTGTCTTCTAGTCTATTGCAGCAGCCATTAATCTTGATCTAGTATCCTGACTGAGTATTTCCCAAAGCAGACATTCCCTATCCCTCTCTTCCCTGTTCCCACCCTGCCACCCCATGTATTCCTGCAGCCCCCTCTACTCCCTATCTTTCCAGTTTTAAAAGCACACCCTTCTCAATGAAGTGGTTTGAGGTGCCTTTGGACATGGGTCCAACAGACCCACGCAGTTTGCCCCAGCGCACTCCAAGACAATTAAGATCTGCAGTCTGGGAGACAGAAAAAGGGTGAGAATTGGCTGTGCAGGCTTCATCCATCCCTGGAAGGAAAGACGCGACAGCCAATCAAATGTAAGCAGTGGGAGGAGCTTCCTTCCTTAAACCTGGTTTGGGCAAGTTGCCCAATACGGATGAAACATTGGAGCCTCCGTACCCTCGGTTCGGTAAGTGTACCTTACTACAAACTGAGGGTTTATCCAGCGGTTGGGGCAAAAAATCGGAACTATGGTTGGGTCCTGCAACTGCGGTTCTGATAATTTGGACATCACATGGGGCCAACCCGGGTTGAGTTATCTTCTGGTTTCCCATGATGTCTGAAGGTGGCCCTGTTGTGTGTTTCCATCAGGCCTTGATATTTCATTTCCTCAAATTGCTTTGGTTTCCCTGAGTCGACTGTATAACTTTCTCTTAACAAAGACTTTGGCTGCAATCCTGAACATAGTCAGATGACTTAAATGCCTTTGGTTTCTGGTTTCTGTGCAGGTTTCCAGTGGTTCAAGCCTGCTTTGATTCACCTTGTGATATATATATATAAAATTTTATTTATAAGATATATAAATTATTTCATTTATAATTCATTCTCCCTCTCTTTCTCAGTAATTCAAGAAAATTTGCAAATCTTTTATGTGCTTGTGCCACTAAGTAGTATTAAAAACTTGTAACACTTCAACAAAGTGCAGAAAAGAGGTGGAAAAACGGTACTTTGCTCTATAAGTGATGTAAACCAGTTACAATATAGTGATACATTTTAGTGATACATCTTCATTTTGGAATGAAGATGACTGAATCACACAATGGTCAGACACTTTATTACATGTTCTTGAAACCTGAACTCGGTGTATTTGACCAACCCCACCTCCTACAAATGTGATCCCGGCCTTCTGAGATTGTTGAATTTAGGCCTTAAATTCCAATTTTGGATTTATTCTGATGGTAATTGTTTGTTTTTCCTACGGGAAGCTAGGATAATAAATAGTTTTACAAAAACCTTCCTTAAGAAATAATTTATTGACTTTCCTGCCATTTCTGTCTATCACCTAGCTTAGAGTCCATCACTTTAATGAAGGTTATTGCAAACATTACTCCAGTCCTGTGATCTTTGGTATCTTTTCATACTTTTGCTCACCTAGATTTCGAAGTTTAAATATGGATCAAATACATGTAATCTTCTCCACCTGACATGATAATCTCTAAGTGATCTGATCAGAGTGATCGGATACTCTTCTGTCTCATATCTCTCTTTGTCATGCACTAATCTATTTATGGACTTGTTGGATATAGTGGCTCACATACTGTATAAAGTTCCATGCACACTGTAATGGAACATGTACATAGTTGCACACTAGTGCCCTGTGCAAACACAAAAATTGTGCAAATGGAGTTGTGCGATGAATGGCCATATTTCCAATGGCCAGCATGGTGTAGTGCTTAGAGTGTTGGACTAGGACCAGGAAGACCAGAGTTCAAATCTTCATTGAGCCATGAAATGAACTGGGTGACTTTGGGCCAGTCACTTATGTCTCAACCTAACCTAACTCACAGGGTTGTTGTGAGGATAAACTTAAAGAATTTACACCACCCTGGGCACCTCGGAGAAAGAGCAGGATATAAATAAATAAATGAAAGTTAGCAGGGGCGTAGCTACAATTTAACACGGTGGTGGGGAGTGACAATTTACCTGGACCCCTGAAGGAGAGGAGCCCTAACAGCTGAGCTACAGCTAGCTCTTTGCCTCCCCCTCATGTCTCTCTGAAGAAGAAGATGATGGAGGGTAGGGGTGTCTGTCCACTCCAACCTTGCTACAGCCCTGAGATAAAGTCTAAGATTTAGGACTGGTCTGTGCATTATTCCCTTAAAGAAGGAGCATATGTGCACATACAGTGGGCGACCAGAGGAGGGGCAAGAGGGAGCAGTGCCTCCCTCATTTCCCCATTGAATTCAGTGGGACATACTCCAGGTTAGTGGGTATAGAAATGCATCTTTTGCCCCGTGTGGACATCTATGGATCTTACTGCCTATATTCACTTCTGGAAAAAAGACCAGGTCTCTGCTTCCAGCTGTGAGTGCAGACCACATCTAGAGCTTGCTTTCTAGTCTCTCTTCTCTTTCCAAGGTGCTAGTGACACCACACATAATCCACCACAAATCTAGCCCTCTTTGGCAACACCAGTGTAGCTGCAGCTGCTTTTCTCCCTGAGGACACAAATGGGCTAATTCTACTCCTCCTAAGTTGGGGAAAGAGTAGGGCAAGGATCACAGCAGGATGAGGGCAGCACTAAGGTGGCATGTGCAAAGTGAGATGTTAAAACCTCAGCAGTTGTGGGTTTGACATCAAATTGAACACAGAAAAGGCACTTTCCCCCCATTTGAGGCAGCAAAGATTGGCTGCCTTTGGACATAACACCAAACCTGAGGCAAGCATGCCAGAGGTTCAATTTTTGGTCATCAGAATGGTCATCAGAATACTGATTTTTGGTCATCAGAATACTGTGGTTTCATCACCTAACTGGCCTAAGGTTTTTGAACCCAACCGTAATCTGAACCTTTGGTTTGCAGTGAGTTTCGATGCTGGAACCTCAGGTTTGAAGGTGGCATTGTGTCATCTGTCTCTGCCGTAACCTGGGTTTTGTGCTGTGGCTGCTCCAAAAACCATAGAGAGGGCAGCTCAGACCAGTCCATAATCCTGTCAACACTATGCCCACCGCTCTTCTCGCTAGCTGCTTCTCCAATCAGTTGCCCTGCCCCCCACAGTCTCCACACACCTCCTGCCATTGCCTGGCAACAGCGACACCACATCGCCATGTCCCAAGCTTCAGTGCATTTAAATGGAGAGAACCACAATGGGGAAAGCCTGCCTTCCACTGCATCTCCACCGCCTTTGGTCAATCCACACAAAAAAGACGGGATGACAAGATGGGCATAGTAGAAGAGGTCTAAAGCAATAAAGGACTGCAGAAGTATGCGCACAAACACATGGATCCCCATTGACATCAGGACCTAGGCAATTCGGTTGTTTCCCAACAGAGATCACACATGCCAAGGGAGTGCTACAGTATTGTCTGGCAGAAATGCCAATGTGCTGACCCAGTGCAGAAACCCACAGAAACTCAGAAACTCCATCCATGGAAACCTCCCTGTTGTCCATGTTAGAGGTTGTTGATTTTTACCCACAATAGGTAAAACAGCAGAGCACTAAGGAATGAGCACACACTCCAGTTACAGAGTAGGTAGCAGAGGATGGTTCGGATATTGCAGCTATTTAAAGAAAACACATGGAGATCCTTGTATGACTAAACACTAAATATTTATTGGTTAAATACACTTAGATAGGAAAGACCTATCTCTAATCTAAAGGACTACATAGTGGATAGGTAAGGAGAGAGAGATATGTTTCCATCTGCTCTCTAGGAGGAAAGGAAGGATTGTGACTCAGCACAGGAAGTGCTGCAGAGTCAGTTCAGGGGTCATAGAGTAGGGACAGATAGGGAGACCCTGACTCACTGTCTCTACTCCCAATGCCTCTAGTGGTCATTAGGACAGTTGGTGCAAAAGGTTGATGCACTGGAAGTTCATCTCCAACAGTCCAGGCATATAAAGAAAGAGACAGCATGTATCCCCACATGGTGGAGATGGGAACGTTTGGAGTATGAGTTGTATTATTAACCAGATGTTTTTCTGTGTAAACCCTTTTAACCAGAGATACTAGGGGCCCTATATTAGCAGGGGGCCCTAGAGTTGGATGACCTACTTCATGAGAGTGCAGTCCAATGAAGACTTGATGCTCATGGAGCATCTGATCCTCCCCAGAGTACTGGCCATCTCATGAGAAGGCTATGAAGAAAGATTGAGAGTATCCAGAGTTAAAAATCCTTACCACAGTGATTCTCAGGCTTTACGTTGTGTAGCTCCCCCCAGATATCCCTCAATGCACACACAACCCTGGACCTGGGTAAAGGGCACACTTGTGCCATTTAACCCAGATAAAAGCCCAGGTAAAAACCTTGGGCTACCAGGGGAGGCAGTGTCGGGATTGGCCTCAATCCCAGCACTGTAGACAAGCAGCCCTAGCCAGGTAGGGCTGCCCTAACCTGGGTAGGGCTGCTCATGTGCACAGCTTCACAATGTTCAACACACATACAATCTGTGTACAGTGAGTGAATGGACTAACAATTATTCATACTATGTTCAATGCAAGTATAGTGCATTCCTAATCCGTTCCTTGCATTTGAAGGGGTCTGAAGTTCACTTTTAAAGTGAACACACCTACTGGCATTCACACAAAAACATGTACATATGAAAACACCTGAATGTACATACGGCATATGTTACTACGCCGGGCAGCACCTCTTATGCCCCCATATTTCTCTTGCTCTTTGCATTCCCCATTTTGCCTAGAAACCGACTCCTAGTTGGTGAGGGATACAATCAGTTCTGAACTGGGTGCATTCCTAATGTCTTAGATAACAATAGAATTGCAATGGGTCAGGAAGGAACCATCTTAGTATCATGGCTTCATGCAAAAAGCCTGGGGATGGATTAGATAAAACATATCAGACTGTTTTCCCTCTCCATCAGCTTTGGAGAGTCTTAATGAGGGAAGACTAAAGAAACGGCAAGAGCAGTTCAAGGTCTTTGAGTTGACCTTGATAAGAGCCCCAGAAGCAGGGCTGTCCTTAGAGAGCCCTGGCAGGGTGCGGGATATGGGGCAAATCAGCCAGTGCAGGGCCCCCTTCCAGTTAATTCTAATGGGGGTTAAAAGAGCGGGGCCTGGGGCGGATGCCCTGCTTGCCATGCCCTAAGGACAGTCCTGCCCAGAAGCAGCCTCTGATCGATTATTCTGGCGAATCACTGTCCAATTTTCACAAAGTACCCTGCAGTAAGAAATCTGCAGCTGCCCCTTTTGTTTGTTGGGACACCTGAACAGGATCAGGATCATTGTGATTCTGAAACTTGTTAAATCTTTGCTTTAGAGTGATTAAGGATTACTGCCTGGATGGACATACACCCTAAGATATTCCTTTCTCATTCAATGTGCACTGTAGATAGAAATTCTTTTCTCTTTCATTGGGTGATCTGCAATTGCTTTCCCCATTCTCTGGGATATCTCAGTACACCCCAAGTTAGCAGATCCCCTGGCAACTGGTAGTCTAAGGCATACTGCATTTCCTTGTTCCAGAAGCTTTGCTGACTTGGCCCCCTTCCTGCAACAAAAGGCCTTTGCTTCCTTCCACCCCCCAAATGGATGTCAGCAACTTCGCTATCTTAGCTCTCCAGCTTTGCAGACATGATCGCTCCTAAGTGTCCTCTCTGATCTGCTTCAAAATTGGCCCCTTAGTATACAGAAGAACTAAGGGGGCTGAAGCAGCAAGGTAGATGACTGGAGCACAGGTGGAGAAAGACTCAGCTTGAATCCGACAGATTGCAACATACAGCTCATTTGAAGATCTATTCTCAGGCAATATGTGCAGCAAAGAAGCGATTCTTTTCTGCCTGCATTGCATCCGCAAGTTCACATCCAGCAGAGCTGTTCAGGGTTGTGAGAGGGCTAGTATGTCCCCTTGAATCAGAATCTGGAACCATCGATTAACCACTGTGATGTGTTTAATGAATTCTTTGTGGGGGGAAATCTCTCATATTCAGGTCGACTTAGATTCCGTCTCCACAATTACTTCAGTGTCTGATGTGGAGGTGTCCAGTGACCCCTCTTATGTGGTTAGGTTGGATGAGTTCCAGTTTGTGACTTCTGAGGATGTGGACAAGCTGATTGGAATGGTGCAGCCCACCACCTGTCCTCTTGACCCTTGCCCGACATGGCTTATACTATCTGGCAGGGGGGGTTGTTGTAGAAGGCCTGGTAGAGATTATAAATGCATCTCTGAGGGAAGGTAGGATGCCTCCTAGTCTTAAGGAGGCAATTATTAGACTGCTTCTGAAGAAGCCTACCTTGGATCCCTCAGAGCTGAGTAACTACAGGTCTGTCTCCAACCTTTTATGGCTGGGCAAGGTAATTGAGAGGGTTGTGGCCATCCAGCTCCAGACAGTCTTGGAGGAAACTGATTATCTAGATGCATTTCAAACTGGCTTCCGGGCCAGCTATGAGGTGGAGACAGCCTTGGTCGGCTGATGAATGATCTCCAATAGGGAATGGACAGAGGAAGTGTGACTGTGTTGGTCCTTTTGGACTGCTCGGCGGCTTTCGATACTATTGACCATAGTATCCTTCTGGAGCATCTGAGGGGGTTGGGAGTGAGAGGCACTGCTCTGCAGTAGTTCCGCTCCTACCTCTCAGGCAGGTTCCAGATGGTGTCCCTTGGAGACTGTTGTTCTTCAAAATCTGAACTTTTGTATGGTGTCCCTCAGGGCTCCATATTGTCTCCAATGTTGTTTAACATCTACATGAAACCGCTGGGAGAGATCATCAGGAGATTTGGTGCAGGGTGTTATCAGTATGCTGATGACACCAAAATCTATTTTGCCGTGTCAGCATCATCGGGAGGCAGCATAACCTCCCTAAATGTCTGCCTGGAGTTGGTAATGGGCTGGATGAGGGATAACAAACTGAGACTGAATCCAGATAAGATGGAGGTACTCATTGTGTGGGGTCGAAACTTGGGAGACGATTTTGATCTGCCTGTTCTGGATGGGGTCACACTTCCCCAGAAGGAACAGGTATGCAGTCTGGGGGTACTTCTGGATCTGAATCTCTCCCAGGTGTCCCAGGTTGAGGCTGTGGCCAGAAGTGTCTTCTATCAGCTTCGGCTGATATGCCAGCTGCGTCCATTTCTTGAGACAGATGTCCTCAAAACAGTGGTACATCTGCTGGTAACTTCCAGACTGGATTACTTCAATGCACTCTATGTGAGGCTACCCTTGTATGTAGTCCAGAAACTACAGTTGGTCCAGAATGTGGCAGCCGGGCTGGTCTCTTGGTCATCTAGGAGAGACCATATTACTCCTGTATTGAAGGAGTTACACTGGGTGCCGATATGTTTCCAGGCAAAATACAAGGTGTTCGTTATCCTATATAATAGAACCCTAAGGTACCTGTGTCAGTGTCTCTTGCGGGTGTTCTGCGCATGTGTGGCGCGCGCGCTGCTCTGCTGGTGAGGAGGCCGGTCGGATCCCCGGCAGTAGGGCTTAAGAGCCCTCCGCCGCCGCTACAGCCCCCAAGAGCAGCCTCTCGGATTGGGCCGTGTCTGTGGCGCCACCCGGAGCAGCCACTCCGGTGCTGGGGAGGCCGCTCGCCACCCTGGATCCCTGGCGGCAGGGCTTAAGAGCCCTCCGCCGCCACTACAGCCCCCGGGAGTGGCTGCTCGATTATGCCGTGTCCGCGGCGCCGCTGAGGGAGGCCGCACCCATGGCCTCTAAGCAGGGGGCTGCCCTTGATTCTCGGCGGGGGGGCTTAAGAGCCCTCCGCCGCCGCTACAGCCCCCAGCGCAGCCGCTCCTATTAGGCCTGGCCACGTGCTCCTGACTGGCCTAGGAGCTGCTACGGACATCCTCTCTCCAGCGAGTCAGAGAGAGGACTGAGCCAGCGCAGGCGCGCAGCCGGCTCCCCTGTTCACAACTCTTCTAGCGCCCATTAATGTAACGGGCTTAACAGTCACTAGTAACCTATAAAGCCCTAGACAGCTTGGGCCCTGGGTATTTAAGAGAACATCTTTTTCATTATGAACCCCACCGCTCATTGAGATAATCAGGAGAGGTCCGTCTGCATTTGCCACCGGCTCGTCTGGTGGCTACTCGGGGATGGGCCTTCTCCGTTGCTACCCCGAGGCTTTGGAATGTGCTCCCTAGTGAAATAAGAGCCTCCCTATCTCTGACAACTTTTAAAAAGTCTTTAAAGACGCATCTGTTCACCCAGGCTTTTAACTGATACTGTTTCGATTGTTTAAAATGTTGTTTTAGAATATTGTTTTAAAATTTTTAAATTGTTGTGTTTTAAATTTCTTGTTTTTGTTTTTGACTAAAGTTTTAATGTCGTTTTTATCTTGTTGTAAACCGCCCAGACACGTAAGTTTTGGGCGGTATAAAAATATGTAGAATGAATGAATGAATGAATGTAGGATAGAGATATGGTTCTAACTGTATCCTTTCCCCCCACTGTGTACCATCTCTCACCTCTCACCTCTGTACCTCTATGCTAGGATCCTCTCAAGTTTGTATCTGTTGGGATTCAGTACGATTCTTAAGGAGGACCAGCATCCTGTAGTCTTGATCCTCTCGGAAACAGACAGCTATTGCTTTTGTCTTGCAAATTTCTGTTCTTCAATACATTCAGCCTCTGTTTTCCAAAGAAGACTGTCTTGATTCCATTGCTATTCATGGCAAAACAACTTGGCTGTATTCATGCTTGCACCTGATTTGAATTAATTTTCCCCACTTAAGCCAAAGTACAGTCACAAAGCATTGTAACAAACATGTATCAGGGCAAATGTGGTAGCCCATAATATCTAAATAGAATTATAGAATTATAGTGGATTGGAAGTGGAGTGGAGTGGAGTAGAGTGGTGTTACTGTGCTTTTTTGCCCCATATCTTTTGTGAAGGCTTTGCAAAATCTGAGGGAAGATTGAAGAAACCAATGCCTTTCCCAGAATCATGACCCTCAGGAAGTGCAACACACAATGGAAACATTGATTGTCAGGCAGTAAATATGATTTCATACTTTGTAGATCATGGATATGAGCCAGCTGTGTAATTTATGCATTTGCTTCAGGCTGAATTTTTGGGTCTGGTTTTCAGTACATATAGTACATCTTTTTTATCAAGATGGGGCTGATTGTCTTGTCTGCTTGATATATTTGTGAGGCCTGCCTCCAAATACAGGCTTCATTTTAAAAAAATGCTTTAAGTCTCCTCCCCATTTCTCTCTGCCAAACCTAAACCTCACAAACTTGGATTTGGTTTTGCACAGGTAAATCCTACAAGTTCAGGCAGCTCTGCGACCTTACCCAGATTGTCAGCCCTGTAGCACACCACCACCTGTCTGTGAAAACTAGCTGTAGGCAAGAACTGAAAGAACAAATTAGGCCTAATTCAGTTTTATTGAACCACAACTTGAAACAGGCTGTGGAATGTATTCCTGCATGGTACCTCTCTCCCACTTGTTAGTTGATACTCAAATTCAAATGGAAATGACTGTAAAATGGTGTCTGTTATGTATTTGAATTGGTCTAAGAGAAGTTAGCTGCCCAAGCGACATAATGTTTTAAAGCTGAAAACCTTACCAACTTGAAACTTTGGTTGCATGCTAGACTTCCTTAATCTGTATAAACTTTTATTGCTTCCTGCATACTTACTCATATCTTGCCTAGTCCCTTCCTGTCCCACTGTTGGTTTCCGTCTTCCTCCCTGGAGTGGTATTAGCATGTCTACCCATGGAAATGTGTCAGCAGGTGGAGTTTATATAGGTAGGCAGTAGCAAGCTATTTATGGGATGTGTGTGTGAGAGAGAGTGAGAGAGAGAGTGAGAAGGTGGGGCAAGGGAGGGAGGAGAGTATTCTTCCTGTTCTCCTACCGTATGTTGCAACATTATCTTGAGACAAAAACTTTTTATTGAGTGTAAAATATTTTGCTGTTAAAAAGTATTGAACATAAAGTCCTGAAAGATTTTCTCACTTTCTATACAAAAGTTTTTTTTATGGGCTTGGTATATTAGCAGACTCTTCAGTATTTTAGAGCTAAAAATAACTTTATAATATATTAGGGTGTGCTAACAACTCACTATTTGAACGGAGATGGGACAAGGAAGAAATCTGAGCAAATCTCCTTATTTACTGTTTTCTCCTAACAATGCTTGAGCACCTCCCTTCAGATATGAATATGCAAGCCAGATGTTAGCCCAGCTTGGCTTGGATCCCGACCGGATTCAAGTCTCCCCCAGGCAGCTTGGGCTCAATCGATATGGGCCGGTTCTGGTTCGGCCCATGAGCCCACCAAGCCAGCTCATGGACAGCTCAGGCGTATACTTGTAAAGGGGAATCTGGCCACAGTTCCCCCTTACATGTATGAGAGATTTCCTAGCCTTAAAAGGCTTCCCTGTAACTTTAAAAGGGTTACGTGGTGGGGAAAGCTTTATTTTACCTTAAAATGAAGCCATGGTATGGGCTTTTCAGCTGCTACAGTGGCGGAGATTTGGGAGGCAGCAGTGGGGACTCCTCCAAACACCCTGACTGGCACCCCCCTTTGGAGGGCCAGCCTGGTTCAACCTTGGACCACCTGTCTTGAACCAGAAGGGCTCAATGTTGAGCCTGTCTTGATGCGAGCCAGCTTGCTCATCCCTACCTCCAGGAACCCATTATAATAATTTTAGAAAATATAAAGTTTAAAACATATATTATATGCTTGTTTACACTTAGATATATTTTGAAAGCGGAGAGCCTATAAATCAAGCTACCCTAAATGATAATTTGTAATAAACAACAACATAATTGTTAAATTCAGAAAAAGCAAGAAAACTGAATTGCTGGTTAATATGCTCTGGAGTTAGGTTGAAATTTGTTAAATTCTAGAATATACACTTATGCCTTTCCAAAGCCATTTTTAAAAATGTGTAATTATTCCAAAGCCGTTATTCATTTATGTGTAATTGATTCTCTGTTCATATTTTTCTTTTTAACTATGTAGAGATCTTTTGGTCAAAGACCGTAAAGAAAGTATGTAAGTATATATGTTAAATTCTAGGTGCTGGTGTATATCTATTGAGAAAATAAGTACAGAATGAAACAGTTATTAATATCAAATATTTGGATCTCTCCGTGAATAAAAATGTGGATCTTTTGTTTTGCAGCATAGAATGGCTCTTGCAAGAATTCAGTCCACAATTCAGATTTCCACTTCGTAACTATTGCTACTTCCCCTATCATGGACCATTAAGTGAGATTGATTCAAAATAAATGGCAGGATGAATAAATATATAGTGAGGCAGTTCACAGGATCGTTTAGAGCAGGGTTTCTCAAACTTGGGCCCCCAGATGTTGTTGGACTACAACTCCCAGAGTCCCCAGCCACAAAGGCCATGTCTGGGGATTCTGGGAGTTGTAGTCCGACACCATTTGGGGGCCCAAGGTTGAGAAACCCTGGTTTAGAGGATAGGACAAGTACTTGTACTCAACATTTGAAAGAGACAGGAGGAAAAAGCCACCCTACCCAGCTCTTGTCTCACAGACAATCATTTCCTCCTCTTCCTACCTAGTTGTTTGCTAACAGACAACTGAACATCTGGAGTGCACACAGATTCCAAAGCTTGGTAGGACACTTGTCCTATAATTTTAACGACCGTGTGAACTGCCTTAGTGCCTTCTTTGTGCCTATTCTATATTTCTGGTTCTCCTTCCAGCTGCCTTAATTTCATATTCCTTCCAACAACAGCACTTTTAACAAATTGGGCACATTGGTGTGTGTATGTATGTGTAGCATCCTGACTTCTAAGCATTCAGTTTAATGTGTACATAGATCATACACATATACGGTAAACTGTGTGTGAACGGGGTTCTATCCATGTCATCATGACCCTTGGAAAAACAGAGTTCCGGCTATCTTACGGAGAAAGCCTCACATGGGTATGGTTTAGACACATAGGTTCTGTGCATAGTGTTACAAAATGGTGGTTTGTTAGCTGGATGGCAATTGCTCTGTAAGTTAATCAATGCCGGAAGGCTCAAAGGAGGTTCCTGAATGGCTCTGTTAACCGTTTCTATCACCTTTGAAGGGTGCCACCATTAGAAATCTTGCAAATGTTTCTCAGTGTCTCATGGTAAAGGCTCATAGGAAGGTGTAAGATAACCTCACTCCTGTCTCCCGCTGCCCTGGAGTAGTAGTAGTAAATTTATTATGGTCCTTAGACCAGCTTAACATTTAAAACTCTGCCCTGGAGGCATGTGTGTGTCAGTTAAAAAAAACCTGAAGGCAGTTTCTGGGAAAGTCAAAAGTTGCCTCCTGAATAGGGTTGCCATATTCTGGCTTTCCAAACCTAGGTGCCTAATTTGCATATTATGTCAATTGGCTCGAAAATAATTTTTGAGCAGAATAGTGACTGCACGTTTTGCTCCATAACTCCACTTCTACAAGGTCTGGAGCTTAGCTTTTTTTCTTTTCTTTTCTTTTTTAAATGAAAGCTGAAATCTGGGCGAATCTGGGTGGGCTAAGCAATCTGGGTGAGATGCTTAAAATCTGGGTGAAACCCGAAATTCTGGGAGGCATGGCAACTCTACTTCTGAGAGAGGATTTTAAGAACATAGAAGGTGCCTGAGCCAAGCAGGCAATGGATACTGAGTTAGAATCTTAGGGTTCAGAGTTTGGGCTTTCTGATGTAACCTGTTGCTGGTTTATAGGAATATTCTGCTATTTACAAGTTCATCCAGTGCCCAACCTGTATATTTGTGTGTAAACAAACCAAATACTACTAAGATACCATTTGTCTGAAGTTATTCTCCTTCCAAGGGAGACCAGAATCCAAGGTGTGCTGCAACCCCTGGAACTTTTCATACTTGGGGTAGCCAAAGCAGCATGAACACATGGGGTTCAGGACTGGGGAAGGTATGCATGAGCCTGCTCTTTTTCCTGCATGTAATGTATGAAAACATGTAATGTGAAATACGGACTTGACAAGCAAAGCTCAACACTGGTGCTTCTTCTTCAAACAAAAGGATTAAAATGAAAAGACAATGTTCTAAAATGTAACTCAAGGAGGAAAACAATCACTCAAGGAGAAAATATTTCTGCATATGGATTACATAGCATTTGGGGGGTCTGGCAGTTTTTTATAGTTTGAATGTCAGCAGAGATCATGAATGAACTACTTTAAAGAAAAATCTGTGAGAACCTGGCTGAGACATGGAAAATCCCCTATTCTGGTGTGCCTGTACATCCCTTGTGGTTTCACACTCCTAGAGTGAGTCACAGGGAGGAGGCAATTTAGGCGTGATGGGAAGATTGTTGATGCCTTTTTTGGGTACATCAGCAATTACGCAGAAACAAGATGTTCAGTTTTAGTTTTTGTTTTCCTTCCTGCGAATCTATGAGGCCAGTCCTCCCTGGTAGAATCCTAGTGAAAAATACACTCGAGCAATTTGACCCAGCTGTGGGAAAGTGATACCAAGCAAGGCAAGTACATCCAGCTTTTCATTAAGAGCATGTATCAAAACATATATGTGGTTTGTGCTAGTAAGAGGATGATTTTGCAGAGTTTGCATTCTTCTGCATCAGCATGTCAAAAATATAGGAAAAGACCTGGGGAACTGTGCAAGAGAGAAACACGTTGAGTGAGTTTGACTTCAAAGGAAACTTTCATGCAAACAATAAATATTTCATCAAAACAATCTATGAATGGAAAAATAATGCAATGTAAACATAATGCCAGGGTGTGTATATAATTTTTTCTGTTGCAGGTGGCATGATGCCCCTGAGCTAAAGGAAGCAATTATTTTTGCTTCCTAGCAGGGTTAGTGTGAACCTTTTTTTTTTTTTTGGAGGCTCACATGTCTGAATTAGGTAACTACCAGAAACCGTAAGCCATAGGGAACGGATGTACATGCTTAATGCATGAGAGGTCAGGTTCAGTTTCTGGCATCTCCAGTTAAAGTATCAGGGGGTCACCCAAGATGAAATGCTAAACACATTATCAGTGCTTGCATTTCTCTCTCTTAAAATAGCAGCTCTGTGTGTGATCATTCAGTACTGGGGCTGCAGTGTGTGCACAGGAAGCATTTAACCCTTTCTCCCTCCATGCTGCAATCCTGATGAAAGTGCCCCACACACACATACCCCAAAAAACAACTGGTATAAGTTTTGGAAGGGAAGCTTCTATTGGTACCAATGAAAGGTTGGTGGGCATTTTCATTGGGATCATAGCAAGAGAGGAAATGCCTCAAATCTGGCCCTGATTCTGGTTGGCTGCCACGTCAAGAGAAGACCAAATATGTTTACCATTGCATGTGGCTTGTAGGATTGTGCACTAAAGTTTGGTTCAAGTTTGAACTGGATTTGAACCGAACTGGGCATGGTCAGTTCTGTGGTGTCAACACCCCCCCCCCAACCAACCTGGCTCGAATTTGAGCTGGGTTGGGGGTTCTAAGCCTTTAAAAAAAAAAAAAAATTACACTCACAACCGCGGTTCTGGTGGCTTCAGGGGAGGCTGGTGTAGCCACAGGGTGTGTGTGTTTCCTCAGTCTCCCTCTCCCCCCACTGGCCTCCCCTGGACCTGCATGGGCTGTTTCTGCCATCGAAGTGGTCCGGCTCAAGGTCTCGCCCTTGAGCTGGATTGGGCCCAGTACGGCTCAACCTGGAGATGAAACCCCTGGCCAGCTCAGGGCTGGTTTTGGGGTTCTAAACTTTTTTTAAACTCACAATTTTTTTACACTCACCACCATGGGTCTGGGGGCCTCGGGGGATGCTTGCACAGCTACGGGGGTGTTCTTTTTCTTTCTCTTCTTGGACATATCGGCTTTTTCAGTCCGTTTTGCCTTCTTCTTGGCTGGCTGGTCTCCCCCTCTGGCCTCCCTCCAGTCCTCCAAGGGCCATTTCAGCCCATTTTGGGGCCATTCCAGCCCTTTTCCCGGTGGCGGTGGCCATTTTTGAGGCTGCTGCATTTTGCGTAGCCCAGGTCATGACTGGGAAAAGGTCTGGACCTGAGTTACCATCAGGAAACTGACCAGAATGGCCTCAAAATGGCCTTTGCTGGACCAAGGGGAGGCTGGTGGGGAAAAAAGGAAGACTGCGGAGACACCCCCCACAACACACACACAGCCATGCCAGCATCTTCCAAGGCTGCCAGATCCCATGGAGCTGAGTGTAAAAAAATCGCGAGTGTAAAAAGTTTAGAACTCCTGAGCCAGCCCCGAGCTGGCTGAAGGGTTTGGCTTGACATCAAGCTGAACTGGGCCCAGTCCGGCTCAAGGGCAAGACCTCAAGCCAGACAAGTTTCAACCTCGAGCCAGTTCACACATCCTTAGTGGCTTGATTCATAGCAGGACTGGGGGAAAACTCAGCCAGAGATCTTTGGGAACTGATACCAGCCAGAGCAGAGTAGACAATACAGGGCTTGCTGGGTGTTACCAATGTTTCTTAATGGGAAGGCCTGGATATGGTAGGGGCAGGGCAGTCCAAGACATTTTGCTCCCTGAGGTGAAGGATAATATAACATCCTCCCAATCTGTGGGTGAATGAACAGCATTCTCCAGCCACACTGCTGAGGCAACAGCAACAGTATGTGAGCATCTCAGACTATGCCACTTGTTGGAGAGAGAGTTTACTGCAGCAGAATGTTGAGGTGAAGAGAATGCACATCACATTAAGAACATCAGGAGACATGTGCTTAAGATTCAAAGTAAAGAAGTTTATTTGGGGAAATACATGTTTAGAGAGAGAGTCTGCATTCCTGCAGCTAACTACCTCATGGTACTGGGGAAGAAGAAGGAGGAGAAGGAGAAGAAGGAGGAGGAGGAGGAAGTCACACTCGGGTGAGAGAATAAAACCTGAGAATCTATCAAATGGTTGCTCAGAGCAGAGAGGGGTCCCCTAACTTGCTATCTCTATTCCTAATGCCCCTGCTCAATGAGAAGCTTCTTGATGCCTTCTGGAGCTTGCATCTCAAACACCACTAAGGCAGGCAGCGATCGCAGTTTTCATCAGGGCAGGAAGAGGGGAAACAAAAGGAGCACCCTAGAACATGAAGAGGGGGAAATGGGCAGCATGACTCAGTGAGGTGTAGAAGGATAGTGATCTCCAGCAGGTGGCAAGGAGGCCCATTGGGTTGTGTCCATGGTGGTGGAGGGGCTGTACTGGCCTGGCCACACTGCACTGCTCCTTATTCTTGCATCTGAGGCACCACCTCACCTTGCCTCATGGAAGGGCCCACCTTGAGTAGAGTTCATACTCTATACCTCCCTAGGTTCCATTCCCGGTCTCTCTTGGGCCCTAGGGATGTGAACTGAACTGAACCAGGCAGGGGTGGCTTGAAGTGGTCGTGGTTAGGACTTTAAGGGAGGGGGAGGGTGCAGTTACCCCTCAACCCCACTTCCCCCTGCTGGTGCTGGAGTTTTGTAAAATCCCTCGAGGCAGCAGCGTACCTCCCTGCCGCCCCTTCTTCTTTGGCCAGAAGTGGCCAGAAGTACCAGGCGCACATGTGCATGTCACATGTGTGCTTGTGCATGTCCGATGGGCTCGCGCACAATTGCAACGTATACACGTGTGCCTGGTACTTCTGGCCACTTCTGGCCGAAGAAGAAGGGGCAGCAGGGTGGTATGCTGCCGCCCTGAGGTATTTTACAAAACTCCAGTGCTGGTGGGGGGAAAGCAGGGGAGGGGTAAGTGCTTCCTCCCCTACCCATACAATCCTACCCCCACCCCCGCTGAACATTTGAACTGGCCAGTGTTAGAAGCTGTTCAGAGGGCTGTAAAAGGGCCTCCGAACAGGTTCATGCACATCCCTATTGGTCTCAAGTCAGTATGAATGGGCAGGCAGGTACGGGTAAATGAGCAGCTTTATTAGAGCAGTTGTCACTTTACTGCAGTACTCCTCATACTGAGTTGTGTCATATTCAAGTACACCGAAATGCCTTGTTCTCATTCACTCATCTCCAGGCTATGCATTCTCCTAAACTTGTATCTTCCAGCATCCAAGTTGAGGTAGACCTGAGCAGTTTCTTCTGCAAAGTGCCTAACAAAATTGGGAAAGCAAGCTGGCACTAGATGAATATCACGGTAACATGAATCTAGTTATAGATTTCACAGATACAGTAATGACAAAGAAGGTGTTTATTTTTGCTACCATTGTCCAAAGGTGAACTTGACATTGCGTGTGATCACCTTTTGTGCCAGGGGCGTAACTATAATAGGGCAAGGGGAGACAGTTGTCTGGGGGCCCACTGCCTTGGGGGGCCTCCAGAGGCAAGTCACATGACTGACTCCCCCAGCCACGTACCTGCCCGAGCTTCCTTCAGTTGTATTCATCCTCCGAAATTGATGTGAGTGTTAAGACCTGGAGCTACCAGAACAGCATGTCTTTCTCTAGTACCATTAAATGACTTGCACTGTCCACAAAATGCTTTTTGTTACCACTATTCAGCCTCATTTAAGATTTCTTTACTTCATGAGCTGAGCTTCAGTGCGGGAGGGCCCTTTTAAAATCTTGTCTCTGGTCCCAATCAGGGTACCGGGCAGCAGTGAAACAGGGAAAGAGGGTGCCTAGAAGTCGCTGTCTAGCCATAGTGAGCTTCAAATTCCAGAAGTCAACAAAATAGCTATAGACAGAGTTCTATGAAAAAAATATTTGAGTTGTGGAAACCTACGGGATCCATACGTAGAATTAATCTGCCATCCCTGCAAAGGTTATGAGCACTTTACATCAAATTACAGCTGCAGGCCGCACTTCTTTATGATCAATGGAGAATTAAGACTAGCAATTCTATCACTTTGTAAATTCTATATAGAAGCAGTTTAAGGAGTGTTTCTGGTGGCTCTTCCATCACTGAAGCCTTCATTTTCTGGAGGTCTCCTGGAGGAGACAAAGTTGTTCGGCCTTCTGGAATCAATCTTACTTTATTCTAGTGGTTATGTGGAACGGCTGCATTGGCACCGAAGTCTGCGAGCCAATTATTTTCACAGTTGTAGGAATTTGTTCTTGTTTACTTTCTTCAGCGCTTCAGTTCACATTCACAGAGTTTCATTTTATCTCAGAGTGATTATTTCCTCTGGGTTTGTTAATCTGGTGTAGTTTATAACTTGTGATGCTGCACCAATAAAGTATATAGACACACATAATCTCCTCCCTTAGTTTTCATATCCCATTTCTCTGAGACCCCCAAGGTCCCCATATGTTGCTGGACTACAACTCCCATTATCCCCAGACACTATGGGCCTGCTCTAGCGATCCACTTTAGTTTTTTTCAGGTGTTGACAGGTGGTAGTAATGCTTACATCCCCTCCACTTCTGGTAAGTTATGGATATTTTTAATTGTAGAACTTGGCTCCTTTTAAAATGCCAAAGGTCATGGTTATCTCCTTCTTTCTCCAGGTTTATTAGAGTTTTTAAGATAATGCTGTTTGTGGAGAATGAATCTAAATGTCTGTTCAGTGTCCTCAAAGATGAACCGACATTTATTACATTCCTTATGACAACACTTCTGCCCAGCCAGCTCACTGGAAGAATAAGAATTGAATTGTTTACTATATTATACAACTCAAATAGAACAGTTCCTAAGAGACAGATATTGCCGAAGGGAGGTTTGTGGAGGGGTAAATTCAACCCCAGCATTGAATTTTTGTACCTATAATCTGCAAGTGCCTATACATTTCACAGCCAGGTACAGATTAAAGGTTATGGGCTAGGCTGGAAGATCTATCTTTAGGCAAAGTACTCTGGAGTCTGCCAACATCGTCAGCAAGTAGTGTTGACTAAGCTTCCTCTGCAGTGGCCATGCTCCACTTCTTTTGGCCTTGCTCCATTTTTGCAGCTGTGACCAGCAAGAGTTCGAATGCTATGCAGGTCCCAGGGCAGGAAGAGAGAACTAATTCATGGGTGAATGAACATGCATCCTCTGAAGCATCTCTGCATACAACAGCCTCTGATCTGCTCAGGAGTATACCAATGTAACATTTTGAGCTAAATCTCAACGATCTTTCCTTAATGTCTGATCCACCCCAGTTGTTATCTCCTATGCCATCCTTCAGCTGCCCTTGATTCCTCTTTCTTCCTTTTTGCAGTGGCAGCCAGCTTGGAGCTGATGAGTCATGAAGAACAGAGAGCATATCCACGGAAAGCTGGGAGATGGTGTATGCCATGGGCCCTGTCTAGAAGCTGCTATCTCATGCAGTCTCCTCAGTCAATGCCAAAGCTGCAGGCTATGTAAAGTGAGTGTAATAGTTCAAAATGGACACCGCTTGCAGAACCAGTTCAAAATGGATACCGCTGGGATTGATTTTGTGACATGCACAAATACAGGACAATATAGATACATTCACACTTTTCATCTTAGCCTCTTGCTTACACCATGTATTTATAGGTTTTTGGACATATAATTCAATTATTTCTGGAAGTCTTTGTGTTTTGCCAGTTCATCATTTCTGTTATAACAAAACTGTAAATTAGGTTATCGTTTGAATCACCAAACCTATGTGGATGCATTGTATTTATTCCTGAGTTTTAACAGTGCCAGGTCGAATACAGAACACAGAATAAAGGGCCTTGGACTGGATTTATATGTGTGTATGGTACTCTGTGTGTGTGTGTGTGTGTGTGTGTTCTGTCTATTGAGTGTGCATTTGTTTCATGACAAAGGGCAAATTGGACCCATTTGATCTAATTTATTTTGCCTTCAAACAGTACCTATGTGACTAGAACAGGCTGGCCAAAACATGTCCCTTTCTGGTCCTATATTTAATTTCATTATAAAGGGATCAAAATGGGTCTTACTCTGTAGCACGCTAAAATGGCAGGATTTTTTTCTCATTTTAAAACTCCTGTTAGAAAAGGAACATCAACACTCTTCTTGGTGAACACAACACACACTTCGGTCACTGCTGATGGTGTCCACAGTCCCGCCCCCCTTCTTCCATCAATGCAACATCTGGGGACTGAGGAAAAACATGGGATCAGGTCTCACGATCCGTGAGACCCGGTTTGGGGGGTGAGCAGGAAGGGAGCCCTGGGTGGCCGGATCGGCTGCCCACATGATTGCTGGCTCCGAGATGGAGCCGGCGGGGGCTGGGGAGCTTGCAAGCGCGCAGGGCATACTGGGGAGACCCCCGGAGCCGGGAGGTGGCTTTTTGCATCCCGGTCAGGGGTCTACTCGCGAGTAGTCATGGCATGGAGTTGCACCACGGCTACTCATGATCAGGGAGCCCGGTTTTGCAGAGTGCTCGCTCTGCAAACCCGGGCTAAGGGCAGGGGCATTTAGGTGGGTTACCCGCCTAGGAACCACTGGGCTCGTAGCTAAGCCTGGTGGTTCCCAAGATTGGGAAAAATCGGGCTAGGCTTTCCTAGCCCGATTTCCCCCGATCGTGGGAATAGCCCCATGGTTTTTCAAAAAGAAGGTTTCAAGTTCCCTCCCTGGCTTCTCCAAGATAGGTCTGAGAGAGATTCCTGCCTGCAACCTTGGTGAAGCCGCTGCCAGTCTGTGAAGACAATACTGAGCTAGATAGACCAATGGTCTGACTCAGTATATGGCAGCTTCCTATGTTCCTATGGTGGCCACCAAGAGGAAGTTGCTGAGAGGAACTTCGGCATTACTTTTGAGCATTAAAAAGAGTTTTGAAACAAACAAAGAAATTGTTGCTCTGGCCTGCAACAAAGGCCTCAGTGTTTATCATAATGTGATGGGGGGCTGGGGAGGGAGGCTGTGTGATGAGTTGTATATGCTTTGCCATTTATGGATCCCATTATGAGCAAGGCTTTCAGCTCCAAACATGGATGAAGGCATGAAACAATTGTTGCTGTGGTTTTTGCACATCCTTGCTGTCTATGCTATTCATTCTGGAGGCATCTGATCATGAGAAGCATTTATATTATGTAAGACATCTGTCAGTATAAAATGGGCACAGGCACCGTTGCATTACAAAGTGCTACCCAGAGCTCTATAACTTGCATATTTACAGCATGTTAGGGTTGAAACACAGAGTTAGACTGCCAGAATGTTCTACCTTTTAGTTATCCTGCTGAATCCGTGGCAGCCTACATAGTTCCGGGTCTAGGGCAACCAGTTCTAAGATCGACCCCCTGAAAGAGCAGGTACTGAGATCTCTCTTAGAACTGTCTATAATAGATCTATCTAAGATCTATTATATGTAATATAACATGAAAATAAATACATTAACTAAAACTAAAATATTTGGTATTGTTTATATCGTTGCAGAAACAATATGTAACAATATGAATATAAAGTGTTGTTTATATTGAGTATGGTATTTTGTTTACTGGGTACTGGCTCCACTGACGTAAATGAAAATTTCTCTGTTGAATCCAGAAGAGTCCAGGTGTATCTATTGGAGTATCTAAGCCAGTGACCATATACGATACAGTGAGGTCATACACATGACTTCTTTTCTCGGATCTGGGAAGGAATGGGGGAAGGAAGGATCACACTATTGCAGCTGAAACCCTGCTCACCATGCTGTGCTTGCAGACAAGTGCTACTGTGGTGAGCAACGTAGCATCAGGGTGCCTGAGGGAAGGATTCCCAGCTTCCAGAAAGCCCACAATACATCGTGCTGCTTATGCAGTGCAATTCATTGAAGGCATTCTAGAGGCCGGGGCGCTCTTTCCCTCGGCCTCTCTGGTATCTCAGGCTGCCGCCCGCCTGAATTGGGCTGTAGGCAGTCTGTGCCTCCAGACAACCAGGAACTGAGGTAAGAGGACATACACAGGCCCTCTGACCTCAGTAGAACTCTGTGGGAAATTCCCAGGTTACCTGGCAGGGCAGCATCAGTACTGGCCTTGATCTCAATGCTTCACCCAAGCAGCCCTACCCAGGTAGGGCTGCACAAACCAGGATAGGGCTGATCATGTGAATAGCCTTAGTGGCTCTGAAGCAGGGATTCTCAGCATTGGCTCCCCAGATGTTATTGGACTTCAGATCCCATAATCCCCAGCCCCAGTGACCTTTGGTTGGGGATTATGGGAGTTGAATAATGACATGCAAGCATGACTTGTCCCCTTAGCTAAGCAGGGTCTACCCTGGTTGCACATGAATGGGAGACTAGAAGTGTGAGCACTGTAAGATATTCCCCTCAGGGGATGGAGCCACTCTAGGAAGAGCAGAAGGTTCCAAGTTCCCTCCCTGGCTTCTCCAAGATAAGGCTGAGAGAGACTCCTGCCTGCAACCTTGGAAAAGCCACTGCCAGTCTGTGAAGACAATACTGAGCTTGATAGATCAATGGTCTGACTCAGTATATGGCAGCTTAAAATCTGGAGACCCAACATTAAGTATCCCTGCAAGCCTACATGCATGCCTACTATTCTCTTCCATGAGCAGGAAAACATTCATCACATGCCCAAAGCATACCCTATGCATATACAGAGAGATTCCCGTGATCGAAGTTCCTGCACATGTAAAACTTTGAATTTTAATTGAGAACATTTACTTTTAACAAATGCTACTCACAGTCCCCCATTCAGATTGTTGTCTTAGCTCATGCTAGTTCATGCTCTCTGTATGAAGATTCCTTCCACATACCATATTCAATTGCTTTAACAAGAATTTGTTGGATGAAAGAACTCTTGCCTTGATTAAGGCAACCTTCTCACATTTTAACAGATTGTTTCTATTCAGAGACACTTTGCAATGCTCAAGATGCCTCAACTAATTCCAACGTTTCCTGAAAGGCAGAGAAAATGTACTTCATTATAACCTGCTCGCTAATGAAATCAAATCATTATTGTGATGCCATTTAGGCATGTAAAATAAATGGGATTCAGAGGATTAGTGCATGAAGTCAAAGTCAATATTAAGTTATTTAAGTAACTGCATGTCATAAATTCAAAGTACTAGATTGCATGGCACTCTGTGGTGGAAGGTATAGATAGGTAAATGTGAAGCTCACCAGTGGGAGGAAACCGCTGCAAGGGAGGAAGGAAGCTGATCTAAATTGGGACTGGGATGGTAGTGTTACTATATGGACAAGAAGACTACCTCATGTACCTTTAAGGGATGCACAGAAGATAGCATTTCTGCAGGTGCAGCTTGTCATGCAGGGGAAGGCAAAGTTGTACATGCTGAAATGTCCTCTTTGCATTTCTTAAAGGGAGAGGAGGAGACCTGTTAGTAATATCCCCCTTTTCAGCCTAAACTACACTCTTGTGCTGAAACCCCCTTCTCAGCCTAAACTCTTTCTACATCCTCTTTTGTTATATCCAATCAATCAATTTTGTTACATCCAATCAGTCAATTTGTTACATCCAGTCAATCCAATTTCCCAGGCAGAAACAGGACTTTTGTATCTGAATTGGCACTACCAGAGACCAAAGAGAAAAAGACATTTTGGAAATGAAATATAGAAGATGAGCATCATTGCTCCTCTCCTTTGCTTAATAAGGATGATAAAACGGCTGAACAGGTTTTTGGGAAAAGCAATTACCTGGGAAAACCTCAAAGGAAATTATCTGCAACAGCAACTAAGTTTAGTCTGCGTGTGGTAAAAGCACCTATGGTCGATTTAAATGTAATCATAGAAAAGAATTTCCTTGGCCAGAGCAATTTCCCCTTAAGCATGAATGAGATTTTGTAGTGCTAATTGACAGCTCTGAGGACTAGAAACTCACAATTACATCTAATCTTGAGGACTAGCAGTACAGGATTAAATCACACCTTAAACTGTCCTTACACCTGGGGACTCAGCCAGCCTGAATTTCCAAGACAATAGGGAGAGAAAGGACACTTTGGACCCCACAAAGAAGAAGACGTTCATGCTCTTCAGCAACAGGAGATTAGGAATCCCCTTCAGAGAATTAATCTCTCTTGCCCTGAGGCCTCTTAGTAGGTAAGGTGACAAGCATTCAATTCTTCTGATACAGCCAGTCAATTTGAAGTTATAACCCGCCCCCAAACCTAGAGCTAGTACTTTGTACCGTTACAGATCCATACAGTGCATGGAGATGTCCATGGATCTATCTTGTACCGTTCATGCAGCGGTTCTCAGGGATTGAGACTGTACCAATTCTCATTACTCTGACTAGCCCGTTGCAAAGCCCCGGTACAGTGTGTGTTCTTTAGCTAAGGGGCAGAGATTCCCAATCCTGAGAATCTTTGGTTCCAAGAGCTGATTTCAATATTTTTGGGTCTCTTGACTCCCCACCACAACTCCTATGCACAGGTTTGCCCTAGCTGCCAAGATCCCTTAGAAGGACAGGAGAATTTGACCTCACATGTCATAACAGACCTGTCCTCTTTTCCATATTGGAACCCTACGTAGTAGGGGCAAGGGTTAAAGCCCCATACTGCTATCTTGATTCACATTGTCTCCTCATGGCTCCTATTTAGAGGAAAAAGCAAGTATAGAGCAACCACATTACTAACCATTGTGTAGCTTGGCCTGAAAGGATAAAACAGATCACAGCTTATATGTCTCTTGGGGTGGAGGGGCTGGATTCCATGCAGTTTGGCACTTTAAAAAAAATTTCTATTGCAGAATTCTCTTTATTGGGAGGGAAAGTTTGAGTATTTGTTTTATAATCATGTTTCCACACAGTGTTAGCTGCTGTGTGAGCATCTTTTAGTTTCACAGTGAACTATGTAATGCATACAGCTATGCCTTTGGTTGGGCTTACTGAAGCAGACAGGCTGTGCTTTGTCTTCCCTTTGAAAAGGAAGTATGTGTATTAGCCATAGCCAATTTAACTCTAAACCTCAGATCTCCAGATGTTGTACTAAATACTCATCATACCCGGATGTGGTTAGGCTACAACTCCCATCATCTCCATCCACTGTGCCTGAGGATGATGGAAGACATAGTCCAACAACATCTGGGGACTCAAGGTTGAGAACCTCTGCAACATAGGGTAGGACCTATCATTCTAGAAGGTCATTAACACGACCTGTGAGCCGGGTGAGGGAGAAGGCGGGATAGCACCCACCTTCCCCCAGATGATTGTCGTCTTCTTCTTGGCCACACTTCTCACGCACCCGCATGAGCCATGCTGCTTGGAGTGGTGTGGCCATCTGTAGGCTGGGAAAATGCAACCTGGCCTCCAGAAATCCCTTAATGTACAATATGAGGAGCATGGGGTATTTCCCTGCAAGCTGGGAGCTCTTGGCACCTGCCTCTGTGTCTGTTTGGGCTGCCTGCAGCCTGAGCAGACACACAAGTAGGGACACACAAGTAGGGACAGAGGGCATGTCTGCACCCACTTCCCTCGGTAAAAGCCTGGAGACAAAAACTGGGCGACCCAGCGAGGCAGCACTGGGAACAGCCCTGATCCTGTTGTTTCATGCAAGCAACCCTACCCCAATAGGGCTGTGTAAGCCTGGGAAGAGCTGCTCATGTGAACAGCCTTTCGGTTTTACATGTCATCTGCTTTACAAGATCCCAGTGAACTTTTCAAGAGGATCTTGTATTATTTCTCTGCTGAATGGTGGTCTATGGTGGTCTAGTTGGTCTTATAGCCAAACTGATGCACCCATGGGCTGCACTCCAATGTAGAGTTAGGACCAAACTAGATGTGATAGAGCACTGTGTGGTTTTTATGCACCTGCCTTTCCATTCATATATAAAGGAGAGGGCAAGGGATCTTCTCTTTACATGAAAGGAGTATGTAGGAAAGAGGAGTGAGAAGATCCACCTATCTCTTCTGCTTTACCTTGCCATGCTCTGTAACTTTAGTATTCCACACCCCCCCCCCCCCAGCCTGGCTCATTTTCCGTATCAGGAGTTGGAATGTGGGAAAACTACTTAAAAGCGGTGGAGTGCAGATAGGTTACGGCAAGAGTCAGGGTAGGCTTTCCTCTTCCCCCTGCATTCTCCTTTTTGTATATTTTTGTATAGTTATCTATTTGCATTTATATACCACCTCAGCTCCTGTCCCTAGGTGATTTACACCCTAAAATACAATGTATAAAAAGTACCTGCTCACTCCCACTTTTATTTGTGTATGGACAGGTATTTGCAAAGCTGCTTCATCACTTCTAGTTTTGCTCTTTGGAATGGCTGGTGATCTTTCTGTGTTTAGTGGAAACTGCATTTTACTTTGCAACCATGTATCAATGTGGGCCCAATTTGTTCACATACTTGCTAAAGGAAAAAAAAGTTGCATGAACATTGGCTGGTCCCATGCTTACCTTCATGTTTGCTCACAAATCTGTGTTCCATTCTAATAATTCATGCTATTTTCTGAATATACATCTTCCCCCTGTAAGCCCCACAGCAGAGGGGGAAAATATAGGCATAATCAGGAGAGGGAGGGAGGCCAGCAGCGGCCCAGGTTGTGCAGTCATGGCGGCCCCCCTAGCCCCACCCCGTGTCTGACGTCAGATGCAGGAACATTTAGCCACGCCCCCACGGCTGATGTCAGACATGGGGGCATGGCTTCACTCCCAAACGGAGCCGCATGGTCCAATTTGGGAGCTAAATAGGTGCAGCGTGGCCAGGAGCAGCTCTCCCTGCCTTTAAGGCCTTTCCAGCACTGGCTGATTTAGCTCAAAAATGGGGCCACACAGCCCTGTTTGGGAGCTAAATCACACACCCCACATCTGACATCAGGCACGGTGGGCATGTCTGAGGTGCGAGGCGTGGCCCCTGAGAGGTGGCTGCCTGGGTTCTTTGAACCCATCTGCTTAATTGTGGCTCCTCCGCTGGGCGTAATCAAATGTTTTTATTTATGTATCTATCATAGTTATACACCACCTGATATGTGTATCTTTAAGTGGTGTACACAACTTAAGTGGTGTTCACAACAAATATAAAACAGAGTAAAAAGTATTAAAACAATTTCACAGCATAAAAAGTTAAAACAATTTCATGGGATAGAAACAATTAAATGGTTTAAAATTAATTTAAAGTTAAAAGCCTGAGAGAACAGGTGTGTCTTGAGGGTCTTCCTAAAAGCAAACTAAGATGGAGATGCTCTTATTTTGACAGGGATCATATTCTAAAGCCCTGGGGCAGCTGCAGAGAAAGCCTGGTCCTGAGTCGCCACCAACAAGCCAGTGGCAACCATAACCAGATCTCTCCTGATGATCTCAATAGATGATAAGGTTCATGACAAAGAAAGCACTCTCTTAAGTACCTTCATCAGATCATCCTGAGTTGCTTTAAAAACAGTTTTAAAATAGTTGCAAAATCTGATTATGAATCTCTTGCAGCACATGTGGTTTTGCCCTTGCTGTAAATTGTCATGAACAAAACAAATATCTATACGTTGTTAGAGGAAAACCAAACCAAAACTAAATATATTGACTGAGAAAAGTAGAAATTGGATAGACTATTGGACTACAGGGGGAAAAGATCAAATCAAACTACAGAGAGAGAGAGAGAGAGAGAGAGAGAGAGAGATCAAGGTTCTTATATGTTCGTGAATCCATACTGTCAAGGGGTTATTTCCCTTTTCCCAAGCTTTCAAGAAACAATTTCCTTTGAAAACATACCTTGGAGCTTAGAAGGAACCCCAACTGTCTTCTGTGCCTCACTGCTTTTTGTGTTTCTGTTTGTCATTGATTTTTAAAGTACATGTTCAATAGCAATAAGGGGGGAAATGATGGTGATGAAGCCACTAAAAAGGCAGGAGTGAATGGGGCTATAGCCGTCTGTTTTAGCACTGCACAGGCTGTGTGACTTCCACTTGCAGTTGAGGATAGGTTGTTGTTTGTGAATAACACCTTATCTGCAAATCGTCTTGTGGATTTTGGCATGACAATACATGGGTTCTTCTCACTGTAAAGAAAGCTGGTTAAATACTGCCTTCAGGGATGTGATACTGTTATTTATTTGCTAATGGGGAGGATCCAGTTAACAAGGGCAGAGATAAACACGTGGTCACAGATAAATAGGTGGAGGAAAGCTTTTTCTGGATGAACATATCTCTTGGTCAAAGACAGATAAATCTTTAACTACTTGTTATAACAATGGTTATAGTGAAGTATAAAGCCTGAGTTTATGAAGGCTAATTATAAGAATCTAGATGGAACATTTGGAGAAGAAATAGCTTGGAATGATTTCACCTCTACAACTATCCAGGTTACAAGATGGCATGCAACTCTGTAGGCACTAGAGGAGACAATTTTACAATGCACATATGAATTGCCTCTCCAAAGATCTGTGGAAGGAAACATGTGAGGCTTGGGCAACTTGAAGCTAGCTGGTTAGCCAGCCAGAATTCATTTGTCTGAATGGTCTCAGGCACTGGGGAGCACAGAGTTCATGATACCTCATAGCATCAGCTTGTCCAGGGTGCTTTTACCAGGCTACAAGATGGAAAGGGGGCAGGGAAAAAGAAATGCTTGTTTTTCCTATGTTAATCCATTCAAATGCCTACACAGTTAGCTGTTGCCTAGCACTGAAAGCCAGTGTTGGGGGGGGGGTGTTAGGGGGAGGGGAAGCAGCTAGGCAAAGTTAGGCACTAGTCACCTTGGTCAGAATCACCAGATTGCATCCTCTTCAACAAGTACACATTTACTTCAGTCCCAGAGGCATTTTCCTTAAACACATTTCTCTATTAATTACTTTTATGTTTGTTTTTCCCTAGGAACCTTAAACTGCTCTATCAGAAAGTATTTGTATGAAATCATCCCAAGCAATTCAAATCCCCGCTTTCTTTCTGCTATGTAAGAGCTGTAAACACATACTGCCACCTAAAGGAAAGAAAGAGAATTGGTTACCAAAATTCACTTCTTCTTGTTAGGATCTATGTTACTACTGTGATGATTTTTCTGCATTTCTCCTGATGGTTTGCCTGCTCTCCCAGAGGCATAGCTCTGACATGGGACACAGCAGAAAGGTGGCAGAGTGAGTCTGTTGCATCTTAGAGCTCCAGCCAGCTGAGCTCCCTACTGTGGCACACACATGCTTCCAGCATTTGACAAAGTTAAACTGAGTGTTCTTTTATGACATTTGGGTGGGGGGAATGGTTATAGCATGGTAGTGAACAAGCTGCCTCTGTGAGATTCAGGGGCAAGCTCTGCCAAAGAATTCCAATTCTGAATTCACATGATCATGTTTGCTCCACATCTGACATTCACAAATGTCAAGGAGACTCAGACTGGAAGCAGGAATTTGGCCCTCCAAGATGGTTGCAGGCATAATCCAGAAGCTGCTCTGCAACAGTAATCAATGTACCTAGGCCCTTCCCTGAGGCAGGCAACTGGCCATGGTTATTTCTAAACATTCCCACTGGTACCTATGGTTCTTGTGCCTAATCAACTGGTTTTCTGGCTTCCTCTTTCAATCCTGCTGTCACCTTCCATGAAAAAATTACATGAACCCCCAACCCAGTTGTTCCTTGCCCAGCTACACCCACCTTGACTCCTGTGAGGTCCTTATTTCTACTTTCCCATTAGACAAATTCTTCAGCTACCCCAGCTTGCCATGACATCACACTTGTTGCATACTTGAGACAGACTCCAGTAATTCACTTTGATTTACCCTGATGTTATCTTCATCTCAGCCCATCTTCCCTCAGTCACTGACACTGACTTGAGCTTTCAACATGAAAAGCTCCCCCAACTTTAATAGTAGCGTCAATGGGGGACTTTGGCAAGTGTAGCTTGTCATGTCACAATACTTCAGGGTTTTGAAAACCAGCTGCTCAAATTCCAAATGTTAGATGTGCTGGGGAGAGGTATGGTCCTGTCTTGAAGTATACAGACAGCATACAGACAAACCACTTTCACAGACCCTTGCACCACCAATGCTTGCAAACTAAGCTTGGTGATGGAATACTTGGCCATAATACCAACTCTGGTGACTGAAACTTGGCCATAGTATTGAGTGACCCTGGTGACTGAATATCTGGGCTGTAGTACCTGGCTAAGTATTCAGTCAGCTGACCCAACACTCCAATCCCTTCAGTCAGCTGACCCAACACACCAATAACTCCAATCCCTCCGACCAGGTTGTGTGATTGGAGGGGTGCCTCCAATCCCTCCCTCCAATCACCGACCCAGGTGACTGAATATCTGGGCTGTAGTATTTGGCTAAGTATTCAGTCAGCTGTCCCAACTCTCCAGTCCCTCCAGGCTCTAGAAAGCATTCACCTTAGAGCTGCTCCTCAGTCTGAGCATTGTATCTTACAGAAAGACATTGGCTGCCTAAAAACATGCTCTCTTCCCTGAACTGCTGCCTTTTGCAATCCTAGCTCCTGTCCCAGATCACAGGCCTCTGCTTTTTCAGACCTTTGATGCCTTTGGGACTTGACCTGTGCTTGCCCTGGACTGAATTTCCCTCTATGAAATTTGACCAACGAATGTGTGCATATCTGCAGGGTCAGGGTATTGGTGCTGATCCCTCCAGGCCCTGAAAAAGCCCTCAAATGGAAAAACTTACCATCTGTGCATTAGGCCTTCAGCGGAATGCTGTTGAATAGATATCTGGGTGGACCTACAAATGGACCTATATGAGGATGCCCATTTTACCTGTAGCACAGAGAACTAATTTACTGGGCACTTAACTAGCTTTGCAATCCAGGTGCAGATTTCCTTGCAGGATCAGCATCTGGTTTGCCAAAAATCTCTAACAAACGTATACTCTCTCTCTTTCTCTTCCTATCTCAATCCTTTTTTGATTTAATTGATTATCTTTCTTCCAGAAGAAAGGGGCTGGGGAAGTGGGGGAAATTCTAACTAAAGAAATTTAGCACCCAGAATGGCTTATATGCTGGGATGTTACAATACTGAAAATTCAGAATACGTATGACAGTTCCAGCTTTCCTGATGTGCTCTAAGCAAAGCATGCAAGACAGACAGAAAGGGCAAAGTCTACAAAGCACGCATCTCTTCAGAGAACAAATATATCATCTAAGTCAGCACAAAAATTCATAAACACCTTGCCAAGGGGGAAGTTATCCTGGTTTGGTTTGCATGTGTGGAATAGTTCAACTCTGAAGTGTTCTTACTTTGATGTAAGATATCATAAGTTTTCCAGCTCGCCAGCAGGCATACGGAAATCAATCTTTTCTTACAACTTATTTTCAGTTTGCATAGAGCTAAACTGTCTGGTAGGAGTTAAGTATCTGCACTGCTAAAATGGATCACGTATTTAGAGCCAAGATATATGCAGATATATATGCAGATTGCAGAACAGAATGGGAGGAAAGCTCCACATACTTTGAATCAGGTTAATGCATTTTTAGCCTACTTTCCAGTAGGCTTATGAGATCACCTGGCATTCCGTGTGTGCATGTGCGCACGTGTGCAGAGGCGGATTTAGCCACAGACCTTGGGGATCAGGTCCGTGGCTGCCTTCCTCCTGGGGGGCCTCCAAATGATCTGGGGGACTCCCCAGAGCCCCACCGCTGCCTCATGCCGGCAGCTATTTGCCTCTTCACCACCTCAGGGTGGGGAGCTGAGACGAGCATAGAGGGCCACCCCAGTGGTGGTGTCGTCGTCGGGTGCAGCTGGTGGACCTCTTTGCCAACGCACCAATGCTGGCCGAGGATGAGCAGATCTTTTCAGAATGGCAAAGGCAAAAAAGTTGAAGAAGCAGAACCTGAAGAATATGTTGTGGAAAAGGTCCTGGACAGGCATGTAGTTAATGGCAAGTTTGAGTTCTTCCTGAAATGGAAAGGATTTACTGATGCTGATAATATGTGAATACCTTGAATCCCAAATTCTAATACATGAATATCCTCCCTGAATCTCAAAGCTCAAGAGGATGAGCACATCTCTCCTACATAAACCACCCATTCTAACCAACCAAAAATACAAAAGCACAAAACAAGCCATCTCAGGGAAAAGGCTGGGGTTGAGGGAGGAAGAGTCATGGGAACAGGTAGTTAAAACTTCAAAATTGTGTATAAAGCTGGATGAGGAGTCCCACCAGCCACAGCACTCATCTCACTACCCCCACCCCCCGGCAGTGAAGAGGGGAATAGTAGCGGGCACGGGGCAGCAGTGGTGGGGCAGCAGTGGTGGGGCAGTGGGGCAGCGGGGCAGCAGCAGCAGCAGGGTTCTGGGGAGGTCCCCCCAGGAGGAAGGAGCCGCAGCAGTTGGGTGAGGTACCATGCTTTACAAACAAAATGGGGGGGGGATTGCAGCAGGGGGGAGTAGGCCTCAGAACCCCTTCTGGTCTGGGCACCAAAATAACCTAGGTGTGCCACTGTGTATAAGTGTGTATGTCCCATCAATTTTGCAATGCCTGGACCAATATGAACCAAATGGGGTACAGTTGTAGGGATACCTCAGTGCTTGTGATGATCCCAATTCAAGATGGCGGATGTGCAAACTTTTGAGGTGCAAGTGGGCGAACTTGTGAACTGCCTAACCAATTTGAACCACATTTGCTAACTGTAGGGACACATAGGAATGCCTCAGTGGCATAGTTTGTGATGATGTCATCCACCCTGATTCAAGATGGCAGATGTGTGACTTTCTGAGGCACAAGTGGGCTAACTTGTGGATTGTCTAACCGATTTGAACCAAATTTGGTACAGTTGTAGGGATACATAGGGACACCCCAATAGAGTGGTTTGTAATGATGTCATTGACCTTGACTGAAGATGGCAGATGCTTGAACATTTGAGGTGCAAGTGGGAACGGATTTGAACCAAATTTGGTACAGTTGTAGGAACACATAGGGACACCTTAAATGTATAGTTTGTAATGATGTCCTTCACCCCAATTCAAGATGGTCAGACTCATAAATGTATGAAGTGCAAGTGGGCTAACTTGTGAACTGCCTAACTGATTTGGACCAAATTTAGTCTACTTGTAGGGATAGTGAAAGGAAAGTAGGCAGATTAGTTCTTACTAGAACAACTTCTTGTATATATACCCCACAGGGTATATATGTTTTTGTTTCCTGGAAGATGGTGTGTGTGGGAATCTTAAAGAGTGCAGGTATTTTATTTATTTTTCTACATAAGCATGCTGTTGCTGGGTGCACTGTTGCCTGCCTGTTGCTCTACCTGCCAACCTCTCTCTTGGAGAGGAAGGAGGGTGAAGACAGGGCTCATGAGAATGGGCTCATTAAGTTGTCTATAGAGTTGTACAACAACTGAGACTCCTCTTATGGGATCAGATTGGATCACTTTCAGTTTGTGACTCCTGAGGATGTGGACAAGCTGCTTTGGATTGTATGTCTTACCATCTGTTCTCTTGTCCCTTGCCCAGCTTGGCTCATTTCATCTGCCAATTATACTATCAGAGAGGGCCTGGTAAATATTATAAATGCTTCTCTGAGGGAGGGCAGGATGCCTCCTTGTCTCAAGGAGGCTATCATTAGACCTTACTTGAAGAAACTTGCATTAGATCCCTCAGAGTTAGAAAATTATAGTCCGGTCTCTAATCTTCCATGGTTGGGTAAGGTGATTGAGCAGTTGGTGACCTCTCAGCTCAAGGCAGTCTTGGAGGAATTATATTATCTAGACCCATTTCAAACTGGTTTTTCGGCAGGCTACAGGTTTGAGACTGCCTCAGCCAGCCTGATGGATGATCTCCAATTGGGTATTGACAGAGGGAGTGTGACTCTGTAGATCTTTTTGGATCTCTTGGTGGCTTTCGACACCATCAACCATTGTATCATTCTGGGTTGACTCATCTGAGGGAGTTCGGATTTGAGTGGCACTGTTTTACAGTGATTCTGTTCCTACCTCTCTGGCAGATTCCAAATGGTGTAACTTTGCAAAGCGGGAATTAATGTATGGAGTTCCACAAGGCTCCATACTGCCTCCAATGCTTTTTAACATCTACATGAAACCACTGGGAGAGATCACCAGGAAATTTGTTGCAGGGTATTACCAATATGCTAATAACACCCAAATTTATTTTATTTTTATTTATCTAACATATTTGTATACCGCCCAAAATGCAAATCTATTTCTCCTGATCAGGAAATGGTATAACTTCCTTAAATGCCTGCCTGTAGGGGGTAATGGGCTAGATGAGAGATGATAAACTGAAATTGAATCCATATAAGATGGAGGTACTGACTGTGGGGGGTCAGGACTTGAGAGATGGTTTAGATCTACCTGTTCTGGATGGGGTTACCCCCCGCCCTGAAAGAACAACTACATATCTTGGGAGTGTGCCTGGATCCAAAATTCTCTCTGGCTTGAAGTACTGACCAGTGACCAGGGGTGCTTTTTACCAGTTTTAGCTGATACATAAGCTGCGCCCATTTCTGGAGGTAAATTACTTTAAAACAATGCTACATATGCTGGTAACCTCTAGGCTTGACAGCTGTAATGCACTCTATGTGGGATTGCCTTTGTATGTAGTCTGGAAAGTACGATTGGTGCAGAACATGGCAGCCAGACTAGTCCCTGGGATAAACCAAAGAGACCATATCACATCCATCTAAAAGAAATGCACTGGCTACTGATATGGTTTTGAGCAAAATACAAAGTGCTGGTTATTACCTATAAAGCCCTTAAACGCTTAAATGCAAGGTATTTAAGGGAGTGCCTCATTTGTCATGAACCCTGCTGCCTATTAAGATCATCTGGACAGATCCAGTTATGGTTACCATCACCAGGTCATTTGGTGGCTTCTCAGAACTGGGCCTCTGTGACATCCCCAGGGCTCTGGCATGCACTCCCTGTCAAGATAAGAGCATCTTCATCTCTGGAAACATGCCCTTTTAAAAAGAATGTTTCATTTTGAGCTCAAAACACTCAAAATGACTGTTTTGAACATGTATAGTTTTGTACATCTCTACTTACAGAGTGCATGCACACAAGTTTTGCATTGCAATTTTCTGTACATTTTGCAACCCTGCCTTGAAAAACACAGTAGAAGCACACAGTAAAATAAATAATATAAAAATAAGCACAAAGTAAAAGGGAACCTGTCCCTCCCAACACAGAACACAAATTTCAAGCACAGTCCAAAAATGGCCAAAAAGAATATCTGACTCAGAATCCAATGCCAGCCACAGTGCCTGCACTGCAGTAACATAATTAGCACAAGTTGTTCTCTCACACAAAATTATGACTCCTTATGTTACTTTCTAGCATTGTAACAGCTGCCACAATAGCACCCTTAGCAGCAGCAAGCATAGCCATAAGCTCAACTACAACAACTTCAGTCACATTTTGCTTGACTACACCTTGTGATGGAGATTGCAGAGCAGTGAGTGAAGCACAAGTTAGTCTCAAGGCCAGACATGTAGATCATCACAGCAATCACCAAGAAATATTACACAATATACACAGAGAGTTGCGACATCTATTTTTGACCACAGCACTATCTCATGAACAAACAAAACCACAACTCAAGGAAGGCAGGAACCCAAGTTCTGCCTTTGTCAATCTGAGACCCAGAAAAAACAGATAGTTATAGCAGCAATAGCACAGCTTATTATACTCAGTGCTGAGAAAAGAAAACCATGAAATCAAATCTTCCTCCCTCCTCTCCTGATGTCTCCTTTTCTTCAAGAGAGGCACAGTATATGGGCTCTCTGCTTCCCAGTCCCTTTGAATACATTTTGAATTTGAAAGTTCAATTTTTGTGTTCTCTTCATGCTCCTTTTGTGTTCCCCTCCCTCCAACAGACAATGAGGGCACAGTTGCCAATGACAACACTTGATTTCTATGATAACACACCAACCAAGAAGCAAGGAGATCAAAAGCCAATTGGAAAGCAGTGCCAGAAAACCAATCAGAAAGGAAAAAACAGGCCTCCAACATGGCACTTGAAACATTGAGACATTTTGATTGAAATGGGGTGGTTCTGCTCCAAGCTTGAAACAGGCCCTTTTAAAAGAGGGTGTTCTGTTTTGATATTGAAACAGCTGAAATGGCTCATTTTGAGCTGAAACATTTAATGGTCAAAACCTTCTGCATGTCCCTAGCATGGATGCTCTGATACATTACAGACACAGGTCATTCACATTTTCTTAATGTCCATTTAAATTGAGTTCTTGGTTTTTGTGAGCTATGATATCAGTTTGTTTATGATGTGTACAAGCCTTTACACATTCACCTTATATATAAAAATGGTTCCTGGTGTGTGTGTGTGTATACACACACACACACACACACACACACACACACACACACACACACACACACACACTTTATATTAAATATATATAAGGTTATATATATCACCTTATATATAAAAATGGTACCAGGTGGGTTATAAGACTGAAACTGATGTAGAGATCTGGCCCAGTGGAAACAATTAAGGCAAGGGGTGATGTGACTGTCACAGTAGAAGAGAGAGGTCATGTCCAGATAATAATAACCCATTTTGTCACTATTAGCAAGTGGTTGTTCTGTCTAATCAATATGCTGATCACTGCTGGTCCATGAATTCGCTGCATCACTGTGGGCATCACAGAACCTTTAGTGCAACATCAAAATGTCTGCTAGTTGAAATTTCTTATGAAAGGCATTTTCCTCCCTGCTTCCTTTTAAAAAGTACTTCCTATTTAGCAACAAAATAAAAGTGTCTTTTGGACACAGCCAAACAGTTTAGCAAAGACAATCTGGACAGTGAAATGACACAGAATATGGGAGATCACCAGAATCAAAAGATTGGAATGAATATGTAACTTTGGCTGTTGATGATCTGAAGACAAAGAAAGGGCAGAATTTGATTATTTACTTGGATATAGGAAGGAATAAAAGTAGCAAAAAGATGATTTCAGGCTAGTGGGCCTGTGGGATAGTAGCTGTAGAATTCAGAGAAGGAAAAGGGTTGTAACACACACACAGATAAGGCAGTGGAGTACAATTAACAACATTAATAATTTAATGAAGTAGGTCTTTAGCACAGCAAGGCAGAATGCTTCCTGTTCTCCTACTTGCTCTTTATCTGCCCCACCCCCAGTCTAGGACTGTACTAAGCTGTAATTAACCTAAAACGTTGTTCAAGAGCTAGCCTGGATCAATGAACAGATTCATTAGAAATACCACAGTAGTATATCCAACAATTTCAGAGAAGTATAAGTGCTAAGAGGACTTGTGTGTAAAGCAAGGAGATTTGCCTCCATCATATACAGCTTTTGAGGGAGTAAGACCACTTTATAAATCTTATAGGTTTATATCACTGCAATGTGGTAACTGGCAATAAAAAAAATCCACTGCTACAGGGTCTGGCTCTACACCACATCAGTAACTCAGGTGGAATTGTATGAAGCACATGTGACTGCCTTTGAAATCAATAGCCTAACATCTCTTCTCTCCCTTGCTCCAACACAAGCAATGCTACAAAAACTGTGATGTTGGTTTCTCATGATCCAAACTAGGGATGTGCAAACTGGCTCGAGAGTGAGCTGGTTTGCCATCAAACCAGACCAGTTCGAGGGCTCAGCCTCAAGTCAGACTGGGCCTGGAGCCGAACCCCACTGGGTCGGCTCGGGGCCAGCTTGGGACTGGCTTGCAGGGGTTCTAAAGTTTTTTTAAAAGTATATTTTTAAACACTCATCGCCAGGTCCAGCACTGGGGTGGGGGGGTGTTGCCGCAGCTGCGTGTGTGTGTGTCTCCGCCACTTTCCTCTCTCCCTGCCAGACTCCTGCTCGCCATGAAACTAGCCAGGATGCATGCGAGGCAATTGCCAAAATGGCCATCACCACCAGAGAAGGGGTCGGAATGGCTAAAAAAATGGCTGAAACAGGTTTATATCTGGGGGTAGGCCAGCGAGGGGAGAAGGCCAGCGGGGGGGGGGGAGACCGGGGGGAGGCCAGCGGGGGTGAGAGAAATGGCGCAGACCCCCCGAGGCTGCAGGGCACAAAACTGAACATGCCAGGTTCAATTCAAGTCCAGATCGGACTCGAACCGAACTGGGCAAACTGGTTTTGTGCACACCCCTAGTCCAAACCCTATACCTTCCATGACATTTTGGGGTTTAGAAAATTCAGCACTGACATACATTCCACTACTAAAGAAAACAGCCACTTCTTAAGCTTAATTAAATTTAATTACACTTAATAGTAGTGTTGCTATTTTCAATGGAGGGCCGAGTCTCTGGAAGGGCAAGCAGCCAGCCAGCAACATTCTGCTTTTCTGTTTCATGTCCCTGCCTGTTTTCCTTTTCACAATACTCATGTCGACCAGTGACAACTGTTTGCGGTCTAAGAAACTCCATCATTGTGTTTGAAAATACAGCTGCCCACAGTGAAACCCCACCCCCAAACTATGACACATAAAACTAGCAACTCCCACCAACAGCCAAAGGGAACAGGGATATGCCCAAATTGCTTCAGCGCTTCATTAGCGAGGTGCCGAAACTATTCGGATGGCCGCAGAGGCGTAACTAGGGAAAACGGCGCCCGGGGCAAGCACTGAAATGGTGCCCCCCCTGCCGCCCCCCCAACATACTACATTATACTTAGGTTTTTCCTCACAAGCGCCTGCCGCCGCCAAGCCAGGCCACTGACTGGCTGCCAGGCACCAGCAAAGCAATGGGGGGGGCCGCAGGCGGTGCGGAAGGGACCGCTCGTGGGGAAGGGGGAACTGACGCGCTCCCTTGACTGCTGCAGCGCTGCTGCACTGAGCAGGAAACATTTGTATTAACAAAAAATTTAAAAATTTAAAAAAATTTTGGTCATGGCGGCGCCCCCCACGTGACCAGAAAAGATGGCGCCCGGGGCACGTGCCCCCCCTGCCCCCCTATAGTTACGCCTCTGGATGGCCGCATCCAAGACGTTTCAGCGGGGGGCAAGTGATAGTTTTAAGAATGAGGCACACAGGTCCTTACCTGCTCCTCTGCTGCCCCACCACTGTTCCAGTCACGGTACTGTGCTTCCCAAAAGGCCACATATGGATGCATTGCAACAGCAGCATACACATCATGTACAACAACCATGTGTATGCTGCCACCATGACACCGCTGTGTGTGGTCTTTTCAGGAAGGACAGAGCCATGACCGCAGCAGCGGCAGGGCAGCAGAGGAGAGGTCCCACATGCCTCATCCTTAAAGCTACCACTCTTCATCCCTTTCCCGCGGCTGCCCGAAACGATTTGTGCACATCCCTAAAAGGGAGTGCCAGGAAGAAATAAATGCTGGGAAAGACAGAGTGGAAGTAACAAAGAAGAACTGAATCATGTAAGGCCAGAAAAAAATAAGTACAGAGGAGATGGAGCAGAGGACTTCTCAGGGTAGAAAGAAGAAAGAGAAATATGGGTGGCTAATATAAGCAGTGAGGAAAAAAGGTGAAACAGAACCAACTGCTCCCCGTCATGCCACTTGTCATTTTGTATAGGCTTTGGCTAGTTGGTTAATCAGGTACTATTCTACAGAACCTATTTGATTGAACAAATAATGCATCTAAAAGTGGGTTGGTTTGCTGTTTTATTAAAATGAGAAGTATGGCAATTTGCTCAAAGTATAGCTAACCTAAATATAACCAACAATTTGTGGATGAATGTACTTGACTTTCTATGCATAGTTACAATACAGTCTGTTCCTTCATTTTAGGGGATTCTTTTTTAATAGGAGGTAGTCACAGTCACCTATACTTTTTGGAGCCATCTTCAGTTCAGTAGCTGCTGCTGCTGTATTTTGACCATTACAACTATTATTATTTAGAACATTTATAGAACACTTTTCAACAAAAAAAGTGTTCAAAGCAGTTTGCATAGCAAAAAGAATGAACAGAGAGTTCACAGTCCAAAAAGGAAGAAGACAGACTCAAGCAATAGTCATTGGGACATATACTATGCAAGGTGGAAAAGGGACACTTGCTATCTTCTTGATAAAAATAAGAGAGGTACAATTTTAAAAGGCCCTTCTTTGACCAATTGACAGTGTGAGCTGTTATAAGTAGGTAGGGCACAATTTTTTTGTTGGGGGGGGAGTCCCAAAAGAGCTTTATGGAAACTGTAGTCTTTTAAAAACGGCCACACAAATCTCAGGAGGACATCATTTGTGATTAACCTGTTCAGCCACTGGGTGCCAATGTTGTCTCATATTTGAGAAATTGACATTGCTCCTATGGAGCGGAGACCTTCAAATCTAAATAGATGTCCACATAGTAAAAAAAATGTTAAGGAATGAGTGGAATATGTCAAGTTATTTTTTTTATTTTTTTAAATTAAAGGAAATCAGGAAATTGGATGACAGAAAAGCAAATAATGTTAAACAATAAGAATGGTACAGGTTAACAAAAGAATAAGATTCATAATGAAAAGGGGCTCACTTTAGAGTTATGAGTCAGTAAGGCTATTTCTTGTTTGTGATTAATGGTGAACTACTATTTTAACTGGATCAAAGAATGGGTTGTTTTTGAAAGGTTTCATTAATCATTATAAGCAATTGGCTTGCCATTTCATTATTTCAGGGTAGGCACAGTTCAGCATATTTCAGAAACGACATATGCTTTAGTCAAGAACTGGCTAGAAATTATGCAAATGTTAAGAATCCATCTCAGTTTTTTGGGACTTATAGGCAATGAACAAGTATCTGTTTTATTTGGAGTCAGGCAGTATATGAATGAATGAATGAATGATTAGTTTTACATTCCATCCTGCTCCATTCTTGTCATGTTGCCTGTAGATAATTTTCATTGGTAGTTGTGGTGTTTTTGGTTAATCCATTCCTTCATCGGGGCCAGCTTTTGAATGGTGCTTTAGTTACTTTTATTCCAGTCCTGTAGAAAAGGCGGGTCTAACAAACAGCCAGTAGCAAGAGTACTGAGGGCAGACTGATCTTGCCTCTCTGTAACTAATATCTATCTCATTAAACCATTAATATTCTGGATTCAACTCCACTGTCTTGTCCTTGCATACCACAACTCTATCCTCTGGATTCAACAGTAGTATAGTATGCAAAAGATATGCATAATCCAATGCTATGCTTTTATTTATTTGTTTTCATTATAACGTGCATATCCTATCTTTTAAAAACAGACTCCTGTTAAAAAATGGACTCCTGCAAGCCCAAAATCTGACCACCCCTGCTTTGGCATGCGAGATACATGGACCTTTAAACTCTGTTCTGCTGCATGATGCTTACTCCAGGGCAAGAGTGGAGTGGAGGAAAGCAAAATCTTGTTTAGGGTGACAAAATCACAAAAAGCTGGCCCCATGGATGCACCTAGATGATTTTGGCGCCTGGACCAGCCCTTCTGTGAGGCCCCACCACCACGAGTCCCCCCCCGCCCCACGGTGCCCCCTGTGCTGTGAGGCCCCCGAAACCTCCTTTTGTGGGACTCCTGCAGCGGCCAACTTATGTGCCATTTTTGAAAAATCAAAGCTGCTGTGCAGCTGGGGGGTGGTTGCCAGGTGTGTGTGAAAGCCAAGTCGTCAACCTACTCCCCCTCCCCTGGCAGCAGCAGGGGGAGCAAACGCTGGGCAGATCCTCTTGGCCCAGTGGCTGTTGTGAACTGTGAGGTGCGCCTGCACAGATCAGAGAAAGATTGTCGTAAGCTTGTGATGTCATAGGCTTGCAATAATCTTTCTCTGAACTGCATAGTTCACAACAGCCACTGGGCCAAGAGGACGTGCCTAGAGGTCGCTCCTCCCGCCACCGCTGGGGGTGAAGAGGAAGAGGTTGACTACTTGGCTAACCCCCCCCCCCCCAGCAGCCACCCCTCAGACATGTGGTGACTTTGATTAAAAAAGAAATAGCACGTAGGTTAGCTGTGGAGGGCAGGCACAAGGTGGTTGTAGGAGCCCCCCCCTGGCCATTTTGGTGGCCCCCCAGACCTTGGAGGCCACAGACTGGGGTCCCAAGGTCCACGGGTTAGAACACCTCTGGCTGGCCCCATCCAATCTGCCACATGGAATGATGGGCAATGCATTTACCGCAAATAAATCCATGAATAGAGGACGGGCAGCATGTCACTGTGCCCTTGAAATGGGGAGCTAGGTCACCTACCCATCTCCTTCAAATATCTAGTTTTAAGTAAGTAGATATTTGGAAAATGTCCCAATATAGCATTGCAGAAAGTTGATTATATAGCATTGCAGAAATTTCCCTGATTGCAGGCTGCAGTATAACTAATAGTGGAGCCCTAAGCAAGGGCACCACTAGGGATGAGGTGCAGCAAGTACCAACTCTTCCTGAGGGGGAAACACATTTCTACAGACGCTCCCTAAGAGCATGCCAATTCAAAGGAGCAGAAAATAGTGGCATACCTAAGCATTAGCTGAATTAATCAACTATATTTCTTGGATCTCTAATTCATTGAAAATGGTTGCTTCCCTTGTTACATGCTGCAAGAACCATACAGACACACTAATTAAGAAAGAGAGCAGCATTTTAATATCACTTGTGAATGCAATCTGTGTGAATTAGATTTAAGATAATGTAGATATGAGTATTTATTTGAAGCCAGATTTTTAATATAGGGCCAGGTTTCCATATGAAGTGAGGCTGCCTGTTCTCACTGGGATTGGGACAGCACTGGGATCCTGGCCAGTGGAGCACCCAGGTGGGCGTGTATGGGGGAGACAGCTGGTGGCCTCCCCAGTACTGCCTCACCCCCGTCTCAATTGTCTCAACGGCTCTGGTGCACTGCTGACAAATACAGGAAAATTAAACAAGAAATGGGTTTATTATCATACAAGTATGTGAGAAGCATAAGCATGGCTCCACTAATCTACATCTGGCTGATCCCATTCTCTGATATAACAAGTTCCGGTTGCTGCCAAAATCCGGTATACATGTACCAGTGTTGCAATTAATTCTTAGAGCTATATCATCATCACACTAGATTGATGGACGCCCAATACGCACATCATGCTTGGGCACCATTTTCTCCTAGCAGGGCTGGTAGTGCAGGGAGGAGCCATTTCCTGACTCATTTTTCTCTCTCTCCAGGGCCAGCAAAAAATGCGGACTATTATTATGGCTAGCGCGAGGAGTTGTCATTGAGCTGCTGCTGAGGATCCAAATTCCTCAGAAGAACCCCCTGCTGATCCTGAGACTACCTATGAGCCCATGGCTTTTTTGTGTAGTCATGGTGGTGGCGGCGGTGGAGGCAGCAGCAGCAGAACAATTATCTGTCAGATAGGTGGGAAGGGAACCATCAAGGCAGTTTATCCAGGGCACCCTGAGAGTTGGAACTACAATCTAGAAACATAGGAAGCTAGATCATTGACCAGATCATTGCTCCATCTAGCTCAGTATTTTCTACCATGAGTGGCTGTGGCTTTCCAAGGTTTCAGGCAGGAATCTTTCCCAGCCCTATCTGGAGATGTCAGGGATTGAACCTGGGACCTTCTGCATGCAAGGCAGATACTCCACCATTGAACTACGGCCCCATCTGCAAAGGTGGCATACATGGGTGCCGACCACACCAAAATCTGCTTTGCTTCAGCAAGGTGGCTATATTGTGTACCCTTAGACCATGTTCTGGAAGTTAATCTATCCTTATACTGGTCTTTGCTAAAGAAGGATCAGAAAACCACCATATTGACCTATGAGAGAGTTATGAGAATTTCCCAATGTACATTGGACTGACTTTGTCTTTTAATTTTATGAGCCCATTATCCATTTGATTTTATGTTAGTCACTCAGAATTCTATGTTAGTACTAATTTTATTTATATTAATGCACAAGTTCCAAAGGAGTGTATACTAGCAATAGTGGACATCATGGTGTTTATGACACCAGGAGTCAGTTTACATGTTTAAAAAGGTACATGGTACAGTCCTCGTAGGATTGTACCATTTCAGAATGCAGGTGGGGCATGCTTGAATATTTCTTGAATATTTCCCCAGGGGGGAATTCCCTACCCATGGGAAGTCAGCATCTCAAGGAAAATACTCTTATCTGCGTATGAAGTTGCTTTCTAGGAAGTCACTCTGTTGCTCCATCTAGTGAGTGAGAAGAGCTGGTCTTGTGGTATCAAACATGACTTGTCCCCTTTACTAAGCAGATTCTGCCCTGATTGCATATGAATGGGAGACTGGATGTGTGAGCACTGTAAGATATTCCCCTCAAGGAATGGCGCCGCTCTGGAAAGAGCATCTGCTTTGCATGAAGAAGATTCCTAGTTCCCTTCTGGGTATCTCCAAGATAGGGCTGAGAGAGATTCCTGCCTGCATCCTTGGAGAAGCTGCTGCCAGTCTGTGAAGACAATACTGAGCTTGATAGACCAATGGTCTGACTCAGTATATGGCAGTTTCCTATGTTCCTATGTACTCTGGCAGTGGCTCTTCAGAGCCAGACAATAGTGTTTCCCAATCCTGCAGAAAGACTAACCCTGGGACAATCCGCATGTAAAACATATGTACTTCCACTCAGCTCTGGTTCCCTCCTTAAATCAAGTTGTACACTTGACATGCTAGTTGGAGGTTTTTGACACAGAGAGCCTTTAAACAATAGAGAATAGAGTTCCCATTATTTTTTACCTGCTTTTGTCTATGTTTTACTTTTTATTTTTATTTCATGCAAATAATCAATGGATCACGAAACTGTCTGTAACAGTACATTGTTTTCTCAGTTCTTTTGAGCTAATAATTTATAAAGCCAATTTGCTAGGAACCACCAGAGGTCAGTATATTTCAGACAAATGTATACAAATACAAAAATACCTTTAACAACCCCCCGCCCCGCGTACTCAGCTCAGTTATTGTCAACTGCTGGTTCTTTTACATTGTCTGTTCTTTCTTTTTTCTCTTTTAATAGCATGCTTATACCAAAAAACTGCAAAACAGGATGCTTCTATGTCTAACCTCATGTTGTGCCTTATATCCAAGAAAAGTGTTGTCGTTTGCTTGGGAAATCATTGCATTTCATTACATCAAGAGAACATGTTTTCCCTCTAAATAAAACAATTTGAGACAAAATGTGCCTCATTTCTCACTTTTTTCTGTGTATGAAACACAATCCCATCTGCTTTTTCAGTTACGGTAACTTGTTTTATATTGTTCAAAGAAGTATAATATAGACCGTTTCAATGATCTAGTTCAATCCGGAACATCTTCCCTTCTAAATTGTTTATGGTAGGATACCTACATTTTTAGGAACCATTTTTAGGAAACATAGGTGGAGTTTATAATATGTAACATGATGCACAAAACGTTGTTATTGTTTATGAAGCAAAAATGAAAATGAACATTGAATGCTATTGCTATAGAGAGAGCCCACTTGGTGGTGAGCAGCAGGGAAGGCTGCTCAAGTGTCCCTCCGCTGCAGATGATTCCTCTGTTGTTCCTGGGTACCCTGATAGCATGCCCAGATGATTGCCAGCTTCCCCCGGCAGCACAGAGGTCTGGGGACCGGGATGTGTGGTCCGGTCCCCTGGAACTCCCCAGTGTACCGTGCAAGTGTGTGGTGCATTGTGGGATCCCCACCATGATGGGCGGGTGCCTGTCCATGTTGAGTGCTGGCTACAAGCAGACGACACTGCACACAATTACAAAAATGGAGCTAAGGGAGCACTTGCTCTCTTAAGCCCATTTAAGTGGCGGGCTCTACAGGGGGGGTTGCCACTGTGGTGCCACCGGCAGCCACTTGGCTGCTGCAAGTTCACACGTGCAAGCAAGAGTAGGCTGGGCTGCTTTAGCCTGCTCTTGGCTGTGTGCGGGAACAGCCTCAGTGACTATCCAGAGCAGATGCTGAATGGAGTATAAAGTGGAACATGAGAAACATGAATTGTAATGCAAATAGCTACATTTATCTATTCGAGTTCAGTAGTGCAAGAACAATGGGTACATCATACCTAAAAAGCTGGCAAATATTACTTTTGAGATAGTATTACTGGGATTCCTTGATCCTCACTAATGAGTGAAGGTGCTTTGTTTGATGTAAAGTGAAGCATACAAATAATGGAGAAATATAATTTAACAGGGTCCAGGTAAGCTCCAATTTCCTTACACACCATAACATGAAATACAAGTGCAAGTCAGGTTCCTGTGTATAATTTATTTATTTATTTATTTATTTATTTATTTATTTATATACCACCCTTCCAAAATGGCTCAGGGCGGTTTACAATTAAAACAAACTTATAAAACAATGAAAAGCTAAAACAAATTAAAAACAATAACACAACAACTAACAATTTAAAAACATTTTAAAACAAAAATTAAACATTGTCCCCAGACCCCAGCTCAAGAAGACACATAGACTTAGTATAGAAGAAAAGGGCCACAACTTTGTTAACTATTACACAAGGCATGGCAGACTGGAGCACCAGGTGATTAATCACCCTTAGAGAACAGTGTGGGCCAATAGAAGCAGGTCAGAACTCTGAAGTCCTGCCCAGCACCCTACTGGGCGACACACCCTGGCTCGGGAATGGGCAGGTACACCCCACCCAATTCCTTCAAAGCCAACCCCCCCTTCTGTAAGAGAGGATCTGGATACTTCTAGGCATTCGTCCACCCTGGACTGCACAGCCCAAAGGTTGGAGAAGTCCTGAAGCAGGGTTCATGGCAATCATTCTCCCCGTGCCGCACAGGCTACAAAGGAGAAATTAACCAATCACCCCTTTTACATATCCAAGGGTGCTCACCGATGTTCTAACCCTCAAATTACCACCCCGCCCGCACTGTTCCTGCCATTGTGGCTGACCTAACTCTAACTACGCACCCAGGACACAGAATGGAGTAGGCGAAAAAAACCCCAACAGTGGCCAATGCGTTAGGAGCAAAAAATTCCTACTCGGCCCCTTCAGGCGGCCAGTCGCTAGACCCACTCTGTACCGGGGGGCAGGGAGGGGAGAGCTCCTTCTCCTGTGACTGCCTGGCCCCAACTGAAGAGAGAATGGAGAATGGGGCGGGGATCGGTCGATCCAGGCCGAAACCCTGCCCCTTGACCAAAGGGTCAAACGGAACCCTTCTTGGGCTCTGTGCAGGACAGGCTGGGACAAACTCCCTCCCATCTGCACAAGGCGGGGGGGGGGTGTTAAGTAATTAAGAACCCTAAATCAAATTAAAAATTAAAAATTAAAAAAAAAATTTAAGCCTTGAAAGGCCAGGCCAAACAAATATGTTTTAAGGGCCCTCCTGAAGGCCAACAGAGAACTCAAATTACGGATTTCCTCAGGGAGCGCATTCCACAGCTCCGGAGCAGCCATAGAGAAGGCCCGCCTCCGAGTCGCCACCAGACGAGCCGGTGGCAACTGGAGACGAACCTCCTCAGATGACCTTAATGTGCAGTGGGAATCATGCAGAAGAAGGCGCTCTCTAAGGTAACTTGGACCTAAGCCGTTCAGGGCTTTAAAGGTAATCACCAGCACTTTGTATTTTGCCCGGAAACATATCGGCAGCCAGTTTAATTGTTTCAAAATAGGCGTAATATGGTCTCTCCGGGTTACCCCAGAGACCAATCTGGCTGCCGCATTCTGAACTAATTGAAGTTTCCGAACTACGTACAAAGGCAGCCCCACGTAGAGCGCATTGCAATAGTCAAGCCGGGAGGTTACCAGCTGGTGCACCACTGTTTTGAGGTCATCCTCCTCAAGGGATGGACGCAGCTGTCGAATCAGCCGAAGCTGATAGAAAGCACTCCTGGCCATGGCCTCCACCTGAGAGACCAGGGTGAGGCCTGGGTCCAGGAGTACTCCCAAGCTGCGCACCTGCTCCTTCCGGGGGAGTGTAACCCCATCCAGCACAGGGAGATCTAACTCACTCCTCAGATTCTGAGCCCCCACAATGAGCATCTCCGTCTTGCTTGGATTCAGCTTCAATTTGTTCTCCCTCATCCAGCCCATTACTGTCTGTAGGCAGGCATTTAAAGAGTGAGTGCCATTTCCTGAAGATGAAAAGGAGAAGTAGATTTGGGTGTCATCAGCATACTGATAACACCCAGCACCAAATCTCCTGATGACTTCACCCAGCGGTTTCATGTAGATATTGAAAAGCATTGGTGATAGAATGGAGCCCTGAGGGACTCCATATAACAGCTCCTGCTTTGAGGAGCGACTGTCACCAAGCTCCACCATCTGGGATCTTCCCGAGAGATAGGAACGGAACCACCGCAAAGCGGTGCCCCCTATTCCCAACTCCTATATTTATGACACACAGTGGCCTTTTGATTGTACTGGAAGAGCCTTCCAGTGCAAAGGATCTCATGGAGCAGGACCTGGAGCAAAGGAATATTGGCTTTGTTTCATTATGCAGGCCCTGAAGGATGGTTGTCTGTAGATTCCATCAAAGACAATTTAAATGTCAAGGGCACATAGAATAGGATTGTCCAATTTAAAATGTGCACATGAGAAACTGCATGTCTGAACACTCCCCAGCATCAAAAGATTTTCATATAGAGAGGCAGATCCATATGATCTGCCTAAAAAGCCTTTCCCCAGGCATGTTAGCAGCAATTCCACATATTGCTATGGAAGCTCATTTAATCCTGCTGTTTTAGATGGACTATCCTTCTAAGGATCTGTCGCAGATGCCCTTGCTAAATGTTTGATTCAGCTTTCAGACAGTTCATGCTAAACTGACACTCTTCCTCAACATTAGAAAAGAAGGGCATTTGGCACATTCTCTTAGCCACCTGTTCTTATCGTAGGTTCTGAAACAATAAGGGACCCTGTACCTTTAGCAGTGGAATGGCAGGAGTATCAACAATTGTGGCTTCTCTTGTCATAATTCCTTAACCACAAGTCAACCTGTACCTGCTACCCTTTTCTCTGTGATAAATCTATTAAAGGCATATGCTCATCCTTCAGACCATGTTTTGACCGTCATTTTCAAGCATGAAAGCTCATTGCCCCTTACCCAATGGCCTCTGGGTACCTTAAGAAATGGAACATAGCTGGTGAAGTTACCTGAATGCCCTGGGACCATGCATGGCTGTTTTATCAAGGAAGTCACGCCACCTTAAAAATAAACTTTTTATAGAAGACAAATCGTTTCATGTTATCGACAGGAAAAAAGAAGAAAAAGCATTACATTGGGGAAACACTCCATGCATCACTAGATATCAGAAGAACCATGCCTCATGCATCATTGTAGATAGTGAAAACCCTGAATAGCATCCTATAGCCTTTACACAAGGAACACATTGCTTCAGGCATCACTTTTCATTAAGGAAACCTGGCTTCATGCATCATTTTGCAGAATGTATGCCTGATATAATAAATCATTTAACCTCAGGGAAACACAAGCATGCTTTACACTGAAGAAAAGCTGCCGTGTGTTTCTGCTGATATCTAGGAAAGAGAAACCTTCCATATCATTTCACTCAGAAGAAAAAAAGGACTGTAGGAATGATCCGGTTAGAGAAAACGTTGAAGGCATCCAATTTTCATCTCTGTTTTGCAGTGAAATCCGAAACACCTAATTTTATAGGCTGAAAATGGTGCAACATTAAACCTGTTCTTAGACATTTTGCTTCCAGAAGGAGAAATGGAGGCAGAAGTGCTGACATAGCACATGGAAAGCTGTTTTTCCAGTAATCAAAAACAGCGTGGCTGTCTTTGAAGTTTCATCCATCATTGAGATAATCCCACCTATCAGTTTATGTTAAGAAAAAAGAAGCAAGCTTTACATTTTTCATTATAGCAATAAGGATGTTTCAATTAAAAACTACATTTTAAAAGATATTTATTTTTTTACTTTTCAGATACATCACAACTTTATCCAGGCATTAATTTCTTTAAAAGAAAATTGGGTGTAGGCAAGTGTCATTTGCCTTTTGGAGGGAGGTTTTGATGAAGAAGCTGTGAGCAGCTTCATGTGGAGTCAGCATATAGCAAAACAATCATGGGATACTTTTGCTGTGTGTACCCTGCTCAAAATAACCCCAGCTTCATTTCTGAGCTGTATTCAACCCACTGTTAACAGAGAGAGGGAGGAGAGCTAGTCAAGAGAGGAGACCTGGTCTTGTGGTAGCAAGCATGACTTGTCCCCCTAGCAAAGCAGGGTCAGCCCTGGTTGCATTTGAATGGGAGACCACATGTGAGCACTGTAAGATATTCCCTTCAGGATATGGAGCCACTCTGGGAAGAGCAGAAGGTTTCAAGTCCCCTCTCTAGCTTCTCCAAGATAGGGCTGAGAGAGATTCCTGCCTGCAACCTTGGAGAAGCTACTGTCAATCTGTGTAGACAATACTGAGCTAGATAGACCATGGTCTTACTCAGTATACGGCAGCTTCCTATGTTCCTATGTAACAGCCATCCATAAAACACAAACCACTGTACATCCCATGATTTGTGACACGTAGAAACATTGGCAGCAGCTTGTGTCTAACGTTTTTGGTGGCCCACTGCTACAGCCTCCCTCTCCTCCTCAACTGGCCTCAGCAGGTCCCCACCCTCACTCTCCACTGTCCTCATCTCACTGCTGCCATCATGGGCAGCTTGCTTCTCTTTGCCAGCTATGATGTGGTATACTGACGTCACTGCCTCAGCACTGGTTCGCACTGCAGCTGTGACATCAGGGGTGGAGCTGTAATTGTATCCACGGGTTCAAAGAACCTGTGCAAAGCTGCCACCTGATCGGTTCTTCCTGGGGCTACTGCACTCACCCTTTCTCTCCCTGCCACCACTGCTTCAGGCATCTGGTGGCAGCTCCGCTCCCCACGTGCCACTCCTTCTCTTGCTGCTGCCACTGTGGGCAATCAGCAGCAGTGGCCTCACTGACCAAGCAGCCAGAGGTAGGCTGATACAGAAATGGCATTGTGTGGGAGGAGAGAAAGGGTGCCATATGGAGAGGAGCTGCCTTTGGGTTGGAGGGCGGCAGCCCAAACACCGGCCGCCTATGCCCTCCCTACGCTGCCGAGTGATGTCATTCTACCACCTCATGGCCAGCAAAGGGGAGCCAGCCAGCTGCGATGGTGGCAATGAGAGGTGGTCATGGAGGCCAGTGGCGGGCTGCTGAGGTAGCTGCAGATGGGCAGGGGGGACTGTGGAGGTGGATGAGTGCCGTGCCTCCCCCACCACCACCTTGGCGGCCTGTGTCCAAAAGGCACAGTTGCTCAATTGCAGATCCACCCCATTGTAGTACAACCCCATGATACTGCTCAAAAGGTTCTGGGCAAAAAAAAAAAAAAAAAATCTAAATAGGTGGTGTTTGATCACAAGGAACACATTCAGTCCAATGGCTTCTTTTTACTGATTGTCCCTGCAGAGAACTTTAAAAAAAAAAAAACCTTTAAAAAAAATCCTGCTGGATCAGGCCAAGGCCCACTCAGTCCAACATCCTGTTTCTCACAGTGACCAAAGATACCTCTGGACCAAGGATACTTTGCAAGCAGGAGATGAAGGCATTTGCCTTCTGCCTTTCCTCCCCTGCAAATGGAATTCTGCCTCTGAATCTAGTAGCCATTAAAAGACTTGTCCTCCAGGAACTTTTCTAACCCCCTTTCAAACCACCAGTAATCCCTATAAGAGAGATTCCGAGATGTTGACTACAACTCCCATAATCCTGAGCTAAAGGCCATTGCAGCTAGGAATGCTGGGAGTTATAGTCAGAAATGTCTGGAAATATCTCTTGCAGCAAACACTGGCTCTCACCAAACCTTGAAAGGGAGAAAAACGTCTCTCTAACCATATTCTCCACACCATGCATAATTTTATGTGTTTCAATCACAGCCCCCCTTAGTTGCCCTTTTTTCTAAACTAAAAAGTCCCAAATGCCATGGCCTTTCCTCATAAGGAAGGTGCTCCAAGCCCCTGATCATTCTGGCTGCCCCCTTCTACACCTTTCCCAGTTCCTTTTTAAGATGTGCTGTAAAGCGGCACATGACATTATTCTGGTTTTAAAATTTGCAAATAGTTTTGTGGTTTTTTCCTGAAGTAATGAAATTTCTATTACGATCTCACTGACATGGTTACAAGGCTGTATTTCCACTTCAAAGGAATGCATGCACAGCACATAAACAAGTGATGTATATGGATGAGTTTCCCTGATATGTAATCATGTGTGAAGTTAGGTTTCTTCATTGTAAAGTTCTGAAGAATGGGACTGGATGCCATTTTTCTTGATAAATGTGATGCATGAGGTTGGTTTTCCTAGTGATTTATAATGATGCTTCCCCATCACAGCTTGCTTTCATTCTCATTTTCCTCTTGTTTCGTCTTGTTACCAAATGAATATATTGCATCTTGTTCATCCATACATTCACATACCAAAGGAAATGGGAGGACCTCTACAAGGGCCTCAGACGACAGATGGGAGAGAATGATACCCAGAGCCAGTTCAAAGAGAACCCCAACCCCATGATATGTTGGATTCCCATCCCAAGTCATATTCAGCCATTATGTTGTACCTGCATTCAGATGTCAGTACACATGTACATGTTTTTGTGTGCATGACTGAACCTGCATTCATTTTAAAAGTGAACCTGAGTACTGGCCCTCTGAAATTCAGGATACAGTTAGGAAGTGTGCTGTTGTACCAGCTACTATCCATATGTTGTTAACTGATGCATAAACGAAATCCTAACCCTTGAGACTGGCTAATCTCATGTCTATGGCCTGATTTGGAAATAAACTCCCCTGACCCAATGATAGAGGAGATTTTGTCATATGTATTGATGGTTGGCGCAGCGGGGAAATGCTTGACTAACAAGCAGAAGGTTGCTGGTTTGAATCCCCACTGGTACTATGGCAGGCAGCAGCGATATAGGAGGATGTTGAAAGGCATCATCTCATACTGCATGGGAGGAGGCAATGGTAAACCCCTCCTGTATTCTACCAAAGAAAATCACAGGGCTCTTTGGGTGCCAGGGGTTGAAATCGACTTGATGGCACACTTTACCTTATTGATTATTGTAGTAATGAGTATGAAGCAATCCCACAAATCAGATAAGCTATGGAGTTTGGGGCAAATTTTAACTTGACCTGCACACACACACACACACCACTGATTTAATACACTTTGGTTCATGAGTCAGGTTAAGTGAAATGAGGTAAAGAAATCTTTTGAATTGAAATCAGGTAAGGGAATAATATGAACCTCCCTTTATTTTTTTCTCTCTCTTTGAGGCTAATGGAGAAAATTTAAAAATTTATAGAGAAAATTCTAGAATGTTTACAGAAGGAAATAATGGCATGCTGCACTGCTAACTGCCTTGGGGATTTTGTAAGAAATGGAAAGGCAGGATATAAATGGGGAAATAAATATTTAATTTAAAATAAAAACAATATTTGGGCTTTCTCCTTCAGCTGGCAAATTGCAGCACGTTGTCACTCAGAGTGAAAGAGCTTACCTGTAAGCAGGCAAGTTATCTCTATATATATCCACATAGTATATGGATCATTAACCAAATGAACAATGTTAGTGTCAGTGTATATTGTGAACCCCTGGTCTAAAACAAATTCACTTCCATGGTACACTAATGAATACAATGCATAACAACCATTTTATTGTAGGGAGTAATGAAAACTTTCTCCAGAGAACACACAGCTGAGTGGATATCCTCACTTATTTTAGTTATTTTTTGGTTTATTGTCAATTTTATTCAGCAGCCACATTTATATAGATATCTATGTATTCACACACACACAAGCGCACACTTTAGGGGTGTGCGAACTTGTTCAAATCGAACCTGGATAAGTATTTGTTGTTTGTTGTTGATTCAAACCTGGTTCAACGGGTTTGAGCTCGAACAGGACCAGCCCCTCTCCTCAAAGGGGGACAGTCCGAGTTTGATACTGGTTTAGATTGAACTGGTTTGGCCTGGTTCAACCAGCTTGATTGCCCTGTTTGTACAAGGAAGGGGGCCTGGGGGGGTCCCCTATCTAAAAATGGGTTGGGGTGTGGGTAATAAGGCACCTGACCAGCTGTCATGGTGGTGGTTGATCTGCACTGGGGGCAGCAGGTCTGTGGTGTTGGTGGCCCTTCTCAGCCCTTCTCCTGTACTGCAGGCTGGTGGGTGGCCCTGTTCAAGCCTCCGCACATGCACAGAGGCCATCTGCCTGAACTTTGTGCATGTGCAGAGGCCAGAACTGGGCCACTCACCGGCCTGCAGTGCATGCAGGGAGGAGTGTCGGTGTGGCTGAGAGGGACCGCTTCAGCAGAGTCACCCCCACCACTGCTGGGAAGAGACTACTGCTGGGAAGTGAGCACCCCCACCACTGCTGGGAAGCGACCACTATGAGAGCTGATAAGGTGCCCTATCACCCACCCCAACCCATTCTGAGATAGGTAATCCCCCCGGTCCCCTTTGCTTGCAAAGGGGAATCCTTACCAGATTCCCCTTTACAAGCAGGGCAATTGAATTGGGTCAAACTGGTTCGACCCGGTTCGACCCGGTTCGACAGCTTGAACCAAACCACTGCTGGTTCTGTCAAACTGGCTGGTGGGCTGGGTGGCTTGGTTTGAGTTCGGTTTGCTCAATCTGGTTCTGTGCATACCCCTAGCATTGTTGCCAGCAAACCTGTTTAAGATTATGGTTATTTTATTTTATTTTATTTTATTTTATTTTAATCCCACCTGACTTCAAAACAACAACTACAACAACAAATATTTATGTACCACTTTTCAATAAAGGTTTCCAAAGCAGTTTACATAGAGAAATAATAAATAAAAAAGATGGCTCCCTGTCCCCAAAGGGCTCAATATCTAAACATAAACATAAGGTAGACACCAACAACCATCACTGGAAGTAGGGGCATAGCCACTATTGGGCGGCCGAGTTCAAAGAACCTGGGCCGCTGCCCCTCAGGGGCCATGTCTCATGGCCCTGACATGCCCCCCGCATATGACGTCAGATGTAGGGGGAGCTGGTTTAGCTCCCAAGCAGGGCCACGTGAACCCATTTGGGAGCTAAATGACCATTGCTGCATTTGCAGCATGGCCAGGAGGGGATCTTCCCTGCCTTAAAGTCAGAGAGAACCACTTCTGGCCATGCTGTGAATGCAGCACTGGCCCCAATCTAGCTCCCGAATGGGGCCCTGTGGCCCTGTTCGGGAATTAGATAGCCAGCACTGCATTTGCAGTGTGGCCAAGAGAGGATCTTCCTGACTTTAAGGCAGGGAAGAGCCACTCCTGGCCATGCTGCGAATGCAGCACAGGCCTGAATCTAACTCTGGAACGGGGCCGTGTGGCCCCGTTCAGGAGCCAGTCCATGCCCCCCCATGTCTGATGTCAGACATAGTGGGTGAGGCGAGCGGGGCTGTGGTGGCGGCTGGTCATGGGCCACTGCTTGTCTGACTCTGCTACTGACTGGAAGTACTGTGCTGAGGGTGGATAGGGCCACTTACTCTCCCCTGCTAAATAAAGAGAATCACCACATTAAGAAGGCGCCTCTTTGTCTAGTTAACAGGGGATGCTCTAGGTGGTTCACAAAATGTTATTCTTATTTTCCCCGTTGGACATGTGTGCTCAAAACTGGTCAAATGGCAGTTTATCCTTCTAAAGGGGAAAACTGTTGGAGTTGAGTGATTATAGGTGGGGAAACAACTAGAAGAGAGAGGTTTCAGCATTCCTACTGGTCCTTACCTATGATTACAGCCTTCAGAGTGGTCTTTGCATTAAAAAAGAAAAAAGAAAAGAGATTGGGAGGACATTAACACACACCTCTGTGTAACATTTAGTTTGGGCTCGAAGCTCAGCATAATTATAGGGTGGAGCCAAAATTGTAACCAAAAATTATATACTTCCTCATCTGGTTGTTCTGAAATACCTATACATTTACCTTCTGGGGGAGAAAAAAAGTATAATATTAAGCATTGATGTTAGCAGCACATTTGGCAGATCATTCTTCCTCTCCTCGCTTCTATTATGCTACAATGACAAAAAAATATCCATGATAAGCCAAGGATACATAGGCTCCCTTCTCATTGAAGTGTTAAATCTGTATCTTATTGCACTTCCATTTGGATGAGTTCACATGAGTGAATGTTCCCTCATACAAAATGTCTCCATATATAACGCAAAGTGTCACAGAGAAGGCCTAACCTTTCTATGTGCAATGTGCTTTGTTTTTGAACAAAGGAAAATTCAAGCACGTGATTCTCATGCCTAAATTGGTCATGATACAGCCCATATACAGGTTTACAACCTGAAAAAAATGTGATAAGTAGGTCTTAGTTTTAACAACAAAAGAAGGATGAGGTCCACCACATTCCATGCAAATCTAGTGAGAGTAACAGAAATTAAAGGATCCATGATCACAGCATGTAAAGGAGACTACAAAGCCACCAGAAATTCATCTAATTGGAATGGCATCCTACAACCATTTGTTAAGCAGACAAAATACAACAATCTAGGACAGGGATTCTCAGTGTTGGGTCCCCAGATGTTACTGGACTTCAGCTCCCATAATCTCCAACCAAAGGCCACTGGGGCAGGGGATTATGGGCAACTCCCATAAGTCCAATAACATCTGGAGACCCAACGCTGAGAATCCCTGATCCAGGAGACCTGGTGATGGAAAAGGAAAAGCAGTGTATGTACAGTGAAAATGTAATCCCACCACAAAACAAACAGTAACATTGGCAAGAAAGAGGCTTCTATACCATCTAATGGCACAGCGGGGAAATGACTTGGCTAGCAAGCCAGAGGTTGCTGGTTTGAATCCCCGTTGGTGTGTTTCCCTTATATAGGGCAGCAGCAATATAGGAAGATGGTGAAAGGCATAATCTCATACTGTGTGGGAGATGGCAATGGTAAACTCCTCCTGTATTCTACCAAAGACAACTATGTTTTGGCGATTGGCCGTAAATAAAGTATCTATCAAAGACAACCACAGGGCTCTCTGGTTGCCAGGAGTTGACACTGACTCAACAGCACACTTTACCTTTATGCTATATTAATTCATACTAAGTGGAGTCTATGTAAAATGGTATAGGTCTTGAGTATTAATTATATGAGAAATCGATTAATACTCAAGGCCACTATAAATCCTGAGTATCAATTATATGAGAAAAATATCCTTTATGTGTGAAAGGATATGATGTACTATATAGGGAGGTGCTTTAGAAATTGTGCCTATCACTTCAAGAGTGGCCACACTTTCGTACACAATAAATGAGTACTGAAAGAGAAAACAACAACAGGAAATTGCAACTATGATAGATGACTAATAACATTATTTATGTTATTTTAAATGTATATTCTGCCCTTACCAACAGCTCCAAGGTAGCTAAGAAAATAAATTAAAAGTGCATATTAAAATACAATAAAAGTTGTATTTTGATAAAACCATCAAAAAAGCAGCCCCAATTTTCAGTGCACCACACAGAGGTCGCCTCAGTCACACACCAAAGACCTGGTATAATAAAGAGTAGGGATGTGCAAACTGACTCAAGGTTGAACTGGTTCACCATTGAATTGGGCCAGCTGGAGGGCTTGCCCTTGAGCCGCATTCCCCAAGCCAGCTCGGAGCCAGTTCAGGGGTTCTAATTTAAAACACACACCCATTTTTAAACAGACTCACAGTTGGGTCTGGGTTGGTGGCGATGGCCACAGGGGTGTGTGTCTCTGCCATCAACCCCTCACCCCCACCGACCTTCTCCCGCTCTAAAAAGGGCAAGTTCAGCCCATTTTCAGGCCCTTTCAGCCCTTCCTCCAGTGGTGGCAGCCATTTTGGAGGCTGCCACACATGCCCAATAGGCCTCTGTGTGTCCTGGGTCATGTTTGGGGTGGGGTGGGGGCGCAAAATCCAAACATGCTTGGTTCAGTTCAATTCTGGTCCGGACTCAAACTGAATCAGGCAAATTGGTTTTGTGCACACCCCTAATAAAGAGGTCTTTAAAATGAGGGGGCTAGAAGTTCTTATAGTTTTTGCAGCAACTAGGGTGTATGGGCAGTTTTTCAAGAGCAACAACGTCCTTCAAGTGCTGTTTTCCAAATAGTACAATAGTTTGGTAATTCCCAAGTTGGAAAATATCAGTAGCAAGCCTTTTAAATTTAGATTTTAAAATTTGATTTCTAAAACTGATTTTTTAAAAGTTTCAAATTGTTTTGTATTGTATTTTGTAACCCCCTCCCATTTTTAGGTCTGTTGTGATTTAATGTATTGTGTTTTTATTTGATGTTTTAATGCTGTGTTGTGAGCCACGCAGAGAACAATCTGTTATGGGGTGGCTAACAAATAAAGTTTTTAATTGTTGTTGTTGTTAAGTAACTTAAGAGATATTTAAGATGTAGGTTTCCCAAGTCTGTAAACAAAACATTCTGAAATCTGGTTAGGGTTGTAGGTAGCTTCTGGTGGATTAGGAGGCAGAACTTTGTGTTACCAGGGGCAGATCTTGCAGAAATAATATAAAGTGTATAGCTATTGTATGCACTTACAAGTCCTCTGTCATCAAGCAACACCATCTGCATATAAAACCAGGTCCTCCCAGATCAGAGGACAATTGTGTTACAGGCAGAAAGCAGGAAATAACTTCTATTCAGAGCAGATGAGTCAGGAAAGTGAGGCAAGATATAGACTACAGGAAGTAACATCACACATAAGCATAGAGTCAAGGGATTAAACATGTCGAAAACTGAAACACACTTTCTCTCTTTGAATCACTAACACACTATATACACACTAACAGGGAAACAAAACACAGGCGCTGACCCAAATAATCTCATATGCCCACACAAGATTAGCATGGGATAAACTCATTAGAGAGCTCAGCAGTAGGGATGTGCAAACAGGTTCGATGTCAAACAGGTTCAACGTCAAACTGGTGAGGTTTGACAGTTTGGGGTTGAACTGAACCATCCCCTGTTCGGTCCAACCCAGGACCGAAACCCCCCTCCCCTGCTGGCTGTTTGAGGGTTTTTTTAGTACTTCCCCGGGGGTGGGGGGAGCTTCTGCAAGGCCATGGGATGTGTGTCAATGGAGGTTCCGCCTACCACCACTGGCCTTCTTTGTGGCAAAATTTCCCATGTTCTGGCATTCTTCAGCCCTTTCTGGGCCTTTCCCCTGTTGTAGCAGCCATTTAGGGGGCAACCACACATGTGCAATGGGCCCCTGCATGGTTGGGTCATGACAGAAGGAAGAAGAAGGAAGGAAGCCTGCACAACCAGTTCTCTCTCCTCTCTGCAGTCTCACTGAATGCAGAAAGGACGCTCTCCCTGTTGTCCAAATGTGGAAAAGAGAGTGGGGGGAGGGGAACAGTGGGTCCATTGGGCCTGTGGTTCCACATGATGTGTGAATGTGGTCATTGTCTGGAGACATGGAGTTAATTATCCAAATAAAGTAGTTTATTTAGGAAATCCATCAGGGAGATAGATTGTGAGACCCACATGCCTCATGATTGTGAGAGCCACATCAGTGAGATCCACATGCCTCATTGCTAACAAACATACAGAAAAAGGGGGAGAGAGAAAAAGAAAGTCTGTCTCTCCAGGTGAGAGAATGAAACCTGAGACTTTCAGTCTAACAAGGGGGAAGTAGAGTAGGGAAGGCATGGTAGGAGAGGGAATGCCCTTACTGGCTGTCTCTATCCCTAATGCCTTAGTGGTTAATAGGGTGACTGGTGCTGCATCTCCAACAAAGCTAGGGCTCTGTTGCAATTGCATGGCACTCCATCAGATTTCCACAGGTGTTCATCATCTTTCGATGGGTGCCATGTGGGCAGGCAAACAAAAGAGAAGTTAGGCAGCAATGGGGAAGTGGGCTTTGTCAGTAATCACAGCCAGCCAGCAAAGTTCCTACATTAGAATATAAGAACAGCCTTGCTGGATAGCCCATCTAGTCCAATATCCTGTTTCGCACAGTGGCCCACCAGAAGCCTCTGAGAAGCCCACAGGCAGGAGTTGAGGGCATGTACTCTCTCCTGCTGTTACTCCCCTGCAACTGGTACTCAGAGGCATCCTCACTTTGAGGCTGGAGATGGCCTATAGCCCTCCGACTAGTAGCTGTTGATAGACGTCTCCTCCATGAAGTTATCCAAACCCCTCTTAAAGCCATCCAGGTTGTTGGCTGTCACCACATCTTGTCACAGAGAATTCCACAAATTGATTATGTGTTGTGAGAAAAAATACTTCCGTTTGCTGGCCCTAAATTTCCCGGCAATCAATTTCATGGGATGACCCCTGGTTCTAGTGTTATGTGAAAAGGAGAAAATGTTCTCTCTATCCACTTTCTCCACACCATGCATGATTTTATAGACCTCTATCATGTCTCCCCACAGTCGTCTTTTTTCTAAACTAAAAAGCCCCAGATGTTGTAGCCTTTTCTCATAAGGAAGGTGATCTAGGCCCCTGATCATGTTGGTTGCCCTCTTCTGCACCTTTTCCAGTTCTAAAATGTCCTTCTTTAGATGTGGTGACCAGATTCTGATGATTACTTTCTGAGGCTCTACACACGATCTATATGTAGAGCCTAGGAGGGTTCTGCAGGTAGAGCGGGCTTTGCCCACTCTCACCTCACATGAATAGTCATGCAGACCTGGGCGGCCGGATCAGCCGCTCACATGACTACGGGCTCCATCACGGAGCTGGTGGGGGCTGTGGGGATTGGGCCCCCCAGAAGTCCCAGGATGCCCCGTGCGAGTGTGCAGAGCATTCTGGGGGGACCCCTGATATCGGAAGGCTGCTTGAACCTCCCAATCAGGGGTCTACTCATGTGTTGCCACGTGTCATGCCAGCACACAAGCAGGAAAACAAGGTTGATTAACCTGCTCCATTAACCTCGTTTAAGGGGAGGGTGGGAATAGCCTCACTATTTATCCATCTCGCTCTTCTGCATGCCACATTACTTTGGGCATTAATACAATTGTCACAGACCAACTGCGCATGCTGCAACTGGCCCCTATCTGGTCTAGAGGGAAGACTGGCTGACAAAGGCTGGATGTCCTGGGCAATTTAAATGTCATTTCCTGGGCTGTGAGCACTGCCCCCTGCTTTCTTTCCATTATCCATGTCTATACAATGTGCACCTGTAAAATGAATAATATAAATAATTAATGGCAGCTAAAAAATGACACAGTGAAAAAACGAACTGGCTTTTCCTCTTTGCTCTGCAAAGGAGTGTTCCAGTCATGACTCATGATTCCCTTCCCATGCCAGCAGAATCTGTTTCAGCATCATCAAATCTCTGACATGCTGTGGTTGTTCAGGTCTTGGGTGGCTCCCACTATGATTCAGGCTGAAGGCTCTGTCTACTTCAGTGCCTAGTAATTAATGTACTGATGGCTTTTAATTGTCTAATTTTGCAAACTCTTGTGTAATTAAGAATTGGAGTAATCAACCCTAAAGTAATTACTGGTGATATCGGTGGATCAATTCATGTTTAATACAATAGTTGTATATACCTTTTTGATATTGTTACCTGACTTGCCTTTCTGAAAGAAAGAACCACACATGAGCTTTGTTTGCTTTGACACACTTGTGAAAGATACTGACAATGGTTCAGTGAATGGTTGTGTACACTGGAGTCCCACTGAACTCAATGTAATTTAAGCACACGTAACTCTGTGCTGGATTGCAGCCATTCTGTTTAATCTTCAGAATCACAGTTCAGGAAAGCACTCTGCATTGATTTCTGTGAGATTTGGGGCTTGTTCAAACAGGTTTCTGTAGTAATTGGGCACTTTCTCTTGAGATCCTCTGTGGCCTTTCTGTAGTGTTATCATGCTATTATCCTGACAGCCCATGGCGATATTCATTGCTAAACCCACTAACTGCTCTGTAGGGTTGTTCAAGATTATAACATTCTAGTGTCAGAGAAGCAACCGACTACTTTGATTTAGATAGCAAAAGGATTACAAGGTTTTGTCGGCTTCCCTTAAGCTGCCCTTAAGGAATGGAGCTTTTCTGGAAGTTTCTTACAGGTGAAATGCTTTATCCACTAAAGATAAAGATTAGTTAGGAACACAGGAAGTTGCCTTATACCAAATAAGGCATGAGCCATTTTTGGAGGGGTGGTATATATATAAAATAAAATAAAATAAAATAAAATAAAATAAAATAAAATAAAATAAAATAAAATAAAATAAAAGGCTGTTGGTCCATCTAGCTCAGTATTGTCCATGCTGACTGACAGCAGCTCTTCAAGGTTTCAGGCAGGAGGCTTTCCCAGAGACCATCTGCATCCAAAGCATATGCTCCACAACTGAGTTATGGCCCCATCTCCTTAATTCTGGGCTCTCTTGAGGAAAACTGTTTCTGGGACTGGTACCATTTTCAATAGGAACTCTAAGTGGAGGTCCTGCATGCCAGGCAATGCACCAAGTTGTGCGTTTCAGGTTGCTCACCCAGTCCAAGCCTCAATCCCTTTTGGCACTAAGCACACCATAGACCAAACACCCTCTTCTGCAGAGCAATTAAGACTTTGTCATTGAAACCCCTTTGAAACATTGCCTTTCAAATTTCAGCAGAGAAGTACCACAGAACACCTGACTTCCTAGCCACACACCCCCTGCCAGCACAAAAGGCCTGCTCTTAATGAATAGATGCAATTGATAGAGACATACATCACATTTGTGAGGCAAAAAGTTATCTCTTTAATTGACTGAAAAAGAAGACGGGTGCCACAGGCGGGGTTATTGCAAGTGTATTCCTGATGTAGCTTTGATTGAAGTTCCACTGCTTGTGGGGTGGCATTCAAGTTTCTTGCATTTTAAAAGTGGTATGTTCTTTCATCACCACACACCTGTCTGCCTTGCTGTTGGGGCAGTGGAAAATGCTCCTAGGCATACCTCGAAAAAGTTGCTCTTACTGCCCGTGCTTCTCTGGTGCTGCTCCGACTTCTCTCTGCCAGGACAGGGATGGGCACTGCTCCCCTGTCTAGCTCCTGCATCTGGTGGCTGCTGCTGTCATTTGGCTGAGGGGCTGTCAGATCTGGATAGTTCGGCACTACTATGTCTCCCCTCGACTTGCAGATGTTGTGAAGGATGCAGCAGGCCATTATGACCTGTGGAACCATCTCCTCCTTCCCACCCATCAAGGTGTAGACGGAGGTGGACCTAGGTAATTTTTGATCCTCAACCTAAAGGCCTTTGGAGGCCTCCCCTCACCTGCAAATTAAGCATCATCATGCTCCACCAGGTGGGTGAACACACCACCTGGGACCGACTAAAGAGGATTTTTGGCCCCCAGGGGCATTGGAGGCCCTGGACTTCAGCCCCAAAATCCAGGGGTAAGAGTGCCTCTGGGTACACCAATGAAGGCACACCAATGAAGGGCATATGAATGAAGGTTTGCCACAAGAGGGAACATCCAGAAGATCTCTGTCACGGCTTCCTCCAAACACTCCTGCATATACATCCATGCATATACATCCCTGTGGAGTCCACCAGAGTTTGTAGGGTTGTGCTGTAGTACAAATATGACAAACATGCTGAATTTACTTATTACAGTTGTAAATTGTACAGTTGTTGTAAGTTGTAAGTTGTACAGTTATTATCCATCATAGTAGCCAGGGGGCGCCAATATTCCAATGTGTGTACCATCAATACACCCCAGAAGGCTTGGAAAACCCTATCCTGGAACCCTGCCATCACCTCCTGAGTTTGACCACCCAGATCATGTCCTCCAGGAACAGCTCAATCAGCAGCAGAACAACTTCACAGAAAATCTCACATGCTGTGTCCACCACAAGTTGCTGAGTGTCAGTTCACATTGGAGGTCAAATTGTACAGTGTTATGACCATCTGCTACCACACTGGCACAACATGGTGTGTGTCCTGGCAGTGGAGAATTGGCACCATTTCACTCACAAGGAACTCAAAGTTATATCTGAACATTCTGAAGCTGCCCATGAACCACTGGTCACTCCACTATGACACACCTGGCAGTCCAAAGGAAGGGTTATGCACATCCCAGATTTCATGGCTATCTATCTATCTATCTATCTATCTATCTATCTATCTATCTATCTATCTATCTATCATATTTCTATACCGCCTGACATATGCATTCCTAGGTGGTGTACGTAAGTTAAAATACAACAAATATAAAAACAGGATAAAATAATTAAAACAACTATGATATAAAACCAATTAAAATTGATTAAAAGTCTGAGAAAACAGGTGTGTCTTGGAATAAAACAAGAGACAGAAACTTTGATTTTAACAGGGAATGTATTCCAGAGCCTTAGGGCTGCCACAGAAAAGGCCCGGTCCTAAGTAGCCACCAAACAAATTGGTGATAGCCATAACCAGACCTCCCAAGATGATCTTAATAGGTGGAAGGGTTCATGACAAAGAAGGTGCTTTCTTAAGGGCTATATAGGTAATGACCTAAAAGCTGTTTAGGGCTGTATAGGTAATGACCAACACTTTGTATTTCTCTAAGAAACATGTCGGCAACCAGTGCAGTTCTTTTAAGATTGGTGTTATATGGTATCTATGGGTTATCCCAGAGACCAGTCTGGCTGCCACATTCTGCACTATCTGTAGTTTCTGGACTATGTACAAAGGCAGCCCCACATAGAGTGCATTACAGTAGTTGAGCCTGGAGGTTACCAGCATATATACCATCGTTTTAAGGTCATTTCCCTCCAGAAATTGAGGAAATGTTTAAAATGTTATTACTTTTATTTCCTAGGAACGTGCATGAAACAAATTGTGTACAAAATGAATCAAGCTTGAAACAAAAAGCAGACAGCCAAAATATTTTGTCGAAACAGCGGTAAACCCTCGAAACATTTCGAGTATTTTGGCCATAGGGAACAATGGGGAAACACAAAACACCCCATTGTTCCCCATGGGTAGCTACTTGGGATACAAAAGTGGGTTGGGTGGTAAGGCATGATGGTTGCTACCTACCACCCAACCCACAAAAGAAATGGGCAAGCAGGTGATTCAAAACAAAATTTTAACCTTTCCCCATGATCCCCATAAGATTGGAAGCCAGTGCCAGAAAACCAATCTGGGTTTGGTTTTCTGGCACTGGAAAGGAGAAAACAGGCCACCAAAAATGTTGCTCTAAACACCAAAATGTTTTGAATCAAAACAAGGGTTATTTTGTTCCGAGCTCAAAACAGGCCCTTTATTTAAAGAGCATTTTGTTTTGAGCTTGAAACACTCAAAATGGCCCATTTCAAGTTGAAACACTGCAACATTAAAACATTTTGCACATCCCTATTTACAAATGCCAACTTAAATACAGGCATTGTTTGAAGGAGCAGATGTGAAGTGGGAAATTAAACCAAGGATACTGAATAGTAAACAAGCTAAAAGATTCATGAGTGGCCTTGCTGATTGCAGCCGTGGCTCTGAAAGCCAGATCAGTAGAATCCCAAGCCCCACACTTGTTATATTTATGTGTTAGAGTATAGCTCAGATAGGAATGAGTACAAATCTGTAACAGTGGTGTTTCTGATATGCGGTGTTGTATCACTCCCCCAAAGGGGAGAAAACAGTTGTCACCTCACCCCTCTCTGCTTGCCCTCCTGAATCCCCACTTTGAATTGTTAATATAAGACTTTATAGCCAAAGGTTCAGGAAAGAAAAGCAATACTATCTATCTATTGTTCATAGACTTGCTTTGTCGACAGGTTAGAAGGATTAGTCTTTGCTTACCGAGACCCAACATTCATTGTAATTGTAATTCATTGTAACCTATTTCCTCAAGTAAACTTATGGAAAACATCCCTGGTCTGATTCCTTGTGCCTTCTCATACATGCACTGGCTGAGCCCTCCCTGATTTTGATAGCCCAAGGATGCATTGGCATCAGAGGAATCCCTTGGACTATGGTTCAATAATACACTGTTACATTGGTACACTGTACATTGGCACATTGATAAAGTTTCTCGAACGAAAAAGTCCTTCAGTGCATAACACAAACAATGTGAGATACAGTTGGGATATAGGTGTGGATGGAAACAACCCAAATTAAAATAAAACTGTGCATAATCCCTCATTCTTATGAGGGAAGGATGGGGGAACTGAGGGTAATTGAGATGTATGTAGTCAGAAATGAATTCATTTATATGTGTTACTAGGGCTTAATGTATTTGTGCACAAAGCACTGCAATGATGAATTACTGGAGACCTCTCCTGCTGTCTCTGTCTTGTCCTCCTATCCTTTTATTGCTGAGGAACACACAAGGTCTAAAACACACAGGGCAAAGCAGGCTTTCTCCAATGTGGCTCTGTCCCTTTAAATGCATGAACTTTAGGGACGTGGCATCCCAATCAGCAGCAGGAGGAGTAAGCAGAGGGCAGAGGGCAGAACACCAGCATCAAGAGGCAGCCAACAAGAAACCTGGCTGCCCTAGAACTCACACATTACTGGGCTGCTCTGAGACAACCTCTCTATGGTGGCGGGAGTAGCTTGAACACAAAACCAAGATTGTAGTGGCAGCATAATTCAGATGACACAATGGTGTCATCAGAATCTACAACACAATGGAAGCTAAAATATATAACTTAAACCTGCAATCAGGCTCTGTATCAGAGGACTGGAAAGTAGCAAACGTAACACTGATTTTCAAAAAGGGATGGAAATCATCCCCCCAAGGATAAAATCATAAAGCACATAGAACAACAGATCCTGCTGGAAGAGAACCAGCATGGTTCTGCAAAGGTAAATCTTGCCTCACAAAACTTTTGCAGTTCTTTGAGAGTGTCAACAAGTGTGTGGATCAAGGTGATCCAGTTGACATAGTATACATGGACTTCCAAAAAGCTTTTGACAAAGTTCCTCATCAACAGAGGAAAATCTAGGGAAAATAGTGCCTAGGGCAAGCACTGAAATTGCGCCCCCTGTCCAAACATCTGACACTCATCTTTCAGATGACTTTACCATAATATCAGCTGAAAAATACAAGTCAAGCTCGTTAATCTTTTAATATTTCAAAAACTATTTAGCAGTGGACGTAGCCAGACCAAAAAATGCTGGAAAACTACAAATTTCAGTATGCTGGGGCTCATGAAATACCCAAATACTATATGGAGGTGTACTTGGAAAACTAAACAGAAGTGCCTGTCTAATTATCTACTATGCATTGTAGCATCACTATTACATAAGTTTTAAAAATCAATGGAGAATTTGACTTTTACAAGATACTCTGAAAATAATTAAAGGCTATGCAGAGTAAACTGTGTCACTGCTCGGAATATATTCTAGTATTTCAGAAAGACAGTTAAAATGAGAGAAAGAGAGCAAGAAACTCCCAGTGGGCCTTAATACTAAGGATTTCACACTGATTCAAAGACAAACTCACCATTAATAGCCATATTATCAAGACATCACATTTAACTCATTTATCACAAGAAGCAAAGTAAGAGCAAATGAATACAATCCTAGCTCATAAGCTTCAGCTCAGTATTCGCAAGCCCTGATTCTCTGTACATAGTGCCAAACTGAATATGTGTACCATGACTTATATTATATTGATTTTTTTTAAAAAAAAATTACCTGTAGCCCCTTCGAGGGGCTTCCTAAAGGCCGGGGGGGTGTCCTGCAAAGGTTCCCCCTCCCCCACTGGCCTCTAGGGCCTCGCAGGGACCATTTGAGCATGCGCGGTGGCCTTTTTAAAAATTTTCTTTTTAAAAAATGGCCGCTTAAACAAAATGGCCACCGTGCATGCTCAAATGGCCTCTGGCTTGGCGTAGGGTCTCACAGAGACCATTTGAGCATGCGTGGTGGCCATTACGTTTTTGGCAGCCATTTAAATTTTTAAAATTTTTTAACCCGCCCTTCAAGTGGCACCTGGGGCACATGTCCTGCCTGCCCCACCCAGCATATGCCCCTGCTCATCAAAGACTACTGAGAAAACTTAACAGTCATGGGAGGGGACAAGTACAGGTGTGGATTGCTAACTGGTTAAAGGACAGGAAACATAGGAAACATAGGAAACTGCCATATACTGAGTCAGACCATTGGTCTATCTAGCTCAGTATTGTCTTCACAGACTGGCAGCGGCTTCTCCATGGTTGCAGGCAGGAATCTCTCTCAGGCCTATCTTGGAGAAGCCAGAGAGGGAACTTGAAACCTTCTGCTCTTCCCAGAGCGGCTTCATCCCCTGAGGGGAATATCTTGCAGTGCTCACACATCAAGTCTCCCATTCATATGCAACCAGGGCAGACCCTGCTTAGCTATGGGGACAAGTCATGATTGCTACCACAAGACCAGCTCTCCTCTCCAAACAGAGGGTAGGTATAAATGGAGAGTTTTCACAATGGAGGGAAGTAAGAAGTGAGGTCCCCCAGGGATCTGTACTGGGACGGGTGTTTTTTAATTTATTCATAAATGATCTAGAAGCAGGGGTAAGCAGCCACATAAATCTGTGGCCACATTTGCAGATGATAGCAAACTCTTTCAGGCAGTGAAATCCAATACTGATTGTGAGGAGCTCCGAAAGGATCTCTCCAAACTGGGTGAGTGGGCAACAAAATGGCGAATGTGGTTCATTGTTGGCAAGTGTATAGTAATGCACATTGGGATGAAAACCCCCAACTTCAGGTATACATTGATGGGATCTGAGCTGTCGATGACTGACCAGGAGAGGGATCTTGGGGTCATGGTGGGCAGCTTGTTGAAAGTGTCGACTCAATGTGTGGCAGGCTATGAAAACGGCCAATTCCATGCTAGGGATCATTAGGAAGGGGATTGAAAATAAAATGGCTAATATTATAATGCCCTGATACAAAACTATGGTTCGGCCACACCTGGAGTACTGCATACAATTCTGGTCACCACATCTAAAAAAGGACATTGTAGAACTGGAACAGGTGCAGAAGAGGGCAACCAACATGATCAGGGGCCTAGATCATTTTTCTTATGAGGCAAGGCTACAATACCTGGGGCTATTTAGTTTAGAAAAAAGACGAATGTGGGGAGACATGATAGAGGTCTATAAAATCATGCATGGAGTGGAGAAAGTAGACAGAGAAATTCTTCTTCCTCTCACATAACACTAGAACCAGGGGTCGTCCCATGAAATTGATTTCTGGGAAATCTAGGGCCAACAAACAGAAGAATTTTTTCTCACAACACATAATCAACTTGTGGAATTCTATGCCACAAGATGTGGTGACAGCCACCAATCTAGATGGCTTTAAGAGGGGTTTGGATAACTTCATGGAAGAGAGGTCTATCAATGGCTACTAGTTGGAGGGCTATAGGCCACCTCCAGCCTCACAGTCAGGATGCCTCTGAATACCAATTGCAGGGGAGTAACAGCAGGAGAGAGGGAATGCTCTCAACTCCTGCCTGTGGGCTTTGCAGAGGCATCTGGTGGGCCACTGTTTGAAACAGGATGCTGGACTGGATGGCCTTGGGCCTGATCCAGCAGGGCAGTTCTTATGTGCTTATGTTCTAATGGTACCATCGACCCTCAGGTTTCAGCAGCGAAACTCACTACAAACTGAGGGTTCACATTCAAGTTTGGAAGCAAAAAATGGAGCTGTGGTTAGGTGATGAAACTGCAGCTTCACACATTCAGACAATCATAAACTCCATCTTCTGGCATGTTTACCTCTGGTTTGGCGTTTTGTCCAAATTGGGCCATAAGGTAAACACCGTCAACAACCACTAGAGGGATATTGTACTGGGGTTGGATAGAGACAATTGTACATATTGCCTCCTGAATTGTATCAGGAAACCCTTGGAAACCCCATTATCCCTTATGTCCAGTGCAGCCTTTTTGCTGTGCTCTTTCTAGCAATGCTTCTGTTGTCAGAAGGAATGTTTTCAACAGCATCCAGTTAGGAGCTACCTAGTGATGATGTTCTGCTCTTTGGCTGGGAGATGTTACTAAAACAATTTGCAACAACTACAGGCCAGGCAGATGTTGCCCATGGCTTGTGGCTCTTGACAGGAGCCTGTTGAAGGTACTCCTTACAGCCACATCAACTGCAAGCCTATGAAGTGCAAAAGTAACTTTAGGAAGATGTGAACAGTCTCCCCAGTTCTTGCAGCAGTTGTTGCCAAATGTGATTCAAATATGATTTTGGCTCCATATGGAACTGCATCCTTAACTCAGAAAGACTGCATCCTTAACTCACTTAACTCACTCCATTGTCATGGGATGGCGCCTTAATTGGATTTAATCTGTAGTTTAAAGTGGAATTTCAATTTTTAGAAGCAATTGCTCACAATATTGAGAGAGCTGGGATCTTCAATGAAGGAAAGAATGCTTAATATTCAAATCAACGTTAGAATTCCGTCAAAAATTAAATACTTCCTTAAGAACAGCAAGCACTAGCAACCATGGGTTTAAAACTGCATCCATTGAAAATAGAAAACATTCTTGCATATGCTTAATTTATGGTAGAAAGAAAGAATGCCCGCTATTTCACCCTCAGGGCTCTTTTCAAGGATACAGCAGAAGGCAAACCACACTTATATCACTAGCAAAAGCCTCAAGGGGTGTGAAATGTCAGAGCAGCTCCTTTCTTCTTTCCACAAGTGAAGATTATTCTATACTGGTTCCAATATTTTCAGCCTTCACCAGCTGCCTCTCCTACATCAGGATTAAACACTATATTATACTAGAATAGTTTAGTTTTATTTATTATACAGAAAAGATATGGAGTATTTATCTAACATTCTATAAACTGCATTCTCCACCAAATAAATGACATTTGAGGTTATGTACAGCCATACAGAAAAAAATTACAACAAAGCATCTCCAAACATAATAAAAAATCAAGTACAATCAGCATAAAATGTAGTTAAAAGGATTTTGGATTTAGACACAACAGAAATAAGGCAATGAGGAGTTATGACAACGGGGTTTTTTTTTTTAGCAACTTTCTGCAACCATTTTAATCTCTTTTTTCAAGGCTGATTCACAAAACCAGGTTGCCTGGTTTGGTTCAAGTTTGGACCGGACTCAAACTGGACTGGGCATTTTTGGTTTTGTGCACCCCTGAACACCCTCCGGTTCGGTTTGGGTTCAAGGGTTTGTGTATTTTTTTTATTTTTTTTAAATTTAAACCTTTTTATTGTAATAAAATTCACCGCCTCCGGCTCTGGGGGCTTCACCACAGCCACAGGAATGTGTGTGGTCTCCAGAGGTTCCCCCTCTCCCACTGGCCTCCAGTATTTCACAAATACACCTGGTTCGGGCAGTTTTGGGGCGATTCCGAGCCTTTCCTCCATGGCGGTGGCCTTCAAATACTTCTTTGAAAATATTTCAAAGTAAATATTCAAAGGAAATATTTGAATCACATGGAGAGAGGCTGTCCAGTCCTTGCACAATTGGGCACTAGCCATCAAGGAGGGGAAGAAGTGTGCTCCCATATTCCTCTCCCGTAGGTTACCTGTCACTAGTTCAGAATATAATCTGAAGCAACCTATAAAGTATGGCTCACAAGTGTGAGACTAATGTCTGTGATAGTTTAGTTGCTGCTTCAGCTGCTGCTTCAGGGTAAGCTGACTTGTTCTAGGGGAATATTTTGACTAGTTATGTATGCCATTGTCCTTTTCAGTAGGAAGGGTTACAGTATTCCCCCAAATACGCATACTGGTCTCCATAGCTTATTTTTAATGCCATGTTCCTTAATATTGTTGTGATCTTTTGTAATTCCATGGTGTCTGCATCTATGTTGGTGTGGGAGCAGATGTGAAGAGCCACAGCAGGTGTACAGTATCTATTAGTTAAGTCACGATATAAGAAGAGAGATCAATAATTTTTAAAAGAGACTATGTGGTAGATACAGTAAAGTTGGGAAAGATGAAATCAATAAATAATGTACAGGGGATCAGTTTTAGGTGACCAAATTAAATGAGTATGTAGAAGATTACTAAATAAATCAATATAGCTGTTTAATCAATAGTGTGAGAGGAAGTGTTAAAGGGAGTAAATTGTATCAACTATGGAAAAAATAAGTTGAAGACCACCTGACAAGTCACTAACACAGCATCTAAAGCTGACTTAGCTAGTGAGTGCAGCACCTTGGTGCAGGGTAAGGAATTTCCTGGAACATACAAGTATTATTTTTACATAATCCAGAATAAGGAAAAAAAATGGCACATCTGTATGTAACTATAACTGACACTTATATGGAATATTTTATTTATGTATTTATTTAACATTTGTATACTTCTCTTCTAAAAATACATTTATACAAAACAATTCACAAGAAAACATAAAACAAGAAATCCAATTATAAAAGAAAGAAAAAGCGACCAAATAAGCACTAACAGAATAAAATACCATAAAACCCATTTAATTTTTAAAATTCAGTTAATAGACAGCTGAAACGGATGACCATTCTTTAAGACCAATTTAAAACTCATTATTCGGGGGGGTCTGATGAATCCCCTTGGGTAAGGTGTTCTATAAGTGTAGTGCCATGATGTGCTCTGCCAGTGGTCCCTGGTCTCTCTCTACAAATCAAATTCGTGACTGCAGTGAGTGGACCAAAGAGCAGAGCCAAGATGAAGACTGTAAGGGCATGTACAAATTGGCAAACACAGTCCTGGAGGTAAAACAGTGGTACATCTGCTGGTAACCTCCAGACTGGACTACTGCAATGTGCTCTATGTGGGGCTGCCCTTGTATGTAGTCCGGAAACTACAGTTGGTCCAGAATGTAGCAGCCAGGTCGGTCTTTGGGTCATCTCAGAGAGACCATATTACTCCCATACTGAAGGAGCTACACTCGCTGCCGATATGTTTCTGGGCAAAATATATGTTTCTGGGCAAAATGTGTTGGCAGGGTCAGACTGGGGGCACTGAAAGGGATGTGGAATGTATGTGGGGAGGGCGCTAGGTTTTGAGCAGAATGAGTACTTAAGGGTGGGAGTATTCACTGCTGCCAAGTGTGGTGGAGAGTAGGGGTGCCGCGCAGGTGGGGCGCACCGGGAATATGCCCTGTTGCCCTGTGGGCCAGTCTGAGCCTGGGTGCTGGTTATAACCTATAAGGCCCTAAACAGCTTTGGCCCTGGGTATTTAAGAGAATGTCTTATTCGTCATGAACCCCACCGCCCATTGAGATCATCAGGAAATGTCCGTCTGCAGTTGCCACCGGCTAGTCTAGTGGCTACTCAGGGACAGGCCTTCTCTGCTGCCGCCCCAAGGCTTTGGAATGTGTTCCCTAGTGAAATAAGAGCCTCCCCATCTCTGACAGCTTTAAAAAAGTCTTTAAAGACGCATCTGTTCAACCAGGCTTTTAATATTGGTTTAATGGTTTCAATGAAAAATATTGTTTTTAAAAATTTAAATTGTTGTAATGTTTTAAATGTTTTGTTTTTTGTTTGAACAAATGTTTTACTTTTTATGTTTTTATTTTGTTGCAAACTGCCCAGAGACGTAAGTTTTGGGTGGTATAAAAATATGTTAAATAATAAGTAAATAAAATAAACTTGAGCCCTCACTGTATAGGATTTTAGCAACTTGAATAGCACCTGGTTCCGGAATGCACTGGCAACCAATGTAATTGTCTGGGGATAGATGAAATGTGTTTGTGATAACTGACCCCTATCAGTAATCTTGTAGCATTCTATACTAGTTAAAGTCTCTGAACCAGTTTCAAGGGCAGCTCCACAACAAGTACATTGAAGTAATCAAATCTGGAGACAACCACTTCACGACATTACTGTACCTAGGTTTGATCTGTCTAGATGGAATTGCAGTTGGTCATTCACCAAAAACTAATAAATGGCACTTCTGGCCCTCAGTGTCACTTTAGCATCACTGGATCAAGGATCACTCTTGAACCATGTATCTGTGTCTACAGGGGCTACACATTCCAAAGTTAGTTGTAAACATACATCTAGGTTAGCAAAATTCCCTACCAACAATACATCAGCACCTCCATGGTCTGGATTAAGTTTCAGTTTGCCCTCATGCAGATCAACACCGTACCCCTAGGACTGCTTGATGAAAATGAAAGGTAGTGCTGAATGCATCTACATATGGTTAACTATAGCCCAAACATTCAGATGATCTTCCCCAGTGATTTCACGTAGATTTTAAACAGCATGGGGAAGTCCTGACTATAGACCAAAGGCCATAAAGCAGAGCTAAAATTCCCCTGCACCATCTTCAGGGTCCAGCCCATCAGGAAGGATTGGGATCACCATAAAACAATGCCCCAAATCCAATCCTAGCCAACCAGCCCAGAAAGATATCATATTTAAGAGGTCCAGGAGAATCAACAAGATCACAGCCCCACTATCTGTCTCCAGGGGTGGATTAACCCTTTTGCTGACCATAGGCAGAAGGAATTTGCCGCCTTCAAGCCCCTCTCCACCACCCAAGCCCCAAAGCCAATCCTGAACTCTCCGCCTTCATTGTACCTCGTCGTTCATCGTACCTCATCGTTCATCGATGAGACTTCATTGTAAAGTCTCTCCACCTTCATCGTACCCGGCCATAATTCCATCCGACCCGAGATATGACGTTTCCCACAAAGATGACGCCAAGCTCTGAGAGGACATACTCCTTGCAATCCATGTCATTAGACATGAACACATTGTCCTCTGAAAAGCAAGTGGTGGCGGGTGCTGTGGGGATGCCTGGGAGTGGGGCTGGGAGGGACCACCCCTCTCACTGGGCCCACAGACTCCCAGGACCCGAAAGGCCACCCGCTGGGCCCACCCATTCCCCTTGGGTTGCATTTTGCTGATTGTCGGGCAAGGCATCCGAGCTCCTTCCTTGGAACTATAGAGACAGCTGCCTCTTCCCAGCACATTTGAGACAAGAGCACCCGTCTCGTTGCACCACAAGGCAGCTTCTTATCTTCTTAATAGCACAGCTGTTGGGTGGGCGAAGGAGGCCTGGGCCTCATCCTGTGTCTCCAGGGCCTCCTTCCAAATGGCTCTGACATCCGCGTCTCTGCCTTTTAAGAGGCGAGAGAGACCAAGTAGGCCTCCGGTGGAGTCTCAGGGTTCTGAACCTCTCTGGGGAGGGAGAAAGGCTTCCCAGAAGGAAAGACCCACTGACTGCTCTCACTTGTGTAGGGAGGGAAAGCCACTTCTCTGGGCTGCCCTGAGCTTGTTGCACCCGAGCAGTTGCAGGGTCTTCCTCGCCTCTGACGGGGGGGGTGCACATGCTCCCAATCCCATGAGAGCACAGCAGCAGATGCCGCCACCACAGCCTCCATTTTGTGAGGTTGAGCCGCCGTCGGCCGCCCACGCCACAAGTATGAGACACTAAGTAAAAACACAATGTAAATATATTTATTTTTTAAAAAATGCTGCTGGGGGGATATCTGCTGGCATAGGCAGCTGCCTACACTGCCTCTCCTGTAATCTGCCTCTGTCTGTCTCTTAGTGCAGGTCATCCACCAGGGTGGCCAAGGCAGTTTCAGTCCCCTAGCCAGGCCTGCAGCCAGACTGGAAAAGATCTCAGTTGTCAGTGTCATCCATGACTCCCTGGAGCTGTGTGGCCACCAGCTGCTCCACCAACTGATTTAGTTAATTTATACCCTACTCTAGAGTGCTTCACAGATATCCTACCCTCATTGAAAACTGGTGCAGAGGCTGAGCTACACTAGACTCCTGGGCTTGCATCTTGATATGCATGTCAATAATTTCAGTCGCTCATTTTTCAAAGTAGATACCATATCACAATACATGCAATGTTCTCACACTCTAAAAACAGGTGCAGGGTTTTAGCGAGTGTTTGAACATGAAATACAGAATTGTGATTTTTGTCATATCTCACTGTTCTAGGGAGATAATAAGAGTATTCACACAACTGCATGGGAGGGGCAAGCAGGCACACAGGCAGGGCAAAGGCTGTTCCAAACTTACCTTCCCACCAGATAACAGCGACAATGTTGCTGGGAGCATAGACTGTGCTCCCCAGACGATCTGCACTGCTTCAAGTAGTGTGGATCTCTGGAGGCTGGGATAACGCGTCCCGGCCTCCAGGAATTCAAGCGGTTTATCGAGGAATTCCCCCATCAAACGGGTGCTCTAGGCGCCTGTCTCTATGTCTCTGTGGGCTGAATGCAGCCCGAGGAGTCACATGATCCTGGCAGCCAGGTTAAGGGAGTGCTTGCTCCCTTTAACCTCGGCTAAGAGCTGGGCTTAAAAATAAGGTCTGGCTGGGTGGAAGCACCAGGATCCGTGTGATAGCCTGGTCGAGGCTGCTTGTGAGAACAGCCTCCTTATGTTGCAAACAGATAGACTGCTCAACAGGTGAGTTGAGTTAGTGGTCCCTTGCTGGAATGGAACAGAGAGGGGAGTAGTTGGCAGCATCTAGATCAGTTTAAAACATGATTTTTAATGGTCACAAAGCAATGCAGGCACAGCTGTATTGTTCTTCACTAGTGTCATTGTCACAGGTGCTATCCAGATGGTGCCTGTGACATTCTTGTAATCATTCCTACACAACACTTACAATCATAATAGACATACGAGCTACAGGAAAACTCACATTTCCCCCCGGGAAAAAGTTATCTAGATGCTATTTACAGGACAGAAACAGTACCTTAAGGAAAAACATATTGTGCCTCTGCATTTTGCATTAATCAGGCAAATCCTAACTCCAGGAAAGTGTTGGAAGTGAAGGACTTTGCGCTGTCTCTTGTCTCAGTGATACAGGACAGACTAGTGAGTCAGAGGGCTAGAGCGTCAAGACATTGGTCATCCTTTCTCTACTGCTCTGACACTATCCCTTTGGAACGTAGATTGCTAATCTTAGGGAGTTCCTTCCTTCCAGCCACTTCCTTCCTCTCTCCCTTCTCTTCCTATTCCTTCTACCTTGCAACATGCAAGCTCCTCTCCCTGCACCACGTGTGCAGAGATGCAGAATCCATCTGCATCCAGCTAGCTAGCTGGATTAGAGATCCTAACTCCTCACTTTCCTATCCAGAATGGAGTTCTCTAATAAATGCCATGTATATTGATTTGAAACTATGAACTGGCTCCAAGGTACTTTACTCTCAGCATACACGCATGCCTAACCCAATTCCGCTGTGTTGTGCCTCTGTGCACTCTGCTATAATGAAAAAGGGATTCTCTTACTAGTGTGAATTCCCAACAGAAAGGCCCTATAGGATGTAAAGAGGGTTGTTCAACATGGTACAAGGACAGAAGTAAGCCATGAATTCTATGAGGCAAACCTTGTATTAGAACCCAAAAATAAGGCAGGATGAGACCAAGAGATCAGATAATAACATTAAACAAAATGAACCTAATCAAAATAACATGGAAAGATGCAAGGAGAGCAGCATAAAAGCAATCCAAATACAAAATGGCAGTAATGGCTCTGTCTTCCATATGGAACAAAGGCCCATTAAGCAAATGCATACTTTCCCCAGGATGCTCAGCCCATTCCTGTTGACACTAAACTGCAGCAGCATATATGATTCAAGAGGCAGATGGCTGTGAATGAGTGTGTTGTGGCAAGCTTTGAGTAGCTGCAAAATGGCTGATAAACATCATAAGGCTCAAAGTACCATATTTCTCCACAGGAGACGACTAAGAGGATTTCAGATATGCCTGTGGATATATGAGCATGGGAGGCTCAAATAATCAGAAAAGAACAAAAATAAATGCATGATGGGGCATTACCCTTTGTGCACTGCTTGAATGGACAGTTAATACAAACAGTAAAGCTTAGACCAAGTCATATTTCAGTAAGCTCAAAATTACATTTGATATTGATCATTTTCACTTAGAATGAAAATTTCAAAGACTTTTTAGAATTATAATATTTTATCATTTTGCTTTATGTTTTTAGTTTGTGTTATCATTTTTAAAAATACCACTTTTGGCTTTTCTAAAATTTATTTTTATTTCCTTAGTATTTTAATTGTTATAATTTCCTTCACTGTTAATCTTCTGTAAATTTCATAAGAGGAATAAATATTTGAAAGCTACAGAGGCAAAAAGGAAAATGGAGTGAAGATAAAATTATTGATAAACATAATTCTTTTTAACTTTTTGTTGTTTTAGTTTCACATCTTGTACAGGGCACCAAGTGTGATAACTGCCACCTTGGCTGCAGAACAGCTTGCATGGCAAATTGACTGAGCAATGTGTTAAAATTTCAATGCTGCAGAGAATAGCCATGGGCAGGAATAGAAGTATGTCCACCTTGTGATTTTATCACATCACAGTATCATATGCTGAATAGAATCCATATTGCTTTTCCAAAAAGTTGTTCAGTCTCACCTTAACTGCTCTTCGCTGTTCCAAATCATGTAACTGGTCCACCTATAATTTTTCACTATTTCATCCATCCATCAAGATTTCACGTGATACATTGGTGAACAAATAAATAATTTCCCCTCTCATTAAAGTTTCAAAATGACCTTCACATGAGCAGAGGCTTCAGGGGTGTAGCAAGGTTGGAGTGGGCTCAGAGACAAGATTTTAAAATCCCCCCCACAATGAAGCTCAGCTCATGAAGTAAAGAAATCTTAAATGAGGCTGAATACTGGTAACAAAAAGCATATATATATATATATATATATATATATATATATATATATATGCATGCCACAATAGAACATCATCCTAAATTGTTTTTTAAAAGGTTTTGTAAATTGCGGATGATGCAAGTCATTTAATGGTACTAGAGAAAGACATGCTGTTCTGGTAGCTCCAGGTCTTAACACTCACATCAATTTCGGAGGATGAATACAACTGAAGAAAGCCCAGGCAGGTGCACGGCTGGGGGAGTCAGTCATGTGACTTGCCTCTGCCCCCCCAAGGCAATGTGCCCCCAGACAACTGTCTCCCCTTGCCCAACTATAGTTACGCCCCTGCATCCAAGGGTGATAAAAAGTGTTCCTGGCCACTGCCTCAACCAGAGAAACCAGAGAGAGTTTGAGGTCCAGGAACACTCCCAAGCTAAGTACCTGATATCTCAGGGGCAGGGTAACCCCATCCAGAACAGGCAAATCTAAACCATCTCTTGGTGACCCCCCACCCCCACCGCAGTCAGTACCTCCATCTTATTTGGATTGAGTGCATAAGAACATAAGAACAGCCCTGCTGGATCAGTCCCAAGGCCCATCTAGTCCAGCATGCTTCTTCACACAGTGACCCACCAGATGCCACTGGAAGCCTACAGGCAGGAGTTGAGCAAGAACTCTTAAATATGGCTTATAGTAGTGATGTGCGGTTCGGTCCGGATCCGGACCGGTTCTTCCCGAACCGGTCCGGATCCGGCGGTTCGATCCCGGACCGAATTGGGCCCTTCTGGGACCGGTCCGGACCGAATCCGAGTCGGTTCGGCTCCGAACCGGCTCGGGTTTCCCGAACCGGTTCGGGAGTTCAATTGAGTCTCTGGAGTCAGTGGAGTGTCCCTTTAAAGTTTGAAGTGTGTCCTCCATTTTGTGGCTCATTCCTGAAACTTTTGCTCCTAGCATCCATTTTGTGATGCTATTTTCAGGCATTGTATTGGCTGCACTATTGATCCTTTGATTGGCCAGAATGAGTCCTTTGGTCTGGTAGGCTGCTTGGCTGTTGCACTGTTGAGAGCTGGCACCCTGTTGGCCGTGGGGGGAGTGCAAAGGTGGGGGCTCCCAAAGGAGGGAATTTCAAACCTATATAAACCCAAGCCTCTTCTCTGGAAACTTCTCTTGGCTGCAGTTGTGGGATCATCTCTGAGACCTTGCTTGCTCTTTTGCTGCTGGTGTCTGCTGTGAGTCCCTGCTGACTGTGTGTCACATTAGTGTGTGTCTGTCTCTCTGCTCTCTCTGTGTGTTGTTGTGTGCCACCTTGTCCATCTGCCCTCTGTCTGTCTCTGTCCAAACCTCTTTAATACTTTCCCCTCAACTTTTTCCAACTTTTCCTGTTGTGTTTTCTGTTCTCTTCACCCTTTCTCTCTCAACCCTTCTCCCAAAGTTTTGGCTTTCCCTCCTCCCCCCCCACCCCCATCTTCTGCATTGCTTTCCTGTTTTTGTGCCTTGCCTGACTTTTGTTCCACTTTTTGAGTTTCATTCAATTATTGCTTCTGTGTAAATTTATATATTTGCTGATTTTGGTTTTTAATTAATAACTTCTGCTATTGTTATTGCTGGCTGCCTGTCTGAGTTGTGTTTCTGAGGATTTAGTTTATATTATTGCTGCAATTTGATTCCTTGTGTTCTGATTTTGATTGTTAATTTGTTCCCCTCTGGCCCTGCTCCTAGCTTCCCCCCCTCCCTCCCTCCCACCCAGATAAGATTGTTTCCCTCCTGTGCTGCTGCCTGTTGAGCCTTGCATTCTTTGGATTTCTTTGTGGAATTAGGTTCTGGTTTTGGTTTTGCTCCCTGTGTGTGTCCCACCCACTCCCCCAGTCCCTCCCCCTGGTAGTTGTTACCCCCCCCCCCCGCCCTGAGACTTTCTGGCTGCCCTTTGGTTTCCTTTTTTTTTACTTTGTGTATAGATTGTTTTGATTCAAATTTGATTGTTCCCCTGTGTGGTCCTGCTCCTAGCTTACCCCCTCCCTCCCCTCCAGAAACCCACTCCCCCCACTGCCACCTCCTCCTCCTCCACTCCTGCCCTGCCTGCCCCCTCCCACCCAGACTGAGTGTTGTTCCCCATCCTCCCTGGTGCTGCTGCTGCTGCCTGTTGAGTCCTGTCTTAGTTACTTTGGTTTTTTGTGTGAAATCAATTAGCTTCTTTTGGTTCTGGTTTTGCTGTGTGTGTGTCCCATTCCTCCCTGCTGGTTGTTGTTGGTTCCTCTCCCCCCCCCCCCCCAGACTTTCTGCCCATTGTTCCCAGGTGTGTTTTTTTTTTTTTTGGACTTTTTTTCATATTGTTTGGTTTGCTTTGATTGATTCATTGATTGTTCCCCTCTCTGTGTGGCCCTCTGCTCCCAGCTTCCCCCCCTCCCCTCCAGAAACCCACTCCCCCCACTGCCACCTCCTCCTCCACTCCTGCCCTGCCTGCCCCCTCCCACCCAGATTCATCCCCCTTGACGCATACTAATCCCCCCAAAACACACCCTGCCCTCTGGTCTCTCCCCCTCTTGCCCCCCGACTCCCTGCTACATACCCCAGACCCCCTGAAACACACTCCACCTCCCAAACACCCTCTGGTCTCTCCCCCTCTTGCCCCCCGACTCCCCGCTACATACCCCAGACCCCCTGAAACACACTCCACCCCCCAAACACCCTCTGTTGGTCTCTCCCCCTCTTGCCCCCCGACTCCCCGCTACATACCCCAGACCCCCTGAAACACACTCCACCTCCCAAACACCCTCTGTTGGTCTCTCCCCCTCTTGCCCCCCGACTCCCCGCTACATACCCCAGACCCCCTGAAACACACTCCACCCCCCAAACACCCTCTGTTGGTCTCTCCCCCTCTTGGGACCGTCACCGCTGCTGCTGCTGTCCTCCTCCCACACCCGAATCCCCCTCCCTGCTGCTACATTACAGCTCCTCCTCTCTTCTTCCTCTCTCTCTCTCTTTCTCTCTCCTCATCCCTTCACTTCTTCTTCCTCCCACAGCTGCAGCCACACAGTATCCTACCTCCGACCTCACCTGGAGGTCCCCGCCATCGGTTATTTTTCTTTTGAAAGTTGTTTTATTTCATTTGTCTCTGCTTGGGGGTGAGTTGAGCAACAACACATAAATAGTGTGGTCTCCTCACTTCTGCCCCTCCATCGTTGAACTACCCCAGTTGCCTGTGCCTCATGCGGCCGCCCTGTTGTGTCCCAGCCCAGGGGGTTGGCTGTTGGCGGCGCATCCGTGACCAGCAGTGAGCGGCAGGAGAAGGACCGGAAGAAGAGGGGTTAGTGCGTGTGCAATTGTGCACCTTTTGTTGCCCCCTTTCTCTCCCTAGCTGGCGGTTTTAAATAGGGACACCCCTATCTTGAAATGCATTTGGGTGTGGGGAGGAGGGAGAGGAGATGTACCGTTGTAACTTGTGTCTTCATGCCCAATAAAGAAATTGCTGCTGCTGTGTGTTGCGTTGCATTGCATGCGTCTTGCAGGTGGTTTTTGAACAGGTGCCTTCTTCCAGAGTGTTTCCTTGCCTCTGGGGCAGTCTGAGTGGGGTCAGGGGATCGGATGCTGCCACTACATGCTGGGCCAATGCCATGCCAGAGTGCTTCCTTGCCTCTGGGGCAGTCTGAGTGGGGTCAGGGGATCGGATGCTGCCACTACATGCTGGGCCAATGCCATGCCAGAGTGCTTCCTTGCCTCTGGGGCAGTCTGAGTGGGGTCAGGGGATCGGATGCTGCCACTACATGCTGGGCCAATGCCATGCCAGAGTGCTTCCTTGCCTCTGGGGCAGTCTGAGTGGGGTCCTGGGTTCTGATGCTGCCATTACATGCTGGGCCAATACACACATATGATGATGATGTTCAATCCATGATGCTGCCATCAAGTGTTTGCTGCTGCTTGCTTGCCATGGCATTGGGCGGGCAGAGTCACAGAGTGGGTGGGTTCAACCTCTGTTTAGGTGTGACTGGGTTCTGGTTTTGGTTGTGTGCAATTTAGAGTCACTAAATAGGCTGCATTGAGTTTGATGCTCCCCCCACAGGAGCATTACTTAAGAACCACCCCCCAGAACCCACACTTTGTGTTCCAGTTCACTAAATAAGGCTTTCCTCCTTTGATCTGCAGGTTCCCAAGCGTTGACTGCGTCCCTCCCCCACCCCCGGTAGGTGCTGTGCCCTCCCCCCATCCACTCTCCCCCCCCAAAAAGTTAAAAACTTGCCACCCACACCACAACTACTCCACCCAACTGCCCGTGCCACCCACACCAGGGGTCCACCCTTTAACCCCCTATTTTTTAAAAAAACCCTCCCAGACCCATCTCCCCAATTGGCTTGGTTGACTCCCGAGTCCCAAATTCTAAAAGGACACCCTCCCCCTCACTTCAATTGGCTTCCCCCCCCATCAAAAAGTCTTCCTTTCCCCCCAATTGGCTTCCTTTTTTAAAAACAAACTCCCCCCCCCGCCGTCTCCAAATCAGCTGCCTTTTTTTTGGCCCCTAAGCCCCTCCAAATTATTTTTTTGACCCTGTCTCTGGCCTTCCTCCTAAAGTCTCCCTCCTTCTGACCTAGCAGCATGTCTGAGCGCCGTGTGGCGGGCAGGGCTCGCTCAAGGCTGGCAGGCAGAGGTGGGAGAGGCCAGGTGCGGGGTGCGCCTGCGGCACGGGGAGGGAGAGGACGCGGGGAGCCTGAGGACACCCCAGTTCTCCCCATTGGAGAATTCTTTGCTCCGGCCCCATCTTTGGTGCGCAGGATTCAGTTCCCCACGCCTGCTGCCGCCAATCGCGGCAGAGGCAGAGGCACCGTTAGGGCTGTGGCGGGTCCCTCCTCGCCGGCGGCACCAGGTGCTGCTGAGCTACCGCCAGTTGTTGAGGTGGAGGAGACTGTGGAGTTGGAAGAGCAGGTAGAGGGCGGTGAGGACCGTGCGGCTGGCAGCGATGCAGCCAGGTTCTCCCTCCCTCTGGGGCCCCTTCCCCCTATCCTTTCGCCGCTCAGTGGGGCCCCCCCTCGTGAAGCCCGACACTCTGGTGGGGAGCGGTCTGGCGAGGTGGTGGAGGAGAGGCCTGCCTCTCCGATGCCAGTTCAGCCGGGCCCTTCCTCCGCTGTGGAGGGCGGAAGGGGCGGGTTGGGTGGCAGCAGTGGGCAGGCAGCGGCGGCCGCCCCCCCCTAGGACTGCAGCCACCCTGTGAGAAACGGCCTAGGATGGCGCCCAGGGCGCAGGAGGCCAAGGGCAGTGGTGCATGGGTGCATTTTGAGGTCCCTCAAGATGACCCATTCCACGCCCGCTGTGTTCACTGCAGGATGCTTGTCAGCCGTGGAAGGGACCCTGCGCACCTGGGTACGACGCCTATGTGGAGACACATAGAGCGTCACCACCCAGGTCTCAGGGGACAGGCTGGCAGCGCTAGTGCGCCTTGTGCATCTGCCACTAGGGCGGGCAGCGGCAGTGTGCCAGCCAGCAGGCAGGCTACACTGCCCGTCCAGCAGTGGACACAGTCCTCGGGCAGCCAGCGTATTGTTCGCGTGGACCATCATCACCTCACCCGCCTCATAGGGGAGATGATTTCCACCAATGACCAGCCGTTTCAGGTGGTCGAGAACAACGGCTTCCGCCGGATTCTCCAATACCTGGCTCCCGAATACGTCATCCCCTCAAGGACCATGTTCAGCCGGAACGTGGTCCCCTCCCTGTACCGCCGGTGCAGGGAACTCGTGTCGGCCGAGCTGCGTGCAGCTCCGGCCGGGACAAGCGTGCATTTCACGACTGACCTTTGGACCAGTGTTAGTGGGATGCACGCTTCTTTCCTGGCCCTCACTGCCCACTGGTGGGGCCCGGAGAGTGAGGGGACCTCCGTGGGCGATGCTTCCGGGTCCGGCGCGGCTCCCGCTGCACTACGGCACAGGTGGGCCGTCCTGCACGTGGAGACGATGGACACGAGGCACACCGCGGAGGAGGTGGTGGCCGTACTCGACCGCCAGATAGAGGAGTGGATTTGCGGGTGTCCACACCTCTCCCGCGGCTTCATTGTCACCGACAATGGAGCCAACGTTACCGCCGCTGTCGAGACAGTCATGGACTGTGTGAACATACGGTGTATGGCACACACGCTCCATCTGACCGTCAGGGATGCCCTTGGCCTTAAGGAGCTGAAGGCGTCCCAGGAGAAGGGGGCCCGCCCTATCCCAGTTGCTGTTGCTGCCACGGCCACGCTTGTGGATAAGTCTCGCAAGCTGGCCACCCACTTCCACCGCAGCGAGAAGTCCAGGAGACTGCTTCGCCAGAAGCAGGATGACCTTGGCCTTCCTCGCCATCTCATCCCTACGGATGTGGAGACGCGGTGGAACTCCACCTTCCTCCTGTTCCAGCGCCTGTTGGAGCAGGAGAGAGCCCTTGTCGCCCTGGCGAGGGACGAGTCCTTGGATGTCTACGACTTCTCGAACGCAGAGTGGAAGCAGATGTCCGAGGCGGTGTCGGCACTCGAGCCCTTCCAGCTTGCCACGAAGGGCTTGTGTGGCGACACCACTCCCTTGAGCCAGGCGCTGCCCACAGCTGTTGGTCTCGAGAAGCTGATGGGTGGACTCCATATCTCTCTGACCACGCCAGAGGGTCGTGCTCTGGCTGGGAGGCTGAGGTCTGGGGTTGACAAGCGGCTCGTTGATGTGCTGGGAGACAGGGAGGAGTATGTCCTCACTTGTCTCTGTCACCCAGCCCTCAAGGGCAATGCCGTGAGTGCCGACAACTTGCCCAGGTGGAAGGGCATCCTGGTCGAGAAGGTTAGGGAGGAGGAGGCCGCTAGGGCCCGCAGAGACCAGGGTGTTGGTGGTGGTGCGGGGGCAGCCCTCGCGGCCCAACCCGCACCCAGCAGCAGCATGGGCGGCCAGCCGGCGTCAGCTTCCCCTTCCCCTCCCTCTTCCCAGTCCAGCAGCGCGGCATCCCAGGCGGCGCCATCGCAGCAGCCATTTGCTACCGACTCGAGATCCGCCCAGTGGTTTCAGCGGTTCTGCTATGGCGCCATGCCTGGTATGCGGGAGGCTCGACCTGCCAGGTCCCCCTCCAGTGCTGAGCAATGCGTTGCGCAGTACTTGGAGGAGCCTGTGGAGGGAGACGGCGTGGACTGAGCACAGTTCTGGGCGAGCCGCCGCCAAGTCTGGCCGGACCTGGCGGTGGTGGCTGTGCGCCTCCTCTCCTGCCCCCCAACCAGTGTCCAGAGCGAGCGGGTGTTTTCACGTGCCGGGGACGTGGTGACACCCTCTCGCTCCCGCTTGGACCCTGGTCTGGTGGAGCAGCTGGTCTTCCTTAAGGTGAACCTCCCCCTGTTGGGCTACCCCAAGCTGCAGTTTGAGACGGGCGAGTGATTACCGTGGGTTGCCCCATGGTTGGTCACCTGCCTGGCTCGACCTCTGTGCTTATCCCTACCCTCCCCCCTTCCACCTCTAGCTGAGCTGACGTGACAGATGCTGAGCCGTGCCAGCCAGTCGCAGCGTGTAGTGTGCCCACACAGAGATGCAGTTGTAGTAGTAGTTGTAGTGCTGCGACTGGCCAGATGTTTACAATGCCCACGCCCACCTAAAAAGAAACCCAATGCTGACCAGCACAGGCCCTTTATCTATCCACCTGTCAGCATTTGGGGACCTGGCGTGGGCACGGCACACCCCCCCCAAAGTAGCACAGCCCACAGAGTACTAGACTTAGCGGCAGCGGCTGGTATACGTTCTAAAATGCAGTGTAGATATGTAAATACTGTATGTAAATAAACATGTAAATAAATTTTTCTTTTAAAACCCCATGTTAAAATCAAGCCTCAAAATTATGCAAAAGAAAGAAAAAAAGGTGACAAAGGGAGAACAAAATGATGAATGCCAAATGAATTGATTTGATTGAAAATGTTACCAGAAATCATGTGTGGGGGGCTTGGTTTACATGGAGAAAATGATTGGGTGATTTTTTCAAATGAAACGAATGAATTATTATCATCTTATGTTCATCTTGATTGTGGTCACTGTTGATGTTGGCTGATGGCAAAAAACCCCAAACCATCAGAATAGCAATGAACTAGCTGCCAACACAACATATTGATTGATAACTGTGCAGGGGGGGAATTGGGTCTGTGTGTGTGTGTGGTGCAGGCTCAGTCTGTCTCTTCCTGTTGTGTGTCTGTCTGTCTGTCTGTCTGTGTGAATGGATGCCTAGCACTGTCTCTGTGTGTGGATGCTTTCTGTGTGTAGTGTGGTGTGTGTCTGTCTACATGTTTTTTTTTCCTCCCCCCCAACTCCCTCCCCCCCATGCCTCCTTCCATCCTTCCCCTCTCATCCTCTCCCCTTCCTCTTCACCACCTTCCATCCTCCCTCCCTTCCAGCCCACCACCGCCTCACCTGCCCCTAATCCCGGTCTGGCAGATGATGAGAGTCTGGTCTCTCCCACCGAAGCACACACGTGAGCACGTGTGTGCACAAATATGTGGCTGACCAACTCTGAGCCGGACCCTCCCCCCTTCAATCCCCTCTACATCCCTCTCCCCCTCCCCTTTCCTCCCCCCTGCCTCCCTGCCTCCCTCCCTCCCCCCTCCTAGCTAGCAGTGCAAACATACACACACAAAACACCTGTGGTGGCAAACACCACCAGCACACATGCACTCACACTGGTGCCACCACCTCTGCCTTGGGCCTCTGTGTCCTTGAGCAGATATGTGGTGGTGGACCAGAGAAGCATTTCTTTCCAGCAAGGCAAAAGGCATGCACTCACTGCACACACACACACACACACACACACACACACACACACACACACGAAGAGGTGAAAAGACGAGAAGAGGCAACTTCTAGAACCAGCAGCAGCAGGTGAGTGTCGTGTAATTGTGTTGCTTCCCAAGGCCACTGCCCATGCTCAATGCTCAGTCTGCTGAAACTAAAGAACTAGCTACAATCATCCTTCCTCACACGCAGCTCAGCTGCACAGCACACTGACTAACTAGACACTACAGCTGGTGGTAGAAAAAACAGAAGTCTAGATTCTAGAAGATGTCCTGGTGGATTTTAAACTTTCAAATCTGTGCTAGGATTGCCTTGCCTCCTCCTCCTCCTGCTGCCTGTAATTGTGCCCTCTCCCCTTGCAGTTGCGCCGTCGTGATGGGTTGGTGATGTGTGTGCGCCGTCTACTTAGCTCTCTCCTCCTCATGTTGGCTGGGCTTGCCAGGCACTGGCTGGCAGCAGCTGTTGGCTGTGTGCTAGGCTCAGGCTGTGGCGCGCGTGACTGGACTGGGAATGTTATTGTAGCGGCAACACTGGTTGTGGTGGTAGCAGTAGTAGCTGTTGTTGTTGCTGGGCTGGTGGCTGCTGGCCTGTGCTGACTCTGCGCACTTGGTCTGGTCTGGTCTGGTCATTTGGATGCAGATGTAGGGTGTGTGTGCATCATCCATGCGGAACATCAGAGCAGAGCAGAGCAGGTTGGCTGGCTTCTGTCTGTCGGGCCTAGTCAGTGGCAGGCACTGAGTGAGGCGGTGGTTTCTTTGGGCATCACGTCACCCATCATGCAGAGCGGCAGGTCTGCTGCTCTGCTGCTCCGCCTCCTGCTTCTTCTCTGTGTGTGCTGCTCTTGTGCTTAGTGTGCTGCTCCGCTGCTGCTGCTGTGCTGGCAGGCAGCACAGCAGTGGCCTTTTTGTTAGATCAGAGAGTGGGTGTTGTCTCTCTGAGTGTCCTCCTCTTACTTGCTTGGATAGGAGTGGTGGTAGTAGGTAGGCATTAAGATGGACTGACTAGGTGTTACGTGTTAGGGCGCCCAGAGAGAGGGGCCAAAAAGATGGGGTGGCAATTGTTGGGTTGCTCCTAGTATTATTGGTGAATTTCTGAAGAAAATTTTTTTTTCCATTGGCTAGAATGGGGGTTCGGGGCTGCCCCAGACCCGCCTCTGTGGGGTGGCAGCACCGCCAAAGTGGGTCCGGGGCCATGGCAAAAATGCCCTCAGTCCCTCCCAGCAATCCCCGTAGAGATAGGAGTGATGGTTCTGTTGTTTTTCTGAGGTGTTCTGAGTGAGTGTGGATTCTGTGATAGCAAATGAGAGTGGATTCATGGTGTCTCATTGGAAATCTCATAAGCTATCATAGAATCTACACTCAGAATACCTCAGAAAAACAACAGAACCATCACTCCTATCTCTACGGGGATTGCTGGGAGGGACTGAGGGCATTTTTGCCATGGCCCCGGACCCACTTTGGGGGTGCTGCCACCCCACAGAGGTGGGTCTGGGGCAGCCCCGAACCCCCATTCTAGCCAATGGAAAAAAAATTTTCTTCAGAAATTCACCAATAATACTAGGAGCCACCAATTGCCTTGGGATTTTTGGGGTGGAGGACACCCATGGGTGGCTACCACCCACCCCAGCTTTTTTGCCCCTAAGGGCTCCACATTGTGAGTTATGGGCAAAAATTTATTTTTGGAAAAAAATTTGTAAAAAATCAGAGGAAGGTCCAATCGACTTGAAATTTGGGTGGCAGGTAGAACACAATGTCCCCTTCAAAACCAGCCACTTTTTGTGATCCAAACCAGTTCGGTTCAGATCCGAACCGGTTCGAAACCGAACCGGACCGTGGGGGTGGTCTGGCAAAACCAAAACCGAACCACCCCGGTCCGGTCCGGACCCGGTTCGGACCCGAACCGAACCGGGAGAACCGGTTTTATGCACATCCCTAGCTTATAGGCTGTCATGTCTTTGTGTGTGTGTGTGTGTGTGTGTGTGTGTGTGTGTCCCCCATTAAAAACTATTTTTGTAACTTATTTCTAAATGGTTAATGAAATTTAAAAATATACACGTACGCACACTGATTTTAAGATCACCAAATTCAAAAAATTGTGCAAATTGCATTAAAAGAGAATAAGTGCATTGGAAATAACTAGCTTACTTTTATGTAATGCAACTTGTGCAACTGCAACACTACTAGGTTGATGTACTGTTGTGCACTGTGTCAGCCAATTTTTTTAGCAATACATATCAAAAAAATTTAGCAATACATTTGAATATTTTTAATTTTTTTAGCAAAACAGATTGTGAGGAGCTCCAAAAGGATCTCAACAAACTGGGTGAGTGGGCAACAAAATGGCAAATGTGGTTCAGTGTTGGCAAGTGTATACTAATGCACATTGGGACAAAAACTCCCAACTTCAAGTATACACTGATGGGATCTGAAATGTCGGTGACTGACCGGAAGAGGGATCTTGGGGTCGTGGTAGACAGCTCATTGAAAGTGTTGACTCAATGTGCGGCAGCTGTGAAAAAGGCCAATTCCATGCTAGGGATCCTTGGGAAGGAGATTGAAAACAAAACTGCTAATACTATAATGCCCTTAATCAAAACTATGGTGCGGCCACACCTGGAGTACTGTGTACAATTCTGGTCACCACATCTAAAAAAGGATATTGTAGAAAAGGTGCAGAAGAGGGCAACCAAGATGATCAGGGGCCTAGAGCACTTTCCTTATGAGGCAAGGCTACAACACCTGGGGCTAATTACTGTAGTTTAGAAAAAAGATGAATGTGGGAAGACATGATAGAGGTCTATAAAATCATGCATGGTGTGGAGAAAGTGGATAGAGAGAAATTCTTCTCCCTTTCATATAACACTAGAACCAGGGGTCATTCCATGAAATTTATGGCCAGGAAATTTAGGACCAACAAACAGGTATTTTGCCACACAACGCATAATCAATTTGTGGAATTCTCTGCCACGAGATGTGATGAGACAGACAACAACCTGGATGGCTTTAAGAGTTGATAACTTTGTGGAGGAAAGAACGTTCAATGGCTACTAGTTGGAGGGCTATAGGCCACCTCCAGACTCAGAGGCAGGATACCTCTGAATACCAGTTGCAGGGGAGTAACAGCAGGAGAGAGGGCATGCCCTCAACTCCTGCCTGTAGGCCCCGAGTGGCATCTGGTGAGCCACTGTGTGAAACAGGATGCTGGACTGGATGGGCCTTGGGACTGATCCAGCAGTGTTGTTCTTATGTTCTTATGAATTCTATAAACATTTGAGGAAGAGGTATAAGTGCAAAATCTGGAGGCAGCATATGGTATGCAAACACAATTACTGAATTCAAAATGTGGGCAATTACTGTGTGCATTTCTTTTGCCATGGGAATCCAGGCTGTTGACATTTTCATTTAATTTCAACAAATAGTAGTTTTGACAGCACTTCTAGAAAATCCATGTTTTAAACAACAGGAATTTCTTCCAATAAATATTTCCTTTTGATTAGTGGTACAATTATGAACATGTCAGGAATATAATTCAAGGTTAAAATAAAACTCAGGGACAGATTTGTGAGCTCCTATCCATCCCTTCCCTCCCACCCAGCCTACCATTTACACTTTAGGATGATGTTCCTTCAGTGGAATTAATCAAGGATATAAGACTGTAATAATACAGTAATGAATCTGGCTTTTAGTGTACACTCCTTCCAGCTGCTTTAAATTGTAAATTACAACTGGTTCCACACTACAGTAACAATTGATTAATGTTCTTGGGCAATCGTTGCCCACTAAGCAGTCTTGTCAAAATTATGGAAGGAAAATTGATCTTTTTCATGATAAGAAGATTAATGAGTACAGGAAATAATTGCTTTATTACTTTAAAGAGCCAACTCATTTTGAAGATTTCAAAATGTGATGCAGTATATCTTCACTGGGCACACTAAGGCTGATTCTGGAAGCTACTAGAAAGGCCCAGCCTATATTACGCAATCTAAGAGAAAGTGTGCAGTTTTTATACACTGGAGACCTTGTTTGCACATTGCAAATTCCTTAGGGCAGGTTCATCAATGGTTGTTTGTCACTTGATTACTGCAGCACCAAGGGATGACTTGCATGTGAGAATCTACCATCAGAAACTTAACACTACAGACAGAGCTAGCATCTGATCTGGGATGGATGTGCTGAGGCATGTGTCTATTTGAAAAAACCTCTAGCAATAACTGAACCTATCTTCTGCCTTCTCTTCTTCCTACATCTTTTTAGATTGTGAGCCTTTTGGGACAGGGAGCCATTTTTTAAAAAAATATTTTATTTTATTTTATTTATTTTTTTAATCTATCTGTATAAACCTCTTTGGGAACTTGTTGAAAAGTGGTTTATAAATTTCAGTCGTGTTCGTACTATTGTGACTTCATTCCGATTGGCTGCCTTTGGGCTGCACCAAGGGATCTATTCTCACATGCAAAGCTTTGCAGCTCCAATCCAAGGCATGACTGGCATGTAAGAATCAAACATCACTAATTCTACAGCACAGAGCTGGCCTCTGACCTGATATGGTGTCACACACAAAACTTTGCAACCAGTGCACTGGTTTGTGTGTGGGTGTGGGTGTTGAATAACCCCCTAACAATCATCACATCTCCTGCCTTCTCATCTTCATCCACTAATATTGGCCAGCCTTTTCTTTTGTTAAATAAAACACTAGTAGTAGTTCTGGCTGGCAATTCTTTTGTTCATCACTGATGGATGAGTGAAGAATCCCAGAGGATGGTCTGGAATGGCTCCTAGTGGCTATGACTACTCTGAATGAGTGATGCCACGGTGGGTCTTGCAAAAAGCACATACAGTAGAACCCCTGGAAGGAGGGGCTGAAGGTGACATCACCCATTCTCCCTCCCCTGTGCGGTGTGTCTGTGTTAAGCCAGTGTGAAAAGAACAGGCAAGCTGCCACGTGACAGAGAGAAGGGTCTGGAAGATCCACAGGCCAGGCAACTTTGCACTCTGAGAACCTATCCGTTGTGGATCTATAGCAGTGTTCTGCTATCTTTCAGCTTCACCCAGTCCTCGAGATGTACATTTGTGTAAATAAATATTTACACAATATTATAAAGACATAAGGCTCGAATGGTCTCTCTTTCTAAGGGAAACCAGAATTCAAGGCACATGGCAAACTCCTGAAACTTCTCACTGCTTGGGCAAGTGGGACAACTGAGGGAGATTTTTATTTTATTGCCAGAGACATTATTAGACCATAAAAGTAAGATAAACTAAAAATACAATCCTATGTATAGTTACTTAGAAGCAAGTCCACCTGGCTAACATACTGTGCAACATTATGTGCACATTGCAATGTAACATTCAGTTGTGCAAGAGTGCTGTTGTGCTAAACACAAGAATTGTGCAAAGTTACACCACTGATAGCCATTATTTCCAATAATACTGTTACTGCACCAGCTACACTGGTTGGCAGTGTTTTTCTGGGTGTGATACAAGGTGCTGGTGACCTGTAAAGACCTTAATGGCTTTGGGTCAAGCTAATCAAGGACCACCTACTCCCATATCATTTTGCACAGACTGTGAGATCATGTAGAAAAACCGTTCTGTGCATTCTGCCATCTTCTGAAGCATGCACGATTGTTGGTGAATCTTCAGCAAGCCTTCTTAGGTGTTACTGCAGCCCTCTGGAACTCCCTGCACCTTGATTACCCCCTCTTTATTCAATTTTAAATGAAAGTTAAAGGCTTCTTATTTCAACAGGCTTTCTTCTAATCATATATCTCTCAATGACTGCCCAGTTTCAATGAACATGTTTTATTCCTGAGCTTATTATTTATGATTTTAGAAGCTATTGTGTTTTATCGGGTCATATTGGCTGACATCCTGACTAACAAAGTGGAAGCACAACAGGAGAAGCACCAAGGCTTCTGAAAAATTCAACTAACTCATACCCACAGCTAGCTCAGTTGTTGGTGCAAATGTTGACAGCCTCCCCTTCCATAGCATTCACTCTGTGCCACACAAAAAGATCTATCTATCTACTGCTTTTCATCATCAACAAACAACAACAACAACACCCTTCTTGTAACTCTCAGACATATTTTTGGACAACACATATTTTGGGGTAACTTCTCCTTCCAGGGGAATAGGAAGTAACTGAAATTCCAACCCCCAGACACTAGCAATGGTGCAGCAGTGTAGCTATAATTGAGTGGATGGATTCAAAGAACCCAGGCCCCTAGCTCCTGAGGGCCCCCCAGATCCACCCCTCCCTATTTGCTTCATTATCTTCCTCACTTCACTGGGCCGCTGGGGAGAGGGGCAAACACAGGCCCCTCTCTCCCCTTGCTATGACCCTGCACTGGTGTTACAGTAGTCTGGAGCCCTTCAGAAGCACCGGTGCTTTTCCTGTTACATCAGTGCTTCATTAGTCAGGATGTCCGTCAGGATGTTTAAATGTCTTCCACTGTGCACTATTATGCTCTGTATTACACTTTAAAAAATTGTTGTATGGCTGCCATGAATTCATACAGCTTCATAAGGTGAAGAATGGTGAGATATAAATATTGTAAACAACCCCCCCCCCCCGCAAAAAAACCCCACAAACATTCTTCCCCAGCCTAAGCCACTGCTGAGGGAAAATAGCTTTTGTAGTAGCACAATGAGTACATACAGAGTGGAATATGGGAGAAAGTTGCCTCTTCTCACACACTGCCAGACACACATTTTTGTATAACAGGACCTTACTGTGATGCCATCATCGGTGTGCCTGTTATGTGGCAAAACCAAAGAGCCTTGACTAGGTAAAACACATCAAGCAATCGTGGAGCCAGATGAATGGCGGCCTGTGTCTGGCCCTGCCTAGCTCTGGCCCTGCCTGGTGGCCCCTCTAGTGACGACCCGTGCACATGATGTCATGTGCACAGGGGCATGCCTCAGCCTCCGGAGAGCCCCGAGCGAGCGCGTCCCCCGTCCATTTCAGGCAGTGTTTGCTGCCTGACAGCCTTTATGTCCCGTTCTCTCCCTCCAGTGAGTGAGAGAAAGAGAAATACATGCAAATTCAAGCACTGCCTGAAATGGACATGGGAGAGCTCGCTCCGGCTCTCTGGAGCCCGGGCCATGCCCCCGTGTGAGTGACATCACAAGCAAAGGGGGACTGGCCCAAGTGAGTTCTCCCTGTCAATTCCAGGCAGCACTTGCTGCCTGACAGCATTTATTTCTCTTTCTCTCCCTTGCTGCTACCGAGCTTTGGGGCAACCTGCGGGGGAGGAGGGCTTATCTTCCCTTCCCCACAGACGATGATGGCAAGGTCCCTGGGTGGACAGATTGCCCACCCAGATGAGCAGCGGCTCTCCAGTGGGCCACCCGTGCTGTGCTCGGCCACTTTGGGGGTCGGGCTCAGGGAAGCACTGCCACGCAGCGCATCGCCCCCCAGAGCCCCAATAATGTATCGTGAGAGTGCACAGTGCATTACTGGGAGCACCCAGCCCCCCAGCCCCGGCAGATACACAATCAAGAAAATGGGGTGAAGTGAGTGCTTGCTCTCCATACCTCATTTAACGGGGAAGCTACATAGGTGGGCTTGGGTGTGAGCCCATTGGTTCACAGGCGCAGCAGAAACTGGGCTGGGCTCCCTTAGCCTGGTTTCTGCTGTGCGTGTAAATAGCCTCAGTGAGTAAAAAAGTCTCTGAGGTGGTGCTGTTGAGAGGAAGGTGATAGATGGGTAAGACAGTGGGGCTTTGGAGATGAAGAGACTGTGGGGCAGGAGAGCAAATGAGGCAAGGTTTAAGGGTGGGAGTGTCACACATTTTATTTAATTTATGTATTCATTCATTCATTCATTCATTCATTCAATTGCTATACCGCCCTTCCAAAAATGGCTCAGGGCGATTTACACAGAGAAATAGCAAATAAATAAGATGGCTCCCTGTCCCCAAAGGGCTCACAATCTAAAAAGAAACATAAAATAGACACCAGCAACAGTCACTGGAGGTACTGTGCTGGGGGTGGATAGGGCCAGTTACTCTCCCCCTGCTAAATAAAGAGAATCACCACTTTTAAAAGGTGCCTCTTTGCCAAGTTAGCAGGGGTTACACATGGCATTGAACTGAGCAGCCAAATCTTTTTTCTGCAAATCTAGTGCTTTTAGAATTCCTGTTGCTTTTAGTTTCCATAGTCTCTATCTCTGTGTTTGTTTGTTTATCTATAATGAAAAATCTGTCTGATTTTGAAAAAGCATACAGCTGCTGGTGCCACTGAGCAATTCCCCCTCCCCGCCCACCATATGCCTGAGATGTTCTTGTGTGTGATTGGCGGTGTTGCCAATCAGAGCTCCCGATGATTTAAATCAGTTTCTTTTTGGCAATTTAGTTAAACCCACTGTGCAGCATTATGTCTGGGGAAAGGAAGATGAATGTGCATTTTAATGACTGAATCAGCATATGCTTGAAATGGGGATGGCGGCAGCCAAGGCTCTTGGGGGACTTGCCACTGCCAGGCTTGGCTTGTAAAACATGGAAATGCTTCTTGCACTCCAGGGAGTATAACGCAACTGCGGCTGCTTTGTTGGTCTCTAAGGCCATTATCCCACGTGCACTCACAAGGAAGTGAGATCCATTGAAATCAATGGGACATTTTCACTGAGGATCTGGATCTGGGGTGTGTGTGTGCATGTGTGTGTGTGTGTGGTGGTATATTTATCTGTTCTTTATTCTTTATTCGATTTCTATACTGAATGAATATATATATATACTGTCTATAAATATGAATGAATGAATGAATAAATAAAAATATCTTCTGTGCTCTTTGCAGAGAGAACACATAAGTCCCCGAGAGGTGATCAGCTACGTATAAGTGATGCTTCTGTTAATGTATTTATACCTTCCACTTCTGATTTGTATTCTTAAAAGAGGGACATATTAAGGAGTTTCACTAGCCTGACATTCCCTTCACTTCTTGTCCTATGGAGTATTAATATAAGTGGATATGCTGGTGACTTTATTTCTCCCCAGAGGTGGGTAAGTAAAACAAATCAGTCCTCAGGAGAGAGAAATCAGTGTAGCTCCATTGATTGTCTGTGATTCGGATGTTAAGAACTGGTGCCACAGTGACTATGTTCAGCATCCAGGCTGTTCAGCCTCAATTATACAAACTGCAGCTACTTCAAATGGGGTCACGTCCTCCATCTGTTTGTTTCAATGGTGCAATTCCCTGCATGATGCAGCTTCTGAAATAGTAGAAATTATTTAGTGTCCCCAGTGGCGTTTGGATAAATTGAAGCTATCTTGCATGTATGCTTACCATACACACAAGATCTTTGTATAATGAACATGATACATTTATGATGTTCCTAGGCAGGGCTTCATGAATTTTACAAAACACAAAGCATTTTAGAGACGCAGCCTAAAAATCTCTCAACCATTCAACAAATTTATAAGCAGCTAGCGTCTATGAATATTATTTTTACTAAGAGCAAATCTGTGATTCAGAACAAAAAAAAATGACTCTAAATAACATCTCAGTGGTACAGAGTGTGACTGTGAATGTGCCATGTCAGAAAGTAGGTGGGGAAATGCACACGTGAAGGCTTCCATGTGTCATAAATAAACCTTCTGCCTATAGAAAGCTAGTATCACTCTATGACAGGGGAGGGCAAACTTGGCCCTCCAGATGTTGTTGAATTACAACTCCCATCATCCCCATTGTTGAACAGCTGGAGGACCAAGTTTGCCTGACCCTGATCCAGGAGGAAAGGGGCAGTAGAAAGAAGTTTGCAAAGAGAATCATGTGGCCATGCAGACCTGCTTTCTCTATAGGAAGTATCACTGTTCTCCTCTCAGCCCCAGGCTCCAAATTATGATTCCCACAATTAGTCCACTCTTTATATTGCTGCAATCAGTGTTGAGATGAGACAGTCCTGGCCAATTACTCTGCAGTAATTGCTGAGACCTCTCCAGCACGCGACTGTCATATTTCAAAGAACAAAAAGGTGGATGTGATTATGTTGATCTACACAAAAAGTAGCTGGTCAATCTCGCTAGCTCTCTGCTGCCTTCTGCATGCTGAGGAAGAATTTATTGACCAGCATTCTTTATTAGCTCTTAGAACCTGCCTCTTTCTTTGTTTTTTGTTTTCTTTTGGTGCCTTCCTCTGTTCCTCTCTTTCTGAACTTTTTCTCCCCCTATATTGGACTTTATTTCCTGTACTAGAGTGAACCAGTCTCTTTTGGTATTGGTCTCACTCCAGCTCAGGGGTGCAGACTGTTGGAGATCTAACTCCAGAAGGCATTGACCTTTTGCACCAGTAACCCTAATGACCACTAGGGGCATTGGGAATAGAGATAGATAATTAGGGTCTCCATTTCTTCCCTGTTTATCCCTGCCTCTATGACCCCTCTATTGATAGAATATACTCAGGAACTTCCTGAGAGTGACTTCCTTCATCTTCCCAGAATGCTTCTAGCTCTCTCTCTGAGAACCATGCTTCTATAGGTCTCTCTCTGACCACCATGTAGCCAGTGGTCAAAATTACCTAGGTAATTTTGGAGCCTGAACCTAAAGGCATTTGGAGGCCCCCCCTCCCCTGCAAATTAACCATCATCATGCTCAACCAGGTGACCATACAACCTGGGACAGACTAAAAAGGATTTGGGGACTCCCAGGGGCTGTGGAGGCCCTGGCCTTCAGCCTGGAAGTCCAGGGGTAAGAGTGCCTCTGCCAGTGGTTAGATATAGGTCTTTCCTATCACCATGGACTTCTGAATAAAGTAGATTAATTTAATCTTACATGAATCTCCATGCTTATCATTTACAAGCTGTTGCCCTGAGACTCTGTTAACATCTGCTGTAATGGGAGTGAATTAGCTCCTGAAATACTCTGCTATATAAGTAATTACAGTACCCCCAACACAGACAATGGGAAAGTTTGAAGAGCAACTCCTCACTTAAATTATTTGAGGATGGGGAAGAAACATACTTTTGTGAGGTAGATATGGGTCACTAGGTTTTGTGGGAAGCCGGTTCAGTAAAAGGGGGGAACTCCTCAAATGCTTTCAGGGGGTAGCTACACAGTACACACCTGCTTCATCCTGCCAGGAATGGTGAGTATTCTCTGCTATTTAAAGTACAATGACATGATTTGTTTGAAGAGGGTATTGCAATTTGAGTGCATTGGTAGTTTTGGGGAGGAGAGGGTTGATATATTCTTTTAACATAGCGTGCAGCATTTAGCAACTTTATTTATATAGCTGCCCTATAACAATTGTTCTCTGGGCAGCTCCAAAAGTGGGATCAGACTTCTTTTGAGCCTGATCCTCCATCAAAGCTCTTATCCCTGATCTCCAAAATATGAAAGCTGTTTATGGTTACCTGGTGATGAAAAAAAGTCACCCTGTTCTTGCTCAGACATTGAGGCTATTCTCACAATCAGCTAAAATCGGGCTAGGGGAGCCTAGCCCGATTTTAGCAGAATGTGAGAACCACCAGGCTCGCAGGCAGAATGACTTGCACAGAGCATGCTGGAACTTCCGGGTGCCACGCGGCCCCCAAACTCCCAAGCCCCCACTGGCTCCGTGATGGAGCTGGCAGTCATGTGGGCGGCTTATCCGGCCACCCAGGGCTTCTCCTCCAGTCATCTGCCCCGCAAACCCGTTCTGGGCGAGTCTCACCGATTGTGAGACTCGCCTCATCATGTTTCTGTGACTGAACTCTGGCATTCAGAACTATTTCTGGTGTTAAGCCCTGGTAAGCCTTTGGACAGAATGGTGTAAGTGCTGGAACAAAATAAACTGGAGCAGGCCTTTAAAAAATGAGACTGCTGCAAAAAAGAAACAAAGGATGTGTTAGAGACACATGAGCCCAATATTTTACACTTGGAATGCTTCCAGTGTTAGGCTATCTATCTATCTATCTATCTTACTTGGAATGCTTTCAGTGTTAGGCATTTATTAGCCCTTTCCCAGCCAGGACCATTCAGAATGGAATGGGCCAGAAAAGATATTTTATGCAGAACTGTTGTACAAAAGCCAATGGGATATGAGAGGGAACAATGTTTTGGGAATGACATCTATGCATTCTTAAAATTTCATTAACTCTTTCTCAGCCAAACTGGATTTTAAATCAAAAGAATGGAATGAAATAACTTATTCAAAGGCATTAAACTAAACCACACCCACAAACAGAAAGGTCTAGATGGGAATCAAGCAGTAAGCCACCAAACATTTTTTTAAAAAATCCATGTTCTGATACCCATTCCAGACAATACACCATATTCCAGAAAAAATGGCTGGGAATGCCAACTGACTAGCTATGTGGAAGAACAAGATTCCCAATGGGATTTTCATTGGACCAGATGGGAATGATGAGGTAAGCCACAGTCCACCATAAATTCCACACAGTGGGACCCATTCTGGATAATAAACTATATTTGGAGGTGGGGGTGGGGGGCTGGAATGCCATTTTCCAAGCTATATGAAACAGGGGCGGATCCATCAGGAAATTACAGGGGATGCCACATGATTTCCCCCCCATATATAAAAATATTGGGGTTTGGATTTTTCTTTCTCTTGCAAATACACTAGGCCAGGGGTGTCAAACTCAAATCAGGTGGATTCCGATACACTTATGAGGAGCCACACATAGTCTTGCACCACCTTCTGTTGCCTCTCACCCACCTTGCACCATATTTTGACTTCTTCCTCTTCCTCCCTCCCTTCGTCTCATTCCCTTCCCCCCTCCACTTGCCCTGCCACTTAAATTAACTGAATGTACCACGTTTCCCATCAAAATACACTCAGGGAAAGAGTGATTGTGTGTGTGTGTGTGTGTGTGTGTGTGTGTGTGTGTGTGTGTGTGTGTTTAGAATAAATTCTCAGCATACCTGCTGATACACGATTTTTGCATGGACAATCCTGCCACTCTCCCCTCTTCCTCTCTCCCTTGCCGAGGTTTGCTAGCTGCTTAAAAGATCCAGGGCCTGAGCCCATAGGGCCTGGCTAAAGCCCACAGCCTCTCTACATTTTGATAATTAAACAATTTCATGCTCTCTAAAGCAAGGTTGGATCCAAAAGGAAATCACTGGGGGCGAAACAGGAATTATTTCCCCCTATATATAAAAATATTGGGGCTTGGATTTTCTCTCTCTTGCAAATGCACTATACCAGGGGTGTCAAACTCAAATCTGGTGGTGGGCCAGATTAGATTCCAATGAACCTCTGGGGAGCCACACATAGTCTTGCTCCACCTTCTGTCACATCATGCCCACCTTGCACCCCCTTCTGTCTTCTTCCTCCTCCACCCTTACTCTCATTCCCTTTCTCCCCCCTCTGCCCCTTGCCCTGCCAGTTACATTAGCTGAATGCACTACTTTTTACACCAAAATATACTCAGGGAAAGATTGATTGTGGGGGGGTATTTTTAGAAGAAATTCTGAACAACATACCTGCTGATACCAGATTTTGCATGAAGAATCCTGCCACTCTCCCCTCTTCCTCTCTCTTGTAGAGGTGTTGCTAGGTACTTAAAAGATCCAGGGCCTGGACCCACAGGGCCTGCCTGAGACCCACAGCCTCCCCACATTTTGACAATTAAACCCTTTCATGCTCTCTAAAGGTATCCAACATTCTCCTCCCCACTAGTTTTCTTCACCGCTAAAAAGGACTCTCCTTTTTCTCCTGCATCAGATTTCTCCTGCAATCAGTACCCATACAGTTGAGAACCAGTGTGGTGTAGTGATTAGAGTGTTAAGACTAGGAGTGGGGAATTTGTGTTCCCCATTCAGTCTGAGACTCACTGTGTGACTTTAGATGAGACACTCTCTCTCTCCTCCAAACCTGCCTCACAGGATTGTTGTGAGGGTAAAAGTGGGGAGGAAGAACAAGTACACTGCCCTGAACTCTTTTTTTGATGAAGAACAGGATGTGTGTCATAATAAAATATATGTATACGTGTCTAAAACATATACATATTTATGTTGACTTTTAGCCACATGCTAAACATGTGCCAATCCTAAACATGTAAACTCAGAAATAACATCAAATAGTTTTTTACACCTATCACAGCAGCTAGCAGCCCAGTTTGGCCCCTTCTATGAACTACATTTAAGCAAAAAGCATATGCAACTATAGTGTTTGTCTATACACTACAGTGTATGTACAGTGTATAGTGTGTGTCTATACCCTACAGAAGGAAAAGCCACCAATTTGATTTCAAACAGGACAGCAGAATGTCATATATGGAGTTACCCCCATTTCCAAGGATTTGAAGACAAGCAAGCATTTCAAGGGAGCTTTTAAAATGAGTTTCCTATGATCTGATTTGCAAAGCCTTATTTTGAAGCAAGTGTATCAAAATAGACTTTTTGGGGGGGAGGGGAAATGCTTAATGTTCATTTTAGGAATTTGCGAAGCTGCTTTCAAGAAGTTTGGGTATTTTAGTCCATTACAGGCTGATTAAAAAGACAAGTGGGTGGGGGTAGAAATACAAGCAACCTGGCTTTCAAATGCACACAGGCACATACACGTTTTCAAGTATACAAATAGACATGCATACAAATAGATGTTTTCAAGAGGAATGCTTCCATTTTGGTGGGTACCGCTGTTGGAGCAGGAAGGGAACAAGCATATTGGTGCCGCTGTTCAAAGGGGGTGCAAGAGCACCCTTTCACACACAGACACCCCAATCTGCCCCTGATGTGAACCAATCAAAATATTAAGTCACACTGGACTATATGGGAGTCATCACGTAACTGCTACAAAATCCATGTTCCACTCAGTACCTGATCCAAACAATAAGTGGTATCTGCAAAACGACCTTGTAGCAGATTAAAGGCTTTGTCTCAGAGCAGGTTCACGTGAGGGAAAGAAAATGTGGACTCATCCTTGCTGAGCTGCTGGTTAGGCTTCTCCTAAAACTATTTTGTAATTATTGGTAGGTTCAAAATGCTGCCACCAAGCACCCCAAAACTTGCAGAGAATTGGCCCTGTTGATTGGTACTGTAATCTAAGGTCCATCCGGAACTGGGTATTGGGCAAATTAAAAACAAAACAAAACACCTCCCACGTGTAAGCTTACATGGGATAAGAAAACTGATAGCTGCTGAATGTCTGAGGACGTGTTTGCACCAGAGAAAATCCCCCTTCACCCCACTTCCTGAGTTAAAAACCAGCTTGGAGAGGCTTATAAAAAGAAAAGACTTTTTAAAAACCCCAATTTTATTCCATTACTGCAGACTGCTTCTGAGGCTGTCTAGCTTTCTTAAATACAGCTAAAAATACTTAGTAGATTACAAAAATAGGTTGTCTTAGGCATGTTTAAATGTTTCTAGAGTCTTTTGCAACACCCTGGGTAGGATGGGCGTAGGCTAGTGTTTCTTGTTTCAATTACATTGCAGGTAAACTATAATAAAACAGTATCAGAAATATGCAAAACCACACCAAAGAAATAAGTTTCTAGCACAAAATCTGACAAAACAAACTTTCCCCTAAATTAATCTTCCCAAAGCCAAAGCCCAGGCTTCCTTTCATTGAACTCACCAAACTCCAGATGAGAATTCAAGCTTCCCGCCCTCCTGTCTTTCAAGGATCTGCAGAGTCATTCTTCTGCAGCCAGCCTCCATAGCCACATTATGGAGCACCTCCAGCTTAGCTTCTTTTCTAACAAAGAAACTTCTTTCTTCCTTGCAACGGCTCTCTCGGGCCCACACACCTGGTGTGCTGATTGGCTGAGCCCTGGAGTTAACCATCCTTTCAGTCAAGACAGGGTTCACTTCCGGTTAACTCTTTAGGGGGAGGTGAGTCTGATCACTACAGACCTGGACTAGAAGCACCCCCTCTATTTATAAAAATGTTGAGCAGCATGAGCCCTGGACAGAGCCTTGTAGGATTCCACTTGAAACCGTCCTCCAGTTCATTGTGGGCTATTAATCAACACTCATTGGGTGCAGTCATTCAACAACCAGTGAATCCACCAAACACTAGTATCATCTAGCCCATGTTTTGCCATCTTGTCAAGAAAGATATCATGGGAGACTTGGTCAAATGTTTTGCTGAAATCAATATATACCATGTCTATGGCATTCCCATGATCTACTAAATTAGTAACTCTTATTTAAAAAGGAGTTAAGTGTGACATGACTTGTTTTTGAAAAACCCATGCTGACTCCTATTTATTGCCACATTGTTTTCTAAGTGCTCACAGACTAACTGTTTAATATTGTAATTTGTTCTAGTATCTTGCCAGATATCAAGCTGACTGGTTTGTAGTTTCCTGGGACTGCCCCCACCCCCACCTTTTTTTTTAAAGAGAAAGACAACATTTACTTATCTCCAGTCTTCTGGCATTTTAGCTTTCTAGAGCTAAAACTTCTAGAAGAAGTTTCTAGAAGTTGCCAAAAATTACAGACAGTGGCTCTGAGATCACATCCGCATGTTCCTTTAATACTCTGGGATGTAATTAATCTGGCCCTGGAGACATAAATTTATGTAAAGTAGCTAGATCTTCTGTTGCCATCTTTTTACCCATCAATCTGTAACTCCCTCTTTTCTTCATTAGTTCAGCTCTTGCCAGACTGGGCCACATTTCTCCTGTGGGAGAAGACAGAAGCAGAACAGGAGTTAAAGCAGCTCTGCCTTTTCATGGTTGTCTGTTACCATTTCACCGTCTTCTCCAAGAACTGACCTATACTGCTTTATTAACCTTCATCTTCATCTTCTTTTGGACAGAGCCGCAGCCTTTTTTGTTTTGCTTTGTTTGGGGCATCCTTGCTGAGCCTTCCTACAGTAGGTTAGGACTATAGTCTTTTGTACTGTTCCTTGGTTATGTATGCTGCTCCTATTTCATATACAAGTCCTTTTTGCTTCTCCATTTTCAGAATGCATTCTGTGCATTCACACTGGTTTCTTTCGATGTCTCCCATTTTTCCTTCTTGTTTGGAATCATTTGTGATTGCACCTTCAGTTTCTTGCTGATGGACATGACTTCGCAAACCATAAAACAATGCAAGATTGTTTATGTCTTACCTAAAGTCTATTTTGAAGATCTGAGATTTCTACATGGATAGGATTTATGTAAATATTGAGCAAAGAGCAAAAATAAGCTGTATTAATCTTGAGTAACACTGGAAGAATCCTGTCCTTTGCTATTAAACCTGATCATCACAACGCGCTATTAACATGATTCTTTGTTGTATATAAACATTTTTTTTCCAATAGTGGGAAACAAGTAAGCATTTGGAAAGTATTATAAAACATTGTAAAATGTTGCAGAAGGTTTAACTTCATTGAAGAATAATTAGTTATTGATTCCGAAACACTTGTGTGCATCCTTTTAAATCTAAGCTTTCAAAGGCGTTAATTGGAAAGGAAATAATTTCAAATGACAACTGGAGATTAGGAAAGAAGAATTCTCTAGTTAATTAATAAATTTCAGTCATCAGTTGCTGATTCTTGCAGCAAATAGTTCATAAATGAACATTTAAAGCTATGGGAGGATTGCAGATTAGTGCTAATTGCTGCATTTTCCCCTCAAATTTGCTGCTGTGCCACTTTAAAAATGAAAGGCCTCTTGCTAGCATTACTTCACTGACGATAGAGGTAGAGAAACGTTTCTTGTATGCATAACTGTGCTTGGATAGCAGAAATTATTTCTGCTGATTGAAAGGCTCATGCACCTTGAAATGTTCACAGGCATTTTTGCCTGTTGTACTAAATTTTTCACCTACTTCCATGAGAACAAATGGGCTTTTCTAAAGTTCTATTACTGCAGCCTTAGAAGTGTCCATGACATAGAAGAGATATCTCTGTTTCAGTGTAATTCAAGACCATAGTGGCTTACATAGGAGGAGAGCTGATCTTGTGATAGCAAGCCTGAATTGTCCCCTTTGCTAAGCAGGATCCATCCTGGTTTGCATTTGAATGGGAGACATTATTATTATTATTATTATTATTATTATTATTATTATTATTATTTCAATTTCTATACCGCCCTTCCAAAAATGGCTCGAGGTGGTTTACACAGAGAAATGATAAATTAAAAAGATGGATCCCTGTCCCCAAAGGGCTCTCAATCTAAAAGAAACATGATAGACACCAGCAATAGTCACTGGAGGCACTGTACTGTGGGTGGATAGGGCCAGTTACATTCCCCCTGCTAAATAAAGAGGATCACCATGTTAAAAGGTGCCTCTTTGCCAAGTTATGCTGCCCTCAAAATTCAACCTGTAGGTCATTTTTTAGGATCACAATACACCACAATAGCATGGCTTAGGCTTCTTTTTGTAAAAAGCGTTCCAGATCTCTGAAAGTATTGAACCGATTTGGACATACTACATACCAAAATGAAGGTACAGAACAGTGCTACAAAGCATTATATGGCAGTGGAAAAGTGTCTTTGGCAGGTGAATTACAATAAGATTTACACACACCAATTTCCAAATATGAGAGAGAGAGAGAGTGTGTGTATGTATGTATACACACACACACATACACGAGAGGAGAGGAGAGGGAGGGAGGAAGAGGGGGAGGGGAGGGGGAGAGAAAACTTTATATGAGTTTACAAAGATAGATAGATAGATAGATAGATAGATAGATAGATAGATAGATAGATAGACAGAAGCTTAAGTGACACCCCTTGCCTAGAAATTATTGGGGGGGGGGAATAGTGTCACACTACAGAACCATTTCAATCATCTCACATAGCTATTTCAAGCCTATAACATATTAGTTAGCTAACTCATTAGCTATAATTGATGCATGGCATGTCCAAATTGGATTGATAATTAACAAGTTAGGATTATAAACACAACCATATCCCTTAAAGCAGCTACAAGATCAAAAGCTTATGTTACAAATAATATGTAGATGCACACGGACACACAGAAACATGGCTGTGTGTAATGTTCAAATATGTGAAAGATTTACAGAATAAAGGATCTTTCTATCATTTGAATAAAGAGATGAAGTATCCTCATAGCATGTATAGGGGATAAGAGTAATTGATGCAAACCCTGCTCAAGGCAGAGGGTGTGTGAAGCTTGATATACACATAAATGTTCTAAAATGATACATGCCAGGGTTCAGGTCTCCTCACATCCATGCACTGTGGCTTAGAAGTCTTTTCCCCTTATCACAGACGTTTGGGGACAATGCAGATACTCATGATAATAGAAAGGCATTCAGTGCATGCTCAAAGATGCTGCCATGTTACAGGGCTATGTATGTTCCAGGGGTACAACCCTGATTCCAATTGAGCTCTTGTTTTAAAGTCTCAAATAACTGGAAGCTGATGTAGGAAGCAAGTAGTTTATTGTAGCCTGCAGCATTCATTTATAGGTAAAACAACCCTCAGCACCTCACCTTATTGCTTTGTAATGCCAGGTTGGTCCAAAATAAGCCCGAGATCATCCATGATTTGATCCTGGATGAAGATGCCGACCTGGTGTGCATTACGGAGACCTGGTCGGGAGAGGCTAGTGGCCTGGCTAGGTCCCAGCTCCTCCCAATGGGTTACTCCGTGGTGGAACCAGTGAGAGGATGTGGGCAGGGAGGTGGTGACTCTGGTCTAGTCAGTCAGTCATCCTTTATTGCGGTCATAGACCAAGTGACTCTGGTCTATAAAAGAATACTATTTCCCTTACCAGAATCCCTGTCAGGGAGTTGGCCAATATTGAATGTGTGTTCTTAAGTCTAAGGACCAAGGATAGATTGGGACTTCTGCTGGTATACCGATCACCCCATTGCCAATGGAGTCCCTAACTGAGCTGACAGACTTGGTTGCTGAGCTGGCATTGAAGTGGACCAGGTTGTTGATGGTGGGGGACTTCAATGTCTATTTCAGGACCAGGTTGTCAAGGGGTGGCTCAGGAGTCCATAGCAGCCATGACGACTATGGGTTTATTCCAAGTGGTCTCTGGACCAATGCATGATGCAGGTCATATGCTTGATTTGGTCCTTTGCTCTGATCAGGGTGGTGTCCCGTGGGTGGGGACCCCTGTTATCTCCCCACTGTCATGGATGTATCACCATCTGGTTAAGGTAAGACTTGCAACCACAACCCATCTCTGTAGGGGTGAAGGACCCATTAGGTTGGTCCACCTGAGATGGTAAATGGACCCAATAGGATTCCAAGAAGCCTTGGAAGGGTTTCAAGCTGGCTCTGCTAGTGATTCTGTTGATACTCTGGTGCAAATATTAGAGTGGTAGACACTCTATTAGACTTATTAGAGTGGTAGACACAATCGCTCCTAAGCGTTCTCTCCAACCTGCTTTAAAGTCAGCACTGTGGTAATTGGACGAACTGCGGGAGTTGAAGCGGCGAGGTAGATGACTAGAGAGCAAGTGGAGAAAGATTCGGCACGAATCCAATAGATTGCAACACAGAGCTCATCTAAGGATCTATGCTCTGGCAGTGCAGATGGCAAAGAAGCAGTTCTTCTCTGCCCGCATTGCTTCTGCAAATTTACATCCAGCTGAGTTGTCTAGGGTTGTGAGGGGGCTAGTTCATGTCCCCTCTGCCTTGAATTTGAACTTGGGACCATCAGTCACTCGCTGTGATGTTTTTAACAACTTCTTTGCCGATAAAATATCTTATATCTGTGCTGAGTTAGACTCCACAGTTACTGCAGAGTCTATCATAGAGGTGCCCAGCAACTTATCTTGTAGGATTGAATTGGATCATTTTCAGTTTGTTACTTCTGAAGATGCGGACAACTGCTTCGGACTGTACACCCAGCCCCCACCTGATCTATTGACCCTTGCACAACTTGGCTTATTTTATCTGGCAGTCATATTATCAGAGAGGGTCCAGTAAATATCATAAATGCTTCTCTGAGGGAGGGCAGGATGCTTCCTTGTCTTAAAGAGGCTATTATTAGACCTTATTTGAAGAAACTTGCATTGGATCCCTCAGAGTTAGCTAGACCTGTCTCTAATCTTCCTTGGTTGTGCAAGGTGGTTGAGTGAGTGGTTGCTTCTCAGCTCCAGGCAGTTTTGGATGACACAGATTATTTAGATCCTTTCCAGACTAGCTTCTGGATGGGCTATAGGGTTGAGATTGCTTTGGTCAGCTTGATGGATGATTTCCAATTGGCGATTGACAGAAGGAGTTTGACTCTGCTGATCATTTTGGATCTCTCGGCGGCTTTCGATACCATTGACCATGGTATTCTGCTGGATCGCTTGAAAGAGGTGGGATTGGCTGGCACTGTGGTTCTGTTCCTACTTCTCTGGAAGATTCCAGATGGTGTCACTTGGAGACTGTTCTGAAAAGTGAGAGCTAAAGTGTGGGGTTCCACAAGGCTTCACACTGTCTCCAATGCTTTTTAACATCTATATGAAACCCCTGGGAGAGATCATCAGGAAGTTTGGTGTGGGATGCTATTAATATGCTGATGACACCCAAATCTATTTCTCCATACCAACTTCATCGGGAAATTGCATGACCCCCCTAAGTGCCTGGCTGGAGACAATATTGGGCTGGATGAGGGATAATAGGCTGAAGTTGAATCAAAAAAAGATGGAGGTACTGTCTGTAAGGAGCTGGGGTCCAAGAGATGGTTATATCTGCCTGTTATGGATGAGGTTACACTCCCGCTAAAAGATCAGGTTCATAGTCTAGGCGTGCTCCTCGATCCCAAACTCTCCCTGGTTGAGGCTGTGGCCAGGAGTGCTTTTTATCAGCTTCAGCTGATAAGCCAGATACATCCATTTCTGGAGACAAATGACCTTAAAATGTTGTTACATATGCTAGTAACCTCTAGGCTTGACTACTGTAATTCACTCTGCGTGGGGCTGCCTTTTTATGTAGTTCAGAAAGTGCAATTGGTACAGAATGTGTCAGCCAGATTGGTCTCTGGGTTTACCAGAAGGGACCATATAACACCAATTCTAAAAGAACTGTACTGGCTGCCAATATGTTTCCGAACAAAATACAAAGTGCTGGATATTATCTATAAAGCCCTTAACAGCTTAGGTCCAGGGTATTTAAGAAAGCCCCTTCTCTGTCGTGAACTCTGTCACCTATAAAGATCATCTGGAGACGTCTGACTGCAGTTGCCGCCAACTTTTTTGGTGGCGACTTGGGACCAGGCCTTCTCTGTGGCTGCCCCAAGGGCTTTGGAATGTGCTCCCTGCTGAAATAAGAGCATCTCCTTCTCTCTTTTTTTAGGAGGACCCTGAAGACATACCCATTTTCCCAGGTCTTCAACTAAGATCAAATTTTAAATTTTAATGTGTGTTTTTATTTATAATGATTTTTATCTTTTTATGAATTGTAAATGTTTTATATTATGTTTTAATTCTGTACACTGCCTAGCGATTTCTATACTCGGTGGTATATAAATTCAATAAATAATAAATGATAATAAATAAAATGTATATTCCAGTCTACTGTCATCCTGTTCATATATTCCATGTCATTGTTTTCAAATCTCCATAGAAATAGAGAAAGGTATCTATTTTATAACTAAAAATCTATTATTCCATAGGGATTTTGTAGCCAATTCTTTCTCTCACTCAGTTGTGAGTGAGTTAAACTTGAAGACTTCCAAAGTCCCTTCCAGTTCTAAAATGCATGATTCGTTTAACCTGTGCATGGCAGCCCAAGAGTCTTGTTTGGATGCATATAGAGAGATCAGGAAGCTGGCATATGCAACAGCTCCCCAGTTGCGCATACAGAAAACAGAACTGGAATAAGGCGTGCAAAGACCTGTGATTAGATGAGAAAGAGAGATTTACACAGTCCCAGATACTTAATGCAGGTTTTCTTTTTCACCAGCGTGCTTACTAGTGACACCGTCTGCAATTGCTGGTGCTGTGCAGTATGCATTGCTTGGGTTTGCAGCTCCCATGTTTGCAGATTGCCGTTCTCAGCTTTTTACATGCAAGGTTTAGTAGGTGCCGCGTCTAACACAAAAATGTAGGGAAAGAGAGGTTAATTTTCTCTTCCCATTTTCGTATCTACCAAGCTAACCACCAGCAGACAATGAATTTCCAGATGCTCTGCCCTGAGAGATGTGTCAAGATGCTGTTTTGCACAGACCTCCCTTCTTTTGCCACATATTCCGGTATCGTTTCCAGCCTGCCGGGAACAGTGTTTTGTGGGAGCATCTGTCACAGGCGGGATCTCATCATATGCTCTTACATTGTGCTCTCCTGTTACAGGAGTGGCTCGAATGCGGAAGGTGTTTAGGACCCAGGGGGATGGCAGCCACTGTGTGGAGAAGGCGCGCGCACACGTCCTACCAAAAAATGCATAGCCCCACGGAGACAGAGCTCACTCATTCACCGTTCTTTAGAAAGATCTTAGGCTGAAGCAGAGAGAGAGAAGCCTTTCCACCCACCCGTCTTAGCAGCAAGGATTCCTGCAGGGAACCTAACCCAAGGCGAGGCTGGATGGTCCTCTAAAGGTATTTGGGATTATCTTTTCTGTGTTTTGCGGTAGCTTTGCTTTCCCCTAGCCCCCACCCCGGGCCTATATATATATTATATATATATTATATATATATAATTGCAAAGCCATGGCTGCGGCGTTTCAGCACTACCGTGCATGGACAGCTCTTGCCTGCAATCCATCTGCGCTTGCGTCTTTTCCTCCCCGCATCTCTCCTCCCTGCTTTTCGCCTACCCTTCTCTGCCTTTTTCTTTCCCCGCATCTGCTAAAACGGAGCATCTTGCAATTCCCAGGGGACAACTGGCGTGGGGGAGGGGGAAATCACCCCAAAGACACCTACTCGCTCCGGAACCCAGGAGAAGGCACAAGTTGATAAGGGGAAGTTCAGGTGAAGGTTACCATTTAGGAAACAGAGAGGAAAGCCTCAGAGAGTTGGGATGGGCGGGTGGGAATAGTGCAGCGTGTCGCCGGGCAGAGCAATAGGATAGTTGTAGAGACCAGGAGACAGCTGCATCTTCTCAGCAAACTGATGTCCGCTTCCATCAGGCATATTAAACCTGGAACGGGAGAGTGTGTTGGAGAAAGCAAACAGGGTCAATCGAATTTTCTGCTTTCTCAATGGGAAATCATCGCTAATCATAAGGGGAAAAGAGGACAGAAATCACTTACTTCCAACCACTCTTCCTTGTATCCTTGAGTGTAGGAAGTAAAGGGTGTTATTTTCTTGTGCGGTGTTAAATTGAGTTAAGGGCAAGATTCTCTCTCTCTCTCTCTCTCTCTCCACACACACACACACACACTCCCAAGCCATCAAAAACTGTCTAAGTATTCCATTGGATTGCTTCAGCGCTGGAAATCTCTTTTGGTGGCTAGTGCCAATGCTTGGATATCTATCTGATTCGGGAACAAAAAAAAGGTCAAAATTATATTAAAGTTAAAGAACAGATGGCTGGTCTTTGCTCATCAGTAGTTAGTGATTGGTTTGTATTTGGAAGGAAAGATCAGATCAGAAAGAGAGAGTGAGAGAGCGAGAGAGAGAGAGAGATTTCCTGGGCTTTCAGGGTTTAATCAGATGATAACACAGATTTCCCTGGTACATTAAAAGTTAGTGCAGTGCCAACAAGTAAAATGACGTTATATAACAGCATGATGTCATGCATAAGACAACAAAGGTATGGGCTTTTGCTTTGAGATGGTAGTTGGTGGTTTCTCATAACCTTTTATTTTAAACCTTTTATTTATTTGGCTGTAAAGATCCAACTTGCAGATTGTTGGGTTCAGTTTATTTTTCATAATTAGTCATTTAGAAAGTATTGTTGATCCTGGCATTTTTTGTTGACTCATCCCTGCTCTGAAAAATTGTAAAATTTCAGAGGGGAAAAAAGAGCTTTTTGATTATAGGTGTAATGGTTGTTAGTTGGGATCGTAGCATAGTATTTTCATTTTTCACAGAGCCTTTTCTCTGCATCTTTATCTGGTAACAATGGCTCATCTGTGTAGTTTAATTGAGTACTGAGTTCCATAATTAGAACTCGCAGAACTGAGCTGCAGAGCAATGGTTCACATTATGATATATATTTAGAGGCAGAATTCATATGTAATATGAAACCATTTGTGTAATTCAGAAATGTTCGCTTACTTTGTTGATTAGTAGCTTACTGCTTTCCTCAAACCCCAAGAGACCTAGGCTAAAGTTATCTTAAAGCTTACCTGAAAGTGAGTTATTGTGATAACTCAATGGAACTTCCTTGCAACTAAATAAGAACTGAAGCATTTTCTCATGTCAACCACTTCAATATATTCATTTATATTTATTCAACTCTTTTAAAGTAAAGCAGTATTTCATGACAGATCCACTTACTACAGAGAAGTGGTAGTACTGTGGAGACAAATAAGGATGAAATTGTATTGTTTGCTGAAGCACATGGTAGTTCTTGAGATTCACTGGTAAATGTCAGAAATGACTGTAGATAAGCTTTATTTTGGACATTTATGTGCTTTGGTAAATGTCATCCTGTACAGGTAAAGGGTAGTGATGAGGATGAACTTTGGTTGTTAGCCTTGAGATTTGCCAGTATCTTTGGGGAATGTTTGTAGAATGTAGTGTTTCAGACATTTACTAGCTGGCCATGCTAAATCTCATCATTTACTATTAAATGATAGAATGTTGGCTATTAGCCATTTATTTGGTTTTGAGATTTCCAGGTATGTATCAGCTTTTCTGGCATTCATGTCTGCCTTCCTAAGCCTCTAACATCTACCATAACATATAGAAACATCTTCTTGGGAGGGAGTTGCAGTATGAACATGCAAACTGGGATAGAAGTTGTATTCAGAATTAATGAACTTTAATTAACTATATAATTCTAAAATTTATAGACTACAATTGAGTGTTGAGATAAGTGCCGGTCAGAAGCAATTTTATAAGAAGATGATGGATTTTCATATGGCTAAACCAAGAAAGGGTCTTGTGACACCTTAAAGAATAACAACTGTATTTTAGCACCAATTTCCTAAGGGACTACAGCCCACTTCATCAGATACTGCAAGTTATATCTTAAAGACTGTGTTTGAAATATTTTCATTACCAATTGCACAGGAAGGAATTGACCTACTGGAACCAACTATTTGTGAGTGAAGGAACTGACCTCTATCAATTCCTATTCCCTTGGGAAGCATTAGGGAATTCATTTCGCCAGACTTTCTGTCATGTAGAAAATAGCCTCACAGATACTTTGGAAGAGTTCAGATGACATAGGAAACTGGAGGTACCTTCACCTCTGGTTTCTGAAGCCAGTTGTCAGAAATCTGGAGTTAAGCGTGAAAAGAAACCTGCAGTTCGTCTTGCCAAACTCCAACTCTGGACCTTTGGTCAGAGCGGAGTTTTGCCGCCCTTAACTCTGGTTTTGTGGTGCCAGCATTACGTTTGAATTCTGGCACTGCAGTTACGGTGCCATGGAGCTGGAGTTGAGGGAGGAAGCTACTCCCTGACTCTGACCCAATCGGCTGTGTGGGCTGTCCTTCTGTCAAGCCAGCTTCCCCATCTCAAATTCTCTCTGACTGCAGAGAAGCAGCTCTCGCTGTCATCTGAACATGGACGGGAGAGCGGGGGGGGGGGAGCAGGAGGCGGAACCGTCCTACATCTGAACTGGGCATCTATGTAATTGAAATGAATATATTTTTAAAATAATCCATTCTGCTAATACCCATAAAGTAATGTTAAATTATTTTTCAGTCCTTCCCTGGCTTATTTTCCTGCCCACACACTTCCTTTTGGCATCACTGTGACATCCTGTTGAACACCCCACACATATGAGCAGTTATCCTTAGTGGGTGCTTTTATGTGATGTATATTCATTACAGTAATTGGAACCACATCAGCTTAAAATAGTTGTGAATAATCACTGAAGCGGTTTCATATGGGGGGTGAAAATGTACTGGGGTACAATGCCAGTATCTGAACATGTATGCTGTGCTAGATGTGTGCATTTATGCTTTGTGTGCATTTTATGGCTTGTGCAGCATATATGGATTTAGGACTTGGGTAGCATAACCTATTAAAAAAAAATACCATGAGAAGCTTTCCCTAGATTCTGCTGCCAACCCTTTGTAAGCCAAATGTTCTTTGTAAAACAGTTTTACAGACAGAACTACAATAAATAGAACTTAGAAACATAATATAGCTCAGTGCATTCCCCCACCCCCGCTTCATAATCTGTAGCTAATTGCCTTGGCCATAGGGGTACCAGCCACATTGTGGTTTGGATCGTACAGGTTGTTCTTTGGAACTGCTGAGTGGATGATCTGTAATTTGGGGCAGGGATTAGACCTAACAGCATTTTGTTGTTGTTCTGTTCTTGTTCTATGCCTGTATAATCACTTAGTTTGTAGGAAAACTGGAAAGGCCCACTGAAATCCCCACCAAGACAGCTGAAACACATGCCATGTGCTGAATTTCCTCTCTTAATATTAATATGAGCTGTAATATCTTAATATGAGCTGTAATATCACAAATATCTCTAAATACCTGTATTTGCCTTTTGTAGGAAAGCAGTTCTGGCTGACGTATAGAGCCAGGATGCACTCATTCAGCAAGAGAGCATGCTAACATAAATTCCCAACAAACTGCACCTGTGCATCAGGGAAGCAGCAATTTTTGACACTCTCTCCTTGTCCAGGAGGCCCCTTGTGCCATCTGAAAATATATCCCTGAGGGTTGTGCAGCCCTTGAGTCCATATTTTTGGAAGGTACAGAGGGCTTCCTGGGGAAGGGGAATTGCTGCTTCCCTGCTACATGGTACAGTTACAATTGTTGGGAAGTGCTGTTAGGCTGCAATCTTGCTACACAGGTACATCCTTGCTCTGTACGTCATCCATTGTTTTTAAGGCTTGATTGCAAAAATGTTAGCAGGAAAAATTCTTTCTGGAAAACAGGTTGCTCAAAACTGACAGCTGTACATTTAAATCTGTTTAATTGGTAGAAACCAATAAAAGCTTTAGTTGTTTAATTGAGGGGAACCAACTGAATTGGTGGGGACAGGTTTTAATTGATGTGGCTGAGAATTAAGGGGTGGGTTTTTTGTAGTTTGGTTATGGCAGGTTGCCATAATAGTGCCCCTGTGCCCAGTCACAATGGTCTCAGGCACTGGAATGTTCTTTGAGGGGAAGTCCCAGTAGTTTCCCTTCCCCAAGTGCTGAGGATTTTACCCTCCCAGTCTTCAGTTGAGACCAAGGCTTGTCAAACGCACAGATGTTAAGTGTAGGTGAGTGCTGCCGCCAGAGAGCCGTAGAAGCTTTTGCTATGCTGTTTCTCCAGCCTGTCCCTAGACAAAATCTATCTCACACTTCATTCAGTGTCTCAAAAAGGCACCTAGGTTGAGATTCTGGTGATATGCCAGCTGCCATGAAGTAATCAATTTATTGATTGGTCTGCTAAAAGGTAGACGATTAATCAACTGAATGGGTTGACAGTCCTATTAAAATATATTAACCATGAGTACAAGTTTCTGTTGCATTACTACATTAAGACAAAATAAGAATCAATATGTTTGCAAGAATGGGTAAAGAGCAATTCTATCTATCTATCTATCTATCTATCTATCTATCTATCTATCTATCTATCTATCTATCTATCTATCTAAACATAAGAACAGCCCTGCCAGATCAGGCCCAAGGCCCATCTAGTCCAGCATCCTCTTTCACACAGTGGCCCACCAGATGCCACTGGAAGCCTACAGGCAGGAGTTGAGGGCATGCCCTCTCTCCTGCTGTTACTCCCCTGCAACAGGTATCCTGCCTCTGAGGCTGGAGGTGACCTATAGCCCTCCAACTAGTAGCCATTGATAGACCTCTCCTCCATGAAGTTATCCAAACCCCTCTTAAAGCCATCCAGGTTGTTGGCTGGTACCACATCTTGTGGCAGAGAATTCCACAAGCTGATTATGTGTTGTTTGAAATAGTACCTCCGTTTGTTGGTCCTAAATTTCCTGGCCATCAATTTCATGGGATGACCCCTGGTTCTAGTGTTATATGAGAGGGAAAAGAATTTATCTCTATCCACTTTCTCCACATCATGAATTTCTTTCTATCCACTTTCTCCACACCATGCATGATTTTATAGACCTCTATCATGTCTCCCCGCAGTTGTTATTTTTCTAAACTAAATAGCCCCAGGTGTTGTAGTCTTGTCTCATAAGGAAAGTGCTCTAGGCCCTTGATTATCTTGGTTGCCATCTTTTGCACCTTTTCCAGTTCTACAATGGAGAGGTCCGTCTCCAGTTGCCGCCAGCTTGGCTCGTGGCCACACGGGAGCAGGCCTTCTTGGTTGCTGCCCTGAGACTGTGGAATGCACTCCCTACTGAGATATGATCCTCCCCATCTCTGACAATTTTTTAAAAGCACTTGAAAACCCACCTCTTCACCCAAGCTTTCTCAGCTTTTTAAATTTTTTAGGTTTTAATCTCTGGTTTATTTTTAAGTTGTTTTAAGTTTTTGTATATGTTTTTAACTTATTTTATGCTCTTGCTAACTGCCCAGAGATGAAAGTTTGGGGCAGAGTACAAATCTGATTAAACAAACAAACAAACAAACAAACAAACAAACAAACAAACAAACAAACAAACCAATGTCCTTTTTTAGATGTGATGACCAGAATTGTACACAGTACTCCAGGTATGGCCACACAGTAGTTTTGTATAAGGACATTATAATATTAGCAGTTTTATTTTCAATCCCCTCCCTAGTGATCCCTAGCATGGAACTGGCCTCTTTCACAGCTGCTGTACATTGCGTCAAAACTTTCAATGAGCTGTCCAGCAAGACCCCAAGATCCCTCTCCTGGTCAGTCACTGGCAGCTCAGATCCCATCAACGTATACTTGAAGTTGGGGTTTTTCGTCCCAATGTGCATCACCTTACACTTGCCAACACTGAATAAATTAAAAAGCACGGATCCCAGTACAATCCCTGAGGGACCCCACTTCTTACTTCCCTCCATTGTGAAAACTTTCCATTGATACCTACCTTCTGTTTCCTGTCCTTCAACCAGTTAGCAATCCACATATGTACTTGTCCCCTTATCCCATGACGACTAAGTTTTCTCAGGAGTCTTCAAGGAGGAATTTTGTCAAAAGCTTTTTGGAAGTCTAGGTATCCTATCAACTGAATCACCCTTATCCACACACTTGCTGACATTCTCAAAGAACTCCAAAAGGTTTGTGAGGCAAGATTTACCTTTGCAGAAACCATGCTGGTTCTCTCCCAGAAGTGCCTGTTGTTCTATGTGCTTTACAATTTTATCCTTCAGGATGCTTTCCATCAATTATGATAGATTCCATCTATCAGCAATAGGGCTAACAAAGGCTTTAATTGCTGTTATTCTCTAGATTCTGCTTCCAACGCTTTGTAAGACAAATGTTCTTTGTAAAACAGTTTTACGGACAGAACTACAATAAATAGAACTTAGAAACATAATATAGCTCAGTGCATTTTTCCCCTTGCGTAATCTGTAGCTAATTGCCTTGGTAGGGGTACCAGACACATTTTATTTTAGATCGCACAGGTTGTCCTTTGGTTGTTCATGGGGCTAAATGCAGTCCACAAAGGGACTGCCTGCATTTAGAGGATCCCCATTGTGACAGAACCAAGCTACCCACCACCATCTTGTATGCATAGGCTTTCAGCATGGAAGGTAGTTACAGGGAACAATATCCCATATCCTCATATGGTCCCCCACCCCCATGCAGTCAAGTAACATGAGTTCCAAGCTCACATTCCTTGGCTGACAACCAAGAGATCCTGGAATAGGGTCCTTCAGAGTCTATACTTCCTAAGCCTGATTCCCACCAAGGAACTGGCCCTGTTCCCTCAGAGAATCTCACATTCCCCTGTGCATGCATGCCAGCACCAACAATGGTCCAGGAGAAAGGAGTTGATGAGCAAGAGGAGTACAAAGCTGCAGGCCTTTCCCTTCAAGCAGGAGTGCAAAGAGGAAGGCTGCTCTGGGGCACCACAAGACTGAGGGTTCTTGCCCTACTATTGATATTGTTATCTACTGGCAGCAATTGGGAGGGGAGGAGGAGGGCCGAAGACTGCCTTTATGTCTTTTGACTCTGCATGGGGGAGGTGGAACCAGGGAGGAATAGTCTAGGGCTAAGATCATTTATGTTGTAAACATCTTCAGTTCAAGTACTAAGCATTGTTGGGGTAAGTTGCTGACTCAGAGCTATCCAAAGTCCTACACCACCAGCCTTACTTGCTTCATTCCAGATATCCCATAATGCCCCATGGATTCTCGCTTATGGATGGGACACATGCACCATGAGGAGGAGGAGGAGAGGATCATTTTATGCTCTTTGGAAATCCCTTCACATGAACAATGTCCATGCAATGGACTGGACTGAGTCCATTAAAATGTGTAATGACTATTTAAAGAAAGATTTGTCAAAAACAAAAATCTACTATTTATTATTATTATTACTATTATTATTATTATTTCTTGCCTGCACAGTCAAACAGGTGTTATTGTTATTGTTGTTGTTATTTAAAATATTTATACCCTGACCCTCTAATACACTACCACTCAGGGTGGCTCACAACACCAAAACAGATACAATATGCAATAAAAGCAATAAAATTAACCAAACTAAGTAAACAAGTTAAAAGTCAGGTTAAAAACCACAATCAGTATTAAATTTCAAATTTAAAAATTTAAAAGCTAAAGATTGAGAATTATAAAAACTAAAGACTAAAGAACCTACCAGATATAACCACAGATGGGGCATTAAAAAGCTTCTTTAAAAAGATGTGTTTTCAGTGGTTTTTAAAACACTGAGGAAGGGAGCATGGTGAAGCCCTTCAGGGAGGGCATTCCAAAACCGAGGGGCCACAATAGAAAAGGCCCTCTCTCTAGTCCCCGCCAACCAGATCTCTGATAGTGGTGCAGCCATGAGCAGGTCTTGAGACGATGAACAGAGAGCCCTGGCAGACTCATATGGGCGAATCTGGTCCGACAGGTACCCTAACCCCAAGCCATGTAGAGCTTTAAAGGTCAAGACCAGCAGCTTGAATCTAGCCTGGAAGTGGACCAGTAACCACTAAAGCTGCTGCAGGATGGGTGTGATCCTCATGAAGTGACTTGCATCCATGAACATCTTTGCAGCAGCATTCTGGACCCACTGAAGATTCCGAACAATCTTCAAGGGCAGCCCCTCATAGACTGCATTGCAGTAGTCCAATCTGGATGTTACCAACGCCTGAGTGACTGAGGTCAGGTCTGACTTTTCCAAGTAGGGTCACAGCTGGCATACCAGCCGTAGTTGGTAAAATGCATTTCTGCACACTGCCACCACCTAAGCCTCCAAGGACAATGTCGGGTCCAGAAGTACCCCCAAGCAGTGGACTTTCTCTTTCAGAGGAAGTGTGACCCAATCCAAGACCAGATTCACCTCATTATTTGTTTATTATTTATTTATTTATTCTATTTCTATACCGCCCTTCCAAAAATGGCTCAGGGCGGTTTACACAGAGAATAATAAATAAATAAGATGGATCCCTGTCCTCAAAGGGCTCACACTCTAAAAGAAACATAAGATAGACACCAGCAACAGTCACTGGAGGTACTGTGCTGGGGGTGAATAAGGCCAGTTACTCTCCCCCTGCTAAATAAAGAGAATTACCACATTATAGGTGCCTCTTTGCCAAGTTAACAGGGGTTCTACCAACCCAGAGCACATCTGTCTTATCTGGATAAAGTTTCAGTTTGTTTGCCCCCATCCAGTTCAGAACAGCCTCCAAGCCCTGGTTCAAAGCATCCTAAGCATCCTAAGCATAATATCACTTTTATTGGTGGGGGGCGGGGGGAGACCATCCAGGCAAGTCTTCAGCCACTATGTATAGCACATCTCAGTGGAGCATTAGTACTTAATAACTTCCAGTAAGCTTTTGGAAAAGAGCCTTGTTACTTAGAGCATATTAATCATTCTGGCTACCTACATACGGTTTTAAAGTTCAGTTCAGTACTGCTACAGGTGCTCCACACTTCCCCATGCAGTCAGAAGTTCCAGGCTGCTGGCCTCCTTTGAAGGAGAGATCACTGGTGGCCTATGGGATTTTTGTAATATTTGGATTTGTTTTTCACAAGTATACAAGTTGAGTATTAGCTGGAGTTGAAATAGCTGAGAACTCTCATGAGGTTACATCAGATCCCTGGAGAGAAAAGTCTGAACCACAAAGTCTACTGACTCTCCATTCTAGTATCTCCAAAACTTTGTGTTTTCCCTCCATGTCATTTCCAGCATGTTATATTTTTCTACATCCCTCTTCTTTGCTCTTTGTGCTTTCTTTGTGCTTTTTTTTTAATTCTCACACATCAGGTGGAGAATACATGCTATCTTAAAAGACTTAAGTAGCCTGTCATTAACCACCACCCCCATTCAGGGGCATCCACTGGTCTCCTAAACTATCAGCCAACATCTGTCAAACAAAGAGTGGCCAAGTAGCCATTTCCTAATCTGTAACACTATAAAAGAAAGGTTATAAGGATGAAAGATGCACCAGTGTGTATAAAATAGAATTATTTTGTTTGAAGACATTATGGCATAGTTACTACAGCAGATGAATGTGATGTGAGATATTTCACAGAAACTGTAATGTTGAACTGCTTTTTAACCCTATATGTGTGAAACCCTCTGTTGGATGTGGAGTGAGTTGTCTTTTTTGCCCTGCAGGGTTGCTGTAGGAGAAAAAAATCTGGGCTGCTTTGAATGAGATGGCCACTGGCACACACGATAAGTGTGCTCACCTTGACTTCAGCCAATGACATCCCAATGTGTGCATGGTGCATCTCTTTATCACATTAAAACTTTTAATATGCATAATCTCTGAGAGCATGTGTAGAGGAGTGATCCAGATGAACAGCTCCCTTATGCAATAACAGTGTGTTGGGCCAGCCTCTGATGATGTGATGGCAGGTGCATTCTCATCGTGACCCTGTCCTTATCATGTGTGCTGGCAACCATCTCATCTGAACCGGCCCTCTGAGAGACAGGATTCATTCTTTTTGATGGTCATGTTTAGCACGGATAGGCCAGCATTACACTGGTATTCTGTGCAATAAATGGGTACACTGTGAAAGGTAAAGCACACACACAACCATGCAGTGGATGTGTATCGGAGAGCTATGCCAAGAAGCAATAATCAACTATGATGCATATGAAATGTGTGTTTCAACATGGTTGTCTGCCTTTCACACTTGATTTACCATAGCAAACACTAGTAGTGTGTAATTGTGGAGAGTTTTGTATCCAGAATAATGTTTTGTATCCAGAATAATGGATAAAAATAGGTAGAATTAAAAAATATAGCCACCTTACCTTCTCCACAGCACCACATGCATTCTGATGCACATACTTAGCTTCTGCATGTGTAGCAGTACATGTATGCATAGCCATTTCAATAGAGGGAACCAAGTCTTATACGTATAACTGGGTCTCTTCAATAAAAAGAGTTGAGAAGCTCTTGTGAGTGACAAGGCTCCCTGAGTGCACTAGAATTCATGTGCATGTTAACAACTGATGGATCAGGATGACTGTGTGTGTGCACATGGATATTCTTCTTATTTTAGTTTTACAAGAGTCCTGCAAGAAAGACTTGTGTAGACTACAGCTCATGGCAGTTGTACTGTGATGAATGTGCAGTGGACACAAGCAGACTTATTTTTATTGCTTGTAGCAATTATAATAGATGAACGGAGGCATCTGATCCCAGAAAATTGCTAGATGTACCCGAATGTACTCAAATTAAATTGTTAATGAGAGAATCGAGAAGACAATGCAGTATAGACAATAGCTGTGTGCTGTACTCACCAGATATATCAATGCTACACATTGTCAGCAGATTATTGATGGTGTGAGACTCTTTGTTCAGTTCTCAAATGTACAAGAAAATGAGATGTTATACTACTAGTACTGAAGGATGATCTGTGTTTCACTCACATACAGTGTAACTTTGGAGCTAACAAAGGTATTAAATTACAGTTACATCCTCAGTGAAAAATATTCCTCAAGATAGAATCATTGCTTTAAAAATAAATAAAAATTTAGAACAGCTCTAATGTCCCTCGAATTTATACATTAGCCATAGAGCTGTAAATAAACCTTATTGATAGTAAAAACTTGTAAAAATGACTTGGATTATAATAAAATGAATCCAGAGTCATAATAGAAAATGTGGATCTACATTTGCAAAGCTGTGCTACATATCTGCCTCTGCAAAGATGCTTATTGTCCTTTAGTTGAACAATCAGCCTGTAAGTGGATTGTCAACTTTAAACACAGCAGTGACTTGTTCAAGGCCATCCAGTGAGCTTACGTCACTAGGGGTTTCTGGCACTGCGACCCATAATGCAGCCTTACTGGTTCTCAGAACTTCTTTTGCAAAAGTGATTGTAAACAACGAAATGCCATCAGCTAGATGTGTAATGACTTGGGCATTCAGCTGGTGGCATTTCTTCTTTCAAGGGTAACTTGTGTAAGGGACATAAGCAAGCTGTAGAATATGCACATACGGACTACACATGCCTTGCATGTGAACCCCCCTGTGCACCTGTTGTGGGGTGCCAAATGCTGCCCCCTTGCACACCCTCCACCTGTGATTCCCTTTCTTAAAAAGTGGTGTTGCAAGAGGACATTTTGGTGCCTTGCTGGTGCTCCATTTATCAGCCGCCTTAGGCAATGATCTCACCTTGCTTCCTGGAATGACCATCCCTAACTAGCCTCATATGTGAGTGACTGTGTTTTTCTGTGCAATATCTGAAGGTGCTCTGAATGTGGTTCCTCATAAATTGAAGTTTCATTTGAATGGGATTCCAGCTACAAAACAAGAGCTGACTGGCCTTCATGTGCAGAATTCCTCCTTTAGCCTTGCTTTTCTTCAGAGAAGGGCTGAAGCCCACAAGCAAGGACTTTCCTTCAGAGGGCGTAGCACAACTCTCTTTATGAATGAGCATATGGTGCTCTCAATGTCTTTCATTATTATTCACATTCTAATTAAATATAGAATTGTAATGTTATGCTAAATCTGTGCAATTCCAGCATTGCTAAAGGCTTATTTCAATTATAAATTCATTGAGCTGTGTTCATGATGCTTTTCTATTATGTATGTAAGATATATAATGATAGTGTTGGACTAACTATATCCTTATTCTAAAATTGCTGAGTTCTTAGTCTTTACATTTTAAATCAGAATTTCAGTAACAAGAAAAAGCTTGGAAATATGTTCATCCGAGTTCTATTTATACACACATAAAACGTGGTTTTAATATATGTATTTGTTTTTCAGTGAATGATGATATGAGTGATTTATTTCCTTGGATGGGTTCCTGTGAATATGAACTGAATGTAAGAAGACTTCCTTGCATGGATAAGGAAAATACGTGCCAGTTCTATTCTGCAATATAGTACAAGAATTAAACACACTTGAATGGATCACACTTGCAGCAGACTATTAGTTGAATGGGACCAGCACATCTTCTAATCAAATATCTGAAGTTAAGGATTTTGAAAATAGACTTCTGCAAAAATGACCCATTTACATGCTGGACTTAATCCAGAGACTATAGAGAAAGCCCGTCTGGAACTCAATGAAAACCCTGACGTTTTGCATCAGGATATCCAACAAGTCAGGGACATGATCATCACAAGGCCTGACATTGGATTTTTACGCACAGATGATGCTTTCATCTTGAGATTTCTTCGAGCCAGAAAGTTTCACCAGACAGATGCCTTCAGATTACTGGCTCAATACTTCCAGTACCGTCAACTAAATCTGGATATGTTCAAAAATTTCAAGGCTGACGATCCAGGGATCAAAAGAGCTCTAATTGATGGGTTTCCTGGAGTGCTGGAAAATCGTGATCATTATGGCCGGAAGATACTTTTGCTTTTTGCAGCCAACTGGGATCAGAGTAGGTAAATGTAGATAGTGTCCTTATCTTTTTATACATAACCTATTTAATTGATTGTTTACTATAGTGTATTGTCACCAATACCATGCTTTGATAGCATTACACTCAACCTTGCATTAGAATCATTGAGTTGGAGGTGGGCCTTGTAGGCCCTATAGTCCAGTTTATTTCTCCAAAGCATTTGACTAATCTGATTGTTAGAGTTGTGCAATTTACTTCATTTCTATAGTTCACATTTTGTCTACACTTCTGTATAGTTCACATTTTCCTATGCATAGAGCAGCCTTTGAAAAAAGTATTTGCATGAAGCTCTCAGAAGCCAGACTTTGGGGAGGGACTATTCATTGGGAGCACATCACCCAATATTATGCAATCTGCACTGGATATCTATTTGTTTCCAGGATCAATTCAAGGTGCTGATAATCTTTAAACAATTTGGGACCTGGGTACCATATGTGCTTTCCTTTCTTCATCCATGTGTGATTTCTTGTACACTGAGGCCTTGCACTGGGTGTCCTTCCTATCAGACCAGTGAAAGCCATTCACTAGGAGCAGAGCCTTTTTGGTACTGACCCTGGAGAAGCGCATTTGGTCCCTAACCAAGTATAGTGTTAAAACTTGGCTTTTCTGTTGTGTCATTGTAGCAGTTGAGTATATTGGCTGGTTGGGCAGGTGTTCATGGCTTTAGTGGTGGATTTGTATAATTTAGTAGTGGAGTTGTATTATGGCTGCATATTTGTTGAGCTTTCTTGGGTTCATTGTAAGCCACCATTTGGTGAGAAAGGAGGGCTAAAAACATTTAAAATATAAATAAATAAATGCAGTTCCTGTTCCATAGTTGGTGAATGTTAGATAGTTGGGCTTTAGTATCAGGATATGTAGTACGAGCATTGTGGTGTGGTTACAATACTGTGTTTTAGAAACTAAAGCAAACATACTATCTTCAGCTGCACTGATAGGTGCCATGTGATTTCTAAATGGAATCATTTGAAGATCCAAGGGGAAATGCTTCTTTGCTCACAAGCAATCTTTCCATACCAGCTGGTGCCCATAAATTCTGCTTTATTAACCCAAGAGTTGTAAACATCAGGCACTTAACTGTGCTGCATGAAAGTGCACAGTGAGTTGGTTTTAAAGGGTAAAGTATTACTGCAATATGTGATATTGCAAACACCACCACTAAGTTTTAGAAAGATATTGATCAAATGAAAGAGACAGGCTTGCCAATAAAGGTCCTTCTGCGGTTCTAATTTAGGGGAGGTGATTTCCAACATATACTGTTGGAATGAAAGGACATGATTAGATGCTGATTATTCGCATGCATGTCAGCAGCCAGCTCTAGTATTTTTAATGCAAACCAGTAAATGGCTAGTAAAATGAACTTTCAGGCACCACCAAGAAATAATTGTCATTATTTTTCAGTATTGTATCTGTTGATTGTTTTATTTATTTATTTAATTTATATACTGCCTGGTTCCAAAGACTCTAGGCGGTTTACAAAAACACACAATAAAAACAGAATAAAGCCAATTATTAAACAATTAAAATTTAAAACATTCAAAGATTACCACAATTAAAAAATTTAAACAGCAATTAAGAATTTAAAACATTCAGAGGTTATTAAAAGCCTGGCTGAAAAGGACTCTTTTAAAGGCTGGTAAAGATGTTGTCATGAATGTCTATAAAGAGGGCATTCCACAGGGACAACTATAGAGAAGGCCCACTCCCGCCTCACCGCCAGATGAGCTGACACTATATGGAGACAGTCCTCTCTTGATGATCCTAATGTGCAATGGGGATCATGCAGAAAAAGGTGCTCTCCCAGGTAACCCAGTCCTAAGCCATTTAGGGCTTTAAAAGTAATTACCAGCACTTTGTATTTTGCCCAGAAACCTATTGGCAGCCAATGAAGTTGCTTTAAAACAGGCATACTATGGTCTCTCTGAGAAACCCCAGAGACCAATCTAGCCACTGCATGTTGAACCAACTGAAGTTTTCAAACTGCATACAAAGGCAGCCCCACATAGAGCGCATTGCCATAGTCAACCCTAGAGGTTACGAAAGTGTGCACCACAGTTCTGAGATCATTATCTTCAAGGAATTGACATAACTGTCTTATCAACCAAGGCTGATAGAAAGCTCTCCTGGCCATGGCCTCAACATGAGAAACCAGAATGAGGCCTGAGCCAAGAAATACTCCCAAGGTACGTACGTTGTTTCATGGCAGAAAATTACAAAAACTTCTGGAACAAACAATAAATAATATTTATTTATTTATTTATGAGTGCACTGTGCTCAAGTTTATTTGCAACCTAGAAGGTCTGAGAACTGTGAAGCATGTGTTGTGCTTTTTATTTTTATTTCTTTAGAAATGCATTATATGTCCAAGCTGGCTGGACATGTCCAAAACCTCACTCACATGATTTACACTGTATGTCATCAGTCAGTATGACATGCTGATTCCTTCGGGGGGGGGGGAGGAGTGCAACCACATCCAGAACAGGGATATATATCTCGTCCCTTGAAATATGACACTTTTCCATGAGTACCTCCATCTTGCTTGGATTCAGCTTCAATCTACTATTGTCCCTCATCCAGTCCATTACTACCTGTAGGCAGGCATTTAGCGGGGCTATGCCATTTCCTGATCATGATGTCATGGAGAAATAGATTTGGGTGTCATTGGCATATTGATAACACTGTTCTCCAAATCTCCTGATGATCTCACCCAACGGTTTCATGTAGATGTTAAAAAGCATCAGAGATAGGATGGAGCCCTGAGGGACACCATACAATAGCTATCGTTTCAGAGAACTATCTCTGAGCGACATCGTCTGGAATATACTGGAGAATGGAACCATTGCAAAGGAGTGCCACCTATTCCCAAATCCAAGGGCCGTCCTTATGGTGGGGTGACCAGGGCAATTGCCCTGAGCCACACCCTGGCACAGGCCCCACTCTTGGCACTCTGCAGTGCAGCCTGCTTGCCTTTCTCCCCCAGTCCCAGCCACTTATCTTTCCCCGCAGCCGATCTTCTGTGTCTGTGTGCAGCTTGAAAGGCTCCCAGGCAAGTTGCTAGAGTTCCTCCTCTCCCCGTCTCTCAGCTGTTTGGTGGGTGGGCCGGGCTTCCAGAGAGGCCTCCAAGCAGGCCTTGCTGAAGCCTGAAGCTGAGGAAGGAAGGAAGCAAGGATTCAGACAGGCAGGCAGGCAGGGAGTGTCCAGCACCAGAGCTCTCTCCAGACCCTCTGCCCAGCCCAGCCTTAGTAATGGAGATATGATGTGATTTTCTTTATGTGGTTATCCGCCCCTTGAATATTTAGGGATTGGCTTGACATAGGGCTTTGGTATTGAGCAAAGATGTAGAGAAGGGTGGGAGGAATATGTATCTTTAAACTGAAGTGGATTGGACAAATTGTTGGTTTTTACTTTTTGTTGTTTAAAAAACCCCATCCAAGAAGTCCTATAAGTGGCTTGTTTCATGGCAGAAAATTACAAATATGTCTGGAACTGAAGGCCACCTCCTCAGACTATCATTCCACCCACATATGGAACAATCTGCCCTTTGCCTTCATAAAAAAGGCTAAAGCACCCCACTTTCAACCCCAGACTATAGATCACCTGGAATGACTTGGCATAGGGCTTTGGCATGGAGCAGAGATGTAGGGCAGGGTGAGAGGAATATGTATATTTAAACTGAAGTAGATTGGACAAATTGTTGGGTTTTTTAAAAAAGTTTTTCTTTTTAAACCCATCCAAAAAGTCCAATAAGTGGTTTGTTTCATGGCAGAAAATTACAAAAACTTCTGGAACAAACAATAAATAATATTTATTTATTTATTTACGAATGCACAATGCTCAAGTTTATTTGCAACCAAGAAGGTCTGAGAACTGTGTTGTGCTTTTTATTTTTATTTCTTTAGAAATGCATTATATGTCCAAGCTGGCTGGACATGTCCAAAAACCTCACTCACACGATTTACACTGTATGTCATCAGTCAGTATGATTCTGTAATGATATGGAATGTTAATGAGGCCCTGCACATGCTGATTCACCCCCAGCCCTGCACCGCACTAGCCCTGCCAAATCCCCCAAGAGATCCAGAAGGCATAGGTGGAACTGGGGGGGGCAGGCAGGGCACATGCCCTAGGCGCCACTGAGGTGGGGGCGCCACACCAGTTCCTGCCACCCCCACCCCATTGCCCACCTGCCCAGCCCCAGGGCCCCTCAGCCACTTGCCTCCAGCTCCGGCCTAGGATCGGCGAGGCCTAGGATCAGAGCAGCCTGCAAACTGCAGAACTCTTCTCTCCCTGCCTCTCAGCTGATCGGCGGGTGGGTGGGGCTTCCAGAGAGGCCTCCGAGTAGGCCTCCCTGAAGCCGGAACTCGGCAGGCCCGAAGGGAGGCAGGAAGCCAGGAAGGAGGCTGGCAGAGTTCCCTGCAGCAGACCCTCTGCCCAGACCATCCAGTACATCCTTTGCCAGGTAGGCTGTGAATTCCTTTTTGTGGTTAACCCCCCCCCGCCAATATAGGGATCTGCTTGGCATAGGGCTTTGATATGGGGGGTGGGGTGAGACTGAGAAGTCTCTGAATATTTAATTTAAAACAGACTTTAAAATGTGCTGGCTTTAAAAACAAAAACTATCTAAAAAGGCCTATAAGTGGTTTGTTTCATGTCAGAAAATTACAAACACTTCTGGAACAAATATTTATTTATTTATTTATTTATTTATTTATTTATTTATTCATTCATTCATTCATTCATTCATTCATTCATGATTTCTTAGTCTGACAGGGGCTGGTTTTGGCCCTGGCAGAACTTGGCTGTCTGCTCCTGTTGCAAATGCCTCTGTCTAGTGTGGCAAACTAATGTATCCTCCTCCCTCTTGGTGTCAAAGTAAGCACCGGTGTGGTGAATGCACATATACCCCATCATGAGCCAACAGTCATAATAAGACAAAGGCTGGCAGGAATCATTCACTGGTTTATAGACCCCACCACCACCACCTTCTTCTTCCCCTATTTTGCTAGTGGCTATTTGTGCAGGTGATCCTCTAGGACAAAGTCATGTTTTTTAAAAAGAATGAGATGAGACAGAGAAAATGACACTTGGAATCCTCGCATAACTCCTGACTGTTGTTCTAAGTCTTTTACAGAGATGGCTCATGTTTTCAGGTTTTGATCAACAGCCATGTCTAGATGGTACAGTGTTCCTTTTAACAGGGATTTCCAGATATTGTTGACTACATGTCTCATCATTCCTGTTTGGACAGGGGCGCTATTTCAGTGCTTGCCCTAGGCGCTTTTTTCCCTAGTTACGCCTCTGCCAGAAGGATACCATGGTTGATAGTATTGAAAGCCTCAGAAAGGTCCAAAAGAACCAGAAGAGTCACACTCCCTCTGCCTATTCCTTCGCAGAGATCATCCTTCAGGCCAGCCAAGGCTGTCTCCACCCCATAGTCCACTCTAAAGCCTGTTTGAAATGGATCTAGATAATCAGTATCATCCAAAACTACCTGGAGTTGATCAGCCACCAACCTCTCAATTACCTTGCCCACCCAAAGGAGTTTGGAGACTGGCTTATAATTCATCACCGAGGGCTCTAGGGCAGGCTTCTTAAGCAAAGGTCTCACAATTGCCTCCTTCAAACCTGGAGGCATCCTGCCCTCTCTCAGTGAGGCATTTATGATGTCAACTAGGCCATCCCTAACAACCTTCCTACTAGATGTGATAAGCCACGTTGGGCATGGATCCAAGTGGTAGGCCGAACATCTCCAAAGGGTTTGTCCACATCCTCAGGAGTCACAAATTGAAACTGATCCATTCTAATTGAACCAGAGGAGATACTGGATACCTCTGCAATTTACCCTGCCATAATTGTAGAGTCCAAGTTAGCTTGAATGTGAGAGATTTTATCTGCAAACAAGTTGTTAAAAGCATCACAGAGGTATAATGAATATTCCAGGTCTATGTTCAGAGAAGAGGGTACCTGAGTCAATCTCCTCACAACTCTGAACATCTTTGCTGGAATGAACTTGTGGATGCAATATGTGCAGAATAGAATTGCTTCTTTCCTGCATGTATTGCCACAGAACAAGCCTTCAAATGAGCTTTGTGCAGCGTCTTATCGGATTCAAGTAGAGTCTTCCTCCACAAATACTCTAGTCTTCTCCCTTGCTGCTTCAGCTCCTGTAGCTGTTCAATATACCATGGAGCTAGTTTTGAAGCAGAGTGGAGAAGACACTTAGAGGCAATAGTGTCTACTGCCCTGGTAAACTCCCTATTCCAGGTCTCCACCAGGGCATCAACAGAATTGCTGGCAGAACCAATCGTAAAATCCTCCAAGGCCTCTTGGAACCCTATAGGATTCAACAATCTTCTTGGGTGGACCATCCTAATAGGTCCTGCACCCTTGAAGAGGTGGGCTGTGACCATGAAACCACATTAACCAGATGGTGGTCCATCCATGACAATGGAGACACTCTCGGAGTCTCCACCCATGGAACACCACCATGATCTGAGCAAAAGACCAAATTGAAGGTGTTACCAGCAGTGTGTGTAGGCCCCTTGATCAGTTGGGATAGGCCCATAGTTGTCATGGCCGCTATGAACTCCCAAGCAGTGTTCTCTCTAACAGGGATTCCCAGATGTTGTTCACTACAACTCCCAGCATCCCCTCCTGCAATGGCCTTTGGCTGGGGATTATGCGAGTTGTAGTCAACAACATCTCGGAATTTCTGTTAGAGGGAACACTGCTCTGAAGCCACTCCAGACAAGCCGGCTCCAAAGTGAACATTGAAGTCCCTTTCAACACCAAAAGCCTGGGCAACTCCAACACGAGCTCTGTGACCAGCTCCGTCAGCTCAGTTAGGGACTCTGTTGGGCAACAGGGTGCTTGGTACACCTATAGAATTCCTAATCTATCCTGAGTTCCCAGGCCAAAATACCCACACTCAATATGGTCCAATGTTTCACAGGGATCCTGGTAAGGGAGATGGATCACAGCCACTCCACCCCCTGCCCCTTCCCCTAATCTGCTCCACCACCGAGTACCCAGTAGGGAGCAGCTGAGCCCATACTGGGTCCCTAGCATGCCCCAACCAGGTCTCAGTTATACAAGCCAGGTCAGCTCCTTCATCCATGATCAAATCATGGACTATTTCAGTCTTATTTTGAACCAACCTGGCATTGCAAAGGACCATGGTCAGGTTCTGAGAGTGGTTGGAACTACTCACTGAGGCCTGAGAGCTGACAGGACAGCCGGAAAGGGGGAAATTCTTGGTCTCCCTTCCCCTGTAATGGCTTGCTTACCTGCCCACGCCAAATCTTCTATTCCCCACCACTACTCTTCTGCAATTCCAGAACCCCCAGAAGTGCCCCCTATTCCTCCACCTATAACAGAGCCCTGACACATAATTATAAATAGTCAGGTGTCCGGCTACACATCCCTTTGTCCCCTTTACCCAGCCTGGCTAGGCTTACTGGCCTCAGAGCAGGGACAGGGAGGGGGTTGAGCATCACCTTGTGCCTCCTCCATCCCAGACTGCTTGTTCTTCTCCAGACTGTTGGCCCTTCTCCAGAGACCCCTGACACTCACCACCAGCCAGTCTCTCATCCTTGGCTGGCTCCTTATATGCCTTCTCACAGGCTATGCATCACCCACACCATATTATGGGACCAACACCCCTCTTTGTTCCCTGTAATTCTTTATCCCTTACAGCTGCTGCCAATGCCTCTTCCTCTCCTCCCTCCTCCCACTCAGGCCCAGGAGCCCTCAGGAGCTAGGGGTCCATGTTCTTTGAACACTTTCACTCAATTATAGCTACGCCCCTGCTCAGGCCCCCTGCTGATGTCATCCTCACACACCTCCCCTTCAGCCCTTTTAGGGCTCCACCCATCCTCTGTCGGCTTCACGGCCAAAGCCTGGGCCTGCTGTGGGTTGTGGAGGACCACTGTAGCCAGGTCCCTGCCTGTTGGTGGTCCTTCATCTGCTTCTCCCCAGCTGCCGCCCAGCCCTACCTTCTTGGACCGCCTCGCTGCTCTGTCCTTGGAGGTAAGGACAGCCGGCCCTGCAAGATACCAGGCAATAAAAGAAAAATTGGCACTATAGGGAAGGAGTCCAAGAAGATAAATAGGGCTCAGCCCTCAATCCCACCCCCTGAAGGCTGCCTCCAAAGGCTGGCCCCCTTTGGCAGCTAGCTTTAGAGGTGTGCCTGCCAGCAAGCTGTGCTTAGGGCTGTGCCCCATGTCTATCCTCCTTTTTAAAGGGCCAAGAGTTAGAAAAGCCCTGCCCACAGGAGCCTGAAACTCACCTATGGGGCAGGGCTGGCCCAGCTGCCCAGTATATGAGCAAATTAAGGAAGGCAGAGCAGCCAAGGATCTGCCAAGGAGGAAAGGGGTGACAGAGGAAGCCTCAAGCAAGCCTGCAGCTAAGTTTCCCCACCCAGAAGGGAAGGGGGAAGGAAGGGGGGAAAAGATGAAACAAACACACCTTCCAACGTCTCCTTCACCTTCAAAGTTCCAGTTTAGACTGGGAGCTATTGCAAACTGTTAACTCACACTAAACAGTTCTGCAAAACATCATGTTCCACCATTTACTTTTGTATTTTACTGTTAGCTACAGCACTGACTACTGTCTGGGGTATCAGCAAAGATGGACAGATTGAAGCCATTAGTTCAGACCAATTACACTTGAGCTAAAACAATTACATTTTTTTCAGTCCATGATATTAATAACGTCCTTGTGGCTATGCAAAAAAAGGAGGTTTCAGCAGAGGATACACGGACAGAACGATTTGTGAAGGAAGGAAGGGATGTGGGTGGATGCTGGAGGAAATGTGGGAAAATATTATTGATTCAGCTGTATAATCCAGATTAACACTCTTGTTATTATGTTTATGGATCACATGTAGGTATAAGTTAAATATTTTATAATATGAAACAAGTGCCTGTGGAACAAGGGGACTAGGGTTGCCAGGTTGAATGCATCCAAAAACCTGAGATTTCTGAGGGCAGCTCTGGTGATGATGTCACAATGTTGGACAATGGGGGCAAATCTGGTACCAGGGTGGGTCCAGGGGCAGGCCCCTACTGGCTTGATGCTGTGCATATGGGGGGGGGGGGGCGAACAAAAAGCTGGAGATCAGGATTGTTTTTGGCAAACTGGTAAGCCTAGGGGATATTAAGAATCCCCACAATGGCTATTCTCTCCTATTTGTAGGACTTATAGACCAAAGTTGTGACTGTAGTTCCTTTTCCCTAAGATGTTCGCTGCATGGCCACCCAGATGGCCCCATGCTTTCGCTTTGCCAATGAGCATGGAAATAGAAGAGCTCACAACTTTTCAATGTGGTGCACTTACTTGAGAGCATGGTTACTCTTGAATTCTTTTAACCTCAGCTTTTCACCTATAGTGTAACATGAAATTAATACTTACTAACACAAATACTAATCATATTTCCAAGTATCTTGTTTAAATTTTCAGCGTAGTGTTATTGTAAGGTTAAAAACAGAAGAAATACAATGTACCATTTCTAGTCCCCCTCAATTTTATCAAGACGCTCTAGGAATTGAAATTACAGTCTTTATAAAATTAAGTCTTCAGAAAGTCGGATTCCTTTCATTGTAACTGAAGTGTCCCCTGCCTTCCTTCCATGCTTCTTACCCATAATTTGGCCTGATCGTACAAAATACAGGTTCCAGGCAGAACAGTTTCAGTACATCATCTTACATTAAAAGTGGCATCAAGTCCAAGTAAGAAAAGTAACAAACACTTACCGACACCAGGACAATCTGATCCAAAGAAGGAATGATTTTCTCCCTTGTCCAAACAATATCCTATGGTATTACCCTTCTAATATTTCCCCATGATGGCTTATAGTCACATGGTTGAGAATGACTGTTTATATAAAAAAACAAAGACTGATATCCTAACAAAGTGCTTGCATAACAAATAAAGTTGAACTTATGCAAGAAGATCTCATGGTTGCACTTAGATACGGGTATCTGCAGTGTATTTGCTATAATAAGCTGGTGCAGAAGACCCCTTTAAAACCTGTGAGATGTGCTGCAGTTGCACAACTGTTATGCAAGCGCAAGCATATTTTCAGCAGTGCGACACTAGTGAGGAATGCAAGCTCCCCATTTAGCACAAGTAGGTAGCACAACACAGTGTCCTCCTACAAGCACTTTGTTAGTCAGGATGTCAGCCAAGTGATTATAAATGGGGCATGAAATGAATATGTACAATACGTCCACTGCATGCTCAGGTAAACCATTTATACACTATAGATCCCCACAATTACATATTCCTGTTTTGGGCTCATGGTACCTTTTGATTAACTTTGTAATGCTGTATTAGATTAGCAGCTGGGTCCTAAAGATGTTTATGCCAAACATGTTTGGAATACACATGTTTATTCCAAACACGTTTGGAACAAAACACTCAGAAAAGATGTTACTCAGGAGGAAGTTCCACAGGGTTCAATGAGATGTCTGCAACAATAGAAACAGAAATTTTGGATCTATGCTACTTATGAAGAACATTTTTCAGTCTTGGGAAAGCTCAAATTCCCCTTCCAACTGAGCAAAGAGGCACATTTAAAAGTGGTGATTCTCTTAATTTAGCAGGGGGAGAGCAGCTGGCCCTATCCAGCCCCAGCACAGCATCCCTCCAATGGCTGTTGCTGGTGTCTAGACACCAGCAACAGCCATTGGAGGGATGCTGTGCTGGGGCTGGCTATATATATATGTATGTATGTATTTTTAAGCCCGTTAAAATAACGGGTGCTAGAACCGTTTTTTGTTGTTGTTTCCTTTATTCCTTCTCCCTCTCTCTTTTGCCCTCCTTTACTTTTTTCTTTCTCTCTCTCTCTCTTTCACTCCTTCCTTTTCTCTCCCTCTTCCTCTGTTTCCTTTCCTTCCTTTCTTCTCTCTTCCTCTCCCTCTCTCGCCTTTCCTTCCTTTCTTCCACCTTTTCTCACTCTCATCTTTCTGTTTTATTTCTCTTTTCTTCTTTTCTTTCTTTAACGGGCTTGCTCTTTGGGGCTGGCTGCTCCTCCCTCCCTTTTTTTTTGTCCTTCTCTCTCATTCCTTTCTCCTTTTTTCTTCTTCTTCCTTCCTCCCTTACCTCTCTCTTTCCTACTTTCCCTCCTTCCCTCCTTGTTTCTTTTATCCCTTTCCTTCCCTTCTCTCTCTTTTCTCTCCTTCCTTTTTTCCTTCTTTCCATCTTTCTATTGTCCTGTCTCCCTCCCTCACTCCTTCCTCTCTCTCTCTCTCTCTCTCTCTCTCTCTCTCTCTCTCTCTCTCTCTCTCTCTCTCTCTCTCTGCCTTCCTCTCTCAGTCCCTGGCCCATGTTAGCTAGTGGACATTTGGTTCTGCCTATTTCCGCTTCCTCTGGCTGCCCCGCGTCGTCCTCCTTTTGGCTGGGCCCAGTGTTTTCTCTGGTCTGGAGTGGGGTGCTTTTTCTAGTTGTTTTCCCCTACTCTCTCTCCCTGTCTTTTGACCCACACTTGTGTTTTCCTTCCTCCCACCCCACCCTCTTGTTTTCAACCCTCCCCTCCTCCCCTCTCCCTCCCTCCTCCCCTCTCTCCACCCCCTCTTCCTCCCCTTTCCCTCCCTCCTCCCCAGAGCGCAAGCCCGTAGCTCGCCCTCCCGCCATCCTGGAGTCTCCTGGCTGGCTAAGGGGCACACACAGGACTTCTGCTGCCGCAAACACACCCCTCGCCCCATGTGGCTTCTCTGGCTTTCCTTCCCTGGGACCGCCCTTGGCCGTTTTGAAGGGGGGGCTTTTCCTGGTCCGGAATTGGGCAGCTGGGGGGGGGGCATCGGCTGTGGCCGCTGCTATTGTCTGCGACCCGTTTCGGCTGCAGCTGTGAGTGTTTTTTTCTGTGTTGGCTCTCGGGCGGCTGGGCGGGCAGGGGGCGTCGGCCATGGCCACTGCTGTTGACGTTTCGTCCTGCAATGTGGCTGTGCGTGTCTTTTTGTGTTGGCCCTCGGGTGGCGAGAGAAATCGGTGTTTGCTTTATTTGGCTACTCTAAATTCAGTTTGTGTTCTTAATTCGGCTGTGTTTTGGCATTTTTTGTTCCTTTTACTTTTGTTTTGCCGTTAGACTCAATTGAGAATGCTCACGTGGGCACTCCACTCGAAGGCTCCCTTTCCGAGGGACCCGCTTCTGATCGGAGGGCCCTACAGCCCTTCTATGTGTCGGCTCCTCTGGAGGAGGACGACACCCCGAGCTCTCCGCTCGGTGAATGCTGTGCCCAGGAATGTGCCACCGCTGCTGCATCTGCCCTCCCTGTTCCCCACTTCTCCTCCACCCAGCCCGGGAGCCAACATGGCCGCCCGTGTCCCTGCGGCCATATCTTTCTCGGACGTTCTGAGCATGAGCTCCGCGCATGCTCAGAACGGCCGAGAAAGACACGGGCAGGGACACAGGCGGACACTTTAGCTTATATATATATATCTCCTATATAATAAAAGCCCTGTGTGTGATCCCGTGCGCCCGTGTCTTTTTCGGCAGTTCTGAGCACGCACGGAGCACATGCTCAGAACTGCCGAAAAAGATACGGCCGCCCAGACACGGGTGGCCATTTTTTGAAAGGGGATGACGCCACGTTTAAGGGCCAAAACGGCCCATGAAAATGCCCCCCCGCCAGGTTTAAGGGCCAAAACGGCCCATGAAAATGCCCCCACGGCTGCCGCCACCAACCGCCCACCCGCCCACCCAGCTGCGACACCTCCTTACCCATAATAGAACTCTCCTTCCTGGGGCCACGTCCTGCAAACACTTGATTTAGTAACTTAGAGAAGGAGAGAGGAGCTCGCATGCAGATCTCCTCACTCCTTAAAGCCTCTTCCCGTACTGGCACTTTCGCCGCAAAGGACGCCTATTGCGTCCTATATATATATTTATATTTATATTTATATTTATATTTATATTTTTAATATATATATATATATATATATATATATATATATATATATATATATATATATGGAGAGAGAGAGAGAGTGTTTTGGGACCGTTTGTTGAAAAGCAGTATATAAATAGTTGTCGTATTTGCATTCAATTGATTGTTTTTGCTAATACACATGGGTGGGGAGAAGGTATATTAGGATGAAGGATTGTTTCTCCCCTAAGTTTTAGTGGCTCATGAACCTTGGCCTTTTTCTTTGCTTGTGTAAGTCGCCTGGTTGTGCTTTGCCAATCATGGTGTGCCTTGGTTGCTTGTGTTCCCTGCTTGTGACATACACTGGCCAATCTTTTAGGGTTAGACTAGATGTGAGGCAAGAGATTTGTGATCAGGATCTTCTGCTTTTTTCTTTTCTTTTCTTTTTACTAATCAGCAGCCCCACCTGGCTGCTTTGAAGATCAGGAAAATGAAGTGCTGCAGGAGACTATTTAACCTCTTTTGCCACTTCTCTGATCTCAGTTTCTACCCCATCAAAGGTGCTGTTAGATATCTGTCTTGTTTCTCCCATGGAGCAAATAACAGCCTCAGGGTAGAACAATTAGACTGGGGAACTGGCGCAGAGGAAGGGTTAAATTCCCACCCCCTGAGCTCTGCTTTCCCCATCTTCAAAGCAACTATGACTCAGCTCCTAATTAGTAGTAGTAGTAGTAGTAGTAGTAGTAGTAGTAGTAGTAGCAGCAGCAGTAGTAGTGGTAATTAACAATTAAAAAGTTATAGCAGATCATAATCCTAGATCTCTGGCATCATTTCTAGTTTGGCTTTCTGGTGTGTTGCATATGAAGGATCTCAGTACAGATTCTATACTAGATCCTTTCTAGCCCTACAATTCTACAACCATCTCTAAATCTAAAAAAGAGTAATCAAGTATCAGCAGAGGTTCATACCAAACTGCCTTAAAAGAACTAATTTCTCTATTTTAGATATATATGAAGGAAACAAAACAAAACATGCAGTTAGCCAAACAAGAATAATGCCAGACTATTAAGAAGAAAGGTTAGGATTGTCAGATGTCACACACACACACACACACACACACACACACACACACACACACACACGCAACAATAAAACAGAATACTATAATTATCAAAAATGAAATGCTACATTATATATCTAATATCAGAGATTTAGAGCTATTTTTCTCCCTTACTTGTAAGCTGCAGTAGTCTCTGAATAGTAATCTTTCCAGGAAAAACAAATCTAGTCATTTTGGGCCAGATAATTAAAAATCATAATCATTGAATCGCAGTGGTCAGAAAAGTTAATAAGATACAAGGCTGAATTAACAAAGAACATGCAAGACATGAAAAACATAATAGGAATGCAATTATGCATTGTGATCTTTTATTATAAACTTTAATATTTCATTTTCTTATTTCAAAAAAACAAAAGCAGAAACAAAAATATCCAATGAGGGTCAAATGAACTAATTATTTCCAGAGAGGAAGGAAAAGATTGACATAGGCTCCATTTGCACGTAACATGAAACCAGAGTTGCCGGACCCGTGGTTATTTTTTCCAACCGTGAATCACATCACAGACATCTGGCAACCTCCGTTTTCAGGGTAGGGGAGCCGCTCCCTCTTTCTGGTCCCCTGAGGCTGCATCCCAGCAAGCTTTGTAGCACTTGTGTCACCAGACTGTGGGCAAGGCATTAGCACATCTCCAGGGCAGTAGCAAGTGACCACAATCTTCAAGGGGGGGGGGGGTGCTGAAAGCAATGGTGCCTTTTTGGAATAGTCTGCCCAACCTTGGCAGGGAAAGGGCATTTGAATCCCTTTAAATGCCACACCATCCAAGCCCTTCTTCTGACAGTGATTGCACTGCTGCCCTTGTAAGATCCCCGAAACAAAACAGTCTTGCAAAAGCACAATTTCTGGGGGGGGGGGATCCAGGGGGCACTATTTTCCGGTTAGGAAAGGGAAGGGAACATGATGACTTCCCAGGAGGGGATATGTATATATGGGAAGGGGAAAGGAACCTTGGGTGTGTCCCACTGTGACCAAGGATGCTCTTGCAAAGGCTCACCCTGGAAAAGCAGTCCATGGAGACCAAACCACACTCCTGCCCCATGTCAACTTGCCACCCAGGGATTAGCCCTCTCATTAGAGGGCCAGTCTACTGGGGAGGACCTTAGGCTCACCAAAAACCTTCAGTCTTTCACCGGACTACACACTCATGAATTGAGCTAACCCCCCCCAAAAAGGGGCCCCCACTTGCATGGGCCTTACACTCTCACTGGTTAATGATAGAACTTTTGTGTAGTGACCCCCTCCTCTCCAAGGAAGCCTTTTGTGCACTCAGAGGAGAATTGGACGCTCCATGTGTCTGGGCGTAGCTGGGTGGATAGACTGGGGGAACACCAGGACCAGGGGTGGATCTTTACTGCCATTCAAAATTCCCAGATTTGGACCAGCATTCCACTGTATGCAGAACTGCCACCTCAGGGAATTGCAGGAGAGGGGAGCCCCAATTTCTAGCAACACCAGGAGAGTGGAATCACCGTTCCAGGCAAAAACAAAGATGGGCATGTTCAAATGGGTAGGTGGTCTGGTAGAGGGCACACTTTGACAGCTTGTTCATGGCAGTCGCCAAGACAGGGAGAGCTGTTGCTGGGGTACCTGTCCCTCATCTTCCTCATATTGAACAACCTGGCTGGGTGGCATCTGCCATCCAGCCCCCACGGGCTGACCCTCTTGTGAGGGAGTGATCCATGGGAGAAGGGGATGTCTTCGTACATTACCAATTTGGCTCAATATCCCTGTCCCCACAGACAGTTCTTCTCATGAGTTGTGAAGGGGTATCCCTATTGCCTTACACAGTCATGAGTGAGCAGCCCACTGAGGAACAGCATCCATCATCATCACAGAGGAGGAATCTCCCCTGTCAGTGTTGGCAATGCTGATCCTGCTACCTAGCCCTTCTCATAAGTAATCCTAGGGACCACATACGTTCCCCCTAGGTGAAGGGGCTGGGACCCCCTTCCCCAACATCATCGTACAAAAAATAGACCTTAGCCATTCAATAATTCCTGGTTGGGGCAGCTTTTAAAACCTGACCCTGGGTATCACCACCCTGCTATATGAAGCTGGCCCAGCACTCTAATGGAGTGCCCTGCTTATGTTGCCACCTTGAGTGCATATATCTTTGTTGATTCATTTTGGTGGAACAAAAGACGTAGTGCCTGTCGTAGTGCCTGTGGCTTCCAGTGGCATCTGGTGGGCCACTGTGCGAAACAGGATTCTGGACTAGATGGGCCTTGGGCCTGATCCAGCAGGGCTGTTCTTATGTTCTTACCATCCCAGCCCCTTTCTCTCCTGATTACCAGAAAAGTGGGGGTGGGGGACAAGGGATAGTGATGTGCACAGAACCGGTGCCTACCAGCTTGAAGCTGGGGGGATAGCTTTAAGGACTGGGGAGGGTAATCTCCCCTCCGGTCACATTTCCCCCACCTATGCTGTCATTGAAATCCATCCCATGGGGCAGTAGCATACCTCCTTGCCACCCTGGTGTATGTCAGACCAGAAGTACCTGGAAGTGCTTGGTGCATGGTGCATGCACACCACAATGTGCATGTGTACGTCATGACATGTGCACACACACCTAGCACTTCCGGGTACTTTCGTACAGTGGGGCGGCAAGGAGTTACGCTGCCGCCCCATGGGACTGATTTCAATGACAGCGCCGGTGGGGGAAATGTATGTGTGGGCGGGAATAGCACCCTCCTGAGTCTTAAAGCTATCTCCCCACCCTTTGAACTGGCCGAACCACTGGACCTTTGAACTGGGTTGGAGGTCCGTAAAAAGGCCTCTGAACTGGTTTGTGTACATCCCTAACAAGGGACAGAGTGGGAAGAGGGGACTCCCCTGAGTGGGAAGAAGGCACGCCCCCTTTCTCTCCTGATTACCAGAAGGGAGGGAACAAGGGACAGAGTGGGAAGAGGAGATGCTCCTGTGTGACTTTGCCGTTTGACTGAATGGCAGGCTTGAGATGGAACACTGTGGCGTCCCTGTTGCCGGGTAACGGCTTTGTTGGATCAGAGACAGGTAGGGCGGGGCAAATGCTCGGAGAGGCAGCCAGAGAGAAATGCCATAGGCATGAAGTGGGCGTGGTCCTGGGCGGGTCTGGGCTGCCGCCTCTATTATTATGGTTCCAGAAATTGAACAAAACCCTGGTTATGGTGCCATCTGTGTTCAGAAGTGATACTCCAGCCAGAAAACCTCAGGTTACAGTGGCAAAACTCACTACAAACCACAGGTTCACATTGGCAAGGCAAACCTTTTGTTTCACTTTTGCCGTGAAACAGCAGTTGCATGCATTTGGACATAACAGAGTTCCAACGTCTGCCCATTTAACTGTGGTTTAGGGTTACATGCAAATGCAGAAAAAGTATATAGAATGGGAAAGGAATGGGATATGTGTAGCTTAGAAACAGTATGTTAAGATAACTCATTGGCAGGAAGATGGAAACCAATTGGTTACTATCTCTTCTGGGACAATCATCAGTAGATTTACATTACAGGAGCATAGGTTTAGATTAAACCTTAGGCAAACAAGCTGCCTAATAGAAGCATTTCTGCAATGAGAGAGACTGCCAAGAAATCTCTTGGAAGATGTTCAAGAAAAGTGCAGGCATGCATCTTCCAGGAATGATTTAGGTGTATTATTGTGACAAAAATTAGCCTGCTTTGACTGAATTTCTAATAGTTACCTAAAGGATAACTTTCATCATTTATTATTATTGTTGTTGTTGTTTGTTGTTGTGTTTGTTGTGTTTTAACCAAAAATTCTCAAAGCATTTTAAATTTCAAGAGGAATGGGAAAATCATTCCTGTCCAAAACCAGAGGTGACCAGCAAGATTCAGAAAGGAATCCCTTAAAAGATTGGGAGCGACAATGAAACTCTTCTCATGATCCATGAGAAGAGCTTCTGTCGTGTCTGCGGGGAGAGCGGGCTTAGCCTGCGCTCGAGCCTGTAGCCCTGAGTGGCTGGATTGGCCTCCCACATGACTGCCGGCTCCATCACGGAGCCGGTGGGGCCGGCAGGGATCAGGGCCACGTGTGCCACTAACCTCGTTTAAGGGGAAGGGTGGTTATGGAGGTTAGCTGTCAGAAGCTGGGCAGCTCCCGTTGCAGCACATGGTTGCCCAAAAGTGGGCTGAGCTCCCTTAGCCCGCTTTTGGGCAATCGTGGGAATAGCCTCAACGACTGATATCAGTCGTTGACAATGGGGCCAGAACACCCCAAGTGCAGCCTGGGTGGAGCCAGAAAGGGGCAAGAGAGTGCCTGCTGGTACCTAAGCATCTGCAGCTTGTTTTTTGTCCCTCATCAGCCAGACCACTACTGCTAGTTAGAAAGACAAGGTTTGGAAATGTTGCTGAATTTGACTTGTTTCCAGTCTCTAACCCAGATTGAAGGTTACTAGAGGTTACTATTTATAGTCTCTCCTGCACGTATGCTGAAAAGACCAATTTACTTTGTCCCAGTTTGAGATGCCAGCCTAAAAGTGACACACTGAAATGACTTCTGCTAAATAAACTGGATGCTAAGGAAAAGCATAGTGTGATCGAGACCTACTAATTTAATATTGGCTGTGTTTTGCCCATCAGGGTTTAATGTATCTGTAAGATCTGTACTGGTTACAGGAGGAAGTTCTGAGCTATCAGGGTTGAGGAAAATAGGCCTGATCTCTTAATAAAATAATTTTATATAGTGGGAGATACAGTTCTCATTTGAAAATGAATTCTATTTCATTAGGGATAAACTGGAACTACTCACCTCATTTCATATTTGTTTTTATTATGAGTGTTCAAATGCACTCTCCATTCTGGGAGATTTCTAGCACATTCACCATGATTACCACTGGTGAGAGGGTCAGTCTAGGGAGTAATGGACAGAAATGCGGGAGGGGCAATGTTCACCACCCCTCTTCCTCTGCAACTGTTGTGCCTCCCAAAAATATGTTTCTGGGAGCTGAGGGACCTTCAGGGACAAAAGCTTTTAAAATCATATTCTCATTTGATTACAATGATGTTTAATTTAATTTAATTTTAGTTCAGGGGGGCAGTTGCAAATGTTGGCATGAAATGTAAAAATGAATGAATGAATGAATGAATGAGCATAATGAAGCTACGAGGCAGTTCTCATGTGCAGCCAAGACCCTGGCCTGATCTCGGGGGGGGGGGGATCCCTGGCCTGATCCCGGGCCTGATCCCGGGGGGGCAGCACCACCTCGCCCGGCTTTTTAGCCTGGCTGTTACCTGAGGTTAAGGGAGTGAGTGCTACTGGATCATGTGTTCGCTGGGGCTATGTTTAGCCCCAGTGGACACAGAGATGGGCACCTAAGAGTGTCCATCTCCTGGGAGAATCCTCCAATGCATTGTTCACGTCATGTGGTGCATGGTGGCTGAGATGTGTCATTCCAACATTTGAAGCTCTGTGGTATACCACGTAGCACAGGTCATCTGGGAGCATGCTCCACGCTCCCAGCAACAGGTATTCATCTGGGGGGAAGGTGAGTTTAGCCAGCCTTCCCACCCGCCTGCCCATTGCCCTGCCCACTCAGTCATGTGAATGATCTCTGTGTCTGATGCAACCATGTCATGGAAATTTAGAAACAAAATCACATTGGCCATGCAGATTATAAGGTATGGGGAACAAGTGACGCTCAGGATTGTGAGGGGAAAGAATAAGAAAGAAAATTGCCTCCCAATAACTGCAGTCATCAGGGGAGCAACAGGCCATAAAATAGCAAGTGCAGATCTCTGGTGAGGCGAGAACTTTGCAGTGTGGGAAGGAAAATATTTTCTGTGGTTTTGTGGCTGGGTAGGGTTGAGAGGCAGAAGTGCTTGTGAAGAACTTTTCTGTGTGAGAGTAGGTGACAGACAGTTTGCAAAGAGCTTTTTACATCCAGAACTATACATATTGATGAAAAATAAAGTTGCTGTGAAGGAAATGATCTCTGTCAGAAGTCAGTACCGTTTGCTGCTGTGGTTAATGTCTTCTATGTGTTTCAGTATGCAAATCTGTTATCTTTATCTGGATATCTATTTTGATCGATGTAACTTAGTCTTGGAGATGGATTTTTTGCCCAAAACAAGTCAGAGGACCTTGTGGAAAAGCAAGGAACTAAACATGACCTGCCATATCTGAGTCTACTCTCCCTTCAGTGCATTTTGACCTACTGATTATTAGGGGGGTGTAAATTGATTCAGGTACAAATCAATTTGTATCCAAATCTAGCTGATTTGGGTGATTTGGAGACAAAACAAATCACTCCTGTGGTCCATTGGCTAGATTTGGGTACAAATTGAATTGTTATTGATTCAATTTGAATTGATTCGAGATTCGGATCCCTCCTATTAATTCCCCCAGATTCCCAGCTTTCACGTTAAAAAAAAGCTAAGCTCTAGCCCTTGTAGAAGTGGAGTTATGGAGCAAAATGTATAGTCACTATTTTTCAAGTGTTTGTATTCTTTGGTATATAATAACTTTCCCTCAGTGAATCCCTATGAGGATTCATTACACACCTTCATTTCTTCTATTCATTTTGACTGTGTTTTTGACAATGCCAACTGTCAACTGCCATGTGCCAACTACACCCCACTCCCACCTGCAAGGCGGTGGGGTACTATTTATTATTTATTTATGTATTTATTCGATTTTTAAACTGCCCTTCCAAGCTGGCTCAGGGCGGTTTACAATTAAAAAACAGAAATCATTAAAAACAATTAAAACAGAAATACAAATATAAACACTGATTTAACATCTTAAAAACAATTAAGGTGGACAGATCTGTCAATGGCTACTAGTCTGGTGGCTGTGGGCCATCTCCAGCTTCAGAGGCACGATGCCTCTCAATACCAGTTGCAGGGAAGCAAACGCAGGAGAGAGGGCATGCACATACCTCTTGCTTGTGTGGGCTCCCCAGAGGCATCTGCTGGGCCACTGTGTGAAACAGGATGTTGGACTGGATGGGCCTTGTGCCTGATCCAGCAGGGCTGTTCTTATATTGTGTTCACTTACAACATAGCCTCAATGCACTTGTAGTTGCAGCCCCAATCTTCTTGTGTAGGTGAGGACATTACTAATGCTCATGACACTATGAGAGCAGTGGCCATGTAGTCTCACACTAAGCTCTTCCCTTCCCTTTATGTTTTCATCTGGGTTACAAAGAATAGCATATGTTAGTGATGGCCTGTATGTAGGGGAACAAAAACAGTGGTTCCTCACCTTAAATTCCCAGATGCCATTGGACTACAACTGCCATCATCTTCAGCCTAGGGGTGATGGGAGTTATAGTCTAACAACATCTGAGGACCTACAGTTGGGAACCTCTGTGACAGAGGACAGAGAGAGAGAGGGAGGAAGGACTAGGTGCAGACAGCCATGGGGCAAGTGTTTTAACATTATGAGGTGATACACATAAATCATCGAAAGGAGAACGTCTCTACGTTTTCTATCAGAAAACATGCATAGGGTTGAACTTTGTGACAGGCTGACTCTGTATACAAATAATTAATTAAATATTTGGAATGTACAAGCAGAGCAAATCTGACGTTCTGATAATGTCATTAATTTCCTGGGTTTTTCCTTTACTTTTGCTTAAAAATGCATAAGATTGGACTCTAGTGATGAAGACAAACATTGCATGAGGTTGGCTTTCAGAATTAAAAATGTGTAAATTCAAGAAAAGCAGACATGCAGCACAATTCTGCACATGTCTACTCAGAAGTGAGCCCCACTGAATTCAATGGGTCTTCCAGATAAGTGTGTAAAAGTTTGCAGCCTATGTGCAAGATAGCATAGGATTACTTAAAATAAGCTATACAGGAGGTTGGCTGGCATAATTAATATTTTAGAATGGAAAAGCATCCTTATTCTCAAACACTGATATTGCATTGACCCCAGTTTCAGTGTTGGTTCTACTATTTACATTCGAAGAGGGCTAGGGCTGAAACACAACCATCACAACTTGTGGGACTGTGGGATGTGTCTACTGCTGAAGCTGGTTGCCTTAGCTTACACTTTCCATTCCTTTTGAGCATGAATTTTAAGCACCTTAAACTTTTATTACCCCAAAGTGTTTATTTATTTATTTTAGAATTCTTATCTGCCATAATTTATTTTATCACATTCTTTGGATCCACTTAGTCTTTGCAGTTTTCATTGGCACTGAACAACCAATATCATTGTAACAGATTCTTTTGTATGTTCTTCTGTGACTGTTGATGATATACAGCAGTCAGTTTCCCCCCTGCCCTTCCAGTTTTTGGTTTTTCAGAGAGCGAAGATGTACTTTTTGTGACTCTGTAGTCGTCTTTTAATTCCAGGATTCTGTTTGGGTGAATATATGTGGCTCTAGACCAATATCGCTCTTCGTTCTCAACCAGTATTTACTACTATGACTATCTATATACCACTCTCCAACCAAAGTTCAGAGTGGTTTACAGAGAAAAAGACATAAATAAAATGGTCCCCTGTCCCCAAAGTGCTCACAATCTAAAAGAAACATAAGGCAGATATCAGCAACAGCCACTGGAGCAGTAGCGGCTGGTGAAGCCACCGCTGGGGGTGGCGGCAAGAGGCACCTTTAAGTGTAAATGAATTGGTGCTTACCTCCACTCTCGCCACACCTGAACACTGCTCAGAGAAGCAGCGTGCTACCCAGCAGCCCCTGTGGAGGGGAATTGCCTCTGCCCCTCACCCGGCTGCAGGCAGGGGATCAGCTCCGCGGAGGCCAGATGAGTGGCGGAGGCAATCCCCCACTGCAAGGGGTGCTGGGCAGCATGCTGCTTCTCTGAGCAGCGTTCAGGTGTGGCAAGAGTGGAGGTAAGCACCAATTCATTTACTCTTAAAGGTGCCTCTCACCGCCCCCCAGCGGCTCCTCACTGGTCGCTACTGCATTGGAGGGATGCTGTGCTGGGGCTGGATAGGGCCAGTTGTTCTCCCCATGCTAAATACAAGAGAATCACTACTTTTAAAAGTGTCTCTTTGCTCAGTTAGCATGGGTATGGGCTCAACAATCTATCAAAGCAATTTTAATGAAAGGATCCCCATCCACTCATTTGGGTTGCAACCTAGGTTTCACAGGCAGAGAAATGTCCCTTGAGCCTAGGCCAAGAACAACCTGCATCCAGCTGGCCCCTGGGGATATTCTGAGCTATATTACACATTGCTTACCAAATTTCCAAGCTGGCACAGTGTCTAGGAAGCTTATGGATGTAGTCTCATTCTGTCACATAACATATGAACTTTCCATAGCTGTAACCCCCATCTCAGATGCATTACATCATTTCAGACCTGATCTCCACAACATAGGTAGCACTGTTTTTGTTATTTGAACTTAAACAGGAGTCTGACATTAGACATTCCAGTAATGATGGCAAAACTAGCAAACACGGCTTCCAGACTATTGAGACTCCGCATTGATGTTGCTTGAGGACTTGGAGGATCTATGAAAATGTCATTCAGAGGCAGTGAAGAAGGCAACTTCCATGTTGAGAATTATTAGTAAAGAACTTCAAAATAAAATGGCCTGTATCAGAACATGTTTATGTCGATCTATAGTATGACTGTATTTGGAATGCTGTGTGCGTTTTGAGTTCCTTCAGCTCAAAAAGGATATAGTAAAACTGGGAAAGGTGCAGAAAAGACAAATCAAAATGATGAAGGAGTTGGAAAACTTTCCCTATCAGGAGAAACTAAACCATTTGGGGCTTTTTGATTTAGAAAGCAAAACGACTATGCAGAGAGATGACAGAAGCCTTTAACATTATGAATGGTGTGGAGGAAATGGGTAGAGAAATATTCCTGCCTGTAACACTAGAAATCTGGGTCACCCAAAGAACCTGATTGGCAGCAGATTCAGGTCAGACACTTTTTCATACAATGCACAGTTGAGCATGCAGTTCGCTGCTTTGTGTTGCTATCTTAGATGACTATAATGAGGATGAGACACATTTATGTGTCAGTGACTGGTTATCAGTCATCAGAGCTAAATGGAACATCTATGATCTGAGGCAATTTACTTTTGAATACCAGATGCTGAGGAGTGGACAAACAGCAGGGAGGGCTTTCTCATTCACTTCATAAGGAAGCTGCCTTATACTGAATCAGACCACTGGTCCATCTAGCTCCATATTGACTGGCAGTGGTTCTCCAGGATTTCAGGCAGGAGTCTCTCCCAGCCCGACCTGGAGATGCCAGGAATTGAACTTGGGACCTTCTACATGCAAAACAGATACTCTGCCACTGAGCTACAGCCCCACTCCTGCTTGTGAGCTTCCCTTCAACTGGTACTTTAAAAAAAATAAAAAATAAACAAAAGGCACATAAAAGGTTCCACTGTTCTCTCCGCAGTTGAAAAGACTGCACTTTAGATTTTTACTTTTTGAAGAAGCAGTATGGCCTAATATCCATGAGAGCATGGCCTGATGTCCATCTTTCTTCTAATGACTGACTTGTATTCTTAAGAGCATGAGTTTTCAAAGCCATTTGTTTATAGTTTAAAAAGCTATTTTACTTACACATATTTTTGAAATATAGCTGATCTAAAATGTCTACTGCAGTTGATGCAATAAAGGTTAGAATAATTATTTTATTTATATATTTATCATATTTTTATACTGTCTGATATGTACATCTCTAGGTGGTGTACAAGATCTAAAATATTAAAAAAATCAGTTTGTTATCCCTCCTCCAGCCCATTACTGCCTCCAGGCAGGTATTTAGGAAAGATATGCCATTTTTTGATGCGGTTGACATGGAGAAGTAGATCTGGGTGCTGTCAGCATATTGATAACACCCTGCATGAAACCTCCTAATGATATCTCCCAGCGATTTCATGTAGATGTTAAAAAGCACTGGAGACAGTATGGAGCCTTGCAGGACTCCATACCAGAGCTCTTGTTTTGAAGAGCAATAGTCTCCAAGTGATACCATCTGGAATCTACTAGAGAGGTAGGAGTGGAAACACTGTAAAACAGTGCCACCCAATCCCTCAGGCAGTCCGGAAGGATACCATGCTCAATTGCATCGAAAGCCGCAGAGAGATCCAGAAGGATCAGCAGAGTCACACTCCCTCTGTCTATAGCCAGTTGGAGATCATCAGGCCAACGAAGGCAGTCTCAACCCCATAGCCCACATGGAAGCCAGTTTGAAATGGGCCTACATAATCTGCATCATCCAAAACTGCCTGGAGCTGAGAGGCCACCATTTTATCAATTACCGTGCCCAACCATGGAAAATTAGAAACAGACAGGTCAATAATTAGCTAACTCTGAGGGATCCAGTGTAGCTTTCTTCAAAAGTGGTCTAATAATAGCGTCCCTAAGACAAGGCAGAAAAAAACTGCTTATTTGCCATCCGCACTGCTGGAGCATAGCTCTTTAAATGTGCTCTGTGCTGTGTCCAATCAGATTCATGCTGAGTCTTCCTTCGCTTGCCCTCTAGTTGTCTACCTCACTGCTTCAGCTCCTGTAGTTCATCTGAATACCACAGGCCTGTCTTTAAAGCAAGTCGGAGAGGTCGCTTAGGAGTGATTGTGCCTACTGCTCTAGTGAGTTCATTATTCCATGTTTACACCAGAGCATCAACAGAATCACTAGCAGAGACAACCCTAAATGTTTCCAAGGCTTCTTGGAATCCTATCAGATCCAATAGCCTCCTCAGGTAGAATGATCTAATAGGACCTTCACCCCTGCAGAAGTGGGTTGAGACAGTAAGTTCTACCAGATGGTGATCCATCCATGACAATGGGGAGATGACAGGAGTTTCCACTCACGGAACACCACCCTGATCAGAGCAAAAGACCAAATCTAGCATTTACTGAAATTACTGAAGTATTTTCTTCCTCAATTAATCCATGTAATCAAATAACATACCACGAACTTTTTCAAATATTTACATGAAACTTTTGAAATATCTCATTTCATGCTCCAATTAAGGAATTTTACTTTCATGTGAGGACCTCCCCACAACAAGATATCTTGGATTTTATTGTGATTTGTGGATAACTACAACTTCTTTTCTTCTTTCTTCCAACCCTAGGAATGCTTTCATAGACATTTTACGAGCTATTCTGTTGTCTTTAGAAGTTCTCATTGAGGATCAAGAGCTTCAGATAAATGGCTTCATTCTAATTATAGACTGGAGTAATTTCTCCTTCAAGCAAGCCTCCAAATTAACACCATCTATCCTCAGACTGGCTATTGAAGGGTTACAGGTATGTGGAATGTGAGAAACATGAATGTTATATCCTGGATCATTTGAGTTTAGTGATTTCCAGATGAATACTCTTTCTCAGCATGAAGACAAAAGAAAAAAAGAAAAAATGCAGCTGTAAACTCTGTCAGAATTTCAAATGTTTGTTTATTGCTTTCATTGAAATGGTGGGTTGCTCTTACCACAGGCATGTACTACTTACTGCGGCAATTAAGAATAATGTTTAGAGATTTGAGGTTTAATCCACATGAGACTTCCTGGGGATTAAAAACTTGCAACATCTGCTTGATGAAGCACATGCCACACACATGCGGGGTCTAAGCATAGTTACGTGCTGTATGGCAGATAAATAAGTGCCTGGAGACACAGCTAAGCATAGTCATTTTGTGTCTGTATTGCCCAAAGGTCAACGTTGTGTTTTTTTTGTTTTTTTTTAATGGTTAACAATTAAAATCAGAACAGGATATGTCTGCACCAGGTGGTTTCTGAGCACACCTTACTGGGATATTGGGAATAGCTTTTGTAGTTTCTGCATAATCTCATATCCTGTCAGCAAATGGGCTCCTCTGCTAGAGGTGTGTAGTGTGTCTGTGTATGTCTGTCTGGATTCTCTCACTGTGCAATTTAAGATTCTCGAGCAGCAGTACCCATGCTTAATAAGGCCTATTGATCAATCATAAAGAGCTAGCTACTGTACATGTGAACAAATGCTAGATTTCATTCTAAGATGTATTGCTTTTTAGAGTGTTCATGCACTGCAGGTGCTAGAGGGGACAGCAGAAACACATCAGAAATGGAAGCAAGTGTCTGCCACAAATGCAGCACAGCAGGACCAACTGAAAGTGCCTGTGTATAATGTGGGCAATTACTTGTAGAGTATAAGCATCAGTTCTATGCACATAACACATTCCATCCTCATGAACAACCCACAGAGTGATGTGACTGCTTATTCTTGCTTGAATGGGGTGCTGGAGGATGGCTGGATAAAAACATAATAGGAATTGAAGGGCTTAATGCAGAAGCTACTTTCCTTTGATTTCAGACACTGAATTAGCAGGACTGTTTATAAAGTTCTTTCATATCATAAAAGGCAATTATCCGGAATTGGAAAAGTTACCACTGAAGACCTTTACACTTAGAGATTCAGTTTCCTTTGAAGTTCTGAATAATCTGTTTTCAGAATGGCATTTTTGCCTACCCCAGCAAAATAACTTATCGATATGTGACTGACCATTATTAAGTATCTCATCTAATTGTGTGCATTTGCTTTTAAATTGACATGTGTAAGGTTCAGTTTCTGGCATCTCTGGTTAATAGGATCTTGGGTAGCCGGGCTGGGAAGAATCTCTGCCTGAAACCCTGGGTTGCTGCTGAACATGGTAACTTGGCTACAGACCAATGGTCTGTTTTGGTATAAGGCAGATTCATATAGTTCTGTGACATTCTGATCTGCACTTCCAAGTTGACTCCTCATTACTATATTTATAATCTTTTCAGATAATTTAAAAAAATATTTTCTAAAGTGTACCACTTAAAGTTACTTATCAGGAACATAATATCCAATCTACCACTATGATACCAAAATATCATAAGATTATTTCTTACCCATTATATACCCACTGAATATACACTTTATGTAAGCAGGTTTGAAACATGTATCTTCTGAAATATTTGATTGTTTAGCTTGCATTATTGTTGAAGCATTTCTGAAGCCAGTTCCATAGTGGAGAGCATATTGGTACCGACTGAAACAAGGTCAGCATGACATATTCCCCAAACAATTAAACCGTCTGTTTTCAACAGCTGTGATACAAGGTAGAGTGGATTGTTCTCTGAGCTGTCAGTCAAAGAGATGTCTGAAAGGAGACTAGGGATCTACTCTTCATGTATAAAATAGAATAATATAAACAGATTTTGCTTACAGCAAGAGAAAGTCCACATTGGTTGTCTGCCATTTTGATGAGCCTAGATGGACTGGAGAGAAAAAGTGAGGGAGAGGGAGAGGGAGGGAGAGAGGAAGGGAGAGAGGGAGAGGGAGAGGGAAGGAGGAAGGATTTCTGGCAATAAGCTTGCTTTTGTTACTTGGAGATTGAAAGGAACTATTAGAACATCAACAGGCAGGCAGATGATTAAATGTTGATGAGGTTATACACACATGTGTGCAAAACCGGGCTAAGGGAGCCCAGCCTGGTTTTGCACATGCATGTGAACTGCTGAGATCAGGCCCGATCCCGGTGGCTACACAGTGGCAAACCCACGTAAGTAGCCTCCCTTCTAAATGAGGTTATGGGAGCGAGCACTTCTTTAACCCCATTTCTGTGCTCGTGACCCCATTTCTGGCTGCCACACTCAAGGAGGAATGTGGGGATCCTGATAATGCACTGTGCACTCAAGTGGTGCGTTATTGTAGCTCTGGGGGGTGGGGCAATGGATGACGGTGCTTCCCTGCACCCTGACCCCTGGAGCTGTTGGCAGGAGCCTGTGCTCGTCTGGGCAGGTGATCGGCCCACCCAAGGAGGGACAGTTGCTCATCTGCAGGGAGAGTAAGTGTAACCTGCTCTCCCTGCAGACCACCCTGGAGCTCTTCTCACTGATCATGAGAAGAGTACATGTTTTCTGATATTTTTATCAGAAAGTCCAATGACTACATGTTTACTGATATTTTTAAGAATTATGGAAAATCTGCAATTACAGTATTATGTGTTTCTTGCGATATATATTGGCCAGAATCCAGCACAGAGTTCAGACAAATTAACTTCCGTTTTTGCAATGGCCTTAATGTTAGCCCTTTTTCATGACCTCACTCCCTGCATGCTTGGTGATTAAGGTTCTTCTGGCCACATGAAGGAACCCCAGTGCAAGCTGTACAGCTGTATGCACACAGGGCTCCTTTCTCACCATGCTGAATGCAAAGCTGCTGGAGTGTGGGACAGGGAGGCAGGTGTGATCCTGTGCCCTACATCTCATGCATTCTCATGGAATGTATGAGGGGTTTTGAGAAGAAGCCTTTTATGTGCAGCCATAATGGTCAATAAACATCTAACAAAGTAGTTTATGAGATACACGAGGGGTTATGTGCATCTGGATATTGAGGTGTCCCAGATCCTGCAGGGCTTTTAAAGCATAGGAGATCCCCATGAAGGCAGTCAGTGAAATATTGCCTCAGGGAACCTGGAGCCACCAATCTGAAGAACACTCTGCCAAAGCAAATGCCATTATTCCTGTGGATGTATATTGGTCTCTGCCCCAGATCCTGTCCTTTCTGATTAGGGTTGCCAACTCGATTGAAGCTGTACCTGTTGGTTTTTCCAAAAGTTGATTCCAATATTTTTCACAGTTTCAAACCATTAAGATCTCCAGGATTGGTTTCAATGGTTTCCTGGAGATTAATACTGATTCCTGTAGACTGCAGACCACTTCTGAAGGGTTGGAACTGGCAACCCTACCTGACATTTGCTGTTGGACTGGGAGCACAGATTAGTTTCCCCAAGGCCATGTACAGCACCTAAAGGCTTAAAGCTTAGCTGGAATAGGGCATATGTATAAATCACTTCATTATCTTGTCATCCTTACAACAACGGTATGAGACAGAGTATGATGCTTCCTATTATATGCAGTATATTGTGTTATATATAGCATACTTAAAGCTATAGTATATTTTTAGGGATGTGCAGAAATTGGCCTGCCTGGTTTGGTTCGAATCCGGGTTGGATTCAAACTGACCTGGCCTGGCTCAGTTTAGACACCTGTCGAACCGAACCTGGTCCGGTTCGACTGCCAAACTGTTTGAACCAGTTGGAGCTCTGCTGGTAAAGAAGAATCTGGTGAGTATTCCGCTTTACCAGGAAAGGGGCAGGCAGGGTGGCTTCTCTAAACCTAGAGAGGGTGGAAGGGGAATATTTTATTATTTACATCCTGGTGGAAGTGGCAGAGTCCACAGCAGTTGTGGGGTGGTGGTGGTGATGGCTCCCCCCACCCCTGCTGGCCTCCCCTAGAGAACCCCAGGCCAGTGGCCTCTGTGCATGCACAGGGGCCATTTTAGTGACTTCTGTGTGTGCACAGAGGCCCTTTGCGTGACCACCGCAATGAGACTGGTAAGTTCTAAATCACTCCCTTCCTTCCTCCTCTAGGTTTAGGGAAGCCCCCTGTCTGCCCCTTTACTGGAAAAGGGGAATCCTCACTGGGTTCCCCTTTACCAGGAGAGTTCTGAATTGGCTTAGTTTAAGCTGGGTCCGGTTGGATTCAAACTTGGCCAGCCAAGGCTGGTCCAGTTCGACCCCTAACCCATCAAGCCAAGCCGGCTCAATGCCAAACCGGCTCGCACACCCCTATATTATTCATATTACATATTAAATGTCAGCCAGTATGTTGTGTTGCTTTTTTGTGTTTTATAATGTGGTATGTGTGGGGAAATTTTTTTTAAAATTTTTAAATTATAGAATATCTTCCACTTGCCTAGACTCAAGATAGATTTATCTATCTGTGAAATCTAGGTTGTAACAAAAATTTGGACTGCCTGAATGAGTGAAAGGGATGCTTTTCACTAAAATTGGTTTGATAGACTGTGGCAGATTATTGAGCTCATGAAGGCTGAGAATTAAGAGCAATACTGGCCTAGAGCCATATTCACAAAAGCAGAAACATTTCATTAAAAGAGAGTGCCAGTAGCACTACGTGTATTCATTTGGGGTGGGGGGTGCTACTTAGTAGCTGTGCCATGAATGAGTCACAGAAAGTACATTCGCCCTCTGAAAAACTGACTCAGCTAGAAAGCATTGCATTTGAGACTACTACTACCACTACAAATTTCTATATACCACTTTTCAACCAAAGTTCTCAAAGCAGTTTACATAGAAAAATAAACAATACATAAATAAGATGGTCCCTGTCCCCAAAGGGCTCACAATCTAAAAAGAAACATAAGGTTGACACCAGAAACAGCCACTAGAGGGATGCTGTGCTGGGGTTGGATAGGGCAAATTGCTCTCCCCCTACTAAATAGAAGAGAATCACTTTAAAAGGCGCCTCTTTGCTTAGTTGGTAGGGGCGATGGATAGGGTTAGAGCATTTAGAGACACCATCTAAATGCTCTTCTCACAAGCAGCCTAACCTAGGCTATGGCAGCCCTGCCTGATTAGGCTGCTCATGTGGAGTGTGTATCCCAGTACTCCTGCCCAGCCTAACTTGACTCTGAAGCACAGCTCTTAGCCGAGGTTAAGGGCGTGAGAGTGCCCTTGATCTGGCTACTGAGATTGTGTGCCTCCTCGGGCTGCACGCAGCACAGGGAGACACAGAGATGGGCACCTAGAGCACCCATCTGATGGAGAAATCCCCCAATGTGCTGTGCTCATCATGCAGTGCATTGTGGGATAACTGGAGGCCAGGATGGCCTCCAGAATGCTGTATGGCTCCTGGGAGCTCTGCTCATGTGCATAGCCAAGCTGTGCAGCAAGGAGGCAGTGCAGAAGACACGGAGATTGTTGGGGGGTGGGAGTAAGTTCAGTTCAGCCTCACTCCCCCCACCGCCCACAGGACTCCAGTCATGTGAGTAGGCTCCTAGTGTGGCTAGTTTAAACATGCAAGTAATCACTTGCTGTTATGGTGATGAAGTGACACAAATACATGTGTGAACTAGCCCAATGAATTCCAGTTTTGCTGTTTTAAATGGCATGAACTAGAATAGATCAGATAAGAATTTTAAAGCACTTTTCCCACTGAAAAGTGGCTTAGCAATTATAAATAATAATGTAAGCAAGTTTTTAGACTTCTTTAATGTGAAAAGTAGAATAAAATAATCTACAGATCTTCCAGAATCGAGCAAATACATTTCAGTGTTCAAACAACATTACCAATGCTCTATTCAAAGCAGCTGGAAACACTCAAGATTCAATTCAGTAACTACAGTTGAAGTAACCAATCTCAGGATGGGAGCAAGGAAGGAGCGGAAAATGAGTGGCTCTGCAAAATTAACCCTTTATTTGTCCTTTACTGGTCAATAAATTTCATTGCCTCTTTCATTTCCTCCTTAATATTAATAGATGGATGTAATTGTTCAATATACATAGCTTCTTTGATCTCACATTTTACAGTGGTCTCATTTGCATGTAATGTGAAACCATAGATTGCTGAACCTGTGGTTAATTTTTGTAACTATGAATCGCATTTCAGACGTTCGTCCATCCACAGCCTGGCAACTTTTGGTTTCAGGGTAGGGGATAGGGGTATGTACGGAACTGCTCTAAATGGTTCGGTTCAAGTTTGAACTGAACTCAAACCGAACCGCCCGTCTGTGAGCCAATTCATTAGAACCAGCCAGTGGTTCCCCTGTGCAAGCAGGCTGAACTGGTTGAATCAGGCCGAACTGGTTTGATCTGAACCAGGCCCGGTTCAGCTCGGACTGCCCCCCCTTTGTGGATGGCCAGTCTGGTTCAAGCTTGAACTGGGCCAGTTTAAATTGAACCCAGTTTGATTAGAACCAGTTTAAAACTGGTCTGAAACCCTGCTTGAAGAAGAAATTCCTGCACACACTCTTGAAGGTGCTGGATGATGACACCAAAGTCTATAATCTAGGACACAACACAAGGCCTCTTGCTTTTATTTTTTTAAATTGTGATTTTATTTTCCATGTTTTAAATTGTGATTTTATTCCTTCTGTGAGCCACCCTGAGCAGCATTGTGCTGGCGGGCAGGTAGAAATAAATAATAAATAATAAAATAAATGATTTTTCTGTGTTTCCAATTTCAACAAAATATTTCCCTCTGCGTTAATTAGCAATTATGCATTCATTTAACTACATTTTAATTCTCTTTTTGGACATGTGTGCAGACCCCAGAGAGGCACCCAATCCCTTCTCCAGAACTGAGTCCAGTGAAAGGTGCCCAATGAGCAAGTAGCCTATTCTAAGTTAGGACTGCAATTCAACTTTTCTGGAGGGTATAATGATATCCTTAACAAATGCCCTTGCAAAGCCAGCCAAATTATACATTGCTGTTTCTTGCAAACCACAGTAATTTTTAAATTGTCCTTTAAGTTCAAAGTCATCGGGAAACCTCGTTAACATTCATAAAGGCATTTATAATAGAAAGGAAGCATTAGATTTATATAATAATTAAAATGATTTGGACCACAGGTATTAATTTAGTTTGGGTCTCATTAGTTGCAACCCATTTTCTTTTATAGTCACTGCTCTCTTGCATTTAGTTCCTGCACATTTGTACTATTTATTCTCTTCTCCTGAAAGGAACTTTCTGTATATGGTTTGGGAGAAACTGACAATGTTAAAAAAAGGAGAAAAGAGCAAGAAGTGAATGGAAACATCCAGTCTGTACACCATATTATCCATGCGAATGCTTGCCCAAGAACCATTAAGCCTGCTCACATAAAGAGAAAAATGTGTTCTCTGAACCAGCACTGAGAACATTCTTAAAGTAGGTAGGGGAGTCCATCAAGAGAGTTGCCATAAACCAGCACGGAGTAAAGAGCTAGGCAGAGGCAAATAACAGTGTTGAGTGCTCCTCACTTTTCTGAGTGTTGAGAAGTTCCAGTGCTACATGAGGTTGGCTTTCCTTGAATAAGAGACCACTGGAGACTTGAATTGTCTTTGCAATGTTTGTCTCAATCATACATAAGTAGGGGCTACAACACATTTCTGCAAGACAGCAGATCTGCTGATCCACTCCACTTCAGAAAGAGGTCCTGAACTATAAGGCTTTCAACCAACTCACAGCTCTCTCTTGCTCTCCCCCCGCCCCCGCCCCGCCAGAGGCGCACTTAGCCATGGATCTTGGAGATTTGGTCCATGGCCTCCTGTCTCTAGAGGGGGCTCCCAATGTTCTGGGGTGCCTTCCCAGAGCCTCATCACTGCCCCACGCCTGCTGAACCGCTGCCCCACCGTGCAAGTTAAATCTCTTTTTAAAACTTTTTTTCAACCACCGCTGTGCGGCAAGGATGGTAGTAGAGACAGGGGTGGCCAGCAGGTGGCAGGCACTTGAAGGGAGACCGAGGTGGGGGAGGTAGAGGCAGTGGCAAGAGCTCCTTCCTTGAGCCTGCCTGCCGCTTAAATGACAGGTTGAGCCATTTAGGGGCTCCCGCATGTGAAATGGGCCAGAAATGGCCCAACCTGTCATTTGAGCAGCAGGAGGGCTCAGGCAAGGAGCTCTTGCTGCCGCCTCTTTCTCCCCCATCGTGGTCTCCCCTCAAGTGCCCGCACACCCCACCGGCTGCCCCAGTCCCCGCCGTGCAGTATCCATCCCCGCCGCATAACAGTAGCAGAAAAAAAGTTTTAAAAAGATTTAACTTGCTCCCGAGCTCACCCCGCAAGCCCTCAAGTTGTGGGGAGCCTCAGACGACCTTCAGGTCCAGGGTCCAAAATTACCTAGGTGAGCCCCAGCCTCTCCCTCCCCCTCCTTTCTATGTTATCTTGAAATTGATCTTCACTTAAATACATATAATTTGCCTCCTAATCTAGTTTACTTATAGTATTTGTAATCAATGATTGTCATAACTATAAACTAAATTCTGCAAGCTTTCATCATTACCTTGCAGGCAAGACTTTATAGGACAAGATTCACCAGCAAGGGCTACTTTACAGAAATATAGTTTTGTTTTCAACTAGGTTATCATTATATCAATATTAATTAGACTGCTTTGAGAAAAAACTGAAACAATTTGTGGTCAATTAAGTTAATTAAGTTAACAATTAAGTCAATATAATGGCAATGATATATGTCTATTTCTAGAGGCTGTTCTCACAAGCAGCCAAGACTGGGCCAGGGCAGCTAAGCCCGGGCTTGGGTGCCCATGAGAACCACCAGTAGCTCTGAGACTTCTGGAGGCACCTTGGCAGCAAACCCACCTAGGGATCCTGCTGGTGAGCCAACGTTCAGGGTGCGAATGCGCTCTTACCCTGGGCTAACTGCTCTTGTGTCAGAGTAGGTTCCCAGTCGTTGCCAGGGGATCCTCACAATGCATCATGTACTTGCACAGTGCATTGTGGGATTTCTGGGGGATGGGACGAAGTGTCTTGGCTCCCGCACCTCTGAGCTTCTACTGCTTTCCCCATCACCCACCCTCAGGCCCTCTCACTGGATTGTGAGAAAGGGCTCCTAATGTGCTTTGAAAATTTAAAGACTCCCATTGTGAGTCCAATGTACTGGCCCACAGAGGAAGTTGCCCACCATATTTTTCATTGATCTGGCTTCACCACCTTCTGTCTGGCCAGAGACAATTCTGCCATGTTTCTGAATTGGGTATAATTGGATCATTCATTGTGTTTTCCAAGGCATGGTCTGAGGGCAGGCGATACAGACACCTTGCAGGTCTGGTCAATGCCTGGATAGGTAACATAATGACTAAGGAATTCCATGTATGCTTTAAGTTTCATGATGGAAGAAAGATGGAACATAAATGAAATAATTAAATTATTCTCCATGCAGAAATGCAGCAGACCTGCCCTCAGGAGATACAGCTACTACACTGACTCTCATAGTAATACTTCTCAGGGCAAGTGGTTCTTAAAAAAAACTTTTAAGCATGGCTCTAGATTTAATTTAGAAGGAAGGGGTCCTTCAGCTCTCAGAAGTTTGGAGAGCACTGGTTTGGACAAGCTACAATTCTTGCATTTCTTTCCTGACATAAAAACAGGCACCACATGACTGTACCTATTAAAGGCAAAAAATGTCAAGAAGCTCAAGGGTTGGTGCCATTTATATCTTGTTCAGCATCCGAATTATGCAAAGATTCTTCATAGCAATGTATTAAATATTAATATGCTTCCTGTCAGCAGGCAATGCTTGAAGGAAAATTACGGTAGTTTGCCTCGCCAAAGGCACAGGGAAACATGCTGTTTCGCTTATTTTATTGCTGTACCTGTCACATTCTCAACATTATGTTTCTGTGCTGTTTCTCCTAAATGCTTGTTTCTAAATAGTTGTCACCTCCAAAAGGATTCTCTTTATTTAACTGACAGAACAGACAGGACATTTGAATGTCGAAAAGCTGCAATTGTTAGAAGGCAAGAATTGCATGAAAATTATAATTTTAAAATTAGAACTCATTATGGGTTTCCTGTCAAAAGCTAATAATCTTAGAATCATAGAATGTTAGACTCAAAAGGGACCTTGAAGATCTTCTAGTCCACCCCAGGGTCAGTGGGAAACTGCCACTGCATCCGTGAGAAATGCTGCCCAGTCTCTGTTTGGCACTGGAAACCGTTTTCACACAGCTTTTACAGTGAGGAAATGCCTCCTAATGTTGAGCTTGAATTTGCTGCCTTCTGTTGGCTCTGTTCCTGCCCGCAGGAGCAACAGAGAACAAGTCTGTTTCTAGGTAATGGTAAGTAGAGGGGATCAATTTAAAGGAGAGGGAAGTTTCTTCCTACCTGTCCCTCCCTCCCTGCTGCTTTCCCCCCTCCGACACTCACTTAAACTGTGTGGGCATGGGACTGCAGCTCCCAGCTTGCAGCCCCTTTTAGCATCACCTGCTGTTGCCACACTCATGGCTGACATGGCATGAGTGTGCTGAACCAGTGTGCTGAATCTAGGAGTGTCGAACTGGTTCTGTGCACATCTCTAATGGTAACGCCCTTCAGATATTTGAAAGTCGCTATTGTATCTTGTATTATGTTTGCAATTGTGAAGCCTTATCGACAGTATATGCATTAGCAGGGATATCATTGTATGACTAGGGAGGAGGAAGGGGAGACAAGGATTACAGATGGGCTGAGATGGTGACAGAGCCACTGACAGGTGGTGAGTGTGACAGACAGACAGACTTGTGGTAGGTATAAAGTAGACAGGTGGGAATGGTGTGTGATGTTGCCAATCGCTTTCTTTCTCCCCACAACTTAGAGCATGCATTAGGGGTAGAGATAATACAAGATGCAGTCAGTTGAAAGTGACCAGGCTGCACCTTGTCCAAGATCACCTCTTCATCTCACACCAGCCTTATTGGGGCCTTGGATTGTTCCAGCCTCCCCTTGGGAAGCCGCTGTCTGAGCAGAAATGCAAGAGTGAATGCAAGCCTTCTCCCTCATGGGCTGTCCATCTGTAGGGATGTGCATAAAACCGGTTCTCCCGGTTTGGTTCGGATCCGAACCGGGTCTGAACCGGACCAGGGTGGTTCGGTTTTGGTTTTGCTGAACCACCCCCTGGTTCGGATCTCAAAAAATAGCTGGTTTGAAAGGGGACCTTGTGTTCTACCTGCCACCCAAATTTCAAGTCGATTGGACCTTCCTCTGATTTTTGGCGATTTTTTAAAGTTTTAGTGACTTTGGGGCAGTTCAGGGGCATAGCATGGGATCTGGGCAAAAGGAGTGGGGTGGGGTGGTAGTGCCTAATGGGTGCAGGCTACCACCCCAATTTCAGGGGGATTGGGCAAAGGGCTGATTTTTGGTAAATTTCTGAAAATTTCATGTCTTTGGGGCAGATTGGGGCATATTGGGGCAGAAAGTGGGGGCTGGGGCAGAATAGTGGGGTGTGGTGGTAGTGCCTAATGGGTGGAGGCTACCACCCCAATTTCAGGGGGTTTGGACAAAGGGGTGATTTTTTGAGAATTTTTGAAGTTTTAGTGACTTTGGGGCAGTTTGGGGGCAGAAAGTGGATCTGCCCCAAAATAGTGGGGTGGGGTGGTAGTGCCTCATGGGTGGAGGCTACCACCCCAATTTCAGGGGGATTGGGCAGAGGGCTGATTTTTTGAGAATTTTTGAAGTTTGGGTGTCTTTGGGGCAGATTGGGGGCAGAAAGTGGATCTGCCCCAAAGGAGTGGGGTGGGCTGGTAGATAGTGCCTAATGGGTGGAGGCTACCACCCATCCCCAATTTAAGAGTATTGGGCAGAGGGGTGAATTATGGTGAATAGAAAAGGTGTGAATTCTCATTCTATCATAGCAAATGAGATTTTTTTCAATTAAACAACTCTCATGACCCCACTTTCACTTTTTCACACTTTCCTTTACTATGAATAATATGAGCAAGTAATCAATTTAGCACACTTCACCTTATGAAGACAAACCTCATACAAATAAATTCACCATAATTCACCCCTCTGCCCAATCACTCTTAAATTGGGGATGGGTGGTAGCCTCCACCCATTAGGCACTATCTACCAGCCCACCCCACTCCTTTGGGGCAGATCCACTTTCTGCCCCCAATCTGCCCCAAAGACACCCAAACTTCAAAAATTCTCAAAAAATCAGCCCTCTGCCCAATCCCCCTGAAATTGGGGTGGTAGCCTCCACCCATGAGGCACTACCACCCCACCCCACTATTTTGGGGCAGATCCACTTTCTGCCCCCAAACTGCCCCAAAGTCACTAAAACTTCAAAAATTCTCAAAAAATCACCCCTTTGTCCAAACCCCCTGAAATTGGGGTGGTAGCCTCCACCCATTAGGCACTACCACCACACCCCACTATTCTGCCCCAGCCCCCACTTTCTGCCCCAATATGCCCCAATCTGCCCCAAAGACATGAAATTTTCAGAAATTTACCAAAAATCAGCCCTTTGCCCAATCCCCCTGAAATTGGGGTGGTAGCCTGCACCCATTAGGCACTACCACCCCACCCCACTCCTTTTGCCCAGATCCCATGCTATGCCCCCAAACTGCCCCAAAGTCACTAAAACTTTAAAAATTCACCAAAAATCAGCCCTTTGCCCAATCCCCCTGAAATTGGGGTGGTAGACTCTACCCATTGGGCACTACCACCCCACCCCAAAATTTTGCCCCTGGGCCCCTTTTTACCCCCCCGAATTGATTCAGATTCAGATTCGGATTAAATCCGAATCCGAACCAAATCAAGGGTGATTCGGGTGACCCAGATTCGGGCACAAAACAGAACAGGGGTGATTCGGTTCGGGTCCGAGCCAAATCACCCGAAATCCCAAATTGCACACCCCTACTAAGCACACACACAGAGAAGAAGCAGGAGGCGGAGTGTGGATTCTATGATAGCATATTAGAGTGGATTGATGGTGTCTCATTGAAAATCTCATTTGCTATCATAGAATCCACACTCAATACCTCAGAAACAAGAGAACCCTGTACCCATGGGGGTGCCCCTACCAGAGATCCCTGTACCCCCATGGGTTAGAAACCCATGGGGGTGGTTGGCACCCTATGTGCACTACACCACCACTTGCTCTGGGCCACCCCAGCACCCCCATGTGCACTTATAGGGCTGCTGAAAGCTCCATTATAACTTATTATGAGGAAAAACCTTAAAGACGCGTAAACTTCAAAAATCACTTAAAAATCACCTCTTTGCCCAATTCCTTTCAAATAATTCTGATAGCTTCCTTGCCCACCCTAGGAACTACCACCCACCACACTGCACTCTACGACACCCCTTTCCCCCCGACGTGAAGCTATACATTTGCTGCAATCCTAATTATTCTCTATGAGGAATTCAAAAACACTTAACAATTCACCAATAATCAGAGGAGTGTCCAATTGCCTTGAGATTTTTTGGGTGGTAGGCACCCATGCCTGTCTACCACTCACCCTGCTTTTGTGCTCCTAGGTCCTCCACAACAGGGGATATGGACTGGTTCGGGTCCCATTATATCCTATGAGAGAAAAATAAAAATATTTTTCAAAAATTCATAAAAAATCGTACGAGTGTCCAATTGCTTTGGGGTTTGGGTGACAGGTACCCCTGGGTGCCAGCTACCATCTGACCAATTTTCAGCTGTCCGAACCGATCCGAACCGGTCCGAACCGGTTCGAAACGAACCACCCCCAGTTCAGTTCGGATTCGAACCGAACCAGGGGTGGTTCGGTTCGATCCGAACCTCCGAACCGGAACGGATCTGAACCGGTTCGCACATCCCTATCCATCTGTATAGGCAAACTGTCAGTCTGAATGCCTTGTCTGTAATACATACATGCAACTGCGCTCAGCCATGACGTCTCCCACATGTAGGTGATCCACTCATTCTGTCACTGGGTTAATTAAGCTATACTATAAGGCTGTCCAGCCTGAGGCTCTTCATCTGTTGTCGGGCGACAACTCCCATTGGCCGCTTCTGACTTAGAGAGTAACCTCCTGAAGTAGAATATCTGATAAGTGGAAGTTACAATTTGGCTTCGATGCAAAGTGTCCATCCAGTTCTGTCTGAGTGAAGTCCTTTCATTTTCGCAGCCTGTCATATCAAGTACAAGAGTGGATTTATTTCGTTATGATTATTATTGGGTGACAATAACAGAATTATTGAGTGGCAACATAATTAACAGTCCTGTTGTTTGTTCTAATTGGATAATTACTTGTTTTATTATTGATCCAGAGAGTATAGATCTGTTTGGAGAACCATGGGTTTTGTTTTAGCAGTTTCTCATGACTTGCTTCTCTCGGTCAGCAGGCTCCATGCAGGAGAAGGATTTTGATAGCATGGGTAACATGACAATTGCTGCCCAATTAAAGAAAAACTGGTGACCGGACATGTTCTTAGTTCAGAATGAGGATGATGAATTCCCCAAGGTAAATAAAATAGATACAGAATAATTACAGGCCTAATTTTAACCAAATCCTAACAATTTTAAAAGTGATAATAATACTTTAATGCTATCTCCTTGTGTGGTGTGAAAAAATGGATACTACGAGTGTTTCAGAATTGTAACTCAGTAGATTATTCACTTTGATTGCTTCTAGAAGTTGAGTTGTTTTAGCCTTAAGCGGCTTTAAAGACGGAATCCTAAATCTGGAGGTTATCAGAAGGCCACCTATCCATTTTTGCCCAAATACACGACTCTGAATTTAAGACGAGCCCCTTTTAAAAACAGAGGTTAAATACAGGTTATACCCTTATTTACCCAAAAGGAAGAGGATTCTGAATTTAAGATGATCTCCCTGATTTCTAGCACGGAAGAACTTGGGAAAAACCTAGTCTTGGATTCAGGTAAATACAGTAGTCAGGGCCTCTGCCACAAGGAAGGACCATCCATCCATAAACCCTCTTTGCCTCCCAGTGCCCAGCAGCCAGTGCATACCTAGACTGCAATGTGTCCGCATAGAATCCCCCCAGATTTGGGCTGCCTTTTAGCCTTTAAAACCTTATTGAAGATATTTCTTTTCCACTAGGCATTTGCCCTTTAATTAAAATCTATCTATCTATCTATCTATCTATCTATCTATCTATCTATCTATCTATCCATCTATCTATCTTGGCTGCTGTTCTTTTTTGTACATGGCCCTGAGTCTGTGGATTGGGTGGTATATTAAATCTTTTAATAAATAAATAATAAAATAGAATGGGCCAAGAGAAAGATTGCTCTAGGTCAGAGTTTCTTAACCTTGGGCACCCAGCTGTTGGTGGACTACAACTCCCAGAATCCCCAGCCACAAAGGCCATATCTGGGGATTCTGGGAGTTGTTGTCCAACATCAGGGGGCCCAAGGTTAAGAAACCCTGCTCTAGGTGACTCAGGCAGCAATCCTGTGCACTCTAACCTGGGAGCAACCCCACTGAACACAATGGGACTGACTTTGAGTAAATGTACATCTGATTTGTGCTTTCCATTTAGTAAATGAAACGACGTGTTTTTGAATGCTATGCTGAGAAGTTGCCATTGGATCTTCTAAAAGTAACAAAACTGTTACTGGGGAAGAAAAACCCTGCTCTGCTTGCTGCAGTAGTAAATTGGAGATAATGTGGCAATAAACATGCAGTGGCGTATCGGGGGGGAAACGGCGCCCAGGGCAAGCTCTGGCCCTGAAATGGTGCCCCCCCGGCCCCCACATACCTGTGAGGGCGCGGTGGCGCCCCCCAGGCAGCAGATCGCCGGCGGTGGCGGCGATTCGGCAGTGGCGTGTGGCGGCGTGTCGCCCGCTGCCGAGTGTGGCTGTGGGCGTGCGGCGGCAATTTGGCGGTGGCGGGCGGCGGCGGGTCGCCCACAGCCCGCCGAGTGCGGCGGTGGCTGGTGGCTCGCGTGGCGGCGATGGGCTGTAGCGTGGCCCGAGCGGCGGCAGCGGATCGCCCGTCGAGGACAGAGTGCAGGCAGAGCGACGCCGAGCCTGCCTCCTGGCCCGGCGTCACTCTGCCTGCACTCCATCCTCGGCGGGTGATCCACCGACGCCGCTTGGGCCGCACTACAGCCCATCGCCGCCACGCCAGCCACCAGCCACCGCCACACTCGGCGGGCCACGGGCGACCCGCCACTGCTGCCGCCAAATCGCAACCGCCAAGTCACTGCTGCACGCCCACCGCCACACTCGGTGGGTGATCCAGGGGGGCCGGGGGGAAGCCACTTTTTGGCGCCCCCCACGTGACCTGCCGGGGTGGTGCCCAGGCACGTGCCCTGCCTGTTCCCCCTATCGTTACGCCCCTGTAAACATGCATATCTAAATGTTGTGAGTCATAGTAAATATTAAGTTAAATGGAAAAGGTCTAGTTTCTTCATGGATGTTTATTTCAATGAACTTTGACCATGACTGGGGGTAGGGCCAGGGGGTGATAATCAGAAACTGATTGTTATAATGCAGGTATAATGCTGTCAATATATATTTAAAAGGAATTACATTCTCCTGCTAACTGAATAAAGAGGCACTTTTTAAAAGTGGTGATTCTCTTTATTGAGCAGCGGGAGAGCAATTGGCCCTATCCATCCCCAAGCAAAACAAAAGGGGGATAAACCCAACCGTGACTAAGGCAAACATGTATAAAAATTGTATATAGCAAACAAACAATAGAGATATGTATTAATATACAATAGGCCAACAGTAAGGTAATCTCTGATTTCTAGCACTGATAATTTTTTAAAATAATTATTACTTATTACCAAAACACGTTCGCCTTAGTCACGGTTGGGTTTTATCCCCCCTCTGTTTTGCTTGGTTGTATTTCCGTGATTGCCCTTGCTTTTGTTTTGGTCTCATTCCTATCCATCCCCAGCAAAGCATCCCTCCAGCGGCTGTTGCAGCTGTTGCGAGAGTCTATCTTATGTTTCTTTTTTAGATTGTGAGCCCTTTAGGGAGTGGGACAGGGAGTATATATATGTATATGTGTGTGTACTTTTGTATCTTTGGGAACTTTTGCTGAAAAGTGGTATATAAATGTTTGTTGTGTGTGTTGTATTCTTAGTTGTCAGGCTACCTTCTGATTCAGTGACAAACCTTCTGTACAATCCATGCCACAACCTGTTGAGACCAGGGCCCTTTCCAGATTAGACCCTGCAGCAGGGTCACGGCGTATCTGCAAAGTGTGCTTCCACACTTCCTGTGTTGTGACACAGCAGTCCCTATGCTGTCAGCAGTTTGCCATTCACATTTTGGATGCCTTGTTTCAGATCTAATCGCTGCGATTTATTGCTATAATGTTGTATGTCTGGCATAAAAAGGTTGCTGTGTTTTCTGGTTGTGAGTTTTTGCAAGACCGCTCCCCCTGCTGGTAGCTGTGCGCAACAGTCTTTATTTACATAGTTGAATACGATTTGCCCAAACTAAAGCATTTTGCTGCTGTTGAGTGGGTAATTTGTAAAGCGCCCAGAGCAGTTTAATTGAGTTCAACCAGGCTGCTTTGTAGTCAATAGCTTCTGGGTTATAACCATTGTATGATACTCCTTAAGAACACCTGTTGAATCTGACTTTGGTGGTCTCCCAGCTTGCTCAGCTCTCTCTATGGCAATAAGAGATCAGTCTTCAGTGTCATTTCCATTTCAATGGATGATGATTTCATTCTTCCCAAGTCTAAAGCAGTGTAGGTGGCACTTATAATATACTTCCTTGATACTGCACATGTTTCCCTAGAGACAGAGATCAAAAAGGACCGTCCCCCCAAAGTGGAAAATGTCTTCATGAACATTTGTTATTCTCTTTTCTTTAAACGACCGCACAGACATTTCAGTGCTGGCTAGAGTCCTCTAATATGGCAGTATTATATAACATACAAAATAGCAAGGGGGCTTTCTTTACAATATTTTATAGAATGGTACACAGTGGGTGGGTAGCAAATAGTACTTTGAAAAGTGTTTGTCCAAATGGCAGAGTAAGTGTTCTCATTCTTTTCTCAAATAATGGTTCTGTCAAAACGCCTCTACTTAAAAATAAAACATCACAGTCTCCACAGTGATAGCAGAAAATAAACTATTTATTTTATTTACCACACCTACAAGGCATTGTGAATCTAATCTGAGATGGCTAGGTTGAAATATTTAACATAGCAGATATGATGACCTTGGAAATCTACAAATGTTGTCAGCCTACCAAAAAAATGGCTATCCCACACATTCCTGTGTTAATTTGTGACTAAAGTTGGGAGACAGTGTGGTCTAGTGGTTAGAGTGTTGGACAACGATCAGGATCACAGGAACAAAAGAAGCTGCCATATACCGTGTCAGACCATAGGTCCATCTCGCTCATTATTGTCTACACAGACTGGCAGCAGCTTCTCCAAGGTTGCAGGCAGGAATATCAGCTCTATCTTGGAGATGCCAGGGAGGGAACTTGGAACTTAGAAGTTCTTCCCAGAGCGGCTTCATCCCCTAAGGATATCACATCAAGTCTCCCATTCATTCTTGATGCACACACATCGTCCCCCATTTATTCAACTAGGGTGGACCCTGCTTAGCTAAGGATAAATCCTCCATCAGTTATGGCGCTCACTAGATGACCTTGGTCCAGTGGCTATTTCAGCTTAAACTACCTCACAACACTTTTATGAGGATTTAAAAAAATGGGAGGAGAGAATAATGTGTGCTACCCTGACTTTATGGAAGAAGGGTGGGATAAAAATCTTTATCATCATCATCATTATTATTTTGGACATGTGATATCCTGAAAGGAAGGGGAAAATAGTGGTTAAATGCTTGATTGCTTCCAGGCATCTTTTTTACTTGTCACAGGTGACAAGGTAAATGGTTTTTTACCCAAGTCAGATGTGGTGTTGTGCAGGTGCCTGTACACAGGTATATATTTTGTGTGAATGACTGTACAGGTGTTTATTTTAAAAGTGAACCTGGGTCCAGGCTCCCTCAAAGGCATGGTACAAAAAGGAATTATACTACAGCATATATGTTGAACATCATGTGTAAATGATGCTATGTGCATACAGATCTTCATAGGTGTGTACTGCACACAGATTGTGTGTAGAACATGTAAATAGCACTAGTGATAAGCAGCAAACTGATTAACTAGTGGGACACACTGGCCACCAGTACTAGGAACATAGGAAACTGCCATATACTGAGTCAGACCATTGGTCTATCTAGCTCAGTATTGTCTTCACAGACTGGCAGCGGCTTCTCCAAGGTTGCAGGCAATCAAGGCCAGTCACCCAGCAGTGGTGGCCAGTGTTTCCTCCTTTAAAACCATTTCATCAACCACTGCTCACTACTAACAAACTTCTGATGTGGCATAGCAGTGCCATTTTATGGGTGTTGTCATTTGAGAAACCTCCTGAATAAATCTGGATCACAGAAGTGGAGTTGCACAAAGCTTGAAAGGAAGACTTCTCTAGATGGTTTTTAATTGTTTTTAAGGTTTTAATAACTGTTTTAATATGTTTTATGTTGCTGTAAACTTCCCAGAGATGGAGGTTTGAGAGAGAGAGAGAGAGAGAGAGAGAGTGTTCCAAACATTATTTCCGAGCACCATTTTGGCAGGCTGATTCCTCCTTTCTGACTGGTTTTGGCACTGGCTTCCAATCGGCTTGTGACCTCCTTGCTTTTTTGTTGGCTTCCTCTCTGCAATTTTCCTTCAGATGTTTTTGGCTGCAAGGTGGCAGAGAGCCTCAGTTATGCCTCCAATTGCAATGAGGTAATCCCAGCTCCCTTTTTGGCTTCTCCAGCAGGATCTGCACTTTTCCAGCTCTAAGCTCTAGGGTCAGCTTCCTCCCCTCCCTGAAATTCACTGGGTAAAGTAAAACATCCCCCTTCCCCTCCCCAGACTCCCTCTCTCCACTTTTGAATGCACATCCCACTATGTTTTGGGAGGAGGGGGAAGGAGGAGCAAGCAAGGGAGGAAATACTGCAATGGATTTCACAGTTTACTCTGGCCTCCAGCTCCAATCTGAACAGGATTGATGGGGTTTTGGCAAGAATTTGCAGTGCAGTCAGAACCCACAGTCCCAATGAACCATGGGACAGGATAAAGTCCAGAACCGCCCCCCACCCCGCAAGAGGTAATAATTGCTATCTCTACTCTGGTTGTTTCAATGTCTCTTTGGAGATGCATCTCTTTGGAGATGCATCCTCACAGGAAAAAAATAGAGTGGTACTCTTCAGCTCTTTCCAGGCACTGGGGGTTGTTGCTGTTGGGATGAACTGGTTCAGAACTAAGGGGCGTTCTTAGCTCCCAAGTGTTGAGAAGAGCAAATACTTTGCCTTCAGAATTTCCTGGGTCCTTGCTGTTCTTCCTTGAGCAGCTGGTGGAGAGCAATTTGCATGGTATTCTTCCCAACGGGGACCACCAAGAGCATAATTTTGTGGGATAGATGCCAATGGGATGCCTGTGCCAAAACTGGCATCCCATTCAGAAAGGAAAAACAGCCCGCCAGAATGGCCCTCGGAACACTCAGAATGTTCCGTGCTCATTCTGTCAGAACAATCGGCTCGCCCGGTTGTTCCGACTGAACGTTCTGGGGATTTGCGTTCCATTCTGAGCTCAGAATGGAATGCAAATCCCATTCTTTGCACATCCCTAGTTGCCATATTTCCACACAGCAAAATAGGTATGGTGGTGACTGTCATGTGAAAATCTTCATATGATTCACATGCTGAACCAAACAATTAAAAACCTTTATTACAAATGGACTGCATTATACCCATGTTGTATAACTTAAGCTTCTCTTTTGGAAGGAAAAATATTTTAGAATGCTATTGGAGTTGAGGATGAACCATCAGAAAAGCTGCAAATGGAATTTCATAAGCAAACACTGAGCATAGCCATCTATGACCAATCAACCTAATTGATCAAGCCAATTAGCTGTTCCAAAAGTAGTCATATACCTAACCTAACCTGTTAAAAATAGATCCATCATGTAGCACATCAACAACATTGTTGGTTGTTGTTTCAAATTAAATCTCTATAGTAATAGAAAATATGAACAGAGCATCCTCTGAGCTTAGTCAGCCTGTCCTGTCTTGCTCAGCACTGCCCAGAGCTTGTTCTGCTCAATATCTTTATTACTGGAGTGGAGTCAGGCTCCCCTGACCTTCTCAGCAGTTCCTAACTTAGTCAGTTAAGCAGTACTGGGCTACTAATTAATTAAAATGAGATAACCAGAAGCTGCACAGAAGCCGAGGTCTCATGCAGGTGTTCATAATATAAAGCTAAAATACCGGAACCTGGAGATGAGCTGGTTAACCAATCCATGTGGAGGTTGCTTGGTAGGGGTGTGCACAAAACCAGTTGTCCTGGCTCAGTTCAAATCCAAACTGGGCCGGACTAGTTTAGTTTTGACCTCCTCCAGACTGGTTTGAATTCGAACCAGTTTAGGCCCAGTGAGGATTCCCCTTTGCCAGTAAAGGGACCAACGGGAGCTTCTATAAGTATTTTAAAAGGACTCACAAGGCTTTCATAAAAACTGAAGTACCTGGCGGCAGCCCCAGCAGCTCCCACAACTCCTGCCAGCCTTCCACCAAGTGTCCAGGGCTGGTTTGGGCCCAGTTTGGGCCTTCTTCAGCCTATTCTAGCCCCTGTGCATGTGTGGAAGCCATTTTTTATCTCTGTGCATGCATCCAGGCCCTTGGCACGACCTGGGTCATGGAAATGGCCCATGCACGTGGCAGAAGAATGGCCTCCATTCACATGCAGAAGCCCAAAATTGGCCGAAGAAGGCCTGAACTGGGCCTAAACATGCGAGGGGCGGCCAGCGGGTCCAGGGGAGCAATACCCACCCTCCCAGCGGCCACCACCGCTGCCAGCAGCAATGCCAGTGGGTACTTTAGTTTATATGAGGACCTTGTGAGTACTTTTTAAATACTTACAGAAGCCCCCCGCTCCTGCTGGCCGCTTTACCAGTAGGGCTCTGAATCTGGCCCAAACAGTTTGGTTCAAGGTTAAGCCCCTCAAACCGAACTGGTTTGAGTGTGAGCTGGCTCGATTTCAAGCCAGTTCGTACCTCCCTATTGCTGGGTTGCTATTGGGTCTTAGACTTCTGCCTCTAAATGCACCCTAACATTGCTGCTGTATGTGTCATAATGCATGTTTTCCATATACATTCTGGAAGCAGTTTTGAAACAAGTGCTTTAAAAATCCTTTCCCCCGCATCTAATTCATGGCAAAGTCACTTTCTGAACCAGAAAAAGGAATGAGTCACAGTGTTCAGTTGCATCCGTTTCTGTTTCTTTGTCAATGCACAGCTACTTTGGAGAAAGATTAAGGTCACTGCATATGGTTGCCAACAGCCCCAAAGTAATTTGAAGACCGAACAACCAGAAAGTATCCATTTCATGCTTATCTGATTCATTCACTCCTCTATATTTTTGCCTTGAACTTTTAAGCTAAGCTGCGAGTACTGGATTCTTTAACCAATCATCTTGTTTATGTCCTCAAAGACACCATAGTCAGAATGTTGGTCCACATTTTGTACAGATGAAAGGATGGCTGGGATCAAGAGGCTGGGTAAGTCATGTGTAACTATAGCTCAGTGGAAGAGCATCTGCTTTGAAGGCAGAAGGTTCCAGGTTCAATCCTTGACATCTCCTGGCAGGGCTGGGAAATATCCATTTGAAAACCTTGGTTAACTATTGCCAGTCAGTGTAGACATAACTGAGCTAGTTTGACACTGTATAAGACAGTTTTCTGTGTAACTCTATATATTTGCTCAAATTCACGTTGTCACAAAAATGCCACATGTCCCATAATACAGAGGCAGATGACAACTGGGTAATCAGAGATGGACAACAAATATGGTCAATATCTAGAGTAAACTGACCAGGCAAAATCGTATCTGCTGATTTCCTGTCCATTTCTTGTTTTTCTTAGAGTTAATTCAAAAATAATTCACATTTAATTCTATTTATTTCTATACAGCAATATTTATTTCTGTTGATTGATTGATTGAGTGCTGTCAAATCGGTGTTGACTCTTAATGACCACATATATAGATTCTCTCCAGGATGATCTGTCTTCAACTTGGCCTTTAAGGTCTCTCAGTGGTGCATTCATTTCATCTCATCATTCATCAGTGGTGCATTCTCAGTGGTGCATTCATATTTCTGTACAGCATACCAATCACTAGCCCTTTCCCAGACCAGGCATAGGTGTGTGTTTTCCTCCTTCTTGACCTCTTAGGATTGATTAACAATAGTTTGCCCTTTATTTTTTATGCTGGTATCAAATCTTTCCACAGATGTCACTGTAGCACATCACGTGGTTTCCTGAGTGTTACAGAACTTGCTGTAGTCAGGGGTCGCGTTTGCATGCAGAAGGTTCCAGGCTCACTCCCTGGCATCTCTTATGCAGCATTGGGAAAGATCCCTGTCTGAAAGGGACCCTGGAGTGCTGCTACCAACCAGTCTAAATGCTGAGCTGGAGATGAATGGGCTGACTCAATAGAAGCTTTGTATGATTCAAGGGCTGAAGGCTGGTAAACCTCTATTTTAGCAGCATGGGATGCATATGGATAGGGCGGTTTATAAATGAAACAAACAAACAAATAAATAAACAGATAAATAAATTAAACAAATTAGATTAGATAGATAGATAGATAGATAGATAGATAGATAGATAGATAGATAGATAGATAATCTGCTGCTTGCTGGCCAGTGCTTTGACTACAATCACACAAGGAGGTATGAGAAAAAAGAGAGGATAGGTGTAATGCATGCTGAGGTCATAATGTTATCAAAGCCTGCACATGCAAGCAGATCTACTGTGGCTTTCTCTTGTAATTCATATATTGAAAAGACATTGGGGTTAAAAGTCATCTGAGCTTTCTGAGGATCCTTTTTTCAACCAGGTTGGCAAAACAAAGAAGACAGACTAGACTTGTATCACGTAAAAACATAAGAACAGCCCTGCCGGATCAGGCCCAAGGCCTATCTAGTCCAGCATTCTGTTTCACAAGGTGGCCCACCAGATGCCTCTGGAAAGCCCAGAGGCAAGAGGCAAGGGCATGCTTTCTCTCTTGCTGTTGCTCCCCTGCAACTGGTATTCAGATATATCATGTCTCTGAGGCTGGAGGAGGCCTATAGACATCAGACTAGTAGCCATTGATAGACCTGTCCTCCATGAATTTGTCTAAGCCCCCTTTAAATCCATCCAGGCTGGTGGTTGTCACTACATCTTGTGGCAGAGAGTTCCATAGATTAACTATGTGCTATGTGGAAAAAAATACGTTCTTTTGTCGGTCCTAAATTTCCTGACCTTCAGTTTCATGGGATGACCCCTGGTTCTAGTGTTTTGAGAGAGGGAGAAAAATTTCTCTCTGTCCACTCTCTCTACTCCATGCACAATTTTATACATCTCCTCATAGTCGTCTCATGTTCTGTAGCTATAATCTAAAATATATGTTAATTCAGTTTAAACAATAATCATGATGAGAATGTTCGTAACTCAGGGAAGTACAACATCTCATTTCCACTTGTGCTTTTGTTTCTTTCCCCATTTTTAACTGATATTTGTGTGATAAAATGCCACAAGCTATACAGGATTTATATGTTAGTAAAGTGCAGCGGGGAAGTAACTTGCCTAGTGAGCAAGAGGTTGCCAGTTTGAATCCCTGCTGGTATGTTTCCCAGACTATGGGAAACACCTATATCGGGCAGCAGTGATACAGGAAGGTGCTGAAAGGCATCATGGGAAGAGGCAACAGTAACCCTTCCTGTATTCTACCACAGAAAACCACATGGCTCTGTGGTCGCCAGAAGTTGACACTGACTCGACGTTACAACTTTACCTTTAAAGCTTAAGGAAAGCGGGGGAAAGCTTCAGAGAACTTATTGTAAAGCTGCAGAGAACTGTAAGCAAGGAACTTACACTGTGTTTCTGGTCTTGCCTCAAGAAGCTTCTGGATGAAAGTTTGTGCAATACATCTGCTTCTATTATAAATGACACACCTCTTTTCTATATAGAATTCATTTCAAAATGATTGAAATAATCTATCACATTGAGCTGGACCTGGGGAACCGTATGTTCTCATTCTCCCATACAACAGAAGGCTGCTTAGTCCTGAATGTTCTCCATGGTGATCTTAATGCACTGAATAGAAAGGCAAATGAAATTCAGAATGTTATCCATCATTGCAATGACAACTTTCCTAAGTAATTTGTTATCTTCACCATGAATTGTTGGCATAATCACAATGTATACGAAGGACATTCACTGACACTTGGGATCTTACTGTGTGGATATGGCTGCCTTAATAAAAAGGGGAATAAATTCTGCATTAGGACAAACTGTTCAATTTGCCCCTGAAAAAGCACAGCCGCATGAGAATACATTTCAGTTTACCACAATGGAAAGAAAATGGAAAGGAATGATGAGCATAAGATCTGAGGATGTGAAGGCTACAAACTAGAACTGGTATCTACCTCGAGTCTCTGCTGTGATATGACAAATGTGGACATGTATGAGTGAGGCTCACTTCATCCTGTGTCCTGTTCTACACATTCTATACTCATAATACAGTTCAGGAATTTATTTCAGACTCCTGCACATCTTGGAACATATCTGGAAGGTAACTTATGACCCATGATGTATGTGCAATCTCTCTGCCCCCGAAATTGCCAGTTTACCTGGAACCTGATCATGTTAGGTTCTGCATGCATATATGAACCTCAGACCTAAGCCCTATTTACACATTCAGTGCACACATGTTCTGTGTATAGAGTGTGCATGTACAGCTCTATAGGCACATACAGTTTATTCACATACTACTTACAACTCATATAGAGTAGCACACTTCCTATGTGTACCCTGAATTTTAAGGGGCCTGTACCCAGGTTGACTTTTAAAGTGAATGCATTTACAAGTCATTCACCCCAAACATGTAAATGTGTAAAAATAGCTTTACAATGTAATGTCTGAACAGGGCTTCTGTTCCATGCCCAATACATAAAGAGGCTTCTCACAAGAGAACAGTATGAATAAACCAGATAGTATAGTCATGCTTTCATTTTCCATTCTGGAACTGATTTTTATTAATTAATTAATGTATTTAAGCGTTGTATCCTGTTTTGTGTGCATATGCAAACACAAAGCAGATTACAAACAACTTAATAAAAACAAACTTAAAATTGGCAGCAAAAATATCAGGAAAAAGTCCAAGGGACATCATCTTTAAAGGAACAAATTAATCCTCAGCCCAGTGAAAAATATTTCATAGCAACAGAAAGTTAGCAAATGCTCTTTGGAAAAGCCATGTTTTTACTTGGTGCCTAAAGAAAAATTGGACAGGGACCAACTGGGCCTTCTCAGAGAGGGCATTCCATAATGTTGGCAACATTACTGAAAATAATGATCTGATGTCGGCTGCATCTCAAACAGCAAATTGACCTCAGATATTGAACAGAGAGCACTTGGGGAAGGACATATGGGACAGGGTGGTCCTTCAGCTACCCAAGTATATACTAATATAAACTGAATTTCTCCAAGGTGTAGAACTTGTAGAAACTCCTGAGAGCCAAACTAGATGTGGCAGCAGAAGTTCAGCATGTTTAACCAAACAGCAACCTCAGTTATGTAAAACATGGGCAATTTTTAAGAGCAAAATGGGCATGAAGGTGAAGAATAGAGACCCCTCCGCTTGTCACTTACCTCCCTACCATTTCTTCCCAAGGACTTCCATAAGTGATTTCAACAGGACAAAAAGCACTGCAGAGAGGTGAGCAAGGAGAGGAGAGCTGGTCTTGTGGTAGCAAGCATGACTTGTCCCCTTAGCTAAGCGGGGTCCACCCTGGTTGCATATGAAAGGGAGACTAGAATTGTGAGCACTGTAAGATATTCCCCTCAGGGGACTGAGCCGCTCTGGGAAGAGCAGAAGGTTCCAAGTTCCTTCCCTGGATTCTCCAAGATAAGGCCGAGAGAGATTCCTGCCTGCAACCTTGGAGAAGCTGCTGCCAGTCTGTGAAGACAATACTAAGCTAGATAGATCAATGGTCTGACTCAATGTATGGCAGCTTCCTATGTCCCCATGTTCCTATGGTGCGGATTCTATGCTCCCTACTTGTGTACTCCTTTTGATCCCCTTTTGCATACTCCATTCACACAGAACTCAGTGTTGCTTTGCTCCTGACTCCTTTAGAAATAAGAAGGGCTGCTGAGTTCACATCTTTATTAAACTTCATGAAATAGAGAATTGTAGTGAACTAATCATAGTGAGCTCTCCTTGTAGATGTTTAAAAGAGGTTATAAATCACTGCCTGAAATCTCCAGTGGAGAGGAGCAAGTTGTCCTTCTAGTACATAAGCATGAGCCGTGCCTCTGGGCTGTGTGATACTGAATTATGTTATTATGACAGAACACAGTGTGCTGTCTCTGTCTCTTGGAAAAGTCAAAGGGCTCGGGAGAATTTCTTCCTCTGATCACCTCAAAGGATCCAGGATATTGCTCATTACCCTAGGGAAACATTTCAGATCAGCTCTGCAGAAATAATAGCTTATATTTTAGAAAGAGGATATTCCTCTACCTCTTCTCTGCTATAAATCTGAGAGGGTTGGCAGTCTTACTCAATTGCAGAAAAACCAATAATTTTATGGCACCTTAATAGTTATTGTGGCACCAGATCCTGTTTTGTCAGAATTAGAAAGGCATTACTTATAGGGATGTGCACGGTCCGGCCCAGTCCGGACTGGCACCGACGGGGGGCCCTTTCTTTTAAGGCGGGAGGGCTTGCTTACCCCTCCCGCTTCTTCGGCCCCCTCCAGCGCCCGTATTTAACTTAAAAGCGGGGCGCTGGAAACCAACCGTCCCCGCCGCCGCTACCGCCGCCCTCCCCGAGCACATTAGCAATTAAGGGTGCCCCTGCCGTCGCCCGCCCGCCAGCCAGCCAGCCCTCCCTCCCAGCTGCCCGCCCGCCCGCCCGCGTGTGTCCTTACCTAATGCTTTAAGTAAACGAGAGGAGCTACCGAACGGAGCTCCTCTCGTTAGCAAAGCCTCCAGAGGACTGAAGGCGCTTTGCACGCGCGCATGCGTGCGCCGCAAAGGATGCCGGAGGCCCGGTCTACCCGCCGGGAAAGGGCCAGGTAGACCGGGCCTCCGATCGCCGGAGGCCCGGTCTACTCGGCCTTTTCCCGGCGGGTAGACCAGGCCTCCGGCGTCCTTTGCGGCGCATGCATGCGCGCGCGCAAAGCGCCTTCAGTCCTCTGGAGGCCTTGCTAACGAGAGGAGCTCCGTTCGGTAGCTCCTCTCGTTTACTTAAAGCATTAGGTAAGGACACACGCGGGCGGGTGGGCGGGCAGCTGGGAGGGAGGGCTGGCTGGCTGGCTGGCTGGCGGGCGGGCGACGGCAGGGGCACCCTTAATTGCTAATGTGCTCGGGGGGGGCGGCGGTAGCGGCGGCGGGGGCGGCTGGTTTCCAGCGCCCCGCTTTTAAGTTAAATACGGGCGCTGGAGGGGGCCGAAGAGGCGGGAGGGGTAAGCAAGCCCTCCCGCCCTTAAAGTCATACCCCCCACCCGGACCCGAACCACCAAGAGCCGAACCGGTCCGGCAGTTCGGCCATTCCTTAGAATGGCCGCCGGACCGGTTTGGACTCACCACTAATTACTTATTTGGGTGGAGTTGTTGAATAACTTGAGTTGGATCCAGTAATCCCTTTCTTCCAATGTAAGGAGTCCTTTCACCACAGGGAGTTACTGGAGAAACCAACTTCTTTAGAAAATAAATTATGATTTTAAAAAAGAGGCCGCTCACACTGATGGTCAGTGTGAATGAGCAGCAACCTTCAAAACGGCCACCACACACACGAAGAAGCTCAGAATGGCCAAAAATGTCCTGTAAACTGCCCACATCAGGCTGGATTGAGACTGGGGGGAGACCAGCAGGGGAAGGGGGAACCACCGGAGATCCCCCACCACCACCACAGCAGTGCCCCCCAGAGATCATAAGTTTTTCTTTTTAAAAAAACATTTGGGGGAGTTAGAACCCCCAGACCTTTTTTTGTCTTGAGGGTGATCTGGGGGCAAGCCCTTGAGCTGGCCAAGTTTGATGTTGAACCAGCTCGAGCTCAAGACAGTTCACACATCCCTAAAGAGCATCACTGAATACAACATCTAGTAAAATCATTGCAAGATCCACTTAGCATGGCTGTGATTCTCTTTCAAGTAGCAGCTGCTGACAATAGGCATAGGGAGATCAGCACGGTGAACACACATCTAAAGAGGGGAAATTACATTTTGGTGTGAGCTAGCCAATGTAAGCACAGAAAGTAAACGAGTACCAATATTACAAAATCCATATGCAATGTAATATAAAATGCAGATTTTTTTAACCAGTATAACAAAGTTGATATGAAGTACAGATCCATAAAAGAATATATATCCAACAAAAAAGAACAAAGATACTAGTGAGTAAGTGTACAATAAAGGATGACTGAAAGAACAAATATAATGGAATCCCGAATTGCTGAAAAGAACAGCTGGAAAAGAGCGTGTAATGCTCAAACTATGTTTTGAAATCAGTCCAAAAAAATATGAGTAATCATTCATACACAAAGTGCACTGATTGCTGTCCTTCTAAGCAACAGACCTTTACAGAACAACGTTCCGAAAATCTTCCCCAGTCCAAATAGGTGCATGTTGTGAACCGCCCTGAGCCATTTTGGAAGGGCGGTATATAAATCTAATAAATAAATAAATAATTCAGGGAGAGTTTACTCTTGAAAATACAAAATAGTATCAGAAAACAGTCTGAACAATCTTACAACTAAAAATAGAAATTGAAAGTTGAATGGTTTCCCACATGACTTACAATTATTTGTTCTTCTAAGAAGCAAATATTTGCAGTGAATTCAAAAAACAATGAGAAGCAGTTCCCACGATCAGTGGGAGCCGCCTGGGAATGGTGAGTGGGGAAAGTGGGCTTAGCCTGCTGTCGGCGCAGACGAGCAGACAGTCTGCTCTGGGCGGCCATAGCAGCCACCCACACGATTGCCGGCTCCGTCATGGAGCCAGCGAGGGCTGGGGAGTTAGGAGACCATGCAAGTGTGCAGGGCATGCTGGAGAGACCCCTGAGCTGGGAAGCTGCTTTTCAGCCTCCCGGTTGGGGTCTCCCCGTGAGTAACCGTGGTGCAGCGCCATGCTGCGGCAACACATGAGCAGAAAAACCGGGTTTGCAGACCGCTCGCTCCTAAACCCGGTTTAACTGCCGGGCTACTTAAGTGGGTTACCCGCAGGTTACTCGCTTAAGAACCACCGGGCTCGCAGCCGAGCCTGGTGGTTCTTACGATGGGAGGAAATCGAGCTAGCTTCCCGTCGTGTGAATAGCCTCTGGGTCTCATATGACAGAATAAACAGTCCTAAAATACCCAGCAATTTTATAGATAATATGAAAGTCTAAATAAAGTAATTCATATAGATACGGATTTACTATGGCCCAGTTCATATGTAATGGAAAACCAGAAGTCCCTTCATCTCTGTCTCTCAAACTTGAATGTACGAACCAGGGAATTACAGTTACCAAAAAAGGAGGTGGGGGAAGGACCCATGTTTTCCCTCCCCAAACTTCACTTTGTCACCTTTGGTTCTCTCAAAGTTTCAGCCTCCGGTTTGCCTGTGCCAGCATTACATACGGACACTGACACATAGTTTCACTTCTCTAAAAACTGAGTTAAGCTCCTCTCTCATTCTGGCTCCTATTGGCTGGGCATGTTGTCTCTTTCAGGAAAGAAGGAAGCCTGCACAGCCATATCCCCCACCTCTCTGCAGTCTTGCTGAAAATGTACAGACGTGTACAGGAGAGTGAGGGAGGGGAAACCGTAGGTCCACTGGACCCACAGTTCCACATTACGTATAATTCGGGCCTTAGCTTTACTATCTGTGAGCTTCCTTTTCTGTTGCTTCACGGGGGGCTGCATCATTAGCCAGAGCAATAAGCATTAAAGGAATTACTGTTTGAAAGTATAGTAAGTCTGAATTTATATGAATTATTTTATTTCAACATTTTTATGATTTTGGGAGGTTGGGAGCCTTTCAGGATAGTTCAGAATCCTTAATGACCACTTAAGAATAATCAAGCTGGCCTCCTGATCATCAGGTACTAACAAAAGCCCTATTCAGACATTGAGGCTATTCACACGATGGGAGAAAATCAGGCTAGTGCAGGCTAGCCCGATTTTCTCCCATCATGTGAACTACCAGGCTCGGCTGCGAGCCTGGTGGTTCTTAAGTGGATAACCTGCTAAAGTCCCACTACCCTTAAACCAGGTTTGCAAAGCGAGCGCTCCACAAACCTGGTTTTTTTTACTCATGTGTTGCCACAGTGCGGCTCCGTGCTGTGGCAACTCATGAGTAGACCCCTGACTGGGAGGCTGAAAAGCAGCCTCCCTGCTTTGGGGTCTCTCTAGCATGCCTCTGTGTGCTCACACAGGGCATGCTGGAGCTTCCGGGGGCTGTGCGGCCCCCAATCCCCCCAGCCCCTGCCAGCTTCATAACGGAGCCAGCAGTTGTGTGGGTGGCCGATCCAGCCGCCCAGGGCTGCCACCCTGCTCGTCTGCGGGGAGAGCGGGCTAAGCCCACTCTCCCCGCTAACCCCCTCAAGGCTCTTCTCACAAATCGTGAGAAGAGCCTCATTCAGACATTGAGGCTATTTGAGGCTATTGAGGCTATACTGAGGCTACAAATGCATGCAGATGTGTGTGTGTGTGAATTACCGTACATGTGTTGATTTAAATGCAGAGTACAGATAAGAAATATACTATCATACATGCCTTAATGAGGCTCTCCACATGAGCAGTGTGGAGAGCTGGATGGGGTTTGGTGGGGAGAGTGGGTCAAGCCCAGTCTCCCCACACACAAGCATCAAGCCCTCCCTGGACGGCTGGATCAGCTGCCCACACAATTAGTAGCTCCGACCCAAAGCCAGTAAGGATGGTGGGCCCAACCTACTCCACGCAAGTGTGCAGGACATTCTGGGGGCACCCCTGATGCTGGGAGGCTTGCTGCAGCCTCCCAGTTGTGGGTCTATTCGTAAGTCGGCGTGGCACAAAAACCAGGGTTAGCGGAGAGCTCACTCTGCTAACCTCCTTTTAGTGGAGGGCTACTTTGGTGGGCTAGCCACCGCTGAACCACTGGACTCAGCTGCGAGCCTAGTGGTTCTCACAATGGGAGAAAATCGGGCTGGGCTCCCTTAGCCCAGTTTCCCCCCATTGTGAAAATAGCCTCAATATGTGTATGACTCTATGTGTGTATATATATATATATATATCTGTATGTACTTTCATTGCAGTAGCACATGCACAGAGGCTAATGGAGCAGCAGGGGCAGGGCAGCCTGCCTGTGGATGCTGTTGGGTGCCTCTGCCCCATAGAGCACTTGGGGTACAAACAGAGGGTAAGTCTGCCACTGTTTAAAGTAGTCTTTTCCTGCCCTCACTGCCTTCAAGAGTGGTGCTCACTGTCCACTACTGATTCATCATGCACAAATGAATTGAGTTTCAGCTGGTTTGACTCAAAGGCTCGTGCTTGAACTGAACCAGCCCCATGAAGAGGAAAGCTGGCCTGAGTTCAGGTCAAGCCAAGCCCGGCTCAAAACCCTGACTTGTGAGCCTCCAGTCCCCTCCCCGTCCCCGGCTGGCCTCCCAGAAACCAATTTTCCCATGAGGATATAGTTTGATTTATTCTGATTATAATGGATTGCCATACAAACCTTATTCCATCAGTCAATAATATCTGTGTGCACCAACCAAACGATGGAGAGGGATTTTAGTTTTTAAAACAGTTGGCTCTGTGAAATGAAAGGCAAGTGTAATTAGGCATTGGCAGGGAGCCCCACAGTCTCCCACCCCCGGCTGCAAGCAGCCGGGACTGGCAGATGTTTGGGGGGGGGGGAAATGAGGTTAAGGGCGTGCTTGCTCCCTTAACCTTGTTTTTCAGGTGAGCTCTGGAGGCGGGTTTGCCACTGTGCCGCCGCTGGGAGCTGCGGTCCTCCCAACGGTCCTCATGTCCTGGAAAAACTAGGCTGGGCTTCCTTGGCTCGGTTTTACCTGTGTGTGAGAATAGCCCCATTGCCTGATTGCTGCAGAATAAACACTAATATTAACCCTGGATTTCCCTGCATTAATCATAATGTATGGAGCTGCTCTAATTTTGAGGGGTTTAGTTTGAGCGGCATGGAAATGTTTAGTTGAATTTCTGCGTAACTTAAATCAATTTTCCCATGAAGATCTAGTTCAATTAATTCTGAATGTAATGAATTGCCATGCAAACCTTATGCCACCAGTCAATAATGTGTGTACTAACCAAACAATGGAGAGGAATTTTCGTTTCTAAAACAGTTTGCTTTATGAAATGAAAGACAAGTGTCATTAGGCCTTCCATAATAGCGGGGCTGCATGTATCCATTTTAGGTAATACTGCGGGCCTTTCTCTTTCTCTGACATTTCAAGAGAAATCCCTGAGTGCTTACTTTTTTATGCCTAGAAAACCAGATGTGCAGATACTGCCAGGGTCAGTGCCATGAAAACAGATGATAAAAGTACTATAGAAATGGCATGGATTCCTTTGGTAATATGAGCCAGGAGAATAATACATCTTCAAAGAGATTAGCAAATGTCAGAGAGGCATTTTAAACACAGCTTTTGCTATTATAGATCCAGTTGCATAAGAAATTTGACCTCTGGCTGTTTGCCACCTCCATTCCTTTTCTACTGTTTACTTCTTGGAGTTGCCTAAATTTGCCTTGTCCTCAGTCTCCACCTCTTTCACCTTGCAGCCAGCTTCACCCATATACTAATCAAATATCATGACTAAATTATTGGCAATTAGGCGACTATTTTCGTATTAATTCTAATATTCTGCTTGTCCACAGTACAGCTATTTTAAATAATAGCAGGCCAGCTAGAAGTTTCAGCCTACCTGACTTGACTGTTTTCCATATCCATCTAAGTCTGTCTATTAGGCAAACATCTCTTCCAGACGCTTCCTGTTAATCACCACTCTACTAGACCACTGGCCTTTTCATGATGACTCATCTCTAATTGGCCAAGAGAGATGAGTCATTGTGAGTTGGCAATGGCTGAATGCTTTTTATCAGTTTAGGCTGATATGCCAGCTGTATTCCTTTCTGGATAGGGACAACTAGCCACAGTAATTCATGCCTTAAGTGAATCCAGACTGCAACAAACACAATGTAGCACATTCTGTTTTTGAATTGTTCTCAGAAACTACAGCTAGTTCAGAATATGCCATTAGCTGCTCATTAGAATGGGTCATGTAAAATATGAAATTGATTTTGAAACAACTTCCCTGCTTTCCTTTAAGATGCTAGGAATCTTGTACCACCAATCATGGCAGCAAGGCTCAGATTACACTCTGGCTGCATTCACATGTAATGGGGAACCAGAATTGCAGGGGCCAGAGGTTTCCCTACTATGACATCCAAATGTATGCAGCTCTGGTCCCATTTCTTCCGTGGCCTGATGTTTCACGCCATTGAGAATTTACCTGGAGAGAAAGAGATTGACAAAAATTCAGGAAAGCCTGATATAAAAAGGCAGAGATATTATTGCAGTTTAAAGTATCTGCTTTGAAGGGAAGACATCCCAGTGTTTGGTACCATTTTTCTGTGCAGCCAACATATCAGTTCCTCCTTTTGCTGACTCTAAACATTCAATAATATTTCAGTTCTGCCCTTCAGATGTTTGGTGACAGTATGCTTCTAAACTTTATAAAATATGTTTCTAAAGTTATGGATTTTCAGAGTCCTGTTTTAGAAGTATATCAGTTCTCTAGATGAAAAAGGAAAGTGCAGCCTTGTTACAACAGTAAAATGGCCTTTGCCAAATTGAGTAGACTACTCACAAGGTGGGATGAAAAGCAGCAGTGTGAGGAAGATATAGGAGAAGAGAGGGAGAGAACTCTGTGTGTGTGTGTGTGTGTGTGTGTGTGTGTGTGTGTGAGAGAGAGAGAGAGAGAGAGAGAGAGAGAGAGAGAGAGAGAGGGAGGGAGGGAGGGAGAGCTGGGGTGATATATAGAATTTTGATATGTGACAGTGTGCGTGTGTGTCAGAGAATTCACATATAACCATACATTCTCTGTTTCCTATTCATGTCAATATAGGAAAAACAATTATGGACTCCACTGCACCCTAATTCACCTAAGACTAAACCTTAAGTGCATTAGACTTAAGTGTATTAGTCCTAAGAAAAATAGACAAGGGAGCTGATTTATATCGGTTCTGGAGCCATGGTTTCTGGGACTGTGAGTGTGGCTAATGGAAACATAACATTTGTTGACTGGCTACCATAATACATTTCTTGAACAGACGTTGGACAATGGCTGACATCTTGTTTAAGCCAGCATCAGTGTGTTGGGAAGATACACCCATGTTGCAGTTTTCTTATCTTTTCAGAATGGAACACTCAGGGTGGGGTGGGGTGATTTTCATCTAATTCTGCTTCACCCAGAAGTGCCCTGTGCCACCCAAAAATATGCCTCTGAGGGCCACACAGCCCCAAAAGACATATTTTCAGGTACATCAGGATACTTCAATGGGAAGCAAAGTTCAACAAAAATTGCCCCTCTTCATTGCATGCTCCATGCTGCTTCACTCTAGAAGCCTCCTGCAATTCTGGCACATATTTCTGGCATGTTGATACGGGCGAAGTCAGAATATCAGTTACTGTACCAACTGTGACAGTGGTAATAAAAAGAGGGGTAGAAGAAGAGGACTGGAGCTAAAGAGCCAAGGGAAATTGAGGATACATGGAGGCTAAGTTGTAAGTGAGACTATGTGTGATGGTAGAACATATTGGGGCTATTCACACTATTGCAGAAAATCGGGCTAGCCTCTGCTAGCCCGATTTTCTGCAACCGTGAGAGCCCGGTGGTTCTTGAGTGGGTAACCTGCTCAAGTAGCCCACCCCTAAAACTGGGTTTGCAGAGCAAACCGAGCGCTCCACAACCCCAGGTTTTTTCATTGTGAGTAGCCGTGGCGCGGCTCCTCATGAGGAAACCACCGGAGGGGAGGCGAAAAGCCGCCTCTCAGTTCCGGGGTCTCGCCAGCATGCCCTGCGTGCTCACACAGGGCATGCTGGAGCTTCCTGGGGGCAATTGGCACCTGGACCCCCCAGCCCCCACCAGCTCTGTCACAGAGCTGGCAATTGTGTGGGCGGCCGATTCGGCCGCCCAGGGCTCCCGCCCTGCTCATGTGCAGGGAAAGTGGGCTTAGCCCACTCTCCCTGCTGAGCTCCTGAAACCAGGTCTCACTGATCATGAGACCCGGCTTGTTTACTAGGACTGTGCACCAAAAAAGGTTTTGCCTCAGAAACTACTTTGGAGATTTGGGAAGATGTCCATTCTCTTTGTCACTTTGGCTGCACATTGCTCTTTTTTTTTTTGGCCCCCTTTTGAGGACATGTTGCCTGCCAAATTGCAGACAAGTAGGTCCAGGGGTTACTGTGAAGGTGACCTTTAATTCAGGGCGAAAGTTGCAGGGATGATAACACCTTCTGAGCACATAATTCTCCAAATTACAGTGTGATGGGAATGAATCTACAAACAGAAAATGGCATGACAGAGAGCATTTACACACGACCGTGGCACTGGGGTTAAGGGTGTGCTCGCACCCTTAACCCTGGCTAAAGGGTTAAAGGCCGGGTTTCAACATCAGGTTAGGCAGGGCAGAAGCACCAGGATCAGAAGGGATCCTGGTGTTCCACATGAGCAGCCTAACTCAGGCTGGACTGCCCTAGCCTGGATTAGGCTGCCCTTGAGAATAGCAGAAATGAGCATGTGTGAATATAATAGCATACATTGTGGGATGTAAGGAAACAGTGATATATCAACAATTCTTTATTTGGACATATACAGTTGGCCCTCATTATCTGCACGCTTGGTATCCATGGTCTTAGAGAACCAGTTTCTTTATCAGTGGGTAGAAAAATAGGCAACAAATTTCTATCTGTGGCTTTGAGTGGCCGGAAATGACCCAGGAATGACTTCCAGTGTCATTTCTGGATGGTATTTTCCAGCACAGTTCAATTTTGTGGCTCTTTAAAAAAGCTTTGGTGACAATTTGACCATTTGGGGTGGGGGGCGGTTGGGAGTGCATTACTGGAGAGCTGGATTAGGCTTGTGTCTTTTCATAACTTATTTCTGCCCCACTTGCTTTTTTTGGCCCTTTTGGGGGGGGGGGATACTGCTCCTCCAATTCCCATTGACTCAAGGTTTTGTTATTCACAGTTTATGTATTCATGCCTATAGGCGAGAACGGACCCCACCCCCAACCCCCTGCGAATAACAAGGGCCACCTGTACTGCTTGCTTACTTACTTGCTTAATAATTTTCCCTTATTCGCCTAACAAAAAACAAGGCATGGTTGCTGTGCAACTAGTTCTTTCCTTTCATACTGGTGCTTTTCTAATTGTTCTAAGCTTTCCAGAATACAAGTTGACAGACCAAACAAGGAGTAAATTAGAAAGGAACAAAATCAGCTCCAGGCTTGCTGCTATTCCCTGGACTGTCTGATTTGGCTTAGAAATGCAGCTTCTCTGAGATAATTATCTGCTGCTGGTCTGATGACTTTAAGTGAGCAATGAGAAGCTAATAGGTCACAATGACCCCGCAGCTTACTATCTTGCAGGCACTGCTCTGTTAAACTTTTTAAAAGGCTAGAGATCTTGAGCCTAACTATAGTGTTCAATCCACGGCCCTGTCTGTTATAGGGAAGACATGGACAATACAATTAGGAGTGTTCACAAACCGGTCCACAATGTAGCCAGGCCAGTTTGATGGTTCGATCAAGAACTGAACTGGCCTCCATGAGAGGTGGTTTAATCTGTGATTGAACTGGACTAAGCCTGGTCTCTTTCAGACTGTTTGCACTATGCTTGTAAAAGGGAATCTGGTGTGATGGTTTACAAGCAAAGGGGAATCCTGCCTTTAAAAAGCTTCTAAGGGCAGCTTGTGAATCTCATTGAAAAACTGTCAAGTGATCAAAGCTCTTCCACACAACATTATGCTTACTGAATAATTGTTGTAGCTTTGTTACCTATTGCAAATCCTGGAAGAGTTGGAAATTATTTACAAGGATCCTCTTGATTGGATCTCATATCCAAGGATGTATGTGGGCCTTTGGACTGTGCCTGTAAATGATGGATGTTTTAATCACATTATGTTTATTTATTCAGGCCTGTAAACATGCCATTTAATCCTTTTTTTAAACCTTGTTTTATGAAGTGGGGTGGTGTCAGAGTGAAATGGACCAAGATTTTTCCAGCGCCCCATTGCCTTTCAGTGCCCCTGTCTGTTTTGTAACAGCCACTGAGGATCTCCACCCTACAATCTATTTATTTATTTACTCGATTTCTATCCTGCTGTTCAATCAACAAATATATCCAAAGCAGCTTACATTAAGAAAACACACAAACACAATTACAACAAAATCTGATGGCATTGTGGGTGTTTCTATTACCTTTGTGTATTGGTCTGCAATAGAATATCTCTCCTCTTACTTTTCTCTCTCCTCCTAATGGTCACCATCCCTCCACCCCAATGTATCAGAAATGTGCTATATAACATAGCATCCTCCCAAGGGAAATTCGGAGGAGGCGATAAGAAATGGCAGCTGCTACTGGGAGAAGTGCCCTTGCTGCTGAGTAAATTTCCTCTCACATCCTTGAATAATCAAAATGGTGGCAGATTTCCTAGCTCATCCATAGTTTCTCTCTCTCTCTCTCTCTCTCTCTCTGTGTTTCCTTGACAGATTGTATCCTTGACATCTGTGAGCATCCTGGACATTTTGCTAATCTGATAGGCTGCATAAAAACATTTTAAATAAATGAAATAAATTATATAAGTAAGTCATAAAGAGTTTAGTGGAACACAGGAGCATAGCTAAAATTTAACATGGGGGGGGGGAATGTCCTTGGGCCCTTGAGGGAGGGGGCCCCATTAGCTGAGTGACAGCTTGCTCTTTGCTATCCCCCTCATGCCTCTCTGAAGACGAAGGCCACATTTGCACATAACATGGAACTGGAGGTTGCCGATCCTGGGGTTAATTTTTGAAACAGTGAATCACATCACAGACTACTTCTCCAACAGTGTGGATTCATCCAACTGCAGTCCAGTAGCCTCAGGTTTCAGGACAGGGGTGCTCCTCCCTCCACCTAGTTTGCTGAGTCCGCATCCCAGCAAGCTCCACAACGCTTGCATCACCAGACTCAGCACAAGGCATGGGCACACCATCAGGGCTGCAGTCATTGGCTGCAGTCTTGAAGGGGGCGTGCACAACAGAATCATGCATTTTTGGCAGGGACCATTTGGCCTCGGCCAGGGAAGGGCATTTAAATCCTTCTCCTCATGCCACTGCGGCCCACTCAAGAGGCCAGCAGTCTCACACAAGGAGGGAAAGGCGGGATATAGAGGGGGCACTGTTTTTAAAGGAGGGATATAGAGGGCCACTGTTTTCCTGTGCCCCCAAACCAGGCTAACTGATCGCGTGTCTTCCGTGGTTGCTTGCACCTGTGGCAAGCACACTCGAGGGGAGAGGAGCTCCCAATAATGCACCACACACTCACTCAATGTGTTATTGGGGCTCTGGGGGTGGAGCGCCATGCGGCAGTGCTTCTCTGCACCCAGGTGAACCGCGGGTAGCCCGTAGGAGTATCGCCACTCATCTGGGCAGGCGATCTGCCCACCCAGGGAAAGGTGACAGATCATCTGCAGGGAGGGTCAGGAATCCCTGCTTTCCCTGTGGACGTCCCTTTGGTCCACAAGCAGTGTGAAGCACTCCTAGGTCTCTATAATTCAACTTTTTTCAGCAATGGTGGGTAGAAAGGGCAGTGCTACCCTGTATGATTTGACTATATTGAGTGTGTTTCATGGGCAAAAACTGTGTTCTTAAGCACACTTGTTGAAAATCAGTCTCACTGAAACATTTCTCATCCACTGGAAAGACTTCTCACTATACATACATATGTACACACACACGGACACATGGATGCAGATTGCCCCAAAGTATTTGAAGAGTCCCCCCTCATTTACATCCCCTGCCAAACCTAATAACCCATATCTCCCCCCCCCCCCCGCAAAAAAGTGCCGTTCTTCCTCTATCCTCCAAACATTTGAATGAGGAGTTGCTCCTCATGCATTCTCTACATCTGCACCCCTCCACACGTGTGTGTGAGCGCGCACACACATGCATGCACACAGCATGGGAAAGAGACTTTTAAAATTCTCCAAAAGCAAGGCCTGAAACATATTTTCCAGGCTGTTTTTCAAGCCAAGGGAAGTCTTCTGACTCGGTGATGATAATGCACATGATCACCTGCTGAGGGTAAGCAAACCGAGGTTTGCTTAACCTCAGCAAACCTCAGCCGGGCAGAAAGTCAGGCTAGCCAGGGCAGAAGTGCTGGGATTGGGACCTATCCTGGCACTCCACATGAGCAGTCTGCCCAGACTGGGCTGCTCTAGTCTGGGCTAGGCTCCTCGTGTGAATAGCTGTAATGTCTGAATAGGACTTTGATGTCCTGGCTTGCAGTTTTAGGGGAAAACTGGTGCACCCAATGGATGGACGTACTCATTATTCAGCTTCCTGCTCAAAATGGCAATCTGGGGAATCCACCAATAAATAAACCTACCTGCTTCCAGGCAAGCACCCAGGCTTGTCTTTTGTAATAGTAGGGTAATATATTTACCCCAGGGTGACTCTATTTCTGCAGTGGAAGGCTCCAACCTCCTCTACCATGCAGCAAGCTGAAGTCTTCATCTTGGAAGGAGGTTTGCTGGCATTCTAGTACAGAGACAACTTTCCCAGAAACAGTGCTTGTGTGGCATGTGTGGACTTCACAAACAAAGAGCACAGTGCAGGAATTTATGGGCCAAAAAACTTGCAAAATGTATCCCTCCTTTTCATGGAAAGAAATCAACTGGGAATAAAAGTGTCCAGAATGCAGCTCAAGGGGGAAAAGGGCTTCATTTTTCACCAAATCCTCCAACCTGCAAAGATCCTTCTATGAGAAATTGTTAGGCTATAATACTACTAGCATTTGGAAGCTATAAACCCTTAAAACGAAAAGATTACATGTGCTCAAAAGAGACAAGAAGCTTTACTTTTTCTTTTTTTGTGGTCTCGAGCAAGATGACCTTTTGGGATTTAAATACTTCAGTTTGTGATTACAATTTCTTCCCAAATACAGAAGAAACTTTTAATCTTCAAAAATCATCATGTAGAATTACACTGGATCTTTGAGGCTGGCTATTTTTTTTACACAATGGCATTTTCAATCAAAATATGATTAAATCATAACACTTAAATTTGCATTTTAAAATCACTTTCTGTAGGTTTTGGACAATCTTTATGTTAGCTGTTTTGGTTCAGCTAACATCGTTGCAAGAGATCCACCCCCAACTTCTGTATGGTTTGGATGTAGAAATCCTGTTTGGACCCTCTTAAGATGTCATCAGTATTTTGGCTAGTATGCAGCCTGGAGTATTTGAAGGAGTAACTGCTGGTTTGGCATTTTAGTCTTTAATGTTCACCTTTATGAACAATGATGCACAGAAAGGTCTCTGCTGTATGTTTCTACAAGGAAAAAGGATGTGCTGGTACAGAAGAGCCGCAGAAACTGAGAAATATGGACATATAAGAAATATGGAGCCCCTGGTGGCGCAGTGGTAAAACTGCCGCCCTGTAACCAGAAGGTTACAAGTTCGATCCTGACCAGGGGCTCAAGGTTGACTCAGCCTTCCATCCTTCCGAGGTCGGTAAAATGAGTACCCAGAATGTTGGGGGGCAATATGCTAAATCACTGTAAACCGCTTAGAGAGCTTCCAGCTATAGAGCGGTATATAAATGTAAGTGCTATTGCTAAGTGCTATATAATGGCCCCACTTCCCAAGTTCACAAAAAGAACCTTGGGGAAATCAGAAGACAAATGGGTAATGTGCACAGCAGCAAACCTCCATGGGTGCCAGACAGTAAAACAATAAATTATTGCTTTGCAGTGGCCTTCCTTTTCCCCTTGCATTAATTCTTTATTTTCCTATTGGGACACCTTGTGTCTGTCTCGCAGCCTCTCTGATAACAGCAAAAAAAAGTGGGGAGGAGGGGGCGACTCATTGCAAACCACAAGTAAGTTTCATTCAATTCACACAACTGAAACAAAACTCTGTTTGCTTGTGAGTAGTTTTTCACTCCATCCCATCCAAGGGTTGAACCATTAGCCCAAATTGACAGAGTTTGTGGCTCTACCTTAAATAAATGACAATTTGAATATATCACGGGGTGGTGGGGAAATCATTTTTATTCTGATGGACAGCTTGTGCAGGAGTTTCTTTTAATTGTGGTGTAGTCCTAATATTTATTTTGCCTGTTGATTCTTGTCTAAGCCTCCAGGTTAGGACAGGAGCCAGGTCACATGTTCAAAGCACTTTTTAAAAAAATTATGTTTGGGCAGGGTGTTTAATGAAAAGCCTGGTTCCATTGAGCCTCCTTTAAAAAAGCAACTCACCAAAGTCAATGAAAAAAGCAACTCACCAAAGTTTTCAATTTCTCTTCACTAACTCTTCTAACAAACAGTATTTTGGTGGGGGGATGTGGGGGGATGACGAAAGAGAAGTATGTACCTTGCCTTCCTGAATGTTTCATTTCATTTCACCCTCCTTCCAACAGAAAACCAACTGCATATGTTTATATAGGTCACCTAGCTATCATAGGTTACAAAAGGATAGATAGATGCAGGGGGCTGAGGAGAGGAGGAACAGCAGCAGCTTTAAGATGCAATTGGTTTTAAGTTGGAGGCAGAACATGCTGCACCAATCATAAGAACATAAAAAGAGCCCTGCTGGATCCGGCCAGTTCCCATCCATTCCAGCACCCTGCCTCATGCAGCAGCCAACCAGATGCACTCAGGAAACCTGCAAGCAGTGCAAAGAGACTTATTGCCCTCTTTCTTGGTGCTCCCTCGCACCTGATGTTCGGGTGCACACTACCTCTAATCTCCATGGAAATATATAGCTACTAAGGCTAGTAGCTGTTGATAGCTCTGTCCTCCATGAATTTGTCTAGTCCCAGGGGTGTAACTATAATGGGGCAAGGGGAGACAGTTGTCTGGGGGCCAACTGCCTTGGGGCCCCCCAGAGGCAAGTTACATGACTGACTCCCCCAGCCGCGCACCCACCCGGGCTTCCTTCAGTTGTATTCATCCTCCAGAATTGATGTGAGTGTTAAGACCTGGAGCTACCAGAACAGCATGTCTTTCTCTAGCACCATTAAATGACTTGCATCGTCCACAATTTACAAAACCTTTTAAAAAATAATTTAGGATGGTGTTCTATTGTGGCACATAGGATCTATCTATATCTATATCTATCTATAAATTTCACTAGGCTTTTTGTTACCAGCATTCAGCCTCATTTAAGATTTCTTTACTTGATGAGCTGAGCTTCAGTGCAGGGGGGGTGCAATTATAAAATCTTGTCTCTGGGCCCACACCAACCTTGCTACGCCCCTGTCTAGTCCCCTTTCAGAATTATCTAGATTGGTAGACATCACAACGTCTGGCAACAGTGAATTCCATTGTTAACTACGTGTTGTCTATGGAAGTACTTCCTTCTGTCTGTCCTGAATCACCCAACAATCTCCTTCTCCTTAAAGTGGTCCTGTGCTATTATTTTTGGCAGCCTAAGGTGTTCACAGGGTAATCTGGGCTACTGGTAACGTATCTATTAAGTAGCCTTAACTGGGCTACTGGTACTTATCCATATTAAGTTACCATGGCCTTGGTAAATACAGCCCACAGAGAAGACTGGTTCACTCTTACATGAAAAACAAATATGTATGCACTGATCTTTCCATGATCCAGCTGCAACTTCCTGGCAGTGAATTCCTAATCACAGTGGCACTGAAATCATGGATATAACTGCTGGGAATATGCGGCTGGCTTTGTGAAAGGCTCAGTTCACAAGCTACAGTTCTCTTTGTCCATGAAGATAACAAACTTGTCCCTGAAGTTAACACATGGGGACAAATTGTAACATATGAGCTAAGCCCTTAAAATATTCTCTGCATGGTGTTATTCATGAACGTAGTTTTACTTAAATATACTTCTCTGTGTATCTGAATAATTGATTTCCCCAGTGATTTGGATAATCTCTAAGCCAGCTGTGGCCAGCTTCTAAGTTACCCTGTTAGTGGTCTAGGAGCCAAAAGTGTATTTTGCCGTCTATGTAACATTCCAGATCATGGGAAGAAACTCTCCTCTTGTTTAGTACTTGCTTCTGCAGCAAGTACTGGACATGAGGAGAGCAGGGGTCATGGCTCCAGAGGGCGTTGTGCCACAAAGTGCAGCTAGTCAGTGGGCTTTTTACATTCCTCCTATACCTGGATATGGAGTGCTCCATTTCTGAATGCCTACCGAGATGCTATCTGTAGCATCACCTTAAGTGGCGCAGCAGGGAAATGCTTGACTAACAAGCAGAAGGTTGCTGGTTCGAATCCCCGCTAGTATGTTTCCCAGACTATGGGAAATGCCTATATTGGGCAGCAGAGATATAGGAAGATGCTGAAAGGTATCATCTCATACTGCGCAGGAGGAGGCAATGGTAAACTCCTCCTATATTCTACCAGAGAAAACCACAGGGCTCTATGGGCTTGATGGCACACTTCACCTTACTGAGTCGAAATCGACTTGATGGCACACTTTACCTTACCAAGATCTGTGTTACTGACAAATGTTGGTTGTTGGCTCCTCAGTGCTGAAGTGGCAATGATGTTGACTGTCACTCCTCCAAATCTCTCATGTATTCCAGCTACACTCTCTTGCTGTTCTACTGCTCTGTTGGAGATACAGCAGCCCTGTGAGAAGTAGCACTTCCTCTAGAAGCAGACGTAGGAGCCCCTGGGTTGGGCTCCTCAACAGTGCTCAAGGTTGGAGCATCAGTCAGATGTGCTTGGAGAGAAGTCATGACTAGTGCTTTCTTGGAGGGTACATGCATGCATTTACATATGTGCCATTCAAAATGGCAATAAGAAATGGAAGTTTAAAGGGAAGCAACATGCAGACTCCTCCTCCACTAGTATTTGATGAGTTTCCTCCTCATTTTACTGAACTTCTTCCTGTCAGACCTAATAACAAATATGAAGATGATGAATATTTATATACCACTTTTCAACAAAAGTTCCCAAAGCATTTTACATATAGATACAGTAGGTAGGTAGGTAGGTAGGTAGGTAGGTAGGTAGGTAGTTAGATAGATAGATAGATAGATAGATAGATAGATAGATAGATAGATAGATAGATAGATAGATGCCTCCCTGTCCCCAAAGGGCTCACAATCTAAAAAAGAAACATAAGAGAGACATCAGCAACAGCCCCTGGAGGGATGCTGTGCTGGGGATGGATAGGGCCAGTTATTCCCCCCGCTGAATAAAGAGAATCACCACTTTTAAAAGGTGCCTCTTTGCACCCATATTTTCCATCTACAAACATATTTTCTCCCCACCCACCCCACCCCAAAATTTAAGTGATAATTTAGTCCTCAAACTTTTCCTCCACCTGAACCCCTGAAGGGTAGGGATAACTCTGTTCTTTTCCAGTTTGAAGACATGCTTATTTCCATTGTTTATTTTTATTCTATTTTATTTATTACATTTTAATACCACTTCATACATAGATATTAGTATATAGCCAATAGCTTATGAGTGCAACTATGGGCAAACTTCTTACCAGTCCTTGATTCAAAATGGGAAGGGCCACCAGGGGCCAGATGAAATTATTGCTGGGCCCCTGGGTTGCAAGTTGGCCACCTCTCTTCTCAGTCATTGGGTGATACAGTGCTGCAGTTTCCTGACTAGAATGCATCTTAAAGGGTGGGTGCAGATGAACATCCTTTTCTACACATAAGGAGGACGTGCCACTTTTCTACACAGTGGCAGAACACGCCAGCCCTGACATCACTAAAGGTAAAAGTAAAGTGTGCTGTCAGTGCCAAACCCTGGCAACCACAGAACCCTGTGGTTGCCTTTAGTAGAATACAGGAGGGGTTTACCATTGCCATCTCCTGCACAGTATGAGATTATGGATTTCAGCATCTTCCTATATCACTGCTGCCCAATATAGGTGTTTCCCATAGTCTGGGAAACATACCAGTGGGGATTAGAACCAGTAACATCTGGCTTCCTAGTTAAGTCATTTCCCCACTGCGCCATTAGGTGGCTTCCCTGACATCACTAAAGGACATGCCAATGTGGTTTCAGCATGCCCTTTCACCACGATCATCTGAATCACCCCTCTACACATTCTCCAAAAGCCTGTTTCTCATGTAGAGGAGGACGTTTGTCTGAACCCATCCAATGTTGGCTTTTGCAAAGATGTCTTGATTTATATCTATGGAGAATCTAGCATAGGTAGACCCATTTCAATCAGCGGTATATAACACCATAAATGCCATGCCATTGTCTAAACATTTCTCTTCCCCATGCGTCCATCCTCCTTTAACTATGACAGAAATGTCCATAAAGAATTTTTATGGACATTTTAAAAATAATAATAACAACCACCTTTGCTCTGCCCTCCTCTCTCAGTTTATCCTAACACCCAAACCCTTCCTTGTCTCAGTTTTGCTAGTCCCTTGAAATGGACAGACTGCAGTTTCTTGTCAGTACACTTGCCTCTTCACTAGGGGTTTTGATTTGTTTTTTAAACGAAGTGGCTCATCTAATGTTCAGTGATCACAGATAGCAGACAACTTGTTTTTCTTTGTGCAATTGTAACACAGACTAAAGCCCCGGCAGCTTCACTGTCTGAAACAAAGAAAGAAGTCAGTCTGTTCCTTGACATGCATGTGACTCTTATGTAGGCTTACATATTATTTGTGATATAGAAAGACCCTAAAAGGCACTCCAGAAGTCCTGCTGGTCTCCTAAACATGCCATTCTCCTTACCTGGAACAGGATGCTACAGCAGACATCTCTGGGAAAGGCTACTCTACCTGCATGCTAATTTGCTGAATATCTGCACAAAACCTCAAAAGCAAGCGCTTGTCTGTGTCAGTTTCCATGGTGCTGTCACGCTGCTCCTTCTCGACAGCTTCACTTATCAACATTTTCCACCCGTCCTCTTCTGCATAATGCACTGTTCATTCACCCAGAAAGTTCAGCTATTGTGATGATGGCTTGGGGGAGGGAGGGAGGAGGGAGAAAGGCATCGGGGTGAAGAGGTGAGCCATGTTCACAGAGGTGTATGGGAACTTGGTTCCATTATACAATGGGGAATTAGAAAACATGTTTTCTTCTTCATTCATGCTGCGCTCCTTGAAAACTGATACACACACACACAGCCCTAGGATAAATCTGAGCAAAGGCAGGCTGAGCTGTAACTGGTTCCATACATGCACACATACACAGTTCTGAGCCATTATATAAAGGAACGATGGCAAGAGCATTAAAACAGAAGCAGGGTGTGTGCTGTAGAGTAGCCATTGTATACCATTAATGACGCTTCAACGAACAGGCAAACCTGTTCCTTGGATTAACTGTAGCCCTTCTGCTCCCCCATCTTACTGGGTGCCTCTTAATTGGCTTCCATTTCTTTCTACTCCACAGGACAGCTTCCCTGCCCGCTTTGGAGGAGTCCATTTTGTGAACCAGCCTTGGTACATCCATGCCCTGTACACGCTAATCAAGCCCTTCCTCAAAGACAAGACACGGAAAAGGGTAATTAGAGAATACTGCAGTACTGCAGAAGTACATTTCTGCTTCCTCTGCCTCCTCCTCTTGTTTCTTTGTGGTTTGCTTTGTGTGGCCTCCGAACGGCAGTGAGGGGCTGAAGCCTCAGTTGGAGTTTGCCAGCAGCCAACATTTAATCAATATTTCAGCAGGAGAGAGTTATTTTCAGAATCCGAGCCAGGCACCAGAAAACCTTTCATTATGTACAAACAAAAGACACAATTTTATAGTATAAGCACATGCGGGTGAAATGGATAGAGGACATTTACTAGACTCTGAGAAAAACCAGGGGGAATTCCACACTGTAGCTTTTGATAGTATTTGTTCTCCACCCATGACAGCCATTTTAATCTTGAGAGAAATCGTGAGGCTATTCTCATGACCAGCCACAACCCGGCTAAGGAAGCCCAGCCCCGTTTCGGCTGGTTGTGTGCTGCAATGGGAGCTGCGTGGCTCCCGGCAGCCCGGCCTCTTAAATGCCACCCCCCACCCCGCGTTAAATGTGGTTAGTGGAGTGTGCACTTTGCTAACCCCATTTTCCTGGTCATGTGCCACTGCAACACAGCTGCATGTCGTGGCAACTCACGAGTAAACTCACCCCCGAAGGGGAGGCTACAACAAGCCTCCTGGCATCAGCAGGCTCCCCAGAATGTCCTGCGCACTTCCATGGGGCATTCTCGTGCTTCCGAGGGCCAGGAGGCCCCCCAATCCCTGCCGCCCCAACTGCCTCTGTGACAGAGCCAGTCATCATGGGGGCGGCCAGTCCAGCCTCCCAGGGCAAACTGTCTGCTTGTCTGAGGGGTCAAGCCCGCTTTCCCCGCAAACCCCCTTATGGCTTTTTGATTCTTCAGCAGATTGGCTTTCTTGCCAAGGAAGAAAAATCACAGATATCGCCCAAAGCATTCAGATTTCAAGCGCAACTAGAGAAGAAGCAGGACTCTATTCTGGCAAAGAGCTTTGGAATATTGATTTCTACTATATTCCATTTTATCACTATGGATGTTAAGCTATGATTAAGGAGCACACTTTTAATGTAATTGTTCTAATCGTTAGAAAACCTGCAAAAGAGGCATATATAACTGACATAGGGAGAGTAGGTAGAGTCATACAAAGAGCATTTTCTCACAATTGCAGGAGAGGGCTTCAGGGCAGGCAGCTGGGGAGGCAGCAGAAGCTCACCTTCCCCAGAGATGATTCGGCTGCCGGGTCTGGGAGGCTCAGGGTGTGCAATCCCGCATGTCCAGATGGTCTGCTGCTTCCCCCGGCAACGGGGAGGTGTAGGGGTTGGGAAGCATCACCCCAGGCCCCATAACTCTCACAATGCACCTCGTGAGTGTGTGGTACATTGTGGGGATACTGGCAGTGACGGGTAGGCACCTGTCAATGTTGCAGCATCCGCGGAAAGCAGCCGGTGCTGCACACACTCAGGAGAATGGGGTGAAGGGAGGGCTTGCTCTCTTAACCTCGTTTGGGAGGCAAGCTCTCAAGGGGTGTTTGCCATGATCCTGGAGATCCTGGCAATTTTCATGTGCAGCCAAGCCCACGTGGGAAGGGAACAGCCTCAAGTCTCCATAACCAAAGCTTAGCTCACTCAATCCAAGAGAGAAACTGCAAATGGCTGCCTTTTATAGAAGCCTGTCAGGAGAAACTTCTCAAATGGCCATTTCTTCTAAAATTGTTTTTCTTACGATGGGATAAACCCCTCAAGATGTGTGGGAGAAATCATTAGCATAGTGTACAAACAGGTATGTACTGTATGTACTGTAAGAAGACTAAAAATGCAAGAACAGGAAAGGACCTTCACATAAAAGCATGACTCTAAATAACAGTAAGAGAAATTTTCATCCACATGGGTATTTTTTATTAGAGATATTAGTGAAACTTGCTCTTCCTGACCTCAGATATGAGTTTGGAGGACTTGGCTGAAAGAAGAGGTGAGTATTACAAACTCTGAATTCTTCTCCAGCCCAGTTATTTGTTGGAGATAAATTGCCATACAAGCATCTCACGCCCACCCAGCTCTCAAGCACCCTTTTCTCCCAGATCCCCCAACTCTCCCTAACATAAGAACATAAGAACAGCCCTGCTGGATCAGGCCCAAGGCCCATCTAGTCCAGCATCCTATTTCGCACAGTGGCCCACCAGATGCCGCTGGAAGCCACAGACAGGAGTTGAGGGCATGCCCTCTCTCCTGCCATTACTCTCCTGCAACTGGTACTCAGAGGCACCCTGCCCTTGAGGCTGGAGGTGGCCCACAGCCCTCCAACTAGTAGCCATTTATAGACCTCTCCTCCATGAAGTCATCCAAACTCCTCTTAAAGCCATCCAGGTTGTTGGCTGTCACCACATCCTGTGGCAGAGAGTTCCACAAGTGGATCACACGTTGTGTGAAAAAGTACTTCCGTTTGTTGGTCCTAGACCTCCTGGCAATCAATTTCAGATAGTGACCCCTGGTTCTAGTGTTGTGTGAGAAGGAAAAGAATCTCTCTCTCTCCATTTGCTCCACACCATGCATGACCTTATAGACCTCTATCATGTCACCCTGCAGTCGTCTTTTTTCTAAACTAAAAAGCCCCAGGAGTTGTAGTCTTGCCTCATAAGAAAGGTGCTCTAGGCCCCTGATCATCTTGGTTGCCCTCTTCTGTACCTTCTCCAGTTCAACAATGTCCTTTTTAAGATGTGGTGACCAGAATTGTATGCAGTACTCCAAGTGTGGTCGCACCATAGTTTTGTATAAGGGCATTATAGTGTTAGACGTTTTATTTTCAATCCCCTTTCTAATGATCCCTAGCATGTAATTTGCCTTTTTCACAGCTGCCGCACATTGAGTCGACACTTTCAACGAGCTGTCCACCACAACCCCAAGATCCCTCTCCTGGTCCATCACCAACAGCTCGGATCCCATCAGCATATACTTGAAGTTGGGGTTTTTCGTCCCAGTGTGCATCACTTTACACTTGCTAACATTGAACCGCATTTGCCATTTTGTCGCCCACTCCCCCAGTTTGGAGAGATCCTTTTGGAGCTGCTCACAATCTGTTTTGGATTTTACTATTCAGAAGAGATTGGTATCATCTGCAAATTTGGCCACCTCGATGCTTACCCCTGCTTCTAGATCATTTATGAATAAATTAAAAAGCACTGGTCCCAGTACAGATCCCTGGGGGAACCCACTTCTTACTTCCCTCCATTGTGAAAACTCTCCATTTATACCTACCCTCTGTTTCCTGTCTTTCATGCAGTTAGCAATCCACACATGTACTTTCCCTTTATCCCATGACAGCTAAGTTTCCTCAGGAGTCTTTGATGAGGAACTTTGTCAAAAGCTTTTTGGAAGTCCAGGTATACTATGTCAACTGGATCACCTTGATCCACACACTCGTTGACACTCTCAAAGAAGTCCAAAAGGTTGGTGAGGCAAGATTTACCTTTGCGGAAGCCATGCTGGCTCACTCCCAGCAGGGCCTGTTCTTCTAGGTGCTTTACAATTTTATTCTTGAGGATGCTTTCCATCAATTTGCCTGGAACGGACGTTAGGCTAACTGGCCTGTAATTTCCCGGATCGCCCCTGGATCCCTTTTTGAAAATTGGTGTTACATTTGCTACTCTCCAGTCCTCTGGTACAGAGCCTGATTTCAGGGATAAATTATATATTTTAGCAAGGAGGTTGGCATTTTCACATTTGAGTTCTTTGAGGACTCTTGGATGGATGCCATGGTGATTTGTTAGCCCTGGTGATTTGTTAGCTTTCAGTTTTTCCAGACAGTTTAGAACATCATCCCTTGTCACTTCTATCTGACTCAGCTCTCTAGCCTCCATCCCTAAAAAGCCTGGTTCAGGAGCAGGTATATGCTCAGTATCCTCTCCCGTGAAGACAGATGCAAAGAACTTATTCAGCTTCTCTGCAACCTCCATATCCTCCTTAATAATCCCTTTCACACCCTCATTGTCTAATGGTCCAACTGCCTCCCTGGCAGGTTTCCTGCTTCTGATGTACTTAAAGAAGCTTTTGTTATTCCCCTTGATACTTTTGGCTAAATGTTTCTCAAACTCTCTTTTTGCCTCCCTTATTGTCACCTTGCATTTCTTTTGCCAGAGTTTGTGTTCCTTTCTGTTCTCTTCGTTTGGACAGGCCTTCCAATTTCAGAAGGAAGTCTTCTTCCCTTTTATGGCTTCCTTGACGGTACCCATTAGCCATGCTGGCATCCTCCTGGACTTAGTGGTACCTTTCCTCCTTTTGGGTATACAATCTAACTGGACTTCTAGTATTGTGGTTTTGAGTAAACTCCATGCACTCTGGAGCAAAGTGACTCTCCTGATTCCCCCCCTCAGCTTCCTTTTCACCATACTCCTCATTTTGGAGAAGTTTTCTCTTCTGAAATTCAAAATGTCTGTGTTAGACATCCTTGGTGATTCTCTCCCCGCATGTATGCTGAAATTGATGGCACTGTGGTCACTGTTCCCTAATGGGTCGATGACACTGACGTCACGCACCAGGTACTGGGTGTCACTCAGAATTCGATCCAAGGTCGCCTTCTCTCTGGTCGGTTCCATGACCAACTGTTCTATGGCACAGTCATTTAGCGTATCTAGAAATTTGACCTCTTTGTCCTGACTTGAATGTGAATTTACCCAGTCTATGTGTGGGTAGTTGAAATCACCCATAATTACAGCCCTGCCTCTCCTTGACACCTCCCTGATTTCCTCCTGCAACTCCCAGTCACTGTTGGCATTTTGATCGGGAGGGCGATAGCACGTCCCCAGTAGCACATTTCCTTTCCGGCCTTGTATAGTCACCCACAGGGTTTCTGTGGAGGATTCCAGTCCACTTAGGTTTTCTAGCTTGTTAGATTCTATCCCTTCTTTAACATACAGTGCTACCCCTCCTCCAAGGCACCCCTCCCTGTCCTTTCTATAGAGTTTATACCCAGGGATAACAGCATCCCACCGGTTCTCACTGTTCCACCATGTTTCTGTTATGCCCACTATATCTATTCCTGCGTTAGCAACCAAGCACTCCAGCTCACCCATCTTGGCTCGGAGGCTTCTGGCATTGGCATACAAGCACCTATACACTGAATCTCTCCCCTGATGTATGCTATTCTTTTGACTCTTTGACCTGCTGGCACAGGCTCCCGTCTGCTCTTTATGCGGTTCTGCTCTGTCCCCTTCTGTTTTATTTGAATTCTTTGAAGCCTCACACTTTAAAGGATGGCTTTTGCCAAACGGGCTACTGCCCAGCTCCCATCGGCTGTTCCCCAGGTGTCATTTTAAAAGCTGCTCTGCAACCTTTATGATTTTAAGCGCCAGCAGTCTGGTTCCATCTTTGTTCAAGTGCAGCCCGTCCCTTTTGTACAGGCCTTGCTTGCAACAAAATGTGTCCCAGTGCCTAACAAATCTAAACCCCTCCTCCCGGCACCAACGTCTCATCCACGCATTGAAACCCCTCAGCTCTGCCTGTCTCACTGTACTTGCGCGTGGAACAGGTAGCATTTCTGAGAATGCTACCTTGGGGGTCCTGGACTTCAAAATGCTACCTATCCGCCTAAATTTGGCTTCCAGGACCTCCCGACTGCAAATTTGGCTTCCAGGACCTCCCGACTGCATATCCCCACATAGTTGGTGCCGGCGTGCACCACAACAGCTGTCTCCTCCCCAGCACTACCTAGAAGCCTGTCTAGACGCTGCGTAATGTCCGCAGCCTTCGCACCAGGCAGGCAAGTCACCGTGCGGTCAACACGCGGGTCACAAACCCATCTCTCTATCCCCCTAATGATCGAATCACCCACTACAAGGAGGCCCCCACCACCCAGAGGAGTATCCCTGTGTGAGAGGATATGGGCTCATCATCCACGGAAGGGGTCCCTTCTAAAGGAGCATTTCCCTCTTCCTCAGACCGATGTCCTCCTTGCCCAAGACCTTTATTCTCCCTGACAGCCGAGGAGCTACCAGCCCTGAAGGTCTCGTCCACATGCCTCTCTGTCTGTCTGAGCGTCTCCAGATCCGCCACCTTGGTCTCGAGGGAACGGATTTGTTCCCTGAGAGCCAGGAGCTCCTTGCACCGAGCACACACCCATGACTTCTGCCCATGGATCAAATAGTGATACATGTGGCACTCTGTGCAATACACTGGGAAGTGCCCATTCCCCTGCTGACCTTCTATCTTCATACTGTTTTAGTTGGCTCTTTACAGTATTTAGGGAGCGTACTGTCCGTTTATTAGATAGTTTATTAGGATAGGTCTCAGCTGTAATGGTCAGCTATTTAACTGTCCAAACAGTCTTTCCCAAGAATATGAGGGATACAAGGGAGGGATATATACTTACGTTCTCTTCTCCACCAGGCTCCTTGTGATCCTTGTGATCGCAGGGGCTTGTTCCAGGCTCCCACACACACTTCCCGCTAAACTCCTGCAAAACTCCTACGTCCTGTTTGCTATCCCTGTTCGCTATGCTCTCGGGCCTTCACCTCATATGTAAAGTAGCCTTCCAACTGTCACACAGGATGTGAGTCAAAGGAAAGGAATGTGGGCCTCTCCCAGCCCTAGCTGACTCCACCCCCACCACTGAGTAAACACTGCCTTTAGGTAACCCTAAGAACTCCTAGCCCTGTGATATCTTAACCCTAACAAGTAACTCTAACAAGTAACACACACAGAGATAGAGAGACTACCCCTTAAAGAGAAACAGCCCCTGCAAAACTCCCCTCTTCCTGTTAGTTTGTTTGAACTCTTTAAACCCCAATGTAGACAATGGTAGAGCCGGGTCTCACAATCAGTAAGATCCGGTTTGGTGGGGTGAGCGGGGAGAGTGGGCTAAGCCTAAGCTTAGCCCACTCTCCCTGCGGATGATCACAGAGGGAGCCCTGGGCAGTTGGATCGGCCGCCCACATGATCGCTAGCTCGTGATAGAGCTGGAGGGGGCTGGGGGGAGCAGGGGCTGACTGGCCCCCGGAAGCTCCAGCGTGCCCTGCGTGAGCGCAGAGGGCATGCTGGCGAAACCTCCGGAGCGGGGAGACGGCTTTTTGCCTCCCCTCCAGGGGTCTCCTTGTGAGTAGCCATGAAACAGAGCTACGCCGCAGCTACTCATGATTAAAAAACCGGGTTTGCCAAGTGCTCACTGCACAAACTTGGTTTTAGGAGAGGGGTACTTGAGTGGCTTACCCGCTCTAGAACCATTGGGCTTGCAGCCAAGCCCGGTGGTTCACACGATTGCAGAAAATCGGGCTAGCCGAGGCTAGCCTGATTTTCTGCAATCGTGTGAATAGCCTCATATAGTCAGTAAAGGCTTACAGCTGCAAAGAGACTAAAAGAAGGAATTCTCCTTCCGTCCCCTGTCTGGTGCCAAGACACAAGGTCCATTGGAAAACACACTTTAATCAAGGGTTTCTGCAATATCAGTAGCAATTTGGAAAGCCAGATTTCTCAAAGATTGTTGGAGTTTGCATCCATGGAGGTGAGGAAGAGAGAGATGCCCTCCACCCCCACTCGCACCCCCCAAAAGAACCTTCCTTCAGCTGCTTGCTGTCACTGGAGCATCAACTCTGACCAGACCAGCCAGGTAGGTAGGGATTAAAAGAATGTGGAGAGTATCAGCTCTGGGTGGGTGGAAGGGGGCTGGGTGGGAAAAGGAGGGTTTGATGGTTTACCAGGCTAGTCTAGTTTTGATTGGAATTTTGGGGAAATGGCTTGTCTTATTTCTGAGTGAATCCAATGCAAGCCATGGGGGTGGCTCATCCACTTTTAATTTTATTACAAAATAAAATACTCTTAAGGATGAGAGAGAGAGAGAGAGAGAGAGAGAGCACAACACAAGGCCTTTAATTGTATAAACTTAGCCTTAGGTATGTTTTAGAGCAGGGGTTCCCAACCTGTGTGGTACTCCAGATATTGCTGAACTACAACTCCCATTGTCCCCAGCAACAATCAGCCCCTTTCTGCTGTGGTGGGGCATTACTACAAAGGCCTTGCATTGCCCTGTAGCAGTTCTCAGATCTTTTTAGAACAGTCTCTTGAACGGAGCTTTTTATCATGTGTGTGGGAGCGGGGGCAGGAATGGAATTGCACAGAGCATGGCGCTTTTAGAGAAATACAAGCCCCAAGTAGTGAAAGACTTTGCAGGTCAAAACTAGTAGCTTGAATTTGACCTGGAAACTCGCCAGAAGCTAATTACAGTTGCTCAAAATGTCTTCTTATTTTTGCTGTCTCATGTACTATATAAAGTTGAGATCCACCTCTCACAAAGTCCTTGAAGATGGATGTGTGTTGAATTGGAATGCACACAAATCCTTGATCCCTTTCAGAGTGAGCAATCCAGGACCCAGTGCATCCCCACTGGAGTGCCACTACCCTCTTCAGCCACCACCTGAGAAACCTCAGGAAGTTGGGACACCTGGAGTCAGGCTTCTGAGGGAAAGCTTCATATGGGAGCAAGCAGGTCTTCAAATACCCTGGTATTGAACTTTACAGGCCAAGACCAGCACCTGGAACTGTGCCCAGAAACAGATCAGAAATAACCAAAAGGTCTTGGTACGATGGAATGCATTTCAATTAGCCAGTTCAAGTCCATAATCTGATTGCTAAATTCTGAACCAGTTGAAATTTCCATGTTGTATACAAGGGCAACCCTACATACAACGAACAAGAAGCAGAGGATATTGATTTGTAACATAATTACTTTTTGCTATGTCTTTTGTTTTTGTTTTTGGCTATGTACCTCTTTTTGAATCATGGCTGACATGATGCATATTACTTATAGGTATGGGAGACTTAGCACTGCTGAAGACCCAAGAGGAGGGGCCACTGAGCAGTAGCATTACTGCAGATTTTTTACCATTCTCGAGAATGGAAATTAAATACAGTATTGCTTGTAGGACTACTGTTGGTTCTCTTGGCAGCCTTGCTTCTTCCAGGTCTTCAGCAGTGGCGGTGTCAACGTCTTCTATACCTGTAAGTACTGTGTTTTAGTTTTAGTAAGTACTGTGTTCATAAATGGTCATGAACAACTGATAATGAATAAACTAGCAGTGCTCTTTATTTTCTCTTTTGTTTTTGAAAAAGATCTTTCTTCATGGTAACAATCTGAATAGTCTTCACCAGCTTATACACCCTGACTGCCTGCCCTCAGAGTTTGGTGGGACACTTCCTCCGTATGACATGGGCACTTGGGCTCGGACATTACTTGGTCCAGACTACAGTGATGAAAATGAATATACTCACACTTCCTACAATGCCATGCACGTGAAGCATGCATCTTCCAATCTGGAAAGGGAATGCTCACCCAAACTTATGAAAAGGTAAGAAATACAAAAGTTAGATTCTGTAGGAGCAGACTCAGAGCACACTTTTAAAAATTGTTTTTCCTGCTTCAAAGCATAAATAATGAATCTTGCTTAAGTGCACAGGAAAGGATACTTCACCTTGAAGAGAGAGTACTATGTGGCAATGAAAGGAGAGCATTTGTATTAAATGCAATTACTTGCCGGATTACTAATGATTATAACTGAAACAAGTTCTCCACGGTCTCCATGATGTATTGAATGGAACTATATCACTGTGGAATGCTCTTTCATACAGCATGAGGCATCATATAGGCTTATTTCGGTCTTCTGTGTCATTAACAATTGTTGGCTTTGGTGCATCCTGGACATATTTGTTAAGCAGAGTGAAAAAATTATCTCCCTCTAATGGAAAAAGTAAAACAAACTCTTACAAGCACCACTGCTCTCCACAACAGCGTAAAATCTTTTAATGTTATTGTCACGACACTGGTCTCTCCATGGCAGTTCTCTTGTTTACTTCTCCTTCTCACCTCCCCCAGGCAGGGCCTCAGAGTTTTTGAAGGGAGGGGGTTTGGTTCACCCGAGCCCTCCTCCCCCAGGCTCCTCGGGGTCACTGTGGCAGTCTCTCTCCAGAGGCCTCCACCACTCATCCTCCATCTCCCTTTATCGCTGACTGAGCCTGCCTTAAATCCCTCCTGACAACGGATGCATCCCACGCCCCCGCTAATTGGACCTCTGCCCTGCCATATCAGGCTACTCTCACCCGTATCCCCCTCAGCTGTGCCTCTGTCTGCTGCTGCCTCCTCCCTCACTTGCCCCCCCCTTCCCCCAGCTCCTTGGTCCCACAGGGTCTCGGCTGGCCACTCATCAGGCTGCTCTGACTGGCTGCAGTGCTTGCCCCACCTGGGCCTCTCTGGCCACAGCCACTGAGGGAATGTCGGAGCCACTAAGGCCAACAGGGGCCACCTCCGGACAGTTATATATTATTGCACTTATTGCATGCTAAAACTATCAAAGGTACCTTTCTAAGGATCAGTGCAGGCATGATGAGCAGTGGACTCTTAACAGTAGTTAAGAAATTGAGAGTGAGATGCAGGTTTGTGTGATCTCAGCCCTCCCTAGCAGAGAGCCAGCGTGGTGTAGTGGTTAGAGTGCTGGACTAGGACCGGGGAGACCCGAGTTCAAATCCCCATTCAGCCATAAAACTAGCTGGGTGACTCTGGGCCAGTCACTTCTCTCTCAGCCTAACCTACTTCACAGGGTTGTTGTGAAAGAGAAACTCAAGTATGTAGTACACCGCTCTGGGCTCCTTGGAGGAAGAGCGGGATATAAATGTAGTAGTAGTAGTAATAATAATAACAACAACAACAACATACACACACATTTTTCTTACCACAGTTAAGTATTACCTTGGCACTGATGCTAATTGTGACTAGTCTAGCACGAACCATTGTTCTGTATTGAATATATAAATTATTGTTACACACTATGTTAAAGCTGCTTTGTTATCTAAGGGGGAAGCTGAGGCGGCTGTAGAAGCTTGCACGAAAGTCTGTGGTACAATGAAGGTGAGGACCGCCACTTGCCAGCTGAGGAGGGATCCCAAGGCGTCAATCCCAAGAGTGGAGGCCAGTCTCACCTGCCCCATTGGTGCTAGGACCTGAAAGATGGTGAACTATGCCCGGGCAGGGCGAAGCCAGAGGGAACTCTGGTGCTCTGTAGCGGCCCTGACATGCAAATTGGTTGTCTGACCTGGGTGTACGGGCAAAGGTCTAACTGAACCATCTAGTTGCTTGTTCCCTCCGGAGTTTACCTCAGCATAGCTGGCGCTCGTGACATCTACCCACCATGCAGTTTTACCTGATAAAGCAAATGATTAGAAGACTTGGGGCTGAAGCAGTCTCAACCTATTATCAAACTTTAAATGGGTAAGAAACCTGGCTCACTGGTATGGCGCTGGGTGTGGGATGCAAGGTGCCTAGTGGGCCACTTTTAGTAAGCAGAGCTGGCACTGTGGGATGAACTGAATGCGGGGTTAAGGCACTTGATGCTGATGTTCATGGAGTGCCGGGCCCATACCTGGCCATTGCCAGCAGTGCATGTTATGGGGGGATACACCACAATGAGTAGGAGGGCCTTCGGAATGGTGCCTGACTGACCCCTATTTAACTGCTGTTCACACGGGATCCTTCTCCACTTTGGCCTTCAAAGTTTTCATTTGAATACTTGCTACTACCACCAAGATCTCCACCTGCGGCAGCTCCACCCAGGCCCACACCCTAGGCTTCAAGGCCCACTGCAGTGGCCCACCTACTCATTGTGGCATAGCCCCCATGGCATGCACTGCTGGCGATGGCCAGGTATGGGCCCAACGTTCTAGCGCCATACATTTTCAGGGCTAGTTGATTAGGCAGGTGAGTTGTTATACGTTCCTCAGCAGATTCCAACTTCCATGGCCACCATCCTGCTGTCTATATAAACCAAGATCTTTTCTGGGGTCTGATGAATGTCAACAGCAGGCACCTTAACCCAGCGTCTGGTTCATCCCGCAACACCAGTTCTTCTTTACCCTTGCACAACTATGATACTTCCTTTATATGACTTGTTATGGTCCATCTAGCTCAGTATTGCATTCAATTAATTAATTAATTAATTAATTAATTGAGTACATTGATATACCACCCCATACAAAAAACTCCCTGGGCGGTACACAATATAAATTATTTGTTATCTAAGGCGGAAGCTAAGGCGGCTGTAGAAGCTTGCACGAAAGTCTGTGGTGCAATGAAGGTGAGGGCCCATACAAAAAAGTCCCTGGGCAGTGCACAATATAAAACCAATTAAAACATTAACATAATTAAAACAGTTTAAAATACAATAAAAACACTAAAACCAAAACTTTAAAACTATAAACTAAAAGTCTGACTAAACAGATATGTTTTTAGGTTCTTCTTAAAAACATTCAGAGAAGGGGAAACTCTAATTTCATTAGGAAGCGCATTCCAAAGTCCCCGGGGCAACTCTAGGAAAGGCCCGGTTTCGAGTCACCACTAACTGAGCTGGTGGCAACTGCAACTGGACCTCCCCAGATGATCTTAACAGGCCATAGGGTTGATAATGAAGAAGGCACTTTCTTAAATACATCGGACCCAAGTCATTTAGGGCTTTGTAGGTAATAACCAGCACTTTGTATTTCACCCAGAAACATATTAGCAGCCAGTGTCGTTCTTTTAAACTGGGTGTAATATTATCTCTTCAGGCAACCCTGGAGACCAACTTGGCTCCTGCATTCTGTACTAACTGCAGTTTCCGAATTACATATAAAGGCAGCCCTACAAAGAGCGGATGATACACCACTGTTTTAAGGCCGTTTGTCTCCAGAAATGGACATACTGTAGCTGGCGAATCAGCAAACGCTGATAAAAAGCACTCCTGGCATTTCCTCAACCTGAAAAATCAGGGAGAGGTTTGGGTCCAGAAGTACTCCCAGATTACGTACCTGCTCTTTCTGGGGAAGTGCAACCCCATCCAGAACCACGTCCTAAGTTTTGACCTCCCACAATGAGTACATCCATCATGCTTTCATTCAACCTCAGTTTGTTCTCCCACATCCAACCCATTACCATCTCCAGGCAGGCATTTAGGGAAGTTAGGCCATTTCCTCATGAAGCTGACATGGAGAAATACCGTATTTTACGGACTATAAGACGCTACGGACTATAAGACGCACCTTAATTTTAATCCAGTTTTTCAGAGTTTTAACATATTAAACTGTTAAAACACATAAGACGCACCTGAATTTTGGTGGATATTTTTCGAGGAAAAAAGTGAGTCTTATAGTCCATAAAATACGGTAGATTTGGGTGTCATCAGCATACTGATAACACCCTGCACCAAATCTCTTGATGATCTCTCCCAGCAGTTTCATGTAGATGTTAAAAAGCATTAGGGACAGTATGGAGCCTTGTGGGACTCCATACTGGAACTCTTGTTTTGAAGAGCAGCAGAGTCCAAGTGACACCATCTGGAACCTACTAGGGGTGTGCACGGAACTGGCTGGGCCAGTTTGGTTCGAGTCCGAATTGGACTTGAACCTGACTGGACCAGTTGGGTCCGGCACCCTTCGACCCCCCCCCGTTTGGTCTGGTCTGGGGGGGTTAACGATTTTTTAACTTTTTAAAACCTTTTCTCCCGTCTGGGGGAGTGGGGGGGGGGTCCATGGAGGTTCCCCCTCCCCTTGCCAGCCTTTGAAATGCCCCCTTTGGGACTTTTCAGCCCTTCTTTTTTTTTTGGCCCATTCAGGCCTTCCTAAAGTGGCATGGTGGCCAACATGGCAGCTGTTGCGCATGCGCAAATGGTCTCTGTGAGGCCTGGCATGGCCCAGGACCTTGCAGAGATCATTTGCGCATGTGCAGTGGCCATATTTTTTCAACAAAAAAATTGAGACAAGCAGACATCCTTCCCTCCCTCAGAGAAGCATTAATGATCTTAACAAGACCCTCTCCAATAACCTCAATACTAGATCATATAAGCCATGTTGGGCAAGGGTTGAGAGAACAGGTAGTGTCCACATCCTCAGAAGTCACAAACTGAAATTGATCCAATTTAGCCAGAGAGCTGCTGGACACCTCCACAATAGACTTTGTGGTAACTGTAGACTCTATTTCAGTATTTCAAATATGAGATATTTTCTCTGTTAAAAACTCATTTAAAATGTCACAACAGGTAACTGATGGATCCAAATATTGTTTATTTCCTGCACGCATTGCCAGAACATAGATCTCTGGAGTAACAAAACTGAAGTTCCAAAGAGAAACATGGTGTTCTCCCCCATCCCCAAGGCCTTACTTTGGGCATGGGATAGATACCACCCCACCATATAAATCCCAATCATTTCTGGGGTGGGTTTTCTCCCAATTGACTTATAATGGGAATAGGATAGAAACCACCCCACCATAGAAAGCCCATTCATTTTGGGGTAGTTTTCTATCCTGTGTCATATTTTTTATTAATAATATAAATATCATAAGTGTTGTGAGGGGCCATACTTGTGGATATATCATGTACCAAAGTGCAGGTAGGATTCAAGCTGAGTTTTTCTCCACTTGTGCTCAAGCTGTCTACCTTGCCGCTTCAGCCCCCGTAGCTCTTCTGTATACCAAGGGGCTAATTTAGAAGTGGGTCAGAGAGGGTGCTTAGGAGCAATCATGTCTATTGCCCTAGAGAGTTCATTATTCCAAGTCTAAACCAGGGTATCAACAGACACTTGCAGAACCAACCCTAAAACCTTCTAAGGCTTCTTGGGATCTTATAGGCTCCAATAGCCTTTTTGGGCAGATCATCCTAATAGGTCCTGTGAGTCCAACCTTAACCAGATGGTGGTCCATCCATGATGATGGGGAAATCACAGGAGTCCTCACCCACAGAACACCTTACTTATCAGAGCAAAAAGCCAAATCAAGAATGTGACCAGCAATGTGCCTTGGTCCTGATACCACTTGTGATATGCCCATAGTTTTCATGGCCACTATGAACTCCTGAGCCGATCCTGACAAATTGGTTCCAAAGTGATTGTTAAATTCCCCCAGAACTACTAGTCTGGGAGACTCCAACATCAGCTCCGCAACCAAGTCAGCCAGCTCAGTTAGAGACTCTGTTGGGCAACAGGGCAAATGGTATACCAACAGAAGTCCCAGTCTATCCTTGGTCTCCAGACATAGGTACACACATTCAATACAGGCCAATTCCCTGATAGGAAACCTAGTAAGGGAGATATTAGTCTTATGTACCACAGCCACTCCGCCTCCTTGCCCTTGTCCTTTCATCTGATCTACAACAGAGTATCCTGCTGAGAGAAGCTGAGCTCAAATTGGACCACTAATCTACCCCATCCAGGTCTCCGTAATACATACCAGGTCAGCTCCATCATCCACTATCAAATCATGGATAATTTCTGTTTTATTTTGAACTGACCTGGCATTACAGAGAAGCAAGGTGAGGTTCTGTGGGGGTTTGATACTGCTCCCCAAGGTCAAAGAGCTGGCAGAGAAGCTGGAAGGGCTAATGGCTATTAGGTTTCTGAGTTCCCTTTCCCTGTAACAGCCTGCTACCCTACAACGTCACATCCTTCCAATGTCGTATACATCATGGGAGTAGGTTTCCAGGGTTTTAGATACGGATTTTCCCTCTACCTGGAGATTCCAGGGATTGAACTTGGGACCTTCTGCATACAAAGCAGATGCTCTGCCAGTGAGCTGTGGCCCTTGTACCGCCCTTCCAAAATGTGCAGTGCTCATGTACTAAGGGTTTATTTGTGAGAGAGGAGATCATATCATCTTCAGTTAGCCTGGATGAGAGTCCAGCTGGGGACCAGGTTACGTTAAGTTAGCTTGGGAGAGAAAGTCCAGCTGGGTGTCAGATCAAGTTAGGTTAATTGTAGGGGGAAAGAGAGTCTCTTTGTTTTCCTGAATCCCTGGTCAGTTCAAATTGGAACAGGCCAGGCTTTCTAGACAACCTACTATTTTCATTATAAACATGGAATCCCCACAGGTCTGACAGGTCTTGAATACAGTTCTCACAGACTAATGAATGTGTGAAAGATACAGTGAGCTGGATGCATATGTTATTCCTTGTAGGCTGGTGAAGATAATTTTCAGTACGTCCAGTGCATCTCGCTCTGTTAATTTTTACTTGTCATATGCATTATACAGAGAAATCTTTATACAAATTTGTTGACGTTCAGAGCAATGAAGCATTGGTGCAGTGAGAGGAGCAAGCTGGCACCACTTCCCAATTAACTGCACCAGTGCACTGGGGAAGGGGCACTTTTTAACAATGATCCTTTCCCCTGGAAGTCATCTGTGCCACCCACAAATATGTTCTTGAGGGCTGCACAGTTCTCAGGGACATATTTTCAGGTGGCACAGAGGGCTTCCTGGGGAAAGAGCGGCTGTCGAAATTGCCCCTTCCCCAGTGGATTGATGCAGTTAGCTGGGAAGTTCTTAGTCTGCTCCTGTCACTGCACTGGTGCTTCCTTGCTCATTCTTTTTATATACTGCCTGCAAGGTTGCTCTTTTTCCTGCCTCCATTACTTGCAATAAAGTGACAGCAGAAAGCATTTTGTAGCTGCTGTTATATACTTGTTGGTACAGAAGAGATACAGCTGCAGTATTTTTATATACCGCCCTTCCAAAATGGCTCAGGGCGGTTTACAATTTGTTGATTAATTAAAGTGTAAATGGAGTGAATTCCAAAACACAGAATCAGAGACTGGGGGGGGGGGGTTTAAGAACATTTCAGTTCTGTGTTAAGCCTATGAGGCTTCAATGAGTGAAATACGTCATCGGCGCGCAAAATGCATTTTTTACAGCTGTGGGAAAACACACTCCACATTTCCACTCAGTCTTGAGGATATCCTTCCCTCCTCAAGAAATATATGCGAGTTACTATGACAACTCTATTTCCTCTGTGCACGCTGCATATAGTGAGAAGGCAAGGGAAACCATGTACATCTGGAAGATGAAAATGGCAAGATGCAAGTCATGACAGTACTAAGCCATATTCGGTTCTAAAACAAAAATACTGGGTGTTGGGGTGGGATAGCCTCTTCAAAAGATCATCAGGTGTTACATTCTTACTGCTGAAACCAGCAATAATTTTCAATTCTTTGAAGCAGTTAATGGCCAGACAAGCTCTGTCCCATTTCCAGTCCAAATCCTCCAACCAGAATGTTCATTTTTCATTATGGCCCCAGAATCAAAGTTAGCTTCCTATCAAGCTGATACCTATGCGAGGAAGTGGAAGGAGAACATCAGAGCCATGTAGCTTCCCATCACTCCAACAGTGTAGAAGGATTTCCTCAGTCTGAGTGCTAGCTATATACATGCAGAGTATCATAGAGTCTCCACATAGGCTTTAGGTAAGCAGGTGCCATTTCTTTGGCAATCCCCTTTTCTTTTTTAAATGGAAAATGTCCAGCTTTCTTTCACTTGCCATAGAAAAGTCCTTGAAAAGATATACACAGAGAGAGAAGCTTGTGCCAATAACTGACATTTTTAGTCAAATGTATCAGTCCACTGCTAACTGGGCAAAGAGGCACTTTTTAAACATTGTGATTCTTTTTATTTAGCAGGGGGAGAGTAACTGGCCCTAATCACCCCCAGCATAGCACTTCCAGTGACTGTTGCTCATGTTTATCATTTTTCTTTTTCATAGGAACATAGGAAACTGCCATATACTGAGTCAGACCATTGGTCTATCTAGCTCAGTATCGTCTTCAGACTTCGATTGTGAGCCCTTTGGGGACAGGGATCCATCCTATCTATCTATCTATCTATCTATCTATCTATCTATCTATCTATCTTAACCACCTTGGAAACTTTTGTTGAAAAGTGGTATATAAATATTTGTTGCTGTTGCTGCTGCCGCCACCATGTTCAAAGCTGATTTAACAATGTTGTGTACTGAGCATGTCACCATCATTGTTCCTGGCCCCTCCCCACCGTGTTTTGGAACTTCATTCCAGGCGCGTATCTATAATTTGGTGGACATGTTTAAAGAACATGAGTTGCCCTGCCTCATCCCATGAGAAGAGGGGCCAGTGAGGGCCTCTCGTGTGCTTGCCTTCCTCCCCACAACTAGCTTGCTTGCCTCCCCATACCCAAATTACCTGCTGCTGTGCTGCTGCCGCCAGCTGCCTGCCTGCCCCGCTGCCACCAGAACATCTCCTTCCACCACGCCTGCTCTTAGCCCACTTGTTCACCCACCTGCCCTCATTGGCACTGGCAAAGCTCAAGGCTAATGATGTCACTGCCCATCGTCAATAAGGTGGGGTAGTTTTGTAGCTCCCCTGGCCCCATGCATACCGGCTCTTTGCCAGCACTGTAGAGGCAAAGTGCTGGCAAAGCAAGAGGATGGGAGTCTGGGGGTGGGGGGGAGTGGGCAGCTGATGTTGGTGGGAGCCACCAAGAAAATAAAAGTTTAAAAAATCAATAGCACCCATGATGCCATAAAACAAGGGAAGGAAGGGACAGTGTTCAGTTATGGAACATGGGTCCCTCCAGAATCATAGTTAGCTTTGATACAACACTGCTTCATACTCGGCCACTCACCCTTCTGTCTATGATGATCATACATAACCTACCAGTAGGGATGGGCCCGGACCGGTCTGGACCTGGGTGGTCCGGATTGGGGGTGGGGGGTCGCTTTAAGAGCGGCAGCAGGGTTTACTTACCCCTCCTGCCGCTTTCCGCCATGGTGCCATAATTAGTAGAGTAATTGGGGCGGCAGGATACCTCCCTGCCGCCCCTTCCCCACTGCGGCTCTGCAAAGCTCCCAGTAATGCTTTGCGCGCATGCACGTCAGTGACGTGAAGCATGCGCACGACGTGCGTGCGCGCAAAGCATTACTGGGAGCTTTGCAGAGCCGCAGCGGGGAAGGGGCTGCAGGGAGGTGTCCTGCCGCCCCAATTACTCTACTAATTACGGCGCCACAGCAGAAAGCGGCGGGAGGGGTAAGTAAACCCTCCCGCCGCTCTTAAAGCAACCCCCCGCCCCAGTGCCGGACCGCAGTGTGGCGGTTCCGTGCACACCCCTACCTACCAGAACCTAGCATGAGTTTGGAAAGGCATTTAGAATTCTCAGCAGTTTAGGGAGGCTGGTGGAGGCCCGTGTGTGGCCACTGCTGCACCCCCCTGGCCCTGCCCCCACATCTGACATCAGATGTGGGGGATGTGGTCTCCCTTCCAAACAGGGCCACACAGCCCCATTTGGAAAGGAGATCAGCCTGTGCTGGATTGAGCAGCGTGGGCCGGAGCAACTCTCCCTACCTTAAAGGCAGGGAGAGCCATCCCGGCCGTGCTGCCAGTGCAGTGCAGGCCAAGTTAAATGGGGCCGCACAGCCCCATTTGGGAGGGAGAGCAATCAGCCCCGCTGCATTGGCAGCGAGACCAGGAGCAGCTATCCCCGCCTTTAAGGCAGGGAGAGTCATTCTGGCCGCGCTGCTAACACAGTGCAAGCCAATTCTGGCTCCATACTGAAATAATACCTTCCATGTCTGATGTCAGATGCAAGGGGCGTGTCTGGGGCCACGCTTGTGGTCCCTGATTGTTGGCGGCCTGGGTTCTTTGAACTAATTCGCCCAATGGTGGTTCCCCCTTGGGAATTCTGCTCCTTCTACATTTCTTGGAGGAATAGTTACCAATAGACAGGATGAAAATAGACTGGTCTCTAGGCTTTTGACTGCTCTCAGGTTCTTCCAAGAAATGTCAGAACCTGTGGAATACTCTATTGTGCAACATCTGTCTGACCCAATATGGGCGTTGACTACAAAGGAAAAGATATTCAACATAATTGTAATTAGTCATAGGCTTGTGCTGTATTTGATTGATTGATTCATTAAGTCCATCAATTCAGTATCGACTCATAGTGACCACATAGATAGATTCTCTCCAGGATGATCTGTCTTCAGCTTGGCCTTTAGGGTCTCACAATGGTGCATTTATTGCTGTCATAACCGAGTCCATCCACCTTGCTGCTGGTCTTCTTCTTGTCTTTCCTTCAACTTTTCCCAGCATTATGGACTTCTCAGGGGGGCTGGGTTTTCGAATAATATGTCCAAAGTATGATAGTTTGAGCATGCAAATTTGTGCCTCAGGTGAAAATTCTGTATTGATTTGTTCTATGATCCATTTATTTGTTTTCCTGGCTGTCCATGGTATACTCAAAAGTCTTCTCCAGCACCAAAGTTCAAAAGCCTCAATGCTTTTTCTGTCTTGCTTCTTCAAAGTCCAGCTTTCGCATCCATAGAGTGTCATGGGAAAAACCATTGTCCAAATGATTCTAATCTAGTAGGCAGTTTGCACTGAGCTTGTATCCAAACCAGGAGCCATTAAAGTCTCAACTGTAATTTAAGCCCTATTCAGGCATTATGTTTTACCTGCACACCAGTACGTGTTCTTGTGTGAATGACTGTACATGAGTTCACTTTAAAAGCGAACCTGGGTACAGGACACTCAAATGCATGATACAGATAGAAAGTGTACTACTATGTGTGTATTGAAAACAACATGTGAATAATGGTGTGCATACTTATGTCTATGTGTGTATCGTGCAGGCCTGCTCAACTTTGGCCCCCCTGCAGATGTTGGCCTACAAACCCCATAACCCCTGGCTATTGGCCACTGTGGCTGGAGTTTATTGGAGTTGTAGACCAAAAACAGCTGGAGGCAGAGGTGCACTAACCCCCAGACTGGTCCTCCAAGTTCCTGGGGAGCCTCCAAATGTTTGGGGCTGGGACCTTCCAACAGCTAAGCCACAGCTGATGTCATGGGCTTGCGATGATCTCTAAACTGCACAGGTGCGCCTTGCACTTGCTTATAGATGCTGGCCCAAATGGATGGGGCCAGCGTCTCTCCTGCTCCCACCCCACCGCCACTGGGGGAGGGGGGAGAAGGGAAAAGGGCTGCGCCGCTCCCCCCACCAGCCACTCCTTGGCTGCAGTAAGACTTTAAAAAATAATGCGGAGCTTTGGTGGGGCAGGCTCTGCAAAGGAGGTTGGTTGGGGGCAGTGTGCACACCTTCAGCTGCCCAGTGAGGAGAGAAAAGAACTCTATCTGAAGGATGACATTTCTGAGGTGTTGCCACCTAAGAACCCCAAACACTGGGAGATATAAAATCCTTCACATGTTATCAATAAGAAAAAAATCAATAGCTGTGTGTTAGAAGGAAATCTTTTCCCTCATCATTATTTCCCTCAAAAGGAATGAATCACTGGAAGATAATAGCCTGGAGGAGTTGGTGTAATAGGCAAAGAATTAGAAGGAAATGAGCAGATGGGAGGTGAGAGCGGAGTGAAGAGAGCTTTGCTGCATGGCCTGATTGATTGGTTACAGTGTACCAGTTTGAAAGGCACAAAGCTTGACTCGAGGGGAAAGGCCCAGCAGGACTACCATGGTTTTTTCAAAGCAGCTTTAGCAAATAAGGTTGTTAATAGCACAAAGAAAGGAGTATTAGGGGAGGAGTAAAAGGCTGGGAACATCAGCATGCAGGTTGCGTGCACTGTGTTCTTTCTTAATGGAGCCTAGTCCTAAAATAGAGAGTTTAGATTGTTTCATGCTGCAAGTGGAAAAGAAACCTTTCCAGCAGCCACAGGCTAAAAGAAAAAGAAAAGAAAAAGGAGTGTCTCACAGTTCAAGGTTCTAATTCAATCTGTGAAATCAGAGCAGCTTCATATACATTTTTCCTATACAGAGATTAGCCCAGTGCTGGAAAAATGTCCTGTGTGAAGCAGCTGTGTGTCTGTAGGATCAAAAATGAGGGGAAAGGGGGAGGAATTGCTTTTGCCATAAACATATAGCACCTATTGGTCAATGTGAGGTGGTATGCTGGGAAATATTATTATTTATATTATTTTATTTATTCAATTTTTATACCACCCTTCCAAAATGGTTCAGGGCGGTTTACAATTAAAAACAGAAACCATTAAAACCAATAACAATTAAAACAGAAATATAAATATGAACACCAATTAAAACACATCTTAAAAAACAAATTATCAAAACAATTAAACCCCTGAAAACCAGGTTAACATTAAAACAATTAAAACTAATTAAAAACCCTGAAAGGCCAGGCCAAACAGATGGGTTTTAAGGGCTCTCTTGAAGGTCAGTAAGATTACAAATTTCTGCTGGGAGTGCATTCCACAGCCTGTGGGCAGCTACAGAGAATGCCCGCCTCTGAGTCGCCACCAAATGAACTGGTGGTAACTGGAGACGGATCTCCTCAGATGACCTTAACATGCAGTGGGGATCATGTAAAAGAAGGCTTTCTCTAAGATATCTCGGACCCAAGCTGTTCAGGGCTTTAAAGGAAATAACCAGCACTTTGTATTTTGCCTGGAAACATATCGGCAGCCAGTGTAACTGTTTCAAAAAAGGCATCATATGGTCTCTCCGGGTTGCCCCAGAGACCAATCTGGCTGCCACATTCTGAACTAACTGAAGTTTCTGGACTAAGTACAAAGGCAGCCCCACGTAGAGCGCATTGCAATAGTCAAGCTGGGAGGTTACTAGCTGATGCACCACTGTTTTGAGGTCATCCTCTTCAAGGAATGGGCGCAACTGTCGAATCAGCTGAAGCTGATAGAAATCATTCCTGGGCATGGCCTCCACCTGAGATACTAGGGTGAGGCCTGGGTTCAGGAGTACTCCCAAGCTGCACACCTGCTCCTTCTGGGGAAGTGTAACCCCATCCAGCACAGGAAGATCTAACTCACCCCTCAGATTCTGAGCCCGCACAATGAGCACCTCCGTCTTGCTTGGATTCAGCTTCAATTTGTTATCCCTCATCCAGCCCATCACTGCCTGTAGGCAGGCATTTGGAGAGTGATTGCCATTTCCTGAAGATGAAAAGGAGAAGTAGATTTGGGTGTCATCAGCATACTGATAGCACCCAGCACCAAACCTCCTGATGACCTTACCCAGCGGTTTCATGTAGATGTTAAAAAGCATTGGTGACAGAATGGAGCCCTGAGGGACTCCATATAACAGCTCCTGTTTGGAGGAGCAACTGTCACCAAGCTCCACCATCTGGAATCTACCTGAGAGATAGGAATGGAACCACTGCAAAGCAGTGCCCCCTATCCCCAACTCCCCCAGGCCATCCAGAAGGATACCATGGTCGATGGTATCGAACACCGCCGAGAGATCGAGAAGAACCAGCAGAGTCACACTCCCTCTGTCAATTCCCTGGTAAAGGTCATCCATCAGACTGACCAAGGCCATAGCCAGTTCGAAAGCCAGTTTGAAATGGTTCTAAATAATCAGTTTCCTCTGAGACTGCCTGGAGCTGGTCAGTCACCACCCTCTCAATCACCTTGCTCAACCAAGGGATATTGGAGATTGGCCTGTAGCTGTCCATCGCTAAGGGGTCCAGGGAAGGCTTCTTTAAGAGTGGTCTAACCATTGCCTCCTTCAGACAGGGGGGCACCCTACCCTCCCTCAGTGATGCATTTACAATATTAACTAGGCCACTTCCAACAATCTCCCTGCTAGACAGAAGCAGCCAAGTCGGGCAAGGATCCAGAGAACAGGTGGTAGGCCGCACCGCCCCAAGCAGCTTGTCCACATCCTCAGGAGTCACAGATTGAAACAATCTGGATCAATCTAATACTGCAAGGATTGCTGGACACCACCTCCATAGACCTTGCAGAAACAGTGGAGTCCAAGTCGGCCCAAATACAGGAGATCTTATTCGCAAAGAACCCATTAAAGGCATCACTGCAGAGCAACTCTGGGGACTGATTGGAAGTAGAAGGAGCAGAAACCAAACTCCTCACAACCTGGGATAGCTCCGCCGAGCGTGAAACTGCAGCTGCAATGTGCGCAGACCAGAATCTCTTTTTTGCAGCACGCACTGCCGCCGCATAAGCCTTCAAATCGGTCACATGCTGAATCCTGTCAGATTCGAACCAAGTTGTCCTCCATTTGCGTTCTAGTCACCTACCCTACCGCTTCAGCCCCCGCAGCTCCTCAGTATACCAAGGGGCCCTTTTTGCAGCAGGTTGGAAGGGATGCTTAGGAGCAATCATGTCTACTGCCCTGTTGAGTTTCCTGTTCCAGGTTCCCACCAGGGCATCAACAGAATCACCAGCCGCACCAACGTCAAAATCCTCCAAGGCCTTTTGAAATCCCACTGGGTCCAGCAGCCTTTTCGGATGGACCATCCTAATAGGTCCACCACCCCTGCAGGGGTGGATTGCGGCTGTGAGACCAACCTTAACCAGGTAGTGGTCCGTCCATGACAATGGGGAAACCACTGGATCTCCCACCCATGGAACACTCCTCTGATCCGAATAAAAGACCAAATCGAGTGCATGGCCGGCAACATGAGTTGGTTCAGAAACTAATTGGGATAGGGCCATAGTTGTCATGGCCGCTATGAACTCCTGAGCTGCACCAGACAAGCCAGCCCCAAAGTGGATATTGAAGTTCCCCAGCACCAAAAGTCTAGGAGACTCCAACACCAACTCCACGACCAGCTCCGTCAGCTCAGTTAGGGAGTCAATTGGGCAACGGGGTGGACGGTACACCAACAGAATCCCCAATCTATCCCTAATTCCCAGCCTCAAAAATATGCACTCAATATAAGAACTGTCTCACAGGGGTCCTGGTAAGGGAAATGGTATTCTTATGGACCACAGCCACTCCACCCCACCCCACGCTCACTTCCCCTGGCCTCCTCCATGGCAGAGTAACCTGGTGGGAGGTGCTGAGCCCACACTGCACCACTCGCCTCCTCCAACCAGGTCTCAGTTATACACGCCAGGTCAGCTCCCTCATCCACGATCAAATCGTGGACAATTTCGGTCTTATTCTGAACTGACCTGGCATTGCAGAGGAGCAAGGCCAGACTCTGTGGGTTGCTGGAGCTGCTCCCCGAGGCCTGAGAGTTGATAGAGCAGTTGGAAGTGGAAACAGTTACTAAATTACTGATTTCCCTTCCCCTGTAACGGCCAGCTGCTCTGCCAGTGCAGATTCTTCTATTCCCCACCACTACGGTAATAGCTGCCCCCGAACTGCCAGGCACACCCCCAGCACCATCCCACTCAAGAGAGCCCAAACACATGTCTGCAAAAGGCCTGGCCCAACCAAAACCCCCAGCCCTCAGTCCCACCCCTGAAGGCCCAGCCCCAAAGGCCGGCCCCCTTTGGTGGCCTGATTGGCAGCTGCCTACAGGTGGCCTGATGGCCACACCAAAAACTACGCCTTTGGCGAGCCTGATGGCCACGCCGACAACTACGCCATTGGCGAGCCTCCTTGCTTTTAAGCTTGCAGAGAAAAGCGGCAGGAAGAGCACCAACAACAACATGGAGAAGCATTCAGTGCTCAAGGCAGTGGTGTGGATGGGCTTAGCTCTGTGCAGATGTGCAGCTTATGAGTAGCTAGGAGAGCCCCATGAAGGTATGGGAAATGGCAGCAGTAACTCATGTTTACCACACAAATATAGGTCTTGAACAGTGGTGTAGCAAGGTTGGAGGGGGCCTAGGGACAAAAAATGAAGATGGGCTCCCTTGTTCCCCATCTTCTTTGTTTCCCCCATCCCTCATATATTTTTTGCAGAAAAACAATGTGAACATGATGAAAACAAGATTCTTAGCATGCCCTTTCTTACCCTTCTGTGCATATATTACACCTCTTCATATATGCATACACTTTCACATACATACTTGTACACACATATCCCCCTAGCTCAGAAACATTTTTAACAAATATGCCTACGACTGTGATCTGATATATGTGCATACATACAACCCTAGCAATGTTCCTATCCCTATATGTTCACACACACACACTTATCACAGCTGCTCCAAGGACTCTGGATACAACATGAGAAGAAATAAGAAAGGACTTGAGTTTTGAGGGCTGGCAAAATATGTACACCAAGGACAACAAAATCAGCCATGGTCAGAGCTTCCAGACATAGGAAATGAGAAGCACTGAAAAGAACTCAATGCATATTTCTGAGAAATTTGGAAATGAATTTTTTAAAGTCTAAAAATCTCTCTGCTATGTATTCTGATAACTTGTATGGTTGAAAAACAATTGAATATATATTTCACCACCACCACCGCCGACCAGCCAATAAACTCCACCCCACTTGCTCTCTTACTTTCTGCTTTCCACAAAGAGGAAAACAACTCATTGCAATTTAGGAGGGGAAGATCACATGGGTCAGGACTTATTGGGAAGAACACAGTCATTTTAAATCATTTTTAAAAGTTAAAAATCTCTCACACATGCACAAACAAGGGCTTGGGGATAGGAAAGAGATACACCAAGGGAGGCTTTCAGTTGCCGATGTGTGTTCTCTCTCTCTCTCTCTCTCTCTCTCTCTCTCTCTCTCTCTCTCTCTCTCTCTCTCTCACACACACACACACACACACACACACACACACACACACACACACAGTTCATGATTGTGGGAAGGAGAAAAAACACATTGGCTTCTGAGTAAATAAATTACATTCATGGGTGGGGGAGATAAGGGTTGTTTGACTTTCCTTTCCAGCTCTCCTTGTGACCATCATGCTTCCTTCCTGCTCCCTCGCCAACTCTGCATTGAATTGCAGAGTGGGGGAGGAGCACAACTCAAGGAGGACCAATCAAAGACGGTTGATGCTGGACTGGTTTAACCCTTTCCTTTCTCATCGCCATCCTCCTGCCTAAAAAAAAAGAGAAACAGCTTGCTGGCAGTGATTGGGAGTCACACAGCTGGTGGGGCGGGGAGAAACATTTGGTGGGCATTGTCACACTTTGGCCATGGGTCTGTAGAGCCTTGTGGGGCCCCTTGACCCTTTAGGCCCAGGAGCAATTGCCCTCCTTGTCCAATAGACCCTACGCCCCTGGTCTTGTAGCCTAGAGAGGAGGCAGCCTATGGGAGGGGTTGCAAGGAAAAATAGTGGATGGGGAAAGGATTAAGCACCTTTCCCTCCTTCGTTCAGATTGCCACTCCTCAAAGCACAGTTGCATGAAAGAAGCATTGTTCTTCTATTTACACCATGGTTGTGTAACATGTAGTTCTACTCTCAGCCCCAATTCCACATCTCCAAGTTCCATCCTGTTCTATCTTCTAGAATGGCAAGTGGCTGTAAGGGCCACATATAATTCTTCTGTTTTGGTAGGCCTGTAATGGTAGGCATGGGCATTTGTAAGACTACATATGGCATCCCCGAACTGGTTGTATGTCCCAGAGAGTGCATGGTCTTTCCATGGATTAAGTTGCTTATTTACAGAGACAAATCATTCTCTTTTAGCCTGATTACCATATTTTCCACCCCAGTCTATAATGGGCAGGCTAACCATATGCAATTTTTTGCATACAGAATGTTTCCAGATAAGCTCGAATGGACTTCTCTCAGGCTCAAGCCTAATACTAGCTTCTTTAAACATGCCCTTAATTTGCAGAGCCCTTTCTCACAATCCCACGAACAGGCTTGAGGGCAAGCGGTGGGGAAGGCTGCAGGAGCATACCTTCTCTGAAGAGCTGCTAGGTTCACTGATTGCACTCCCAGATGAGCTGCTGCTGCCCCAGGCAGAATGGAGGTTCAGGGGCTGGGATGCCCATCTGGAAGCAGCCAGGGCTGACACTAGCAGTTATCTTAACCACGGCTAACTGGTGCCTTCCCTAGGCAGGTTTGCTGCCAAGGTGCCACCAGGAGCCACACATCTCCTGGCAGTTCTCATGAGCAGCCAAGCCTGGTCTTGGCAACCCAAGCCTGGTCTTGGCAACCCAAACCTAGTCTTGGCAACCCAAACATGGTCTATGCCATGGCCTTAGCTTGAAAAATAGAATATTTTTTTTAAGAGAAGATCCCTCTCATTCACTCTCACTGCCCTTGGAAAGAACAGTGTTTTCAACCAGCTAGAACTCATTCCCTAATACTTTGTTCTTTTAGATTAGCAGTTTCAAGAGACAGAACATTGTTCCCATTGGTGTTCTGGTAGCTGTGCTATTTTTACACAGCAGTGTTAAAGTAACTATTAGTGATTTTTATGAGGAACATAATTTGTACTTTCTAAATCTAGCTAATGTTTAGATGGCATTCAGTGCGAATGAATCACTAACTCAAATACCAACTGTGGATTTGGAACAGTTTTCAGTTATTACTATAGATATTACCAGAAATTTCAGGGGGCAGTTTTAAAATATTACAGTGCTCAGTTTTAACAATCATTCAACATCCCCCCCACCTTTGGAGGCTGTTTCAATTGTTCTGAACTGGTGGGTGGGCGGGTGGGTGGTGGGTGAGGAAATAGTGGCTGACATTCTGACTAAATTACTTGACAGAAGTCCTACTGAAATTAAATAGTCCTTTAGAATAATTATTGAGTAGTACTATCGTATATCTTCGTCTAGATGTCAGCCAGTGTGTAGACACTGGTGGTGGTCAGTTTTGAACAGTTCTTTTAGAAATCAGAGGAATCTAAAAACACAGGAAATATTCTGTGGTCTGCTTCTCTAAAGAGACTGGGAGGGAACTCAAAGGTGCCTTTCTGAGCACAGCCTTTATAATTAAAGCTGCTCATTCCCCCTCCCTGCTCCTCATGCAACCCAGCTTTTCCTTTATAGTATCTTAATGTAGGTCGATATTTCAGCTGTGCTATAAAAACACAACTTTAGCCTTTAGGTCATAGACTCCTGAATTACCAACACAGAATAGCTAGGGAGACTGTTATAGCAGAAGGCTATCTAAGTATAATCAGGTACAGCATACAGAATGCTCAGCACAGATAATGTGGGCCTGTCCCTTGGAAGAGTTTGAGCAGGAAGTATGGACTTCTGCAGGGATAAGACAAAATGCATAGAACCAGTGGTGTAAGAGGCCTTGAAGTAACCCGTGTTCCAGATGTCAGAAAGGATCCCCCCACATTTGGTGATGACAAAGGTGCTGTCAAATTTTGAGGGAAAAGATTGGGGTGCCTCACTGGCTTGCCTCACTGCCAAGCCCCCTGCTCAACACCCCTCCCATGTGGATGGGCCACTGCCTTGCCGCCGCCACTCTTTCTCCAGTGCCACCATTTCACAACCAATTTGCATGGCAGTGAGTGGTTGGATGGGCTCTCCTCCCCTCTCTCATTTGTACATGCAAGAAAAGAGCCCATCCACCCACTCAGGTGAGGTGAGGTGAGGTGAGGTGAGGTGAGCAGGGGGAATGCATGAGGGGCCCTTGGCCTAGGGCAGGCCATCTTCTTTGAACACATTTGCCCAACTAACATTATGCCCCTGCAGAGAACAGGACTTATTTATTAAATTGCATATCTACATTGAGAGACCATCTACCTTAATGAGCTTGATGAAGACTGCATGATTTTGAACTTTGAGATGGATTTTGTTCTAAATCCCCCAATAATTATTATGCACATCAATATCATCATCCACAGTCTATACCTCTGCAGCAACATCGATCCTGCAGTGAGTAGTAGTTTGATACAGGGGAGAGATTGCAGATTGGTAAAATGGGTTGCTGTAGCAGATTTCAGTTGCCAGCTTTTCATGAAGGCTGCACCACACAGAAGACACTCCAAAGTTAGGTTTAGAGGGTTAGGTTTAGGTGATTCTGCCACCAAATACATCATTTGATAAAGTAGTAGATGATCTAGGATGGTACCAAATCAATTTTGTCTTCTGGTAACTGTTAATGGAACTGCTCCGGGGTGATTGGCAAACACCCCTAAATGCATTCAGGCTTTGTGTGAGGAATTAGCAAGCTGGGGTGGAGCCGTGCAACATCAGAATAAATTTGTGCAAAGTTCTGGTCCTGGGGAAATGAACTGACAGAGTGGTTGAAGTTCAAAATAAAGTAAGATTTTATTTGAGAGCTTATTTTATTTTTATTTACATTTTATATTCTGCTCTTCCTCCAAGGAGCCTAGAGCAGTGTACTACATACTTAAGTTTCTCCTCACAACAACCCTGTGAAGTAGGTTAGGCTGAGAGAGAAGTGACTGGCTCAGATTCACCCAGCAAGTATCATGGCTGAATGAGGATTTGAACTCGGGTCTCCCTGGTCCTAGTCCAGCACTCTAACCACTACACCACACTGGCTCTCAATTTTTAGGGGTACAGTGGAACAAGAGAGCAATATCACTACCAAAAATACGTTAAACTGATTAACCAGATACTTGCAAAGGGGCATTTTAGCTTGGTGTCTGAATTAAATGACTTCCAGGCTGGCTAGAGAAAGGAGGTTCAGAGAAAAAGGTTTTGGGATTTAAGAAAGAGCAGGGTTAGGGGAAGCCCAGAGGGGTGCTGTAGTTATAATGCAAATTCGTCCTTCGGTTAGTGGTGATTGGACACTAATGGCTCATGTGCAATCAAAGGACCTCTTTCCTCCGGGATGGAACCAGGCAGCAGCAGTGAACTGAAAGCAGCTCGAGGGCTAGGCAGCAGGAGGAAATCCAAAAGGGGTCTGTGTTTGTGCAGCCAGCTTCTCATAGCAGTGAGGCATTCTGGGTAGATTGGGCCAGTGATGAAGGCTGAGAGTGAGAATGGTGTGAAGAGCAAGAAACGGTCTGGTGTTATGGCTGATGTCAAGTCTATCACCCAAACAGTGCGTGACTCCACGGTATAGCGAACAAATGAAGCACACTGGTTCATGAAACTAGGGTGAGTTATAGCCCAAAATGGGCCTGAGGAAAAATACCGGCTGCTTCCTCTTCCTGAGGAGGGAAATTCCAGTGGATCTCAAAAGGATCCATTGTCTTTGTTTGTTATGCTTGGGTAAAACATTATGTCATGAATGGTCAATAACAACCTGTATGTAAATGGACTGAATGGATGTGCAAGAACAGTATCTGTCAGGTCGGAAGGACTCAGAAGACCAATCAGTAATTTTAATGAGTGCACCTCCGATTGCCCATTTAGCTCTTTTATGATGGGGAAGGGAGTAGCATCCACAGTGCCTTATCTGTTTCCCTGCTGAGCTGATTAGCATTAGCTTATTTGAGGCAACTGCAGAGGAGGGGGAAGTAAGAGGTCAATCCTTGGACAGAGAGGCCTTGAAAGTGAAGCTAACTCAAAAGCTAACTCAGGTTTGCTTAGACATTTCTAATGGAGGGAAAAGCACAAGGCTAATCCCCTTTCAATTCACTTGGTAGCTGGTGAATCTGGGGCAATTGTTTCACTGCCTGCTAAGTGACCTGTCCTCATATGACAACAACCAGTGAGCCCACGATCCCATGAAGCTCCTGAGCATGTTAAAAGTGGGAACTACAAGCCTGTAGTCCCAGACATATGCAGAGAGGCTTCTGGAAGCCTGCAGAATAGCAGCGCTGGCAACATAACATAACAAGAACCTCAAGACTCTCCTGTTTTTGCAGGCTTTTAATTAGAATTAATTTTGATAAGTTTAAAAACTTATTTTAATAACTATTTTATTCTATTGTTTTTATTGTATTTTAATCTGTGATTTTTAAATATTTTAAATTTTGTACACCACCTAGAGATGTACATATCAGGTGGTATAACAATATGATAACTAAATAAATAAATCCCACTTGGCATGCTTCGTTCCACCAAGCCATCAATATTAATATAGGAACATAGGAAGCTGCCTTATACTGCCAATTGGTTCATCTAGCTCAGTATTGTCTACACTGACTGGCAGCAGTTTCTCAAAGGTTTCAGGCAAGAGTCTTTCTCAGCCCTACATGGAGCCAGGGACTGAACCTGAGACCTTTTACATGCAAAGCAGATACTCCACCACTGAGCTACAAAGTCGTACTCAAAGGTGGCATACAAGGATCACCCATCCAGGCACTGTCCACACAAAGATCCTACTTAGCTTCAGCAGGGCGGCTGTATAGGTGTGTCCTTCAACCATGCTCTGCAGTCCATATATATGGGCTGTTATATTTTGATTACTTAGAAGTGCCAATCATAATCCAAAAGGTTTCCTGGGAATTTAGCAGCTGCTTGGCAGAAAGGGTTCAGAAGTTCATCTGATCCTGCTACAATGACAAGGAAAGGACGGAGAACAACAATATTATCCTGGTATTGTGGTATAAAGCATCTATAGACTTATTCTCCCTCTTTACAGCTCTGAAAAGCACAAGAGTGTCTGGCCTCCCCCCAAATAATTACTCACCTTATAAGAGGTATTTGAAACACATACTAAAATGTGGTGCAATATAGGAACGTTGATTTCACTTGAAACAGTATCCATGGGGTGGCCCATCAATACTGCTGCTGTAACATGTAGGGGTTTCATTGTGTATTGTTCCAGAATGCATAGAGACTCTGGAAGAACAATATGGAAGAACGACCTGATGAGCAATACTATTCATTTTGGAACTGCATGTAGAAGAAACCATAGTTATATTACTTCAAACCAAGTCTATATTATAATATAGATATAGAGCTGGATTATATTGCTGGATTAACCAAAATCTATCAAATCCAGCATCCAGTTTTTTATACTAGCCAGGCGATAGTAATAATAATGATGTTTAAAATGTGTAAAGCCACCTAAAGTAGTGACAACCACCACATGCTATGACAATGAATTCTATTAATTAATTGTGTATTATGTGAAGGAGTATTATTTCCTTTTGAATGTACTGAATCTACTATAAATTCATTTCCTAAGGCGTCTCTAAGTACTAGCATTATGAGGGAAGGGATAAATCCTCTGTATTCACTAACTGATGTCCTAAAGAAGTAATGATGCAGCGGGAGACTGTACCCTCACAGTTGGAGGTTTCCCCACTTCCACAGCACATGCACTCATTGTGAGAAGCATTTTTCGCTGATCTTCCCTGGCTCCAGAAGTGCTCTGCACCTTCCAAGAAAATGTTCCCGAGGGCTGTGCAACTCTCAGGGACATAGTTTTGGAAAGCACAGAGGACTTCTGGAGCCAGGGAAGATCAGCAAAAACATTTCATCCTCGCCATGGGCGTGTGTGCTGTGAAAGTGTGGAAGTCCACAGCTGCATTAGAAGCCGCCTTCCACTGTGAGGAATGCAGTGGAATATCTGCTCCATCCTTGCATCAGCAGTCAGGATGTTAGCCACTGTCTCCACACTAGACAAAATTTTCAAATTTTCAGTCATGTCCCTTAGTAAGTTCCCCCCAAAAAACAAAATGTGCCAACCGGTTGCAGAGAATGTCCTCTACCACCTTGAGTTTTGGTTGTCAGTTCCTGCACCTTGTGACTGCCAGATGCAGATAATTCTTTCAGTTTGATTCTATAAAATAGTTTTCTGTTTTTGTGGATTCTCTTTTGTAGATGCCATGTGTTAGGAATTGGGTAAAACTAGCATTGTCTGAAAACGGCCAAAGAAAATTGACCCAATAGCCATAAGAACATAAGAACAGCCCTGCTGGGTCAGGCCCAAGACCCATCTAGTCCAGCATCCTGTTTCGCACAGTGGCCCACCACATGCCGCTGGAAGCCACAGGCAGGAGTTGAGGGCATGCCCTCTCTCCTGCTGTTACTCCCCCGCAACTGGTACTCAGAGACATCGTGCCTTTGAGGCTGGAGGTGGCCTGTAGTCCTCTGACTAGTAGTCGATGAGAGACGTCTCCTCCAAGAAGTTATCCAAACCCCTCTTAAAGCCATCCAGGTTGTTGGCTGTCACCACATCTCATGGCAGAAAATTCCACAAGTTGATTATGTGTTGTATGAAAAAGTACTTCAGTTTGTTGGTCCTAGATTTCCTGGCAATCAATTTCATGGTTCTAGCGTTATGTGAGAGGAAGAAGAATTTCTCTCTATCCACTTTCTCCTCACCATGCATAATTTTATACAGGTAGACCTCTATCATGTCTCCCCGCAGTTGTCTTTTTTCTAAACTATAAAGCCCCAGGTGTTGTAGCCTTTCCTCATAAGAAAGGTGCTCTAGGCCCCTGATCACCTTGGTTGCCCTCTTCTGCACCTTTTCCAGTTCTACAATGTCCTTTTCTAGATGTGGTGACCAGAATTGTACGCAGTACTCCAGGTGTGGCCGAACCATAGTTTTGTATAAGGGCATTATGATATTAGCCATTTTATTTTCAATCCCCTTCCTAATGATCCCTAGCATGGAATTGGCCTTTTTCACAGCTGCCGCACATTGAGTCGACACTTTCAGTGAGATCCCTCTCCTGGTCAGTCACTGACAGCTCTGATCCCATCAGCATATACTTGAAGTTGGGGTTCTTCGTCCCAATGTGCATCACTTTACACTTGCCAACACTGAACTGCATTTGCCACTTTGTTGCCCACTCACCCAGTTTGGAGAGATCATTTTGGAGCTCCTCAAAATCAGTTTTGGATTTCACTACCCGAAAGAGTTTGGTATCATCTGCAAATTTGGCCACATCGCTGCTTACCCCTACTTCTAGATCATTTATGAATAAATTAAAAAGCACCAGTCTCAATCCCTGGGGGACCCCACATTTACTCCCCTCCATTGTGAAAACTCTCCATTTATACCTACCTTCTTTTTCCTGTCTTTCAACCACTTAGCAATCCACACATGTACTTGTCCCCTTATCCCATGACCGCTAAGTTTCCTCAGGAGTCTTTGATGAGGGACTTTGTCAAAAGCTTTTTGGAAGTCCAGGTATACTATGTTGACTGGATCGCCTTGATCCACACACTTGTTGACACTCTCAAAGAACTCCAAAAGGTTGGTGAGGTAAGATCTACCTTTGCAGAAGCCATGCTGGTTCACTCCCAGCAGGGCCTGTTCTTCTATGTGCTTTACAATTTTATTCTTGAGGATGCTTTCCATCAATTTACCTGGAATGGACGTTAAGCTAACCGGCCTGTAATTTCCCGGATAGGCCCGGATCCCTTTTTGAAAATCGGTGTTACATTTGCTACTTTCCAGTCCTCTGGTACAGAGCCGGATTTCAGGGATAAGTTCTATATTTTAGCAAGGAGGTCGGCAATTTGACATTTGAGTTATTTGAGGACTCTTGGATGGATGCCATCCGGCACTGGCGATTTGTTATTCTATCTGACTCAGTTCTTTAGCCTCCATCCCCACCACTTCTCACTGGTGAAATATGAATCTATTATATAGTGATGCCTTTCAGACAAATTGTTTCTTCTTGATTCCTACACATATACAGTTAACATGCATTGTCTGAGGTTGCAATTCTAAACATATGTACTTGAAAATAAGCCCCATTGAACTCAAAGAATTTCTTCTGAGTAAACATGCTTAGGATTGCATGTTTAAGAATATAAATCTTATCTATAAATGTTTTACTTGGCAATATTTTCATGATCTACATCACTTGTATAAAATCTACAACTTTCTGCTTTCATTGTGATTGTTTGTGTGTGTGCATGTGAACCTGCTTCCGTTATCTATGTGAAAATATTTACTTCTTGAGATGATATAAAGGAAGTCAAATTAGACGTGAATTTGAGTCCTCTACAGAAGCCAGACAAATATGTTAACAGCTCTGCTTTTGTTTCAGGTCTCAATCAGTGGTGGAGCCCGGAATGTTGAAACACGAGGATCAGCATGAGAACGAGAATACCCAGCCACTGCTGGCTCTAGACTGAGTTTGAATTCACCATGACTCACAAAAATGCATCATTAGACTTCAATGGTATAAGAAACCTATGAAGCAAGAGACAGGTTTCATACACATTATCACACATTCAGCTTGAAACCAAGCTCTTCATGTTTGCAGAGCAAGTAGTGATCATCACCAGCCATCCGTCTTTGTGGCCAAAGCCGAAGGGGAAATTCCTTATGGCCCAGAATGCCAAGATAAAGAGATGCATTTTATTGTAAAAGAGTTTCTATCCCACGCTTTAATGATGTATGGTATATGACTGAAATATGAGGGACTTCTTTCTATGTACACACATTCAAAGATGTGCAGATGAGGTTTTCCCATATTGTTCAAGCAAGAATTTCCCCCGTTTTATTAAAATAACAATTAGGTGCAATCAAAATTCTTAGCTAAAGGCATCTTGAGTTTAAAAATTGCGGTAAGAGGCTTAACTTAGTTTGCAGTCCACAGAGAACACTTCCAAACCCTGAAGTCTTATCAAAGATTTTACTTCCTTGGATTTCCCCCCTTAAAAACAAAAAACAAAAACAGCTAAGCAATCACCAGCAGAAAATCATTTATCTCTGTAGTATGTGATCTCATCACCCCAGTACTTGCAGGGATCACTTATTTCAGTCCCCTGCAAAAATTATTCCTAACTTCTGAAATTCCCTATAAACCTGTAAGATCAGTGTAATGAGTGGAGTAGGAAACAGACACAGGCAATCTGAAAAGTAGTTATTTAATTTTAATAATATGAGTGTCCTCCCCCACCACAAGCAACTGCAGTGGGTGGGTTGATGGAGTGGTGGCAAGAGAGAAAGAAGAGGCATTTGAACTCAATGGAAACACTTATTGGTGATTAATGTTCCACTCCAGGTCCTTTCATTTAGGTCACTCCAGCAAGTGAAAGCTCAGCAGAGCTGTTTAACCAACTACAGATATAGGCTATGCTTATAAGAGAAAGGGAAACTTGGGATGAATTATTCAATATGCCACCATTAGAAGGAACTCTGGAAGGACAGAAGAAAAATGTAGATCTGACATGCCAAAGATCAGTTTGCTATTTCTGTCCGTGCTCTACTTGCAAAAACAAAATTCCACCCCTACATTCAAATGAAAATAGAGAATAAAAAAATCCACTGTTATGAATTTTTTTTTGGCTGTGGCTTTATTTATTCAAATTGCTATGAACATTTTAGGCACCTGTACAACATGTATGGAACAGTTAGCTCAATGTTAAGTTTAAGTCATGCATACAGAGAAGTTAACTCACTGTCCTAAGGAAGACTGTGTAACTTTTATTTTATACTCGGAAGTAATGACATTCGTTTGAGCATGATCATACATAATGAATCAAGCAATGACATGTTCCTGCCATATTGCCTTTTTAGGATCATCTTTCAGGGACTATTTATCTATTGTTTAGAGCTGAGGATGTAGCTTGTACAGAGTTGCTGCAGACTCGGGGGCTATTCACATGACTGTGGGCGGTGGGAAAGGCAGGATGCTACCTATCTTCCCCAGATGATGGCTTTTCATTTCTTCGGCATGTGAGCCATGCGGCCACACAATCTGTGCTGCTGGGGGCAGCGCGGATCACTATCCGTGCTGCTCCCGACAGTGTGGATCAACAGAGGAGAGGACTTGTTTTCCCATCCTCTGAGTATCCCACAAGGCACTGTGCGACGCGTGCGGTGTCTTGGAGGAGTCTCCTATTAGATAGGCACTCTAGGCACCCATCTCTGTCTCCTTGGGCTGTGTGCAGCCCAAAGAGAAACACAATCCCAGCAGCACTCGCTCCCTTAACCTTAGCTAAAAGCCGGGCTAGGAAGTGGAGTTAGGCTGGGTTGGAGCACCAGGATCCATGTGGATCCCGGCGCTCCACACAAGCAGTCTAGCCCAGGCTAGGCTGCCTGGGAGAACAGCCTCAAAGTATGATTCAACTATAGTTTCTATTGTTCCTCGGAGCCAAACAGATACTACATTCGGCATCTCTTGTAAAATTAAAGCTCTTGTACAAAGCTGTGATGTTCAAATCAAGTTCTTATCTTTTCCTAGGGGGCTCCATTCATGCCACAGGCTAACTCCAGATAGCTGTTCATAGTGGTCAAAGAGAGAATGCATTTTTAATACTGCATTGGGTTTTAGCAGAAGTGTGCTGTACTTAACTAGCATGCCTACTGCCATGGACAAATACATTGCAAAACTTAAGAAAGGCTCCGAGAATTAAAATATTAGCTAAGGATTTGTGTAACTTATTTTCATAGCCCAAGGATACTAAAAAGCATTGTGGAAAAACATCCATGGATATACAAATAGGCAATTTTAACTCCAGGGTGTAGATCAAGAGACAGCTTGAGGAGCAGCTCCTCACTTGAAATTTTTTTTGAGGGGGGGCAGGGGGAGATATTTTGTGGCGGTGGTGGGGGACAAAAATGGAAGATATGGCAGGTTATTAAGTTTGGCGGGCGGGGGGGATTCAGTATAATGGAGGGAACTCAGATGCTGGGGGAAGGGGCGGAATCTGCACTCCTGTTTAACTGAGACAAACTTCCAAATGGAGAAATAAATAGGTCTTTGTATACAGTGAGCAAGAACATAAAAGGAAGCTGTTCCTTTAAGCAATTCTGCTGCTGCAAAGTATTGTGACAGTGTAGTGCTTGAGATTCCTCCCAGCTGTATGATTAGTATCACTTTTCATTTTTAAAAGTGACTCTTCTTTTAGCACTTTCAGCACAGAACTGTGCAAAGCAAATAGATATGCCTTAACCAAGAAACAATCAAGGTTAGGTCATGTATACACTCTATTTGTTTCAAATGTGGCACATTTGTATATGCTTTTTTTATTCCACTAGCTATAGCTCACAGAAACCAGCATGTAGATTCCTTGCTATCAATGCAAAATCAGTGGCTAGTATATATAATAAAAATCCAACTGCTACACTGAAGGCACTTGAGTTTAATACAATATACACAGCACATAATGGGTAACACTATACTTGTAGGTGCACATTTAGAGTAGTCTCCTTTATTCTATTTTCTAGTCACATAATTTGGCTACATGAGGTACCGATTTGGGGGCAAAATTTAGAGAAAGCAGTGCAGAACAATGGCAAAATAATCAGTACTACAGGAACATGGAGCCTGTGGTTTCCCAAATGCAGCAACTCACACCTGTATACATTTTTATCTTAGGTCTTAAATTTGCACTTTGAAAGTTTAAGGCAACTATTTTTTTACAGAGGAATCCTTTCCACGTAAAGCAACTAAAGAAGGTTTCTGGATTCAATCTTACAATCTGACCATACTTTATAATATTAAAAAAATATTATTCAGGAAAGCAAGCAGTTTTCCTCTCATCAACTTGATAGTTTCTCAAAGCATCATTTCTAAATATATCAAATGGACTGTTCTACAAAATCGATTTGATTTATGTTTTGGTATATTGCTGTGCATGAAATAACAACAATCATACATTTTTGTTATGAATAGTGAAGCACTCAGAGGTGGAAGCTGCATTATCAGTCATCATGTAGAAAGTCTAAACAAAGCTGCTTGGATGCCTGGTCCCATCCACTTCACCTCATTCCACGAATTAAAAGTGGAAACTGTAATGTGTGCCTGGGCAATATATATCAAGGGTGCAGGCAGAGAGTTAGGCACTCACAAAGTGAACAAAAGCCTCACCCCGTTTTCATTCTCTATGATTTGGCTGTCGGTTCCCTCTGACTTTTTCAGGTGGATTAACTGACATAGTTGAAATTGGTGCAACTGCATGACAACCATGTGGCTGCCATACAAAAAGTTCAGTTTCATGGCTTATGTTTTCTTTACCATGCCTCCATGTAATATATGAATGTGCCACAGCTGGGAATATAAAGGCCATACTGCACTATAGTTGCACAGACCAAATCAGAGTTTGTTCTACTGTGCCTCAAGGTATCTACTTTTGCCCTGCAGCGTGTGTTTCTAAGTTAATCTAGCAGCAGCCCCTAGTAGGAGTGCCTAGATATGGCACCAAAGGGACATGTTAAGTGGGCTGTGGAGGCGTTTGTGAAACTCCCATTGTGCAACTCCCATTCGTGGAAGGCTTCATGCAATAGAAAGGCTTTAAAAGAGCTTTCTATAACAGAAATATGCAGATATCAAATTTGAGTTACTAACATGTTTAACCAGGAACTGAACAAAGGCAAATGTTCATTAGTCTTTCTATCTGGAAGGAGAAAGACAAACTTCGCAAAATGAAGAGCTGATTGTATAAGGCGTCATTACAGCTAAACATATGTCTGTTGCTGTCTTACAAAAGTGTTTCAAAGGAAGTTACAAAACAAAGTGGTTCCTAAAGAGCAAAAAGTGTATCCATACATATGCAATACAAAAATACAATTATCTATAAAAATAATATATAACCATCCGTTTACATTATCTACAGCTCACACTACAGATTTGTTGATTTAGATCTAAATGAGTTACTACACATAATGTGACAAATTTCCAAGATGTCTGTGCGTTAAGTATTTCTGAGTCTCCTAACTTGGGTGGATTACTAGGAGGTAACCCACCAAGTATTACTGCAGCACAAGCCTCCATTAAATGAATAAAAATTGCACATTAACAGTGTCTGGAAAACTGTCCCCCTTATGTCTGCACATAAGCTTTAACAGTTAAGTAACTCATACATCAAGTGCATGCTCAGCACTGCTACACATAACACAGGCATAAGGAAACACTGGCATAAGTCTTACTTTGAAATATGGCACGGGACATTCTTTGGCTGATAAAGAATAGGGTATCTGTTCTTGCAGCATGAATACAGAGCTATCAAATCAGTGCTGTTATGATATAATACTCAGAATAGGAATCCTTAATGTCTATACACAGACATGTCATGTGGTTCAGTTTTTTTGTTCTCAGACATGGCCACCATTTCCCAACACATAATGTGGTCTTCTAAGAGAGAAGGCATGAGGCACCCTGGAAATACTGCCCTTAAATGGCAGGAAGTGTGCGTCGCTGTTGTGGTGTTAATTCTGGATGCCAGACATCCACTATGAATATCAAGCGATAATCATCAGCATCCTGCCACACTTCATGTTCAAAGGAGTCATCGAAGATGAGAACTTTCCCTTCTTCCCAGCTCCTGTAAGACAAACAAGGCCTCTTTATTTGCTGCTTGTAATCTCCCAAAGAGGTAAACTGTTCTGGTACATTTTCATTCCAGTAAAGCCCTCTTCAGAATATCATCATCAGGGGAAGAGCCAGCGCATGAGGGAACCAAACAGGAGTGTGCTGACTAGCCATGCGCCCCCCCCCCCCATGCTAATACATTCCCTGACCATCCCCCAAGGCATGCCCCTCTTCGTGCTTCTCTGCAGAGGACAGTACTGAATATGGGGAAGGCTGCTCCCATGATTTTGAAACCAGGGTCCTAAATCACAGAAAGGAACTCTCCCTGTGTTCAGCACCTGCCCTCTGCAGACAAGCGCTGAATGCAGAGCTGTTTGGCGTATGGTCAGGGAGCGCAGTGGTGTGGAGGGTGTGGCCAGCTGGAATCCCCCTGCTTCCCTCCTGCCCACAACATATCAGTTCTTCTCCTGATAGTGACAGCTGCAAAGGGTTTTTAGAGAGCTCATACAAAGTACCCTGCTCTATTACTTTGGGGTTCCTTAGTTATCTGTGTTATCCTGCTAGATGAGAAGGACAATTTTCACTATACATCAGGCACAAATGGAGCATAAAATACGTGGCAGAATGGTAATATTTATGAATCCAGGCAGACAACTATATTGTACCCATTATTTCATAAATAAGAGCTGAGAACCCCAAGAACCTAAGAATCCAATTTAAGTCTAGTACAATTTCTTATTCTTACAGTTTTTTAAAAAAAATACTTTCCCAGCTTTAGATCTTATAGCTCTTTAACACATAACCCGCCCCTCCAACCCCAACACACCTGCAAAGCCATAAATCAGTCATGAATGGTCTTTGACCAGTCACTCTCTCTCATCCAACCCTATCTGGCAGGATTGTTAGGAGGATAAAGACATGTGTGTCATCTGGAGTTACTTGGAGGGAGGGCAGTATAAAAATGTAATTAATTAAAATATTGTACAGGTGAAACTCGGAAAATTAGAATATCGTGCAAAAGTCCATTAATTTCAGTAATGCAAATTAAAAGGTGAAACTGATATATGAGACAGACGCATTACATGCAAAGCGAGATAAGTCAAGCCTTAATTTGTTATAATTGTGATGATCATGGCGTACAGCTCATGAAAACCCAAAATCCACAATCTCAGAAAATTAGAATATTACATGGAACCAAGAAGACAAGGATTGAAGAATAGAACAATATCGGACCTCTGAAAAGTATAAGCATGCATATGTATTCAGTACTTGGTTTGGGCCCCTTTTGCAGCAATTACTGCCTCAATGTGGTGTGGCATGGATGCTATCAGCCTGTGGCACTGATGAGGTGTTATGGAAGACCAGGATGCTTCATTAGCAGCCTTCAGCTCTTCTGCATTGTTTGGTCTCATGTCTCTCATCCTTCTCTTGGCAATGCCCCATAGATTCTCTATGGGGTCAGGTCAGGCGAGTTTGCCGGCCAATCAAGCACAGTACACTGTATACTTTTTGGAGGTCCGATATTGTTCTATTCTACAATCCTTGTCTTCTTGGTTCCATGTAATATTCTAATTTTCTGGGATTGTGGATTTTGGGTTTTCATGAGCTGTACGCCATGATCATCACAATTATAACAAATTAAGGCTTGACTTCTCTCGCTTTGCATGTAATGCGTCTGTCTCATATATCAGTTTCACCTTTTAATTTGCATTACTGAAATTAATGGACTTTTGCACGATATTCTAATTTTCAGAGTTTCACCTGTAGATCTTCAGTAAGTAGATCTATCAAGGTATCACTGTGAGAAAAGTTGAAAGGAAAAAGTAAGATCAAAAATAATACAGTAACTATAGCAAATGTGTATTTTCCTAAAGTAAATTTCTCCAAAAAATAATGTTTACAAATTTATTCCGAGCAGTGCAGCAGGAACCTAGTCACCTACTTTGACAAATATCAGGAATAAATTAAAGCAGCAGATTAAGTAACCTCTTAAAGAAATGTTTAGTATCTTCAAATGAAGAGAAGAGGCCCACTTTTATAAAATAACCGACTAGCAAAAACCTGAAAAGTAACTTCAGATCTGTTGATGAATGCTTATGGCTAGCACAGTCATGAGAATGGATCCAGTCTCATAATTCTGAGGTGCAGAATTAAGTAAAAAGTGCATTACAATGCCACCAAATTATTGGGAGATATTTTCTTGTTGGATAGAAAACATCAACACAGACACTCCAACGGACAGCACCAACTGAAAATGAAGTTTCTGTTTGTTACTATATTCCACCTCACAGGATCTGGCATTACAAAATATGAACCATTGCCTAAAAGTGACTATTTCAGTGTCTGCAGCTGCAGAAGTAATTCCTTTGAGATTAAGCAAATGAGAAGTGCAAAGAGAATATCAGCACATTTATTTGGGGGCTAACATAGGGTTGAATACATTTTACTTTTCCTGACATATGGGATCTCATTATGAAAACCTTTATATATGAGTCATCAAGAAATAATGTTTCATGTTAGTGACTGGTATTATGGTGGTTATAGTTTTTCCACTTTTTCCATATAAACAAAGTTAATGAGTTGAAGAAACGCATAAATGCTTAAATGCTGTCTTGAGTTTTTAGTACAAATCTGAATATCAACACATTAAGCCTCTTCACACAAGCAGCTAAACTTTATTTTTATTTATTTATTTACTATACTGCCTGACTCCAAAGGCTCTAGACCTAAATCTGAGTTTTCTGCCTCTAACCCAGGGTTGCATGTACGTGTGAACCAGGGCAAATGCCCAAGGCCTGGTAGTTCAAATCTGGGTAACCCTAGTTGTAAACCTTTTTCTTAACCCATGTTATTAGATCATGTGTCCACTTTTGCAGGTGTTTTCCGGTCCCAGCCATCAGTCACCATGTTTGTGAGAGTGCTGCAGCTCAAGGAACTGCTAGCTATGAATGTGCTGCTCTGCACAGCATGCTCTATGGTCTTATGCTAGCAATGGTTTGAATAGGCCTGGACCTGCTTCTGCCCCCTTGTGGCCGATCAGAGTGCAGCTGCTGATATAATGGGGTTTCCTGCCTTCTGGCTGCATGGTACATTGTGGGAAAGTTCTTCCAATTCTCAGGGGACTTCCCTGATCCAAGCTCACTGCTGCAGAGCTCATCTGGGAGTGGGGCCTGCAAAGCCTCATAGAAGCTCTGCTTATTTGCCCAGTATGGGTCAAGGACTCTTCCAAGCCCCAAACCACTCCCTTCTGTTCATGTGCAAATGCTCGTTGTATTCCCAGTGAGAGCCTTCAGGGAGTAGCATAACCATATTATGCCTTTTCTGTCTCTGCAAGAAGGTCCTTCTGCAAATGTTTATCAGATCATTCTATCACATAATAAATTTGTACCAACATAAGGCAAGATGGTTGCCCCTGCACCACCGTATTGTTTGATCATAGTCCAATGGTTACAGGTCGTGCTGTTTAATGAGGTCTGAGGGCAAGTGACAGGGCCATCTTGAAGCTAAGCAGGTCTAGTCTGGTCAGTGCCCAGATGGCTAAGCACCTGGGAGCCCCATAAAGAAAGAAATTTAAGGGAGATATTAGCAATAGCCACTGGAAGGATGCTGTGCTGAATATGGAGAGTTGCTCTCCCCTTTCTAATATCAATAGGGACAGTTGCTCTCCCTCTCCTAAATCTAACAGAGCAGCCACTATAAAAGGTCTCTGCCTTAGGAGTGTGCACACAATGGATTTTGCATTTCGTTTCAAGCTCGAAACAAAATGCAAAATCCGCGAAACATTTCATCAGAACACTCAAAACACTCAAAATGTTCCGCCTTTGTCAATCTGAGATCCAGCAAAACCAGATAGTTATAGTAGCGAGAGCACAGCATACTCAGTGCTGAAAAAAGAAAACCACAGAATCAAACCTTCCTTCCTTCCTGCCACAGAGAGACAGAAGGACAGAGCAGTCATGGCTTGATGGACCAATGGTCTGACAAGAAACAAAGCTTCTATACTCTTACCACGAGAAGAACTTTTTCTTCTCTTCTTCTCCAGTGTACATCCCTGCCTGGATCTGGATATCTGCATCTGGATAACACCATGGCCTCAGATTGGTGCTGGGCCTTGGCTGACAATCTGACACATGGGTCAGGGCACAAGTCCATCATCTCATCATTGGACGTGGCAGTGGCATGTGTACATGTCTCTGTGTGTCAGCAGCACTAATGGGCAGATGGTGACACGTCTGTTATTGGGGTTGGACAGGGTGAGTTGCCAGTGGAGTTGCAGTGGGTGGGGATGACCATAAATCGCTCACCCTCTATCCAGCTCTGGATAGCCCAGCAGGGTGAGGTTTGCCTTCAAGAAGTCCAGCGGCTCCACCAATTCAGCATCCAAGCGTGCACAATGGGGTGTCACCATGTCGCCAGCCATGGAGAAGGGCCAAGCGCATCCCACAAAACCAGGTTCAGAGTGTGAGGCACACAACTGATGGACACAAACTGAATCTGCTCAGCTGCCTTGTTCCTTGTTATGTTCACAGCATTGCTGGTCACCATGAACCCTCAGTGAAGGTTTGGCTGCCCGGACAGCCATCCCTCCACCTGGCAATCCATTGCTACTGACAGCTCATCTGCTGTGTGTTTGCTGTTCAGCACCTGCCCATGTAGCACAGCCCACCTGTGCTTCGCTGCATGAGAGAGGCTGGCCACACCAGCAGCAACAGATGTCCCCTCACTCTCCTGCCCCCACCAGTGCACAGTGAGGGACATAGGAAGCTGCCATATACTGAGCCAAACCATTGATCTATCTAGTGCAGTATTGTCTACACAGACTAGCAGCAGCTTCTCCATGGTTACAGGCAGGAGTCTCTCTCAGCCCCTTGGAGAAGCCAGGGAGGGATCTTGGGAACTTCTGCCCTTCCCAGAGCGTCTCCATCCCCTGAGGGGAATATCTTACAGTGCTCACTTGCAGTCTCCCATTCAAATTCAACCAGGGTGGACCCTGCTTAGCTAAGTGGACAAGAACACCTCTCCTCTCTAAGGACAGGAGAGCAGTGTGCCTCCCACTGTGGTTGGTCCACAGACCCACAGTGAAGTGCATGCTGGTGTCAGACACTGCTGCGTGAAGCACCCTGACATGGCCTCTCTGCACAACTGGTACAGGGAGAACACTACCCTCCTGAAGAAGGTGGTGCATGAGGGGATCTTATAGTCAGGGGCAAGCAGTAGGAGCAGCAGGCGTTAGCTGTTGTTCTCCACTACCTGGAATGGCTGGTTGTCCAAAGCAATCATCTCGATAATAGCCCAGGTGGCTGTATCCACTGCGCAGTCAACTTCCCTTGCTTAGGAGCAGGAGCCTTGCTGCTGCTAGTCAAGGGCACACCAAGCCTATTGCTGCCACCAGAAACAGGATGTCCTGGGATATGCTGCGACAGGTGCAGCAGCATCCCCAACATTGTAAAATGTTTGGGGTTCTTCCCCCTGCTATCCTGTGCCCTGCAGTGGGTGCAGACAGTGGAGACCGTGGCGGAGCTCAATGCGGCCCCACACCATGTTGCCATCAGTCTGGGACCATTTCAGTGGTGTTGGTACTACTGGGGCTGCTGTTTCCTTCTGGGGGCCCCCACTGTCACTGCCCTCAGTCTGGGGCAGAAGGTTGAGGAAACGGAAGTACTTCTTCCTGCTGCTCTTCTGTATCAGATGAGGGGGGCAGGGGCGGGGGAGGGCTCACCCTGCCCATGGGGATTGGAGAGGATGGAGAGAGTGATCTGGCTGGGCTAGCAGCCGACAACACCTCCTCCTCCACTACCACAGGAAGAGCTTCTTTCCTGACAAGGGAGGACCACCCCCTAACTTCTACTTCAGCTGCCAGAGGTGGCTGCGCTGCAGAGCCAGGCCCCTCTGGAAAGGTGAACCTGTGCGGCACTACAGCAGTTGGGATGGGGAGTAGTCCCCTCACACCATCGCCCATGATGACCAGCAGCAGCATCCATTCTGCTGCCTGGCAATCTGCTCCTGGCTGTGCCTCACACCCTCCTGGACATCTTGGCTGTATTTAAACTGAAGCCCTAACTCTGGTGCAGCATGGGGAGAACGCCTTTAAGGTGGATATTTTTAAAAGGGGGGGTGGGGTCAGGGGGGCAGTCTATTTATGCTGTGTGTGCCATACACAGTTATATCTATAGCACTGTAGTGCACAAACAGAAGCTAGAAAAATTAAATATCCCCAAATAAAGAAGCAGGCTTTATTGGGGGGGGAGCAAGCAACAGTGGGGAAAGTCTAAGGAAAGAGGATTACTGTGGCCTCTCCAACGTCAACCCACCCCTCCTGTCCTACAGTCCTAGTGTCTACCTAAAATCCTTCCCCCAAACTTAAAATTAAAGATTAAGAACTCCAAATTCTCCAATAACCTGACCAGTGGCCAAGAGGGGCTTACCTTCTGGCATTTTCGTTCAGTCTTTTCTGCTGGAGTCTGGCCAGGTACTTCTCCCTGAGGCACTCGGCCGAGACTCAGCAGCTGGGGGAGGGCAGGTTGGCACCAGTCAGACACCCACCACTCAAACATTTTTTTTTTAAGGCAGGGGGTGGGGAGTGGGGAAAGAACACCCGGGAAATAGAGAGTGCCTGGACAAGCTGGACACCAGACAGAAGTCACAGCATGTCTCCCTGCCTAAATAAATAAATAAATGCAATCCAATCCAGACACAAAGCAGCAGCAGCAGCAGCAGCAAAGAGGTACAGCTTGGGGTTGCAAAAGAAAAACAAACAAACGAACAGTCAGCACAGCACCCAGTTATTGCCCAGTACAGTCCCCAGCACCCAGTATTCTGGTCCAGTATTTTTCAGTATCCAGCACCAAGTATTCTGGACCAGTACAGCCCCCAGCACCTTTTTCACTTTTATTGGAAGCTTACTATCTAGAAAGAGATTAAGAAAAACTAACTCTTGCTATCCACTGACTCACTTCACTCAGTTTTTCATCAAACAGAACCTGCAGCATGTTAAAGATGATGCACTACAGATCTTTTAAATATGAATCAGTATGCAGTATTGTCTTCTCATGCTCCACCCCCACCTGCCCCCAGTATTCTGGTCCAGTGTTTTTCAATATACTGAGTCATACTAGTGATGGTTTTGCTTGACTGTCTTTGAAAGTCACTTATATAAACTGTTGCAGTTGGTTGATCACCCTCCCATCTGTTTTCCTTCCTCAATAGATAAAGCACCTTTTTCACCTTGATGCTGCTGTTAATCCAGTTCAAAATTAGCATATAACCTTATTCAGACGTTACATTGTACACATACAGTATGTTCAGGTTTCTGTATGGATGTACATGTTTGTGTGTGAATGACTGTACATGCATTCACTTTCACAATGAACTTTTACTTTCCACATAATTGCCAATTATGCAATCATTTTTCCAAAGAGGCAAGGCCTCCTGAGGGCCTCATTCAAAGAAGACACATGCCTTATTCACACGTTATGTTCAACAGACACTCTCAAATCCAGGGTACAGATGGGAGGTATATGGCTGTATGCGAGTTGAATATTACTTGTCAAAAATTGCACATGAGTACACTGTACATCGATTGTACATGTGTTGAACATAACATGTGAATAAGGCATGCGACTTCTTTGAATGAGGCCCCCAAGAGGCCTTGCCTCTTTGGAAAAACGACTGCATCATTGGCAATTACGTGGAAAGTAAAAGTTCCTTCTCAATCTCTCCAGCCTCAATTCAAGGATTACACTACTGAAGCATGTACATTCAACACTCACCTTGTCTTGATGTTGCCCTAATTCTATGGAGACAGAAAGCAGTTGTCTCTTTACAATTAATCTCTGATGAGAACAAGATTGAGCTTTAAATACTGTAAACAGCCCATGACATCTCATTACCACAAAGATTTAAACTACAGAAGGAAATTCAGGAGAGGGCAATAAAACAGAAGAAGCAATTAGAGGATGGGATTTAACTAAACAATAGCAAAGTGCTTTGTTTTGGACACACTGCCTGAGATGCCTTAGAGAGCTGGTTTCAGCTCAGTTCAACAGTCCGTGCTGAACAATGAAAAGATGAGAAAATGAAAAGAATGCAGCCTGATCCATTGCTATGTTAAAATGCAAGTTAGAGCCACAACCGTTATGTCACGCCTGTGCTGAAGTTGCTGCAGATATTGCTGCAGATATGCTGGCCAGGGCCGGATTAAGCTAGTGCGGGGCCTGTAGCATATGTTATAAAGGGGCCCTAATTTAAAACAAAACAAAACAAAACACCTATAAATATTAAAACATGAATTATTTACTTGCATAGTAAAGTGATTCACTTTTTTCATTTGCAATATTTTGGAGTATGGGAGACCAAGCCACAAACTCACACTTACTGCAACATATATTTATATACCATTTTTCAATCAAAATTCTCAAAGTGGTTTACATAGAAAAATAAAGAGTGGATAGATGCTTCTCTGTCTCCAAAGGGCTCACACTCTAAAAAGAAAAATGTGGTAGGCACCAGCAACAGCCACTGGACAGATGCTGTGCTGGGCCTTCTCTTAAAAGGCACATTTAGCAGAAAAGGGATATTTTATCTAACATGGACCAAATAAAACAGGTAAAGTTTTAACTTTAATTCCCAGTTGGAAGCTGGGCGTGTGGGGCCCTCAAAAATGTGGGGCCCGTAGCAAATGCTACATTTGCTACTACGTTAATCCGCCTCTGATGCTGGCTGACATCCAGAGCAATCGAGTGAGGATGCAATGGCATCCTTGCAGCTGGAAGTTTTCTCACAGTTGCTGTGCCTGCATGTTTAAGGGATGGGAATCATTTGGGGGCACTCTTTTCTGCCTCTGGAAGTGCTCTGCGCCTTCCAAAAATATGTCCCAGAGGGTTGTACAGTTTTCATAGACATGGATTTAGAAAGCACAGGCACTCCCAGAGGCAGAGAACATTGCCCATGATGACCCCCCCCACACCATGCAGGCACCAACGCAAAATCCATGAATGAAGCTCCAACTGCAACTTTGCTCCATTGATCAAATTTTAACAGTAGACTACTAAAATCTCACTAGATATTGGACTATTTTTCAGAGAGAGAAACAAAACATATGACATTTTCTGATGGTTCAGTTTTCTGATTACAGTCATGTTAATGCTTGGTTGTGGGTTAATGAAATTTTATTTTCTGTCTATTATTTTGTTAGCCACTTTTAGAAACATGTTTGGTCTAGTAAGTGGGGCAAAAAAAAAAAAGATTTAAATTCTAACCTGAAATGTTTTGGAAGAAAGAGGAATGGGTCCATTAAACTGCATCCACATTTGGAATAGATTCTATACTCCATTCTTGACACATGGTATTTATCTGCCTCTTCAGCGTGTCAGAAGTATCAGGGCAGATGAAGAGGCTTAACTTAGCCCAGAGATATTCCATAGGATACAATGGAAGCTGCGTCCTCACAACTGGAAGCTTCCTCACAGCTGCTATGCCTGCATGCATCATGGCTGGTAGTGATTGAGTTAGACTTCACCTCTTCAGCTCTGAAGCTTTCAGTATGAAAAGTAAGTACTGATATCATTAGCCTCTCAGCACACTGGAAACTTGAAGCAGAAGAAGCCTTGTGCAGCCTAGGGATGTCATGGAGACTATAGGCCTATTCAGGGCTAAACACTAGTTTAAACTAATATTTGGGTCACTAATATTTGAGGACCACCTTAAGTGGTGCAGTGGGGAAATGCTTAACTAACAAGCAGAAGGCTGCCGGTTCAAATCCCCATGGGTACTATATCGGGCAGCAGCGATATAGGAAGATGCTGAAAGGCATCATCTCATTCTGCGTGGGAGGAGGCAATGGTAAACCCCTCCTGTATTCTACCAAAGAAAACCACAGCGCTCTGTGGGTGCCAGGAGTCAAGATTGACTTGGCAGCACACTTTATCTTTACTGCAATATTTGAGGCCCCCTCAAATACTGGCAACAGTTATGGAGTACTGTATAAGTGTTGAAGACAATGAAGTGGCTCCACAACACTGGGTATGCTTGTGAAGAGCACCAGCTTTAAAAGTTTGCAGGGAAAATTCAGACACAAAATCTAGAGATCAAAAGTAGCCAGATCTATAAATGGACAGTTATTGCTGACATCATTAATAGTCCTTAAGCATGTATGAGAATTTACACTCTGTATGTTTCTTCAGCAGTCCAGCATCCAGCAGTCAAGAAATACGCTGCAGACTAGCACATGGTAGAGTTCCAATGAAGGCCTTGGAAAGGATATTTAGATGCCGTGACGTGTCTATACCTACAAAGATTAGAATTGTTCGGACAATGGTTTTTCCCGTGACACTCTATGGATGCGAAAGCTGGACTTTGAAGAAGTAAGATAGAAAAAGTATCAATGCTTTTGAACTTTGGTGCTGGGGAAGACTTTTGAGGATACCATGGACAGCCAGGAAAACAAACAAATGGATCCTAGAACAAATCAATCTAGAATTTCCACTCAAGGCAAAAATGACCAGGCTCAGACTATCATACTTTGGAAACATTATACGAAGACTCAGCTCCCTTGAGAAGTCCATCATGCTGGGGAAAGTTGAAGGAAAGAGAAGAAGAGGACGACCAGCAGCAAGGTGGATGGACTCGATTACGAAAGCAATGAATGCACCACTGAGAGACCTTACAGGCCAAGTTGAAGACAGATCATCCTGGAGAGAATCTATCTATGTGGTTGCTAAGAGTCAACACTGACTTGATGGCACTTAATCAATCAATCAGTGTTTCTTCTGGTGGTAACTATGAGTCAGGTTAGTGGAATAAAGTGGATCCCAACCACTTCTTTTAATTGAAGTAAGTATTTTTAAAATTACTGCATCAAATAGGCAGCAATGGTTCAGATTCCCGGGAACAATAAAACCTCAGAAGACTGAGATAAAGTGCTGCTATTAAGAATTTAAACAGGGTTCTGTCATTTGCATAGAAATGAGAGTGATGGTTATATATGTGTAACAAAGCAAAAGAGAATAGAGCTGCTAGGCCTATTAATTGGTCTCTCAGCTCAACATTGTGCAAGAATATCATTATGATGTGACTATCACATTATATGATGATCCAAGGCCAGTAGAGGGGCTCCCAGTAATGCACTGCCCTTCTGCGCAGTGCATTATGGCGCTTCCCTGCGCATGACCTCTAGAGCTGTTGGGCAAGGTGCGAGAAAGCCGCAGGTGAGCCACCGCTTGTCTGGGCGGGCAATCCACCCGCCTGAGGAAGGGTGAGTGTTCATCTGTGGGGAGGGTCGCGAAAACCCATTCTCCCCGCAGACCTCCTTTCGGCACTTCACACTGCTTGTGTGAAGCGCCTCATTGTCTAGTTAACTGCAGTTGGGCCCTTCAGGCTAATTCTGTGCTGCTGGGCGTTGGGGGGAGGAATTATGTGATACTACATTCCACTTCCTACTGCTTAACATGAAGCAATCAGCAGAACTGGGTCTGCACTAACCCATTATGCCAGAAAGTTTTCAACTGAGATTAAGGCAAATTAGGGTGACAGGACTGATGATGGAGAATGGTAAACACCAGTTCAGTTTGAACTGATACAACACCACCGCACAGACATTGAAAGAGTCCTCTAATGGCACCAACCTCCACTCATCACCAACTCTGAACTCATAGTATGGAAGGTGACAACCTCCACATTAGCAGCTCTCTGAGCAATTTAGCCTCTCACTCTTTCTAAACTCATTTCATGTTGGAGCAAACATTCTTATCCACCATTAGAGGGAAGAGCTAATGGCTGCTACATTAACATGTGTGGACAATATCTAAATTAATGATGTGCTACAAAGTATCCAGAAACATAAGCAGAGGCAGCTGCAATACATCATTAATTGCTGAAAAGCTCTTGCCCTCTAAATATTACAAAAAAACCAGCTGATTCCCTAGCATAATTTCTCTTTATATGTTAAGAAGATAACTGATATATGTAATCCTTCCTTCCCTTTCCCCCACCCCCAACTAACTGTGTTTCCACAAGAGCAACAACAATAGAGTTCTAATACAGCCTCCTCCGAATATTTATATACCACTCTTCAACCAAAGTTCTCAAAGCGGTTTACATAGAAAAATAAATAATACATAAATAAGATGGTCCCCTGTCCCCAAATCGCTCACAATCTAAAAAGAAACATAAGGCAGATACCAGCAACACCCACTGGAGGGATGCTGTGCTGGGGGTGGACAGGGACAGGATTTGCAGAGAAGTAAAATTACAACTTGCCTGGAAATTCTTCTTGCAGACATATGACAGCCTTATAGAAGTTCATAGGAGATTCTCAATTTAAAACAAAAAGTCCAGTAAAGAAATTCTGGCATTCTAAAACCCTAAGTTAAAGAACACACTATGTTGTAGAAGGCTCAGGTGTCTGTATATCATGGTTCCCTCTCAGGTGTATGCATGCCCATGCACAAACGCCCAGGCCCCCACACAGCAGTTTCTCGTGGGTGTGCAGTCTCTGCTGTGCCTGCCACTGCCTCCAACCACCCGGCACTGTTTCTCTTTCTCCCCGGCTGGGAAGCACTGCCCCGTTTCCCCTTCTCCCCGGCCAGGCTGCCACCACCACCTCACATCCCCTCTGGCCTGGGAAAAGTGGGCTTTGCCCCCTTTTTTAAACCTCTGAAAGCCCACTATGCAGTGCAGGGAGATGGGGGGCAGTGGCGGTGAGCTCTTTCCACCTCCTCTCCTCTCAAATGACTCAATGGGCTCTGCTGTCTGCATCCCATTTCCGGCGTGGAAGGAAAGCCGGAAACGGGCTGCAGACAGCAAAGCCTGTGCAGTCACTGGAGAGGAAGGGCAGTGGAAGGAGCTGGCCACTGCACCCCATCCTGCCGCACTTCACAGTAGGCTTTCAGAAGTAAAAAAGGGGGGGCAAAGCCCGCTGTGCCTGGCTTGGTGGGGGGAGGGAAGCAGTGGCCCAGCCGAGGAGAGAGGGAAACGGAAAAAGGTTTCCTGGCCAGGGAGAGGGGGGAAAGGGATGCTTCCAGAATGCTGAGGTGGGGGCATGGAGGCAGGAGGAGATTTTAAAAAATGATGCATTAATTCTTTCCGTGTGTGTGTGTGCTAGAGAGAGAGAGAGAGATATGTGTGCATACTGCTTTGATAGTATGCCGCCCAGAACAAAACTCTCTCTATTCACTGATGATAAAAATGAGAAGGAACATTGCTGTATACATGTGCATGTTTTTGTGTGAACGACTGTACATGTGTTCATTTTAAAAGAGAACCTGGATACAGGTCCTCAAATGCATGGTGCAGATAGGAAGTGCATTGTATGTGTGAATAGCTATGTGTGTGTACATATCTGTGCATTCATACACTGTAGAGAGTGTACAGTGTATAGGCATTGAACATAATGTGAAAATAGGGCTATGGAGTCCATTGATTTGTTGGTTAATTTGCAAGCACACATATAGGTCTGTCAGAATTTAAGTGAAATTTATTTTATGAGTTAATGTTGAATTTCTGAGATGAAGCTGACAAAGTGCTCAGAGTTATCTAAGGAGAATTTTAACTGCAGAATGGGGCTATGAAAAATAAGGCTCAGTGGCCTTCTTAGGCTCTTCATCTGATTTTTTGAACAATCCGGTATTTAGCTCTGCCCACTATAATCCCTAGAGTTGGGGGGAGGGGGGGAAGGATACCTGGTATCTTGGGCACACCGAATCCTGCAGCCCTTTTTTGGAATCACCAAGCCTAAATGCATCCTCAGTCTACAGTTAGTAGGTCCTGTGTGAGGCCAGACATGAGTCCCTGGATGCATGACAGAATACTTGATCTGCAAAGAGAGATACAATTTCTTTAGAATCAAATCACATTCTGTAACATTCAGCAAAGAGTAGAGGACTATGTTAGAACAAAGATGACAAACCGGCACTGTCATGTCAACTTGAGCTAGGGCTCCTGGCAATACTCTTTAAGCCACTGACCCATGAACAGTCTCACTGACAAAGGCATTTGAACTACCTCAGCATTGATGACGGCAGCCTTAATTGCAGCGGGATCTCTTAAGAGTTCCAGATATTTGTTTTCATTTATGACATGACTATAAAAAGGTACTAATATTTTCTCTGTTAAATGAGGAAGATATTTTTCCCATGTTGCTTCTAATTAACTTCAGCATATCACACATATCATTCAAGCACACCACAAGTATGCTTTCTTGCATCAGAAGGCATAATGAATGAAAATAAATAAATGTTCCAAGGGAGGCACCCAACTATATTTGGTTCAGGGTCCAATCTCAAGCAGACCTCACTGAAGACTTAACTGAAACATAAATGAATAGGTTGTGAAAAAGAGATCTGAGTAACCTGCACAGCAGGAGAATTCAGATAAAAAACAAACATTTTCAGGGAGCAAAGGAGCTAGGCCTTTCCCAGACCACTCTACATGCGTGTAACCACTTCATATTGCCGTATCAGACATGTAGCATCATGGCTTCTGGCAAGCAACTATGTAAGTAAAGCTATGATAAACTGTTTATGTGAATGCCTCTCTACACAGAGAGAAATTACATTTCTGTGTTGACGAACTGCCTGAACCATGTGGAAACACAAACTGCTTGCTACACGGAACCGATGTGTAGCTGCTTGTTCATATGGGACTGCACTGTGGGGCATTGGAAAAGGCTGCTTCAGGCTTTCCAGTCCTGTGGTGCCGACGTGCAGAGCCTGTGCTGGTCTGATGCTGGCCCATGTATCTGACGGAAATCCTCACAGGAACACACCACGGGCTGTGCAGTACATAAAGTTGGATTCCTGCCGTGAATGAGAGAAAAATGTATGTGCCTTTCCCCTAGATGATTGCTGCATTCCTGGTTATTTATGACAGCACGTACCTAGAACATGGAACGTTGCCCCTAGTGTTGGGGATCAGCATCGTAGGGCAGCTGCTGAGGGGCCCAGTGCTGATTCCCAAGGCCAACTTTTATTTTCATAGCATTTATGTGGTCAGGGCAGAATGACTCTCTCAGAGCCCATCAAAGTAGGAAGAGGCCATCGAGGGTAGTTTGATGAGGGTCCGCTTAAACCTGCTCAAACATGTGGCGGGCTTGACTAGAGGGAAAAATAGCCTCCATCATAAAAATATCAGCAGAATAATATGAGAGGAGGAGCCAAAGATCAATGGTAATGCACATGCTTTGCATGCAGAAGTGGGCAAGTTCAATCCCTGGTGTTACCTTGGTCTGTTTTTGGACTACGGTGGACTATGGAAGCTTTTACTGAGAAGGAACAATGGAGGACCTGAATGTGAACCAAATGAAGAGAAATAAAGGGGGGAAATCTAACATTTTGGTGTGTATAATGAAAGACTCTAGCAGAGAAGTCATACTAACTTTGCTTGAAGAAAGGGCCTCCAAGCAAGAGAAAGGCACAACTTGGTACTGTTTAGCCAAAGAGTGCTTTAAGATAAAGTAGATAATACATCTAGTAGGGCCACAGGTCTTGGAATGTGTGTGAGGAGGAGACTGGAAGACCCATTCCGCCTGCACTTTGTCAAGTTGGTTTATGATAACTGGTACATAAGAACAGCCCTGCTGGATCAGGCCCAAGGCCCATCTAGTTCAGCATCCTGTTTGCACAGTGGCCCACCAGATGCCGCTGGAATCCACAGACAGGAGTTGAGGGGGTGCCCTCTCTCCTGCCATTACTCCCTTGCAACTGATACTTAGAGGCATCCTGCCTTTGAGGCTGGAGGTACCTTACTGAGTGATGAAGAAAACAAAGAAGAATTACAAGACCTGATAGTAGCAGTTAATTGGGAGATTAAAGATTAACATGCCTTGTAAAAAATGTGGAGGATTGGGTTTTCTATAGGACTCAGGTTGCCATGATAAAAACAAAATATTAGATTTCTAATATGCATGGAAATGGGGTACCCAAAGAACCAATGAGAACCTTGGCTGCAACAGATAGAAACCAATCAAGGGTCTGAGAAGACAAAGGAGAGAAGTTTGATTTTGGGGATAAAAATGTGACATCAGCAGGAAAGCAGCAGATTTTTCTCCCTTTGTTTCCTTATACCTTACCTCTTTCCTTCTTGCACATTTCCCCCTTGTTGCTCTCCTCTTGGATCTTTTTTTCAAGATACCTTCCCTCTTAGAAACTATGTCCTCTCTCTTCCCTTCTCTCCTTCACAACTATCATTCTTATTAAGTCTCAAATATTCTAGTATATAAGCTTCACCTATGCAGCTCATTATATTCCTATAGACTCACCTATTCACTGAATAGTGAATTCTTTACCTAGTTTGTTATTTTACTAAAGAATAAGTTTTTCCTGAATCCTTTTGTTGAAGCCTGAATACTCCTCAAACTGTCAGAAGGGTAAATATGATTGACTTTAGGGGTATACTGTAGGTCAAGGGTTTAGATTTATTAAGTATAGAAAGGGCTAGGAGACATTGGGCTGGATTTTATTATTCCCAACAGCACTCTTAATAGTAGCTTTAAAATGCCACGTGTATTTTATGTTTCTTAGAATGCTATAGTTTGCTCTTGCTTGTATTTTGATGTATCTTTTGCAACATATTTGCTATTTGTATGTCTTAAATCTTTGAATAAAGCTTTTACATTTTATTTGGTGTGGTCATGGAGTTTGGGGTTTGATCATATGAAAAAGTGCACAGTGGCATTGAAAGCAAAGCACCCATTTTTCACCTGGCATCACAACTTTTAAAATAATTAAAGCAGCAGCTGGAAGGCCTCTATCTAAGACACAGGAGTGCTGCTGAGTTCTGCCAATCAGAATAAACAATACCAGATGGATCAATGGCCTGACTCTGTATAATGCCATTTGATATATTCAAAAATAATATTGGATTCTGCCTATTTCACAGAAATGCAGGAATGCCACTGAGGAAAGGCAGGCGGAAGCAGCCCCCCACTGCTCCTCTCAGAGTTGCAGACCATAAGTGGTTTTTTCCTCAGAAGCACTTGTATCATTGGTCATCATTAGGAAGAGAGAAAAAAATCTAACCACCAACAATACTCTGAAATAAAGAGCCTTTTTTTCCAAAAAAAAATAAAATTTCAACCCTGAATGTATGAGACCTTCAAATATTACTCCCCATTAAAAATGGCATCCCTGTGGAAATAAGGATGGAAAAGACGTGCAGTACTTTGAAAACTGTATAGTCAATATTACTCACTAACAGACAGAGTAAATTGACAATATACACAAACACATTTGAAAGTAATATTACACATGCACTAGAACGGTCATTAATTTAGCCCAGTTATCCAATGCTCCAGGTCACGCCAAGCTGGTCTTGTGGTAGCAAGCATGAATTATCCCCTTTGCTAAGCAGGGTCCACCCTGCTTTGCATATTATTTATTTTATCATCATCATCATCATCATCATCATGTCATTTCATTTATATACCACCTGACTCCAAAGGCTCTAGGTAGTTCACAAAAATAAACACAATAGAAACAGAATAAAACCCAACTATTAAACAACAATTACAAATTTTAAAACATTCAGAGATTACGAAAAGCCTGGCCAAAAAAGTGTGTCTTAAGGGCTCTTTTAAAGGCTGGTAAAGATGTTATGCCATTAATGTCAATAGGGAGTGCATTCCACAGCCCAGGAGCAACTACAGAAAAGGCCCACTCCCGAGTCACCACCAGACAAGCTGGTGGTATAAAGAGACGGACCTCTCCTGATGATGATCTTAATGTGCAGTGGGGAACATGCAGAAGAAAGTGTTCTCCCAGGTAACCTGGCCCTAAGCCATTTAGGGCTTTAAAGGTTGGCAGACAATGCAGTTGCTTTAAAACAGGCATAATATGGTCTCTTCGAGGAACCCCGGAGACTAATTTAGCTGCTGCATTTTGAACCAACTGAAGATTTCAAACCACATACAAAGGCAGTCCCACATAAAGCACATTGCAGTAGTCAACCCTAGAGGTTACCAGAGAGTACACCACAGTTCTGAGATAATTATTTTCAAGGAATGAATGCAGCTGTCATATCAACCAAAGTTGATAGAAAGCGCTCCTGAACATAGCCTCAACTTGAGAAGCCAGAGTGACACCTGGGTCCAGAAGCACTCCCAAGCTATGTACCTGTTCTTTCAGGGGGAGTGAGACCCCATCCAGAAGAGGAAGATCTATCACTTACCACAAAGTATGACCCCTTACCATGAGTACCTCCATCTTGCTTGGATTCAGCTTCAGTTTATTATCCCTCATCCAGTCCATTACTGCCTGTAGGCAGGCATTTAGGGAGGCTATGCCATTTCCTGATGATAATATCATGGAGAAATAGATTTGGGTGCCATCAACATACTGATAACATCCTGCTCCAAATCTCTGGATGATCTCACCCAGAGGTTTCATGTAGATGTTAAAAAGCACTGGAGATAGGATGCCACACTGAGGGACACCATACAATAGCTCTCGTTTCAGAGAGCAACTATCTCTGAGCAACACCATCTGGAATCTACCAGAGAGATAGGAATGGAACGACTCAAAGCAGTGCAAGCGATCCAGAAGGATACTATGGCTGATAGTATCAAAGGCCACAAAAAGGTCCAAAAGAACCAGAAGAGTCACACTCCCTCTGCCCAGTCCTTGGTAGAGATGATCCATCAGGCCAGCCAAGGCTGTCTCCACCCCATAGCCTCTAAAGCCTGTTTGAAATGGATCTAGATAATCAGTATCATCCAAAACTACCTGGAGTTGATCAGCCACCAACCTCTCAATTACCTTGCCCACCCAAGGGAGTTTGGAGACTGGCCTATAATTATCCATCACCGAGGGCTCTAGGGCAGGCTTCTTAAGCAAAGGTCTCACAATTGCCTTCTTCAAACCTGGAGGCATCCTGCCCTCCCTCAGTGAGGCATTTATGATGTCAACTAGGCCATCTCTAACAACCTCCCTACTAGATGTGATAAGCTACGTTGGGCATAGATCCAAAGGACAAGTGGTAGGCCGAACGTCTCCAAAGAGTTTGTCCACATCCTCAGGAGTCACAAATTGAAAATGATCCATTCTAATTGAACTCCCATGCTAATGAATGGGAGACTACATGTGTGAGCACTGTAAGATATTCCCCTGAGGGAATGGAGCTGCTCTGGAAAGGTTCCAAGTTCCCTCAACTGGCATCTTCAAGATAGGGCTGAGAGAGATTCCTGCCTGCAACCTTGAAAAAGCCATTGCCAGTTTGTGTAGACAATAATACTGAGCTAGATGGACCAATGGTCTGACTCGGTATTTGGTAGCTTACTATGTTCTTAATTTACTGGTAGCATTCTGTACAGTCCTGTCATTGCAACCTTATCTGAAACCCACTCTTTTCACACCACACTTTTAATTATTCAGAGGTTCTGTGTGCCTTTGCAGCTGTATTTTTCTATAGTGAGATACAAATTAAAGCAAGAAATTTATGCTTCTGAACCCAGTACACACTTTTGTGGACAATGGGAATTCAAGTTTTCAAGAGCCTGGACTGTATTGAAAACTGACATTGCTGCTTCATCTTTAAAAGGTAAATACATTTTTGACCCACTTTTGTAAACTTTCACCAGAGGCAAACTGGAATGCCCGAGCTCATATCAGCATTTTCCCGTACAAATTAAACTGTATCCAATGAATTGCCCACTATGTTTTTATAGCAAAAATTATTAATCATGTTGACAGCCTATACCAAGAACTTTATAATCCTTAGTACATTCATCTGCATAACAACTCTATGGGTCATTGTTATTCCCATTTTACAGATGGAAATCTGATGCTGAGAGAGAGTCCCACATATCAGTAAGTACCTGGCCTCTTCTGCATCCAGTGGCCTCTGGGAATCGTTCCAACAACTCACACGTTTTGGGAACACTCCTACAGGCATTTTCATTTTTTCTTCCTAGACGGAGTGGGGGGGGGGAGACACATAATTTAGAATCTAACACAAAAGACCAATAAGCCTTAAAGTTCTCACGTCATTCAGTACATTTTCAAGTAAATTTCATTGGATGTATATGTAGATGAAATGTTTTAGGGATACAGAAAGTCTTGTGCGGAGTTGCTGCTGGGGCCTATAAAGATTGCCTCTGTGGGCTCCTTGCTGAAGGCGGCAAGAAGCAGCTTTCTCACCCCTGCTATGTCTCCTGCTGTGAGTAGGACCTGGCCAATGACTGTATTCCCAATCACAACCAGCAGACACTTACTGGAAGAACAGTACCCAAATCATAGGCTTGAGTCCTGATACTTTTCAATTTATCACTGCCTAGAACACAGGGAAGGGGGATATTGGAGATAAGAAATCAGAAATACACACCAGCAAAAAAAGTAAGAACCCATTATAAGTTTTCCCACCATGTTAAAGCACATGTCCAGCTACTGCAATAGGTGGGCAACATATATGAGTAGCATGAGACATTAATATTTAGGGTATTTCATAGAATCCCAAGAGTCAATCCAAAGAGGGTGTGGAAAAGGCCTGGCAGAAAATGAAAGCAATTTAATCTGTTTCTTATATGATGTGAATATATAGCCTTTATTTTTTAAAAAGGGTGTCTAACTGGGACACACTTCGCTCCTCCCACCCGCCCCGCAAATGCCAGGCACAATATTTTATGTATTAAGATATATATCCTCACAAATCAGAACTCGTCTCAGCCATGCATCTTTAGAGATATAGAAGGTGGTTGAAAGCACCTCAAGGATATCTAATTTCATGAATGTGTCAAATTCTGTGTCAGAATATGGCATTCGTTTTAACACTGTATATTATAACATAAATCAAAACTACTTCGGTGTGTCCTACAATCTCAAGTTTGCCTCAAGGCTTGCATTCCATATGTACATGTACAAAAATCCAATGTGTTTCTTCGGTGGATGAAGCCATTGGGGTATTGGACTACAAGAATAGATAGCTTCTTTCATTATCACAGTCAGGTCTTTCTCTCTCCATCCTTCCAAGCTGGTTCCAAGAAACTCTGGCTCCCCCCCCCCCCCCGCATTAATTTGCAAAAGAAACCACAACTTTTTTTTTCATATTAGGAAACAAGCACAGCCAGCCTAAGTGACCCATAATGTTAGTCCAGCATATTCTATGCAAATTAAGAGTTTTCACCAATCTGGTAGGAGAACAGATGGAGATCAGTGAAGTTCTGTTGTAAGCAAAAGGTACAAGATTACTCCTCTGCCACCAAACAGAATTATTGAAAAACATTTTAAGGTTCTCTAGTGCAGCTGCCCCTATACCACCCCTTAAATCATTCAGGCTTTCTGTTTCAGTGCTAGCCTACAATACCTAGCTACTCATGCAATGGTTCATATTAATTCCAAGTGACAGAATTGCATCTGGTTTGTGCTATGGAGATACAGTACCTCTTTTTGCCAGCTGACTTTCCCTTAAGCTAGTCAATAATTGTGCATCACTCACTTTGCTAGACTTTAAGCAAGTACAAGCCTTCTGCAAAAGAATCTCAAGAACATATTCCAGAGATGCGTGGGAAACAGGTTTTATTTACTCACTCATTCACTCACCCACCAGGAACCCCTCTGCTAGTGTTTCTGTCAGTCAAACTATTAACCAATGCAATTTCAGGAATTTAAGGTTTCATATATTAAATGTTAATTAACATCCCTACTACAAATCAACCTACTTAATCTAGACCAGAAGAAGAGATACCACAAGCTATCTCGCAATGTAGCAAGATTATTTCTTAACACGCCCTTCTTTCAGGAAGCTCTTAACAGTTTCCATGGAGATCTCAAACAGTCCCTGATCCCAATACTGACTGAGAGCTGCTTAGTGTCAAATCATTACACAGCATTAAGTGCCCTGAGGCCCTTCTTAGGAAGGCAGAGAAGTGACTGTCGCAAATAGAGCTCTGAAGCAAGGAAGCCCAGCCACGCACTGTGGGGGATGACAAACAGGAACGCTGGCCAGTTCATACTGGGAAAGGAATGCCTTCCCATCCTTAGTCGAGGCAATCAGCCAGATCCTGAGCAAAAGCGAAAATCTGAGTATTCCAAGACACTGAGTATTCCAAAATAAATGTTCACTAGGACCCAGTACCTCGCCTCAAGCCTCCTATTGTGGCAATCCCTGATAGGGATGTACACGGAACTGGCGGGGGCCAGTTCGACGGTGGGGGGGGGATGCCTTTAAGGGCAGGGGAGGAAGCACCCCCCCACCGGCGCATGATTTCCAAAAATTCTGTCAGGGCAGCAGCGTACATCCCTGCCGCCCCATTGCCACATTTACTGGATATACCCAGAAGTACTAGGCGTGCCCGAGGCATGCAGGTGCGCCTAGTACTTCCAGGTATATCCAGGAAACATGGCAACGGGGCAGCAGGGATGTACACTGCAGCCCCGACGGGCTTTTTGGAAATCATGTGCCGGCAGGGAAACACGGCAGCAGGGAGGTGTACGTGCATCCTCCCCCACCCTTAAAGGCACCCCCCCCGCCATCGAACCTTTGAGCCAGTCAGGGTTCATGCAAATCCTAATCCCTGATGCTCTTGAAGATCAGATGTGACAAAGAAAAAAGGACAGAGGTGACAGGGTATCTTCTAGATACTCAATATGTCACATCAGGTCTGGTTCACACATGCACTTATGCCATTCTATTTGTCTACATGTTATTACTGTGCTCTTAGTAGGGCAAGGCCCCTCCATCAGCCTGAGAAGGACCAACTGTGATCTGGCCCCTCCTCTCTGGGAAGAACCAAGTCTTCCTCCACAGCCATGGTCATCAGGCTGGAGCAGAGGGTGAGGCATGCAGCAAAGCTCCTTCACTGGCCTGAGGAGAATAAGTATCTTCTGGACCCTCCTCTCTGACAACTCTTCCCCTCTTCTTAACTTTTGTTTGATTTTTTACAAAAAGATTTTGAGCCGTTTTGGGACAGAATTATTAATTCTAAAGAATGCTGTAAATCACACTGAGCCGTTCGGGAAGAGTGGGCTACAAACAAAGAAACAAACAAACAGTCATTTGACTGTGTGAACCAACTCATTTGAAAACACAGCATTTGAGCTGATGCGCAGCAAAATGAAAGTTCTCTCTATGGTGTTGTATTTCTAATGACCCACTCACACATGGAAACCGTCACTTTATGTTGTAGTGACAAACACGCATGTGTGAGCAACACCCTTCAGGCATAACAGAAATCACAACTCCTCACCAAAACATTTAGAAGTTCACAGCCAATAGTTGTAGAACAGCCATCTGCTTTTATTTCTTTTGCTGTACCTTGTTTCAAAGAAACAAATTTTCCTTCATTAAAATGTATACAAAATTGCTTCCCTTCATTACAACTGCAGCATGGCAACTGCAGGCTTTTACCCAGGCTTTTATATGAGTGTTGTTTTTATTGCTGCTGCTCTGTAGTTTATGGCCCTATTGTGTATGTTTTTTAAACTTTTAATTAGATTTGTATTTTTATATTCCAATTTGAATTTTTATTGTGTAATTATTTTATAGTCTTATATTGTTTTAAATGTTTTGTAAACCGCCTTGAGATTGTTTTAATGAAAAGCTGTATAAAAATGTAATGATTAAAAATAAAATAAACTGAATGATGGGAGGGGGAATGAAGATTCAGGCTTACATACCTTGCTGCCACAGAGTAAACTGGCTCCAGTCACCTTTCTCCCGCAAGTTCTCATCTTCGGGAAGAAAGAGCCCCTTTCCTCGATCCATTACAGCAAGCCCTTCATCTCGAAGCACCTTCCAGTTTCTTTCTATGGACTGAAGAGGCGATGATAACAAATGCGACATTTGACTAGAATTAGTGAACATTTTAAATTTTGCAGTCTTACAAAACACTCAAACACAAAAGCAGTAAGAAAGCATCCATTGTCATTAATAAGGTTCTCTGCATTTCACTTCCACCCACTTAAAGATTTAAAATACAAAAATCAGTTCCATGTAGTTTCTCGGTTTCAATTACCTTCATATCATAAAATTTTCAATAATCCCCAGCCACCTACTAGAGTGGCCTCCACTTTAATTTGCTTTTCATTAGCTTAAGGGGTATTTCAGCAGATCATGTTTCTACTAATAAGCTAACAAGAATATCGATCTTCACGATCATAGCACCCAGTATTTTCAAGACCAAGCAAATTACAAGAGACCACCAACCTCCCCCCAGCTCAGCGTGGACAGCTTGGAGGCCGGTCTGTGTAGCTGCGCTTTGCCCTTTTGTCTTCCTCAGTGCTGGCAACTATTTCCATCTGTGAGCACTAATTTTCATCTGCCTCAGCTTGGAGTCACCTGTGAGAGAGGCAACTCTGAGTTTTTCTGGAACCTATTAAGACGGAGAGAGAGCCAACGGCACAGCTGGCGGTGCAGCTGGTTTGCCCACTTGTTACTGAGACTTGGCTGAAGTTAATTTGTAATGTGTCTGGGTTTGTCTGGAGATGGGGAGACAGGCGGTGCCTTTGTTGACTGTGGGGCAGCTATACCGGTAGTGGTAGGGAATAGAAGAAGTAACGTTGGCAGGTCAGGAGAATGTTCCAGGGGAAGGGTAGTCAGAAATTTAATAGCTGTCTCCCCTTCCGGCTGTCCTGCTAGCTCTTTGACCTCGGGGAGCATTGCCAACAACCCACATAGCCTTAACTTGCTCCTCTGCAATTCCAGGTCGGTCCAAAATAAGGATGAACTCATCCATGATTTGATTATGGATGAAGGGGCCGACCTGGTATGTATCAATGAGACTTGGTTGAAGGAGGCGAGTAGTCTTGGTCCCAGCTTCTCCCGCCAGGATACTCTGTAGAGGAGCAGGTGAGGGGACGTGGGCGGGGAGGTTGAGTGGCTGTGGTCTATAAGGATAACATCTCCCTTACCAGAGTTCCTGTTAGGGTATCAGACCATATGAGCCCCTGGTGGCGCAGTGGTAAAACTGCCGCCCTGTAACCAGAAGGTTACAAGTTCGCTCCTGACCAGGGCTCAAGGTTGACTCAGCCTTCCATCCTTCCGAGGTCGGTAAAATGAGTACCCAGAAATGTTGGGGGCAATACGCTAAATCATTGTAAATCGCTTAGAGAGCTCCGGCTATAAAGCGGTATATAAATATAAGTGCTATTGCTATTGCTATTGAATGTGCGTACTTAAGTTTGGGGACCAGGGATAGATTGGGACTTCTGTTGGTGTATCGATCGCCCCGCTGCCCAACGGAATCCCTTACTGAGCTCACGGACTTGGTCACGGAAGTCGCGCTGGAGTCTCCCAGACTTTTAATACTGGGGGACTTCAATGTTCATTTTGGGACCAATTTGTCCAGGGCAACTCAGGAGTTCATAGTGGCCATGACAACTATGGGCCTATCCCAAGTGGTCTCTGGACTGACGCATCTTGCAGGTCACACACTTGATTTGGTCTTTTACTCTGATCAGGGTGGTGTTCCGTGGGTGGGGACTCCTGTGATCTTCCCATTGTCATGGACGGACCATCATCTGGTTAAGGCTGGACTTACAACCACTTCCCACCTCCGCAGGGGTGAAGGGCCTAATAGAATGGTCCGCCTGAAGAGGTTATTGGATCCAGTAGGATTCCAAGAAGCCTTGGAGGGATTCAGTGTTGGCTTTGCCGGTAATCCTGTTGATGCCCTGGTTGAGAACATTAACAACTTGCTCACCAGGGTAGTAAACACGATTGCTCCCAAGCGTCCCCTCCAACCCGCTTCAAAATTGGCCCCTTGGTACACGGAAGATCTATGGGGGCTGAAGTGGCAAAGTAGGCGACTGGAGCACAAGTGGAGAAAGACTTGACTCGAATCTGACGGATTACAACATAGAGCACATTTAAAGATCTATGCTCAGGTGATACGTGTGGCAAAGAAGTGGTTCTTTTCTGCCCGTATTGCCTCTGCAAGTTCACGTCCAGCGGAGTCATTCAGGGTTGTGAGGGGACTAGTATCTGCCCCTCCTCCCTTGAACCAGAATTTGGAGTCATCAGTTACCTGCTGCGATGTGTTTAAAGAGTTTTTTGCAGATAAAATCTCTTGGATTCAGGCCGACTTAGATGGAGACTCCAAAATTAATTTGATGTCTGAACTGCAGGTGTCCAACAACTCCTCTTATGCGATTCGACGAGATCAATTTCAGTTTGTGACTCCTGAGGATGCGGACAAGCTACTTGGAGCAATGAGGCCTACCACTTGTTCTCTTGACCCTTGTCCGAGATAGCTTGTTCTATCTAGCAGGGAGGCTATTGTAGGCGGCCTTGGGGAAATCATAAATGCTTCTCTGAGGGAGTGCAGGATGCCTCCTTGTCTTAAGAAAGCAATTATTAGACCTCTTCTAAAGAAGCCTGCATTAGATTCCTCAGAGTTGTCTCCAACCTCCCATGGTTGGGCAAGGTAATTGAGAGGGTGGTGGCCTCTCAGCTCCAGGAAGTCTTGGAGGAAACTGATTATCTAGACCCATTTCAAACTGGCATTTGGGGCGGGGGCTATGGAGTGGAGACTGCCTTGGTCGGCCTGATGGATGATCTCCAATTGAGAATTGACAGAGGAAGTGTGACTCTGTTGGTCCTTTTGGACCTTTCGGCAGCTTTTGATTTTATCGACCATAGTATCTTTCTGGAGCATCTGAGGGGGTTGGAGGCACTGTTTTACAGTGGTTCCGCTCCTACCTCTCGGACAGGTTCCAGCTGGTGTCGATTGGAGATTGTTGCTCTTCGAAATCTGAGCTTAAGTATGGTGTCCCTCAAGGCTCCATACTCTCTCCAATGCTCTTTAACATCTACATGAAACCACTGGAAGAGATCATCAGGGAATTTGGAGCTGGGTGTTACCAGTACGCTGATGACACCCAGATCTACTTCTCCATGCCAACTTCTTCAGGAGCTGGCATATCGTCCCTAAATGCCTGCCTGGAAGTGATAATGGGCTGGATGAGGGAGAATAAACTGAAGCTGAATCCAGATAAGACAGAGGTACTTATTGTGCAGGCTCAGAACTCCAGAGACAATTTTGATCTACCTGTTCTAGATGGAGTCACACTTGCCCGAAAGGAACGGGTTTGCAGTCTGGGAGTACTTCTGGATCTATACCTCTCCCTGGTTTCTCAGGTTGAGGCAGTGGCCAAGGGTGCTTTCTATCAGCATCGGCTAATACTCCAGCTAACTTCGTTTCTCAAGATCAGTGACCTCCAGACTTGACTTTTGTAATGCGCTCTACGTGGGGCTGCCTTTGTATGTTGTCTGGAAACTTCAGTTGGTTCAGAAAGTGGCAGTCAGGTTGGTCTCTGGGTCATCTCAGAGAGACCATATTACTCCTTTGCTGATGGAGTTACACTGGCTGCCAATAGGTTTCCAGGCAAAATACAAAGTGCTAGTTATAACTTATAAAGCCCTAAATGACTTAGGCCCTGGGTATTTAAAAGAGCATCTTCTTCATTAGAGCATCTTCTTCATTTTGAGCCCCACCGCCCATTGAGGTCATCTGAGGAGGTCCGCTCCAGTTACCGCCAACTTGTCTAATGGCTACAGAGAGACGGGCCTTCTCAGTTGCTGCCCTGAGATTGTGGAATGCACTCCCCACTAAGATGCGATCCTCCTCATCCCTGGCAGTTTTTAAAAAACATCTAAACCCCCATCTTTTTAACCAAGCTTTCTCAGCCTTTTAAAATTTGTTGGTTTTAATTTTGTGATTGATTTTTAATTGTTGAATTGTTTTAACTTTTTATATGTGTTTTAATTGTTTTATGTTAACCGTCCAGAGATGAAAGTTTGGCGGTATATAAATGTGATGAATAAATAAATAAATAATAAGAGCATTGAGAATAGACTTGAATTCCAGAGCGAAAAACAGCACAATGTGCACATCTTTTAATTCTGTAATTATGCATGAAATCTTCACACAACTACTTTTTTTTGTCTTGAAGATACTTATATTCCATTTTCAAATTAAATGCAGAATTCATGAGGTATCTTACAAAAACTAAATGCCATAAAGTCAAAATAAGAATCTATAAAGAATATTAGTACAGCATTAGTGAGGAAGAGATCAATTTCTGATTTAATTATGGACTGAAGATTATATATGCCATGAGTCAGCTCTTAATTCAGTGCCTGCTCAAAAGGCATCCTCCAGCAAGTGGGTTAGGGGTGTGCACAGTCCGGTGCACCCCCAGTCTGGCACGGGGGGACTGTTGCTTTAAGTGGGGGGGGGTGGTAGTGCTTACCCCCGCCGCCGCTCTTCCCCCCCCCCGGCGCTGGTCAGTTGAAAAATCTTCTTGGGGCGGCAGAGGTCCTCTCTGCCGCCCCTGCCCCCGTTGTTGTTTGGAAAGCCTAGAACAGAGACGAGAGCTAGCGGCGCGCATGTGCCCTGCGCGGCGCGTGCGCTCGTCTCTGACGCTGCTGTGCCGTGACATATGCGGTGTGTGCACCGTAACGTATGCGGCATGTGCGCGGCAGCGTCAGAGACGAGTGCACACTGTGCACAGGGCGCATGCACACCACTAGCGCTCGTCTCTGTTCTAGGTTTTCCAAACAACGACGGGGGCAGGGGCAGCAGAGAGGACCTCTGCCGCCCCAAGAAGATTTTTCAACTGACCAGCGCCGGAGGGGGAAGAGTGGCGGCGGGGGTAAGTACTACCACCCCCCCGCTTAAAGCAACAGTCTCCCGCCCAGCCGGACCTGTCCAGCGGTCTTTTGAATTGTGCCAGACCGAACCGTGCACACTCCTAAAGTGGGTGTTGCTAAATCAATCAATCAATCAATGAAAGGCTGCATCTAAATTTAGTCAGTCTTTGGTTCCACTGACACATTCCATTGAAATTAAGTTTGTTATGATTAACTTGATACAATCCAATATTTTCCCTTTCTACTGATGATCAATGTTGATATGGAAGGCATCTGCACTGACCATAGAATAACAGCAGTAGCAACAATACATAAATTGAGTTTTAATAACCACAGTCAAGGTGGAACATGATTAAATCAGCAACAGAACTGGCAGCTATATTAGCAGCACCATCTCTGGATGGTCATCAGATGGAGGCTTTGCTCTGTGTACTGACATTGAGAGAGGCTTGTTTTTCATGTACACGGGACAGGGCCTTTTCAGTCACGGCCCCCAAACGTTGAAATGGCCTCCCAATGGATATTTGCAGCCTCCTTCACTACCTACAAAAGTGCATTGAAGTCTTTTCAAGAAATATTAATCGGCCCATTGATCCAAGTGATGAATGAAATATTACATTGTCATACGTTGCCTGCTTTTTGGCAAGAAACATGGAAGGATCCAACTAGATCACAATCGTACAGAGCAATTTCTCTGCTGAATGTGGATTACAAACTTTTTGTGGTGATTCTGGCAGCAAGGCTGAAAGTTTTTTTAATTGATATAATACATCTGGATCGGACAGGATATGTACCGAAGAGATACATGAAAAACAACCTGAGATATATATTGAATGCAATAGATGATATTTCAAAGAATAAGAGTAAAGCAGCGATGATTTTCTTGGACACGGAGAAAGCTTTTGACAATCTTGACTGGTCTTTCCTGTTTAAACTATTAGAAAAAAATGAACTATGGTCCTAACTTCCTTTCATGGATTCAAAGGATTTATCAGGAACAATCAGCAAATATAATAGTGAATGGGATGATATTAAAAAAATGCACTATTACCAAGGGTACTAGACAAGGGTGTCCCCTTTCACCATTGTTGTTTATCCTTGAACCATTGGCGATGTAGATACGACAGGAACAAAAAGTTTCTGGAATTAAAATGGTGGATCAAGAGCATAAAATAAAATTGTACGCAGATGATGTAGTTCTTACAATTACTCAACCAAAGCACTCTTTGGACTCAATAATGGAGCATATAAATCATTATGACTTGGTTTCAGGATATAAGCTTAATAAAAACAAAACACAGATCCTTATATGGAACCTGTCAGATACGGAACTATTATATTTGAAAGACAAGACTGGATTTCAACTGACAGAAAAACCAATTAAATATTTGGGGATTAATTTAACAGTGAATAACAAAGACCTGTTCAAGAATAATTATTTACCGTAGTGGAGCCTTATTATGGCAGCTCTAACCAGGTGGAAAAAATTAAATCTTTATTGGCTGGGAAGGATAGCATAGGTCAAAATGAATATTTTACCAAAGATGAGCTTTTTATTTCAAATGATCCCTATTAAAATCGAGGATAAGATGTTGAACGTGTGGCAGAGGAATATAAATTCTTTTATCTGGGCCAATAAAAAGCCAAGAATTAAGTACAGGGCCATGCAAGATGTAAAAGATCGGGGAAGAGTGGCTGTTCCTAATTTGAAATTATATCATCATGCCAGTTGCTTGACATGGATTTCGGACTGGATCAGAGAACCATATGGTTCAATGATGGCTATGGAAGGGTTTGACCTTCCAGAAGGGTTACATAAGCATTTATGGACTAATATAAAAAGGAAAGATCATGACATAAAATCCCATACAATTAAAAGTAGTTTATTACAAGTTTGGGACAAATATAAGAAGAGGATTAGTCCGGAGCTATCGCCTTTGGCATCTAAAATATAAACATTTTTTGTATGGAGAAGAAAACTCTATAAATTTTGCCCACTGGTGAGAGGCATATAATCTGCAAAGTTTAACTACAGGAAAAACAAAAACAAAATCCATCCAGACTCTTGCTTCAGAATGGTACAATGAGCCCTCATGGTTTCAATATCTACAAATTAGTACTATAGTGCAGAAAGAAATACAGAGACAAGGTGGTAAACTTAGAGACTTAACAGAATTTGAATAAATTACTAAAAATACTGATCATTTACTGGGATTGATATATAAATTGCTATTGAAATATGATTCAGAAACAAGTAAAAGACTGAATGATCAAGTGGATGCAAAATTTAAACAGGACAATGGATATGCAACAATGGGAATACCAATGGAAGGTGAACCTTAAATTTACAGCAAATAGCATTTTAAGGGAAAATTGGTACAAAATGTTTTTAGATGGTATATTACTCTCATGATGATTGCCAAGATGGATAGTAATTACTCTGGAGATTGTTGGAAGTATAAGAGCTATGCAGGGACATTTTATCATATGTGGTGGACATGTAGCAAAGCACAAAAATTAATTCTTGAAAAAAATTCACCATAATATGAAAAATTTTAAACCTAAATCTCCCTTACTCTCCAGAGGTGGGTTTTTTTTTTTTTGTTAAACATGACTAAATCCTATCTTCCTACTAAGTATTCAGAGCTGTCTTTGCATATGATCACTGCAGCCAGGATCTTATATGCTGCTAAACAGAGGCAACAAATAATCCCGATGGTAGATGAGTGGTTATTAAAATTATGGGAATATGCCTCTATGGCTAAGGTTACTGCTTACTTACAGAATATTCCAGATGAAACATTTATTTCTATTTGGGAGCCTTTCATAATTTACAATTTAGCATGGGGTCAACACCCTCATCCAAGATTTGGTTTTTCTTTCTAGAATAAACGGATAATTAAAGTGGTATTTCTGTGTTTTGTTTTTTTGTTTTTACAGTTCTTGGCAAGGGTGGTTTTGCATGGGTGTGTTTTTTTGGAAGGTGGAGAACAGAGGGCTGCTGAACCTCCCAACTGATGTATGTAATTATGAGATGTCTAAGAACAGCTAATTGTAAAGCTACTTTTATCTTTTTTCTTTCTTTCTGTGTCTTTTTTCTATTTCTGTTATCTTGTTGAAAAATTATTAAAAGATATTTTTTAAAAAGTGAATTAAAGACTTAGTTATTTAGACATGCCTTTGCTCTCTAGGGTGGTGTTTTTATTACTGGTGCTGTGTTGCGAACTGCCTTTTTTGGTTTTATTGTGTGTTTTTAATTGTTGTTGATTTTATTACTGTTTTAATATTTCTACTGAAACTGCCTTGAGATGCTTTATGAAAGGTGGCACATAAATGTATCAACTATATATATAACTTTCTCAAAGTTTTAAACCCATATCAACAAGCTGACCAATGAAAAGGATTTGTGGGCATCTCAGGAATACAACATCTGGTTTTGCACATGATTCTGCCAGAAGACAAAGTGCCAAGCTGAGTCATGTTGGAATAGGAGATCAGGGACAAGCAACTGCTTGCATCAGCTGTATTCATTTGAGATCGTTCTGAATTAATTTGTTGAAAACTGGCCAGAAATAGGTGTCTTTGTCCTCCTGTGAGTTTTGTCCCTAAACAGCTACAACCAAACTGATTTGAATGCAAAAGAATTAGTTTGCACAATAGATTGGCCTGTGGTGCAGTTAGTGTTTCAAGTAGCATTGTTTCAAATGCAACCTTAGCAGTTAACCCAGAGACAAAAGATTCTCTGAATAAAGCGCTTAGCTCCCACCTAAAGAAACCTAATCACAAATCAGAATAATCTTCGATAGTCTGCACTTGATTTATTGTGTATATAATCACTGAAGCACTGCTTGTGGGAGCTACCACCCAAGGATCCTTCCATTAGCCAAAATAGTTTAGAAAAAATGAATCGGAAGGCATGAAGCAAGTTATCAACGTGCCGCGAGACTATTGAGGTTATGTTAGCCCAAGTTGGAATGACATTAAAAGGCCAGTGGATGGAGTCATTCTGCGACAGTTCTACTGTAGCTGTGGAGGTTTGCATTGAGCATTCTCAGAAGATCGGATGTGTTCATCAGATCTTCACAGCCAACATGTCTATAGGTCTTCACCCCATGCTGGTTTAGAATCTAGCTACTTAGCAGATGAGGACAATAAGCAGAATGAAAACAAACTGCAATCTAATCCAAGATGCAGAGTTAGTTCAGGGTTGTCTCAGAACAAATTGCACTTTACAGTCCAGGACATTGTTCCCAAACTTCTAATTTACTTATCTAGCTATGTACATCTCTAGGCAGTATACAAAATTTAAAATATTTTAAAGTCGCAGATTAAAATACATGCCAAAACAAGTTTTTAAAATGATTAAAAATTTAGAATTAAAAGCCTGCAAAAACAGGAGAGACTTGATGTTCTTCCTGAGAACAAACAGGGAAGAAGATGCTCTAGTTTCAGTAGGGAGCATATTCCAAAGCACCTGGGGCAGCCACAGAGAAAGCCCAGTCCTGAGTCGCCACCAAATGAACCAGTGGCATCCGTAACCTGACCTCTCCAGAAGATCGTAACAGGCGGCAGGGTTCATGACAAAGGAGACACTCTCTTAAACAGCCTGCACCTAAGCCGTTAAGGTCTTTATAGGTAAGAATCAGCACTTTATATTTCACCTGGAAACATATTGGCAGCCAATGAAGCTTTTTAAAAACCATTGTTATGCTGTCCCTTCGTGTTATCTCAGAGACCAATCTGGCTGCCGTATTCTGTACCAATTGTAGTTTCTGGACTACGTACAAAGGCAGCCCCACGTAGAGTGCATTACAGTAGTCAAGCCTGGAGGTTACCAGCATATGTACCATTATCTTAAGGTCATTCGCCTCTAGAAATTGACGTAGCTGACACAAAAAGCGCTCCTGGCCACCGCCTCAACCTGAGAAACCAGGGAGAGCTTTGGATTCCGGGGCACACCCAAGCTAATTTGGCCCTAAAGCATCAGACTGAAGGCAGGAACAGCTCTTGCACAGATGTGACCTTGAACCTAATAATGTGTGACAAGTGACTGATCTAAAGTCATGCCAGAACCATATGACACACATGCATGTGTGCACAGAGTTATGCTGGCCTTGGGCTGAAATAAACCAATACATACATACATGTGTGCACAGAGTAGACTGAAACCCCTTCTTGATTCTTCTTTATTAGCTTTTTCAGTGTATGTTTCACTGCACTGAAGATTTTAATTATATATATTGGTAACAGAATTTCCATAAATAAATGATAATGAACATTTACTTTATTTACAAAACCATAGCTAATGACATAACAAATAGAATTTGCTATCTTCACATTTTACTAGACAAAACTTTCCTTGCAGTCTTCAGCCACTTATTTACGTACAGCAGAGTTAATTTGCTTTATTTACAATGTAAATAAATGATGAAATTTGATTTCATCAGCAAGAGAGAGGGGTTATTCACACGTGCAGGCAAAACCGGGATAAGGAAGCGGCACAGCGACAAACCTGCTTAGGGAGCCTGCCACTTAGACTGGGTTTTGTATGCAAGGGTGCCCAGAAACCGGGCTAATTGATTGATTGTCAGAGCCGTGCGGCTCCACTGGGCACCTACACATGAGTAGCCTCCCAGCCAGTGCACCCGCCTTTTGTGCAGTGCATTATAGGAATTCTGGAGACTGGGAAGATGCATCGAGGCCCTGACCCTCCACACGGTTAGCACCAGTAGCTGGTAAACGTCTGGGCAGGCAATCTGCCCAACCACAAAGGAGCTCTCAATCATCTGCTAGGGAGGTAAGCATTTCAAGGCTTCCTCCCTTACAGATTGAGGCCCTCTTTCCATGATCATGAGAAAGGGCTCAGAGATTTTATCTTTTGGCTTCTGAATGATTTCAAGTTGTCTGTGAGTGCAGCAAAAAATAATAATCACATTTTTGCTTCAAATGAAGTGGTTATAGGCTATAACCATATGATTGATTGGGCATTGATTTCATTATCATGGGAAATGCCTTGTATTGTAGACAAGCTCTTTTAATGGTTAAGTACCAGTATTCCATGTAACCCAATGACTTATCTCCAATAATGTCCAACGCAAGAGGCTTTATAGGAAATGGAGCTAAAGAATAATCAAACCTGATGGACAACAGATTTGAATTCTAGTTCTCCAGGGATTTAGGCAACCCTTCTTGGCTTCTAATCATTCAGTAAAAAGTCCAACTAGCCAAAATCATGCTTAATATATCACTGAGTTATGGCCCTTCCTCAAGTGTATAAGGAAATTTGCTGCATGCTAATTAATTAAATCACATAAGATAAATAAACTCCAGGTTGCCATTGAAAACTGACAATACAAGATGCAACTCAATCAATCATTTTCAGTTACGTTGTCAACATTTTATTTCTTTCTTTATTTATATATTTATTAAATTTATACCCAGGCCAAACTTACGTCTCTGGGCAGCAACAATTAAAACACATAAAAAGTTAAAACAATACAATAATTTAAAAACCATAAAACTAACAAAAAGTATTTTTTTAATTAAAAACCTGAGAAGGCTTGGGTAAAAAAAAGCATTTTCAAATGTTTTTTAAAAATAGCTAGAGATGGGGAGGATCATAACTCAACAGGGAGCGCATTCCACAATCTCGAGGCAGCAGCCGAGAAGGACCGTCTCTGTGTGACCACCAAATGAGTTGGCGGTAACTGGAGACGGACCTCTTCAGGTGACCTCAATGGACTGTGGGGTTCGTAATGAAGAAGGTGCCCTCTTAAATACCCAGGACCTAAGCCATTTAGGGCTTTATAAATTATAACTAGCACTTTGTATTTTGCCAGGAAACCTATCGGCAGCCAGTGTAACTCATTCAGTAAAGGAGTAACGTGGTCTCTCTGAGATGACCCAGAGACCAACCTGACTGCCACTTTCTGAACCAACTGAAGTTTCCAGACTACGTACAAAGGCAGCCCCACATATAGCACATTACAGAAGTCAAGTCTGGAGGTTACCAACAAATGTACCACTGTTTTGAGGTCACTGATCTCGAGAAACCGACTCAGCTGGCGTATCAGCCGATGCTGATAGAAAGCACCCTTGGCCACCGCCTCAACCTGAGAAACCAAGGAGAGGTGTGGATCCAGGAGTACTCCCAGACTGCGAATCTGTTCCTTTTGGGGAAGTGTGACCCCATCCAGAACAGGTAGATCAAAATCGTCTCTGGAGTTCTGTCCCCACACAATAAGTACCTCCGTCTTATCTGGATTCAGCTTCAGTTTATTCTCCCTCATCCAGCCCATTATCACTTCCAGGCAGGCATTTAGGGAGGATATGCCATCACCTGAAGAAGCTGACATGGAGAAGTAGATCTGAGTGTCATCAGCATACTGATAACACCCAGCTCCAAATTCCCTGATGATCTCTCCCAGCGGTTTCATGTAGATGTTAAAGAGCATTGGAGAGAGTATGGAGCCTTGAGGGACACCATACTTAAGCTCAGATTTCGAAGAGCAACAATCTCCAATCGACACCAGCTGGAACCTGTCCGAGAGGTAGGAGCGGAACCACTGTAAAACAGTGCCTCCCACCCCCAACCCCCTCAGATGCTCCAGAAAGATACTATGGTTGATAGAATCAAAAGCTGCCGAAAGGTCCAAAAGGACCAACAGAGTCACACTTCTTCTGTCAATTCTCAATTGGAGATCATCAATCAGGCCGACCAAGGCAGTCTCCACCCCTGCCTCAGTCTAATTAGCATACAACTGAGATCCTTTCCATATAACATAAAGCAATGTTATTAGAAAAAGACATGCAGTTATCTGCATTTTTATTTATTTTCACTAATAGCATTTTTATGTCCTTAGAACATTTAGAAAGATTTAAACCATCCCAGAATAATATACTATGAAGTAACAATACCACCAATTATTTACTTGCATCAATAATATTTTACAGAAAGCTGCTGGAGCAGATGTTCAAAGAGCCAAATATCAATTCAGCTATACAGGAAACAGTCTTTTTCAGCATTAAGTTGAAAAGTTAATGCTATCTTCCTTACAAGAAATGTAACAAAGTTACCCAAAGCTGTTCTTTCCCACCAAGCTCTTTCTAAGTAAGGGTGGGGCAGCAAAGACAAAGATCCCAATTCTAAGTACTTGTGCAGTTATTTGCAAGTGAGAGGCACACAGAAGTGATTGGATATGTTATTGGTCACATCCTTTACCAGTGTTTGACAGAATGCAGAAAGTGGTCTTCACAAAACATTTCACTCCAATAAGCTAACTTACAATAATTTTTTGATGATGATGATAATGATGTGGCTTCAAGCCTAACTAAAAAGTAACCATGTATATGTCCACAATAAGAAATCTTTGCCTCCACAATTCAGTTCGGCAAAACTGAAGCCTACATTGCACATGGTGATGGTCTGCCCTGTTCATGTGTTAAACAGAGTTTGAGGAAGTGAAGTGGCCAAAGTTTAAAAGACCAAAGAAGCCTTTTTAAGAGGCCAATGGAGCATGTGGGTATGTGATGCTGAATGGACCCCATCTGGTACTCTTTCCATCAAAGTGCATCCCTACAGGTGTTCTTATCCCAGTTCTTAGCCTGGCTGGGACAAAAAGACCAAGAGTAAAGGCTGCAGGGACAGTTTAGCACCTCCACTACTGTGCTCCTTTAATTCACATCACCAACACACATAAACATGGGGCAGCCCATGTTTGTTACATCATGAGCAGCCTGGGCCTTTAAAAAACACATCGCTTTAAAATGAGTTTTACAGTAGCTCTACACACACGTTAAGTTCAATGCATGTACAGTAATACATTTCCTATATGCACCATGTATTGGGGCGGGGGAGGGGTTGTAACCAGGTTCACATTTAAAATGATTGCATGCACAGCATTCACCCAAAACATGTACATGTGTATAGACATGCATGCACAACATAATGTCTGAATAAGCCTATTGAATGTGATAGATCTGAATAAGAATGGTGATTTGCTCCTTGCATTGTTAAGTCTGCAAGGTTTAAATATTACATTGCCAAACTGGACCGGTTTATGTTCCCTATCAGGAAACTGCATACTCAATCGCAGTTTGGGCTGTGCGAAAAAGGAACTTGCCCAGATTTCCTTGTTTTCATAAACAGCATGAACAGAAGCACAAATGTCTTTGAAATTAATGAAACAGCTGTCTTTATTATGCTTGTTACCATTCTCATGAGAATGTTATGGCACATTCGCTCACAGCAAAATAAAACTTATTATTAGAATTTACTTTTTTCAAATAGTGAATTTTTTTAGAGCATGAGCATGAAATATGTGAATACTGAAAATGTTCTTTGAAATGTTTTTACAACTTATATTTCTAAGTCCTTAGGCAATTTTCAAGTGGTGTTACTTTAGTTATCTAAACACAACACCAATTAAAACTCTGTGATGTACATGTGCATGTATCACCAAAAGCATATGCTCTTATGAATACAAGGTTGCATGGATAAAATTAGTTGTCAGTATCACTGAAGAAAAAAAAAACCCATTCTAACCCCTTAGTATTATATCACAACACTGCCTCATCATGCTGTCCCATAAATCTTGTTCATCTATTATACTTAGCAAATATTAGCTGAACCGATTAGTAAACCATGAATTGAATATGGAAATCCACATTTTTGCTTTACAATCTCTCACGTTTCCTTACTAAAACAAATATACGTGGAAGATATTCTTTAAACATCTTTGGATTGCCATATTCAACAATTAGAAGAAGCAGACTATCTGATGATTTATGCCAGATTTCCCAAAACAAAATCTGTGCTAGTAGAAGATTTTTCTGGTTCTACTTTCCTTTTATATAAATAGATGATACACAGTTGATGTTGCTGGCTGAGTTTGAACAGGTGGGACTATATGGCTGAAATACAGCCCTGTTTAGTGTTTGCAATTGTGCATTAACTAACTTGTATTGTATACACAATACAAATTCCATCTGCTCACACTCAGTTACCAACATAACTATGGTAGTGATTATGTTGATCTTATCTGTTATCTTAACTGCTTCCAACTTTTGTTTTGCCCCACCTTGGGTATTGTAGAGTAGAAAGGCAGTATTATTCATTCCCATAAATACATACATATATACATGTAAAAGACAACATCCTGTATGACAGTGTAGAAATCATGTTCATTTTAAAAAATGCCTTAAAGTGCTGCAATGCTATCTATCTATGCTATGTTTGATCTATGCTATGTTTTGCATGCAACTTAAACCATTAGAGCTGGATGTTTACAGCAACCTAAGAACAAGGCTGCACCTCTTTGGCTCTCCAGCTGTGGTTGGACAGGAATTCCTATCATCCTTGACTATAGGCCACTTTGACGGGGGATGATGGGAGCTGTTGTCCGACAGTAACTGGAGATCTGAAGTTGTGCAGCCCTGCGTTAGAGAGAAAATTGACTCTAAAATTTTCTCCTCTGAAATGGTGTTTCATTCTTTTCACCAGTATTAAATCCCCATTCCTGTGGAAATTTCTAAGCAGTGGCATTCTACCACCACAATAAATATCCCTAAACATCCACCACCACAATAAATATCCCTGGGTCACCAGGGTCCTCCAGTCTCCCCAGGCACACTCAGCTGGTGAACAAACCATTCATTGGCTGGGAGGGTGATGTGCAGAGCTTCTCAGTTTCAACAACAGTCTCATCCATTGCGCCTATGTCAGCATGTTGAAGGAGGAGGTGTGGCCAGGATCAGAACACAGCAAAAATCAAATGGAGGGTATGGCCAGTGTGTGCACTTACATCACAATTGGACAACTGCAATGTGCTCTACGTGGGGCTGCCCTTGAAGACTGTTCGGAAGTATGCCCTTGAAGACTGTTCAGAAGGACCCCCAAGGTAGCATTCTCAGAAATGCTACCTGTTCCACGTGCAGGTACAGTGAGACAAGCAGAGCTGAGGGGTTTCAATGCGTGGATGAGATGTTGGTGCCGGGAGGAGGGGTTTAGATTTGTTAGGCACTGGGATACATTTTGGGGCAATCAAGGCCTGTAAAAAAGGGACGGGCTCCACTTGAACCAAGATGGAATCAGACTGTTGGCGCTTAAAAAAAGAAGGTTGCAGAGCAGCTTCTAAAATTACACCTGTGGAACAGCCGATGGGAGCTGGGCAGTATCCCGTTCGGCAAAAGCCATCCTTTAAAGTGTGCGGGTGCAAAGGATTCAGATAAAACAGAAGGGGACAGAGCAGAACCGCATAAAGAGCAGACAGGAGCCTGTGCCTGCTGGTCAAAGAGTCAAAAGAAAGATAGCACACATCAGGTGAGAGATTCAGTGTATACTGTAGGTGCTTATATGCCAATGCCAGAAGCCTCCAAGCCGAGATGGGTGAGCTGGAGTGCTTGGTTGCTAACACAGAAATAAATATAGTGGGCATAACAGAAGCATGGTGGAACTGTGAGAAATAGTGGGACACTCTTCTCCCTGGATATAAACTCTATAAAAAGGACAGGGAGGGGCACCTTGGAGGTGGAGTAGCACTGTATGTTAAAGAAGGGATAGAATCTAACAAGCTAGAAACCTAAGTGGACTGGAGTCCTCCACAAAAACGTGCTACTGGGGACGTGCTATCACCATCCGGATCAAAACGCTGACAGTGACTGGGAGTTGCAGCAGGAAATCAGGGAGGCGTCAAGGAGAGGCAGGGCTGTAATAATGGGTGGCTTCAATTATCCACACATAGACTGGGTAAAGTCACAGTCAGGTCATGACAAAGAGGTCAGATTTCTAGATATGCTAAATGTGCCCTAGAACAGTTGGTCTTGGAACCAACCAGAGAGAAGGCGACCTTGGACTTAATTATGAGTGGCATCCAGGACCTGATGCGGGATGTCAGTGTCATTGACCCTCTAGGGAACAGTGACCATAGTGCCATCAAATTCAGCATAGATGTGGGGAGAGAATCACCAAGGAAGTCTAACAGAGACATTTTGAATTTCAGAAGAGGAAACTTCTCCAAAAAGAGGAGTATGGTGAAAAGAAAGCTGAAAGGGAAAATCAGGAGAGTCACTTTGCTCCAGAGTGCATGGAGTTTACTCAAAACCACAATACTAGAAGCCCAGTTAGATTATATACTGAAAAGGAGGAAAGGTACCACTAAGTCCAGGAGGATGCCAGCATGGCTAACAGGTACCATCAAGGAAGCCATAAAAGGGAAGAAGAATTCATTCTGAAATTGGAAGGCCTGTCCAAATGAAGAGAACAGGAAGGAACACGAACTCTGGCAAAAGAAATGCAAGGTGACCATAAGGGAGGCAAAAAGAGAGTTTGAGGAACATTTAGCCAAAAGTATCAAGGGGAATAACAAAAGCTTCTTTAAATACATCAGAATCAGGAAACCTGCCAGGGAGGCGGTTGGACCATTAGACAATGAGAGAGTGAAAGGGATTATTAAGGAGGATATGGAGGTTGCACAGAAGCTAAGGGAGTTCTTTTTGTCCGTCTTCAGGGCAGAGGATACAGAGCATATACCTGTTACTCAACCAGGCTTTTTAGGGATGGAGGCTAAAGAACTGAGTCAGATAGAAGTGACAAGTAATGATGTTCTAAACTGCCTGGAAAAACTGGAAATAACAAATTGCCTGGGCCGGATGGCATCCATCCAAGAGTCCTCAAATAACCCAAATGTCAAATTGCCTACCTCCTTGCTAAAATATATAACTTATCCCTGAAATCCGGCTCTGTACCAGAGGACTGGAGAGTAGCAAATGTAACACCGATTTTCAAAGAAGGATCTAGAGGCGATGCAGGAAATTACAGTCTGGTTTGCCTAACGTCCGTTCCAGGCAAACTGATGGAAAGCATCCTCAAGGATAAAATTGTAAAGCACATAGAAGAACAGGCCCTGCTGGGAGAGAACCAGCATGGCTTCTGCAAAGGTAAATCTTGCCTCACAAACCTTTTGAAGTTCTTTGAGAGTGTCAACAAGTGTGTGGATCAAGGTGATCTAGCTGACATAATATACCTGGACTTCCAAAAAGCTTTTGACAAAGTTCCTCATCAAAGACTCCTGAGGAAACTTAGCGGTCATGGGATAAGGGGACAAGTACATGTGTGGATTGCTAAGTGGTTGAAAGACAGGAAACAGAGGGTAGGTATAAATGGAGAGTTTTCGCAATGGAGGGAAGTAAGAAGTGGGGTCCTCCAGGGATCTGTACTGGGACCAGTGCTTTTTAATTTATTCATAAATGATCTAGAAGCAGGGGTAAGCAGCGAGGTGGCCAAATTTGCAGATGATACCAATCTCTTCTGAGTAGTAAAATCCAAAACAGATTGTGAGGAGCTTCAAAGGGATCTCTCCAAACTGGGGGAGTGGGCAACAAAGTGGCAAATGCGGTTCAATGTTGGCAAGTGTAAAGTGATGCACATTGGGACGAAAACCCCTAACTTCAAGTATATGTTGATGGGATCTGAGCTCTCGGTGACTGACCAGGGGTCGTGGTGGACAGCTCATTGAAAGTTTCGACTCAATGTACAGCAGCTGTGAAAAAGGCCAATTCCATGCTAGGGATCATTAGGAAGGGGATTGAAAATAAAACTGCTAATATTATAATGCCCTTATACAAAACAATGGTGCAGCCACACTTGGGGTAGTGAGTACTGTTCTGGTCACCACATCTAAAAAGGGACATTGTAGAACCGGAAAAGGTGCAGAAGAGGGCAACCAAGATGATCAGGGGCCTAGAGCATCTTTCTTATGAGGCAAGACTACAACACTTGGGGCTATTTAATTTAGAAAAAAGACGACTGCAGGGAGACATGATAGAGGTCTATAAAATCATACATGGTGTGGAGAAAGTGGATAGAGAGAAATTCTCCGTCTCCCATAACAACAGAACCAGGAGTCATCCCATGAAATGAAATTGCCGGGAAATCTAGGACCAACAAACGGAAGTACTTTTTCACACAATACATAATCCATTTGTGGAATTCTCTGCCACAAGATGTGGTGACGGCCAACAATCTGGATGGCTTTAAGAAGTGTTTGGATAACTTCATGGAGGAGAGGTCTATCAATGGCTACTAGTCGGAGGGCTGTGGGCCACCTCCAGCCTCAAAGGCAGGATGCCTCTGAGTACCAGTTGCAGGGGAGTGACAGCAGGAGGGAGGGCATGTCCTCAACTCCTGCCTGTGGCTTCCAGCGGCATCTGGTGGGCCACTGTGTTAAACAGGATGCTGGACTAGATGGGCATTGGGCCTGATCCAGCAGGGCTGTTCTTATGTTCTTATAAGAAGAGACGCTGCTCACATAAGTCTGTTGAAACATTTTTATTCAAAAATATTTAGCATTTCCTTTTTAACTGGATATTATCACGCTTGTCTATAGAGCTGCATAAAACTGTTTGCACTGGTATGTATAGTGAGGTCATTCACAAAATCAAAAACTGTGTTCTATCTGGGTTTGGGAGCTGTGTGTGATCCCAATTTTCAGTTGCGTGGAAGCAAGGTTGGAGGAAAATCTCGGTACCTTTTCCTCCTATCTTGCTTCCACACAGTCACTACTACCCAGGTTAATACAGTTTTTGATTGTGTGAATGACCTCGTTTTATGCTATTTTGTTGAGTGAGATTTTTGATATTACAAAACACATGGTAATCCACCACTAGCTGGCTGCCTCCAAAGTCCATTAAGACCTGACCTGGACTTAAAATATGTCTGTTTTTAAAGCAGAAATCCCACCAATCAACATTTTAAAAGGCAACACTATCATTTACTTCAAATGTAAGTTTTAATAATAATCTGCAGTTAATGCTTCACTATATTGAACTTTAAAAACAGCCTAGAGCCATGATTATAAATAATTTACCTGTCTATCTGGAGAGCACCAAACACTGATGAGTTTGTATTTCTCTTATATCTTGTATTTATTCAGCTGGCTTGACATTGCCTACCTTATGCAATTAAATATCCCAGTGAAGCCTATGAGAGTGCATGGGGAAATGGATCAGCCTGTTACCCACTAATTCCAACATTCAGCATTTTAAGCCTTGCCTCTCAGTTATTTGTGTGAATGACTGCGTTACTGCAGTCATCTTCATCTGGTGAACTAAAGTGGTCTAGCATATGTGGTGGCTATTTAATATACCTCTGCAATCCATTCTTCCAATATATATCATGCTGAACAATTATCAATTTAAATTTCTTCTAATGATTAGCAGAATTAGCAGAGGATATTTTGCCCAATGAACTCCAGATGTTGATCATAAGGAATGACAGTTTATAGTTCTTCTGGTGCAGTCCAATTTTATGCATACTTTACAGAAAACCAGTCTCACAGTTCAAGAGGACTTTCTCCCAGGCAAGTGTGCACAGGATCACAGCCTTAGAATCTACTTAAAATAACCACTATGTAGTCAAGAGGACAATGTTGCTCACCTTGACTAGTTCTGTATAACCAGTTTCCTTTGCAGTCCACCATGGTTGAGCCTTCAGACCCTTGACATTGTACAGAGAGCGTTGCCAGACAGATGCAAAGTGACCCCGTTGGTGTCCAAGTTCATACCATTTGTATGCCTAGGAAATTGGAATTTGTTAACAACTCATTTACATTAGTTACACTTCAGCAGAAAAGGATAAATCAATAACTAATATAATACGCGAGCAATTCCTCTGTGCATCCTAATGATACTCCTTCTCTACTGGGCTTCCTATAACATAGCACCATCATAAATAATGAATTAAAAGGTAAGGGCAGGTGTTTGATCTAAAACCCCCACAAAGCGGATTCAGATCATTTAAGATCCAGCTCTTGGCATCTAGAGCAACAAAGAGCTCAGACACATTCAAAGTACGTCACCTTACTTGTGAATTATAGATGTACATAAAAACTCCTAGTTGGTTACTGATCCAGCTATTTCCATTGCTCACATACAAAGTATCACACTTCCTACCACACAATCTTCCCTCTTCAGGAATGTTTGCAGTGGAAGCTTCTCAAACTCCAGGTATTCCTCTTAGTATGCACAGTGTACTAATTTTCACTTGAGGCATAAATGACCAGGCTCAAATTATCATACTTTGGACACATTATGCAAAGATCCAGCTCCCTTGAGAGGTCCATCATGCTGGGGAAAGTTGAAGGAAAGAGAAGAAGAGGACGACCAGCAGCAAGGTGGATGGACTCGATTATGACAGCAATGAATGCACCACAGAGACCTTAAAAACCAAGTTGAAGACTGGTCATCCTGGAGAGAATCTATCTATGTGGTCGCTAAGAGTCAACACCGACTTGACGGCACTTATTTTATTATTTTATTTTATTTTTACATTTATATCCCGCTCTTCCTCCAAGGAGCCCAGAGTGGTGTACTACATACTTAAGTTTCTCTTTCACAACAACCCTGTGAAGTAGGTTAGGCTGAGAGAGAAGTGACTGGCCTAGAGTCACCCAGCTAGTTTCATGGCTGAATGGGGATTTGAACTCGGGTCTCCCCAGTCCTAGTCCAGCACTCTAACCACTACACCACGCTGGCTCCACTTAATCACTCAATCACTCAATCATGCACAGTAAGATACAGGTGAACCCTGTTATCTGTGGTGGCTCCATTCTCTGCTACAATTGCATATAATGGAACCGTGGATGTGAATCATTGAGTCAACGGGACTTGGGGGATTAGGTTCCTGGAGGCTCCAAAAATGGTGAAAAACTGCAAAAAAAGGCCCTAAAATGGCCCCTAAAGTGCCCTACCATGCTCCATAGGTCTCCAGGTGTCCATAAATGCCCCCCAAAGCCCCAAATCTGGTGTTTATGCATTAAAAAACACAGATTTAAAAATATGTTTAAAACAAATGAGCCACAAAATGGCTCCTCTCCTCAAAATGGTGGCTGGAAATGACCTTCCAGATACCCCGAACCCACAAATGTGCGAAATCAACCCTTTGTTAACCTCCTCCACCCCCCTCACGTATGCTGTGGCTAGGTGTCAACTAACTGACAGCAGATATGCATAACCATGGATGTTGGATCTGCAAATGTTGAGGTTTGCCAAACAACAGGTATTATATTTCAAGGGAGGTCTGCACATCTTTCTCCTTTGTGAGCTGTACTGCCCATGGAGACTCTGTGATTCTTTCCCATATGTGTGACCCATATGTGTGTATAAATTGTACTGTTTTGAAAGTAACACACCTGATATAAATGTGATAGTCACATAGACAAAAATCCCTGTTGGGACATGCATTTAGCTCTGCTTTAGATTTCTCCTCAACACCCTTTCTCTGTTTCTATTCAGGGTCTCACCTCCTCCTCTCTCAGAGACTTCCAAAATAGTTCTGTGTTCCTTTGAGCAGGTAAGAATAAATGTAATGACTACTGAAGCGAAAGGCAGCAGGAGCTGGATTCTTGTTTACATGGTTCCATCTGTTCTATTCCAGGAAGGCTGGTTTGAAATTATTCTGAAAGGACCCAGATTCTAGGCCTTTCACAGTTTCCAAAACTACAGCTTTTGGTCCTTTAGTCAGTTGTTCACTAAATGTAGCAATTTATGTTTTGAACTAACATTAGAAAAAAACAATGACTTAAAAAGCTACTAGGTGAAATTGTAAGCTTGTGAATTGCAGTGTAGGAACTTTTGCCCCCAAATTACTTTTGACTATGTATCATGCCTTTTTGGAACAAGCCATTTTAAAGTGTGTGTACATGTGCACATGCCTGTGTGCACATTTTAAGTTTTATTGCCATAGGATAACAATATTCATCCGAATTTTTTTTAAAAAAAGATTTTTTGAGGATCAGAACCTGCTATATTATCCCACCCCATCTCCCCAATACAACATCAGCTGTCTTCGTATTTAATTGGCTCCAGCATAATTCAGATCTGGTCTTGGTATACACAACTCTCAGATCTAGACTTGGTATATACAATTATCTGCATCTCTATAAAATTGCAGTTTATCTAACAAAATCATATTACAAGGTGTTGTTTTTAAAGTTTGTCCTGAGTGCAATAAATCCATGGGTTGCATAGTGAAAGCAGAATTACCCAATACTTTGCACACCTACATCACAAAGCAAAATTCAACACATAGACCTCTAAATACATTGATTTAGAAGAGAATCTGTCTCAGTTGTCTTTGTAACCAATCTACAAGAAGGAAATAAGCAGGCAATTACATACATTCCCACATTGCATTTATTGTTATGTCCTCTTTCCCTTTTAGAAAATGAAGAGGGGAAAATCCTAGTTAAGTATCGGTAACTGGGAAGTGCTTTAGTACAACCCAGCTGGTCAGACTCATGGATGAAAGGTAGCATAGCTCAGATCCCCTCATCTATAAACAATTCCTACATATTCTCAAATGTCAAATTCACCAGCTACTATTATTTACAATGTACCACAAGTCACCTTCAAGTTCACTGTGTGGTCTGCAGTTCCAAGATGCATTCTTATAAACAGTCATGCCATGCATTGTGGAACCAGAGTGAATTATGTGCAGAAGAGATTCACATTTTCTTCAGTCTTGTAATATGTTGGGCAGTAGCCTAACTTGCATAACTCTAATGACCTATGAAGGGAAAGAATTGCTGCAGAATGTACTAAGCATCTGAAGCTCTAAGAAACAGCATTGATAAATGGGACAACAGTGAACAATTTCTGTGGGCTCTTCTTTATGACAGCTATAAACTATCTCATGTTTTTCTAAAGAGATGTCCTAAATTCTGTCTTTTAGGTTTGGGTAGTAAAAGTTATGTCCTGCCCTCAGGTAATGTATAGTATATCTTTATAAGCTGGGATTCTCTGGTCTTAGCCTTTGAACTGAATGCATGATGGCTTTACATAAACTCTTTGCCCTTTAGGGCTTTATTAGGAGAATTTCCATGGAACCTGCTGAGAGTACAAGAAGATCAGTCACTGTTTTGACTAGCAAACAGAGGTAAAGAGTGGCAGTGAATTTAGATTGGCAACTCCTGACTAAAGATTGCTGTTAAAATGCATAACAATGTTGCCAAGAGTTCAGTCATGACTTCTCCCAGTAACAGGGTAATGTGAGAATCTTCACTTATTTAAACTTTCCGCTGCTAGGTCATTGCTAAAAGCACAGAACTTCTTCATATGTTGATGACAACCTTAATCAGATTGTATTGAATCTAAATATAACATGCTATATAGAGTTTTACTAATTTTAGTGCACTCTGTTCCCAAGATAAGTTAGAATCCCTGAATGTGTTCTGAGGAAATGGGATATAGCCACCTTGATGTAGCTAAGTAGGACTGGATCTGGTTCAGCATCTAGATGGGTGAAAACCTGGGAATCCCATGTACTGTGCATTGAGTTCCATGATGCAGAATAAAAAATGTGATGAATGAATGAATGAATGAGAACGGTCTTGTGGAAAGGCAAAGTATAAATGTGATTATAATTAGACTGCTCCGAATAATATATACAAGAATTCATCTGCACTCCTAGCTCTAACTGTAACCTTAGATGAAAAATGTATACTAGATAGTGATTAAAAATGGCAACGCATCTACAGGGGAACCTCAGTATTCACAGGGTTTACTTTTTCTGCAACTACTGTGGATACGGAAACCATGAATACGGGATCATCGGGGCTGTGTAAATCCAGGGGTTAGGTTCCCAGAGGTCAAAAACATGTCCAAAAAGGGGGTAAAATGGGAAGAAGTGGCCTACCATGCTCTGTGGGTCCCCACCAGTTCGGCAATGGCCCCAGGAGTGAAAAAATGGCCAAATATTGGCCAAAAATCATAGAATTTTTTGCCGTTTTTTAAAAAAAAGAGCCATAAAATGGCTCCTGATCTCTGCCAAACTCAAAATGGCGGCCAGAAATGACCTCCGGGGTCATTTCTAGGCACCCCAACCCACAGATACTCGGGTTTAAACCTTTTTTGCCTTTCCCCACATATACTGAGGTCGGATGTCCATCACCCGACTGCAGATACGTGAAACTGTGAGTGCTCGACTCACGATTAATGAAGTCATCCTGTGTCTCCTTCCTGAATCCAGGTCCAGTGTCTCCTTTAAACATTTAAAAATGGATAGAGTAAAAAATTCAATTTCTTTGCTCCAGGAAGTTCATTTTCCACAAACTTTATTTTTTGTCCACAGAAACTGGACCATCAATTTCATAAACAGCATAGATCACCCTAAAAACGGCCTTTCTTTCTATGTACACCTACACACTGAGACAAGACAATACATCCCCTGTTCTCTGCAACCACCCCACAAGCATCAGTGAGAAGGGCAACTCCAAAGAGGAAGGTGCTTCTGTGAATGAAGGGTAGGCGGGGGGAGGTTTGGCTAGGTTTACTACATTATTTGTATCTGCCTGATGGAGGAGGAAAACCCTACTTTGTTCTGACGCTTCTTTTCATTCCCAGCATGACCATAAAAGTACTATTGTGAGGAGCAGAAATCCAGCTGCATTATGCCCTACCACAGATAAAGGTTTCAGTAGCTGTCAAAGAGAAGAACATCTCCCCCAAGAAAACCATAAGTTCACAAGAAATAAAGATATTCACTCTGAGAGGTACTTCCTTCCCACCATCAGGGACACTATCAATGCACTCCCATCTGGGGTGAAGCAGTCTTCTTATGTTGGCCACACATGTAGAACAATCACAGGAGGAGAACGTCAGCCAGATACAAATAGAAACTCCATTCTCACCTTTGCGCCCTGATGCATGGAGGTCAGGATGGGGTTAGCTGGCACAATCCTACTGTTTCTGTTCTGTGAACAGATCAGGATCACAGCAGCTGTTCCCACCCCACATGAGCGCAAAGGGGAGTACAGAATGGGTTTTTATGCTATGTGTGCAGCCCAACACTCCCCTCATGCTCTACGCATGGCACCTAATATGAGAAGAGCAACTGAGCTACTTCGAAAACCACTGACCAGATGTAGAAGCAGGACTCCCTCTAATTATAGGGCCAACATAGCTATTCTGGCATCTACACAGCAGGGTTTTTTTTTGCCAGGATCCCCACCATGTTTCTTGCTGGAAAACGTGCTTGGCTCAGCCTTCACTGTTCTCCACCAAGAAATTCAACTCTTTTCATCCTGCATCAACCACCTCCCCATGAAGAGTCTATAGAAGTGATATACAGAATGCAGGGCACAGTTGATACCTGAGAACTTGTTACCTCCGTACACTCAGCCTTCCTTACTTAACTGAGGAAGTCAATCACCTTATTTATTTCCATATAACCCTTTGTCTGTAAAACAACCCACAACCTTTTCATTTCATTTATCTTAGAGACCTAAAATGTTTGGAAGCTAATTTCTTGCTGTGCTCAACAGATATCTGTTTCAGTTCTCTGAGCAACACTACACTGGACACAGTAGTGTCTAGCCCTCTACTTACACCTTATTTTCCTTTTCAGATAAAATGCAATGAAACTTGAAAAGATCAGATTCTACCTCTTTGTTTCCAACTCGCTGCATGGCATCACCCAAATGAAAGTAGAAGCGGCCATCATCAGTGCCAGGGTCTCCTGATTCCAGACCTTCCTAAAGAAACCAAAAAACCATACAGTCAATTAATTGTCTTCTTAGTAAAATGCTTCTATTAGGTATCAGTGTTCACTATACTTGAACAACAACTGTATTTATATTGCTCTTTTCCAGAGGGCCCACAAAGAGCTTTACATATATGATGATCACAGAAATCCTATAGCATGGTATATATTTATGTACACTCCCTTTGTTCATTTTTCCACACTAGACTTGAAATGGTTGACATCCAGACTAATGTTGTGCTGGCAAAAATGTGTTATTCATTAACAAACAGAGAGAGGCAATTTTAACTGATCCCTCTTTCCTCTGTAGCTTCTTGGACACAATTGTCAGAGACATATTTTCAGGAGGCACACATGACTATAGAGGGAAGGAAGATCTCTGAAAATTCTCTGTACAAAAACAGCTTGTCTTGGGGCTGCAAACAGCACCCCTTTATGTGATTTGGAGTTTCAGGCTTGCAACCTCCATCTTGGCTACTTGAGCTCACAGGATTGTGAACTCTTCACATGCCCATAGTTGGCAAATATACAGTTTGGTCACTTGGCACAAGCAAACGTGGGGCAGCACTGCCAAGGTCAAGTTAGCAAATGACTGCAGGGAGATACCACCCTCTGCCATGGCCTCTCTTTTGCAAAAAGGGAGGGAGCTGGCAAGCAGATCTGGGTCAAAGAGACATTCACAAGCAAAAATAGCTAACTCTTTTCACAATGGAATTAGCTTTGCTAATCGCTTTCACAACTACTCAGGTAAGCATAGCACATCCCCTGCCTCCTATCACCGTATTAATGAGCTAGTGATTATTAACAGAGAAAGAAACCTATTTATCTCTCAGAAAGAGATGCCCCAGGCTTTTTGAGTTCCTCCATACACACACCTCTCCACCAGCCATTCCAGCTTTTGTTCCTTAAAGAGAACACCCACTTGACTGGTTCATGTAAACATGAACTTCTTTGTTACACGTGTGTTTCAGCCCCTGCAGTCAGGGCATTTGACTTATGCATTGTTTCAGGATATGTTTCTGGGTACAAAAATCCCTGGCCAAGCTACATGGCCTGGGGATTAGACTTGAGATCAGACTCAGGGTCAGATTTAGAATCCGAATCTACCTGGATCATTGCCCTGCTGGTTCTCAAGGGTTCGAGTTGTAGTGCTCTGCTCCTTACCCTTCCTTCTTCCTACTTTTCTGCTGCCTTCTCCCTGTAAGGAAGTGTATCTGTGCACCCCAACCTGCAAGTGTATCCAACACACCAACAGATCGGAATCAGTAATACTAACTTCCTATCCCTTTTTAATCTCCTTGCTCCCTTGTCTCTCCTCTTCAAGCCTACATCTTGGTCCTTTCTCAAAGTAAATCCTTAAGCTGATTTCAGACCTTAAGCTAAAATGCGCCTACATGAGACTCTAGTTAATAGTGTTAGTTAAGATTTTGTTGCCTCTTCTCCTTGCCTAATCAATCTTTTTGTTTTCCTGTACCCCTATAATCCCTAAAGGAATCTGTACACATTTCTGTCTCCTCCTCGTTTTCCAGGCCAAAACCCTGCACAAATTTATTCTGTAATGAACTGTTCCATCTAGTCACACTGATTCCCCACGTTAGCCCCAAAAGCCCGATTTGAGTGTAGCTAGCATTCCAGAACTGTCTCATTAACATCTCCCATATACAATGGAAAAAGCTCTTCTGCCAGTGCACCATTAGTCTCAGACTTAGTCACCATGAAGTGCTTTCCCTTTCAATATTCACATGGCAAAAGCATCTCATGCTTTTGTAGGGGTGAAAGCACCCTACATGGCAACTTCTACCAGGTAAAGGCCACTTCAAAGAACCATCTTAAAAATGGTTATGTGAACTGGACCTCAGAAGCAGAGAAGTCAGGAAGCAAGAGGCAGTGATAAATAACTGATCTTCTTTTGGGAAAGAGAGTGTGTGCATATTTATGTTTCAGTGATAGATCATCATCGTTTTTTAAAAATCTCTAATATATGAAATGCTATACCAGTTCTGCTGGTATGTGACCTTTGTTTCCACAATTTTCATACTTTAAATATCGTTTCCTCCCCTGCATTAGGTTTTCTAAAGGAGAAAAACAGTGAACATAAAGATTACTTTCAAATAGGGAATGCTTTCCGCAATCTTGTTCTCTGCCTTTAGGATGAAGCCATAGTGTACTTTGGCAAACCCATCCTTAGGAGCCAGGCTCAAAACCTGTAGGAGAGTCAAACAAATCATGGTTATAGCTTTATGTCTTCAGTGATTCTCAACATAAATTTATAGAGTTTTAAGTCGACCTAGCAATGTATCAGAAGGTTTTGACTCATAAATCTGTATTCCATCCACCAGTGGTCTAGAAATGTGTACTACTTCATCAGTTAACCAATGTAGAAACACCTTAGGGGATATGCATGACTAACAGTGAAAACAGCAACTTCATGTATTCTTATCCTCATCTCTCCCCTAAAGCGTAATGCTGCAGACTTTTTTTTCTACTTTGGACTCTATTCCCCACTCCCATCATGGGATTCTGAACTCATACCACAAAAGTCCATTAAAATACAAAGTGGTTTACCTCTGCTAAGACTGGGCTGATCAGATAGTTAAGCCCTGTATGAAAATACATGTGTACTAGCATCACAATAAAGCTTGTGATGCTAGTTTTAATTCTGCTTTTTTTTTTGCACTCAGAGACATCAAGTTATTCATGATCACATGTTATTCTTAATGTAGTTACTCATGTTATAAGACTATGCTATTTAATGTTAGATGGCTTGCTGTTTTTCATGTTGTCTTCTATACTTGTCTTCTACACCTTCACTTGGATGCATTTTTGGCTGTTCCAAAAATGGAGGAAATAATTAGGCACATCCTAACAAGCAGACTAATCCAACTGAATCACTCAGGCTGGAGCTACATGTTGTATGAGTTATGGGTTAAAATGACATCACTGGGATCATTTCCCCTCTTCTTTCCTTTAACATTCAGGAACACTTTGTGTTGCGATGTAATTGTGTTGTAAGGTTCCCTGTCCTTGCTCATCATTACTGGCTGTCACAGGTCGCCTTACATGAGATAAGAGTCCCTAAACCTTATGAGAAAGAAGGGGAAGAACTCAGCAGCACCCCACTGTTGCATTTAAGATACTCTTCCAGCCTCATATGTGGCCAAGAACAAGCTTAATTGTGATTATATCCATAATTCAGCCCTTGTTTTCAAAGCAGCATTCCAAATGTCAGGTTTGATATTTGCACAATGTATTGCATTTTGTGAAAAGGGTTTTGAATTAATACACAGAAGTGAGGTTGGGGGCAATGGTTCCATGCTATTATGCCTCCTAAAGCTATAAATCCAATAACTAATGCAGAGTTCAGAACTAAACCTTAGAACATGTTCAAAATACTAGTCTATCTGTAGCACAAAGTGCAGGAGACAGAAAATTTGCCCTTCTTGTACTATAGAAGAATTCCTTGAAGAATGTAAAACCAAGATCTATTGCTCTTTGAAAATAAAAAGCTTTGATTTTTACAAAGACTACATTTAATGTATTGTGTGCCAGTTCCAGACTATGAAATTCAAAGAGAAACATCTAATGGGGGGGAAAGGCAAATACTTTATGTTTCTTGATGGTGTCCTCAAGCTGTGGTACAATGGAGGGTTTGAGAAAACAGTTCTCAAAAATAGGACACGTTTCCCATCAGGTTGGATTCTAGCTATAGACGATCTTCTTTGATTTAAGGTTCAGTGTTTTAGTTTCATCATTGAAGGGGGGAAATTAAAAAGTGTTCACCTGTCAAAATTGTGAAGAGGGTAAGAAATTTGTCGAGGGGCGGGGTCAATGGTAAAAAAAAGGATTTCTCAAAAATTACCTATGCTGCCGATCCGCAACATATTCTCATTTCAATACCATCCACTGATCAATGGAGTAGGGATATGCTATTTCTCACTGGCCAACAAAGCTTCATGTTTGATCGGCTTAATTTTCCCTTGGTGATGTCACAGGCCAGATATTATTGGTTATTTAGCACTGTGACATCATTTTGCTTCGTACATGACCCTGACTGGCTACAGTTGCATGTGTGACTGATCCAGAAACCACTGCCCTCACTCTGAACTGGTTCATTGTTCTTCACTCTCAATTGGTCCATACGTCCTCATCCTCCGCTCGCCACCATTGCTGTTATCCTAGCGCTCCCCCCACGCTATGCCTGCACGCTGGTGGGGCATCTCCCAGCAGCGCTGGCACACAGAGGCCACATGTGTGCTGGTGCATGCAGGGGCAGCTTGGAGATGCCCCGTCAGCGTGTGGGCATAGCTGGGAGGAACACAGGATGGTGGCAATGGCGGCAAGCAGAGGAGGAGCAGGTATGGACCTGTTCTCCTCCACTTTAAAGGAGCTGTGAAAGCCCTCAATTTTAAAAGGGAGATGCCCGCAATTCGGCCTGCCAAATTGTGTTTTGGCAAATCCCTAATAAAATCCAGGCAATTGAGGCCTGTTCCTTTTTCCGGCCCTTCCCCCAACCCTCTGACCCTAGGGAGCTCTGAGAACACTCCTTCGAGGATTAGGGTGCTGCTGCTAAATGCCAGGTCAGTTAATGCAAAAACATCTCTCATCCACGATTTGATTGTGGATGAGCGTGCTGACCTGGTATGCGTGACGGAGACCTGGTTGGATGCGCTGGGCGGGGTTGGTCTCTCTCAGCTTTGTCCTCCAGGTTTCCAGATCGTGCAGCAGCCCCGCCTCGAGGGTCGGGGAGGAGGCGTTGCGGTCATCTTTCGAGAGACCCTCCCCGTTTCCAGGTGCCCGGTCAGGCAATCTCAGAATTTCGAGTGTTTGTCCTTGAGGGTGGGCCTCCGAGATAGGCTGGGGATTCTGCTGGTGTACCGACCACCCCGCTGCACTTCAGTCTCCCTACCTGAGCTGGCGGGGGTCGTCTCGGAGGTGGCCTTGGGTTCCCCCAGGCTTATTGTCTTGGGGGACTTCAATGTCCACGCTGAGGTCCCCTTAGTGGGTGCGGCTCAGGATTTCATGGCCTCCATGGCAACCATGGGCCTGTCTCAGTTGGTATCGGGCCCTACCCACGTGGCGGGACACACTCTGGATCTGGTTTTTGCCGATCGGGAAATAAATGATCTGGAGGTGGGGGAATTTGAGATCACTCCCTTGTCATGGACAGATCATCACCTGGTGGGGTTTAGTTTGACTGCTCCGTCTGCCCTCTGCAGGGGTGGTGGGCCGATTAAGATGGTCCGCCCCCGGAGGCTTATGGATCCGCTTGGATTTCAGACGGCCCTCGGGGAGTTTCCAGTGTCCAGAGCTGGTGACCCTGTCGAGGCCTTGGTTGATCTCTGGAATGGAGAGATGGCCAGGGCTGTTGACACGGTTGCCCCCAAGCGCCCTCTCCGGCTTGGTGGAGCCCGTTCTGCTCCTTGGTTTTCCTCGGAGCTTAGGGCGATGAAGCAACTCGGACGACGGCTGGAGCGACGCTGGAGGAAGAGTCGTCACGAATCCGATCGAACACGGGCTAGAGCCCATTTTAGGGACTATGCCGTGGCGGTGGGGGCGGCGAAGAAATGTTTTTTCTCCGCCTCCATTGCGTCTGCTCAGTGCAGGCAAACAGAGCTGTCTCATGTGGTGAAAACATTGCTCCACACATCCCCCCGGACAATGGGGGAGGAGTCATCTACGGCTCTTTGCGATCGGTTTGCCTGTCGCTTTGCAGATAAAGTCGCTTGCATCCGTGCTGACCTGGACTCCAGAGTTTTGGCAGTTCCGGCAGACGTGCCTCTGGTACCATCTGGTCCCGTTGTGTTGGATTCTTTTCAGTTGGTGCGGCCTGAGGATGTGGACAAGATCCTGGGCAGTGTGCGGGCGACTTCGTGCGCTCTTGACCCTTGCCCTTCATGGCTAATAAAAGCTGCCAGGGAGGGGACAGGTAGATGGCTGGAGGTGATCGTTAATGCTTCGTTAAGGGAGGGCAGGATGCCATCGTGCCTCAAGGAGGCGGTGGTAAGACCTCTATTAAAAAAGCCCTCCCTTGATCCCTCCAACCTGGACAACTATAGACCTGTGTCTAACCTCCCCTTTTTGGGCAAGTTGATGGAGCGTGTGGTGGCGTCCCAGCTGCAGAGGGTCTTGGATGATACGGATTATCTGGACCCTTTTCAATCTGGCTTCCGCCCCGGGTATGGGACTGAGACTGCCTTGGTCGCTCTAGTGGATGACCTACGCCGGGAACTAGACAGGGGGAGTTGGTTCTGCTGGACCTCTCGGCGGCGTTCGATACCATCGACCATGGTATCCTTCTGGGCCGCCTCTCGAGTATGGGAATCGGAGGCACTGCGTTGCAGTGGTTCCGGTCCTTTCTTGAGGGAAGGGTTCAGAAGGTGGTGCTGGGGGACTACTGCTCGGCCCCGTGGCCGTTGGCCTGTGGGGTCCCGCAGGGATCGGTCTTGTCCCCCATGCTGTTTAACATCTACATGAAGCCGCTGGGAGAGGTCATCCGGAGATTTGGACTGAGTTGTCAGCAATATGCGGATGACACTCAGCTCTATCTCTCCTTGTCATCTGATCCTAGGGAGGCGGTGGATGTCCTGAATCGGGGGTTGGAGGCCGTGATGGGTTGGATGTGGGCTAACAAACTGAAACTGAATCCGGATAAGACGGAGGTACTGTTGGTCAGTAGGAGAGCCAATCGGGATGAGGAGATTTTACCGGTTCTGGATGGGGTTGCACTCCCCTTGAAGGAGCAAGTACGCAGCTTGGGGGTACTACTGGACCCGGCTCTGCTTTTGGAGGCTCAGGTGGAGGCGGTGGCCAGGGGTGCCTTTGCACGGCTTCGGCTGGTGCGCCAGCTGCGTCCCTTTCTCGAGAAGGCAGATCTGGCCACGGTTACCCACGCCTTAGTCACGTCGCGGCTGGATTACTGTAACGCGCTCTACGTGGGGCTGCCCTTGAAGAATATCCGGAAACTGCAGCTAGTGCAAAACGCGGCAGCGAGGGTTTTATCCAGAGCTGCCCGTTGGGAACATGTCACTCCCATTTTGAAAGAGCTGCACTGGCTGCCGGTTCGTTTCCGGGTCCAATTCAAGGTGCTGGTTTTGACCTTTAAAGCCCTAAACGGTTTGGGCCCAGGGTATTTGAGGGACCGCCTGCTCCCAAGGGTTGCTGCCCGCTGGACGAGGACATCTGAGGGGGCCCTGCTCCGGGTGCCGACAATGAGGGAGGCCCGGTTGTCGTGCACTCGGGACAGGGCCTTCTCTGTTGCTGCCCCCAGACTCTGGAATGCTCTCCCAGTGGCCATTCGTTCCTCGGACTCCATCACGGCTTTTAGAAAGCTTTTAAAGACTTGGCTTTTTACCCAGGCTTTTACATGATTGTTTTCTACTGCGGCTTCTCTGTGTTTCTATTTGTTGTATTTGTTGTGTTGTTTTTATGCCTGTTTTTATATGTTTTTGTACTTTTAATATGATGTTTTTATTGTGTTTTTATTGTATGTTTTTAACTTTTGTAAACCGCCTTGGGGTTATCTTTTTAATGAAAGGCGGTATATAAATGCAAAAATAAAATAAATAAATAAAATAATATTTAAGCACATAATATTTCAATGGGAAATCAATTAGACTTTGAAGCATATGACTTTGCTAAATTATGGCCTGTATTTGAAATCACACTAGTTATCAAGAGCCAGTGGTTGGCTTTAACACTTTTAACAAATGTTAAGTTTAACTTGGGTACAAATTAATTCTTTGAAAGCAAAGGTGAGAATCTTGGTGTAAGAACTTACATATGGCACACGTGTGCTGCAGGAGCCAAACAAAGCTCACTCATGCTCAAGATCAATTGCAAGAAGCAGTCTATATTCAGCCCATATTGAGAAAGTAAGAGGGAATAATAAATTAATAATAATAAAAATTTATTTATGATTATGATTATGATTATGATTATTATTAACACAGTCAGACAGGTATGTAATAGTATACCATTTAAGTGGTAAAATACATAATAATAATAATAATAATAATATATTGATTATTTATTTATTTATTTATTTACACAGTCAGACAGGTGTTATTGACTGGTTTGTTTTATCCAGACATCGAGTCCTTTGTCAAGAACCGAGCAGTGCATGGTCAATATTTGTCAAGAACCGAGCAATGCATGGTCAATATTTGCACAATATAAGTGGAAAACCAGACATCACCAAGACCTGGCAATGGCTTAAGCATGGCAACTTGAAGAAAGAAACTGAGGATCTAATATTGGTTACACAAGAACAGGCACCAAGAACGAATGCAACAAGAACAAAAGTAGAAAAATCAACAACAAATAGCAAGTGCCGCCTTTGTAAAGAAGCAGATGAAACAGTAGACCACCTAATAAGCTGTTGTAAAAAGATCGCACAGACTGACTACAAACAAAGGCATGACAAGGTAGCAGGGATGATACACTGGAACATCTGAAAAAAAAAAAAAAATACAAGCTACCTGCAGCCAAAAATTGGTGTGGACATAAAATTGAAAAAGCTGTAGAAAATTAAGATGTAAAAATATTATGGGACTTCCGACAACAAACAGACAAACATCTGCCACACAATACACCAGATATCACTGTAGTCAAGAAGAAAGAAAAACAAGTTAAAATAATCACCATAGCAATACCAGGTGATAGCAGAATAGAAGAAAAAGAAATAGAAAAAATCACCAAATACAAAGATCTACAAATTGAAATTGAAAGGCTGTGGCAGAAAAAGACCAAAATAATCCCAGTGGTAATTGGCGCCCTAGGTGCAATTCCAAAAGACCTTGAAGAGCACCTCAACACCATAGGGGCCACAGAAATCACCATCAGCCAATTACAAAAAGCAACTTTACTGGGAACAGCCTATATTCTGCGACGATATCGATAACAACAGCAACAACATTGATAATAAAATTCAGCCATCCCAGGTCCTTGGGAAGGACTCGATGTCTGGATAAAATAAACCAGTCAATAACACCTGTCTGACTGTGTAAATAAATAAATAAATAAATAAATAATAATTAATAATAATAACAATAATTATTATTATATATTTTACCACTTACATGGTATACTATTACATACCATGGTTTTTGACATTTAATAGCTGTTAGCAAAATAAGTACAAAAACAAGTACAAATATATACAGATAATAGAAGCTCACCTCCTCATATATTCTCTTAGCATTGCTGTTGTCACCAATCAAAAGGTAACCCACTCCAAGGTTGTTCTTGAATGAAGTATCATTAGGAAAGAGATTAACTAGCTTTTGTAGCGTAGTCAGTGAACCTCTCATACGGCCTAATATGATTAGACAACATAAATAATTACTTAGTTCAAAGTAAAAGTGGTCTGGTCACAGTATGCATCCGAGCTAAGCAAGCTAAGACAATAATTTCTAACAGTGTACTCCTTTGTCATCACTAAACACCAATAATGCAGAATGTGAACATGGATTTAAGCGCACATGAATATTTAGTTCACTGATCACTTTACTGTTGATTTTAAAAAGCTATGTCTTGGGAAAGCAGGCTGATGGGATGTATCATCCAGTCTTATGGGGACCTCTTGTGGATAATTATAACATTCTTCATATTAAAGCTCTTTTGGATGAAGAAAGTTTTAAAATGGTTTACAGCACTGGTAAATACCATGCATTTAATCTACAATTATTTAAATCATTCATCTCAAGCTGATGCTCTTTTCTACCTGCATTGAATTAAAACCGCTTTGGGATTGATTTGGGATTGAAAGGTGGTATACAAATTTAACAATAAAAAGTATTAAACTGAAATCAATCCAATGAGATGAAATTATCAATCTTCAGACTCAAAGGGAAGATAGTAGCTCATATTCAAAGGCATTATTTTTCTTCCTATATTGTACCATTATAGAATGCCCTAAGTAAATACCAAGTGAGCTATTGTCTTCCCTTGAGTCTGAAGGAATAATTCCATCTGCTTGGATTAATTTTAGTTCATGTAATGTAATGCCATTGGGAAAAGGCTGAAATGCACACAGCAACAATATGTTTGATTATGTTTCCACAATTATATGTGTGATCTATACTATCAAATCTGTTCCTGTGGGGATGTATTAGCAATCTTAAGCTGTATCCGCTTGCAGATGACAAGCGTATACTTTGTCATTTTTGTGTAAGCATAGTTGTGGTTTGTTACCCTAAACTTAACCTACTGTTACAAACCTACAATAATTTACATTATTAATTTAATAGAAGTTTTAAATTATATTTTATGAACATATTGCAGTAGTGTGCTATTAGTTAAGTTTAATCTGTAACATTTTGTACCATAATTTTTGTTTTAATACACCATGGAATTTTCTCAGGTTTATTCCTGTTCTGTTACTAATATGGGAAATAGGATCAGGCAGGGCATTACACAAAAGGCTTGGGTTCGTGGGACCCTGTGTGTGTATGTGTGTATAAAGGAATCCTCTCTCATGTTTTGGAACATCCTAATTATACATTGCGTTTTGTATCTTCTGTGCTGTGTTTCCCAAACTGAGTTAAGGAACACATTTTGTTTCTAAAAAAAGAAAATGGAAGAACCTGAATTCATTACATTTCTTGGCATCTCTCGATTGTTTTGATTTCAGCAACTTCAAATATGAAAACTCATAACCTGTCAATTTTCAAATACTATTACAAGATAACTAGCAAATGCTGAAAGAAAGAAATAATTACACATCACTATTAAATACAGTCTAGAAAATACGAATGCATGTCCCATATTAAATAATATCAAATATGGTATGCCAGTGGTTTTTAAGCTATCTTGTGGAGAATCCAGAGTTCTCTGGAAGTTTACTAGCTTAATTATAATTTCTGCTCTTCCCCTGCAGTGTACAGTCGCAGAGGATATCCCCAGCACAGTATCCCTCCTGTGGCTTTTTCTGGTGCCTATGTTATGTTTCTTTTTTAGATTGTGAGCCCTTTGGGGACAGGGAACCATTTTAATCAATCAATCTGTACAACCGCTTTGGGTCGTATTCATGTGTTCTAGGACACTCATACACACACAGACACCCCCTCCCCCACGTTTACAGTGGTCAGGGCCAAACAATACCATAGTTGAACGGGGTGTGTATCATGCCCCAGAAACCTTTGCATTGTGTGTCTGTGGTTAGCATGCAGAGGTTCATTTTCAACTTGTAGAAAAGTGCTCTCAGAAGATTAAAAAAAGTTGGAAATCACTGTGATACACTATTGTGTGTCTGCTATGAATACAGTCAAATATTAAATACCTTTGAGTATCAATGTTCAAATACTGTAAAATATCTATTGTCAGCTCTCAAATATAGAAATACGGGTAGATAACATTGTCAAATACTGATATCTAACACTGGAGAATATTTGATCAATGGGTGTGGGGGTGGTGTAGCTGGGGAATATTCAGAATCAACATTTACAAAGGAGAATTTTGGAAATCAAATAGGTTCAGTTTTCATATGCACAAATCTTCCCATTCACATTTTTCAGAAACCTTTGAAAAGTTGTCCCATATGGAAATTCACATTTCAGAACCTTACCAAGAAACTGCTGCCTGTCTGCCTGGCGTTTAAGTGTCAGTTTTACCAGATCATCAGGGACACTGGGTAGACCAGCTACCTCCCCATAGGTGCTGATGGATCGCTGCAATATTTCATTGCTTCTCCTCTTCTCAGCCAAGTCATCCTCACTCTGTGTGAAACCATATAGCATTTTTCAGTGCCAAAATGACTATTGACAACATATGTATGTTAAGTAGTGGTTAATTGATTATGCTTTCAAATTTGATTGGAAGTCACCTTGATCTTTGGAAAGGTGAAATGAAATGTTTTAAATTAAAACCATTTTTAAAAATGTATATGAACAAAGAAACAATTCCTGATGGTGCAAATTTACAACGAAACTTCAGACTATTAATTTGGTTAACAAGCACAAAAAACTCAGAGTAAGGAACACAGATAACATTTTAAATAACTGACAGTCTCTCTATAGCCAGCTTCAACCATTACCTGAAAAGTGAAAACATTCTCCCCACCTCCTGCTTATTTTTGAGATGACCTATTATGGTTTTAAATTGGGTGACTGAATCATCCAATTGGCTGGAGAATAACAGTTTCAAAATTAAAAGCCGAACGACTTAAGGAATGGGATTTTTTTTGTATAAAATTATATAAAATTATAAAGTGATTATAAGGTGAAAACTGCTGGTTTTTTAAAAAACATTTTTTAGATTGCCATTTGTTGAAGAAACTACAGTGTAAAACTCACTCATATCCATCATGTGATTTCAGGCAAACTGATTAGGATTTTTACTCATGTTATATTTTGGGGGATACATAATCTGGGGTAGGTTAGAATATAATATACTGTTAGCACATAACAACATGGGGGCATGCTATTGCTTAATCATACGTAACAAGATAAACTGAGAAACATCCAAAGGAGGAAAGGCAGACACTATCTAGTCTCTTCTGTTAATGAAAGGAAGTGTTATATTACATCACCTGCTCCCTTCTTTCAGAAGAGGATGGCTGCTAAAGGAGCAGGAAAAAATCAGTGCTGGCATCAAGGCATATTCACTTATATATAACTCAGAAGGAAATATCACAGCCACATTAAAGCAGAGATCTCTCGCTGAACTCAGAAAATTGAGACTGGGGGCTCACTCACATGATTACATGAATCTTAATCCCTGCAGTTTTCAGTCAGTGCATATTTTGATCTCTTCTGTGCTGAACCAATTGAGTGCATGCCTCATGCTGGTGTCCAATTTCTGAGCTGAATCTGGATAGGTATTTGGCAGTCAACCACATTAATTCAAAAAGCACAGGTGCAGCCGACTTCAAAAAAGCCTATCTGGGCTTAGCTTAGCATATAGTGGCAACTAGCTGGTATGCACATAACCAAGTTAACACAGGCGAACAAATTAGATCCGTACTGTTACACAGGAACAAGTTGTCATGTGCATACCATGAAATAAAAATATTACCTCAAAACATTTCAGACATCTGAAACATTGTGTCTTTATTTCTACTGTAACACACCATAATAAGGTAAACCAGTTAGAATAACTGAAGCACAGTTAGTGTCAATTTCTGACAACACAGCAAATCACTGTGAACTGAAGCAGAATAAACAAAGGTTAAGAAAAAACTTTCAACCCAAAAGGTAAAAATAGGCACAGGCCTTTGACTGAAGTTTCATACCTAAAAAGGTTAGGGTAGTTTCAGGATTGGAATTAGTATGACCAATAAAACTGGCTATTAAATACACTTTGCTTGGAACATTGCTATTTGTGATTAATGTAATTTAACACAACTTTTCACTATATTCTGTGTAGATATTTAACAAACATAAAATTATTTTAAACTCAGAGGCAGTTTCTCACGATATGTCCATTTGTTTAGACTTCATACCGTACCTAGAAATCTTGGCTATATATTGCAAATGGAAAAATACAAAAGTAGTAGTTAAATTTTGTTTCCACACACTGCTTCTTCACTTTTTACCTGTGCTTTTCCATATCTTGCTCGTGGACTTTGGGGATATTTTTTTACTAATGTTTCAAATGCCTTCAAAGCTTCTTCTGCTTTTCCCTGTAAGACAGACCTTTTTAATCTGAAGTGATTTGTGTGTGGGGCAGGAAAACAATTTCAAATTAGAATGAACAGAACAATTATTGACACTCATTTTAATAAGTAAAAACACTGAGAAGTCATTAGTGAACAAAGCACCTAAATTATCAGGTTATATACTATAAACATTTGGAACAAAAAGAAGATTGGGCACACTATACCAAACTTACAATATCAGGGGTGGGGGAGAGAGAGAGAGAGAAAGAGAGAGAAAGAGAGAGTATGCACACGCGCATGGACATGCTGACTGTGCTGAAAAAATTTAGATAATGGGATCGTACTCACAACCAGCCCCTACCCGGCTAGCTCAGCGCTAACCCAGGTAGGCCTGGTTGTGAGAACTGCCGGGATCAGTTTCGATCCTGGTGCTCCTTCACCCAGCAGTCCAGGTTTTAAACCCAGGTTAAAAGTGAGGTGGAATGACATGCAAACACCTCCGACCTCACTTCCTGTTGTGTGTACCGTTGGGGCTCAAGAAACGGCAGCCGGGAGCAGTGGACATATATCCCTGAGTGCAGGGCGGCCAGGGAGAAGAGCCTTGTTGTATTGCAGCAGGGTACCTCTCCGCTGCCCACTCAGGATATTGTGGGGTGCAGGGGGACTTCTTCCTTCCAATCTCACATTGGGCACCCAAAAGCAGCAACAATCGTGTGTGGTAAGGTTCGTAGGATCCTGCCTTTTCCTTCAGCCCTCCCCAGCCCAAGCCCTGAGGGTTGTGTGAATGACCTTATTATAGAAGTATGCAAATTTTAAGATAAATACAGTGCACGTCTTTATATAAAGCATTTCCCCCTATTTTTATAAAATACATAATATAATATAGTTGCTAAAATGACAACAGATGAAAGAGATGAGATGAGAGATTGTAAAAACATAATCCTTTCTGTTACGAAAGGGTTTAAACTGAGCATCCTAGGTAAAATTGGTACAGCCCCAGAAATGCTTTTAGGCACATATGAGAAACAGTTTCCATCAAATATGTCATTTCTAACCACTATACTAATAAATTAACCTGTAACACTTGTAGCCACAGGGCACAGCCCATAATACTCTTTAAACTAGAGGGGACATGATAGAGGTTTATGAAATTATGCATGGTTTTGAGATAAGGGTTTTCTCCCTCTGTCATCTCTAGAACTAGGGGGCACCTAATAAAACTGACTGGCAGAGAGACAAAAGAAAGTACTTCACATCATGCACAATTAAGTCTATGGAATTTGAGGCCACAGTGGTGGCAACGGCCCAGAGGAGCTCTTACCCCTGAACTTTGGGGCCGAGATCCGGGGGCCCCAAATCCTGTTTAGCCTGTCCTGGGTGGTGTGGTCATCCGGCCGAGCATGATGGTGCTTAATTTGCAGGGGAGGGGGGACTCCAAAGGCTTTTCGGTCCAGGCTCTAAAATTGCCTAGGTGCACTTCTGTGATGGCCACCAGCTTGGATGGCTTTAAAAGGATGTTAGGCTTCTCCTCCATGAATTTGCCTATCAATGGATACTAGTCTCGATGGTTCTATGCTTCTTCCGGGTTCAGAGGCTTCAGGTGAGCAATGGCTGGAGAGGAGGCAACATGCCTTCATCTCTGCTTTGGGCTTTCCAGAGGCATTTGGTGGTCAGTATGGGAAAGAAACTGCTGGACTAGATATCAAGCCTTTTACATTCTTAGTAGGCCACAAACAGAAATCAGTGCTGATGCACTTGACAAGTGCTAGTTGTCAGCCCTCTCACAACCTCCAGTCCTACAAGAATATACAATCTATTGATGGTGCAATCAAGTGTGTGTACCAAGGATCACAAAGCACTGTATGCTGGAGCCACAGCAACCACAATGAAACATCATAAGCCAGAAAGGACAACCATATCATTCTGGTTGTGTTTCACATGGGCTGTCAAGTGCTGACATCAAAATAACGGATAATTTCCTTTAAAAAAAATTCCTCTTATATTGTGTGCAATCTAATTTACATATCTTTTAGCTAATGCACACTCCCAGCATTTTCGCATACAGCTCTACTTTCCCAAGGAAGTATATCCTAGCGGTGAATTTAATAACATTGGCTACCACTGTTATTGGTAGCATTGGGCTACTATGGTGCATTTGGTCTTCAACATCATGGTCATTGAAAGGGGGTATTTCAATGTCTTCTTTGCATCTGTTGCACAGTTGCAAAAGATGCAAAAATGCTGAGACAATATTCTTGAGAACATTAGCTAGGAAGTAATATGGAAGCATTAGAAATAAAATAACTAAATAAAAATGCCAAGACTGCCATTTGGAATACTATGTAAGTTCTGGAGAATGTGTTGTAAGGAGGATCTTTTTATAAACTGGAACAGGTTCAGAAGAGGGAAACGAAGATGGTGAGAGGTATGGAAAGCAAATCATATGAAGAACAGTTAAGTAGATGGGTATGTTTAGCCAGGAAAAGATTAGGAAACTGGGGAAAATGCTAGGTATCTTCTAATATCTAAAGGGCTGTCATACAAAAAAGAAAAGAAAAAAGGATCAGACTTGTTCTCTGTTGCTCCTAAGGGCAGGGTTGAAATTAGAAGGAACCAAATTCGGATTAGAAGTAGAATAATTTCCTTATTATAAGGGCAGTTTGCAGTGATTTGTTTTAACATTCTTACATTTATTCAATTTAATTCAATACAAATCAATATAGCATATTTATGATACAAACAAAACAAACTATCTACATAGTATTGGACCATTACTAGGAGTGGAGCACATCTACTATTCCAAGCATATCAAAATAATCATGATTTCCAAGCTTCATAAATAGGATCAGAGTTATATCCATTACACTCTAAATAAGAAATATATTTTTTCCAAATGCGACAAAATTGTGATTCTTTTCTCTGATTTTTCCTTATCTTTTTCTGAAATATTTTCTAAAATTGGATTGTTATACCATCTCTCCACATTTAAATTATCCCACAGTTTCCATTGCTGTGCCATAATTGCTTTAGCAGACAGTATTAAAAAGATAACTAATTCTTTATCCTTATGTTTCGTATTATTTCCTGTAAAAATTTGTAATATACCCAAATCTAGAGAATATTCTACTCTTTTATTCATGATATTGCTAATTTCAACAAAAGTTTTCTCCCAAAAGGGTTTAATTTTCTCACAAGTCCACCACATATGTACCTTTCTGTTTACAACCCCTCCAACATTGTATGGAACTTTGTTGAGAAAATCGAGCTAATACCAAAAGGTGTTAAATACCAGCGATGTATGATTTTCCAGTGAAGTTCTTGAATAGAGGACGGGAGAAAAAACCCCGTCCTCCATAATGATCACCAGGGCGTCTTCTCTATATTTTTACCAAAATCCATTTCCCATGCATTCCTCAAACCTACTGGGGGATCTCCAATCTCTATTTGTATTAATATTTTGTATATATTTGAGCTTATTTCTTTAGGCTGATCCAGATAACTAAGTATTAGTTTCTCAAGCAGCTTGCAGCGATGAGTCCTCCCTTGCTAGAGGATTTCAAACAGAGGCTGGACAGCCATCTGCAAGTGGTGCTGTAGCAGATTCCTGGACTGAGCAAGTGGTTGAACTAGTGTACCTTCCAATTCCATAATTTGGAAGCACTGTAATTTTTTTTAAAATCCGTAAATGCTTCTTCCTAAGACTAGGTAGATAGCATTTGAGGTTTAATAATCTTTTTTTAAAAAAATACCCAGATAGTTATAGTCAGTGGTCTGACTATAAAGTCACTAGGTGTGGCTAGGCTATCAACTTATCAATTAAAATAAATATGTGTATGTGTTTGTGGGGGGTATAGATTTGAAACACCAATTTATTTATTTGATTTTATTTGTTCAATTTTCATACGACCTTTCATAAGATAGCCCAAGGTGGTTTACAAAAGTTAAAATACAGTAAAACACCTTAAAAATCACATTTTAAACCTTAAAATTGGTAAAACATTAAAAACCATAACACCAAATGAAAAAAGGGGGGAAACCCCACACCACACAAACAAAACAAACCATAAAAAAATACAAGCAGAAGCAGGAAAGCTGAGAGACCCGGCAGCCCCATACACCACCTGAGGACCACACCAGGCTTCCCAGCCTTCTCTGGCTACTCTGCTAATGCAGTGCCTTTCCCCACCTAATGCAATGAATGGTATGTAATGGCATGGCATCCTTTGTCTGTAATTTTGAGAGGGTTGACTTGCTATTATTTCTATAGGCCTTTGCCCAGAACGTTGTATTTGATCTCCTTCCAGTCACCAGTTTAAAAATCTGAGCACAGCTGAATTTCAGGCTTACCTTTTTACGAAGTTTCTCTGCAGCATCAAGCTCAGCTTTAATGCCTTTATCAAATTTGTTGAGCAATTTTGGCTTCTTCTTCTTCTTAACTTAAAAAAAAAAAGATTAAAAAACAAACAGTACAGGACTTTTCCCAAGAATTCAGTATCGGCTGGTTACCATTTGCCATTAAAAACAACTCAAACCATACATACAAAGACAAAGCAAAAAGGGTTCTCAAAAACTAGAACTAGTGTATGTATAACCTTTACATCCACAGTAATTTATGAAGTGGGTAGTGGCTAACTAAGAAAGGACACATCCTCACAGCTGGAGGCTGCTTCACTAGAGGTATGGAAGCACTTTTTGCTGATATTTTCTGTCTCCAGAAGCACTCTGTGCCTTCTTCGAAAAATATATTCCTGAAGCTTACACACCCTTCAGGGACATATTTTTGTAAGGCACAGATCACTTCTTGAGGCAACGAAATTCAGTGAAAATCACTGCCCCTTCTGCACATGTACTGTGGAGCTGCCTCAAGCTGCGTTAGGAGCTGCCTCTCTATGCGAAGATGCAACTCCTGCTGCATTCTCACTTAGTGTGATATAGTCATCAGAAAATCAGTCGCAATGTTTTTGATCAACTTCTCACTTCAGCAATTTCCCCCCTACATATGAAAGTAATTCCCCCCTTTACTCATGGAACCCCATCTCTCCATAGTCATGGGGATGATTAAAAAAAAATCTAGTTCCAGCCCAAGGGCACTTTAGACTTGTTTCACAAGCAGCTGCAACTTCCCTATACACATTGGTTTTTGAACTAAAGGGAGTTTCAGAAGTAGTTTGTGAAATGGCACAAATCAGAGGTCCAAAGTAAAAACCCCATTGGTTAGCACACAACCTCACATGAGCCTAAGCAGTTTTGGGGTTCTTGACCATTGTCCTTTGCTTTATTTCCCAGCAAGTCTGGTCTGGACTGTATTGCAGTTGAAATAGGATACCAAATTGCCACCCCATTGCTCCCTACTCAAACTTGCAGAGATGGAAGAATGTGTTATTTATGAAAAGTGATACAACATGGATAATATATTTATTATTAGATTTCAAGCAACATTTTTGTATTAACTGAGAAAATTAGAAAGGTGTTGTACTTGTACACTTAATAGTACTGTAATCGGCCAGATACAATAGCATCTTTGACAAAGATGCTATTTTGACAAAGTTCCTCATCAAAGACTCCTGAGGAAACTTAGCGGTCATGGGATAAGGGGACAAGTACATATGTGGTTGCTAACTGGTTTAAGGACAGGAAACAGAGGGTAGGACTAAATGGAGAGTTTTCACAATGGAGAGAAGTAAGAAGTGGGGTCCCCCAGGGATCTGTACTGGGACCGGTGCTTTTTAATTTATTCATAAATGATCTAGAAGCAGGGGTAAGCAGCGAGGTGGCCAAATTTGCAGATGATACCAAACTCTTTTGGGCAGTGAAATCCAAAACAGATTGTGAGGAGCTCCAAAAGGATCTAAACTGGGGGAGTGGGCGACAAAGTGGCAAATGTGCTTTAGTGTTGGCAAGTGTAAGGTGATGCACATTGGGACTTTAGAAAAAAGAACCCCAACTTCAAGTATATGCTGATGGGATCTGAGCTGTCGGTGACTGACCAGGACAGAGATCTTGGGGTCGTGGTGGACAGCTTGTTGAAAGTGTTGACTCAATGTGCAGCAGCTGACAAAAAGGCCAATTCCATGCTAGGGATCATTAGGAAGAGGATTGAAAATAAAACTGCTAATATTATAATGCCATTATACAAAACTATGGTGCGACCACATTTGGAGTACTGCGAATAATTCTGGTCACCACATCTGAAAAAGGACATTGTAAAACTGGAAAAGGTGCAGAAGAGGGCAACCAAGATGATCAGGGGCCTAGAGCACCTTTCTTATGAGGCAAGGCTACAACACCTAGGGCTTTTTACTTTAGAAAAAAGACTGCGGGGAGACATGATAGAGGTCTATAAAATCACGCATGGAGTGGAGAAAGTGGATAGAAATTCTTCTCCCTCTCACATAACATTAGAATCAGGGGTCATCCCATGACATTGATTGCCAGGAAATCTAGGACCAACAAATGGAAGTACTCTTTCACACAATGCATAATCCACTTGTAGAATTCTCTGCCACAAGATGTGGTGACAGCCAGCAACCTGGATGGCTTTAAGAAGGGTTTGGATAATTTCATGGAGGAGAGGTCTGTCAATGGCTACTAGTCGGAGGACTATAGGCCACCTCCAGCCTCAAAGACAGGATGCCTTTGAGTACCAGTTGCAGGGGAGTAACAGCAGGAGGGAGGGCGTGCCCTCAACTCCTGCCTGTGGCTTCCAGTGGCATCTGGTGGGCCACTGTGTTAAACAGGATGCTGGACTAGATGGGCCTTGGGCCTGATCCAGCAGGGCTGTTCTTATGTTCATCTCGCCAGAACCTGAAAGTCCATATCTTCCCAGCCAAGAACATCTCACTGTCTTGGGAGCCACTGAGGCACCAGGCTCATCTTCCGGTACTGGTGCAAGGGAGTTAGTGGAGATTGGGATTCAACAGCATAGCAGGATTGCAGACTGAATAAAAGTTATTTCTGATTTTAAACAATTTGACTAAATGTGTGTGCATTAGAATTATGGTTATTGCCAAACATATGCCAATTGATCTGTATAAAAATATTTTTAAAGGGTCCCACAAATACGCAGAACAGAAGGCAAGCGTTGCCCAAGTTTTGGAAGGGTTCTTTTCATGGACTACATCCAAGAACAACCGTATGTTTCAGGACATTGTGTTGGCAGTCCACCATATGATATCATGTTCTTGAGCTAACGGGGAAATGACAAGCTCCCAAATCTGTCAGTACTTTATAATAGGGACACCAAATGTAGAAGGAAGCATTGTGAGACACAATTGCTTTCTTAAGGAGATGGTGTCAATTGTTACATAGTTCTTTGCATGCTTCGAGTAATGGGAAAGCAATTAAAATAAACTGATTTCTTTGCCATAATGCTTCAATGGCTATTTTGTTCTAGGGATGTGCACGGACCAATTCAGTGCCTTCTTTGAGTGCCGATTTGTGCACATCCCTGAACCAGTTTGGCGGGGCAGGAAGCAGTTCCCTCAAAAATCAGGTAAGCAGGTCCTTACCTTCTCTGCTGCTGCCCTACCACTCACACACTCACTCTACCAAAGGCTGCACGTGGCTGCAGCGCTGTTCCGGCAGCCTGCGCGTGGCATTGGCATGCACATGGCGTCCCTGCATGCTTGGTGGCCATGTGCATGCCGACACCATGCACAGGCTGCAAGGAACAGTGCCACAGCCGCGCACAACCTTTGGTAGAGAAAGTGCCTTGCATGGAAAAGCAGAGGAGTGGCAGCAGAGCAGGAAGGACCTGCTTTTTAATGGAATTGTGCCCTGCCCGCGTGAGCTGTTTGTACATATCCCTATTTTGTTCCACTTCAAATTAAAACAAAACATCAGGTTATAACTAGGTATTATGAAAGCTGCAGGAATGCTGCCAAAAAACAAACTCCTCCCCTTCTTTCCTCTAGTAATGTGTAAGAACGTGAAGGTAGATGCACCACATTCCCAGTTGCTCTGTTCTCACAAGCAGCAGCCAGTGGAGTGGAGTGGAGACAGAACAATGACACAAAATCATGTGTTTTGTACTGCTAGATATTACCAGGGAAGACACAAAGTTACTCTTTTCAGCACAGTGGAGAGATGCAAGGAAAGAATGGGCAAGCTAAACATGAACCATAATTATTCACGTGGAGCACTTATCACACAAGAATACATTTCATCCAAAACCATTATTTTCACATGGTACATAAGAACATAGGAAGCTGCCATATACTGAGTCAGACCATTGGTCCATCTCGTTCAGACTGGCAGCGGTTTCTCCAAGGTTGCAGGCAGGAATCTCTCTCAGCCCTATCTTGGAGATGTCAGGGAAGGAACTTGGAGCCTAGATGCTGTTGCCAGAGCGGCTCCATCCCCTAAGGGGAATATCTTACAGTGCTCACACTTCTAGTCTCCCTTTTGTATGCAACCAGGGTGGACCCTGCTTGGCTTAAGGGGACAAGTCATGCTTGCTACCACAAGACCAGCTCTCTTCCCTAGTATTTTCAAGTTCATCTGGGAACTTTCAATATATTTCTAATTAGAGCTAATCTGAACTGCTTCTCCCATTTTTTAACCAAATTCTCAGGCTCAGGAGGCAGAGAAAACTAAGTCCTAGGCATCCTGGCAGGAAATGGTGAGGTGAATTCTGTTATGAGCCCGGCCTGAATTTGGATATCGATTTTTAAAATTCATATTCCGAAGCCTCAAATCAAAAGGTTCTGCTGAGGTGCAACTGGGCTAACTTGTGGACTGTATAACCGATTTGGGGGGGGGGGGAATGGTACAATAGTAGTGAGTGATACACAGGGACACCTCAATGACATGGTTTGTGATGATGTCTTCCACCCTGATTCAAAATAGCAGATTAGCAGAATATTAAATCCACAGTGATTATGGGTAATGAAGTAGTATCCACCAGGATGCACATTACATTTTTAGTATACCAGATTTACCTACTTTATCACCTTAAGCAAATTTATCATAGCTTTCTAAAATGGTAATGACTTCACACACACACACACACACACACACACACACACACACACAACCACAAATGGGAGTCTGAGCCCAGAATTCTATTGTCAAATGCCAAGCACTGAAGACTCTGATGACTATGTTCTGCTAAGCCAAGACTATGGGTCAGACAAGGTGTGGGAAATCCATTAAAGGTTTTCCCAGCACATTCTTCTTTTACTAAAAGCTGCTGTGGTGGACATAGGCTGTGAGAGTGTAACCTTTTCCCTGTGCCATTTCCCAATCATATCTCCACCCAACCTTCTATTAGTCAGGGTACAAAGTTAGAGTGTCCTTTTAACCAAAGGAAACATTGACAAGAGAGTTGATTGTGGCTCTTTTGCATTGTATAGTTTGGCCTGTTACAGAACACAATATCAACTGTTTCAAACATGGAAACCTTGGGTTCCAAACACTGGAGCCAATTTGCGCCTTACTTGTTTGAACTCCAGCCTTCGAACCAATGCCAACAGTTTTGGATTTTTGTGACATACACATTTTCAATATCTTACCTGTTTCTTTCTGCAAAGCTTCTTTTTCACTTTGCCCTGGAATATATAAAGTATATTGTTTCATTGAGGTACAATTTGAACATTATCCACAAATAAAGCAATTCTCTTCACTTCTACAACATCATGTCACTTTATTTTTAAATAACAAATGCCCAAGTATATTATAATAAAATATAATCCAAGTATAGGAAAAATGGGCTAATCATGCCTAATAAGGTAAGAACTGAAGACAACAGCAAAAAATCAAAATTTAGATGTTCTAGATATCCTTATTTATCACCTTGTTGAGTTGGTTAATTACCCAGTACCTTCTAGCACATATCCACCTTTTCAGTCTTATTCATGTATTTTATGGAGATGGCTTTTTTCCTGCAGGGTTATTATTCCATAATAAACCAGCTAGGCCTCTAAAGGCGCAAAAGTGATTTTTGTCTTTTTGCTGTTACGGACTCAGTCAAGGACTTTTCTCCAAAATAAACTATTGGTTTATATGCACAGAATTTCCACATAGTAGTGATTTTCATACACTTCATGTCCAACATTATATCCTCCTTTTTACCATGCCTCACACCTTGGTCTGATTCATATCAAATCCCCCCATGTGAATGAGAGCCAGTCAATTTTGAGAGGCTCAAGACAGACAGGGCCAAACCACCATAATTCAGATAGTGCCCCATATTAATTAATTTATACCTGGAAAAAACAACACCAAGTATACTGGGACTAATGATATGACTAACATAATGCATAGCTGGTGCATCTAACATGTGCAGCAAAGCAGCTGGTGAATTCAATGGTGAAAAACTAGCAATATCTTTTTTTGTCACCATCACCACAGCACAGTCTTTCAAATGAGCTCTTAGTCCAAGTTTTCCACCATTTACAACTCTGATACAATTAAGAAAGGCATGGGAATTCGCTGGGTAGAGTGGAGTTTTAAACCAATTATCCTTTAACCAGTACACATTCCAGACCACATTAGGGAATAAGAATAAGAAAAAAACAGAAAAGTGGCATAGTCTATTTCTCTCTCTTCCAGTTTGGTATCAGTTATCCAGTGTTGATTATGATTCTTAGAAAACAGCTTTTTATGATAAAGATAGATTTAGAATATGGGTTTAAAACTGTCTATTAGATAGTTGTGATTTCAATGTTACAGGCATGCATATGGAGCTACCACAATTTCAACTTTTAAAATGAGGTCACCCTCTGCACCATCATTAAAATAAATAATAAAGAGCATGGAGACCTAGTCTACCTACTGACTTGAATGTGCCAGCAGTGGTGGTAGATCTGGCCTCTGGAGTGCTGGGCAGTCAGGTTCACCCATTGCTTTGAGTGGAGAGGTACCCTGACCCCCAGCAACACACCCTAACTTCTCCAGGATAATACTAACTGAGCAGAGGTACATTTTTAATGGTGATTCTCTTTATTGAGCAGGGGGAGATCAACTGGCCCTATCCATCCCCAGCACAGCATTACTGTTGCTGGTGTCTATTTTATGCTTCTTTTTTAGATTGTGAGCCCTTTGGGGACAGGGATCTATCTTTTATTTTATTTTATTTATTTATATACCACTTTGGGATTTTCTTTAAAAAGCGGTATATAAATATTCGTCATATTATTAGACACAGAAACACACGTCTAATTCTTCTAAACACAAACTGCCTAAACACTAACTTCAACTTTTGTTGAAAACGAGTATATAAATAATGTCGTCATTGGTAGGCCTGGCTGCTGACACAATGGAAGTCAGGTCTACCCAGAGTCTCCTGCTTTCTTTCTTGGATTGGTAGCCCTGGCCTTTGGCACTGGCTCAAAGGAGGCCAGGTCTGCCAGGTGACTCGCATGTGGGGGGTGGGCAAATACTGGACACATTGCCTTTCCTCAAAGACATTCCTCTTCTCCATGGAAATGAGGACATGTCTGGGGGAAATCCAAGAGTCCTCAAAGAACTCAAATGTCAAATTGCCAACCTCCTTGCTAAAATATATAACTTATCCCTGAAATCGGGCTCTGTACCAGAGGACTGGAGAGTAGCAAATGTAACACCGATTTTCAAAAAGGGATCCAGGAGCAATCCGGGAAATTACAGGCCGGTTAGCCTAATGTCCGTTCCAGGCAAACTGATGGAAAGCATCCTCAAGGATAAAATTGTAAAGCACCTAGAAGAACAGGCCCTGCTGGGAGTGAGCCAGCATGGCTTCTGCAAAGGTAAATCTTGCCTCACTAACCTTTTGGAGTTCTTTGAGAGTGTCAACAAGTGTGTGGATCAAGGCGATCCAGTTGACATAGTATATCTGGACTTCCAAAAAGCTTTTGACAAAGTTCCTCATCAAAGACTCCTGAGGAAACTTAGCAGTCATGGGATAAGGAGACAAGTACATGTGTGGATTGCTAAGTGGTTGAAAGACAGGAAACAGAGGGTAGGTATAAATGGAGAGTTTTCACAATGGAGGGAAGTAAGAAGTGGGGTTCCCCAGGGATCTGTACTGGGACCGGTGCCTTTTAATTTATTCATAAATGATCTAGAAGCAGGGGTAAGCAGCAAGGTGGCCAGATTTGCAGATGATACCAAACTCTTCCAGGTAGTGAAATCCAAAATGGATTGTGAGGAGCTCCAAAAGGATCTTGGGTCTGATCCAGCAGGGCTGTTCTTATGTTCTTATGAAATGAAGGCATATGGTAGCCCTATCTGCAAAGCTACCACAATAAAGCACAGTGATTGTGCCATCACGGACACCTGTGATTATGCCATCACAGACATCCATCCGACACCTCACATGAAGCAAATTCAGAAGAGCAGAATAAAATACAAGCAACATGGTGAACAAACAAGATACAGGCCGTATCTTAACTCTAGTGGGCCATTAAAAGGTCTTGAAAAATTCTTGTACAAAGAAGAACTTATTTGGATTTGGGCACAAATTTCTCACAAAATACTCTTCCACCAAATTGAAAGTAGTCTTTCTGTGAGCAAAAGGACACCTATGGATCCAAGCAGAGTCTTGATGTACCTTAAAGACTAAAATTTATTGCATGACAAGATATGCTAGTCTTTAAAATACCACAATGTGAACAAAGTTGTCCTGCTATGTTAAATGTCAGTTCCATCCCATTATTGCTGTAAGCAGCTTGACTATGTGCTGGCAGTACCCTTGCTGGCTCCATAGTGGCTTCAATAATGGTCCATGAGTCATCAAGTCCTGCCCTTCTCCTGCTTGCATAAGCCATCTGTTTTTGAGCCCTGTAATAGTTTGATGAACCATCACGAAAGCACTTCCGATAGTGTGAAGTGTTATTAATAAAGCAGCATAACCCCAGCTGCTGTAACAAAGCAAAGTCCTGGACTGGTTTAAAGTGTTGCCTCAGAGTATACTGGTCCAGTCCTATGTGATGGTAAAAGAACTCTGAAGCTTATACCATAAAACTGACAGCTCCTCAGAGAGAATAAATGCAACTAATTGGTATTAAATTCATAGCCCAATCAAAGGTAGAAATAAGACACATATGAATGCACAGTAAGCTAGTTTTATCCATTTATGTTCTACACAATAAAATTACTAGTCATTTCACATGGTAGATATTATAGACACAGAACTATTGCTGAAGAGAGATCTCTGCATTTTAGGAAATAATGACTCCACTAATGAAGATGTTTTTCTGCATTTTATTGCGGCCAAACATTAACGCAAAAGAAAGGTACATCTTTTTAAATCCCCTTCACCTTGCCCACTATGGCACAACTGTGTAAACATGAAAATCATAACATATAATAAGCATTTTAAAAATTTGATCACAGCATAATAATCCTCTTATTCCAGCATTCTAAAAATAGATTGTCAGTGTACAAAAATGCAGCTCATTTAGCCAAACACAATCTTATTTTGCTCCCAAGTGTCCTTAAAAATATGGCTTTATAAAAAGTATTGCTTTGTCATTAAGAAACACAGTTTTTCATCCTATGAAGAATAACACGTTGCCTCAGATTCCATTATCAGCTTTAGAGATCTATTGTTTCCTGACAAATATAAATTCATAGGACATTATTGTTTCCCACATGGACCTCTTGTTCCCTGTAGCAGACTAGTGTTGTGCCTGACTCTGGAGGGGAGAAACAGGGATCTGTAATGCTTCAGGGCACAGTGCCTGTGTAGGGAACAATCATGTCCACAGAAACATGAGATATACACTACATGCACACTCTCACTATACAGACCTCTCAATATTTTGGATTCCCACACTATAAAAGAAAAGCTAGTACACACTTGCATTTCCTTTTAATGTTTCTAAAAATCAAACAAGTTCAAGCATTCCCTACAGTTCACAAGCCACATACTTCAAAATAGTCTTAGAGCAATCCCACTGAATTCAGTTACACTTCAGATTGCTCCAAAAGTGTTTTGCGGACTACATACAATATTAGTGCTGTTGGTATCTTAATTTAAACCAAGTTTGTATTTTAATTCCTCTATGCAACAGCATTATCACAGAAATTATCCTGAGCCAAAAAAATACCACAATTTATAAAGTAATGTGGCTAGAAGATTATGAAACAGCACCATGCAACGTTTATCTAACACACCACCTTATTCATGATTAAAATAAGAGTTTTGTTAATAAATACTGCTATATAAAGAACAATTTTTGGTCAAGCATCTATGTTTAAATCAACTTGTCAAATCTTGTCTTATCACTTGTTCCTGAAACCATCACCTTTGAAATAATCCCATGACTACTTCTTGTATACGTGGTTGCAGGCATGCAGCCCACATATTTATAACTGCAGTGGTTTCGTAACTACACTTGTGATCAAGCCCATGTACAAAGTGAAAACACCCCATCATTAAGCCATTTGGATATCAGATGCACAGCTAGATTTCCTAATAAACACTGCCTACATCTAGATTGCGGTAGAAATCTTCAGTGTTTGTTTTAACATCAAATGCTCATCATGGAAGGTAGAGCCAGGGTGAATAACAGACAGAAAATCCAATTTAGTAATCTGGTTGCTATATATTCACAATTAGACTATCTATTGTACCTGCAATACTTTAAAATGAGCTGAAGCTCACATAAAATAATTTACTGACAAAAGCCAGTATATATAGATCCAAGCCAAAAATTTCACAGCTCTATTTTCCTATTTAGTGTTTGCTATAATAAATGTAAATATCCCAAAATGACATTTGATCACATTTTTAAACTTTGCTAACTCAGGTTTCTTCTGAATTTTAATGTATGCACAGAGATATAGATATAGATATATATTAAAAAATTTAATCATTTACTGCTACATTATAAATAGCATATTAACAATTATGTGAACAGCACACGTAAAATTCAGATACAACAGACATCTTGGTCACTAATAAGGGAGGAAAAAATATTTTGTATACTAAATGCTACAAAAAAACCAAAAGTGTATATTATTAGGGTTTAAAATGTATATTAAAAAGGTATACTAAAATGTCAATTGGGTGCTACAAAGTTTCAGTTTTTAGGCAATTTCAAAAGTGACATTTAAGTAGGGTTTTTTTGTTTTTGCATCTATGAAATGAATGAAAAATCTACCTTGACCAGGGTGTACATTCAATTTTAAAAGAGTCTTCCATTGCTTTTCATACCATGTTAACAACATTCACAAGAGATGCATTGACAGAAAAATCTTGTAGCGTCACTTGTGAAAAGGCCTTTTAGTGTTTCCCCCCAGTTTCTGAACTGCTTCGTTAATTGCATCATAAAAGGTCTATAACAAACATCTGCTTCCCTTGTGTAGAGTATGGTTTAGGCTGGTCCTCCTGCTGTAGGGACAGTCTTTTTGAAGCTTTAAGTATCTGAAAAAATAAGGGGAAATCTAAATTAGAGGACCAACCATGATACAAATTATTTTTAAAAAATAATATTTAATGATCATATGCAACTTTGTTACAGATTACTTAATTTGGTACTATATATCTTTTACTAGGACAGTGCAGCACAAAGTTGCTATCTATGGAAGAAGGGAAGCAATGACAGACCTTGAAGGACAGTCTTTTTGACTTAAAATTGAGCAAGAAAACGTAATTGTATCTCATACACAGACACTGTGCATACATCAGAAGAAGTATCCATTATTATGATAGATGGCGTGGATGTGGAGGAAGAAATTCCTGTCAATTAAGATCCCTGTCAACGAAGGCTGGAGAAAAGGTTTTGCCTACCACAACATCATTCAAATGTGTGTGTCCCCCGTCCCCATCATTGGGGTAGATGGCGACAATTTGCTTATATAGGAGAAAGTAATGGAGTGATTTGGAGTGTATATGGACAGAAACTGGATAGAGATCTGCTTTCTGCCTCTAGGGACCTGAGGCACAGAGAAGCAGATCACATTAATCTGCATACACCAACCCCTTCATCTACAGAGCCTCATCCTGGATTCTGTTTCTTGACCACGCTAGATGTTATAGGAGGTTAGAGAATGAAATGCAGTGCTGAAAATTGGCTTATATGTATACGTGCTTCAAATGACAGTGGGGAGATGGGAAAAGATTGAAAGTGAAGGGGCTGGAAGAAGAGGTTTTTAAAGATCTCAAACAACAATTTAATAATATGAGAGAAAGAAAAATGGATAGCTGCTGCACATAAAAGACGTGGCCACTGTGCCAACAGTGAAAACAGCAGGAGCAGAGACACCAAACAGGGGCTTGAGTGGGCCTTAGTTATAATGTACTGGATTAATGAAAGTGTTGAGGTAAAACCAGAAATGAGACTGAAGCTGAACTAGAAGTACCAGATTATCCAGAGGCCTCTAAATAATACAAAAATAAACTGGGGCTTTTTAAATTTGTGCCTTTTAATATATTTCACTTTTTAAGAAGTCATCAGTTTAGGCATCAAAAAATAGTGAAATCATTTTAAGCAGACTGCCATTACATTTCAAGTTTATATCTATAGCTGCAAAGGTCAAGAACTTAGGAGCAGGATTTTAAAAATATATATTTATGTTACTACAGTCCTCTTCAGATATTATAAGAACTGGGGATGCAATCTTGTGTCTCCGAGAATGTGCTCTGACTCACTGGGCCTGTGCTGATGCTCTGAGAAGCTCCTTTGCCTGCAGACACATGCTGTAATCATGGTCAGATTCTTGCTGTGATGCAGAATGCTGAGCCCCCGCATTCTGATCTGAGGGAGAATCTGACTGTGAGCAGAAAGGCTATAACCATGGCAAGATGAGGGTGTGGTGCAGTAGGGCTTCTGTGCACCCATGTGCACTTCTGGGATGCTATATGCGAGGACAGCATCTCCAGTTTTTATGTCTGAAGAAGGCTTCTGATAAAGTTCTATGTGCACTGACTGTGTTATATAAACTAGAGGAAATATAAGCCATTTATTACTTCCTTTTCCTCCTTTAAAACTTCTGAAGGTTATAGCACTGTAGAATAGTTGAGTATTATCATTATTCACTAGTGAGGGGGAAAAATGTTATCACACCCACCCCACTCCGCCCTTATTTTCTTTCATGTTTTCCTTCAGAAGACTTTAAAAACCCTTGAGGTTTTCTGAGATAATTAACAAAAATCAACTCCTTCAACAAAATGAGCGTATTGTTGCCGCACCTCCTCCCACCATGCCCTACCCTCTCCCATCAGTCCTCTCATACCCTCCACCCAGCAAAATAACTTATCACTGAGAAGAAAGGGTTAATTAGCAGCGGAAAGTGCTCACTAGCATAGCCCTTCGATTTGCCCATTATCCTCTCTCCCTTATCAAAAAGGTAAGGATTATTTTGTTTTGCTTGGGAGAAAATGAGAGGGAAGGCTGACAAGCAGGTGGGTATATCCCATTTTGATCCAAGTTTGCAAAGGCTCAAAATGAAAGTTCGTATTTTTAATCCCTCCAGCTCAGAACTGGCTTATAATTTTACTTATAAGTAATGTATAAGAAGTACTTATAAGTAGTAAAACAAATTAGCAGTGTCTATGGGATAATTCACTCCTGTGTTGGTTATATACATGCAAATAAATAAAAGGATTTCTGCTCTTAAAAATTACATTTTTAAAAGATTACATTTTATAAACCAATAGCAATAAGTAAAGCTACACTGAGAAACAGTGGAAATAGAAACTAAAAGGAAACCACTGTGTTTTACAGAAGTCCAAGCCTCTGAAACCATTTTTATCTGCAGGAGCACCTCACTAATCACAGACCCGGCATCCACAGTTTTGCATATCTGCAGTGGGGTAATTGCCACCTGACCTTGGCATATATGAGACAATTAAAGGGTTAAGACTTGAGTATCTGCGGGTTGTGGATGGGCAGAAATGACCTCAGAGGTCATTTCTGCCCACCATTTTGAGGACAGGAACAATTTTCTGGCTTGTTTTTGTAAAAGAAGAAGAAAGAAAAACATGATTTTTTAAAAAACCAAAAAAACCCCACCCCATTTCTGTCCAACGGGGCATTTCTGACAGCTAGGGACACCTAGAGGTGCACCTCCCCCCCAATTTCAGTCAATTTTCCACCCCATTTTCATCAGCCCCATTTTTGCCCTTTTGTCCTGCTGCATCAGGAACCTAACCACCCAATTCCCACTGCCCTAATGCCCCGTTATCCAGAGTTTCAATATCCACGCCCCAACATGGAAAAAAACCCAAGCGGATAACAAGGGGTCTCCTGCACCAGGAAGGAATCTGGTAGTGGTGTGCATGGAACCGCACCTCCGCGGTCCGGCACTGGGGAGGGTGGATCTTTAAGGGCGGGTGAGGGTGTACTTACCCCTCCCACTGCTTTTCTCCCTTCAGCGCTCCCCATTTTGTAGGCATTTGGGGGCAGCAGGGTACTTTCCTGCTGCCCCTACCCCTGTTCCTTGTCAAATGGCTTCAAAAGCCTCACTGCGCATGCACGCATTGCAGGCATTATGTCCGTGCATCGTGTGCACGCATGCACGTGACGCGCGCATGCAACATGTGCACGTGCAGTGAGGCTTTTGAAGCCATTTGATGAGGATCGGGAGTAGGGGCGGCAGAAAGGTACCCTGCCGCCCCAAATGCTTACAAAATGGGGAGTGCTGGAGGAGGAAAAGCGGTGTGTGGGGGGGTAAGTACATCCTCCTCCGCCCTTAAAGATCCACCCTTCCCAGTGCTGGACCGCCGGCCCGGCCCCAGGTCCATACTAGTCCAGAGTCCCTTAGAATGGGCTCCGGATTGGTCCGTGCACATCCCTAGAATCTGGAACTTGACCTGCTTCCTTCAGCTCTACCCATTCTGATTTGCTAAGAGCGTGAGAGAATGCCAGCATCATAAAGATGGATTGATCTGATGAAAATCTACTGGATACATAAAAGATACATAAAGGATACATAATTACCTTTGCTTTATAGGTTGTCAGATGCCACTCTGTGGTGCTCATCTGAGAGCCATGAAGAACACAAATCACCCATAGTTGGAACAGATAAGCTGCCATGGAGATATGCTGCTGGCTATTCCAATTTAAAATTTGCATGGGTATGCTTTGGTACTTAATAGCTCTAGATTGTCTAATCCAGAAGGATTAGATGTGTGCTCTTCTGTGTCTAATAACATGACGAATATTTATATACAGCTTTTAAAAAGCCAAACAAATCCAAAGCAGTTTACAGAGAGAAAAACAAACAATCAAAGATCGATTCCTGTCCCCACAGGGCTCATAATCTAAAAAGAAACATAAGATAGACACCAGCAGCAGCCACTGGAGGGGTGCTGTGCTGGGGCTGGATAGGGCCAGTTGCTCTCCTGCTCAATAAAGAAAATCACTTTAAAAAGGTGCCTCTCTGCTCAGTTAGCAGGGGACTGAAGATACATTTGACTGAAGATTCATCTGGAAGACCAAGTGATAATTCCAAGTCACTATCAGAGTATGGGTTTTACATGGCTTTCAGAGTCGTTTTTGATGCAGTTTTGACACCAAAGCAGGATGGGAAGTTCTAACAGTGAGAAAAGTGAGGTGAAGGCAGACAAAGATCTGGGGCAAAGGCAATGAACAGCAGTAGATGCAGGATACATTTGGTGCCGAGACCCGATACGTTTCACCTGGAAACATTTATAGGTTCAAACTTTAAGATATTACTTTCTCTGGCTTATTGCTGTTACCACACTAAGAACCGGTTGCTTCTTTCTTGGTCTGTTCGATTACCCTGTAGTTTTCTCCTTTGACAAGAGCTTGGTGGTGCTCTGTTGGCTCAATCGTGCCAACAAATTGTCCAGGTCCCGTTTGGGAATTTGACCATACCGTGATGGAATCCAAGAGCAAATTCTGTGATTGAGAAGACTCAGCAAATGTTTTGTCATAACACCAAAGATGGGTCCTAAGGAGATATCACTTATTGCACACAGGGGAGTGCTAGTGCATTCACCATTTGTTTCAGCACTTCCATAGTATTTTAGGGTCCACATAGATTTGGGGGTGTTATCCAACAATAGGCAAAGTTACACATTCCAGTTTCTTTTATTTACCGAGCACAGCATTAATCAAGGATAAAGGAAAAGAAAGGTTGTGCCGTCGAGTCGGTGCTGAATCCTGGAGACCACAGAGCCATGTGGTTTTCTTGGTAGAATACAGGAGGAGTTTACCACTGCCATCTCCCGCACAGTATGAGACGATGCCTTTCAGCACCTTCCTATATCGCTGCTGCCCAATATAGGAGTTTCCCATACACTGGGAAACAAACCAGCGGGGATCCGAACCAACAGCCTCCTGCTCTCTAGGCAGTTTTCTTCCCCACTGAGCCATTAGGGGGCTATACCTTGAAAGAAACAGTAGTGGATGAAGCCAGTATAATAAAGCAGACTATGGATGGTCTCACCCGCAGTGTTCTAGAAAAACTTATCAAAACTGGATGAAGTAGGGGTGAGGGTACACGACTGGAGACAGAATTTCAGGCTTCAATACCTTGGACACAATTTGTGTCTGCATCCTCTTGGTTTCTCAGAACCCGAGTATCTTGACAGTTCCCAAACAGAAAAGCGTTCCATGAGATTTCACTAGGGATGAATATAAATGGAGGCTGCTCTTCAACAACAGTCTTCCAGAGTTTGCCCATAAAATATTCATGAAAAGCATGGAGAAGCAGAACAGGTGTGTGACATGTCAAAGTACATGTTTGTTTGTTGCCTTCTTTACATATTTAAACCTCACTGTCTTTAAACCTGGAATAGCCTTACAATGGAACAAATGTAAATGTGAGGCATTCCCATATGTAGGGACAATGACCAACATGTCAGATTAACAAAGTAGGGGTGCTACGTGAGAAGCAGCAGTGCTGCTGATGGGTCCAACTATTACAACACTGACAATTGCACAGGGTATGTGTATGAACTTCAACTCTCTCTCCTTCCCCTGGAAGTACTCTGTGCCACCAAAAACATGTCCTTGAGTCCTTGGGGGCGTATTTTTGGGTGGCACAGAGTGCTTCTGGGGGAAGGGGCGATTGCTGAAATTCACCCCATCTCCCAAACATGCGTGTGGGTACTGCATTAGTCAGAAACCCAGCAACAGCACTGCTGCTTCTTGAACAGCACTTACGTTTTGTCAATCTAGATGAGAGCCAGTGTCTACCGGGGCAGGGCTCCTTGTCTGCTCTCACAATTCTTTCACGCTCTGCACCGAGTAGTGTGGGAATGCAGACCTGCAGCTGAAAAGAGCTAGGAGAACAGACTAACTCTACCTTAATGGACCTTCAACTCCACATGTAGAAAAAGGAGAAAGATGCTGCTTGATGTGACCTGCCAGGGAAAAACATTCTAGATTTTAAAGTGAGATAGGAAACCAAACCTGCTGGTTCATTTTGTTCAGCATCCTGTCTCCAATTGTGGCCAGCCAGATACTTCCAGGAAGAACACAAACAGGGTGCGAGGCAACAGATCTCCCTGTTGTTGCTCCACAATATCTGGTGTTTAGTGACATATTGCCTCTGAACATGGAGGCTCCGTTTTGTCATCATGATTTTGCCATTCACAGTTCTATCCTCTCCATCAAACTGACTAATCCCCTTTTGAGGCCATCTAAGCCAGTGACCATCATTATGTGGTGTGGAAGCAAGCTGTATTACTTAACTATGTGTTGTGTGAAGAATTAATTTTTTTAATTGACCTGAATCAACTGCAAATTGGTTTCACTGGGTGACATAGTGTGCACATTTCATCCTTTATAATGGCGCCCTAGGGAAAACCTGACAAATTCCATTTTTTAGACAGTATGTAGAAACATTTTTATCCCAGAATACATTTTATGATTGACTCTCTTTACTGTGCTTTGCTGCACAGCATCATTTTTAATGATGCTGTGTATTAATTAAATTAAATTAATTACATTTCTAGAACCACTCCTTCCAACAGCTCTGGGCGGTTTACAAAACCAAAATATCATCCTTTAAATATCAAACTTAAAGGCATAAAATCTGAACAATTCAAACACAGTTTAAAACAGTTAAAGCAATTTAAAAGCCCTGGAAAGCCAGACCAAAAGGGGAAAAAACAAGTTTTGAGGGTTCTCGTAAAAGCCCGTAATGTTTCTAAACCACGAATTTCTGCAGGGAGTGCATGCCACATCCCAGGACCTGTTACAGAGAAAGCTCAGTACTGAGCTGTCACCAGACATACCGGTGGTAATTAGACCAGCCAAGGGACCTAAGCATGTGGTGGGGATCATACAGAAGGCTTTCTCTAAGGCCATTGATACACTTGTCCTCCATGAATTTATCTAAATCCCTCTTAAAGCAATCCAGGCTGTTGGCTGTCACCACATCTTGTGGCAGAGAATTCCATAAGTTGATAATATGTTGTGCGAAAACGTACTTCCTTTTCTTGGACCTAAATTTCTTGGCAATCAGTTTCATGGGATGATCCCTTGTTCTAGTGTTATGTTAGAGGAAGAAAAAATTCTACCAACTTTCTCCACACCATGAATGATTTTATAGACCTCTATCATGCCTCCCCTCAGTCTATTTTTCTATAATGAAAAGCTCCAGATGCTGTAGCCTTGCCTCATAAGGAAGGTGCTCTAGGCCCCTTATCATCTTGGTTGCCCTCTTCTGCACTTTTTCCAGTTCTACAATGCCCTTCTTAAGGTATGGTGACCAGAACTGCATGCAGTACTCCAAATGTGGCCGCACCATTGTTTTGTATAAGGGCATAACAACAACAACTTTATTTGTTAGCCACCCCTTAACAAATTGTTTTCTGGGCGGACAACACAACATTAAAACATGAGATAAAAACACACATTAAATCATAACAAACAAAAAAGTAAGGGGAGAGAGGAGAGAAAATATATAATTTTCTCCTTGTCTTAAGGAGACTATTATTAGACCTAATTTGAAGAAATCTGCATTGGATCCCTCAGAGTTAGCTAATTACAGACCTGCCTCTAATCTTCCTTGGTTGGGCAAGGTAATTGAGTGAGTGGTTGCTTCTCGGCTCCAGGCAGTTTTGGATGACACAGATTATTTAGATCCGTTCCAGACTGGCTTTCGAGTGGGCTATGGAGTGGAGACTGCCTTGGTCAGCCTGATGGATGATCTCCAATTGGCATTCGACAGAGGGAGTTTGACTCTGCTGATCCTTTTGGATCTCTTGGTGGCTTTCAATACCATTGACCATGGTACCCTGCTGGGTCACTTGAAGGTGGTGGAATTGGGTGGCACTGTTTCACAGTGGTTCCTTCCCTATCTCTCTGGCAGATTACAGAAGGGGTCACTTGGAGACTGTTGCTCTGAAAAGCGAGAGCTAAAGTGTGGGGTACAACAAGGCTCCATACTGTCTCCAATGCTTTTTAACATCTACATGAAACCCCTGGGAGAGATCATCAGGACGTTTGGCCTGGGATGCTATCAATATGCTGATGACACCCAGATCTATTTCTCCATACCAACATCATCAGGAAATAGCATGACCCCCCCAAGTGCTTACTTGGAGGCAATATTGGGCTGGATGAGGGATAACAGACTGAAGTCGAATCCATACAAGATGGAGGTACTGTCTATAGGCGGTAGTGGTCTGAGAGATGGTTTAGATATGCCTGTTCTGGATGGGGTTACACTCCCCCTAAAAGATCAGGTTTGTAGGCTGGGAGTGCTCCTGAAACCCAAACTCTCCCTGGTTTCTCAGGTTGAGGCTGTGACCAGGAGTGCTTTTTATCAGCTTCAGCTGATACACCAGATACGTTCATTTCTGGAGACAAATGACCTTAAAACAGTGGTACATATGCTGGTAACCTCTAGGCTTGACTACTGTAAATGAACTCTATGTGGGGTTGCCTTTGTACGTAGTTTGGAAAGTGCAATTGGTACAGAATGTGGCAGCCAGATTGGTCTCTGGGTTTACCAGAAGGGACCATATAACACCAATTCTAAAAGAATTGCACTGACTGCTATGTTTCCGAATGAAATACAAAGTGCTGGTTATTATCTATAAAGCCCTTAATGGCTTAGGTCCAGGGTATTTAAGAGAGTGCCTTCTCTGTCGTGAACCCTGTCACCTATTAAGATCATCTGGAGAAGTCCAGCTGCAGTTGCCAGCAACTCGTTTGGTGGCGATTCGGGACCGGGCCTTTTCTGTGGCTGCCCCAACGGCTTTGGAACGTGCTCCCTGCTGTTTCTCCTTCTCCTGTTTTTAGGAGGACCCTGAAGACATTCCTATTTTCCCTGGCCTTCAACTGAGATCAAATCTTAAAGTGTGTTTTTATCCATAATGATTTTTTATCTTTTTATGAATTTTAAATATTTTATATTATGTTTTAATTCTGTACACTGCCTAGAGATTTCTATACTAAGCAGTATATATTCAATAAATAAATAAAAATAAATAAAATATGATATGAAAACAATTTAAAAAACCTTTTTTAAAATATCAGTTACAATTACATCAATTAAAAAATATATTAAAAGGCCTGAGTGAACAAAAAGTTCTTTCCCTTTCAAATATTTTAATCGGTCTTTAACATTAGCAGTTTTCTTTTTTAACCATTTGCTAATGGTTCCAAGCATGAAACTGGCCTTTCTGACAGCTGCTGCACATTGAGTTGACACTTTCAACAAGCTATCTACCACAACCCTCTTCTGATCAGTCATTGATAGATCAGACCCCATCAGCATATATATGAAGTTGGGGTCTCTTGGATTTCACTACCCTAAATAGTTTGGTGTCATCTGCAAATTTGGCCATCTTGCTTGTTACCCCAACTTCTAAATAATTTTGGACAAGTTAAAGAACACTGTTCCCAGTACCAATCCCTGAGGGATCCCACTTCTTGCTTCCCTCCGTTTAGAGAACTGTCCATTGATTCCCACACTACCAGATACCAATCAACACATTAACCAATCCCTTTATCGTACGACTGCTAAGTTTTCTTAAAGAGTCTTTGATGAGGAATGTTGTCGAAAGCTTTTTGAAAGTTGAGGTATACTATATCAACTGGATCACCTTTATCCACATACCTGCTGATATCTCAAAGAACTCCAAAAGGTTAGTGAGGCAAGATTTCGCCAGAAACCATGCTGTTTTTCCTTCAGTGGGGCCTGTTCTTCTATGTGCATACCCATTTTATCTTTGAGAATGCTTTCCATCAATGTGCCTGGAACAGACATTAAGCTAACAGGTCTGTAATTTCCCCTACCCTGCCCCCCATCCCTTTTTGAAAATCAGTGTTACACTTTCCAGTCCTCTGGTACAGAGCGTGAGTGTAGGGATAAATTATTTATTTTTGCAAGAAAGTTGACAATCTCACATTTGACTTCTTTAAGGACTCTTGGGTGGATGCCATCTGGCCCAGGCGATTTGCTAATTTTTAATTTTTCTGGAATGTCATCTCTCGTCACCTCTATTTGATTCCATTATTTAGCCTCTGTCCCTGAGAATCTCAGTTCAGGCACAGGTATACGCTCAGTATCCTCTGCCGTGAAGACAGAAGCAAAGAACTCATTTAGCTTCTCTGCAATCTCCACATCCTCTTTCACAATCCCTTTCACTCTCTTGTCATCTAATGGTCCAACCGCTTCCCTGGCAGGTTACCTGCTTCTGACATATTTAAAGAAGTTTTTGTTACTCCCCTTGATGCTTTTAGCTAATGTTTCTCAAACTCTCTTTTCGCCTCCCTTATTGTCTCCTTGCATTTCTTTTACCAGAGTTAGTGTTCCTTTCTGTCATCTTCTTTTCAGCAGGCCTTCCAACTTCTGAAAGAAATCCTCTTCCCCTTTATAACTTTCTTGACTTTACTTGTTAGCCATGGTGACATCCTCCCAGACTTGGTGGTACTTTTCACCCTTTTTGGTATACATTCGAACTGGGCTTTTAGTATTGTGGTTTTAAATAAACTCCATGCATTCTGGAGTGAAGTGACTCTCCTGGTTTTCTCTTTACCAAACTCCTCATTTTAGAGGAGTTTCTTCTTCTGAGATTCCTCTTCTAAAATTCAAAGTGTTAGACTTTCTTGGCGATTCTCTCCTCACATGTATGCTAAATTCAATCACACTATGGTCACTGTTCCCTAAAGGTTCCACCACACTTACATCTCATAACAGGTACTGTACACCACTCATGATTAAGGCCAAGGTCACCTTCTCTCTGGTTGGCTACTAGTCCGAGGGCTACAGGCCACATTCAGCCTCAGAAGCCAGATGCCTCTAAATACCAGTTGCAGGGGAGTAACAGTAGGAGATAGGGCATGTCCTCAACTCTTGCCTGCATTTCGAACTAACTGAAGTTTCTGAACTACATACAAAGGCACCACCATGTAGAGTGCATTGCAATAGTCTATTTTTAGAGTTTTATTTTTATTTTAGTACCTTTTAAAATGTAAGCCACCTTGGAAAATTAGTTGGGAAAGCAGGTTATAAACAATTTCAATAAGCTAGCTGGCTCAGACGCAGAGCATCTGCGCCTCTAGTTCTCCCGCGTTCTTGGCCTCCATCCCTTGTTCTCAGCCCTCCCCCTCCTCTTCCCCCCTTCAATGTTTTTCCTCTCAGGCCGGCTGCCTGGCCAGCCACTTTTTCCAGTGGCCGCTGCTGCTTTCTCTCCCTGCCTGCCTGCCCACTTGCTGGCCTGTCTGTTGGCCTTATGTTCCCCACCGCTGTCACTTTCCTCTCCCCCTCCCCTCACTTGTGAACTCTCGTGAGAGCTACCATGTATGGGATTAGCGACGGGTACGTCTAAGAGAATTATATATACTAGCTTAACCTGTGCAGAGCATCTGTGCACTAGTAATTGATTGTTCCCCTCACCTCAGATATCTCTCCACCCTCACATGAGCCGTACTCCTGCTCCTCCTCCATCCCTTTACTCCATCCCCCTCACCCCTTGGCCGCAGTTGTAGCGTTACTGGCACCTATGGACAAAAGCTGCAGCCCCCTATCCCCAGAGACCTCCTCATCCAAGCCCCACTCCTGCTCCTCCCCCAGAAGCAGCAGCCGTGGTTGATTGGGCCCTTCCTTGCTGCTGCCACCACCACCATGTTCACTCATTCCCCTCAGGCCGCTGACAGGCCCAGGCCCGTCTCTAGCTTGCCTACCTGCACCAATGGCCTCAGTAGCCCCAAACAGCAGCAGTGGTTGACCGGGCCCTTCCTTGCTGCCGCCTCCATAACCACTCGTTCCCCTCAGGCCGCTGACAGGCTTGGGCCAGTTCTTCGACCTTCCTTCTTTCTCTCTTCCCTTCTCTTCTTTTTCTCCCTTTATCTCTGCTCCATGTGCTCTTCCCCTCTGCCTTTCTTCACCCTCCCTTCTTTCTCATTACTGAAGCAGCACAATATTCCCCACCGAAACTGAAATGGATAAAAAGATTTATAAACTGTGATAGAGGAAACACCACTAGTATGTCCAAAAAGAGATTGCGTTTATCTCTGTATGATTTTAAAAAAATCATACAGAGAAAGCATGTCCATGTTGGGCTCAGCATATAATCCATAGGAAGATAATGACACAGTACATGTGCATGATTGCCAAGTGTTACTAGAAACACTAAGGGTGTATGCTAGTTCCCACACAGAAGTGTTTCCTCTGCAGTAATTTTGTCACTTCAGGGATCAAAGAAGTGGTCTTGAACAAAGATAAATGTAATCACTGTTTCCCATCCTTTGCCCTTAATGTAATATACCACGCTATTTGCAGATGCTTGCTGTGTGAACAATTAAATAAACCAAAATGTTATTCAAGTTCATCACTATAAAAAATGACTAGGCTGATTAGAAAATTTATGTTTTGTGTGTTGTCTTTAACTGTTAACTATTTTGAGATAGACAAATGGGTTTCTGATTTTGAGTGGTTCTCTGCTCTCATAACTCCAAGCAGAGACTACCTGACTTCTCTGCTAGACTGCAGAAATTTATCCCTAAAGGAAACATGAAACACTATAGGCTTGTGAAGAGCTAGTGAACTACTATGTTAACTTAAAAAAACCCCAACAGTTCTAAAAAAACCATTTTCTTTAAAAAACCAAACTGGTTATAAAGTTCTACTAATGGTATACTGTCATGTACAATCACCGAAGTAACAAAAAACAAGTTTATTAAGAACTAATCTGCCTACTTTCCTTTTACTATCCCAACAAGTGGAATAAATTTGGTTCAAATCGATTAGGCAGTTCACTAATTGCACCTCAAATGTTCACATGTCCACCATCCTGAATTGGGGTGGATGACATCACAAAACATGCTGTTGAGGTGTCCCTACAACTGTACTCAATTTAGTTCATATTGGTCCAGGCATTGCGAAGTTGACAGGGGAACAGAGACAGAGACACAGAATGCCGGGTGATCTCATAAGCCTACTGGCAAAAAAAATCATGAATATGCTTTGAAGAACAATTCTGACCAATTCAATAAATGAAATACACAGGTTTAGTACAAGAAATATTCTACAAACCTTTCTCACGAGGCTGATCAGTTGCATGACTTTCTGCATGTTCTCTCTCATCTACTATGAACAAAAGTTACAGAAACATGTTATCCTACAAATGCATGCTCTTATAGTGATTTTTATTCTCAATAATTTTAACTAAAGAAGTCATTAAGTCAGGTTTATTTTTCCAACCATGAAGACTACATTAAAAATAAAAATAAAAGAAAGCTCAGTTTCTCAGAATCCTGCAACTATTTTATTAATCTATATACGGTCTATGCAACTATACAATCTATGCAAGTATTTTATTAATCTATAACACAGCAAATAGACTGCCACTTCCTATGGTACAGCATAAGAATATGCATGAAGAGACTATAAAATGCAGCATTCTGTTGTCATTGGGCAGTTCTGAATACCAAAAAGATGCATTAAAAACACAGTGAAATAATTGAAGGAATTAATCCCTGATCTTTGTAATTTAGATTGCAAGGAAAAACAGGTTGCTTACCTATAACAGATTATCCTTGAGTGATCCTAGGTATTCACACCACTGGGATACTCGCCTGCGCAGAAGACCCATCAAGAAGATTATACAAGCTTTGCATGGCACTCCCAACTCTGCCCACGGCACACGTTCATCCATTGATATAGGCGGTCAGGGCACTGTTCTCCTCAGCTCCTGGATGACCACCAGACATCAGGGACTATCGTAAGTGGAACTGGAGAGATACGTGAGAGAACAGGTAAAAAGTAAGTAAAAACATAGACGCTGCCCAGAGCATGACATCCAAGAAAGAGGGGTGGTTGGGTGGGATGTGTGAATACCTAGGATCACTCAAGGATCATCTGTTACAGGTAAGTATCCTGTTTATCTTTGATGTGATCCCAGTGTATTCACACCACTGGGCGATTAGCAAGCTCCTACAGGAGAAGGGTTTCTTGGACCTAGTTAGGACAGAACTTGCTTCAAGACACCCCACCCAAAACGCATATCCTTGGAGGACCGTAGGTCCAGTGCGTAATGTTTAGGGTGGTGGGTCTTTGCCTTGAGACTTGTATGCCTCAAATATGGCTTGGACAATGCAATGTGACAAGCACTGTGAGTGATTCGTGTGCCTTTTTTGTCCTTTCTATAGGAAATGAAGAGCCTATTATCTTTACGAAAGGGCCAAGTTCTATCCAGACAGAAGGCCAATGTTCGGCGGACATTCAACATGTGTAGAGACCGCTCTAAGTCAAACTGTGGGTTATGGAAAAATGCCGGCAGAACCACATCCTGGTTGATGTGAAAACTTGTGTTTACTTTAGGAATAAAATATATGTCCATACACATGAAAACTTTATCTTTATGAAACCTGACATGGGGTGATCAGACCTTAGGGAATACAACTCCCCCACCCTTCTAGCCAAAGTGATAGCTATGAGAAAGGCCGTTTTAACAGACAAGAACTGTAGAGGGACAATAGCCCATGAGACCCATCAAAACCAGAGACAGCGAGCATTGTGGTGCCGGGGTCCTTGTACGTGGGTACATGTTCTCCAGGCCCTTAAGAAACCTTTCGGAAAGGGGGTGGGAGAAAACAGTAGAAGCGTCCACCCCTCCATGACAGCTGGAAATAGCAGCAAGGTGAATCCTCATAGATGTATTGGAGAGGCCCCTCAGCTTTAGGCTAGAGAGGTATTGCAAAATCTGTAATATGGTAGCCCTTGAGGAAGAAAAGGAGTGAGCTGCTGCATACAATGTGAAGCGTTTCCACTTGGCAGCATACATCTTCTGTGTAGAGAGCTTCTTCTCATTAAAGAGGATCTCTTCTAGTAGTTGGTCACTGGGTTCAGTGACTTGATTCTCCACGTGGTGCGTTTCAGCATCTTTATGTCTGGATGCAATACCTGGCCATGATACATGGACAGCAGGTCCAGAACAGCTTGCAAGGGTCGGTATCTGCCACCTGGACAGTCTCAAGACAGTAGGATACCATGCCTCACATGGCCAATCCTGTGTAATCAGGATGCAGTCTGCCCTTTGATGGATAATCCTATTGAGGACTCTTGGGGTCAAGGGAAGGGGCGGGAATATGTAATATAGTTTTGTTCCATGGAACAAGAAAGGCGTCTCCCATGGAGTTAGCACCTACGCCTGCCCTTGTACAGAAGAGATCGCATCTCATATTCTCCTGACGCAAATAAGTCCACTCTCAGAAACCCGCATGTGTGGAATATCAGTAACAGGTAGGTCATGGACATGCTCCATTTGTCTGAGTGATGCGAAGTGCAACTCTGTGAGTCGGCTTCCACGTTGTCAACTTCTTTGACATGTATCACAACGGGATGAATTCCATGTTGAATGCACCAGTCCCAGAGCTTCATTGCCAAACTGCACAGGGGACATGAGACAGCCCCCACTTGATTGTTCACATATGCAATGGCCATAGTGTTGTCCATTACAAGTTGTACTATTTTGCCTTTTAATATCGGTTTGAAGGCCTTTAAACTGAGAAAGTACTCCAGCAGTTCCAGCACATTTAAGTGAAGTTGCCTCTGGGTAATGTTCCAAGACCCATTCATAAGAACATAAGAACAGCCCTGCTGGATCAGGCCCAAGGCCCATCTAGTCCAGCATCCTGTTTTGCACAGTGGCCCATCAGATGTAGCTGGAAGCCACAGGCAGGAGTTGAGGGCGTGCCCTCTCCCCTGCTGTTACTCCCCTGCAACCGGTAAGTGAGGCAGTGAGCTCTCCACCTTTTGTTGGAAGCATCCGAAGTCACAATCACTTGTGGGAAGTGTGGTTGGAAGGAGATGGCTGTGCTCAGGTTTTCCCGAAGGGAATTTTGGATCGTTTGTGGTATATGCAGGAATTGTCGTGGAGATCCGTAAAGGAGATCCAAGTTCCTCAAAACCAAAGTTGCAGAGGGCACATGCATAGTTTTGCATTAACTACTGCAGAGGTACATGAAGCTATTAGGCCCAGTAAAATTTGTATCTGGTGTGCAGTCCTCATAGAAGTCAAGAGGGCCTGTTTCTAGTGCAGAAACTTCAGGACTCTTTCTTCTGGAAAGAAAGCTTTCATTTGTCCGCATCCAACAATGCCCCTATAAACAGAATGGACCCTGTAGGGGTCAGTTTGGACTTTTTGTAATTCACACTGATGCCTAAACTGCTGAGAGTGAATAGAAGGGTGGTCATATCCCGCTCCAGTTTGTCCTTGGACTGGGATGTCAAAAGCAGTCATCAGCCAGTCATCAGGGTATATATAGCTCTAGACCAAGGCGACGGAGATGAGCCATCACCTTGGTTAACACCCTCAGGGTGGTAGAAAGCCCAAAGGGTGGGACTTTGTATTGGTAGACTAGCGGGCCTACTGTGAAATGAAGGTATTTTCTGTCCTTTGGACGGATCCAGAAATGAAAGTTAGCGTCCTTCAAATTGATGGCAACAGACCACCTGTCTCCCACCAGAAGCTGAATCATGGACGCAATGGTGATCATGCAAAATTTGGTCATCTGTACAAATTTGCTGAGTGTTCAGAGGTCCAGGATTGGATGAATGCCTCCATCATTCTTTGGCACTTGGAAATCTCTGGAATAGAACCCGCTCCCTTGGATGGTTGGGAGAACGGGCCCTATCACATCTCTTACCAAAAGGAAGATTACTTCTGCCTGTAAAGTGGGGGTAGGAGTTGTGGATCTTATGCCCATGAACCAAGGGCAAGTATGAAATTGTATGGCATAGCCCAATTGGACTATGGAAAGCACCCATATTGCAATGCAGAGCAGCGAAGCCAAGCGTGATGTCATAAGGCTATCGAACCCACCATGTTCTTATACTCACAGTCCATCAGATGGCGAGCCGTGCCGATTTGTTGTCTAGTAAAATCTGCTGATCTGATCTGCAGCCCTTTAATTTTCACCAGCACATCTTCAGGCTTAGTGTCAGCGGGCTCCTCCCACAAGGAGTGTTGTTATCGTGACACACACACAGTGTAGTTGGCAACAGGCATTGCTAGTGTACTAGTAGAATACAAATGTCTTCCAAGGAAGTCTAATTTTCAACCCTCCTTGTCAATCAGGGCTGCATGTTGTTTGCCCGAATGGGACGATGATGAATAGTTAACCACCAATGAGTTAGGTTGTGGGTGTTTAAAAAGGTATTTCCAAACTTCTTCTTAGACCTTATACATATTTTCCAGCCACCTGTAAGCAGGGACTGTAGTAGACGGCTTCTTCGAAGCCTGTTTCGAAGCCTGGAACAGTACTGGTAGCATAGATAAAGCAGTAGGGTGAGAGGTTTTTGCAGTTTGCAAAAACTTGTAAACGGAATCTTCAATATTTCCAGTAACCTGCTTATGGCTAAGGCCAAAGGCTTTGGCCATATCAGCAATCAAAATATAATTCTTATGTTCCTCCTTGGGTGAATCAGAGGCCTTCTTAAGCACCTCATCACCTTCTTAAGCACCTCATCGTTGGACGGTTCCGATGGCATCCTGGTGGCTTGCAAATCCATGTCTGAATCTGGTGCAGGATCTTCCAGGACAAGAGAATGCCCATCAGACGACAGGTTGCCTCACAGCATCTGTTCTGTGGGTACCTAAGCCAGACTTTGAAGGTCAGCCAGAAAGACTGGCTACAACAATGGAAGAACAGGTTGCACTGGAAACTGTGGATCTGACAAAGTGGTTTGTGCCAGGGGTGACTCGGGATAGGTTTGTGTCGACATAGTAGCTTGAATCATATGGAACGACAATGAACCGAGGTCACTGTATGTGTAACTTATCTGTGATTATGGAAATCATGTGGGTATAAGAAGACGCCTTCATCCCTGACTGTGTCAATGTAGTGCACCACATGTAAAGGTTGCACGTAACAATCAGTATGAGTGAACCCTTCAAAAGACGGCCAGGCTGTCAATTGAAAAGTCTGATAGGGCTTGTTCTGATAAGTGCAATCACCTCCTCCCTGGTGCCATTGTGAGGAAGCAGGGTGTATGGGGCTGTAGGAGTGCACACTCCATGGTTTCTCAGTTTTCCATTTAATCAGATTTTGCCTTCCATCCTCCATTACATGGCCATGAGTGACAGGGGGAAAGATGGGGTACTTGGAACTTCAACCACATCATCAGTATCGCTAAGGTCAAAAATACTTAGATGAGGTGGGGGGGGGAAGGGTATACCCCTTGAGACAGTGCTACATTAGCTTTTGAATGCAAAGCCAAAATATTACACAGAGGAACTTCTGCCATTACTGGCAGCGAATGAGTGGTCATCAGACAGTCTAATGTTAACATCCCCTCATTTCGCGCCTCCTTTATAGGCACAATTTTCAACTTTGGTATTGTAAATTTCAGTACCGAGGATGACATCGACAACCCATTTCCCGACATCAACTTCTTCGATACGGGTACTTCCTTCGGCTTCAGTGGTGTCAATGGGTTTTTGGACTTCAAAGATTTCACCAACATTGACTGTTTCGATGATGCCGAAGATCTCTCTGACGCCAAGTGCTTCGATGCCGAGTTCAATTTTGTCTTATGGGAAGTAGACATCGAAGTGGCAGATGAAGAGCCTCCACGTTTCAATTCAGCTTTAGCCTTACCCAATTTGACCTCTTTTGAAGTCGGGGAAGAGGGTTTCGGTGCTCCTTCCTTCACAACATAGATCGGCAAAGGATAACTGGATTTTGGGCTCAGAGTCGGTGTCGACCTCATTTTTTCCTTATTTAAGGGCTTTGCAGACAGGGTCATATTCTTCGATGTCAAAGAATTGACCATTTTGATACTGGGGTGGCTGTCGAACTCGACAGCAATAACGGAGGTTTTAGAGTCAAATTGTAAAGAGCGTCCTTCAACCTCAAAAATCTAATTTTCCAAGTCTGTTTAGAAAACCCCTGACAAACCTTACAGTTTTCAGTATTATGTTCTTCTCCCAGAGAAGACACAAGGTGTGTTGCTCTGACAAGGGGAAAGCGGTGTTACATTTCCCACACCTCTTAAACATATTTTTTTAGTCTGTATGAAAAAAGTCCAACAAAGATATATAAAGATATTTCTCACACTTAATCCAAATGGCTGACACAGCAAACCCCAACCAAGCAGAACCTTCCGAGGTGTCTGTACTGGTTGGCTCATCAGAAAGGAACTGAGGGGAGCGGCGCTCTGACCACCTATATTGACAGACGTGTGCGTGCCGTGGGCAGAGTCAGGAGTGCCATGCAAAGCTTGTAGAATCTTCTCGATTGGTCTCCTGTACGGATGTGCAAACAGGTTCGACCACGAATCAGTTCAGAGTTGAACTGGTTTGGTTAGACCATTCAGGATTGAACCAACCACCCCTGGTTCAGTCCGAACCACCTCGCCCCCAGGGTCCATGAACATTTTTTTAAATTAGTTTTTTTAATCTACCTTTAGCCCCTCTGGGGGGCTTTCTTAAGCTACGGAGGGTGTGTGTGCAAAGGTTCCCCCTCCCCCCACCGGCCTCAGTCCTCACCCTCTCTGGCCGAACTGGCCAGTTCTTCGGCCCTGTATAGATCGGCATGGTGGCCAAATTGCCTGCTACCGCACTTAAAAAAAAATTTTTTTTAATGGCTGCCACGCATGCGCAAATGGCCTCTGCAAGGCACTGGGCCATGCCAGGCCTCACAAAGGCCATTTGCACATGCGCAGCAGTGCGCAACATGGCCACCATGCCAATCTATGCAGGCCTGAACAGGCCGTGGTGGTGATGACCGAGGCCAGCGGGGAGAGGGGGAACCTTCGCGGACACCCCCTCCCACAGCCTAAGGAAGCCCCCCCCCTGAAGGGACTAATGAATAGAATAATTTTTTCTAATTTTTTAAAGAAATAAAAAGTATATTGGCAAACCCTCCCGGACTGAACCAGGGCGGGGATTTGAAGGGGTGCTGGACCGAACTGGTCCAGTCAGGTTCGAATCTGGTCCCGAACTGGGCCAGCCGTTTACATGCACACCCCTAGTCTCCTGCACATGCACTTACCGTGTTTCCCCGAAAATAAGACAGTGTCTTATATTAATTTTACCCCCAAAAAATGCACTAGGGCAATTAGCAGTACATCAGAAATTACTGCTAGGTCTTACTTTCAGGGTAGGTCTTACTTTCAGGGAAACAGGGTATCCCAGTGGTGTGAATACACTGGGTTAATTGATCAAGGAACAATAGAGATACACTGAAAATTAATTTTCCATTTTTCCATGAATTTTTCTAGCTCCAGTTACATAGGATTGTGTTCATCACATCCCTACATCCAAATTCACACTTCCAAAAGATTATTGGAAATCAGTGTGGATTGAATCTTGCACATACATTAGGTGAAAAGGCTAACAGTAATTACCTATTAATTTTTCCTGAGCTTTTCTTATACCTCATAAAATATAAAATAGTTCCTTATTTGTTGTTTGTAAGATAATTGCAACTGGCCTAGTCTGACTTGAGTAATGAACAAAATAATCAAAATCAATTGATTCCTGGATTCACAGAAGAGCCCTTTAGAAAAACAAAACCAGAAACAACTGACAGCTGCCCATTTGATTGCAGTTCATTGAGTGAAATTGCATAACAGGGTTTGATAAGATGGGCCAATCATCTTTTTTTAAATGGTATATACGCTCCTCCTAATGACAGTCACATATTACTTTTAAAGATAATTCTGAAAGACTGAAAGTCCCTAAGACAATCACATTACATCAAAACAAAATTTCTAACTTGTCTGGAAAATTTACTCTGTGATTTTCCTAACCAGTTTGAGGATGATATTAAACACAACAGAGAGTTATGTAGGAGACATTCAGGAACCAAATGGTCCAAGAAAATATAGGAAGCTGCTTCCAGGATAATCAGTTTAGGACAGAACTATATGTCTAGCAGTGATCTTGTCTGAAAATCAAATCTTCATGAAACAGATGCAAAGCAGCAGAAAATGCAAAGAAGATGCAAACTGAATTACATAAGTCAGGGATTCTCAACGTGTGGGTCCCCAGATGTAACTGGACTTCAACTCCCATAATTCCCAACCAAAGGCCACTGGGGCTGGGGATTATGGGAGTTGAAGTCCAATCACATCTGGGGACCCACAGGTTGAGAAACTCTGATATAAGTAATGAGCAGGAAGAGGTGCTTAACTCATCTCCTACTTACTACTCTTCCATACAAAGTGGCTAGAACAAAACAGCTGAGTAAACAAAAATGGCTGGAAAAAGCAGGTCAGCTGCCCCTTCACATCAAACTGCTCCCTCCCCAAATAGCTTGCAGGTGTTCCACCTGGGTTCCTAGGTCTGGTGTCCACCTTAAGTGTAATTCTGACCCTGCCTATGCTATACAGTTGGAAAGGGAGGAGGAAGATTGGGTTCACATGTCACCTACTATAATAATTCTCCTTGCCACACTTGGAGACCCTTGGCTTTAAAGGGGTGGGTGAGACTCAAGGAGATTTTCCATCTGCTGTTTAGAACTCATGAAAGAGAGTGAATATCCTCTTCCTTACAACACACAATGAAGTTTTATATATACATTATTATACAACATGGAATGTCCATCCTTATTTGTGGATATCTGAACAGAAATAAGATCAACATGTGAGAAACCTACAGATTTGCCAGTTACAAAAGCCCACTCAAACTTATCTGCAGTACATCACTCTTGAACATTATTATTATGCCAAAGTTGACATTTGTATTCCGTCCACTGACTTTTTTTTTTGTATAGGGCAGTATACAAATATAATAAATAAATAAAGTTACTCATATGGCAGGCAGACAAGTAAGAATGCTTAAATCTGTTAATGAAAAATGCCTTTAAAAGGAATTATACACTAATAGCTTTATTTGAATTTGTACACATCCTCATATATTTGATATGTTACATACCTGATTCATTATGTTCAGTAACAGAATCTGAAGTATCTACTTCATCTATGGAAGATACAAATTTATAGCTGCACATGAAGTTACAGGGTGTTACAAAAGCAACAGTAGCAGCTGATGCTTATCACCACTACTGCCGCACCTGAAAGTTACTCAGAGCAGCGTTGAGCCACCCAGCACCTGCTCCTGGCCTCCGAACACCTGTGGAGGCCATTTGCTGGCCACACAAAAGGCCTCCACCAGCTGAGTGGTGGAAACAATGTGCGGTGTGCTGCCACTTCGAGCAGCTTTCAGGTGCAGAGGTAGTGGAGGTAAGCACTACTAATTTACTCTTAAAGGTGCTGCTCACCACCTTGGCGGCACCCACATTGGCTGCTACTGAACAGCAACTAAATAAAACTACAGCTAATCTGCTGAGATCACGGACATCACAAGAAGGATATTTAAACAGGGATTTCCCTTATGGCGAGCTTCAAATCAGGCATTTGCCACTGCCACCCCAATGTTCCCATTGTCAGTAAGCACAGAGGATCCAAACGTCTGTGTCAGAAGCAGCATGATGGAATCTCAAATTTGCAGAATCCAAGAAAGATACTGCTTTTTCCTCTGCTCTCCCCCAACCTATCCCAACAAAAGACTTACAGCAACTGTAAGTCTTGTTTGTTGTCTTGTGTGCAAGTTGTTCTTTGATCTTATTCTGATTTTGTAGGGACACACTTATTCTGACTTTTATTGTCATTTTATTGTATGTTTTTTAACTTTTGTAAACGCCTTGCGATTGTTTTTAATGAAAGGCGGTATATAAATGCAACAATAAAAAAAATAAAAAAAATAAATCAGATACTCCTTCAAGAGGAAAAGTGAAGTGGGGTGAAGTGGGGTTGGAAAGGATATTACTTGTTTTTAAAATGGCTTGTTTGTGGTAACTCAGTGGTTACAGTATCTAGCATACTGGGATGATTTGCCCTTGCAGCTAACAACAATGGCTCAAGCACATTTACTCAGAAGTAAATCCCATAGACTCTAATGGGACCTATTCCCTGATAAATGTGTATAGGATTCCAGCTTTATAACTCAGACCTAGGCATGTTTACTCAGACAGCCTGATTATTTTAATGGGGCTTACTAGGCGTTTGCAATATCGGATTTCCAATACCGGAGATAATTCCGATCTGATGTAGGAAAGCTTACAGTGAGGGAAATAAGTATTTGATCCCCTGCTGATTTTGTCCGTTTGCCCTCTGACACAGAAATGACCAGGCTATAATTGGAATGGTAGGTTTATTGTAGCTGTGAGAGACAGAATAACAACAAACAAACCCTCAAAAGCCCAGTGCCCAAAAGTCAGCGATGGATTTGCATTGTAGTGAGGGAAAGAAGTATTCGATCCCCTATCTACCAGCAAGATTTCAGGCTCCCAGGTGTCTTTTCACTATATGCAGGTAACGAGCTGAGATGAGGAACACCCTCTGTAAGGGAGTGCTCCTAATCCCAGCTTGTTACAGTACCTGTATAAAAGACACCTGTCCATAGAAGCAAGCAATCACTCAGCTTCCAAACTCACCACCATGCCCAAGACCAAAGAGCTGTCGAAGGATGTCAGGGACAAGGTTGTAGACCTGCACAAGGCTGGACTGGGCAACAAGACTGTCGCCAAGCAGCTTGGTGAGAAGGTGACTACAGTTGGCACGATAACTCGCAAATGGAAGAAACACAAAATAACTGACAATCTCCATCGGTCTGGGGCTCCATGCAAGATCTCACCTCGTGGAGTTGCAATGATCATGAGAACGGTGACAAAGCAGCCCAGAACTACACGGGGGGAACTTGTCAATGATCTCAGGGCAGCTGGAACCATAGTCACCAAGAAAACAATTGGTAACACACTACGCCGTGAAGGACTGAAATCTTGCAGTGCCCGCAAGGTCCCCCTGCTCAAGGCAGCACATGTACAGGCCCGTCAATGCACATCTGAATGATCCAGAGGAGAACTGGGCGAAAGTTTTGTGGTCAGATGAGACCAAAATTGAGCTCTTTGGCATCAACTCAACTCGCCGTGTGTGGAGGAGGAGGAATGCTGCCTATTGTGTGGAGGAGGAGGAATACAGCCCAAGAACACCATCCCCATTGTCAAACATGGAGGTGGACACATTATGCTTTGGGGGTGTTTTTCTGCTAAGGGGACAGGACACCTTCACTGCATCGAAGGGACGATGGACGGGACCATGTACTGTCAGATCTTGGGTGAGCACCTTCTTCCCTCAGCCAGGGCACTGAGAATGGGTCATGGATGGGTATTCCAGCATGACAATGACTCAAAACACACAGCCAAGGCAACAAAGGAGTGGCTCAAGAAGAAGCACATGAAGGTCCTGGAGTGGCCCAGCCAGTCTCCAGACCTTAATCCCATAGAAAATCTGTGGAGGGAGCTGAAGGTTCGGGTTGCCAAACATCAGCCTCGAAACCTTTCTGACTTGGAGAGGATCTGCAAAGAGGAGTGGGACAACATCCCTCCTGGGTTGTGTGCAAACCTGGTGGCCAACTACAAGAAACGTCTGACCTCTGTGATTGCCAACAAGGGTTTTGCCACCAAGTACCAAGACATCTTTTGTGAAGGGATCGAATACTTATTTCCCTCCGTACAATGCAAATCCATCGCTGACTTTTGGGCACTGGGCTTTAGAGGGTTTGTTTGTTGTTATTCTGTCTCTCACAGCTACAATAAACCTATCATTCCAATTATAGCCTGGTCATTTCTGTGTCAGAGGGCAAACGGACAAAATCAGCAGGGGATCAAATACTTATTTCCCTCACTGTATATCGGATCAGAATTATCCAATATTTATTTATTTAGTTAGTTTATTTTACATTTTATATCCCGCTCTTCCTCCAAGGAGCCCAGAGCGGTGTACTACATACTTCTCCTCACAACAACCCTGTGAAGTAGTCTCATATGTTATTGAGACTATCAGATCAAATGTCAAAAATAATATCTAAATATTGGAGCACAAGATGGCAACGGAAATACAAAATGGAATCTGCATTCCTCCCACCCACCCCCTGTATCACGGCTTGAAGACTATTTTTAATATATTTTTTACTTAACACTTTAAAAAGCAAGTGGTAGATTCCTGCATGTAAAGCACTTTTTGCCACAATTCTCAGATGCGAGTACAATTTCTGGGTTACTTTTGAAACTTATTAAAACCAAGCGACAGAAAGATTTAATTGAAATTATATACACACATCCTGCCATCCTGGACTACACATATGCCTAATTTCAGAACTCTCTTCCCAGGCCCTTTTCCTCCTCTTTTAAATTTTTTTGCCATAGATTCTATGGGGATTTTCCTCGATAGTTATTAGATTTCCAATCAGAAATCCGATAACAATAATAAATATTTAGATGGGCCGAAATATCTGATACTGATATCGATCGAATCCAATCCAAGGGTTCCGATTATGCACAGGTCTGGGGCTTATTCCCAAATCAGTGTGCATAGAATTGCAGTGTGAAAGGTTCCCCCCACCTACTCCCTTCAAATATTTTCTGCCATAAATGTGTTGATGTTCTGTTCTTGGATATTAGGCAATCAGATGTGATCCAATACAATTACACTTGCTTTCTGCAAGGCCAAGCTAGATTCCAGTCTCAGCTTTGTTGCAGACTGGAATCACTGTTTCTAAAGGTAAAGTGTGCCGTCAAATTGATTTCAACTCCTGGCGCCCACAGAGCCCTGTGGTTTTATTTGGTAGAATACAGGAGGGGTTACCATTGCCTCCTCCGTGCAGTATGAGCTGATGCCTTTCAGCATCTTCCTATATCACTGCTGCCCGATATAGTACCAGCGGGAATTCGAACTGGCAACGTTCTGCTCGTTAGTCAAGCATTTCCCCTTTTTCTACCATCCCTTTATTTCACAGAGATCCCAATAAGGGAACATAAGGTGTTTTATACTTACTTTCATTTCTTTGTTCAGTGCTGTCAACTGGCTCTGTTAGATATATAATGCAAAATAAAAATCTTAGGCTTTGAAAAACCAAAGATAGCAAGATCAACAGAACTTTAAAAAATCTCATATGGAGGAATGTGTTTTAATATACAGCTGGGACCATCTCATAAGTGGAAGAAGTAGGGAGCAGATGAAGAGCCCTTAAGAGCCCTAAAAACAAAAATCATGTTATGTCCTCCTCATTGGTCCTCAGGCAATGCAACTGAGGACCACTTGAAAGTGACAATATTCCTACATGGAAATTACTGCTGTTTAGGAAGCACTATGAAATATGTGTATTCATCATGCCATGAGATAGCTGCATATATACCTTTTGTGTACATCTATAGAAGCCACAATCAGGTGAATATGTATACACTGTACACAAACATACAGCAAAAGTCACAGACGTGGAGTCTTCAGTGACGATGTAAATAGGTTGTATGCTAATTCCTACATGGCTGTTTTCTGTGCAGGATATTTCCATGTTTGAAATGGACCCAAAGGGCCAACATAACAGCTGTCATTAAACTGAGTGTAAGAATTCAATCCAGAAGTAAGTAGTAATGCTGTAGCACAACTCTTTCTTCTAATTAAAATAAATATTTTTTCACCTTGGGACTTTTCATAATTGTGTTCAGTTAAAGGTTCCTCATCTGAAAAGAGAACAACACTGTAATAGAAGTCACAAGGAAACACTGGCACAGACTTTCAAAGCTGAAGAAAAATGAGAAGTCAGTTCTTTGCCGTGTAATGAGAAAAAGGTTGCTGAATGCAGCAAAGCTCCCCATGTTTGAACCGTCACAGAAGAGGGTGTGTGCCAAGTGGCTTAAGAGGCCACATGATCTGAAACAGAGAATCAGAAGCAGGACAAAGACTGATCAGTCCCTAATGTCCATCACTGCTCCCAATGGGGCTTTCTCACCTACCCCCCCTTTTTTTTGTAGGGACACACTTATTCTGATGTGTGCACAGTACAGGAAAGCTATTACAGGACAACCCTGTTATCCACGGGGGTTCCACTCCATTGGGGGGAGGGGCACAGATAGCAAACCCACAAATAATGGGGCATTAGATCTATGGGAATGGGGGGGTTAGGTTCCCGGGGTGCTCAAAACCCCTGCTAACTTGGCAAAGAGGCACCTTTTAACATGGTGATTCTCTTTATTTAGCAGGGGGAGAGTAACTGGCCCTATCAACCCCCAGCACAGTACCTCCAGTGACTGCTGCTGGTGCCTGTCATATGTTTCTTTGAGCCCTTTGGGGACAGGGATCCATCTTATTTATTTATTATTTCTCTGTGTAAACCACCCTGAGCCATTTTTGGAAGGGTGGTATAGAAATCGAATGAATGAATGAATGAAAATGGCCAAAAATCGGCCAAAAATTGTGGGTTTTGCCTGTTCCCTCCCAAACAACCCTCCCACAAAGTGCCCTACCACGCTGCAGAGTGGTCCAGGGCATCCAGGGGGCTGAAAAGCAGCCAAAAATTAACCAAAAGTCACCATTTTTGCCTGGTTTTTCAACTAAATGAGCCATAAAATGGCCCCCAAACACAAAATGGCGGCTGGAAATTACCTCTGAGGTAATTTCCGGCCATCCCAGCCCACAGATACGCAGGTTTAACCCTTTCCTCCCCATTTTTTTTGCATATACCGAGGTCAGGTGCTAATTACCTGACCACAGATACGCGAAACCGCAAGTGCTGGACCTGCAATTAACGAGGTCCTCCTGTATATTCAAGTTAAAATCTTCTCTGGGTGACTTACAATAAGGAAAAAATAAAATACAAGCAAACACATTAAAACAAGTTCAGTAATGAGGAACAACAGTTACCAATTAAAATGCATTCGAAAAGGAATGGGCAAATAAAGCTCCCTCCCTCACAACAAAAGTGGGGGGGGGGAACCCACTGAAATTATTATGAACTGGAGAGATTTGCTCCATAAGCCTAGTATTAGTTAGTAATCTAGCCGAAATATTTCATATTGCCTGCAGTGTCTGAAGACTTCAAGTGCAGCTCCATGTACACAACATTGTGATAAACCAATTAGGATATTACCAGAAGATTGGCAACTGTGGTAAGACAATCTCTGTCCAGAGGAGATCACAGTTGGAACGTCAGGCACTCTGTATCACCAAACTAACTTGGGCCTCCACTGAGATTGCCAGTTCAACAGGACATCCAGACTGCAGAGCTGATATTTCAGGTCAAACTTCCACACCTGACACAGACAAACACTCAGCAGCAGCATTTGTATGCATCTTGTTAGGATCTGACTTCCATTTATTGACCCTCATACAATCTATTATTGATCCAAGGCAGCAGCTCAGCATTGATGAAAAGTTGAGATAGAGTAGGATGTCATCAGCATACTGATAACACTGTGCTTCAAATTATCATATGAATTCGCTCAACAGTTTTATGTCAACAGAACAGCACGAGGGACAAAACAGACCTCTATGGTACACTGTTCTGCCACGGTGCAGAACAGCAGATTCCCAGCACTACATTCTGGAAACAACCATGGAGCACGTGCCCCTATCCCCTATCCCAGACAATTCAATATCATCAGGCCAGGAGAAATAGCAGGACTAAACTCCCCTAGGCCTTTGTCCTAGCACAGGTTATCCCATCAGGGTAACCAAAGCTTTTTCAGCGCCTAACCCTAGTCAGAGACAAGACTGAAATGGTTTCAAGTAATCAGTGCCACAAAAAGTGGCTGCAGTTGCACAGCAAACATCTACTTGATCAACTTGACCAAAATTGCTGTCTTTGCAATTGGCCTAAAGCTGAAACAATCTTCAGAGTCTAAAGAGAACATTTTTATGAGCAATTGAGCCAGCCCCCTTTCACAAGTAGGAATTAATTTCCCAAACCTAAATGGTCAGATTTCTTCAGCTAGCTGTAATTAGCTAGAAGGGAGCAATGTTCGAGCAATTCAATCCTTCTCATACATAGTTCTCTAATATTTAGGTGATAGTCATTTTACCTCTATCCGGAGCTTCAATGAAGTCCTCATGCTCCAACTCTAAAAAAACAAAGAAGCATAATTTAGATTTATTTATTTTTTAAGCTACACATGGACTATTGCTATGAGTCGATAAAAAAAGTAACAAACCCATAATTTTTCCTTGTGTAGTTGAAGTATCATACCAGCTATATATGGAAAATACATCTCATAGTTATTTTAAAGAAGTTTGCCATCCATGCAAAGCAATAGTCTTAAACCAAGGTGGTACATAGCATATGTTTCTATTTAGAATAGTGAGGTATCAAACTGGGTATCAGGACCAGAAAAAGGAATGCCAATGAAGATATAAAGGGATATAAAAGGAATGGGTTGCACTTATAGAACCTAGAACACTCCTTGTTTTCACCTTGGCAGCTGGAGGAAAAGAGGGCAACCAAGATGATCAGGGCCCTAGAGCACCTTCCTTATGAGGCAAGGCTACAACACCTGGGGCTATTGAGCTTAGGAAAAAAGACAGTTTTAAAAGCAGTTTTTTTATTTGCAGGAGGTTTATCTTCTACCTGTAAGCTGATGTGGTACAGTCCATCCTACCACTTCAGAATTCTACTAACTCATTTTGCTGAATTTGTAGATCAGGCCTATGAGTGAGTGAAGATGGAAACCTTGAGCTGGAACAAGGAAATACGTGCTGGAAAGATGAGCTGAAGTTTTCATCACAATTACAGTTGGACCTTGCTTTATGCGGTACTGCTATTTGCAGCTCTGCATATCCGCAGGTGCCTAAAAGACGCCTGACCTCATTATCCATGGATACAGAAGGGTTAAAACCCTTGTATCTGTGGTTCATAAGTAGCGAGAAATGATTTTAGAGGTCATTTCTGGCCACCATTTTGTGAAGAGGAGCCATTTTGTGGCTCATTTGTTTTAAAAAAAGCATTTCCACTGTGATTTTTCATGGAAAAACTGGGTTTTGGGGACTGGGGAGGGCATTCTTGGACAGCTAGAGACCCACAGACATGGTGGGGCATTTTTAGGGCTTGGGGGGCTATCTCCCCATTTTTTGGCCCATTTTCCAACCTCCATGAGCCTAAATCCCCAATCCCATTGACTTCAATGCCCCATTCTCCATAGATATATCACCATAGCATAGTGGTTAGAGTGTTGGACTAAGACCGGGAAGACCCGAGTTCGAATCGCCATTCAATCATGAAACTCACTGGGTGACTCTGGGCCAGTCATGAATCTCAGCCTAACCTAGTTCACAAGGTTGTTGTGAGGATAAAAATAAGCATGTACACCGACCGCTCTGAGGTCCTTGGAGGAAAAGCAGGATACAAATTTTAAAAATAAAATAATAATAATTAAATGAATGAATGAATGAATGAATGAATAATGGAACCACCATGGATAATCGGGTTCACCTTGTACCCAGGCCTCTGGGATGCCCTGGGCACAAAGTAAATGGGAATTCTACAGGAAGCACAGCTAAACCATTGGTCTCTCTCTCTCTTTTTTTTTTTTACAATTCAGCCCATATCATAAGCTAGTGACACTCTAGTTTTGGAAAATTAAATTCATTTTAGAGAAGAACCCTGAGCTAATAACAGCATATTTCAGTTTCAAACACAAATATTCGGGGGAACTACCTCTCAAAATAATTGAATTGTCTTTAGCAATGATTGCCGAGGACAAAGGAAGAAAAGAACAACATTAAATGGCGATTTTTGGTTATAACATATATACTTGCTTTGTTACCAATTAAAGCTTAATATGTTTGGAAAGGCACAAAGAATGTTAAGTAGCCAATTTAATTATTTAAATTGTCAGGGTTTTTAAAAAACCCAGCTACAGAACCTCAATAATCTAAGGGGTTAGTAATCTAACCCCTTTTATCACACACACCAAGCTATGTGCAACTTTTGTTGTGGCAATATCCCACAACGCTTCAGTATATGTATATAAATATCATACTCAAATGGATGGGACAGATAATACAGATGTTTCCCCTTAGGCTCCCCATCCAAAAGAAGACTGCAAACGTCTGGAAAGAAGTCATGAGATCACCTCTCCCCCACTCATGCTTACAGTATTCATGCACACACCACAGCAGCACTAGATGTCACTATGGAGAAGTGAGTGTACTAAAGCATGTTCTTTTTCCAAAGAAGTCTGAAGTATACAAAATGAGTTTGTTGATCAAGTTATGAATCATAGCTAATATTCTGTTTATAACCACTGCTACTTATAAAGCTACAAAACATACCATGTTCATCCACATAATCTTTCTGTTCAGCATCTTCTGAAACAGCATCTGAAAATAAGAACATGTTAACAAAGTGAACTAACTTTGATAAGACATACCAGTCTCCTAGCCATACATACATAAATTAAATGACAATTGTGTATGCAAAAATAGCAGCACATTGGGCAAGACTCAAATAAGGGAGTCACAGAGACCAAGAGGGTTGGAATTCCTCACCTGGTCCATGTGGTTGGAGTGTGTGTGTGTCCGCGCGCAACATCTGGGATACCCCAGGTTGGGAACCACTGGCTTAGACCATATGAGACTCAGAAGTTATTTCCTCCACACATTAGCTTTACATTAAAATACTACAAGTTCTGAGAGAGTCAACATGTAGCCTCAATGTACAGCATTCTCTCACATAAACTCAAACTTCCATGAAAGAAAGGCCATATCTCTTCCCCAAAAGACCTGCAGCCAATAAACTCTCTTTGATATGACTGAAGGTAGTTCAAGACACATCACTAGATGTGTGAAAGATGTGTTTTTGGATCGCTTTGCTTAAGACATAACATAATTCTAAGACGTTACTGAAATATGCATGGAGTACACGACTGGATTTTAAATTAAGTGGAATCCAGCTTTAAAAATGTAAAAAAAAATATGTAAATCATATAAAACAATACCTGTATTATCTTCCAGAGCATCTTCTAAAGTTAGATCATCTACAAAAGACAGACAAACACACAGTGCTGAAACAGTATCAGTGGAGCTGGGTGTTGCACAGGTGCTTTGTAAGGAGAGGCAGGGCATGGTGGAATAATTCCCTTCCTTCAACAAGTTTAACAGACCATTTAAGTGGTGTGCTAAAACAGTTACAGCAGTCCCCAAATACACTGCATGTAGAGTAAAATTGTGCCCTCGAGTCGGTGTCGACTCCTGGTGACCACAGAGCCATGTGGTTTTCTTCTGGTAGACAACAGGAGGAGATTACAATTGCCAGCTCCCGCATAGTATGAGATGATGCCTTCCAGCATATTCCAATATCACTGCTGCCCGATATAGGTGTTTCCCACAGTCTGGGAAACATACCAGCAGGGATTCAAACTAGCAACCTCTTGCTCCCTACAGTAATCCCTGTAGAAGTACAGAAATACATTCTTTAGAAATCACTGCTGCAGAAGTACCTTCTCAAGATATCACACCTTAGTTTGTCTAAATATTTGCAGAAAGGTCAACCAGTCTTCTTACTGAACACTACTAAACACAATGCCATTCCACGCCAGCCCCAACTCAGCAACTTTCATGTAAGCACACTTCAATGGCATTACTAATAAAATACAACTAAGGCATGGTACATATTTTTGGACTGTTGAGGCCTTAAACATGAGAGTCAGCTTCGTGCAAAGTTTTTTTGCACAAACAGAATGCTGGACTGGGAAATTCGGCTCCCGGGTGTCAGGCAAAGTCACACTATATTACCTAGCCTACTCCTCAAGAGGAAAGGCAAAATACAAATTGAATATATAAACACTAATTAATAATAATTTATATGGGGGTGGTATACAATGCTATTTTATCCTTTTTCTTACAATGCAATTGTGAAGTACATCCATATTTTGTAGACAGGGAACTGAGACTGAGCTACAAATGACTCACTGAACTAATGGCTCCCAAGACATTTGAACCTAAGCTGCTCTGGATCCTATTCAAACTTCTGTACACTGTACGCAAATCAGGTATTTTATCACATCTGTAATATGTAAGGTAGATGGTGACAGACTTGAGTCCCTCTCTCAATGTACAAAATCAATATTTGATTTTAACAATTGTTCCCAGACAAAACAGAAATTATAAAGGCAGAGCCTGCACTCATCACACACCACTTAAGCCAGGCACATGCTTGATCCAAGACTCAGAAGCCATTTCCACCTCTCATTAGCTTTAATTAAAAACCATTTTTCATAAAACAGATTAATGCAGCCATGTATAGCAACCACTTTCAAAGACTAATCACCTCCCTTCCCTTGGCTTGATATTAGAGCAATTAGGCTGCCTGTTACGAGCCATTGCTAAAATAATCTCGAATTCTCAGCTCGGGGGAATTCTAGTTGCCATATTACAGTAAGCATTATTAAAGCTATTTTCTGGGAAACCTTCTCGGTTTAACCTATCATATAACGTACTCTTATATTCACTTCTTGTGTTTAATTCAAATGCACGGAAGAAACCTAACAAACAGCATTCTAGTTATAATAAAACTATCCAACACAAAAATCACAATATTAAAACTATTAATGTGATCTCAAAGCCAATGCTTTTGTAGTGCTTCTGTATAATTGGTTCTTAGTTATTCTAACAGACCATTCACACATAAACATGCACAAAACTTCTAGTATCAGTCACCAAGACCACTATCTCTTACCACCCTCAGACATATTCCAATCAAGTTGTGAGGTATTAAAAAGCAGGTATTGCTGATGAATAATACTGGTAGTTACTCAGTGCTGAATTAACCCTAAGTGAAATGATGATACAAACCATTATAAATACTTCATAAAGATTGCAAAATATAGTGTCGAACATTGGTGATGTTCATTTGTGATGAACATTTGATACAGCAACAAAGGGGACCACACTGGTTTTATGAGAGGTTGGGCAAACATCGAGAATGAAAACATGTTGTATTCTAGATTGAAACAGTGTTTCTGCTTATACACTTTACAAAACAAGGCAAGGAAACCTATGAGCTCACATTTAAAGAAGATGTTGAATGCTGTCAAAGTATGGATTTTGCATTCTGTTTTGAGCTCAAAACGAAACACAAATGGCCGAAACGTTCCGTCCAAACAACTGGTCTGACTGAACAATTTGAAACGTTTTGAGTGTTTCAGCCATAGGGAACAATGGGGAAACTCAAAACACCACATTGTTCCTCATGGGTAACTCCTAGGGACACTAAAGTGGGTTGGGTTGCAGGGTATGATGGGTGCTACCTACCACCCAACCCACCTGGGTGGAAAATGGGTAAGCAGGTGATTTTAAACAAATTTTTAACCTTTCCCCTTTTGGAGGGGGAAGGTTTAAAATCACCCACTTGCCCATTTCTTTTGTGGGTTGGTTGGTAGGTAGCACCCATCATGCCCTACCATCCAACCCGCTTTGGTGTCCCTAGGAGCTACCCATGGAGAACAATGGGGAGTTTCGAGTTTCCCCATTGTTCCCTATGGCCAGAACAAGCTCCACTCACAGAATGCAACACATTTTGCAACCCTTCCTTGAAAAACACTGCAGAAGCACACAGTAAAGGGGAATCTGTGCCTCCCCACACAGAACACACCTTTCAAACAATAAGAAACACTGAGCCAGAATCCACTGCCACCCAATGCCTGTGCTTCAGTAACATCATTGGCATAAATTGCCCTCCCACACACAGTCATAACCCCTTACATTACTTTCTAGCATTGCAACAGCTACCACAGCAGCACCCTTAGCAGCAGCAAGCATAGCCATAAGCTTAACTAGAGTAACTTTAGCCACATTTTGACTGAGTACATCTTGCAATGCAGATCACAGTGCAGACTTGAGCAGTGAGTGAAGCATAAGGGAAGTGAAGCACAAGTTAGTCTTAAGGCCAGATATGGAGCTCATCACCATGAAATATTGTACACAGAGGCTGCATTTGCATGTAATGCAGGTCCACCAGACCTGTGGTTCCATGCACCCTGCCTCTCACTCTCTCATCCAAATTTGGACTTTCTGCCAGTGAGACTGCAGAGAGGTGGGGGAGCTGGCTGTGCAGGCTTCCTTCTTGCCAGAAAGACAGCCCACACAGCAAAATTGGGCTGGTCTTGAGAGAGGAGCTTCCTCTCTCAACTCTGGCTCCAAGGCCAGCAGCCTGCGGTTCCAAATTCGGATGTAGCCTTGCCAAAGCACAGGGTGAGTAGCTGAAGGGTCTAAAGGAAGAATATGAGCTTCTGCTGCTGTTCCTTTCTGGGAGAGGAGACCCTTGTCTGTATCTCAGCTTGTATGGCAGTGAGTCGATGGACAGAGCCAATATGGTTAAAACTTTCATCTTTTGCTCAGCTGAAAAAATGGCCCTGTTAAAAAGTTAGTTGCTGACTAGGGCATACATAAGCAAGCAAGGAAAATGCAAATAGAAAAATAAAGCATATATTTTTTACTTATTTTAATGGACAGTAATGGGGAATGTGCTACTGAAAATATTTCCTTGATATTCCTAGCATACATACACATAGCATACACATACACTTACATGTATTTGGTTTTTTAAACATAAAGGAGGAAATATTCACTCTAAGTAATATAGGCTATTTCTATATGACTGAAAGTAATGACAGACAAACCTGGGCCTTCAGGTTCATATGTGTTTTCTTCCACATTTGTGTGGTATTCATATGAATCTGAAAATGAAGCAAGTTTCATATTATAACTACAAGAAACAATGCTATCATTTGGTCATATGGTTAAACATAACTGACATGTATTTGGGAAAACATGTCATTTCTATTCATGCAAAAGCAAACTTCACAAGGATAATAATCTCACATATGTGATTCATGGAATGCCCAACTTCTATCAAAAGAAGTTGACAGAGGTGTATGCTTTTTGAACTTTAATTAGATGTGCATTTTTATATTCCAATTTAATATATTTATTGTGTAACTGTTTTAGAGTCTTATCTTGCATTAATGGTTTGTAAACCGCCTTGAGATTGTTTTAATGAAAGGCAGTATAAAAATTTAACAATAGAGAGAGAGAGAGAGAGAGAGAGAGAGAGAGAGAGAGAGAGAGAGAGTGAGTGATAGGAGTAATGCAAAGTTTGGGAGATTACTTTCAGCAACACCACCAATTTTTTTGAAACTAAGATGGTGATAAGAACATAAGAACAACCCTGCTAGATCAGGCCCAAAGCCTATCTAGTCCAGCATTCTGTTTTATTTATTACTTATTTATTATTTTTACACCACCTGATATGTACATCTCTAGGCTTTCTTCACACAGTGTTTTCACACAGTGGCGCACCAGATGTCTCTGGGAAGCCCACAGGTGAGAGCATGCCCTCTCTCTTGCTGTTGCTCCTCTGCAACAGACCTTTTAATACCAGTATCTCATTTAGCCATTTAAATTAACTCATTAATTTATAGAGATTCCAACGATCCTAAGCATTTTAGTGGACGGAGTTTCAGATTAGGAGGGGCTGCCATACACTTTATATGTAAAAGGTCTCACTTTCAAAGCCTGGCATCATCAGGTAGGACTTGAAAAGACTCTTGTCTAAAACTCTGGAGAGTGACTGGCAGTCAATGTAAGGAATACCAAGTTAGATGGACCAATGTGTCATAATTGACCATGTTATACTTTGTCAATATAAGGCAGTTCATATGTTCAGTACTACCATGGTTAATGTTAGTCACATTAACAACAGTGCCAATATAATACTTGTCGCCAGTTTCATATGACTGGGGATACCCAGGTTCAAATCCCTGCTCAGCCATAAAGTTCACTGGATAACCTTGAGCCAATCACTCCTTCTCTCAGCCCAACTTAATTCATAGAGGAATTTGCTCAAATGACAGAGAGCTTGCCTAGTATGCAAGAGATAGTGGGAATGATGTCTGCATTCTCCAGTTTATGCTTTTGGGGATGGGGCCATAGCTCAGTGGTAGAGCATCTGCTTTGCATGCAGAACGAAATAGCTAAATATTTTCTTTAGAAGAGTGATCTTCAAAAGTTTCAGGCCACTATCCTCCTTTTAACTCGAGTTTCTATCAATACTCATGTTTAATGCCTAATTTATATATTTTATCTCTCAGCCTATTTTTATCCTCCTCTCTCTGCGGGCCTACTATCTTGTTTTGTGACTATTCGGATCTCTTGTTCCCCCATTTTCCTCTTCTGAGTCTGCAGATATACATTCCAGTAAACTTCCCTCCATTATGGTCTAAAACAGGATTGTGGACTCCAATAGAAGGGCTGGGCACCATTTCATCTCTCTGATACCAAATATCATCCTGGGCAATTCCATGGATGACCTGCCACAACCATTTCATGAGCAATATTTTAGCTATTGAAATGGCCCTTCCAGTGCTACTGCTCACAATAGAGGTTGTGTACATGTGTGCAAGTTATACTACCCACAAACCCTGACTGGGCTGTTTATGTGTGATGTCTCTGTCCTGACTAGTATTTTTCCACACATGAGTTCTCCCATCCTAGTGAAATTTTATTTAACCTTCAAATAAAACTGACAGTACAATCCATTTTAGGTCATATTACAATGAACTAGTTGAACATAATAGACAATTAATCTCTATAAATGAAATTTGCCACTGAATATGTTTATACAAATTCTGGATATTAATGGTCAAATCACTTGATGACATAAATGTCTCATGACCAGTCAAACACACCATAGATAAAACTTCCATATCATATCACAACATCTCAGAACAATTATTAAAGCAAACATACCATGAATATCATCTGGTTCAGGCTCTTCTGGTTGATCATCACTTGCAGGTTCTGGAAAAGAAAGCAACATATTTTAATTTTTTCCACATGAAATAAGTACATGGAAACACTGCCAAGTTTCAGGCAAGCACCAACCAACCTATCCATTTGTGGGCACACAGGTAGAATCTGGAATCAGGATTTAAGAATTGCAAGTCAGCCACAAGATTTGTTCCTTCCCCCAATTTTCCTCTCTCACATTTCACTCCCCCAAACTCGAATCAAAGTGACATTAAGCCATTGTTAACTCTGATTAAAATGAATCCAGATACTCTTCAAACTCACTTTAAACAATCTATTTAAATAAAATCAGGTTCTCAGCATGAGTTTAGGTGTATGCCGCATAGAGAAGAGTAGGAGGATTTCCTGCACAACAGGGGACAGGCAGAAGGAAAGGCACAAATGATGCCACAGTCTTCTCCCAGTTGCTAAACAACCAAACTAGGCACAGTGTGATATATAAGCGGTTTTAAATAAATTATTTAATCTATTAACTAAGACTGAAACCTTTGTTCCCTTGAAAACATCATCCTTACAATTTGGTCAATGCTACATGGATTAATACATTATTAAGAAATTAGCTTGAGGCCAGCTACATTAGCTATTCAAAAAGCCTACATCATGCTTAAACAGGATTGTGTGCATAGAATGTCTAAACTGTGTATACATGCTAAATTGTTTGCCCATGCAGTAATCTGCAATAATCCAGACACCCAATAACATGCATGGGGTTTTTTTAGTCTTAAAAAACAAAAAGAATATTGATCCTTAAGCCTTCAATTCAAAAATTCTAGCACTTTACCACTCAGAGATCTAATACACACATCCCCTACCCGAAAGAGGGCATTACACTTTTGAAATGCATTTCTCAGGCCTTTTTAAAGTGGCAGCTGTGTTCATTCTATTTGTTTGTTTGACAACTTTACATTCTGCTCTTCATTATAAAACATTTCCAAAGCAGCTCACAACAATGAAATCTTTAAAAAGTACAATTGTATTCTATGCTTTGGTTTTCTGCCATCTTAATTCTTTTGTTTTTAATTTTGCTGTTGATTTGTTTTACTTTTGGTTTCTTGCATTAATTTATAAATTATTATTGGCCACCCTGAAAGCTATGCTAATAAAGGTGGGGTATAGGTTTTTTAAAAATTAATTAATGAAATTAGTGTCCTCTAAAGCAGTGATTCTCAACATTTTTGGAGTCATGGACCGGTACCTCCTTTGCGCGCAGTTTCCAGGACGAGCAGTTTGTAAAGGGATCGCCCCCACTCACCCTCAGGCACCCTCCAAAACAATTTCAAGCTGGGTGGGGGGCACCGCCGCTGGGAGCTCTCCAGAGCTCATTTCTAGGCAGGCAGCCCTCGCTGCTAGGATAACACTCATTTAGCTTCCTCAAAATGAACGTTGTCCCAGCAGTGAGGGCTGCCTGCCTAGAAATTAGCTCCGGAGAGCTCCCAGCAGCAGTGGCCCCCACCGGCTCAAAATTGTTTGGTGGGAGGATTAATTCCTCATGGACCAGCATGGACCGGCACTCAACTCCTCACGGACTGGTGGTTGAGAAACACTGCTCTAAAGGATGGTGTTGTATATAAACTATTGCTTATTTCTCTGCAAGTTAGAATGCAATTCATAGAGATGTGACTAAAAGGACGAAAAATATTCTAAACCAGGGCTGCTCAACTTTGGCCCTCCTGAAGATGTTGGCCTACAACTCCCATAATACTTGGCTATTGGCCACTGTGGCTAGGGATTATGGGAGTTGTAATCCAAAAACAAAGTTGAGCAGGCCTGTTCGAAACAATGATTACAATCTCACTACCTCCCCAATATGGTTCAGCAAATGTTGCTGCACAGATGTGTGAGAAATATGCTTCAGATACCTTCCTGAATGGATCCTGGTGTTTCTAATGTTTCTGGCATTTTATCTTCCAATTCTCCTTCATAGTCCTCTTCTACTATGGGGACTTCCTCAGTATCTTCAGGCATTTCACTGTTCTCTTCTTGAGTATCTGTATCTTCATAAACATTATCTTCATCTGTTTCTACGGTTATATATATATATATATATATATATATATATATATATATATATATATATATATATATATATATATGCAGCATATAAAACACCCAGAAAAAAATCTCAACTGAATCCCTCAATTACCCCCCCCCTTTTTTTAAAGTACCTTAGATACAAGCCAACCAAAGTTAGCACTTTTAAGTCCCATTGATTTTAGTGAGAGACATTTGCTCACTTCTTCAATGGAAGTCAATGGAACTTAGACATGCTTTGATGGGATTTTGCTTCCAGTATTTACTGTTATCAAAGGAAATTTCTAGCCATTGTCACCTTTGATAACAGGTGAGGAAAGACTAGTATCATTAACCACTCTAGAAAGAAAGAAATGGCTACCAACAAGAACAATAGAACTCCCAATAAGATCTAGGACAAGCTACACTATATTTTTTCATTAATAAAAATAACTGGTTAGCTCTTAAAGAAGTGGGAAATGTAGCAACTTAAAAAACATAAGTTCATGTATAAGGGCAAAATACAGATTCATACCAAGTTGTGACTTGAGAACTTCTCGTAGCAAAGACTCAATTTCATCTTCAGGTTCTACTTCAATGCTCCTGTGTTCTACATTAGTTAACAGAATACACCAGAGGTTAGTGGAAAGAACAGACTGAAGATCAAACAACTGAAAACCAAAAAACAAATAACTATAAGAAATGTTAGCATGTTTCATGGGTTTACCAGAGCAAAACCTATGCATTCTGATACAGTTCCAAATGCTTCAGACAAGTATTTGGAAAATAACAGCAAGCAAAGGGTTTTGTTGGTATGCATGTTACTATATATAAAACACATAAACAGATTAAACTATAAATATAGGAGAGGCTACTGTGATTCATCTGGATCAATTCATCATGCTGTATGAGAAGTTCATGCAACATGATTCCATGATTCCACTATCTTAAAGTTCCTGCTCGCCACTCCCCTCCCCATGACGCCGAACCGGTTAGGACCTTGTCTAAACCAGTTCAGCACCAAACCTGTGCTCAAACCTTTGTTCATGAACACCCTTAGCAACAGAGTTCATGACTCCTAGATGATCCTTTCTTTCAAGTCTAATGTTCTGTGCACATACTCTTTACTGCTTTGTTATCCATAGCTCTTTATCAAAATATTGAGAATTGTATAAAAAAATAAGGATCACCACCTAAATGCCCCCTTGTTCATTATTATTAAAAGTTCCATTTGACCCTTGGGCTACAGGCAAGGGTTGGATACTGAACCCTACATTTACATGAATGTTTTAACTAAGAAAACAAAACAAAAATGCTCACTGCCCTAGATCAATGTCCAGTGCTACATGACAAAATGCTTTCAAACTAGAAAGTACTGTCAAATGTCATTTGTAATGGTGCCAATTCTTTCGAAGGAAAAAATGCCAAAAGCCCCATTTCACACTTAAAACATCATTAATATGCCTGAAGGGGCCCTCCCAATAGTACCCATGGTTTCATATTCTAGCACTAAGGCAGATCACAGAAAGCCGGGTTAAGTTTGATTGGGGGCACTTTCCAGACACCCCATAAAGTCTATGAAATTTTTGCCTTCTAAGAGTAATGTTTCTACCCTCAAGCTGTGGAGGTATGTTTGAAAAAAGCATACTTGAAAATATTTCAATGTTCAGGAGACAGAAACATTTCAGTGTTCCGCTCTGGCTGACTAAATGTACTTTACTCATGGTTTCCAGGTATTTTATCTATCCATGCCACACTATTGCTTGTCACTTGCGCATACATCTCCAATTCACATCATTTTATACGGTAACAAAACTAGACCTCCATCAATCAATTTGACAAAACTCCCAGTACCAAAGATAGGTAAACAAATAGGACAGGGCCCAAACAGATACAAGCAAAAGGAAGCTTTCAGAAGGGGACTTACCCACCCCATCTTCTCATTGTATTTCCCTCAAACGCCATTCCTAAGGCTTGTGGATATTTGGAATAAAATTGCATAAGACATGAGAGGAGGAAATCCACTGAAATCAGAAGTACTACTTAAGCAAAGTGCCTCCACTCAGTTTTGACAGTTTTCCCATTTTTGCTGTACCAGATGCCATCTTGTTCCCAAAGGCATTAGACTCTTGAGAGTAGCTTTTAACATGGTACAGTGGGATGAATGGAAGCTTTCGCAAACGTTCTTCTACAAGGTTCCATCTATTCACATTTGTTTGAATCTGACACATAAACAACATTTTAAGTTTTCAGAGTGTAGGGTTTTTGATTCCTTTGCCAGAAATGTCACTGTTTTGATGCAAAAAGTAAGTGTGCCTGTATCCATGCTGTTCTACTGTTCACTGAAGTGGAAATTTATATTTAAGCACAGTACTTCACTTTAAAAAGGATTTACAAATTCTCTCAGTTCTAGATTATTCTTAAAGAATCAATAAACATTCAAACTTTTCATAATAAAAAATAAGTGCAATTTGGATAATGTGTTTTCAAATAGTGAATGAGTAAAAATAGCTAATTACAAGTGCTATTAGAAAATTCATCGGTGTGAAATGATTTGCATACATTTGTGGTGGAAAATAGCTAATGGGCTATTATGTGATAATGAACTTTGAACATAACACTATTTAAATGGCATGCATATTTTGCAGCAAGATGTCAAGCACTAGGACACTTTTTAAAGGTGCAGAAGCCTTAAGTATCATGCACCTAATGTTTAAAAATTGGACCTACACCATTAGAGAAGATATCCACTTCTTTTTACAATAATCAGGTCCTAGAAGGAAGGGAAAGCATTTGAAATGTTTAGGAGAAGTAAAAAATGTTTTGGCACCCATTTTTATAAACATTAATTGTTTGAGGAGTTTTTAAAAGTTCAGTTTTGTGTCATAAAGATCATCTATTAAATAAGCTAAATGTAATAAGCTATTTTTGAGATGGGTTTTGGGATCCAGCTCTTTGGATAGGTGTGAAATGCTGTATAGATAATCCACACTAAAGACATACTTTAATCAAGATACATATGGTTACCCCACAAAGCAAAACATTTACATCTGAACAGATTTTCTTTTTAAAACTTCGACTAGGGTCCCTTCTCAAATGATTATCTGCCTCTGTTAGAAATTACTTTGGCTTAATTCCTGTGGAAGCTTGCACGTGGATGTAGACAACACTTCATGAGCTAGAGACTCAACTCAACATGGTCACTGATCTTTTAAGAAACCTTTCCTATACATAAATTATGTACAAGAAAACCTCAACAGAATGATTTAGAAAGCATCCCCATGAATTAGGATCTTGCAGATGTTACAGTGCAAGATCCAAGAACCGCTCATTTAAAAGCAAGTCCAAGATAAATATAGTATAGCAGGAAGTAAGGCTGTGTGCGAACAGTTTGCAGCAAACCTAGCCAGTTCAAGTGGTTTGATCGCGAACCAGACCGCCCTTCTGAAAGGGGGCCCGGTCTGCGATTGAACCAAACCAAACCCAGTTCAAAGTGAACTGGTTTAATGGTTCAGGAGCAACAGGCATCTTTTAAAGTAATGAGAAGATTCTTACCAGTACCTGAAAGCTGCCTGCAGCAGTGGTGCATGCGCAGAGGCCAGTGAGTGCCGGAACCAAGCCAAGCTGGTGGGAGCACCACTGCTACTGACAGCTTTCAGGTACTGGTAAGGACCTTCTTATTTAACTTGAAAGATGCCCTGCCCTGGTTCTGACCTCACCTTCTCTCAGCTCTGAAGAAGTTCGTGGATCCATGGTTTGGTCCAAATCCATACCACACTGTGAAAAATGGTCTGCACAAACCTCTAGAACACACTGTAAATGGTTTATTTGTGTGTGTGTGGTGGGTGGGGAGAAGTTCATGGAAAAGCTCACCTGCTTTAAGATGTTGTTGCTCTGCAGCTTGAATCACGTCTTCAGCTTCTTTTGGTGCCGTCTGTTCTGGGACATATTTTTCTTTAAGTCCTGCATTGTTCAGTTATAAAGTTAAGTTTAACCTTTGGGGTACAACATTTTTAGTTTAGTAGCTACCTATAAGTGATCAGGGCCATTATCTAAAGGCCAAACAGGACACTATAAATCATATATCAGATTTAATAAAAAATACTTCAGGCAGTGCCCCCATCCATTAGAATCCTGAACTGTAATCTAAATTTCCAGATGTGGGGGTGGGGGGAGCAGGGGGTGATTGTGAAGCAGCTGCTTAAAGGGAAACTACCTGTTGGTTTCATCTTTGTTTTCTTTTAAGGAATTATTGTGTCAAACCCACAAACTTGCTTTATAAAATTTAAACATTTTAGAACATTATGTGATGGATTGGTGGAGGGTTACTTCAAGGTAATGCACATGTTTCTGGATTGCACCTCTGGATTACTAACATTCAGAGCACCAATAAGTACCTCTACCACAATTAGAACCTTTTAAAACCATTTATTTACTTGCTGCTTATTTAATAAAGGCCTGTGAAACTTCACAGATGACATGGGAATGAAAGCTCCAGGCTCTTTCCTCTCCTGTAACCCTTCAATTTGCTAGAGATGCAAGCAATAAATATTGTGTCCCTCTTCCCACATTCAAAAAAAGCAGGGGTGTGTGCACACACGTGCTGGCTTAGGAAGCGGGAAGAGTAAGTGGGCAATGTATCTCTGATATATAAAAACAAGACTTCCCACTCACGCAAAGACAGTGCCTGAGCAAGGGAAAACATATCCCCCACCCCACATAGAAGCACTATTTTCCCCCACATAAGCATAAATCTGTTGTATATACCGTTGTCCAAATAAGGCCCAAACAGCATGACTGAGGCATTTTAAACAGGGTGGAATCAGAGTGAATCTTTCATGTAAAATCCTATCTATCATAAGCACCATATAAGCAAGGTTTCTCCCAAGATTTTAGTTTTGCTCTTCACCAAACTACATTGACAAGTCCATCAACACCAAACAAGACATCACAGAACAGAATGTGTATAGCTCCATCAGAAAGGTCTTCATACACAGAGGGAATGGCTCACAAAGAGAGGCATCTTCATTGAGTACCTTCTGTATATTTCAGTATGATTCTCTCTGTGACATACGAAAGTTTACACAACTCATCAAGAAATTCTTCAGTAGATTGCCCTCTGAAGTAAACAGGAGTTGCACAGGAGTTGATTAAAAGCATGACCACAATTTCTTCGTAGATTATATGAATGTATTAAATAGATGTTAAATCTCACAGTTCTTTTTGAAGAATTAAAGTAGAATTAAACAGAGTGTGGGGCAAGAATACTAGAACTTCTAGGAAATGTCAAGAAATTAAATCTTTTATTGAGATTCTCATTGGTGCATATAGGTACAAGTTTTTAATGATAAGGCAATATTAACTTGGTATGCTAAAGTGCAAAATATATGTGGATTGATGTTCCAGAAGAGGCCTGATTTTTTTTTTAAAAAAAACCCATGTATTTAAAATCCACAAAAAGCTTATTAAAATATCAACAATTGTTCCATGTGCTGGATGTAACATCTAAAGGAGTGCATACCTAACATGTGGATCTTGATGCTTCATATGTTAGGGTAAGTGTGCAGTGCTGATAGACATAGGACAATAGACATTCACATACCATTTAGATGCAATGTCAAATCTGTGTAGGCTGGAACAAGAGGGTGAGCCTCACTGCACAATACAAAGGGCATTATTTTGTTTTAAATCTCTTAACAGGCTAGGGGGTCCAATTCAGGGATTGCAAGGAGGAACATGCCTGCCACTCACACCCACACTTTGGAACTTCGAGCCAAATGAGCCTGTTTTTTAGAAACCTCTATTCCTGGCCAATTTGGCTGGTTCCACCAGTGTGACTACTACAACCAACAATAGTACATGCATGCCAAGGATTGTGAACCGCCCAGGGACTTTTTTTTTTTTTTTTTTTGGTATGGGGTGGTATAGAAATAAAATAAAGACTTTTTTTTTTTTTTTTGGCAAAAAGAAGAAAAATGCTGATAGTTGGACCTTTGTTGTTAATAAATATTTACCAGCCACCACAAATGTTTTTAATACACTGCTTTTTGTTTTTGACAAAAATATATTCAAGAGATTGACTTGTTGGATGTCACCCCATACACATTCGATTCTGTTTAAATTCTATTCATGTGCCAAAATGGAAGCCTGGAAAAGGTTCCATATGAAATGAAATACAGATGGGGAACAGCCACTTGCAAACCCAGACCCACATAACGACAGGACATGGGCAGTTGGAAGAAACTAGGGCCACTTTATTAAATAATTACAGACCTGCAACGAGGAATTGAACTAAAGTGTGGGTATCCCCTATGTGGGTCAATCTCATAGGAAGTATGCCCACAGGAGGGCGAAAGACCAGGCTTTGATTTGGCTCAGAACCAGTCCAAACCTTATCTTGATCACGAGGCTACCCCCAACGAAGGGATGCATGCCAGCCCCCCTCAACCCAGGTTGCGAGGCACTGAGCGGTGTTCGCTGGCATGCATCTGAGTGAGAGCTGATCCAGCCCAAGAGTTGCAAGATCAACAAGCCTTCCTTTGTATTCCCACTCACCATAACAGCCCTCCAGCCCAACACCATTGCAAATTAACCTCCCCTGACCCACACTCAACTGTAAAGTGACCAAATAACCCAGTGATAACCTGAGCAATGTTAGTGAGAAGTAGGCAAAAAGAGACCCCAATCATAACCAATCAGCTAAGGCCAAAAAAAATCCTACTTGGCCCCAAAAGGCGACCAGAATATTCCCCACTGAATCAAGGGATGGGCGGAAGAGTGCCTGCTCGCAGAGCAACTGAGAGAGAATGGAATGGAGCCGGCTGCTTATGCAGGTGCTCCTATGCTCTGATTGGTTCACCTGCAACATGTGACGGGGGACAAAAATGGCAGGCCATGTGCTTGCTTCCCAGGCCGGGCCCGCAACTCCGCCCTCTCATCACTTGGTATTGCAGCTTGTGCAGTGAAGGAGGCGGGGAGCGGCTATACAGTATCTTGATTGGAAATAGCCTGAGTCTTCTTTCAAATTAACAGGTGAGGGGGTAGGAATATAAAAACATGTTTTCAATTCTCCGTGATTAAGGCTTCTGAGCATGATGCTTGAACATTCTACTGTCCATGGGCACCCTTGGAATTGCAGGTTCTTATTCTTCAAATAAGAACTACACTTTGCAGAATTCACGTATGCAAAGACAGCTTAGCATGCAGGAAAAGCTTATGGAGCTTCTCTCTGGCTTAAGCATCTGTTATAGTTCCCCCACTCCACACTTCTCACAAATAGGAGAAAGGGTAGTGAAGAAAAGTAATTCTCAGATGAGCAGGCTGATACTAAGTATTCTGAGTTGAGATGGAATTTGAAAAAGGGTTCAGCTCACAATGCTACATAACAGGATTTTTGAACTGGGAAAGAGTTTCAGGTATTTCCCCTCATTTCCAAACTGAATTTTTTTGAAATGCTGAAAAGCCACAGTTCTTGGGATTATGCTAGAGGAAGATCTGTTTCTTACTCATCTCTTTGCTTTCAAGTATTTCAATGTAGCATATTCATTTTTCCAGATAAAATTATTCACATAAAACTGAAAGTCTGGTGCTATAATAAGATAAACACCAAAGATGGGTGTCAAGAAAGACGAAAGAGACCTTTCTAGAGTAAGATGGATATTAACCCAAATTGCTATCTAATCTCAATAACTATTGATACATTGTTGGACAAAATGTCATACCTCATGAGAACTAAAAATGTGCCATATGGAAGTGTGAACTGCCTAGGGACATTTTTTGGGGGGAGGCAGTATATCAATGTACTTACTTACTAAATAAATGATTTCAGAGTGTTGGCATCTGCTGACTGTCATCTGTCAACAATTGTGCCTGAACATCTATATATGAATATTTTTCATTGAGAGACCAAACAAACAGCAAAAGCAAGAAAAGCTATGCAGTCACATTTCCATATCTTGCACTGACTATCACTACTCTAATTCCTGATTGTTGCTCTTTTCCCTGTGTTTTCCCCCCATAATGTTTTCTCGAACATTCTCCCTATAGCAATTTTATGGATTAACTGGAATTAAAAGGCTATTTGTTCCTATTCTAAATCTCCTCTTGGAAACACATTTCTGTTCAGGGTTTTTTTTAATTTAAAACTAGCATAATAAGGATAGTACATCTTATTTCTTACAAAACAAAAATAGTGCTTTTACAAAATGCCATTTTTTCAGGGAGTGGTGCAAATTGAAAGTACCGTAATTCAATTTTTGTACCTTTTATTCTTCATTGGTCTACATGCACCTTCATTCTTCTTGTTCTGCCTCTATTTATTTCTACATTCATATCCTACTCTTCCTCCAAGGAATCCAGAACAATGTCCATGGTTAGGTTTGTCCTCACACCCTGTGAGGTGGGTTAGGCTAAAAGATAGTGACTGGCCCAGAGTCACCCAGTGAGTTTCATGGCTGAATGGGGATTTGACCTTGTCAAATCTGTCAAATTTGACCTGAATGGGGATTTGACCTTTCCCCCAAGTCCTAATCCACCACCATGCTGGCTTTCTGTGTATATGGTTTCTGGATCGTGAGCAAGGATTCGTTATATTACAGTTTTTCCAAAGAACTATGCATATTAATGAGTGTAAAACCCTTTTCTTCACTGAACAAAAACTGAGTCCCACATTTGACTTGATTTTTCCTCATTCCCAGTGTGAAGCAGATATCATTCTATATCAAGTAACACTCTGAAGTACTACAATATTTTCCTTTATTTTTGTATTAGCCTTAAGAGTGACATATCGAGTAACAAAAACAAAGTTCCAGTATATAATTGATCTCAGTACAATAAGAATGTACAAGAAGTATGATCTGACACACTATGTACACATTGGAATTTCACAGCAGTCTTATTGCATGTTTACAAATGCATACATATATGAAGGCTGTTTGTGCAGAGGATTGTGAAAACTTTTGCTTAATCTAATAAGATTAAGAATTGTCTTAGAGATACTGTATCTACTATATTCCTACAACATAAATTCTCCTGCTAATTCTCTCTGACTGAAGCAACATTAGCTATAAAAATAGCATCACTTTACTTTTTTTCTTTTCTCCTCTTCCTTTGCTGAGCCATCAGAAGCTTTAGAAGGGTTTTTATTAATTTTTTTAATTTCTTTATCTTTGCCACTTGCTACCTCTTTATTTTTTGCACTTTTTTCTGGCCCTGATCTCTCCTTTTCAGCTTTCCTGTCTCGCTTTACTTTGTCAGATTCTCTCTCTGCTTTATTCACATCAGCAGCTTTCTTATCCTTTCTGTCCAAGTCATCAACTTTTTTCTTGATTTTCTTCTTTTCTTCATCTTTAGTTTCCTTCTTTAATTCTCGCTTCTCTTTCACTTTCTTGATTGGTTCTTTGATCTCTTTTACTTTTCATTTTTTATTTTAAAAAGGGAAAATGTTCATTAAAGAACTCACATTAAAATACTGAATTTAATAAGCCAAATGCATAGCCTCACTTCAGCTCCAAATCACAAGTGCATATCTTCACTTCAAAAGAACAATCACACAGTATTAGTAATGGCAAAATAATTACATTAAATACTAATGTATGTAACCTTTTAAAAGAAATCTAAAGAAAGATCTTTTGGTAATTCCTGGCTTCAGGAGCATTTCTGAAGTTTTTCTACTGTAAGGATAAGATAAGAAGTCTTGTCCAATAATGAATGACTTGTTAAATTTCAGGCTAGACTACTACAATGTATTTGAGTAACTACAATATTATTCACAGGGCCACCTACAAAAATCTTTTGGAAACTACAACTGGTGTAGAGAACTGTGCCAAACATCCCACTCCCCAATACTAAAATATTCTCTCTGGCTTCCAATCTATCTCCAGGTAAAATTCACAATGCTGTTTTTGAACTATAAAGCCCTAAATGTTCTCAGAAAGAGATATCTGAAGGAACAACTGTTTATGCTTTCGCATAAATAAGCATTCTAGTCAGGATGTTTACTGCTGAGTAAAGACATAAATGGTCTTAGCTAGCCTCTGGAAATAGGAACCTTCCCTATCGTCCGCCCCCAAATTACTCTTAAGGAAGCACCCACTTTCATCATTTGGTGAATTTTCAGGCTAATATAAAGAACCAACAGAAAACGTTACAGCCTGATAAGACATAACATCCAGAGATTACTGAGTAAATGCAATATTAGGGGAAACTCACAAGTTTCTATTTATATCCAAAAATCTGTTCTCCCTATTGCCCCAATATCATTTTGTTTCACTTCTTTCCATCTCTTCTATTTTAAGGAATTTGCTCTAAAATCCCAGGTGAGAGTGGGTGAGAAGAGATAGGACTAAGAACAATCATGCCCTGCCTAATTCACATACTTTATACTAGCATAAGGTAGATGGCATTAGTGTAATTCCCATGACTATGAGCACATCTTATTTTTTCAAATCTTAAACTGAGCAAAATTTATAGTGTAGGGAAAATAGCAGGAGAAAAACCACTACTAAACATGTCTGACTTTCAAAGAATTTAGAGAAAACTTATCTTGCATATATTTCTCTTTTGAGAAATTGCTACTTTCTTTTGAGTAGCAATATGTTGCTAGAATGAAATATTTAAAGAGTATTGTAAATATATACATTTGAGATTTACTTTCTAGGTGTGCATCATTATGTTTAATTTAAAGGAGAACATTGATTCTTAATACTGGTTGGGGGCGGGGAGGGCTCAAGAATTCTAGCCTTGTTTCATTTCGACCACCAAAATATCTTTCTGAAAACCAACCATCAGTTATTTAATTATAAGTTTAGTAACATGACGGGGCACTTTCACACTAGATTGTTTAAGCATGATGCAAATCAAATACTGTCTTCCATGCAAAGAATCAGACCAACACACACACACTCTCTCATGCATTTCTTTTGTAAAGATTCAAATTCAAACAATATGTTTTTAGGAAAACAAGGCACGGAGGGAGGGGAGAACTGGAATGAATAATTGCTACTGAGAATGAGAATGCTTAACTCTTCTCATTCTTATATGCTTCTATAAGAATGCATATAAGCCACTCTATCAACAGTCAAGCTCCAAACCTGGAGGTAACCACACATGAAGCAAAACTGGCTGCTAAAGCAGCATTTTCAGGGCAGCACTGAGGATGTGGGAGGGGTTAAGCACTCTTCCCACCCACTCCTCCCCTGCAAAAAACTGCTACACTCCACCCCACATTCCCTTGGGATTGGGACCACAGATTTGCTGAGGAAACATCTAGCCTCTTAAAAATGTTCCTCTTCATTTTACTGTACACTAATTTTAACACTAGTGGATGAACAAGACTGTGATGGACAGCTACGATAAAATGCCTTTAGGGAATAAAAACAAAGTTAAGATAAGACTTTGCTTATATTGGGCAATTGGACATTATGACTTGAACTTATGAGACATTCACCATTAAAAAGGGTTACATATTGAAGAAAAGCTTTAGAAAATTCTATTAAATGGGTGTGGATAATAGTTTATGGCAATACACTATTAAAATTAGAAGTGGTCCAGTGCCAAAGTTTTTACTTCCTCACACTGGGATATACCCAATAGTTACTGCATACTATGTAGGCCCTGTATCAGTTAAGATGAGCAAGCAACATAAAATGCCCTGTAGTGAATGACTGTACCTATCTATGTTCACTTAAGCATCTGTATGTGTGTGTAGGTCCCTCAAATGCAAGCTACAGATGCAAAGCATAGCGTTGCACCTGTGTTCAGCTTAAAGTGTGAATAACCATACCTGTGTGCACTATACAATGACTGTTCAAGTACTGAACATAATGTGTGAATATGGTTAATATGGAAATCTTATCTAATCAAATGATTATATTGTTTGCACAAAAATCCCAGTCCAAAAAAGTGCACAAGCAACGGGGACTGAACATGCATACCTCAGGAAAAGAAGGAAAAACAGATGCTTAGCAAGAAAGGGTGAATGGAAACACTGTGCTTCCTCTCCAACCAAATGATTGGTAGGAAGAAATCCATATTTATTAATTTACTTTAATAACAAACTGTCCACATGGTGCCCAGCTGCTAGATCAGGATAGAGAATTGCATGTGTTTCACCATTTGTATGCGATTCTCCATTTAGCTAGAGATGCACAGAAGCCTGATTCCACATACAAATAGCCTCCAGCTAGGTCAGAGGGGAAGTATTTTGGATTTAATTATATACGAGCTGCAGAATTTCTGGTGACTGATACCTTTTGTTCAGCAAATCTTGAATTAGTAGGCACATTTATGCATGCGTTTCAGGCACTAAAAATCAGTATGCAGTAAAAGATCACTAAGGTTCCAGTAGTAGAGTACCTTTAGCTTTAGCTTTTCTCTTGGCTACCCCTCCGGGTGGCTCTCCTAATTTCGTTAAGACGAAAATAGGTTACAAACATTACACAAACAAGAACAAGACTTACCAGTGTAAATGAGCAAGATTGAATCAGACATTAAAGATAAGTATACATCACCATTATTTCTTTCCAGACTTTCTTACTCAGCAACCAGTAACAGCATAACACTCAACGGGCCCCTGCCCATCATAGTTTATTTTATCTAGCAGCGAGGTTATTAGAGATAACCTGGTTGATATCTTAAATGCTTCGCTGAAGGAAGGCAGGATGCCTCCATGTTTAAAGGACCCAATTAACAGACCACTTAAGAAGTCTACTTTAGTTCTCTAAGGTAATCATAGGCCCATGATTGAGCAAGGTGGTTGAGATGGTAGTGGCTTTTCAGCTCCAGGCGATCTTGGAGGAAACAGATTATCTGGACGCATTTCAAATTGGCTTTCAGGTGGTCTATGGGATTGAGATTGCCTTGGTCAGCCTGATGGATGATTTCCATTTAGGAACTGACAGAGGGAGTGTGATTCTATTGGTCCTTTTGGGTCTCTTGGCAACTTCTATACCATCGACCATGGAATTTGAAGGGATTGGGAAGCACTATTTTACAGTGGTTCCGCCCCTATCTCTCAAGCAGTTTCCAGATGGTGTTGTTTGGAGACTGTTGCTCCTCAAAATGGGAGCCATTGTGTGGAGTTCTTCAGGGCTCCATTCTATCTCCAATACTTTTAAATAACTATATGAAACCACTGGGGGAGATCATCCAATGATTTGGTGCAGGGCATTATCAATATGCTGATGACACCCAAATCTATTTCTCCATGTCAACTTCATCAGGAAATCACATAGCTTCCCTAAATGCCTGCCTACATGCACGAATGGATTGGATGAGGGATAATACATTGAAACCTAATCCAAACAAGGCAGAGATGCTCTTGAGGTCAGGGTGCAAAACCCAGGAAATGGGACAGGGCTACCTGTCCAGGATTAGGTTGCACTCATGAATGAGCAAATAGGCAGTCTGGGAATACTTCTGGATAAAGGCCTCTTTTTTTCTCAAGTTGAGGCAATGACTAGGAGTGCTTTTCCTGTTGCCTGTTTCTGAGTAAGAACAACCTTAAAACAGTGGTGCAAGTGCTGGTAACCTCCAGGTTGACGATTGCAATGTATTCTACATAGGGTTGCCTTTTGGATGTTTGAAACATCAGTTCATGCAAAGTTTTGATGCCCAGGTTATTTAAGAGTGCCTTCTTCCACATGGCACTCTTCCAAGAGTGCCTTCAAACAACCAAAGTGGCACCTATACACATGGACATCACCAGATGGCGTACACAGAAATCAAATTGATTACATTATGGGGGCAACAAGGTGGAAGAGCTCAGTTATAAAAGCAAAGACATGGCCAGGGCCAACTGTGGAACCAATCACGAACTGTGCATGTGCAAGTTCCAAGTCAAGCTAAAGCAGAAAAACAAAGCTATCCAGCTTCCACGATATGATCTTGAGAATGTACCCACCATTTTCAAGGAGAACATCAGGAAGCACTTTGAAGTTCTGAACCTCATTGATAGGGAACCAGAGGAACTGTGGAATGAAATCAAAGAAGTTGTTAAGGACGAATGTGAAGAGAGACTGCCAAAGACCAAGAAACAGAAGAAAGCAAAATGGATGTCAGAACAGACATGTGGAAATTGCCCAGAAGAGGAGAGAAGCCAAAATCAAGGAAGATAAAGACCTCAGGAAGGAACTTAATAGGGAATTTCAGAAAGCTGTCAGAAGAGACAAGGAGCAATACTACAATGACATCTGTAAAGACCTTGAGGATGGAAATAGACACAGAAAAACAAGGCAAGTTTCCCAAAAGATCTCTGAACTCAGAGGGAGGTTCCAACCTAGAATCGGTATGTTAAGGGATGCCAAAGGGCAGATAGTAACTGACTCAGAGAAGATCAAACAGAAATGGTATACTAAAAATCTGCACAGCAGGGACGTCAACATCCAAGATACTCTAGAAGATATTCCCTACTTGCAAGAACCTCTAGTTTGGGAAGATGAAGTTAGATCAGCACTCTGGTCATTACCAAGTTGTAAGGCTACAGGAATTGATGGAATAGCTACAGAACATAGGAACATAGGTAGTTGCCATATACTGAGTCACACCAAAGGTCCATCTAGCTCAGTATTGTCTTCACAGACCAGAACCTAGATGCTCTTCCCAGAGCGGCTCCATCCCCTAAGGGGAAGATCTTACAGTGCTCTCACTTCTAGTCTCCCATTCATATGCAACCAAGGTGGACCCCGCTTAGCTAAGGGGACAAGTCATGCTTGCTACTACAAGACCAGCTCTCCTCACCACAGAAATATGGCAGGCAACAGAAGAAGAATCAGTCAAGGCTCTAACCAAACTATGCCAGCAAATTTGGAGAACGACACAGTGGCCAACAGATTGGAAGAGGTCAGTCTACATACCCATATCAAAGAAAGAAGACTGAACAGATTGCGCAAACCATCACACAATATCCTTGATTTCCTTAACATATTAGCAAAATAATGCTCAGGATCATCCAACGCAGATTAGAGCTCTATGTGGAAAGGGAAATGTTGGATGTTCAAGCTGGTTTCAGAAAAGGCCAAGGAACAAGAGACATCATTGCTGATGCACGCTGGATAATTGAGAAAGCCAAAGAATATCAGAAAGAAGTCAACATGTGTTTTATTGACTATAGAAAAGCCTTCAATTGTGTCGACCAGGTCAAGTTGTGGAATATCCTTAGGAAAATATCCTTAGAAAAAACCCAGAACATCTCATTGTTCTCATGAGACACCTATACACAGAGCAGGAAGCCACAGTTCAGACAGAACATAGCGAAAGAGACTGGTTCCAGATCAGCAAAGGAGTAAGACAAGGCTGTATACTTTCTCCTTCTTTATTCAATTTATATGCTGAACATATACTGAGAGAAGATGGATTGGAAGAAGATGAGCATGGTTTTAAAGTTGGAGGAAAAAACATCAATAACCTGTGCTACGCTGATAGCTGAGAATGTGGATGATCTGCAAGCTCTAGTAATGAAGATCAAGGAGCACAGTGAAAAAACTGGACTACAATTAAATGTAAAGAAGACTAAACTAATGACAACGGGTACAGCAACCAGCCTCAGAATTCAATGAAGACACTGAAGTAGTGGATAGCTACTGCCTTTTAGGATCGACCATCAACAGTACAGGAGCCAGCAGTCAAGAAATACGCCATAGGGTTGGGTAGGGTTGCAATGAAGGCCTTGGAAAGGATATTTGGATGCCGTGACGTGTTTAAACCTACAAAGATTAGAATCATTCAGACAATGGTTTTTCCCGTGACACTCTATGGATGTGAAAGCTGGACTTCGAAGAAGCAAGATAGAAAAAGCATTGACGCTTTTGAACTTTGGTGCTGGAGAAGACTTTTGAGGATACCATGGACAGCCAGGAAAACAAACAACTGGATCCTAGCACAAATCAATCCAGAATTTTCACTCGAGGCACAAATTTCCAGCCTCTAACTATCATACTTCGGAAACATTATGCGAAGACCCAGCTCCCTCGAGAAGTCTATAATGTTGGGGAAAGTTGAAGGAAAGAGAAGAAGAGGATGACCAGCAGCAAGGTGGATGGACTTGATTACGACACCAATGAATGCACCACTGAGAGACCTTAAAGGCCAAGCTGAAGACAGATCATCCTGGAGAGAATCTATCTATGTGATCGCTAAGAGTCGACATTGACTTGATGGCCCTTAATCAATCTTCCACATCCTCACAATTAAGGTCAGCTGGGGAGGTCCACATACAGATATCTCCAGCTCGTTTGGCAGCAACCCGGGGTCAGGTCTTCTGTGTAGCCACCCCTGAGCGTAGAAACATCTTACCAGCTGGTCTCACTGAAACAAGGTTTGAATTCTTTGTTGGTTTTTAAGAAGGCCTTAAAGACACATCTTTTCAACCAAGAATTGGTGGTTGATTTAATTATCTTGTCTTATTTTTAATTGTTTGGATTTTGGCTGTTTTAAAGGATGTAAACTGCCTAGAGAATAGTAACTGAGCAGTATGTAAGTGTAACTTTCTCTCTCCCCACCCCCATATTATATATATAAATTACTGAGACACAGCACATGAGGATGACTGGTGCAGTCTCTTCCTTTGTCTTCTAAATAAACCATGGTGGGAGTCTAAGACTTTCAGTCCACAGTTATGATACGAATTGTGGTAGTTACACTGGGAAAGTGGTGGGGAGGGGGTTGATGCTAGCTACCTAAGTGAACTAAATAGACATTGTTTGAAGGTATGAGGTCTACTGCAATGTAGATTCTACATAAAACACAAAAGGGCCTGTTCGGACAACATGCACACCAGCCCTCTCAAATGAATGAAGGGAATTGATGCATGCATGTGATGTCTTCACACATCAAGCACTCCATCTCACTGCCACTTAAATATGTGAGGCAATTCATAATTATGCAAATTGTCCCTCAATACACAGACAGAATACTATTCTCTCATTAAGGGGTGTTTTTAGCTGTTCATGGGATAAAACTTAGCTGTCATGGGATAAGGGAAGAGGTTCCTGTACGGGAACTGGTTGAAAGACAGGAAACAGAGTAGGAATCAATGGACAGTTCTCTAAATTGAGGGTAGTAAGAAGTGGGGGGCCCCAGCAGTGTTCCCTCTAACAGGGATTCCCAGATGCTGTTGACTACAACTCCCATAATCCTCAAGCAAAAGCCATTGCAGCTGGGGATTCTGGCAGTTGTAGTCAACAACATCTAGGAACCTCTGTTAGAGGGAACACTGTCCCCCAGGGATCTGTACTGGGACCAGTGCACTTTAACTTGTTAATCAAATATCTAGAAGTTGGGGTAAACAGCAAGGTGGACAAATTTGCACATTACACCAAACTATTTAGTGTAGTGAAATGCAAAAGAGATTGTGAGGAGCTCCAAAAGAGTCTCTCCAAACTGGGTAAGTGGGCAACAAAATGGCAAATGCGGTTCAACGTTAACAACTGAAATGTAATGCATATTGGGGCAAAAAACAACCACAACAACCACACACACCAAACTTCACATATACACTGATAGGGTCTGAGCCGGTCAGTGACTGGCCAGAAGAGAGATCTTGGGGTCATAGTGGACAGTTCATTGAAACTGTCAACTCATTGTGCGGCAGCTGTGAAAAAGGCTAATTCCACACTCAGAATCGTTAGGCAGGGTTTGAAATTTTTTTTAAAATGTGAATACTATAATGCCTTTTATCAAAACTATAGTGTGGCCACATTTGGAGTCCTGCTTACAGTTCTGATCACCATATCTTAAAGGGGACATTGTAGAACTGGAAAAGCTGCAGAAGAGGGCAACCAAGATGGTCAGGGGCTTAGAGCACCTTCCTTATTAGGCAAGGCTACAACACCTGGGGCTTTTTAGTTTAGAAAAAAGATGACTAAGGGGAGACAAGATAGAGGTCTATAAAATCATGCATGGTGTAGAGAAAGTTGATAGAGAGAAATTTTTCTTCCTCTCACATAACACTAGAACCAGGGGTTATCCCATGAAACTGATTGTCAAGAAATCTAGGAACAAGAAGAGGAAGTACTTTTTCACACATTGCACAATCAACTTATAGAATTTTCCACCACAAGATGTGGTGACAGCCAAAGGACTGGATGGCTTTAAGAGGGGTTTAGATAAATTCATGGAGATCAGTTTAGATAAATTCATGGAGATTTTAGATAAATTCATGGAGATCATGGAGATCAATGGCTACTAGTCTGAGGGCTATAGGCCACCTCCGGCCTCAGAGGCAAGATGCCTCTAAATACCAGTTGCAGGGGAGTAACAATAGGAAAGAGGGCATGCCCTCAGCTCTTGCCTGTGGGCTTGCATGAGACATCTGGTGGGCCACTGTGTGAAAAAGGATACTGGATAGACCCTGGGCCTGTTCCAACAGGGCTTTTCTTATGTTCTTATATGTATGATGCCCCCACGCAATTAAGCAACAATGGGATGGTATGCTGTTTGAGGGAAGAAATATGTCCTCACTCCAACCCCTCATGTTTGAGAGGGTCAGCAGACGTATCTAAACCAGCTAAAAGCAGAATTTTAGGAATAAAGAGAGAATATCAAATTTTAATATTTTATCCATATTCCATAAAACTAGATAAGGGTAAGAGTTTATCTGCTAACTAAGGGTCGTAACCACCTAATGGCTAAGTGGGGAAGCAAACTGCCTAGTAAGCAAGAGGTTGCTGGTTCAAATCCCCACTGGTATGTTTTATGGTAAACTCCTCCTGAATTCTATCCAAGAAAACCACATGGTTCTGTGGTCACCAGGAGTCAACACCAACTCGAGGGCAAAACTTTACTTTGAGGACATAGTCAGATTAAGTCCAAGAAGGATCTTTGAAGTCACTTGTTGCTGTGAGGTCTTGAACCAAGGACATCCTGAATCTGAAAACCTTTTCTTGGCTTTACTTGGAAACATATTTTCCATAAAAGCGGAAGTTTGTTTTTAAGAGATATTAATAACCTTTAGTACAACTATAATTTTATAAATGGTATCCCTTTCAGCACAAATCAGTACTAGTCCCAACTGCATGTGTTCACATAATAGCTAGATCATTCTCAAACAATGCTTTTGGGATTGTCTGCACAATCTGTTATGAGGTTTCAAATTGGTTAATGTTAAAAGAATTATTCAGAGAACAAGGAGGAAATGAAAAAGGCTAAGTGCAATCAAACCTTGAATTGCACTGTTTCATTTATAGATGTGATATTGTGTAAACAGGAATGAAATAATTATGCCATATGCTAAGGGGAACCGAGTTCGTAAACAAGTAGCACAATGACCTGTGAATGAATGCAGAGAGTGAGCATATGAATACGGCAAAAGCCTAGGATTGTTTTTCCTAGAGAACAAAAACTGTTCATTCTATATGCTAGTACCTAATCCAGCTATACCTACTCTGTAAACAAGCACCAAATATTCTATCTACTTGAATCTGCAAAAGAGGTGAGACAGAAGACACCTCCATTGGTATATCAGAGACCAATACTTTGTCTCTTTACCTTCCAGAACTGCCTCCTGAAGTGACCATTACTCCTAATCATTATGTACCTTGGTTAGGTACATAACCATACATGGGTATGAAAGTGTTGGTGCTTAAATTTGCATAGTTCCTCTCTTCTTTTTTTCCTTTGTATCACCTCTTAAATTATAAGCCATTGTTTTAAATTGTAAACCACTTGGGTGCTTTGGCAGAAAGGCAGTATGTAAATGTAAATGAATAATAAATTATAATTTAACATGTTCTTAGTCTCAAAATAGTATATAAACAATCAATCTCATTACTACATTCATACACATGCAGACAAAGTTATCAACTATGATGAAATTCAACAGTAAATCCTGAAGCATAATAACTTGTGGGCAGAGATTTCTATCTATGCATAGTACATTATTGAGAATCTAGGCCCACAATAGTACACAGGAGTGTTCTCTTTAGAACTCACTGCCCAGGCCACATTCAGATAACCATCTAAACAATGGTGTGGAAGACTGGATATAAGTACTAGTGCAGCTCAGGCTTGCATGCTCACTCCTTCCTTTCCTCCACATGCAAGATTCAAAGCCTCCACTTTTAGTTAGAGGCAAACCAAGCTAGCCATTTTCTGCAAAGCCTCATTTGTGCATGTGGGAGAGGGGAAGAGAGAATGTGAAAGCCTAATTGTTGCCACAGCTAATGATCATAAACAGAAAAACACGGTTTGTCATTCTGCGTGAATAGAGCAGGAGTGTGTGATCAATAAGACTTTTGATTCCTGAGATTTTACTAGACTTGCTTTAAAAAGCATATTGTAATATTATTTGCTCTAAATTATTATAAGCCAACCATTCACCCTGAAGCTATAACTTTTTTGAAATATTTTCTTTTAGATGAAAAACTGAAACTATTGTTCCAAAATAAGTCACAGCTTTACATGATCAATATTACATCACTGGAATACCCAAGATTAGTTATGTATAACTGAATTTAATCTCTTTACCACAATAATTCATCTATAAGTGATATATTGGTTAGATAGACATACCATCTCCATGATAATCAAGTGGACTATAGTGGAACCATTTAACTGTAAGAATGGGAGGGAAGATAATAATAGAGAACATTACATATACGGTGCTAGAGATATTGGAAATGGTTTTGCAATTTGTAGACAGAGATCAACATGAAATATAGTTAGTAAGGTTTCAGAAACTTTTTTAAAATCAACTATGCAACTATTTCTACACACCTAAGGAGACCACAGACTGTCACTTGAATAGCAATGCACTCTGGCACAGCAAACTGAAAACTAAGTGGACTGTGAAAAGCAGTTGGTGTTACGGCATGAGTCACTGGTTCAAAACCAAACCACTCCAAACTTCTACTGGACTAGCTCAAGTCCTTAACATCTAAATTAGATTTTTAGATCTTACGAATTTGTAAAAATTAATAATAAAATATAGTGCTTTTTCATGAATGTTAATGCATTTACTAGGTATAGCTCTGCCATTTTAAACCTAATGCAAGGCATTCATTCCTCTATATTATCCCTTTATGTTTATCTTAACATTGAGCAGATCAAAGAACACGTTACCTCGAGCACGATTCGAGTTTTAGTTTCATCATCGAAGGAATGGAAGAACTACTAAGGTCCACAACTATTTTTAAAAGGTCTTTAGAAACAAAATTGTTAGCATAAAATTGAAACATGTTTTACCAAGGGCAATTAAAAAGTTACCGAAATGCAGTTATTATTCACACCTTCAAACCCAACCCAAGAACCAAGTAATAAGGTATGAATCCTGTCTAACATAGTCTGTTTATCAGCTGTGTGCTTATTCTTTACAGGTGTGAGTGTAAATGGTCATTAGATCATAGCCTCGATAACACCAGTCTAAAAATGAGTATATATTTTTTCAACAGAAGCTAAACTATTTACTAGCCTCCGATAGCTTTAAAAGAGTCTATAGTTTTAGTAAAATCATTATGATCAATGAAGTCACCGAACAGAAACAGCAATTATAGTCATGACAAATGTGACAAAATATAAATTTAGAGGTTCAAAACTGAACCTCTGGCAAAAAAAGAAAGAACCTAGCATGTAGCCAGAACATCAAATTACTTTCTTACTGTCTTGCTTAGTGTTACAAAAGGCTTTAGTGAAATTTAACTTGAAGAACTCTCTCAGGGTAGAGACCATTACAGCACGCTACAGTCTCACAAATGGACAAATATAATATAACCCAAAAAATAGAGCATGATCTCAGCAATTCTGAATTACTAGTTGCTAAGAAAGGAGTAATTGCCTGTTTTATTTATCAAATTTATAGGCCACCTGATATGTGTATCTCTAGGTGGTGTACACAATTTTTTTAAGTGAATAGAGCACACTGCACTGAACTAACTACTTTCATATACACTGCCAGGTATTGAGAATTATTTTATGCAAAGGTTACTCCAAACTATCAAGCTCAGCTTCTTGTAGGTGCTTGACCACATACCAACAATACCATGATTTCCAAAAGCTATAGTCAACACTAGTAATGAAATTGCAGCTAAGAGGTACAAAGCATACGTGACTCAGAAAAACTAGATATTGATATAAAAGTTATGCCTAAATTAAAATCTTTTATTCTTCTGGCATGTGGGCATGCTTTGCATTAGATACAGTTGAAGGTGGTCACAGAAATCCAGGGTTCAGTTCATGTATTTCAATTTTGAGCACATTTTTTTAAGTGTGTCATTTCTGCAAGTTATTTACACATTAGGATCATGGCAAAGCAAGCTGAAGCAAAACATAAGCTGCTTTTCAGCATTACATGCTCAGTGTTATCAAGTTAGGCAAGCTTTAAAGTTCACAGATCTCTTTTTCAGAATAGGAGGAAGATTTGACTTAAATACTCTAACACCAGCATGACTAATAAAAGATCAAACAAAGCTGAGCATTTGTTTAATTGTGTTCATACAGCACAGACACTGGATTCGGTTGGGGACTTTACCACCCACCCTCCTCAATATGTACATTTTCTCATTTGGAGCATCAGTCAACTCACTTAAAATGGGTTGGGGCGGGCAGAAAAAACAAACCTGAGCCAAGCACTCAGTTTAGCAAGAAATAGAAGACAATTAGTATTGATTATCTTTAATAAGTTTAACATTACAGGAGAAATGCATATTTACAATATCTCACTTCCATAAAATATCCACTAAACTCTTACAAACAAAATTAAAGATGCTTTTGAGAAGTGAATAGTATATAAAGAAAGGTCCATTTCAAGATATACAACAGGAACAAATTCATGCTATTTCTTTCATACAGTAAGTTAATTAGCTAACCTGATAAGACATGTCAACCACTACCCAATATTCTGTTTTGTTAAGTCTGTAAAAGCATTTAAGTCTGTAAAAACCAGGGAATGAGGGAATAATCATTGGTAGTGGTTTCAAATAATTTCAATAAGGGCTTCTTATTTAATGATATAGTAGGCCCCCATCTCAAAATCTAAAAGTTAAGTATTTACACAAGTTGTTGATCATGCCAACATATTCTATAGTTAATTAACATTTGTTAGAAAGACAAACCATTTAAGAGTTAATAGTATAGCTTACTACAATAGTGCTTGTGGAGGTTAGTGCCAAGAATGCACAAACTGAAACAGAGCCATACAGAAACGAATCACAGCACCGCAGACACTTTTGTCCTAAGATTTACAAAAGTGTTATGCGTGTCTCTCTCTCTCTCTCTCTCTCTCCCCTCCTCTCCCAAATGTAAGTTTCTAAAAGGCTTCTTGACAACTGAATCCACATCATATGGCTGATATGTCCATAATGGGGTTATACCCCAGAACCCTGTTACACTTTGATAACTGCATGGACATTTCCAAAAAATGAAACTGAGCCTGTCAATGAAAAGTCACTGGTTCTGTAAATCCACAATAACGCAAGTCTTTTTTCCCTGAACCCCTTCATTCTGTGACGTACCATCAACATCATCTGCTGCATCGCTCTCTTCTTCTTCTATTATTTCAAAAGGAGTCATTACATCATAGAGAAATGAGAGGAAGCCATAAAACCAATCAGAGCTTTCCTCTGCTAAAATATTAAGGACTTCCTCAAGTGAATCAATATTTTCATTATTGCCATCTTTGGTCAGGCCTACACAAGAATAAAGGAAAGAGAAAAAGAGGAAAAAAGCAAGAAAGAAAGAGAAAAGGCAGCAGTTAGGTGGAAAAAGGACACTGAATTAGAAGGTTTTAAGAAAACTGGTATCATGATCAGCAGTCTAACAAGAATAGGTGTTAAACAATATGCTCAAGCAAATTAGCGAAAAAGAATGCTAAGGTTTTTAAACAGTCAGGCAGGACATATGTTAACCTTCTGTGCTGCAGGGCTCCATGGTCTGGAGTTCTAGCCATGAATAGAAGGAGAGTTGTGCTTTCATAAGGACCCCTCCTGCTTTTGAAAAGGCCTCGAGGACAGCGCAACTCTGCTCCCATTCATGAGAACCACAGTGTTGGTCAGGATATGATCCATTGCCCCCTACTATAAAGAAGTGGGAGAAATATTGAGAAAGACACAGTTATATGACTGATCGTGCCATGTTGATTCATCACCAGTGGCTTCTATTCAGGAGTGGGTCACACCCAGGCTTACTATATTCTGTATTATCGGTTCTCTGCAGAGTGCTGCAACTAGGGGTGCACATGGACCGACTTTTGCTGTTTGGTTTGAATTCAGTCCAAATTCAAACCAGCAAACAGGTGTGGTTGAACTGACTGGCTGGTCCAGGCCAATCAACTGAATTGGCTCAAACCGATTTGGCGGTTCAAGCAGCTATGCTTGTAAAGGAGAATCCGGTGATGATTCCCCTTTACAAGAAAAGGGAAATCCTAGCTTGAAAAAGCTTCTAAAGGGCAGCAGGCGGGGCAGTGAGAGGGTACCTTTAAGAGCAGAGATAAGGTACTTACTGTTCCTTGAAACCCTGGCACAGCCTCAAGCTGCCTGCCTGTGCAGCATCTTGAACTGACCTGGCTTCTGCATCACAAAAATGGTCTCCAGGCATGTGCAGAGACCAGGTCAGTTGCCCATGATAATCTGGATTATTATGAAAAGATATGTATTTTCATCTTGCCGAATTGGGAACAGGGTTTACAATGGGCTCTCTAGGGTCACTTTGGTTGTCAAGGCAACCAACCATGGACTATACATCAATGCGACTACATTTTGTTGCTACTACTCCCAAAGCTACATAATGGGGGAAGTAATGCTCAGCCTCAGGCTCTGCCCCATCCAAGACTGAACCAACACAAGATATGGTTTCATAAGGCAGCAGGTTCAGTTCCTATACAAGAAGGGATTCATGACAAAGTTTCCTACTTTGATGATCCCCAGATTCCACATTCCCCATGTTCTGGCTCAAGAGCCTACCAAATCGCTACCCCTTATGCAACCATACTGTAAAGGTAATCCAAACAAAGTCAAGTGCTCACCTAGTTATGAGGCTTCATCTACATATCAGGAGTAAATGAATAAAGTCTTTGCTCTCCAATACATGGAAGACCACATTGCTCACGTGCAAGTTGCTGCACTATTTTTTTTTAAACAATCTCAATGAAGCAGTTGCTAGAACAACATTCTCTGTTAGCTAGCAATGTTAACTAACGTTATTCTTTATTAGTTAATCACCCTTCCTTGCTAGTTCCTTGGACTGGTACAAATCTGGTTGTCAGCCTGGGACTGGTTAGCCCTTGCTCTGCAGTGTTCCCCCATTATACTTTGTGTGCTTCCAGTAATCTATCCAACAAATCACCTGTGCATAAACTGGAAATGCTAATGCCAAAATATTTGTGCAACATTTGGGACATGTGCAAGCATTTGGAAACACCACACAAAGCAATGCTGAGTTTTAAAGCACAAGAGATATTGGGGATGGTATTCCAGCTATTTGTCTCATAGAAAGAATGTTTGTGAAGAGGCCTACATAGGTGCAAAATTCAAGAGGCGTAAATTGACAGGACTTTCAAAAGAAAAGTGTAACTCTTGTTATCAAAGGTTAGGCATTAGCAGGAGAGAGGGCATATCCTCACCTCTTGCCTGTGTACTTCTCAGAGGCATCTGGTGAGCAAATGTGGGAAACAGGATGCTAAACTAGATAGGCCTTGGGCCTGATCCAGCAGGGCTCTTCTTATATTCTTACCCAGCAAGCTGGTTGTGTGGAACTTTAGATAGAAAAATATTAGTTAAGACTTCCATCTTCACTACATCTGTGTGGTGTTCTTGATAGCTGTGAATTTCATAGTTCTTCATTCATATTCTTACATACAATGAACACATTTTCTTGAAGTTGGAATAAATATTTATCACTTTATTCTTAAAGCACTGACTAGCAACATAGAGGAAAGAATAAAGACAGATTTTAAATATTGTACAAACACGTATACAATTTGTAACTTGTGACCTTCTAAGCAATACAATGTATTTAAACATATTTATATCCCAGATTTAAATATGTTTATACACTGTAGTGCTTAGATTCTCCCTACCAAGTGTTTGTAACTTGTGACCTAAGCAATACAGTGTATTTAAACATATTTAAATCTGGGATATAAATATGTTTAAATACATTGTATTGCTTAGAAGGTCACAAGTTACAAATTGTATACGTGTTTGTACAATATTGAAAATCTGTCTTTATTCTTGTTCAAGATTGAAAGTTTTCTAAATATTAAAAACCACAAAACATATTAAAGCACAAGCAGCAGATAAATCAAAAAGGTGACCAAAATAAAATACAATTTTGCTAATTCTTGAAGATTCCATTTTTGGCCCACACAACAAGCTTTGCTTAAAAATGTTTATTTTTAATAACATAGGCTGTACCCAAGTAGAGTGAGCACAACAGCATTCATGCAAGCAATCTTCCCCATCCCTCTTCCGAAGGGCAGCGCCCTGAGCCCCTAAACAGCTACTCCTAAAGCTGGGGGAGGGGGAGAACATCACAGGATGAGGGGCTGCAATGAGAGATAGGAATTCCTAAAAGCCAGATGGAGATATCTTCTTAAACAAGATTTTGGTTCTAGAAATTGTTTACCCCTGGTTTTGGATAATTCTCTCCTGCCATACGGTTCCTGAGAGGCTCCTGACCCCAGGAACAGCTTGGGGTGGGTGGGGCTCAGAGAGATGCCCTAGAGCAGGGGTGGGGAACCTTGGCCCTCCAGCTGTTTTTGAACTACAACTCCCACCATGTGGCTGGGGATGATGGGAGTTGTAGTTCAACAACAGCTGGAGGGTATAGGTTTCCCACCCCTGCCCTAGAGAACAAGAGCCATATGTGGGCATGCTGCACAACAGGTTACACAACTTTGTGTGTGTTTTGGAAGTCTTTCACTAGCTATTGTACAACATGGTGTAGCACCACAAACTTCTTAAGTGTGCACTGTTTCTCTTACTGCACTTTGCATCACTAGTCTGAATGTCAGCCATTATGATTTAATCTGCTTTTAGGAATATCAACTGATTTAAATATTCTAGTTGATCAGTCATGTGGGCCGAGGATTGCTTCCTGCTTAGTGACATACCTCTAGGATTCTCCCTACCATTTTGTTTGTTTTTGAAAAGGTTTCCACTCCAAAAAGCTTCAGGTACTTGCACACCAGTAAGGATTCACTTTCATGCAAGACAGGTAACAAAAACTCACACAAAATGTATATACACATTTAGCATTCAGCCAGGACTGTGTAACAAATCCTACAATAAACAGCCTTCTTGCAGTCTTGCTCAAACAGTTTTAAACAACTTCAACCTTAAACTGTTGCCTTATGTATTTCTAGATTTTTTTTCATTTGATTTAGAATTGTTGCACTGTTTGCATTTACAAAAAGGGGAGGGGACTTTCAATAAGAGAGTCATACATTCAATATTAAGATATTGGACAATCAGGTATTATTTTAAACCAAATTATTTTAACAAGGAGAATATAACAACAGAAACCAAAATATGTTTATCTGGTTTTGTTTTTTTAAAAATATTGATCTTTATTCATCCTGATTGGTCATATTAAACTCAAGTATTAAGTACAAGAATGCAAATCTCTCACTGATCTCATCTTATAACAAAAATCCAAAGAAAGACTGGCATATAGTACAGCAGTGAAATGAGGATTGCAAATGATACAAACTTTACCTGTTCACAATACTAGGACAAGTACCTCAATCTAGATACAATAGTTAATTATAAGGCATCTTGAGATGAAGTATGATTTTGCACTTGCGTGGCCAGGATTGAAACTTAATTATCTTTTTAAGCCCTTACTTAGACTTACAACAATGGCTGGCTAATTTATAGAAGAACGGTCCAGCCTTTTCCCACACAACCCTGGGAAAGGTATAGATCCCAAGGGCAAGATGGCAATAGTTTCTCATCACATATATGGGGAGAGGGTAAAAGCGAATGTTAGGAACAAATGAGTGACTGAACGCACCGGAAACAAGAAACAGAAATAACTCTTGAACAAAAGCAGTTAAACTGACTCACGACATATGCAGCGCAATGCCTTTTCTCATACCACACAATTCCTGAACTAGTGAGAAAATCTCCATGCACAAAATGATATCAAACCAGGAATTTTTATTTTTTTAATTTTTTTTTTGTGGGGGGGGGAATGAAAAGTACAGCTGGTTGAAATTTCTTACGGTTTGCAATCAAATTATGCATCCCTAATCTAGTAAAGAAACGCTGATCTAGCCCATTTAAAAACCACAAACTGTCTGAAAATAACAATGTAACAAATTGCAAATAGCACAGCAATGTATCTGTAAGGTTCTACAAAGTATAGATTAAAGCGTGCAAATCATTTACTGTTAAGATACTGTGTGGTTATACACATCCCAGATAACACTACAATTCACACAGAGTGGCATACAAACTTCTGTGCAGTAATGCACCATCGTCAGAAGTTCCTTCAACAAACATAAAGGGAGTTGTGCATGAGTGGTGGTGTTAGTGCAACTGCAACTCTTCTTCTACAAACTGGAAGCAATTGCACCAAAGTTTGGATGCCATCCAACACATAATTGTAACTATCTGAATTGTTGTTAATTTCAAACTTTAGAATGTAACCTCTAAATAGTCACATATTCAGGCAAACCCATATTGCTTGGGAAAAAATAAATTCATTTCGTTTGGTTTAAAGCAAAACCAATTCTAAGACCTGGATCATTATTTTTGATTACTGCATATTGCAATGAGAAGTTATTAAGGACAACAGATTTTAAGAGATCTCCCCAAAAGCCAGGAAAAAGTACTGATATCTTTCAAAAGATTTATAGTTATTTATTAGATTCAATATGATGACGGCATTCAAGGAATTGTTAGTTACTGACTAGAATTTTTCCATATTAAGCAATATTATTTTTGAGGAATTATTATTATTATTAGTGGCAAAGATTTAATATTAACTTAAAGAAAAATGACTTCTATGGAGAAATGGGAAAGATACCTTTATTGTATACTATCTGAAGAGAAACAGAATCTTCAAAAAGATTAATTGGATAGATCTTAAAGGGTAGTTTTTTTAAGTATCAGTGGTTTCTCTCTCCTCATAGGCTTTATTGTAGCTTTCTGGCTTCATATGATCAGCATCACTAGCTGATTGATTTAGTATTTTGGGGTTATGCCCAGTAATCCAAGTATTTTGCACAGAGTTACCTAGACTAATACATGAAATTAAACTATGATGTATACCATCGGACTTCAAAAATGTTATTTTAAAAGAAGGTTTTAATGTAATTTAGATCTAATATTAAAATTTAATAACTGAAGCCAAATAATTTAAATAACTACAGCAATCTGTATTAGGCATGTGCAGAACATTTTGTTATCGGAACGTTCCACCTCGAAACGGCATTCTGAGTATTCCTACCTCAGAACAGGATGACCTTGACAAAGGGAACAGTCCACCAGAAGAGGGTCTTTCCATCAGAACAGCTGGTTCATCTGGTTATTCTGATGGAACTTTTGGCGCATTTTGTGTTCCATTCTGAACTGTTCCCAGAACACAAAATGAGTTTCATGCACATCCCTAATCTGTATTGCTTCACAATGGGAAAAAGTAGGGATGTGCAAAAAATTTCGGGCACAGAACAATCTGTGCCCGAAACGAACAATTTCGGGTGATTCGGGGCCGAACCGAATCACCCCCGATGCCCCCCGAATTTTTTCGGGCACGAGCCGAATCACCCAAATTTCGGGCACAAAAAATTCGGGTGATTCGGTTCATGGTTGATTTTTGGCGATTTTTTAAAGTTTTAGTGACTTTGGGGCAGTTCAGGGGCATAGCATGGGATTTGGGCAAAAGGAGTGGGGTGGGGTGGTAGTGCCTAATGGGTGCAGGCTACCACCCCAATTTCAGGGGGATTGGGCAAAGGGCTGATTTTTGGTAAATTTCTGAAAATTTCATGTCTTTGGGGCAGATTGGGGCATATTGGGGCAGAAAGTGGGGGCTGGGGCAGAATAGTGGGGTGGGGTGGTAGTGCCTCATGGGTGCAGGCTACCACCCCAATTTCAGGGGGTTTGGACAAAGGGGTGATTTTTTGAGAATTTTTGAAGTTTTGGTGACTTTGGGGCAGTTTGGGGGCAGAAAGTGGATCTGCCCCAAAATAGTGGGGTGGGGTGGTAGTGCCTCATGGGTGGAGGCTACCACACCAATTTCAGGGGGATTGGGCAGAGGGCTGATTTTTTGAGAATTTTTGAAGTTTGGGTGTCTTTGGGGCAGATTGGGGGCAGAAAGTGGATCTGCCCCAAAGGAGTGGGGTGGGCTGGTAGATAGTGCCTGATGGCTGGAGGCTACCACCCATCCCCAATTTAAGAGTGATTGGGCAGAGGGGTGAATTATGGTGAATTTATTTGTGTGAAGTTTGTCTTCATAAGGTGAAGTGTGCTAAATTGATTACTTCCTCATATTATTCATAGTAAAGGAAAGTGTGTAAAAGTGAAAGTGGGGTCATGAGAGTTGTTTAATTGAAAAAAATCTCATTTGCTATGATAGAATGAGAATTCACACCTCAGAAATTGCACACCCCTAGGCAGCAGTCCTGTCAATACTGGAATGGTTAAACAAAGAAGTAGAACCTCCCTCATAACCACGTTCATACATTTCTAAAAACATTATTATAGGAATTGGAGATGTGGGTTGAAGAGTGATGATTTACTATGTTTTGGAATGCTAAATTTCAAAAGATTCAACCAATGAATACACACACACGTGTTGTAAAAAATTGGACTTTCTATAGGTATTATAACTTGTCATTTCTTTTATCATCTTTCTATGTTATATAAAATACAGTGGTGGGGGGGGGGAGAATAAGAGTATGTTCCGAAGCACAATATCTTCCTAATTCAACATATAGCTGTTAGAGACACTCCACAGCACATTTTGATAGCATTCTCTTCAAACTCCTGTTAACTGGGCCAGAAGGCTCCTTTTAACATGGTGGCTTTCTTATACTTAGCAGGGAGAGAGCAACTATCTCTATTCATTCCAGCACAAAGTCCCTCTAATGGCTGTTGCGGGTGTCCACCTTGTGACTCTTTTTAGATTCCCTGTTTGCAAAGCGACCACACTAATTTTTTCATACCTTTTGCTATGTAAACCACTTTGAAAGGTTTTCTGTTGAAAAGTGCTATATAAATATGAATATTAATTATAAAGTGACAAAAATGAAGACTAAACTGCTCATCCAGTAAATTAATGAATAGTTGCCCAAAATCTAGTACACTTACTGGGATTGGGCCCCATTTTCTTACTCAGCAACTCCCCTGGTCAGAGCTAACTGAGCAAAGATGGTCTTTTTAAAGTGGTGATTCTCTTTATTTAGCAGGGAGTGAGCAACTGGCCCTATCCATCCCCAGCACGGCATCCCTCCAGTGGTTGCTGCTGGTGTCTACCTTATGGTTTTTTTTAGATTGTGAGCCTTTAGATGATGTCCCTTTGGGGGTCAGGGAGCCATTTTATTTATATGTAAACCGCTTTGGGAATTTTTGTTGAAAAGCAATATATAAATATTTGTCATATTCATACATGATGCTTCTTAAATTAGGAAGCATATTAAAAATTTAAAAACCTTAGAAGTTAGGTATATATCACTATTGGGAGAACAAGTGGTACATCACTGAATCATGCCTAGTTGTTTAAACTTACTTTAAATAAAAGATTCAGTGAAGCATAGTGTTGAATCTGGGAAAAGAATGATTACAAATAATTATGACACCTTCCCATTACCATTTCATAATCCCTCTTCTTTTTAAGTTATGTTATATTGATGGTGAAGCAAGTTATGATGAACAGAAGAGATTCAGGGTGTGTCCGAATCAGCGGATTTCTGTGCTATTTGAACTAAAAAAAAACTATGAATGAAGAATAAATAGGGCAGAAAACATTTAAGCAATGCACCACTAAATCTCGAAAGGCTGAACATAACCAATGAGGCAGACTAAAGGTATTTTTGCCAAGTACAACACCACAAACCAAGTTTAATAAGGGGTATCAACAAAAGCAGGGAATGACAGCAGCAATAATTTATTCATCCTTATACATCTGGTAAAGTAATAGCCTAGAAGCATTTCAGTTGGATATATGTTAGCTATCTGAAAACATATATTCCATGTATTTTTTCCCCCTACCAGCACTCCATCTGACATGGAGCTAAACTCCTGAAAGCAACTTAATGCTAACAGAACAGCGATGTGATGACCTCTCCTTTCTTTGATTTAGAATTTATCCATAAATTACTTTTATGAGATAAAAGCCTTGAGAAGTGCCACATGTGATTTATTATATCTATATATTTTCCCCCACAACCCCCAGTATTTTACACTATAGATTTATCAGGACGTTAAGAGACTACAAAGCATTCCTCTATAGCAATCAACTACAGTATCTAATTTTATCAATAATAATCTACTAACTAATATTACATCAACAACAATGTATATTGGGTAACTATTCATAGTTCTCCACTTTCCATTTTAATGTTGCAATATAAAAAGATTTATCAAGTAATGCAAACATGAATGCTACATTTTGTCTGAATAAGCTGCTTTCTTTGCTATTTGAAACAAGAAATTAGTTTTAGAAACATGTACTTGCCTAGCAAAACCTTCGCATCTTCGACATCAAAATCTCCATCTCCATCAGCATCATAGATCCCAAGTTTTCCTAGAGTACAGAAACAGAACTTTTATTCAGCAATGTTTTAAAATTTATCTTAAATGTGTGCAAATATAGCAGAGTCATAACTATGGCAACATTTTATTTAGAAGTGTCATTCCAAAGCAGAAATGTCATTTTGAGAAGTTAGATTTCTCTCTCTCATTAATATTTGTAAAAGAGACAGTACATCATTATTAAAACCTGGAATCTTCCAATATTGCTAATCAGCAATTCAGTGCTTACTACTATTTAAGAAATGTGAGATAACGATGCAAGTCAAATGCAGGCTGTAATCATACTCCACTAAAATCAATGGAAGTTTTGCTACTGACTTCAACAAGGATTGCACCCAACAATTCTCTAACCCTGTAGATTAACCATTCTTAATCACTAGGTGGTGAATGCTTTTTAATACAGCTACATATCTAAAGTCAAAAGGGTACCAATATTTCAAAAGCATCAAGTCAAACAAGATCTTGAATGCCTCTATTTCAAACAATACATCGGTGTATTCAGGAATAATGCAACTGCATACAATATCAAGGCACTCCTGTGCCTACGGAAAACTGCAACCTGCTATATTTGGCACACTGACAAAACCATAACCACTTAAGAAAAGATCAGGCAGAACTGGATTCAATCAGATAAATACATGCCAATCTTGCAGGAGCTGTGGACCATTAAAAAATGAAAGGCCCTGAAATTTGGTTGAATAGTTTTGTTTTTCATTTTCTGTCATGGTATACCGAAGGCAAAAAATCCTGAAATGTGGAGAAAAAGTTTTCATTGAGCTTTTTTATGCCATGATTTACTAAGCAAGGCAGAAGCAAGAGTTGTGCTAAGAAGAAGTTAGAATAGAAACCTGCCCAGATGGTTACTCAAAGAGCAAGTTAGGGTCCTTACGATTTCAAATATGAATGTTATTGTTCACTCCAACCAAAGTAATCAAAATACTCAAGAATGAATCTAAAAACACTGGCAACAATCTAATGACTCTTCATAATTCACACCAACTGATATAAAGAGTAGTGTTGTACCACCACAATGAGAAAAGTTGTGTACACTTAAGAATTTCAGAAAACTCTGTGATGCTGGGCAACCACTACCGAAAGACGTTCTCTGGGACATATACAAGGTTGTGCAATACATTATACAATACACTGTGTGACTTATCAACATCTTCTGCTAGTGCAAGAACTAGTCTGAAACGCACATTCCTTTCTTTGTGCAATGTCCTTGCACTACATTCTTGTGCTAACAGCATTAAGCTGGCGCCAGGGGCGTAACTACTATTAGGCAAGGGGAGGCAGCTGACTGGGGGCCCCCATGCCTCGAGGGGCCCCCCAGAGGCAAGTCACATGAGAAGTGTGTGTGTGTGTATCAGCGAGGGGCCCACTTTAAAATTTTGTCTCTGGGCCCACTCCAGCCTTGTTACGCCCCTGGCTGGCGCAACACTTGTCCTACTGAAACCGGGAACAGAACACAAAGAAAGGAAGTTTAATTTTGGCTTGGCATGGTGATGTGTGAATTATCCAACCATCATTCTGGATGTTACATACTTTTCCTCTGAAGGCTAATGTACCCAGAAACAAGAGGGTTGAGCTGATAGAATGTGAAAACAGACAAGCAGCTCTAAATTATGTTTTGTCCAGTGTTTGGAAGTTTATATTCTAAACCATGCAAACCATGTTTGGCAGAATGTCAAAACTGAGTCAGGTAATGATTATGTTGATTATTAAAAAGAATTTGTGACTGAACCTTGACTATGGTCTGGTTCAGATATTTTTAAAAAGTTTAATGATAATTCATTATCATTCCCGTTCTACTCCATAGGGAGGGCACTGAAAACTTCTACTTTCAAGCTAACTATAGGTCCCATTACTTCTGAACTCTGGCACTTATGGTTAGTTAAAACAAGGATATCAATATTAGTTTGTTAACTAATCATTGTTTGAACCACCATGGAGAACTGGTTAATGAAAAAAGGGACTGTAGAAACTTTCCATCTTTTCTAGTTCTTGGAGGAAGAGGAGAAGCGAGGAGTAGGAGAAGGTATGCAAGTCCAAATCTTTCCTAGATTCATTCATTATCTTCTAAACCATAGTTTTTAAGACAGTCTGAATCACACAAGTGAATAAGTTTACCTTCTCAATGGGGGTGGGGGAAGTATTTACCCAAATGTTTAAAAAGTGTATAAAACACTTTCTATTTCTATGCAAGCTAGAAATAAATTAGCTAAAATTAATACCTGTGATTCTTTTCTATTAAAAAACAAACACACACAGATGGCATATGTCCACACATTTTTGTTAAGAGCCCATGCCTGCTCTTGAAGCTCATCTAAGTCTAACCTGAGTAACAGATGCTTCTCATACATCCAGATCCTTTGCTTTCCATTTCCTAACAAAACATCCTGTTCAGCCAGATTCATGGTTGCCATGAGGAAAAAAACTGCAATTACTGTACTTGCTTTTTCAGACCTCCATTCCTATAGACATTTTGACATAGAAGTGTCTAACCTTTTGGACCCTATTTTCTTCAGGCCTCTAATAGTACCTTAAATCAACATAAACAAGATGCTCCCTAATCTTCAAGTAGGAATAAGCAGAGAAAAGCCTGCATACCAGCAATTACCTTCCACTCTCATGAAAATAAAGAACCAACCTAGCCCACAAGCTTTCCCCAAAAGGAAAGATGGACGTAAAGCAGGCAGGCATAGCTCATTTGACTCCTCCCTGCATCTCCCATCTTTTTATTATTCCCAGACTCAATCCCAGAAGAACAAGAACAGTACAGCTGAAACATGTGTATACATGGAGGAAGCATAAGTTGAGAGTTAAGGCAAAAGATATAGTAATGCAGACAACTCTCTTCTGTTTCACAAATAAAAATCAAAAGGTTACAGTAGATTTTCAGATTAAAGGTTAACTCCACCAAGGTGTAAATCAGAAAGTCTTGAACAAGATAATCTGAAGTCAGGGAGGGGGAAAAGAAAAGAAACACAGACTGTGGGAGAAATGGTTTTATATTCCAAGCCCATGTATAACATACATAGTTCATTGCTCTATAATCCTACCTTGAAGTACCTCTGACAAGTTATAACGGAAGTCCTTTGCTTTGGCTGCATGCATGGTAAAAATATAGAAGCCATTATTCAGATCATTAGATCACAACAGATAAGTGACATAGTTCTCCCCCTTCAACACAATCCTGCCTCTCCCATTTTCCCCCTGGTTATGAACATTCATGGCAAATTTATGGTTTCCCCCCCAGATGTTGAACCTAATGATATGCACTTTAATTCACAGCTTTTACTAGATTCCTGATGTTTGGATGGATGGATGGATGGATGGAGATATATATATATATATATGAAAGACACCCTTTAGAGTTGAAGTTTTGAACCTGTAATGTTTTACAATGTTCTCTTACTTGACTGTAAGGACTGAAAATCTTACCTAGAACTTCCTCGTAATCTACAAGTTCAAACCAAACCACTGCAACCGACGTCCACACTCCCAGCAATGCAATTACCATAAACCATGTAAAAAATGAACTTCCAGAAAGGCCTTCTTTCTTGCCATTCTTGTTTCCTCCATGTTTTGTCTCTGTAAAATAAAGACACCGAATTACTATCTGAAGGCACAGCTATAGTATAATTTTGCTAAGAAGTTATGTTATAACATAGCATTCAAAAGAAATTACATATTGCTAAGTATACGCAGTTATTTCTAAAGTTATCCAGTGATTAAAGGAGAACAGAGCCAAGTGGTAAATTAAAAAAACGCAAGCTTACACAAGTGATTTTAATCTAATATCCCAATTTTGAAAGTTATGCATTTCCTGAACTACAATGCATACTGATTTAAATTAAAACATGCCCATCTGCAACTAAACAGAGTTTTTGTACCACTTACAAACAGAATCCCAAGCCTCCATGTCACCTACTCCAACTTGACTGGGACCAATGGCCATTTGGCTGCTTCTATGCTAGGAAAGGCTCTCGGCTGCCATTCCACCAAATCATTTTCAGCTTCAAAGATACCAGAATTTGTTTGTTTCCCCTTGTCTCATGTCTCGGACTGTAAGCTTGTGAACAAGGCCTGTATCTTTCTCCCCACACCTCCAATATTGAACAAATTTTCTTATTCCAAAATCAAGATAAAAGGATTTTTGCTAAAGAGAAAATATTCAATTAAAAATGTACCTAAATAATATATACACTTAATATATTCACTTAAAAATACACCTAAACATTGGGAAACAATGTATTTAACATACTTTGTACATTCAGTTAACATCATACAAGTGATATGTGCAGGCTAGAGAACAAAGAAAAGAGTAGATCTAAGCTATGCACAATATATAAAAAAGTAAGGTGCTTTAACAAAATAAGAATATACATTTAAAACTAGCACTGAGATTAATTGTGCGACTTTTGGATTTTTTTCAGCGTATGCACAAGAACACAAAGTAAGATTACTTACTTGCTCACAAGGGCTTCATATGAAGTTAGGTATGTTGGATTGTGGGCAAAGTGCCTAGAACTTACCAGAAGCAAAATGTATAACATCCTGCCTAAGTTATTCAACTGGTCCCATTGAAACTGATAGGATAAATTAGTAATGAATAATTTGTCCTATTAATTTCAAATGGAACCCCCCATCAAGTAATTTAGTCAGGATGCCATCCATGGAAGGTAAGTGCCCATACTGTTCGGCTGACCAGATACTAAATATATTGATAATTTACCAAATAATCAATACATGGTTTATAGCAGACCTCACTATTTGCTGTTCCATGTATTTATAGTCCAAAAATAGGCACCCAACCTCAGCATATGAAGGTGCGGAAAGGATTAATACCCACATATCTGTGGTTCCTAGGTGACCTTAAGTGACCTCTGAGGTAATTTCTGGCCACCATTTTGTTTAAAGGACCTATTTTGTGGCTCTTCTGTTGAGGGGGGGGGATTTCTCGCCACAATTCTTTTTTTTTTTGGTGGGAAATTGACCAAATTGAGTTTGGGGAAGACACTGCTAGAGACCCACGGAGCACGGCACTTTATTTCAATTATTTTCACAATTTTTCTGTCTTTTACCACCCATGCAGGAATCTAAACCACCACCACTACCCCCCACTGATTCCCATTGCCCCAATGGCTCATTATCGACATTTTCGTTACCCGCAGAAATTTGCAGGAATGGAACCCCTGTGGATAATGGAGTACACCTGTAAACAAAATACTGACATCAGATGTCAGTTCTTTTCTCCATATTTTGTTCTTTACAAGAAAAAAAATAGGCTTCAATTCATGTGTTTAGTACAGAACACCTCATTTGTTTTTATGGAAGCTTTTTCACAATAGCACTTCTGCATGAATTCCATTTTATGCAACTACTACAGCCACTTGTGCGTGCAGAAAACATGCTTCTTCTGCATGCTGGCAAGAGGCCTTAAATATGGTGGTTTGATTAAATAAACATCATTTTAAAAATATACCGCATGTAACTGCTTTTTTAAAAATTAAAAGTCTTATTTTTTTTAATCTACCTTAGATTAAAAGGTAACTACCTTAGATTAAAAACCCTTTACGAGATCAATATCAATATCTGTTTATTTTATTCCAATCTGTAACTGATCAATCATTTAAATTTGCAAATAGTCAAAGCATTTGTGTAGGTGGCCACTGAAGGAAGAATGAAACAGCTCTTGCTTGTTAAATTGTAAGTTAACACTCACTGTTAAATAATAGGCCATCTTATTAAAGGCCATTTTATTATCACAAAAGAAACAGGATTCCCAAACACAAATAAAAGCACCCTTCAATCCTAGCTTCACTGCTTTAATTCTGGAGTTTCCAGTAACCTTCTATTTTGTCTGTACAATCAACAAACAAGATCAGAGTAAATACCTTTTGAAATTAATGGGACTCGTCTTGTTGATTTCAATGGTCTTGACTCACTTAGTTTGGATGCTTCTGTGCATGCTTATTGTTAATATAACATCAATCATATACTATGATTAAGTTTGTGTTTAGAGCAACTCTCACTTTATGTACTGGATTCCCATTTATGTTATTTAAATTATAAGCAATATTATAGTGGTTTTAAGAAGTTTATTCACTAAACTAAGCACCTTGGTGAATTATGATGAACTATGTGAAGAAATAAGGATTTAAAATGAAAGAGCTTAAGTCACTACATCAATAGTTATGACTTTGAATTGAGACTGAGGTATCACCTAGCCCTCATTTTCTATCCAAGAAAATGATAAATCTTGGTAAATCTTGGTTATTAAGTGTTGACACATATTACTTCATCTGATCCTCTTTTCTGTATGTATAACAGAATTAAATAAGAGTTATTATTAAATATGTAGATACTGCTTGACCACATCCACATTAAGAGATATATGCAAGAAACACTTCTCATATGCATGGAGAGGAGGGGTGATTTTTCAGCTATTCTCTCCTTCCCTCTGCAGCCACCTATGTCTACCAAAAATATGTCTCTGAGAGTTGCAGCAGGGAGGGAAGGCTGCCAAAAAATCACCTCTCCCCTCCATGTGCATGAGAAAATGTTCCTGCTGCAGAAGGAAGGGAAGGAGGTTGTAAAAAGAACAGCACCCTTCCGGGTGTGCAGAAACATTCCACACACACAACTCTTAGTTTGGTGTAGGCCACTGACACTTTTGAATAGAGCTTATAGGACTGCATTGTCAGTATTGGGACTGGCGTAGGTTTGGAAGAGACATCACTACAAAAATTCACATTCTTTTCCAAACTATTAAGAAATAATTTAGAGTATAGAAATGGAAATGGAAATCATATCGTACTTTATGATCCCAGGCCAGTACCTAGAACTATTGCTTCGAGTAGTGATTTGTGTACTAATACTTCAAAGTCAACTCACTCTTCAAGCCTTGCAATTTAAATTAACTTCATTATTACAAAAAAGAGAGGAAGATACAGAATAGCACTAGTTTGCCATTAATTAGAGGTGTGATTCAGGGTCTTCTCATAGTCATCTTCACGAGTCTTGATCACTTTTATTTTACTTCATTGATCCTCAAGGCAAGAATTAGTTAGCTTTACACTTGCTAACTTCTTATTCTAACTTGATACTTTTACTATTCCATTCAATTGATTTTTTGGTACTTTAATGAGCCAGTCAAGAACTTCAAGGAGGCAATATCTAGAAGAGAAAATTATGGCTGCCCAGGAGAGCAGACCAGCAACAGAGGCATTCTCTGTTGTCACACCACACACACACACACACACACACACACACACACACACCAGTACAATGGTTACTCTGACTCCCCTATTTCCTTCCTACCCACCATTTCCATCTTTGCTGCTCCCACTGCCTACCCCCCGCTTTTTTAAAATATACACACTGTTTTTAGTAATTACAATGAGGACATTGTTCCCATGCCTCTCTCTCTTCCCATTTCTCTGTGACATTAACCTGATTCAATCATTATACTAAATCATTACGCTGAATCATATGTCTGTACACTCCTACATGTGTTTATGTAAATGACTGTACCTGGCCCCTCAAATGCATGGTACAGAGAGGTAATATACTTCTGTATTTGCATTCAACATAACATGTGAATGGCTATACCTGTGTACACTCATTGTACAAGTGTTGAACATAACGTGTGAATGGGCTATCGCCCTGCCTTAACAAGCACGCTTACAATCATCCCACCCCGTTGTCTCCTTAAGAATTTCTTTAAAAGGGTGTGTGTGTGTGCATAACCCAGATGCTTTACCAAAAATAAGATATTTCAAACTAAGGATTGGTATTGTGCACTTAATTACTATATATTTGAACTCTCTGCTTTTTACCATTTAGGCTGGAACTTACTCTAAAAATGCATTAAGGATTCTAGATCCCTATCAGCCAACAATGACTTTGCTTAGCTTTAAGCATATATCAGCTGACAGAACAGAGAACCTGACAATAACCTGGTTGCTCAGATTGTTAATAAAATACAACACAACATACTACAAAGTCCAATGACTCATAATACTGTGTGGCCTAAGTAGAGCTGAATATAGTAAATGGTGTCCTGGGAACCTTTTTTTGCTTTTTAAAGTGTGATTTCCAAGTTAGCACAAGGGGCTCTGTTGGCGCCAGGAGTCGAAATCGACTGAACAGCACATTTTACCCTACCTTGATTTTTCAGACGACTGAATGTGGCATGAAGTTAATCATTTGGCCGTGGGTGTGTGAGTGTGCACACACACACGCACTTTTTATCATCATATATAAATAGTAGTAGTAGTAAATAACAGTTATAAGGAAACCTAATCTGGATCAGGACCAAAGTGTACAGAGTTTTAACCTTTTGCTCTCCACCATGAATCTAATAAGGATCAACCCACCCCCCACCCCCCCACAGCTATTTGCCCCAGCAGGGAAGTTGCATCAGCAATTAGGAACATAGCAGACCTATGTCTATGTTAAGCTTTATGGCTTAAAATACCCCCTACACTGCAGTCCCAATACAGATGGGGTGTGAGAATGGCTATTTATGGTTTGTTTTAGGGGGGAAATAGGAGAAAAAAATGTGATCAGTTTCATGTCTACTTTAGCTCTCAGTTGCAGTAAAAGTGCTACTCATTGTAAATATAATGTACAATAAAATATAATTTTTTTTATTTTTAGAACTGTGAAGCCATTAGTGCTATACACATACAAATCACTCAAATATAATGCAAATGTTACTGAAAGCAAGGTTTTTGTTGTGTAACTTTCACTAATTGGCTTTTCAGTCATCTTAGCTATGTTGATTAGAACCTTATCCTTTTCTCTTTTAAGTAAGGTTGGTAAAATCTTTATCATTTGATATTTAGCAATTAGAGAGTACACTGGACACTAAAAACATACATTAAGAACCATTTACTAATTTAAACTCATTCCAGAGAGCTAAATCAAAGTTAAAGCTTGCCACGCAATGTAGAAAGCAATGTAGAAAGTAGGTCAACTTCCAAATGTGGCAAGGCTTTGCTTTTGCCTACCATATGTCTCCAGATACATCACAACCTTCAAAAATGCAATAATGCATTTTCAGAATCCATTTTTTTAAACTCTGTAAAATGCCAGAAAAATAAATTTTAGTAGACACCTGTAGAATGTTCCCTCACTTGAGATTTTTATATGTCCTGTTTGCTATAAAGGGATCTCCATTCCATTAAAAAAAAAAAAGCCATCCATTTTCAGAATCACAATATAAATTATAAGCATTTGTTTTATAGGGCCATGCAATACCAGACATAGAACATCTCAGATTTAAAAAAAAACATTTAGGAAACAAGTTAAACTGTCTACTAAATTTTCAGATTAAAGTTATACCACAATACACTCCAAGCTTTGCTACCCAATATGAGACAGAAGTCATAACACACACTTGTATTCCAAAATGCTGGAACTATACCTGAGTCTTCAGCCATGGCATTAGTGTCTTTTATCCATGAATAAAAGTAAACCTGACTATAAAACCAGCCTCCTAGATAGAATCAGCAAAAATTTACCCTCACGTAAGCCTTGCAACAGCAGCAAAGAAAGTTTCTTATGGCCAGCTCAGCTAAAACCCGAAATCGGACCCGGCTGCAAACTCTACTCAAAAGCTATTTTTAGCGCAATCATCTGCAAGCCAAATGCTTTTAAGCACCCATATGGAAGTCCAGTGCTGACGACAATCAAATTTTCCCCCTCCTACTAACAAAGCATCCTGGGTAGCAGATCCATTCCATCTCATTTAATCTCTAAACACCAACATACCAGAGAAGCAAAATAGAGCAGATTGGGGGGGAAATGATTGCAGGCAAACATGCCTCAGTGACTAAATTCTAAGAGCATTAAACCTTCTGTACAAACTAAAACAAAGGACACAAAGCTTGTCTGTGCAATTTGAACATCAGCCAAACACATTTACATGATGCTGACACAGCTATTGCATGGTTTTTCAACTTCTACATATACAACTTATCTATAAATTTGTCTGCAGTTGACACAATATAGGCTACAATTACAATATGGCACTATGCTGGCATTGTGAAGTCATTAAGGATGCTGCTACCCCGCTCTGAGCACTAGAGCAGTTAAGCTGTCAACTCACAGACAATACCATCAAAAGTCCCACGTAGTAACTGATACAATTTCAGTGCCCTCCACAATAGATCAAGGTTTCATTAACCCTCCTTCAAAAAGCAAGTAAGACACAAGCAGTTAAGATGCCTTTTTCATCATTATTTTAAAGCAAGCTTTGAGTATTAACATCGTTGGTAGCATATGGCCTGGGATGGATATTTGTAAACTAACTGGGAAATTCTGTAATCACCCTCTACTGCTTCTTTCCAAGGGATAGGTAACAATAGTTGAGCGAGGGAGGAAATGCAATGCCCAGTTTTTTTACATAGATACACTATTATTTTTACAACCGGCTGAAATCAGTGCAAGTCACTACACACTTAACCCTAATCCAAATAGAAAATACTGTCATCATTTTCAGAAGGTCTTCAGGGTTGTATTATTTTTATGCAAGTGGTTAAAAGGTGGGAGGTAAAAAGCAATGTCTATTTACAAACCTTTCATCCTCCAATACAGAACTGAGTAGTTCAGAAGTGACAGCAATATAGGATCCACCCATCTCAGTAAGGCAGGGTGCAAACAGTTCTAAGGCCGAAACTGCCTGATCATATTTCAACAACTCTCTTCTCACAAAGGCTACAGAATTCATTTTACAATGCCCAAATCTAGTATACATTACTCCAATAAAGAGCATAAATAGCATGTTCAGTAATTGCATTTAGATGAAAAGGCTATACTGTACTTTTTTTCTTACTTGAAAATGCAGCCACCAATTCACAAAACAAGAACAGCTTAGTCAACAGCAATCAATTTTAGAGAGAGAGAGTTATCAGCAACCAAAGGCAAGTCACTTAAAGAAGCTCGACAAGACTGCTACAGAATTTTAATACTCAAACTGAGGAATATTTTTAGAACTTATCTCAAGTTGCTTTGCTGTGAGACAGTACAGCATACTCCACAAAACAGACAAATTATAAAAGCTGAACAGCACCCACACTAAGTTAGCCATGATTCAGTCTTGTTGAAATGAATGGGACTTAAGTTAATACTAATTAATATGTCTCAATGATTTATGAACATAGGAAGCTGCCTTATATTGAGTCAGACCACAGGTCCATCTAGCTCTAGCCTAACTAGCCACTCTTAAAAACATTTCCATGGTTGTGTGTCAGCCGCAGCAAGCAGACTTGGGGGGCGGGGATCCCAATTTTGCACCATACACTCATTATCGGAGCTCTGGGGGACAGGGCGGCACATCCCAGCACCCCGACCCTCAGAGCTACCAGCAGGAGCTGGTGCTCATCTGGGCAGGCGATCCCCACCCAAGGAGGAAGAACTGCTCATATGTGGGGAAGATACATTTAACCAGCCTTCCCTGCAGTCCACCCTCTAGGCTTTCTCGCTGCTCGTGAAAAGAGGCTCAAAAACTGTGTTCTACCCAGGTTTGGGAGCTGTGTGTGCTGCCAATTTTCAGTTGTGTGGAAGCAAGGTGAGAACAAAAACTGGGTAGAAGTGATTGTATGGAAGCAAGGAAGGAGGAAAAGCTACCCAGGTTTTCCTCCTACCTTGCTTTGAGGGAATCACTTCTACCCAGGTTCTCCTCTTACTTCTCTTCCACACAACCAAAAATCAGGAGCACACATAGCTCCCAAACCTGAGTAGAACACAATTTTTGATTGTGTGAATCATCTCAAAGAGAACCCAATAGCTCAGTTTATTAAATTACACTGTTTTAATAATTTGATAACTCTGTGGAGACAGACTACAGAGATATCCACCTGGCAATGTTTTGGTCCCTCAGATGATTTTATACAAATCCTATAAAACTGACCTTCAGTTTGGGAAAACTCATCAGAGGAACAAAGCAGCTAATGTTTATAGAAAGGTGAATTGGTCCTTTGCAACAAGGTAGCATTCATGTTCCCACAACTGACACTCATGGCCCAAGCCTGGCCATAAGCAAATCCCCATGGACCAATGAAACTGATTTTAAAAAGTGTGATGAATCTCACTGGTCTCCCCTAGTTTCTGTACACAAAACATTTATAAAAGTTATAGCTCTCATAAGGTGGCTGCCAGAAATCCTTTCCACATAATAGGATCCCACAGCATTCATAACACCTCAAAGCCCTTTACTGCATGAGTCAGCTCACTTGTGTCACGTCCCCAGCCCAACTCTAGGAATCTGTAATGCCATTGTAAGAATGTTTTATGTAACTGGTTTCAAAATCCTTTCAAACATTACACACTGCAAGAGCACAGTGACCACACATATGAAGGCAGCAATGCTCACACTGGTGCTAAACTAGGAGCATCCAAATATGTATGTAAGAATGTATTTTTCTGGGCTCTACTGCACGGGAGGCAATGGTAAACCCCTCCTGTATTCTACCAAAGAATACCACAGGGCTGTATGGGCATCAAGAGTCGAAATCGACTTGACGGCACACTTTACCTTTACAGATTTTAAAAAATGATACAGAATTAAATATCAATTTTTTCTGTAACTCTATGAAATTTGAAATGAAAGTGGTATTAATTAATTCAGCAGGCACATTGGAGAAAATTAACTTGGAAGTGCTTCCAATGTCTTCCAACATGCTAACTGACTAAAGTGGATGAACATTCTATCTATCATAAAATCCAATCCATTCATCCAATCTGCCTGAAATATGGCACAAAGTACATTTTGCCACCACCAAGTGCCACCACCTCTCCAAGTTTCATGCGGATCTTGCAGCAGTTTGGACACCTTGTTTATCACAGTAAGCAGCCATGTGTGTATGTGGGTTGTCTGATAGAGTAAAATACACTCTATGAATGCTCAGAGGCTGTGCCCTTTGCTAATGGCTTTTAAAATGTACTACTCTGTAGACAGTAGGGAAAGAGACATGAATGTGCAATTAAATATGCCAGACGTTATTAGATCATGATAAGCTTTACAATCTAATATCAGCATGGAAGAGGTACCTATAATTTCTTAATGTTTATAGTGCACATTGACACCAACAGCTGAGTGCAATGTACCTAGAAATAGCCCTCTGAACCCAACGTCTATATTTTGAATTACTAATCTATTTTCTAGGGATGTGATGAATGTTTCAACATCAAAGTGTTTCGACTTGAAATGGGCCATCTCAAGCTTAAAACAAAACACCCTTTAAGTAAAGGGCCTGTTTCGAGCTCAGAGCAGAACAATCCCGTTTTGACATTCCGAGAGCCATTTTGGAGGTCTTTCCCCCCCTTGCCAATTGGTTTTTGGGCACTGGCTTCTGACTGGCTTGCAGTCGTGGTTCTTGGTTGGCTTGTTATGATATAAATCAAGTGTTGTCATGGGCAACTGTGCCCACATTGTGGGGACAGGAGCGGGGGGGGCAACAAAGGAGGGAATTTCAAAATGTATTCAAAGGGACTGAGAGGCAGAGAGAGCCCTTAAACTGTGCCTCTCTTTTGAAAAAGATATATCAGGAGGAGTACTAAGGTTTGATTTTGTGGTTTTCTTTTCTCAGCAATGAATATAATATGCTGTGCTATTGCTGCTATAACTATCTGGTTTTTCTGGATCTCAGATTGACAAAGACAGAACTTTGGTTCCTGCTTCCCTGGAGTTATCATTTGTTTTGTTTGTGAGATAGTGTTGTGGAGTGGCAGCTGTGCGTGTGTGTAATATTTCTTGGTGACTGCTGTGATGAGCTCCATGTCTGGCCTTGAGATTAACTTGTGCTTCACTCAATTTTATTTATTGTTCAATTTCTATACCACTTTTCATTAAAATAATTCTAAAATGGTCTGCAATATAATTAAAACAATGCATAATTAAAATACAAAAAGTACAGATATTAACTATAAATATAAAAATAATATATCTCTATTTAAAAGTTTAAAAGCCTACATAACACAAAACAAAAAGCTCTGGTCTACTCTGCAATCTGCATTGCAAGTCAAAATGGGACTGAAGGTGCTCTAGTTGAGCTTATGGCTATGCTTGCTGCTAAGGGTGCTGCTGTGACAGCTGAGGCATCATGCTTGCCCATCTTGCTAGGAAGTAACAAAGAATCATAACTGAGTGCGAGAGAACAACTTGTTTCAGTGATGTTACTGCAGCTCAGTACTGTGGCTGGCAGTGGATTCTGGGTCAGTGATTCTTTTTTGGCCATTTTTGCACTGTGTTTGAAATGTGTGTTCTGTGTTGGGAGGGACAGATTTTCTTTTACTGTGTGCTTCTACAGTGTTTTTCAAGGCAGGGTTGTGAAATGAATTGCAAATTGCATTGCAAAATTTGTCTGCATGCACTCTGAGTGCAGCTTGTTCCAGCCATAGGGACCAATGGGGAAACTCAAACACCCTATTGTCCCCATGGGTAGCTCCTAAGGACACTGAAGTGGGTTGTGTGGTAGAGCATGATGGGCAAGCGGGCAGTTTTAAACAATTTTTTTAACCTTTTCCCCAAACCCCCATAGGATCCTATGGTGGTTTGGGGGGAAAGTTAAAAATTTATTTTAAATAACCCATTTGCTCATTTCTTTTGTGGGTTAGGTGGTACTTATCATGCCCCACTACACAACCCATTCTGGCGCCCCTAGAAGCTACTCATGGGGAACAATGGGGTGTTTCGAGTTTCCCCAATGGTCCCTATGGCCAAAACATTCAAAACATTTCAAGTTTGTTTCGTTGAAGCAGCTGGCTTGACCACTGTTTTCAATAAAATATTTTGGCTGTTTGTGTTTCGTTTTGAGCTCAAAAGAGAATGCAAAATTCGTATTGTATACATCCCTACGATCTTCCTTCTGTAAGGAATATATGAAGTAGGTTTTCAGTATGAATGAAGCAGCAAAAAAAGTTGTTTAGCTGTAACAAATAATCTTCAAGTGCCCTATATGCGCACACACACTAATGAGAATACACCTGTGCAGCCAACATCTGGGACACTCTTATAGCTTCTCAAGACACTTCAACATCTCCCCACACATTAGGGAGACCATCAATGAGAAGCGGTTCGAACACTGCCCCTCAGCTGCTGACTGAACACCACTGATATCAAATCTCTCTGTTTGGAGCTACACATACAGGTAGCAACCTTTAGCAGTCTCCCTTTTTTCTCCTTTTAACATTTTCATATCCACTTGGTGGGGCAGGTGGGTGGGTCATGTATATTCACATAGGACCACTCAAAGATCATCAGTTACAGGTAAGCAAATGATTTATCTCCCTTGTTGTCCTCTGTACATCCACACAAATGGGAGATCCACAAGAAAACATACCTGGAGGCAGATGAAAGTGAAGTCATGGTAAAATCTGCTGCAGGGCAGCTCTCCCAAATATACCTTCTTTCCTTAACCCTTTTCCAAGAAATGGTGCTTGTTGAAAGTGGTAACCGTGGGCCAGGTTGAAGTCTTACATCAGGGTTCAAGACACCTGAGAGATTTCCTGACAAGGTCCCTACGGCCCACATAGAGTATGTTTTTACACATAATGGTCGGGGTTGCTTAGCAAGTTCATATTTCTCTGTGTAAACTGCCCTGAGCCATTTTTGGAAGGGCGGTATAGAAATCAAATGGATAAATAAATAAATAAATAAATAAATAAGACATGTTAACTGTATTAAGTATCTGAGAAGAGATGAAATGTCCTTTCTGATTCCCTTACCATGCAATAAAGAAGATTTTGTCCTTTCTTAAACATTGTGCTCAGTTGGTGTGGAATGATATGCACCTTTTGAAATCCAGAGTATGAAGTAAGCTCTCTAAATCAGAAGATGGATTTGGAAAGGTAGGTAGGATTATATCCCAGTTAATAGGAAAAGATCAAATCTTTGAATGGACAACAATATCCGGCCTGAGTACCACCCTACCCTGATATATTTCACAGATAGTCAGACCCTCCAAAACACTGCATGTTTGTCCTTGGTGAAATTATAGCAATAAGGGAAACTGCCTTGAAAGGTAATGGCTGACATCCAGCAGAGCATTGGGAAAGTGAAACAGGAGCTGTGCCCTTGCAGAAAAACTGCTTCAGAACTCTGGCAGCATGTTGCTGAGCAGCAGAGCATGCATAGGGAATGGAAAGCTGTTTTTGCTGATCTCCTCTCTCTCCAGGCCAACTGTGGGGACCAGGGGCGTAGCTAGGGGAGAGGGGGCCTGTGTTCATCCCTCTTTTTGGTGGCCCCCCAGACTGAGGGAGATAATGAAGAAAATAGGGAGGGATGTAGCTGGAGGGCCCTCTGGAGCTGGGGGCCCGTGTTCTTTGAACTCTTTCATTCAATTATAGCTACGCCCCTGGGACAATGGACATCAACACAAATGACTGCTCAATGAGTGGCCATCAGAAATGTCACTGACAAGTGGAGCGATGGAAATTGTAGCCACGGGTGGTGTTCTACTACAGCATAGACTCTCAGGAACCAAGTGATAATGAGGAGATCAAATAAGAACTCTGGCAACACTTTATACTTCTGTCTTTGCGATCCAAGAGAAACTTCATGTGACCTGCTACTCTCCAACACAGGTGAGTATATATACTCACAATGGTGTCAGTACCAAGAGGAGTCAGAATAGCATGAAGATGAGGTATACACTGCAAACTATTAAAGTGCCAATGCCATGGTCTAAAGGATGGAGGTAGCATGGAGTGTGTGTTCAAGCTCCTTCAAGTCCTTTCACAGCACCTTGTCTGTCAAGGAGGCTACCTCCATAGTTGTAATGGTGGGGGAGGCATGTAGGGAAAGCCTTCCTCAGCCTTGATGCGCAGGAGACATTCTTATGCACAAGAGACATGGATAGTGTTTTGGGCACTTAAGGGGCTTATCAAAGTCAACACTGGTGCCTCAACAGTGAACTCTCTGACCAAAGCCATCTGCTCTGCTGAGTGCTTTCTTCCCTTCCCTGTTCTTTTCTAAAGATCTTCACTCAACACCCTCTTCTTCGAGTGCTAACCTCCCAATACGTTACCCTCATGCTGCCTCGAGGTTGAGAACTTATGGATGGATTTTTCAATGACATTTGAGTTAGCCAAGGAAGATTTCGCCAGTATCCCTAATGTCAGAGTTGGAGAGGAACTCAACACATAGTCATTGACAAAACTGATGGAGGTTTCAGCACTGTCATAAAATGAAGTTCCCCACCTCAATTATTTATTCTGTCTAGTATGTTTTGAAAAACAAGCACAAATGAAACAGGAATTTCCCCTATGGTTTTTTTCCCGCCAAACAAAAAACATACATAAGTCATGTTTATCTGTAGAGCATAGCTTCCCACTATACAATGAACAATGCTTTAATATTTTCCCCAGTCTGTTTACAAAAAACTCCAGAAAGAGTTGACCATATTCAGTGTAAAGAACAGAAACAGCAATATAAAACTTAAATGTGGTTAACTTCACCACTTAATGAAGTGTTTTCTAATCTTTTAACAGGAACTTCGAAGCAAAGAGAGAGAAAAGTAAATGAACTTGATCTTTCCTCAATAGTGGTCATAAAGGAGCTGAGGGGAGACATTCCAACCATCCCTGCTTAATGGTAACAGCTTGTAGGGCAGGTGTTGAAACGTTTTAAGAAGCTATAGGAGTGTCCCAGATGTTGGCCTGCACAGGCACATTCCCATTAATGTGAATGCACAGATGACTATGAAAGAAATCTGTGTTGACTCTTTTGTGAACAGAATTGCAGGGCTGTTACAAATATTTACTCTATTAAGGCTGGTAGAGTGCCCTGAGAGTGATTCTAGCAAGTGATTGCAGGACCTGCATCTGTTGAATTTATGTCTGGATGCAATTCTCTCCAGCTCAATGTCTAACTGAAAGACCAAGGCAAAGTGCAGCTACACAGAGTCTAGTTTGTAAAGCCAGCATAATATGAGACTGAACAGAGTCTTTACCGCTTACATGGTGCAGAAATAAGGTGAGCACTTTAATTTGCAATTCCTGTGTTTCTAAGAGCACAAATTAAAATTGTAAGCACCTTCACTGTCATCTTCACAATTTTCAATATTTTAATATAGGTTTATGGTGCAGGCTAAGAATACTGTGCAGTTCTCATTGCTCCATCTCAAAAAATGACATAATGGAGCTAGAAAATGTACAGAAAGGGGCAACCAGAATGATCAAGGAGTTGGGGCACCTTCCCTATAAGGAGAGGCCTTTACCTTTTAACCTAATAAGTTCCAAAGTCATCCTCAATTTTAATCATGAAGGCATGATTAACGTTTATGGAACTGCATTGAGTGGAGAAAGCAGACAGATAATTCTCTCTCCTTCTCCAACAACACTAGTACAGTCAGCTAATGAAACTGACAAAGTAGAATCAAAACAGACAAAACAAAATCTGGTTTGGACATCTCAAATTTGATATGTAAAGGCCAGATATATTGTATTTTAAAAATATTTTTTATTAAATTGTAGTTCTTCACAGTTCCTCGTAAGGTATTGAATTACCTGCCACAGGATGAGATGGGAACTGCCTTAAGTGGGTTTATAAGGCAATTAAACAAATATTATTTATCATTTATTTTATTATTATTTTACATATTTTTATACTGCCCAAAACTTACGTCTCTGGGCAGTTAACAAATACAAGAAGGGTGGGACTATCATGAGCTGTTAGTCATGATAGCGAAATGGAACCTCCACATTCTGAGGCAGAAGAGGCCTCTAAATACCAGTTGCTGGGATTAGGGCTACAATGTGCCCTAATCCAAGGTACAGGCTCTAGCGTCATACTTTATTAATTCTGGAGGCATCTGGATGGTCACTGCATGAAGGAAGATGATGGACTGTGGACCTTGGGGCTGATACAGCAGGCTCCTCTTATCTTCTTTTGCTTAATTTTTTACTAACATAACTAACACTTTTCTATGTGATGCTAATACTTCTAGTTGGAGAACACTCAAGGTAATTTTCATTATTATGTCTAATTAAGCAGTTTTTTTTAAAAAAATTCCAGATCACAATGTACCCTCATGCTCTGTTTGGCTGCTGCATTGTGAAGGGGTTTTAAGCACCTTGGCTGTACATGCCAAACCGGCAGTCACACCTCCCTTCCCTGCTCCAAAGGAAAGAAAGAGGGACTGGCTGCTGTGGCTCAAACACCCAGCCAAGCTGCAGTCAAATAACCATGCTCCCAGCCTTCCTGCCCACACACACTCCCAGAGGTGGTGGTGGTGGTGGCTTCATGGACAAAGGGAAGTGGGGTAGGTGACCATGATGTTGGCTTGGCGATCAAGATCATCCAAAACTTGTGGAACCCTCTCAACAAATCAGCACATTATGTATCTTGGAAAATATTTAGGTTTACAATTTCCTCAGTATCAGCATTTAGAAGCAAAAATAAAATGTTACTAATTAGGTATTCAAAGTCTCTTTATGTGACTTGTGTCTCAAATACCCCAACAGGAGAGGCTACAGATGGTGGCAGTGAATTACATTTTCACATTACCATTTTCTTATTACAGTGTCCTTTTGCATTCATTATCTGGTTTCCTGTTCTGCGACATTTAGGTGACCTAGATTCCCAGCCTAATTCCCAGATAGATTAATGTCCCACCTGATCACATTAAACATATTTCTCAATACACTTTTAAGGAAGCAAGCAAAACGATATATTGCATAAACTGTCATTGCTTTTACTGTTGCCCAACACAAAGGTTGCTCAATCTGGTCAAAGTGCTTAATGCTCTGGTTCTAATGAATCACCAATCTTGCAAAACTAGAGACTGCATCGATTTCTACTAACAGAAGGAACTTTTAAACCTTGAATGCATTTTTCTACTTAAAAACAAGACATACTATAAAACAGAGATGCCTTAACTGGATCTTGAAAGTAGTTAAAAGTAGTTTTTCATTTATTAAAAAAGGAGGGGCTTCCAGTATATACGTACAAGTTAAGGATTTGCCTTACAGGGATTCGCATGTAATCAAACATAATTAGCAAAATTACCTGGGCATGTAGAATAAAAAGCATAAAATTGCCAGGTATGTTCATTTAATATCTCTGATGAACATACTGAAACTTCCCCAAAAAAATCCACCTGGAGAAAAGTCACTATGGAAAATAGACTTCTCATGGTTTTGCTAAAAGCACTCATCTCCCTGAAACTAACAAGCCAGCAGGGGACCACAATTTGGGCTAGATGATCAATGCCAACCACTGTGGACTTCTGGCCATTAGCAAGCCAGAGTACACAAGATTTAAAACAATTTAATTCCTTTGATGTAAATGTAAAATACAGTTTCTCTGATTTAGCTGTGTGTGTGTGTTCTGCACAAGGCTGAGGTTGCTAAAGATTCTGTCAGCATTCATTTCTCATATCAATGCAGTCAACACTTTCAAATGTTGGCAAATTATTATTTAGGAAAAAAATTAAGTTATACGATATTTCATGTTTGTCAGAGAATGATACACCACTGCAACAGCACACCACTCATCAGTGCTGAACTACAAGCATTTAAAGATCTTTAAACAGTATTCATGGGGAAAGGCTGTAGTATAAGTACAACAACATGTGTTATTACACAGCACACTTAAAGAAAAGTCTCCATGCAGCAAGTCAGTCCATCAGTGTGGTTAGAAAATACATTTTTATCAGTCACTGCAGTCTTATACTTTACCAGTTTACTATGTTCATCAGGCAAAAACCACCTTGGTGAAGCAAAACTTCACTGCACAAATACCCTATAAGAAGAATCCAATAAACCATTAGTTTAGAAATGGAACTTTTGAGTTTTCAATGTTTAGAAGATAAATCAAGTGATTTTTTAGCATTTGTTCACAGATGAAAAAATCAGTGAACTGCCACAGTATACTTTATGCCAAGTGTAGAAAATGGCATAGATACACAACCTAAGTCCTGAAGTCCATACATCCCTTTTCTCTATTCTAAAGCCATGAACAAAACTGAACATTAAAAAGCAATGTTTCCATTCCAATACACATGAGGATTCTTGATTTAAATCTTGCATTGGTATGAAAACTCCAGATACATCATGCTACAAATTAAGCTGATGCATTTTAATAGTAAGAATACTCATAACACTTCCTGAGTATGTAGCTAGCTAGTGCTAATATCTGAAGAAATCTTCCCTTTACCCTAGAAAGCAAACAGCGACAGGAAAGCAGTAAATACCTGATGCTCTCATAGTCTGCCACAGTGGCGTAGCGGGGGGAAACGGCGCCCAGGGCAAGCTCTGGCCCTGAAATTGCACCCCCCGCCCCCCCACATACCTGTGTGCGCCCCCCGGTGAGCGTGGCGGGCGGCGGCGGGAGTGAGCATGGCGGTGGCTTGCGGGCGGCAGCGGGATTCAGGAGTGAGCGTGGCGGTGGCTGGCGGGTGGCGGCGGGACTCGGGAGTGAGCGCGGCGGTGGCTGGCGGGCGGCGGCGGGACTCGGGAGTGAGCGCGGCGGCGGTGGCTGGTGGGCGGCGACGGATCGCCGCCGAGTGCAGCAGAGCGACGCCGAGGCCTGCCTTGAACTGCGCAGGCGCGCCTGTGCAGTTGGGAAGCGACGCCGGGCAAGAAGGCAGGCCTCGGCATCGCTCTGCTGCACTCGGTGGCGATCCACCGCCGCCCGCCAGGCACCGCCGCCGCGCTCAGTCCTGAGTCCCACCGCCGCCCGCCAGCCACTGCCGCGCTCACTCCCGAGTCCCACCGCCACCCACCGCACGATCCAGGGGGGGTCGGGGGGCATACCACTTTTTGGCGCCCCCCCTCGTGACCCGCCAGAGTGGCGCCCAGGGCACGTGCCCTGCCTGCCCCCCTATCGTTACGCCCCTGGTCTGCCACACTACCAAATGAGAAGCACAAACTAGCCTTATACTTTCTCTGTAACTTTATTATTTATGTATTTATTTAGTGCATGTATATACCATTCTATACAAAGAATCCCTGGGCAGTTCACCGAGGCCAGTCAGTCATCTGATTCACATCAGTTAAGTTAACTGAAGATTCACATCGGTTTGTTAACTGATTCACACAGAAGATATCCTTGAACCAGTGGTGGCTGGTCAGTAAGGGCAGGAGAGGCTGTGCTCCGCACCAAACAAAAAACATGCTAGTATAGGTTCAGACTTAACAGTGGTTAGGGAATCCTCCAGAGCACAGAGCTTTCTCTAGCTCATCCTCCCCTGCCTGCAACTTCTTATTTTGATCTTACTGGCTGCAATAGTTGCTACTAAAGCTGCTCCAGCCAATATGATTCCTAGGTGGCACCTCCGGGCACTGCCCCAGGAATACCTAAAATAATAACTGCACTTCCTGGTTGCTTCAGAGAGTACATTTTTAATATGTATTTTTCTTTGTGGGGCAGTGCCAGGAGGCGCCCCCTAGGAATCAGATTGCTGGAACAGCTTGAGTAGCAGCTGTTCCAGCCAGCAAGATGAAAAGAGAAAGTTGCAGTCAGGGGACGAAAGGCTGGAGGAAATTCCCTGCTCTAGAGAATTCCCTGGCTGCTGGTAAGTCTGATCTTTTACTAGATTGTTTGGTGGGAGGGCAAATGCAATCCCTGCTTTCTCCCTTCTGGTCCTCTTTCTGCCTTTTGTGTCTGCCTTCCTCCCTACTTTTTTCCCTGGCTTTTCTGCTTCTGCCCCCCACTCCACAAAATGCTTCTTTTTTCTACTTTTGCCCCTGATTTTCTGCCCTTTCGGTTTTTCTCCAAGCTGGCAGGCTTGGGTAAATACACAAGCCCGCTGGCGTAGAGGAAGGTGGACACTAGGCACAGGCCTCGGTGACCAGGTTCTTCCCTGCCCCCTCTGCTCCTATGCCCATTACTGCCATGAACAATTGGAAAAATCACAGATGTCTGCCAGTGGCAGGGCGACAAGTTAGAAAACGCCAAGGACTAGGGATTTGCACGGAATCGCGGGAGGGGTGCTGCTTTGAGAGCAGGGGAGGGTGCACTTATCCCTCCCACTGCTTCCCCCCACCCACCCAACGGCATCTGTTTCTTTCCAAACCCATCGGTGCAGCAGTGTACCTTCCTGTCGCCCCACTGCCCAGAAATGACCGGAAGTCTCCAACGCGCCAGCATTAGTGGTGTGCACGGAACCACTGCGGCGCGGTTCGGCACTGAGGGGGGTCTACCTTTAAGAGCCTGTGCATGTGACATATGCGGCACGTGCCGCGACAGGCACATGCGTGCTCGTATTTTCGCAACTTCTGGGCAACGGCAGGGGCAGGGGCGGCAGGGAGGAACGCTGCCGCCCCAAAAACTACAAGCCTAAATGTAGTGCCGGAGGGGGAAGAGCGGCGGGAGGGGTAAGTACTACCCCCCCGCCCTTAAAGGTAGACCCCCCCTCTGTGCCGAACCGCCGGACCAGTCCGGTTCCGAACCGGTTGGGAGGCCTCCAACATGGCCTCCGAACCGGTTCGTGCACATCCCTAGCCAGCATGCCGGAGACTTCCGGTCATATCTGGACAATGGGGACAATAGGGGCAACGGGGCGGTACACTACCACCCCTATGGGCTTGGAAAGAAATGAACACCGGCAAGGGGAAAGCAGTGGGAGGGGTAAGTGCACCCCCCACCTTAAAATGTTAGACACCTCCCGCCGCCGAACTGGTGGAACCACCAGTCCTTTGAACCAGTTCGAAGGCCCATAAAGGGCCTCCAAACCGGTTCCATGCACATCCCTACTGGGGACCTCGTTTTCATTAAACAGACCACTGTTCAAGATTGGTTTGCGACTGGCAGAAGAATGGAAAAGAGGACAGTTATATAAAAAGGTAAGTACCAATGCCTAAGAGGAGAGAGGTGTTACAATATGAGAAAATTATTTGGCAAAGGAACCCCATGAACAATTTAGCAATAATCCCTACCTACCCACTGCCTTGCAAAGATTCTGTCAAGGGCAAATGCAACTCGAAATGTGCGTCTAAGTTGCCTTATTTTGCAGGTGAAAACTATGTTGTCCCAACTAAATAGATAACTGTAACTGTAAATCTGAACAGCTTGGACTGCATTGGTTTTTTTAATAGATTAAGAATCTACCTACGTAGATACAGAGCTAAATTGAAAGAATGAGGACATTATAGGCTTTACACACGATCTGTGTGTAGAGCCAAAAGGGGGTTTGCGGGGAGAGCGGGCTTGACCAGCTCTCTCCACAGATGATCAGAGAGCCCTCCCTGGGTGGCCAGATTGGCCACCCGGACGATTACCAGCTCCATCACAGAGCTGATTGGGGTGGTGGAGTTCAGGCTCTCGCACCCAAAATCTGGGTTAAGTGGTGTGCTCACAGCCAAGCAGCTGCCGGGAGCCGCACTGCTACCATTGCTGCACATGAGCAGCAGAAAGCAGGCTGGGCTCCCTTAGCCCGGTTCTTGCTGCTTGTGAGAATAGCTTCACTGTGTTTTTAATTAATTAGTCCTCAGTCACTGAAGAAAACCATTGGCATAATTACGAAGCATCTATGCTTTATGAAAAATAATGCTTCATCACAGGTGAACAGTTCTGGTTGCCTAATGACAAAATTATTAGATTAAGCTGCTGGCTATGCGAAAGCTAATGTATTTGAGAGTCAACAAGACATAACACACACATGAGTCATGACTGATCTTTTAAAATGAGCAGTTCTTATTTCTTAAGAAGAAAAATATAAGAATCATAAAGTGGATCTAATAGGAGCTATGGAGTGTGTCTAGACAAGCACTCTTGTCATATTTAATCTCAACCTTTCTGCTAGTACAGTGAGCGTCAGTCTGCATATTACACACAGATACACAGCAACTGATGATTTAAATAGCATCTTTTAAAATAAAAATCTAGATTTGGTCTTCATCTCTCTTTCCAATTTGGCTTTTGGCAGTATTAAGAAATCAAACAATTTGATTTCACTTCTTGAAAGCAGAGCCATCATCACATTTATTCCTACTGTCTCCCTCCTCAAAATTACTCATGAAAGACAATATTAAGATTTTTCAAAAGGAAATGAAGGCAATAATTTCTAAAATAAATACTGTATAAATTATGCCAATTTTATTTATTTATATACTGCCCTAAACAAAATATCAGGGCAATTAACAATCTAAGCAAACAGCAACTAAAATCCGAAAATCATATACAACAGATTAAAATTACTGTAATTATCTCTTTAAAACTTTAAACATCATATCAATTTAATGTCTTCATTAACAGAATGTTTACTACCATACGGATTATTGTAATTAGTATTTTATCATTCTCCCACTAGTTCTTTGTTGTGTGCTAAATGCATTAAACTTAAAGCAAAAAAACACAAACACCCCACACTCAGTTGCTAACCAAAACTGAGCATCCAACTAAAATCTTAAATTAAGCTAGCCTTATTCTGAATTGCACCCAACTTACATTCAGTAAACGCACACATCTTACATTTAGAAAGAATTTTCTGTGTGTGATTTTCTACAGAAAATCATGGAAAACATGGGGCAGTCTATCATATTCTGTGATCCACCACCATGTCTACTGCATTTCTGGGAGTGGGGCAAAAGGACTGCACAAATTCCTATATGCTTGTGAAAGTTAGTTTAGACTAAAGTTTCACTCTGGCTCTCATTCAAGTCACTGTGATGCTCCTTACTCACATCATTTGAAATACTGTATTTACCTGGATCCAAGATTAGGCTTTTTCCAAATTCTTTGATGTTAGAATTTGGGGGGTCATCTTAAATTTAGAATGCTGTTCCTTTTAACATCTATTTTTAATGGGTTTATTTTATATTTAGGTAAACCTGGCAGACTCCAGCCAAAGAGTCTGCTTCTGTTCTTAAGTGTTGTTGTTTTTGCAAGGCAGAGTTGCAAAATGCATAAACTCTTCATGCTACTCCCATAGGGAACAACAGAGAACATACATCACCCCATTGTTCTCCATGAGTAGCTCCTAGGGACATCCAGGTGTGTTGGGTGGTATGGCACAATAGGTGCTACCTACCACTGGACTCAAAGGAAATGGGCAAGCGGGTGGGTTTGTTTATTTATTTATTTATTATTTTAAACCTAAACCAGCACAGAATCCTATGGATTTTTTGTAGAAAGTTTTTTACAAAATTTAATCACTCACTTGCCCATTTCTTTTGTGAGTTGGGTGGTAGTTAGCACCCATCATACCCTACCACCAAACCCACTTTGGTGTCCCTAGGACCTACCCATGGGGAACAATGAGGTGATTAGAATTCCCCATTGTTCCTTATGGGCAAAGAATGAATTGTCCACGAATTTCCAGTTTGATGAATCAAAAAAAGTTTTGCTATTTGATTCGAGGTAAAATCAAATCACCAAAACCAATTTGTGCACACCTCTAGTATATACTGTATTTTGGTGCATAGTCCACACCCACAGCAGTAGCCCACACCTGCTAGTCTTCAGTACAGTAGCTTCCTTGTTAAGTCAACAAGAAAGCCTGCACCCAGCTGCTCCCCCACACATTCCTCTGCTAGTGATTGTAAACTCTACTCCCTGCACTTGCTGCTTGCACAGAAGAAAACTGGTGAGATGGCTGCTGCTTCTATGCAGAGAAGGGTGAGAGAGCTGTGTGATCCAGGGAAAATGTAAAAATTATCCAGTTTTTCCCCAGCAAAAAGCACTTGAAAGTCCATAAAAGTCTCTGAATGTCTTGCTAGAAAGCCCTCACCTCTTTAAGTCCCCGCACACACCCCTCCATTTGCAAAAAAAAAATGATAACCCGCAGGTTCTTGGCAAGAAAATATAGTAAATGCAATAAATAAAATAAAATAAAATAAAATAAAATAAAATAAAATAAAATAAAATAAAATGCTATACAGGTGGTCCTCGTTATCCGCAGACTCTCGAATTGTGTTTTCATGTATCTGCAGGTGGGTCTTAAGAGACCGGGTTGCTTTATCCACAGGTTTTGAGTGGCCTGAAATTATCTGGAAACGACTTCCAGTGTCATGTCCAGCTGCCATTTTACAGCCAAGAGCCACTTTGTGACCCTTAAAAAATAAACTGGCAAATATTTTGCTGTTTCTGGGGGTTGGGAGGCATTGCTGGAGACATGAAGAATCAGTTACAGTGCTTTTCTCCTCTTATTTCTAACTCCGTTGCCTTTTCTTTTGGCCCTTTTTTGTGTTAGGAGCCTACCCCCCAGATTCCCATAGGAATAAGGTATTGTTATTCACAGTTCCCGTATTCAAGCCTATAAGTGAGAATGGAACCCCCGTAAATAATGAGATCCACCTGTATACCAAAGCCCATTAAGGGCCAAGTTACACATTATGTTAAAACAGGGGCCCCTAACCTGTGGTATTCCAGTTGCTGCTGAACTGGAGCAACATCTATGATTGTTGCTCCGGTTTATGTTCAAGTTATGACAGGGGATGATGGGAGTTTATGTTCCACAACATCTGGAGTACCACAGGTTGGGAATCCTTGCTTTAAAAACATTTATTTTGGCCCCAAGCATATGTTTTGATTTATTTATTAAAGAACTAGCAGCCAAAGAAGCCCCATGGATGGAAGATGGAAGTGAAGGAGGACAGGGGGGCCTTTCCCTTCAAGTCACAGTTCCAACAAAAATGGTCCTCCTGAAGCTGCTATTAGCCGTGGGAGGAAAGCTCCCACTGGCGTTAATGGAAAGCTTCCTCCAAAAAGGCAAATAGCAACTTGTTTGGGGGGAAGGACATTTTCACCAGGACTGTAGCATGTGGCGGGGGGGGGGGTTATATTCCTCACACATCATTATCTTGATTCCTCACCTCCTCACCATGGCTCCTGTTTAGTTGTGTGGGGGGAGGGAGGCAAGGTCAAATTAGTATAAAATGTAGGTTATCCTTGGACATAGACCATCACAACAGCCATAGAGGCACACAAGGAAAGTAAAAAACTAGAGCGGCTTTGAAAGCAAAGTAGTACCAGCACAAATGCCTTATTTGCCATCAAATCTTACATTACTCACCAGTTATATACCTCATGTTATGATCAACAGACACACACACACCCCCAAACATATGCTTAACCTCAACACACACATTAGTCCAACTGATGTCAACATAGCTTGGTTTCAAGCAAATGAATCAAGCTGCAAAGCTGCCATTTTAAGAATACTTACTTGAAAATAAGGGGCATTGTACTCTTTGGTACTGAAGTTACACAAACCAAAAGTATCATCCTTGACATATAGACAAGATGTTACCATATTATAAAGGCAGTATTTATTTATTATTTGTATGCACCACCCCAAACTTCCATCTCTGGGCAATTTAAAGCAACATAAAATAAATTAAAACAGAAATTAAAACCTTAAAACACTTCATAACCACCAGTATAGTTAAAACGCTTAATAAATGTGTCTTTAGAGACTTTTTGTTGTCAGAGATGGAAAGGCTCTTTTGAAAAGCAGGAGTGCATTCCAGGGTCTCAGGGCAGCAACAGAGAAAGCCTGTCTAGGGGTGTGCACAAACGGTTTGGTGCCGAAGCAGTTCTCCTTGAACCGGGCTGGTTCAGTGGCTCGATCACAAACAGAACCAGGGGTTCTTCAGTCCGCAATCAAGCTGAACCAAACCCAGGTCAGGCAGACCAGTTCCATGCCAAACAAACAGCTGGGTGGGGGAGCGATATAGGTAGTTAAAGCTGCATGAGAGGCTTGCTAAAAAAGGGGAGAATCATGTGCTCTTTCGCTATGCGCTGCACCAGGGGATAAACGTTGGCACTACCTGCCTTACCGCTCCCCTGCCACCGCTTCACAGGAGCCAGGATCCCCACTCCTGTACTTGAAAAGGGGAATTGGGTGAGGATTCCCCATTACAAGTATTAGCCGCTGAACTGGTTCGGTCAAACAGATCATTCCGGCTGGCCGGTGTGTTTGAACGAACTGGTTCAGTAGCATGCAGTTCGACTCGAATTCAATTTAAATTCAAGCTGAACCATGATTTTTAGTTTGTGCACACCCCTAGGCCCATCCCTGCATAGCCACCTGATGAGCGGGTGGCAACTGCAGACAAACGTAGCTGGATGATCTCAATGGGCAGTGGCGCTCATGGTGAAGAAAACATTTTCTTAAATATCCTGGGCCTAAGCTTTATAGGTTATACCCAGCACCTGTACTTTGCCAAAAAACTTATTGGGAGTCAGTATAGCTCTTTTAGAATAGAAGCAATATGGTCTCTCCAAGATAACCCAGAGATGAACCTGGCTGCCACATTCTGTGCCAACTGCAGTTTCTGGGCTATGTACAAAGACAGCCCCACACAGAGTGCATTGCAGTACTCAAGTCTGGAGATTACTAGAATATGTACTATTGTTCTGAGATCAGTTATCTCAAGAAACAAACACAACTGGTGTATCAGCTGAAGCTGCTAGAAAGCACCTCTAGCCACCCCCTCAGTCTGAGACACCAAGGAGAGGTTTGGATCCAGAAGCACTCCCAGACTGCATACCTGTCCTTCTGGGGGAGTGTGACCCCATCCAGAACTAGAAGATCAAAATTTTCTCCTGAGTTTCAACCCCCACACAATATGTACCGCCATCTTATTTGGATTCTTTCAACCCCCACACAATATGTACCTCCATCTTATTTGGATTCTTTCTTAGTTTGTGATCCCTCATCCAGCCCATCACTGCCTCCAGGCAGGCACTTAGAGAGGTTATGCTTTCTCTCGATGATGCTAATATGGAGAAATAGATTTGGCCATCATAAGCATACTGAGAACACCCTGCACCAGAATCTCCTGATAATCCCTCCCAGTGCTCTCATGTAGATGTTAAAGAGCACAGGTGACAGTATGGAACCCTGGGGGACACCATATAAAAGTTCACATTGTGAAAAACAACAATCTCCAAGTGACACCATCTGGAATTGAGAAGTTGGAGCGGAACCACTGTAAAAGCCAACCCTCTCAGATGGACCTGAAGGATACTATGGTCAAAAGTATCAAAAGCTGCTAAAAGATCCAAAAGGACCAACAGAGCCACACACTCTCTGTCAGTTCCTAATTAGAGATCATCCATCAGGCCCACCATCCCATAGCCCACCCAAGAACCAGTCTGAAATGGGTCTAGATAATCAGTTTCCTCCAAACTATCTGGAGCTGGAAGGCCACCCTTTCAATTACGTTGTCATACCATGGAAGGTTGGAGACAGGCCTATACTAGCCCTCTCACAACTCTAAACAACTCCGCTGGATGTGAGGTTGTGGAATTGCTTCTTTGCTGCACGTATTGCCTGAACATAGGTGTTCATATGCACTCTTATGTTGTTATCTATTGTATTTGAGTTGATTCTCCCTCCATTTGCGCTCCAGTCTACCTTGCCACTTCAGCTCCAGTAGTTGTTCTATATACCAAGGAGCAAATTTTGAAGCAGGTGAGTGGATGCTTAGGAGTGATCATGTCTACTGCCCTGGTGAGTTTGCTGTTCCAGTTCTCCACCATCAATAAATAGTGTTTGTGCTATCATTATTGCTTAAGGCCTTTTAAAATATAATGTTTTTCCTCAATACTCAAAATACATGCTGGAAGTAATCAAGCTAAAATTCATCTGTGTATCTTTCTGGTCCTCTTATTATTAAGCAGGTGTGATACAGTATATGAAGCTGTATTAAGCATATAGTGTTCCATTCCTTCCTGCATGTGTTCTGCAAGTTTTGAAAGGAATGAACATTTTTCGGCCACCTAAAGGCCAATGGAGAGGGAAAAGGGGAGGGGGTGACTCAAAACTGAGCAGCAGATTTAAACCATCTGGTCCTACCTCGCCTGCTTCTCATGGGCTGACACGTAAACACTTTGGAGATGATGAAGGAAGTGACCAGACAGAAAGAGGGAAAGTGGCTTAACTGACAAGATAATGGATACAAGTCTTGCTAGATAATCAAGGGATGATATACATACATATTATATATATATATATATATATATATATAATATGTGATGCTTCAAGAGCACAGGTTTTTCAAGTTTGTAGTTTTCCATTGTCAGTTTCTTGACCTCTTACTTGCTCAGAAGAGGATAGTAGGAAGAAAGGTCAGTGTCTATAAAACAAACCGGTAGAAGATTGTGCAATGAGGCAGCCGTGTATCAAATCTTACAAAAAGATTTCAACATTCTGTTAGCCACCATTATTTCACAATTTAGAAAAATCTAATGCTCTCTTCACCCTTGCCCCCTCACAAAACTGTAATCCACAAGCCTACCCCATGTCCCTTTGCACAGCATAGAACTGCTGCCTGGAATTAAAACCAACAAAAGATGTTGATGCTGTTAGACTAGGAGAACAAACAAAAAAAGTTCCAAAACCATGTGCTCATCTGCTACAGATCATCATAGACAGCAGCTGCCTTTCCTGCAATGGCTAAAACTGTAAACCCGGGCATTCTTCCCTAGGAACATAGGAAGCTGCCATATACTAAGTCAGACCATTAGTCTATCTAGCTCAGTATTGTCTTCACAGACTGGCAGCAGCTTCTCCAAGATTGCAGGCAGGAATCTCTCTCAAGAGGTTCACATGGATGGGACAGTAAATCTCTTCTGGAAAAGTTTGTATGGTTATGTGCAAAAAGACAATTGTATCTCTTCTAAACAGCAATGGGACAAATTATGGAAATAGACGTTGGACGTAACCCACCCCCCCCCCCCGATTACCTGATGTGCCTTGTAATCTCCCATCAGGGGCGTAACTACTATTAGGCAAGGGGAGGTGGCTGCCTGGGGGGCCCCCATGCCTCGAGGGGCCCCCCAGAGGCAAGTCACATGAGGCAAGTCACATGACTATATATTGTGAAGTGTGTGTATCAGCGAGGGGCCCTTTTTAAAATTTTGTCTCTGGGCCCACTCCAGCCTTGTTACGCCTAGGGGTGTGCACAGAACCACGGAGCTGCAGTCCGGCACTGGGGTGCGGGGTTCCAATAAGGACGGGGGGGGGGCTTTACTTACCCCTCCCAACAAAGGCGCCATATTTCGTTGAGCTATCGGGCGGTAGGATACCTCCCTGCCGCCCCCTTCAAAACTCCGCTTGGCTGGCGGCCGCCCCCTTCAAGCCCCCTGCCACCCCCAATCCTTCTGCCGCCCCCTTCTTGCCAGGTCTCCATTGAAAACGGGCGGCAGGATAACCATTTGCAGCCAAGCCAGCAAAGGGGCGGCAGGGAGGTATCCTGCCGCCCGATAGCTCAACGAAATACAGCGCCTTTGTTGGGAGGAGTAAGTAAAGCCCCCCCCCCCGTCCTTATTGGAACCCCCCACCCGAATCTTGCCGGACCTGACCGCCCCGTGTCCGGACCGGTCCGGAGGCCTATAGAATGGCCTCCGAACCGGTCCGTGCACATCCCTAGTTACGCCCCTGTCTCCCATCCCCGAGTTACAGTACTGCCTACATATACTTTATAACCCTGTGGATTTCCAAGTCCTTGTGTGTAAATCTTTGTAGATATATGTACAAACAACCACTTTGTATATAATTGTGCTTTGGCAATGTACTTTATGCTTTGGTAGTTTGTTGGTTCAATTAAAAAAATCTTGTCCTATTAAAAAAAAAAATCTTGTCCTATCTTGGAGATGCCAGGGAGGGAACTTGGAACCTTCTGCTCTTCCCAGAACGGCTTCATCCCCCAAACAGAATATCTTACAGTGCTCACACTTCTAGTCTCCCATTCATATGCAACCAGGGCAGATCCTGCTTAGCTAAGAGGACAAGTCCTGCTTGCTACCACAAGATCAGCTGTCCTCCCATAGAAGCAATCTAGCTGAAATCAGATAGATTTCCAAGTAAATGAATGAAACTATATTTGAACTGAGTTTATGGGAAGACAAATAAATAGTAGATCTCAAGCAGTTTTTTATTGTATGAATAAACAACCTTTAGCTAGCTAGGCATCGCAAAACAGTGCAAGTGCACAATTAAACACATTATACACATTTTAAAACAATAAAAGCAATTACAAAGTCAGCAACTGAACAAATGAGTCATAGATCAGATATGAACAATCTGAATCAGATCATTTGCTGAATCAGATCATTCAGGAGGTATGTCAGAGATGGGTCTAGAAGCATTTACTATATAAAAGCTTTAACAGAGGAATTGTCTGTATGTCTGATTGTAGCTACTGTGGAAGACACTGTAAGAGAAAGCAGCTACACAATAGTGCAGATTCCACCTAAAGCAGGGGTTCTCAAACTTGGGTCCTCAGATGTTGTTGAACTGCTAATCCCATCATTCCCAGCCACAATGGCCTTTGACTATCGTTTTTTGGGATGATGGGACCTGTAGTCCAGCAACATCTAGCAACCCAAGTTTGAGAAACTGTGTCCTAATTTGAATACAGTACAATGTGTTTACATTGCACTGCAGTTCAGAAAGGGTGTGTGTGTTAATGCCACAGATGACCTCAGATCATCTACTAGCAGTAAAGATGTATTGGAGGATCTAGTTTACAAACAATCCCATGGCAAAATTGTGGTAACTAGAGAGCATGCAATGACTAGAATTCTGCACAAAGAGGGACTATTAACTCTCTTTACAAAGTTTTAACACAGACTCAAGTAGAATTTTATTCCAATAAGCTTTGAGCACAATGGTTGTTGTTTTTTTCCTTGCAGGGCAATAATTCCCAAGAAAAGGCATCCTGAGCTGGTCCTCAAGTGCCCCTGAAATGACCCCAAGAGGGCTGCAAGCGGAAGGGAACTGTGGCTTTCCAAGAACCACTACAACTGGTCAAAAAAAGGTGGGAGGGAGGGAAGAGAGACAGAAGATTAAGAGAGTAAGGCGAGTTCACAAATGGCTTAATGTGTCACTCATTCTGCAACACTTGATCTGCAATGGTCCGTCCATACACCCAAGAAGCCACCATCATGCAGTCATAATGTGCGGAAGAGCCATTCCTCGGGGAGCGTTTACTAAGGGAGTCCAATGGCATTTACTGTCGCGTAAGCGTTTGTCGGATTGGCAGCCTGAAGTCTCCGAAACAAAGGCAGAGGAATGCGAACTGTGTACACAGTGGGAGGAAACGCGAAGGAACCACAAGAGTCTCCCGGTGCTGTGTGTGTGTCTGTGTACTCAAGGAGGAGGTCACAGCCGAGCTGCAGGGATTAGAGAGAACTCACCACCGGAGCTCGGCAACTTCGGGCGATGGAAACCCGGGCTCCATTTCCCTTTCCTGCACTGTCCGTGTCCCGCTTCCCTTTCTGCACAGATCGGAGGGAGGCGCGCTGGAGGGCAGAGGAGACCCCTCCGGCGCTTTGGGACGGGCTGGCGGGGGGGCAGCACATTCACCTAGGGAGCGAAGAAGGCTCCAGAGCGCCAATTTCGAAAACGCAGCAGAGGCGGCGGCAGCAGCAAGGCAGAGACTCCCCCCTCCCCAAAGCCCATCCCGCCCTGCCCTATTGCGCCGCACACCGAGCAACCCATCACCCGGCAGCTGCAGGCACGACGGAAACGTCCCCCTCTGCTAGCCCCGCGTCGCCCACCGAATAAAGAAAGGCGGGATCCGCTTCCCTCCCGCGCGGATGGTCTCAGCTGCCCTACAGGCCCCACTGGGCAGCGCACGGCCGTTACTGACCTCTCCTGGCTCCAGGGCCGGGGCTGCCGCTTTTGGGGCTCTTGCGCGGGGCCATCTCACCTCCTGTCAGGGAACGCCGCCAAGGCAAGCAGCAGGGGAGAAGAGGACAGCAGCGAAGCGCGCTCACGATGGCAGGGGCGGGGCTGACACGAGGGCGACAGCGGCGGCGACGTTCGGCCCGCTCGCTCCCATGACCCGGGGCCGCGCTCAGCCAGCCTGTCGAGAACGCCCGACGTTCTCACGTCTACCAATCGCAAGAGCGGGAGGCGGAGAAAACTCCTTGAGAGCTCGATGGGGGGGGGGGGGGCGGAAGGACGTTGCATGGGCTCGTGCCGGGGGGGGGGCGCCGTGAGAGCCGTTTGATTGGAACGTGGCAACGTGGAAGCCGAGGAGAGGAAGCGAAACGGCAGCTTCCTTCAGGACAAGAGAGACTGCTGTTGGTTGATGGTGTTTGGTTAAGACCAAGGCTTAATAATACCAAGCCTTGCTTTGTGGCATTTTACGGAGCGATAATAATAGATTTATATTGTGTCATAAGGTTCCGTGGATTAGATATAAGGCCTGGTAGTAGCGTGAGGTTCTGGGGTCTTTAGTCTACGAAAGCGTATGCCACAGTAAATCCATTACACACTCGTGATGAGGAGGATGCTGCAGGGCTCTTGTTTGGTATTAGAGACTACCGCGGCTTTAGGCGGGAGGTCTGGCTAATCAGACTTTTAGCTTTCGATTCTGTTTATTCAAAAATAAGCACTATTAAGTCCAATAGGGCTCACTCTGAAATAACTTTGTGTAGGCAAATAGGCTTTTAAAAAAATAATAATTAGTGGATTTAGGATTGCACTACTGCCGCTACAAATGATTCCTCTCTTTTTATTCAGATCCTAATCTGGTTTCTTATGCACCAGGCAAAATCACAGGGCAGGATCCAGAGTGTTAGTCACGACTAAGTCCCATTGAATTCAATAGGGTTTAAGTTAGTCATGGTTAATTTTTCTCATTTATTTCAGTGGTGGTGCGTAGTCATGACTAAGTTGGGATTCTGCCCGTAGGCTCTCCATCGTATGTCCCTGACTGACATGTGTTTCTCGTTGCTGCTTTTAGCTTTCTTCAGTTCTAAATTCCAGCTAGATCACCATGCTTCTTAAACAGGAAAGGCTGTAATTTGGATCTAAGGAGTGGTTAGTGGAATTTTAACTTTAACAGAAAACATTTCTGGCTGTTATAATTGTGAGAAGTCAATCTTTAATGGAGATGACCTTGTTGACTCAACGAAGGAAGAAAATTTTGTCACTTTAGACCAGGGGCATAGCAAGGTTGGAAAGGGCCCAGAGACAAGATTTTAAAATGCCCCCCCTCACTGAAGCTCAGCTCATGACGTAAATAAATCTTAAATCAATGAGGCTGAGTAGTGGTAACAAAAAGCATGGTAAAATATCTATATCTATGCTGTTCTGGTAGCTCCAGGTCTTAACACTCACATCAGTTTCGGAGTATGAATACAACTGAAGGAAGCCCAGGTGGGTGCGCAGCTGGGGCATTCAGTCACGTGACTTGTCTCTGCCCCCCCCATGGCAGTGGGCCCCCAAACAACTGTCTCCCCTTGCCCTATTATAGTTATGCCCCTGCTTTAGACAATGGTACCGTTCAAACATAACACAGAACTGTATCTTTGTTAAACTTGTCAGGACAGACAGAAATTAAACACCATTGCCCACTGTGATAGTTTACTCATGAATCAAATAACTTTCTGGCTTTGTTGGTTCCACAGACTGAGAAAGCAAAAGTTATACAGTGATTTTTAAAAATCCGAACTAACTGTTCTTTGAAACATTTTAAGCTTTCAGACTGTGTGCTTTTAACTGTCAGACCCTTCCCAAGAACGGCCATCACCACCTTCCAATTACAAGCCCGGAGGCAAAAAGGGGTCTGAAGCAAGTAGCTGGGATTTTCCAACAGGCCACTCTGGAGATTATGACCTTGCCCATCATCCTCACCTCCTTTTGCTACCCTCAAGGTTGCCCTCCAAAACAGTGTTCTCTCTAACAGCGATTCCCAAGTGTTATTGATTACAACTCCCAGAATCCCCAGCTGCAATAGCATTTGCTTGGGGATTATGTGAGTTGTAGTCAACAACATCTGGGAATCCATTAGATGGAACACTGCTCCAAATGTATTTCGTAGCTAGAAATATGAACTTTCCACTAAAAAGAAAAATGAAAAACCATATAGAAGTCTATGCCACATAATACAAATGCATTTTTGTTATTTAAAACATTTGGCATTGTGACTTGGGATTATGGGAAGTGTAGTCCAAATCAGCTATTTGAAGTGCTGAGTTATGATTCGTTTAGCTGGTAGAGTTCAGTGAATAAGTTAAATGTAAAACTAACAGGCTGGAGGAACGGAGACTGAAGGCAATGGGACATGGAACTGATCTTGATCCAATCCGATCTGTTAATTTAGAAATATGTTCCATTGATGTTCATGTGTATAATACAAGTGGTATTACAAGCTCTGAAGGGGCCTGTGTGCAAGAATTGAACATGGGCCCCATCAGATAATTTCCCTATAGGGATTAAAGGGGTGAGTTTAATAACTCTAATTGTCAGCAGTCTCTCCAAACTAGAACTCCCAGAATAGGACTGGTAGAAAACATGTATATGTTTGTAAGGTGTCCACCAGCTACATCTCTCTTCAGTGCTGAAGGATGACACTTTGCCCTTACCTCTGCAATTGGCAATTATGACATCACCTGTGATTTCTCTATTATGATGCACTCATTGTTTCCTTGGTAATGGCTAAAGTGGTGTGGAGGATGCAAGAGAAGCAGTAGTATCTCACAGGGGCAGCTTGGTTCTCCTCCTCCTCCTCCTGTCCCAAGAATAGATGGGATAATCATGACAAAGCGTTTGTGCTACTTTTAAATATACAAATGGGTGGTAAGGCTGCCAGGTAAAGAAGTATCTTTCTGTTCTAAAACAGGAATTTGTAACAGCTAGAGGCAGTGTGAAACCAAGCGATCCAGCAGATGAGCTAAGTATTTCAGCATCACTAAGACACTATTCACACAAGATCCAAAACCGGGACAAGGAAGCCCAGCCCGGTTTTGCACGCTCGGGTGAACCACTGGGATCGTGCCCAATCCCAGTGGCTGCACTGCGACAAACCCGCCTTTGTAGCCTCCTAGTTAAATGAGGTTAAGGGAGTGAGCGCTCCCTTATATAGGAACATAGGAAGCTGCCATATACTGAGTCAGTCCATAGGTCCATCTAGCTCAGTATTGTCTAAACAAACTGGCAGTGGCTTCAGTGGCACTTCCCTGCCCCAGGCTGCCAGGCAAACCTCAGGTGGACCGCAGAAGACCAGCTGCTCATCTGAGTGGGCAATTCACCCACCCAGCAAAGAGTGAGTGATCATCTGCGGGGAGTGAGTGATCATCTGCGGGGAGGGTCAGGCTAACCCACTCTCCCTGCAGATCTCGGAGGAGTTCTTATCACTGATCATGAGAAGAGCTCTTAAGTCTTTCACTTCCTCTCTTTGGCTTCATAAATAACTGTTGCCAAGGTTTAATTCTAGAGATGGTAGGGAGAAAAATACTATGTTGCTTGGAGAAGTATCTTTACACTGGAAATAGACCAACCTGAACCGGAAACTACAGATAAATGAACAAAAATAAGACAACCATTCTGAGAATTATCTGGAAAGCTAAAAATATGTTTAAGAACATATAACAAAAATCATGATTCAAGGTAAGGAACATAACTTGTTTCACTGTTTTAAAAAGCGGGGGGTGCTATAACTTTTCAGAAAAAGGAAACATAAATTATTGTACTCTAAGGAAAAGGGAAGCAAAAAACCTGAGATACAGTATTCACATCACCAACAAAGTGGTAAGTGCTTTATTGCTAAAGAAAGCAGCCATTTGGTTTATTCCCTAGAGAATGAGAGGCAACATCATCACATCATGCTTTATTAGCAGGAAATGGCTTAGCTTGAAATGCATGTTTTTCGATCAGTTTAAGAAAGCATGAAACCCATAACAAAAAGTCTGATGATACACATTGTTGCACTGATTCAGTAAGGAGTAAGTGTAAAAGATTGCAGGTGGTCACCACCAACGTGGTGGTAAGTCTTTTTTTAACAAAGAAAATGGCTACTTGGTTTCTTTTCTGGCCCACTAGTCTTTTCAAACCAATCACAGAAGACATCTGTCGTGGTTAAACATTGTTCTGACCATTTTGATTACTGTGTTATGGATTGAAAGATAAATTTCCAGCTTACAAAGAGCTGCAATCTATCTATTCTCTCAAGAGAGAAAAAAGATACTTCTTCAAGGTAAGTAAAAATACACCTTTGTCTTGCATGGGAACAGACGTGTACAGATATGAAGTGGTGAGATGGAGTGGGAAGGGGAGAAATTATGAGCAGAATGGTGCCTCTGCTAGCAATTACACTTGTGACCTCCAGTTATTCTCCTCCTCTAGCCCTTTCTGCACTGCATGCCATGCCATTGCAACCTTCCCCCCATGATTAGGAAGTTGAGTAAACTTCAGCAGGGAGGAGGGATGAAGGTCGCTTGCACCACCACACATTTCACTATATGAAATGCCTCCAAAAGAAACCAAGCCCGGTTAGTGCTGCCCTGGAACTCTTCATCCCCTGTGGAAGCAGGAAGCACTGATTACACTTTAAGCATTCTGCTCTGGCCTCTGGTTTGTGTTACCTCTGTCCTATATAATCTCCTTGGCCTTTCCACAGTGCCCTTTGTTATCTATATTCATCTCTCACTTTACCTGGTACCTCACAGTCCTGCTTTACTTGTCAGCTGTCAGTCTTCCAGTTCCTTTACATAAAATTGTTCAGATGTGCTTTTGTTCCTTGACAAGCATATTGATTTCTTTAAGAGCCTCTGGCTGAGTAGAGGAAAGGAATAGTTACTGCCCACTGCATTTCCAGCTCTGACCATGCATCCCAGCTGAGCCTAGCTGTTGATGCCTTGAGCCATCAGTCCTGATCCTGCATGAATTCTGCTTACCTAGCATCATTTATCACCAATGACCTAGTGCTCAACAGGCTTTCTTGCTAAACTGTATGCCATTTCTTTTTGGAAGTAATGAGAGTGGATTTTTGTAGTGTTGCTTTTTATGATCCAAGGACTAAAGGTTTTTTTTTTTTTAAACTTTAACTGTTGAATTATAACTGTGAGTATAATACAGAGAGATAAGTGATTTAGGCACTTAGGGTCTCTCATTCAGTTATAGGATTTGCTAAACATATATACACTTGCAATGCTAAATACAGGTATAGCCCAATTCTAGGCATAACTACCCAGACATAAGCTCCATTGAGTTCAATGGGGTTTACTTCTAAGTAAGTGTGCATATGATTGCAGCCTTAACTTGGAAATGAATGCAGCTTACTAAATAACATGTTTAGGATAGGGTTGTGATGCCGTTGGGGCATAGCAAAGTTGGAGTGACCCTGGGACAAAAAAAATTAAGATGAGTCCCTGCCCCACTTTTTCTTCAGAGAGGTAAGATCAAAAAGTAAGCTGTCACAAACCTGCTGTGTGATGGTTGCCCATCTAGGTAACCCTGTTTGCACCACTCAGACTCTGTGTCATTTGAGACAAATATCACACTGTCTCATGAAAGACTGGTGACAGAGCCGGGGCCTAGGGAGCTCACCGGTGGCAGCAGGACAAGCTCTTGCTGGTGCCTGCCTTCTCCCCATTGCTTTTCTTGTGCATGTGCATGTGCTGGCCACACCCCTGCATATGACATTATATGCAGGGGCGTGGCCACTATAGGCAAGACGGGCCACACTGCCCTTCTGCCATTCCCATCTGGTGCTTAATTCAAGTGCTGTTTTGGTGTGTTCTTTCTCTGCTCCAAGCAAGGCAGAGAAAGAAGCACCCAGTCAATGTCTGAACAAAGCTTCGGCTGGGAGCAGGAGAGGGGCTGCGTGGCCACTTCTCCCACTAGTGGCCATGGGTGGGGGGAAGAGCAGACGGATGAGTTAGGCAGCCCTTGGAGGGAGCAGGGGAGGGGGTGAGAGCCTTTGGCAGCTCCTAGAGCAGGCTTCCCCAAACTGCGGCCCTCCAGATGTTGCTGAACTACAACTCCCAGGATACCCAGCCACAATAAATTGTGGCTAGGGATGCTGGGAGCTGTAGTTCAGTAACATCTGGAGGGCCGCAGTTTGGGGAAGCCTGTCCTAGAGGTACTGGGGAAGTATGTGTGTGGGGGTGAGCCTCTGGTGGCCCCCAGAAGTGCTCAGGGCAGTGACAGCCTGGACAGGGCTTATTCTTTATGATGTTTCTCCAAAATGATAAGCTACCTTCTAGTGTGATGAAAATCTGGTGGACGTGGAGATAAACATTCTAGCACCTTTGTGACATTGAAGTAACCAGTTTTATATTAAGCTTACTCAGATGATGCTCAACAAGTTCTTATAAGCATAATGGTTTCAGGCATCAAAACATAGACTTATAGCAAGAATATTTCTCTGTGACTTTTCTTTTCAGGGTTATGGTGACTTGCTTGGTTACTTTGTTTTGTTTCAGACCTGCTACCAACTGGAAGCTTTCACTGAACAGAAAATGGGCTTTCCTTCTAGAGTAAGAACCTCCTCTGCCTCTAGATAAACCCCACTCTTCTCCCTACCTCAGAGAAGTCACTTTCCTGTTCAGTCTTATTTACTTAAGACTCACCCAACCTCTAAAAATCCTCCTAATCAACCATTTCCTCTCTGCCTAATAGTTTATCCTCTTACATTCCAAACAGGGTTTCCCAAGCTGCCTGCAGGGGTCCCTCTGCTGCAACCTTTCTTGATAACATAAACATTCCCTCAACCCTTTACCAGTGTTCCCTGCAAGAGAGATTCCCAGATGTGTCATTGACTACAACTCCCATAATCCCCAGTCAAAGGCCACTGCAGCTGGGGTGCTGTGAGTTGTAGTGAACAACGTCTGGGGGTTCCTGTAACTGGGAACACTGCCCTTTACCTGCTGCACTAACTTACATTGCATTATAAAAATGTTACACACAGCTCCATAACATTTACATTTAAAGCATACATATACAACACCTGTAAACAAACAATACTGGAAGAAATATAAAGCATCACATGGTGCATCTCTCCATCTCAGGGGCCCAGGAACATGTGTCTCCTCCTCCACCACCGACACCACTGCCATTCAGTTATAGTTACACCCTTATTCCCAGTGATTTCAGTGACTCTCAAGCATGTGGAACCCCCATTGAACTCTAATGTGAGTACTGGAAAGTAGACTGGATTAGTTAGTGACTTTATAATGAACAGATGAGTAATGAAACTCATCTGGGGAAAGTTGTACTGTTTTTACTTTAATTTATAATTATACTAACTATGAATGTTAAAAAGTACTTTCCCCCCCTTTACAGTATATTTGAATGACAAAGCTCAATAATATTTTATATCTGTTGGAACATTTTAAAAGCAGTCTGTACATCTTTATGTAACAGGTTATCTTTTCCTCCGCCTCTCCTTCAAGATCCAGCAAACTTTATGTAAAATTAACATTAAATATCATTTGTTAAGTCTACTTTCTTTTTCTCTCTCTCTCTCTCTAAAGTGTTTGATAAATAACTTAGACTGAACTCAGAGCAGAGCGGCCCAAAATTAAACAAGAAAAAAAAATCATGTTAATAATTTACTACAACGCAAATTTAGGTGTGTTATATTTGCATATATCTTTGGTTCATGCAAGATTCAAAGACTTCTAAGCTTTCATCACCCTCAGAAAACTGATCAGAGTATAATGGTAAGCTCTCAGAGGTCATTATACTGACAAATATATTGGGGGTACTTGATGGTATTTTCTTAAGCTCTGGAAGATTTGGAGCAGGTTAGTGTTAAAGGGGATTGAAAAGAGCCAGGTGATTGATCTGTGAGCAGGAGAGGCTGCAGCATTGCTGACATTAAGCAGCTGTGAACCTGATCAAAAACATGGATGGGAGAGCCATGTAGAAATGAGATATGAATATGGTTTCTTAAAATGTTTTGTGAAACTCTTCAATATGGATTTGAATGAGGGGGAGACTTTATTGGAAGCTTGTGTGTTAATGTTGATCATGGAGATTGTGTCCTGTCATATTGTATTGAACGAGTTTTACATATGGAGACTTCTGTAATTCCCAATTTTTCTAGCCTACTAGAACATTCTACATTGTCAGTAAGTTAGTACACACAATCAAAATCCGAGTAGGAGGAGCACCCAGCTCCTTCGGTTTGCTCATTCCCTATGAGCAATCCTGTGAACTTCAAGTTCAAGGCAGAAGGAGTGGAGTATGATCATGTTTGAGGCTGGAGCCAGGTCGGACAGGCACACCCTACTCAGATTCCTTCCCCAGCATTTTACTGAGGGTGGAGGAAAAACCATCTGGCCCAGCTCCCACCTTGCACACAATCATGCGCCCCTCGTCCTACCTTGATCTTGGAGTTCACACAATTGCCAATTGGGAGTGTGCCGAGCTCTCCTCCTACCCAGTGGTAAACCTCCTACCCAGATTTTGATCATGTGAACTAGCCTACTATCTGCCACAGTCAAGAATATAAGGGGAAACATAAAATATTGCATTATTATAAAAAGAAATGCTGTGTGTAAACTCTGGGTGAAGCCCAGCAGCTGTGGCCCATTAGACAGACTGGCTTGTATTCTGAGAAAGTTAGGATAACTAAGTACCATTGAAATTGAGACTTGAGCTCTTAATGATAACTTATCTCATTGATTTCAGTGGTTTATGACTCACTTCGGATAAAACCTAATGAAAGCTGCATTGCTTGGGGCAGCATGTTATGGGCGTATTATCTAGGACAACAAGGCTGTATTTCATGAGCTTGATCTCATTTGAGTGTCTTTCAGTGTTCCAACACATTGAAGCTATTCCCACAATCACTGGAAAGTGAGCTAAGGGAGTGGTCATGGGAACCACCGGGTTCGCAGGTGAGCCTGGTGCTCCCAAGGTGGCTAGCCCACCTAAACCATCCTCCCCTTAAATGAGGTTAACGGTGCGAGCGCTCCGTTAACCTCATTTCATTACTCGTGTATCACCACAATGCACGGCAACACATGAGTAGACCCCTGACCGCGAGGCTGCAAGCAGCCTCCTGGGCTCAAGGGTCTCTCCAGGATGCCCCGCGCGCTTCCGGGGGCTGCGTGGTCCTCAATTCCTGCAGCCCCTGCTGGCTCCATGACAGAGCCAGCATTCATGTGGGCAGGTGATCCCACCACTCGGCTTGAAGTGGCTGCCCGCAGAACCTCCTCAGGGGCTTCACACGTGTTGTGTGAAGCACCTCATTCACTAAAGACCATCCTCCTTTGATTAACTCCTTTGATGTCTCAGTTTTAAAGTTATCCCATTCTAGATTTCTGTTTATTTGCGTGTTCATAATATTCCCATATCCAGTATAGCATCCCTCTAGCATCTATTGTTGGTGTCTATCTTATGTTTCTTTTCAAGATTGTGAGCCCTTTGGGGACAGGGAGCCATTTTATTTATGTGTTTGATTGTTTATATCTATGTAAACCACTTTGGGTATTTACATTGAAAAGCGGTATATAAATATTCACTGTATTCGTATTCATATATTTTATTTGCAGAGCTGGAAATCCTCATTGGAATGGAGCAAGCATCTTCTTAATATAAATAATGGCACCTGCAGTTACCAGTGAGGCTGGCTGGTGCTGTAAAATGTTGTGCAAGTAGAGCAATTTTGCTTAATTTAATTCTCTGAAGATAAACTGTCCTATATTTTGCAAACTATGCATATAAATCATTATTAGCATTGATAAACTGGACTAATATATTTTCCTCCCCTAGTGACACCTTTATTATTAATAATAAAATGTAAATGCCTAATTAGGATTTATAGTGAAATCAAAAGGAAATTTTATCCAGTGTGCTGAAATAGAGTCCTTTCTCTTTTACAATTAAATGTCATGGCCACCTAGTGCATAGGTAGTGAAACTCTCACTTGGCATCACTGCTAATTAAAATCAAGTGCTCAACTTAAAATACCTATCAGAATGTATTAACTTGTGATGTGAGAAGATTGCTGGAAAGTGCCATTCTCATATTTTTAAAATAGGTTTTCATTATTCATGAGTGGATAGTAATATATTTGGAGCATTGACTGGCATCCTGACTAATGCAGCACCAGGAAGTAGAGAGGTAGAGTTGGGTATTGTCAGCATGAAGTCACCCAGAGACAACTTACTTATAGAGAGTGAATAACAAGGGACCAAGAGCAGAGCCCTGAGGGACACTGACAAGAAGTGGGGAAAGGAGAAAGAACTTTCCCCTGTGAAATATTGATTAGAGAGGTAGGAAAATAACCATTTGAGGTCCGAAGCACCATGACGGTCCTAAGGCATAGAGTTAGCAAGAGAAAGTGAGCAACTGTATCAGAAGCAGAAAGCTCAAGACGTGTCAGGATTGAATAGAGACCTTTCTGTTTGGCAGTGATAACCAGATCAGTGGTGATTTTTGTGAGGGCAGTTTCAGTTTGAGGATCTAAGGACCAGAAGCAAATTGGACAAGGCTGAGAGTAGAGTGGGAGGAGAGACATGGTATAAGGAATAAGTGGTGCAATCCAGGTGTTATGTATGAAGCAAAGGGCAGAAGGGAGACTGGGTGACAGGTGACAAGGAAGGATGTGCCAAGAGTTTTGTTTTTTAATAGAGGAGATAAATATATATTTATTTAATCATATTTTGATACCGCCTGATATGCACATCTCTAGATGGTGTACAAAATTTAAAACAAGATTTAAAAATCAGCACAGATTAAAATACAATTAAAACACTAGCATAAAACAGAAATAAAAACAGTAAAATAAAAGTTATTAAAACAAATTATTAAAATTAATTCTAATTAAAAGCCTGTAGGAACAGATGAGCCTTGAGGGTCTTCCTGAAAACAAACAGAGAAGGAGATGCTCTTATTTCAGCAGGGAGCATATTCCAAAGCTCTGGGGCAGCCACAGAGAAAACACGGTCCGGTATATTGTCTGTGTGTGTGTGTGTGTGTGTGTGTGTGTGTGTGTGTGTGTGTGTGGACAACAGGATAGTCAACTACTGTATTACCAAATGGCATAATAATTCTGAAATGACATTTTAAAAATACTTCTGATAAAACTAAACTGGATAGGTTGAGTCAGTAGTAAAGTGTTGATTAGACATAATCCAAATATGGCATTTAAGATATCATAAATATTCAATTTTTGAATAAATGGTATTGTTATACAACCATTTCTGTGATCAGAAACTATTATAAATAGCATACATGATCAAACTGGCTTTGTTCCATTATTCTGAATTAAACTTTGCTATTTAAAGTGGTCCCTTGAATTGTGATACACACATTCACTTGACTTCTCAGCTGGAACTTTGTTTTAAATAAGAAAGCATGCTTCCTCTCCCTAGAAGTTATGTGGGATTCCATGAGCAGTATGGCACCATGGCTATATAACATCTAGATAAAGCTGCTGAGTAGGATCATTTGAAAGCTTGAAGTTCCGTATCACCAATATGCTTGCTTGCTCACTCGCTTATTTATTTATTTATTTATTTATTTATTTATTTATTTATTTATTTATTTATTTAACATGTTTGTATACCACCCATAATGCAAGTCTCTGGACAGTTATGGTAACTGGCTTGGAATACCCTTCTGTCTGTCTGTGGCCTGGTTTACACAACTGTTTGAAAGTAGTTTTAATGTGGGTTACTGACATAAGCATGACTGTGTAAACCCACACCACATAGCCCACAATGAAACTCAGATTCCCACCTTGGCATGGTTCACACAATCACACAAATGTTGGTAACCCACATTAAATCTAGATTCAAACAATTATGTGAACCAGGCCCCTCTATCCGTCTGTCAGTCAGTCAGTCTGTCTTTTTCAAGGTTAAGCACTTGAAAGTTAATCAGTGCTTGTAGGCTATGGGTGAAGAGAAATACACTGCAAATGAACTGAAACAAGATGGAAGTGATAATAGATGGTGGTGCTAAAGACTGAAGGGGACAATAATTCCTTTCATAGTGAAATCTCTCTCTTCCTGGAGAATTGCATGTGTAGCCTTAGGACAGTCCTGAACATATTGAACATATGACATTGTTGACATATACTGAGTCAGGCAAGTGGCCATCTTGTCTGCTCTGACTGCTAGACACTCTCCAGAGCCTCAGTGTCAGAGAGATTTTTTTCCTGCTACTTGACAAAGAAAAGATGCCAGGCATTTTATCCAGGACTTTCTGCAATTAATGGAACTGCCCCAGGGTGATTGGTGAACACCCTAAAATTGCATTTGGGCTTTGTGTGAGGAAATTAGCTCAGAGTGGAGCAGTTCCACATTGAATAAATTTCAGTGCAAAGTGTTTGTTACAGGAAAAGGACTGACAGAGAGATGTTCAAAAACAAAGAAGGTTTTATTTGAGGGTAAGGGGTACAATGAAGTAAGAGAGTCACTTAAAGCAATGTTATTACTAAAAATATGTTACAAAATTAACCATACAATTACTAAGAGGAAATTTAGCTTAGTGTCTGAATTAAATTAGCTTCTAGGCTGGCCAGAGAAAGGAGACTTAGAGAAACAGCATATTGGATTTAAGAGAAAAGCAAAAAGGGATAGAGGGAGCCCAAATTGGGGTGCAGCAGTTATCATGCAACCTAGTTTTTTCCTTTAGTAGTGGGTGGAACCTTGTAGCTCTGGAGCAACTGAAGGACCTCTTTTCTTGGGGATGAACTAAGGAGCAGCAAGCAGCAGCGAAGAATCAAGGGGGTTGGTTTGCAAGGAGATCCAAAGGGTGTATGTTCTCATGAAGTCAGCTCCAGGTAGCGAGAAGGGCTGTGTAGATCAGATCCGGCAAAAGAGCCGATCTAGGGCCTGGAAGCAAGGACAACCTGCAGAGCAAAACATGGCCAAGTGTCTGCTGCAGTGTCCAAGTAATGGGTGACTCCAAAATATGGAACCCAAGTGAAGGGAACTGGAGACCAAGGGGAGCACACTGGCTCAAGAATTCAGGGGCAGATAAAGCCCAAAATGTGTGCTGAGGGGACATTCTTCTTTCTTGAATAGGACAGTTCCAGGGAATCTCAAAATATCTCATTGTTTGTCTGTTACGCTGCCCCGCAACACAGTGCTTGAATAGGTCAATGCAAATGGAGTGATTGGACATGCAAACACGGTAACTCTTTTCGGTCAGAAAAACCTAGTAAACTAATCATCGTTTCAATGGGTACATCTCTGAGTTCCTATCGTCCATTTCAGCCTTCTTTTGAATGTGCATTCACAGATCCTTATCTGACTTCCTTTCTGAGGTAATTGGTTTTTAGCTTGTTTGAGGCATTCATGGAGGGGAGGTAAGCCAAAGGAGGCTCGATCATGCAGAGAGAGCTTGAATGGAGAGTTAACTATTGCGAGTTAACTTCAGGAGTCTACTTAGATATCCCAGCATGGGGAAGGCACAAGGCTAGTTCCCTTTCAGTTTGGCTTATCTGCAGCCGCTAAATCTGGGGGTAACTGTACTAAGTGACTGATTCCCAATGTGCCAACAAATGGTGAACTTGCAATGCTGTGAGGCGCTTGAGCATGTCAAAAGTGAGACCCATACACCTGTAGTCTCAAACATAAGCAGACAGGCTTCTGGGAGCCTGCACAAAAGCAGTGCTAGCAACACTGCATTCAACATTATCTGTTCTCCCACTGGGTTGTGGCCTCTTGATCTGGGGCTGCATTTGGAAAACTCTGTTGAAGCTTTGCCAGGATTGTTTTCCCAGTCTGCAAAGAAAGTTGTACCTTCTTTGCAGACTGTTCTTTCCTATATCAGAAAGAAGAGAGAGAGAACTTGGCAACCACAACTTGTAGCCTCCAGGCTGTCTTTATGCCCTTGAAAATGATTTGAAAGCAACACCTGGTATAATAAGTGGCCACATGTTTCTTATCAGAATATGGTCAACATAACATATTTGCTCAGTTCTTCATCAAATACACTGGCTGCCAATTCAAGATGTTTACTGTGAACTATAAAGTCTCTTAAAACTTTAGCTCTATCTTAGGGAGTATCTCTTCCTATACAGGTGAAACTCGGAAAATTAGAATATCGTGCAAAAGTCCATTAATTTCAGTAATGCAAATTAAAAGGTGAAACTGATATATGAGACAGACGCATTACATGCAAAGCAAGATAAGTCAAGCCTTAATTTGTTATCATTGTGATGATCATGGCGTACAGCTCATGAAAACCCCAAATCCACAATCCCAGAAAATTAGAATATTACATGGAACCAAGAAGACAAGGATTGTAGAATAGAACAATATCGGACCTCTGAAAAGTATAAGCATGCATATGTATTCAGTACTTGGTTTGGGCCCCTTTTGCAGCAATTACTGCCTCAATGCGGCGTGGCATGGATGCTATCAGCCTGTGGCACTGATGAGGTGTTATGGAAGACCAGGATGCTTCATTAGTGGCCTTCAGCTCTTCTGCATTGTTTAGTCTCATGTCTCTCATCCTTCTCTTGGCAATGCCCCATAGATTCTCTATGGGGTCAGGTCAGGTGAGTTTGCTGACCAATCAAGCACAGTACACTGTATACTTTTCAGAGGTCCGATATTGTTCTATTCTACAATCCTTGTCTTCTTGGTTCCATGTAATATTCTAATTTTCTGGGATTGTGGATTTGGGGTTTTCATGAGCTGTACGCCATGATCATCACAATTATAACAAATTAAGGCTTGACTTATCTCGCTTTGCATGTAATGCGTCTGTCTCATATATCAGTTTCACCTTTTAATTTGCATTACTGAAATTAATGGACTTTTGCACAATTTTCTAATTTTCCGAGTTTCACATGTATATGCCCACCTATCCTTCAAGATCAGGAGGAGAGGCTCTGCTGAAAGTCTCCTTTTCTCCATTTAAGAGATAAGCATGTTGGCAGTGCACAGCTTCTTGGCCCCCTCTCCCTTATAGAATTCCATATTAAAATGGCCCACCTATGCCAACATCCCCAATATTCACATACTGCAGCACTTAACTTTTAAAATTTAATTGTGAAATATGTGCCATCTAGTATATTTTGATACATTTTGCATGGTAACATTTTATGCCATGATAATTTGAGTGACACCACTCTGAGCACTGTATCCAGCATGGAAGGATGTGTCCCAGCCCAGATGTGCATCACTAAGCCAACCTACCTCCTTGGGTCTAGGAAGAGTTTGCTCTCAGGACAGGCCTCAAGCATGGCTGTAGAACATCTGGCCCTAAAAAGAGTGAGCTGTGAGGCAGGGCTTGTTGGGTGAAGTTGGACTGCCATTGTAGGTGTCGTGTGAGGGAAGATAGGAGGGGATGCTAGATGTGGGGGTAGCTATCCCGAGGGATATCAACCCAAGACTCTGCTGTATCTCCTGAATATTCTAATGTGCCAGAATGTTGACAGAAGGGCCTCACTGTAAGGCCAGTCCAAAGATGTGGCAGTGGAGGGTCGTGGAGAAACCTCCTATCCAGCAAACCTGAAGGCTGAGCCAGAGGTCAGAGGGATAGTTGGTCAGAGGGATGTAAACCATAACTGGACCTTTAATATGCTCATGTAGGTTGCTGAGTATATTCTTGGAGTCTGAGTATTTAACAACTTAAGAACAGCCCTGCTCGATCAGGCCCAAGGCCCATCTAGTCCAGCACCCTGTTTCACACAGTGGCCCACCAGATGCCAATGGGAAGCCCACAGGAAGGAGCTGAGGGCATGCCCTCTCTCCTGCTGTTGCTCCCCAGTTGCACTTAGAAGCATCTTGCCTGGCTGGAGGTGGCCTATAGTCCTCAGACTAGTAGCAATTGATAGGCCTGTCCTCCATGAATTTATCTAAACCCTTCTTAAAGCCATCCAGGCTGTTGGCTGTCACCACATCTTGTGGCAGAGAATTCCATAGGTTAATTATGCATTGTGTGAAAAAGTACTTCCTTTTGTCCATCCTAATTTTCTTGGCAATCAGTTTCATGGGATGTCCCCTGGTTCTAGTGTTATGAGAGAGGGAGAAGAATTTCTCTCTGTCAACTTTATCTACTCCATGCCTGATTTTATAGACTGCTATCATGTCTCCCCTCAATCGTCTTTTTTTCTGAACTAAAAAGCCCCAGGTGGTGTAGCCTTGGCTCAAAAAGGAGGTGCTAGGCCTTCTGTTTCTGCATGTTGCTAAAGCAAAGTAAGGCAAGTTTGCTCTGCTGCTAGGCAGACAGTGCAGTCTATTCAGTATGTTTGTTGTTATTATTAGAATAGAGTGGTCCCTCGACTTACGAAGATAATCCGAGCTGAACGCACGTTCGTAGGTCGGAATTTTCGTAAGTCGAAAAGCGCATCCACGGAGATCTGGAACACTCGTAAGTCGAGGAAACCGCATCTAAAAATTCGTAGGTCGAGGAAGCCGCATCTAAACCGGCAACGACTTCCGGTATTTTTTGTCGTTCGTATGTCGAAATCTTCGGATGTCGAGTGCTTCGTAAGTCGAGGGACCACTGTATTTATATGCCACTTTTCATCATCAACAACAAAAAATGACAAGGTGGTTACATAGCCGTGAAATGAGGCAGGGGAGGTTCCTTGTTCCAAAGAGGCTCACAATATAACCATAACAATAATAATAAAGTCACAAGCGAAATACTAGTAACAGCCACTGGAAAAGATGTCACACTGGATTGAACAGGGACAGTTATTCTCCCTCAGTTAAATACAAAAGAATAACCAATATTGAGTCTGTGTGTGTGTGTGTGTGTGTGTGTGTGTGTGTGTGTGTGTGTGTGAAGCCAAGATGGTGTTGGGGGATGAATTACACTGGAATCCCCTGACTGGAAGATCATCCTATAAATGTCTTTCTTTCTCATCTCTCAAGCCATTAGCAATGATCACATTGATTTGTTTCTCCTCTTACTAGGCTTGTTACATGTCCATGGGCTTCCACAACATCTCATCCTCATGGATGTAGATACTCAGTAGAATTCCACCTTCCTCTTGTTCCAGCACCTTCTGGTGTAGGAGGTGGCCCTCGACAACCTGGCGAGGAATGTGTCCTTGGGCATTTGCGACCTATCCATTGCGGAATGGAAGCTCATGTCCGAGATGGTGTCAGCACTCAAGCCCTTCCTGTTTGCCACAAAGAGCTTGTGTGACAACACCATTCTTCTGAGCCAGGCCCTGCCTGTGGCTCTTCTCCTGGAGAAGATGATGGGTGAACTAAGAAGATGATGGGTGGACTTGGCTGACCACGCCAGAGGGAAGTTCTCTGAATGGAAGGCTGAGGGCCGGGGTTGCCGACAGACTGGTCGATTAGTTGGGTGACATAGAGGAGTAGGTGGCATGGAGGCTTTTTTCTGTGACCCAACCATCAAGGGCAATGTCCTTTGTACTGATGACTTACCCAGATGGATGGACCTCCTGGTTGATAGAGTTAGGGAAGAGGAGGTCATTAGGACCGGCAGAGACCAGGAGGGTGGTGATGGTGTGCCCCCTAAGCATGCACAACCCATACACAGCAGCAGCAGCAGTGCGGCTGACCCTTCAGCTCCCACCCCTTCATTTTCCCAGTCCAGCAGCACAGCATTGCAGGCAGTGGTGCCAATGCAATAGGCAGTTCCTGCCACTAAATCACCCCAGTAATTTAAGAAGGTGTGCCTTGGCACCTTGCCCAGTTTGTGGGAGGCTCAGCCTACCAGGCCCACCAGTGCTGTGCAATGCGTTGCCCAGTACTTGGAGGAGCTTGTGAAGGAAGACCCAGAGATGTGCACAGTTCTGGGCAATCTACCGCCGAGTCTGGCCAGACCTGGAGGTGGTTGCTGCATGCCTCCTCTTCTGCCTGCCAACCAGTATCCAGAGCAAGCAGATGTTTTCACGTGCTGGTAACATGGTAACACCCACTTGGTTACGGTTGGACCCGGGCTTGGCCGAGCAGCTAGATTTCCTCAAGGTTAACCTCCCCCTGCTGGGCTACCCCAAGCCGGAGGTTGAGCTGGACGAGTGATTGGCCTATGGTTGACCTATGGTGCTGGTCACCTGCCTGGTAGCAGCTTCCACTCATCTCTAGCCTCCCCCCTTCCTCCTTCAGTCATGCCATGTTGCAGCATGCCAACTAGTGCTGTAACTTGGCAACTGGATACACACCCACCCACCCACTGGCATAACCTGATGCTGAACTAGCCCCTGGTTCCACCTGACCACAGCACTCGAGGGGCCATGGGCACACAAAAAGTCACTGGGTGGTTTGTGCCAGTGTGGCACTGTGTAGATGACATGTAAATATGTTGGTGTGTGTTTGTTGCTTGCTGTTGTACATAGTTGACTTGTGTGGGGAGGGCAGTGGGACTGCCAAAAGTGTAAATATTTCAGTGCGTGTAAATATATGCTTGTGTAGATAGAAGTGTTGTGTGTTCATGTGTGTGTGTGTGCGTGCATGTGTGGAGGTGTCTTCTGTTGTGGGTGGTGGATGTTGTCAGTAGTTATAGTAGAGATTTTTCCTTTTTTGTAGATAGTGTTTTTGGTCTGGTTTGTGTAGATAGATGGTGGTGTAAATATTACTATATAGCTGCTGTATAGATGGATTTGTATATATACTTGTGTATATATGTATTTGTGAATTGTTTTTATTAAGTGTACCCCCCACTTTCCCCTCTCGCTTGGTTATGCTGGCACACACACTAACACAAACACCAAACACTCATGTACCGGCCATGATGAGTAGGTTGTCTCCCGTCACACCACATCATGTGTGGCCTCCACTGACCACCTCTGAGCCAGACTTTCTAATCCCTTTCATTTTTTCAGAGCCCCCTTCTCTTTTCCCTCTTCTAGCTAGCAGCACACGCACACACACACCAAACGCAAGCATGCATGCACGCCGCTGATGCCACTATGTGCCTGGGGCCCTATGTGGCCTCCAGCAAAGATGTGGTGGACCAGACACTCTGAGGCATTTCTTTCCCCACAGGCAAAACACATGCATTGCACACGAAGAGAAGAGCAGAAGAACCAGGTGCATGGTGTGTGTTATTTTAAGTTCTCTTTCAGCGTTAGTGTGTGTTTGCCTTGTCCCTCTTTCTTTGCAGTTTGCGTGCTCGGTTGGTTTTACTGCCTTGCGCTGTCTTGTTAGGTCTTGTTGGTTTGTGGCTGTGGTTGTGTAGTCTGTGCTGTTGTTTGGTTTGGTCCCCTTGGCTTTGCAGTTGTGCAGGCATAGCAGCAGGTCTGTTTCTGTGGTGGTTTTTTGGTTTCCAGTTGGTTGTCTTCTTAATTGTGTCACTGTGTGTTGCCATGGTGACCTGATAGGGGCACAAAACTGGGGTGGGTGGTGGGCACCTGGGGGGGCCAAGCACCCACCAAACCCCAAAGCAATCGGACCTTCTGTGATTTTAGATTTTTCCAATTTTTGCATTTCCCCCACGGAGAATGATGAGGATTTGAGGCGGCCCAGCTGGCCCATTCTCCCCTTTGGGGGGTGCCAGGGCACCCCAAAGTGTGTCTGGAGTCACGATGGGTTGTGCCACAACTCCCCCTAGGCAGCCCCAAGCTGGTGGGGTTCATGGTCACCCCCCAGGAATTTTTTTCATTTACTGTCCTTTTAACAAGTCTATCTCTATCAGAGTAGCTTCTCTTGTCTCTCTCTGTCTCTCTCTCTGTCTCTCTCTCTCTCTCTGTGTGTGTGTGTGTGTGTGTGTGTGTGTGTGTGTTTATGGAGAGATCTTCATAGGGATTCATTGAGAGAACTCATGCACAGCAAGTCCAAACACAAATTGGATTCTTGGTGGCTGTATAAGTT